>NC_137935.1:22620490-23898491 GCF_963969265.1 Rhamphochromis sp. 'chilingali' | reverse complement strand
CAGCTCGCGATATCAGGATATCAAGCAGTTGTGTGTGTCATAGTCAAAGCTGTTCAAAGCTAATGCATTCTTTGATAAGTGTAAATGTAATGGTGCTTAGGAAAAACAAATCAAAACACTGATGTTCTACACTAAAAGAAAAAAAAAAGATGGGAGTAGAGTAAGATGAAAGGCAAGCAGTCTGAAGATGTAGGGAGAGGACTAGATGCACAGTCCAACTTTCACTGGTTGATAAGCTGCTGGCCTGGCGCCAAAATCCCCATCCCCACACCCCTCAAACACACACATACTCACACACGCATGTTCAAACACCCCACCCAGTGGTGAGCACTGACCCTCACCACCCTCACAACCACCACCACTCCAGTGGCGTCTCCAGCTCGCTATCCCTCTTCATTAGTGTCCCAGAACGAGATGCTTGTCATGTAATTAACAGAGGTTTTCTGAATGCCTGCGTAACGCACGCTCTCATTAGGAAAGCGGGAAAAAAAAAGGCTGGAGCGAGAGAGGAGAGGTGGGGAGGCAGGCCTGGGAGGCACGTAGAGGGAGAGCAATCGGGGAGACAGATGGGGAGAGAGACGGACAGAAGGACAGGGAGTACATGGGAGGGGGGGGGGGGAAATAACGTGCTTAGAGCAGCAAGAAAAACAGTGACTTACATGTCGAGGGGCAAGGTTTCTGACTTTCCGCGTGCCAGCTAGGGACACAACTGACAATTACTGGGGTCTGGACTAAATTATAACGACTTACCTCAGTCAACTGCTATTCTCATTAATATTCAAAAAGTCTTCTAGAGGTCGTTTAAGCCAAGCCCTCCTCGGTTTTCTCTCAGGGTCATCGTATTTAAATGTGATGTAAAACGAAACAGATACGTCAAGTATGAATAATGAGTATAAGTGTAAAGGGAAAGTTACCATAGCTGTTGAAAAACATGTAATTGTGCTTATGTTTGAATGACTATTGGCTCTGGTGACCTGTCCTCGGTCTCTATGATAGCTAAGATAGGCTCCAGCCCACTTATTAGTCAAAAGAAACAGATGAATACTGCTGTATATTTCCCAGCACCTAATTTAGCAGAAGTCTGGAGAAAGTCTCTAAAGTATAAAATGTTATGATTCTTGTTGAAGCCATATCAGGTATGAAGCAAAATTGTACATGTACCTGGCCAGAGAGGCTTATACACTGAACCATTCAGAGATGTACTGAAGGGCCAAATCACTGAGACCTTTATGAACTAATCAAAGGATTTTAAAGGTAATTCTTTATTGAACTGGGAGCCAATGAAATGTCCTCAGTACTGGGGTAATATGTTCAAATTTCCATGTATGACTGACTCTGCTTCATTCTAAATATGCCGGCAATCCATGGACCAAGAGCCAGGCTGAGAAAAGAATGCTCTAACTTTTGACACATATTTTTCTAAGTGACAAAAAGCTGTTCTGGTGACTTTATTAACATGATCATCAAAACAAAAATCACCGCCCATGCTTCCTTACTGTTTTAGAAATAATTGTGATATATATGAAAAAATATTTCTGTCTTGGCTAAAGGTCTAAAACGTTTCTAGTCATCCAGCAGTTAGTGTCATCAGCGGAGTTTATAGATCTTGAGAGCAAAATAATAGGTACAACTGTATATCATCTGCATAAGAGTGAAAGGAGATGTTTTTATATATTACAGTACCAAGCAATAGCTTGTAAAAGTTAAAGAGCAATGAACGAAGAGAAGACCCTTGAGGAACACCTGTTTTATTTGCGCAGTTCTAAAACTACTTATTGAAACATAAAAACCGCTGCCCTTTAGGTATGAAAGTGGTCGAGAACCTGACTGAATCATGAAGCCTTTGAATTAAAATGTCAAGATCAGCAGAGTCGAAGGCAACAGTGAGATCAAGCAGAAGTCAGAATGAAACTCTGTGAATCACTGTTGCTCTTCAGGTCACTGATGACTTTGGTAAGAGCTGTTCCAGTTCTATGATTTGTTACGAAACCATACTGGTATTTATACATACTGTCAGTTCAAAAATATTTCTTCTATATTTTAAAAACTTTTTCTTTTTTTAAAATTTGGCAGAGGAAATAACGATTAGAAATATATCTGTAATTATTAATTACCACTGGATCAAAGTGTATGATCACATCACAGTTACAAGAACCAGGAAAATTGCCTGTCTGTAAAAAATTTAATGATAATATTTATTACTAATGTTATTAATGATTATCTTAATATGAGAACGTGGGTTGGAATTTGGTGCTCAGTGCTACCAGAAATAAACACAGAGAGATTACACGATTTTCATCCGATAACTTGAGATTTGCACATTCGTCCTGAGCTGTTTATGAGTGCAACACTATGCATTGTATATTAGTGTATATCAAGGCAAAGCAACCCAATCAGGGATATGGGACCATTAACCAGCTTCCATCTGATTTAAGAGGAAAGCTGTGACATTAAAAGCCTCATATTATGCTGTATCATAGTGCTGCGTTACAATGGGCAAGGCTGTGAAGCCATGTTAAGGGTCATGATGGCTGTCAAAGTGTCTCTGAAATGTTGTCTCTGAAATGCTATTTTACGTGTGTGACTAAGCACATGTAAAACAGCATGGGCTTAGTCACCAAAGGAAATGTCATGTTGTAGATAACCACTTTGTTAATCTGCTTCCATCTGTTAGGTAACTGAGTCTGCAAATCTACCTTTGTATTTTGTGGCCACTTTTTGACCACAAAATCCTCATTAGAGTCTTAATACTGATAATAATGCAGCCACTAGTAGCATTTCTGTTCAGCATATATTTAGCCAGTGATGGGCTGTGGAGTAACCTGCAGAGGAGGGGTTATCAGGGTGATGAGAGCAAAGAAAGAGCTGCTTTTCAGTGGCTCGTTTTCAAGGGGTTCTGTGCTGTTTTCAGTCCTTCCCTGAATGTGTGATGTAAATCAGAAACACAGGTGTCATTAATTCTCTCAGTTAAAACAAAACTTGCTAATTGCACCAAGTTCCTTGTATGCCACAGGTAAGCAATGGTTTGATCCCAGCCAATTTCACTTGACTATTTCCAGAACCAAAGAGAGTTTTACAGGGAAGTCTTTCATCTCAATCGGGGTCATCTCTCATCCACTTTCACTCTTTCAGTCCTGCACACTTAGTCTCTCTCTCTATCTGAGGCCTCTTATTCTCTGACCCACTGCTTTTCACAGCTGTCTTGCAGGTTGGTGTTTCTTTGTTTCTACCATTTCCAACTGCCAGACGCCACCGCTCACCCTCACCTCACTCATTCCTACTCCTACTCCCACTTCCAACTCTTACTGTGCAGAAAAAGGGGGCTATTTTTAGAGCACCGTTGACGGTTTAAGGATTTCCATATTGTGCCCTGGATTTTAAGTGAGGAAACAGACTGTTTCTCTTTTTGCCCCCCCTCACTTCCATTCATTTCCTTCTCTGCATCCTCTCGTTCCCTCCCAGTTACCCCTCTCTGCAAAACGCCCTTGAACCAACACACTTTCTTTTTCTCTCGCCCTCTCTGTAACCGATTGTCAACATTAACACCATTACCCCTCTCTCACCTCTCTCCTCACACCTACACCGTTCTCTCGTTTTCTCGTCTTGGTTTGTGCTCTTCCTAGCAGTGAGCTTTTTTTTTCCTCTGCATGTAAACTGGGCCTGTCATCTTCAGACTTCTCAAGCCACTCTGCTGTCTGTATGTTGAGTGAAGACACTTTCAGAATTAATACTAGCTTCTTGTATGCGCCAGTTTTGCCACGTTGTGAAGGATTTTAGCTAAAACTACAAACTAGATACAAGAATACACCTCAGTTCACCTACCTAGAAACCTCTGGAAACCTGTGTAACATCAGGGACTAGCATGGCAGTGCTAGCAAGGCAGAAATACTGGTTGTGTAGTTGACCTTCTGGTATTTATTTTATTTTTTTTATTATTATTTTTGGCAAATCTTAAATCAAATCTTTGTGATTGATACAGAAAAAGTTTCAAACACAAGCCTGCCTCTGCTCGTGTGTGGAGCTCTCCTCTCCTCGCACTTGTTTCACGGCTCAACTCTGCCCTCTGTAGTGTCTCCGAAATGTAGCCACAGTAACCTGTGTTTTTGTCCCCTTTTTCTTTTTTAGCTGTAGCAAGACACAAGCCACAAGTCTGTTTGGATTTCAATCAAAAAGAAAAAAAGAGTCCAATTTTAGTGAAACTAATGTGAAATTTTAAAAAATGCATAAATCTGCACTTTCTCAGAGATTACCTGACACCCAACTTGAATGCCATCGTAGTGCTGGCATAGCCACCTACTGATTCTGCGCCTCTCACCAGCTGTCTCAAATAGCCCTCTCCATATGTTAACGCTTTACGCCCCAGATACCCACGATGACAGCGTCGCTCTGTCTCTTTAAGACTTACATGGAATGCTGTGGTTTTGCCTAGGCGTTTGGGGTAGTGCCCTCACCGACACGTAAACACAACCCTGAAAGTAGCTCTGACTCATTCTCCATGCGTCCCATTTCATTCTTAGATGCTTCTTCTGGCTTTTCTGTCAGTGTGAGGATTTTCCCCGTGCCTTCACTCTGCTTCTCTCCTAATATTTAGAATGAAACGACCTGGAAACGACATTATCGATACATAATACACTCATGGGTTATTTTATTTATTTTTGATTCTACGTGGTTGTTTGTGTCATGGCTGGAAAAGGAGGAGACTGTTGTTATCTTTGGATTCAATAACCCCACAAGTTCTGTTTTTAAAGCTTCAAATAGTCCAGAACAGGAATGTCTTATCTTGCAGATGTCAATATCTCTTTTTTATCTGTGCTAACACATTTATATAAAATACTGCCTTTAGATAAAAGACATTTAAAAGAAAATCAATGTGAAAAAAGTTATTAAGACAGGAATCGATGCTGTTTCAATAACAAATCACATCAGTTTACTTAGAAGATTTCACCCTTCCTATCTCCTATGATGAGCAACTGTACCAGAGTGATCAAGAAGCCGTCACAAACTTGAGCTACAGAGCCCCCAAGTGGTAAGAGTTTGCACTGCCGTCCCTTGTAAATAGGATCAATAGGCAGGCTCCCTTTATTAGATCCAGATTTGACCGTCTGAAGCCACAGATGAATGATTTTTGTAGTCTGGTGAGCAGCCCACATCGAGTTCAGCCTGTCAGACATGTCTGGGGGGACGTGGGGGAGGAACGAGAGAGACTTGGGCCTCAAAGCATTGAGAATGAGGGACAGGGGTAAACCCTAAACCTGAGAGCTCAGCTCAGACTAGCAGCCTTCCAGGGAACAACACTTTTCTTATTGAGCTAGTGGGCCAGACCCAAATGAGAGGTGACAGCATATTCATTTCACTCAGTGTTTTTCTTTAAGGGGTTTTTAAAATGCTGCTGAATGATGAGTGGTCACAGGATTTATAGTTCAGGGGATGATTTAGGCTTTCTAAATGGCACTGCTTTCCTCCTGCTCTCACTCTCCCAACTGTTTTTTTTTTCCACAGGAGCAGTCATTTTCTGGGGCTTTATTTCAGCCTCGTGTTGTTCGTGTAGGGATGACTCCCCCCTTGGCAAGTGAGACTGATTTAAAATGTAAAGCGAGCACCTTGGTTTCCCATGTCCTGTCTGGACTATAGAGGCAGGGTGTGCCAACACTTACGGCTGAACTGTGAATTCAGACCAATTTGTGGTGTTGGGGAAAGCAATTATGTGGACAAGGTGTCTCACAAAAAGACACCGACCACTCTTCTTTTGATTAAAGACATACCAGAACACACTGTGTGAAGTGGCAGCGTGCGTTTTGTCTCAACACCACTCCCAAGCTCTGGTCTCAGCATTATTCCCGGGAGCGAAAATACCAAGACTGAACAGGTGGGGGTCAAATAGTTGAAGTATCAGTGCTTTTCTCCGGACCTGACGAAGGGGAAACACATTAAGAGACATCGGGAGGTCGTTGATTTATAGGGACGCTATTACCTTCATAAATGCTTGGCTCATAAAATGACTGCTTTGCTTTAATTTAATACTTCCCCTCTCTAATTATCACTACACACACGTGCACAGAAGTGGGCTGCTGTCTGCTATGGACCTACAGAATGCAGCTTTGTGATTGTTTCTTTGTTGTTTTCACTCCACACTCTGGTGCTGGTTTAGTGTCTTTGCCCTTGCAAGCAGCTGAAAAGAAACTTTTACTTTCTCCTTCCTTCAGCTTGTTTTATTCGAGAATTCAGAGAGGGTAGATGGTTGAAGTCTTCCCAAAAGAACCTCATCTGTCACTTTTTACATTTTGCCATCTCCTTGCTGTTGTTCAGCGTACTCACACACACACAGGCATACACACACATACACAAGATACATATAGTGGCTTTCACTCTTTTGAACATGAGCCCAGTGCAAAAGCACCGTTCCACGTCTGGATCATAAGTGCCTGGGAGCTTGCGTGAAAACATTTGAGGTTCTGCCCTGCCTTCCCTGGTGCCACACTGCCATTTTCTCTCTCCCCCAGGAGCTACAAAAGAAAGGTTTGGATTGGACCAATAATCTCCATCTTCAGATCATCTCTCAGTAGCCTCTTCAGCTAAATAAATAACTCATTACAGTTCAGAGCGAGGAGCTTCATTTACTCTGAGCGATGCAATCACAGATGTCTGCAGGTTTGCCCGCATCATCTCAAATAAAAGTGTTTCTGTTGTGAATCCCAAGAGAAGAGGCGCTCTCAAATGTTAACATAGCAGTGCAGAGCGAGGACTAGCAGTCGACTGCTTGTGGCAAAACTGCTGATGGCAGATTGCTCGGCACCGGCGGCAGAGAGGGGTTACGTCTGCTTGCTTAAGCACACAATGAGATTCTGTTTGCAACATTAGGGCTTAGATGCTAAACAATATTAAAACAAGACACATAAAGCTGCCAGCATGTTTGCCTGGACCATTAGCAGGAGGCATAATGAGCCACATTACACATTTACTATCAGTCTCAGGGAAACCCCCCCCAAAAAACAACAACAGTGAAAAGTGCAAGATAGCGCAACACTATAGGTGTAAAACTGTCCCCCAGTGTTAATATATGACAACTTCTGTTTCCTGTTGTTCACAAAAATTAGATTTCAGTAAATATGGGAGGCATTCAGTGTTGATTTGAGAGTGAACAAAAATAAATAAAAGCCTGGGCTTTCTTTGGACTGAGACAGCTGGATGTTAATAAAACCCTGCACTGTGCAGCATATAGATGAACATATACTCTGTCTTCGTTGTTGTTGTTGTTGTTTTTTGTCTATTTCTTTTGTAAAACTGTAGTAGCTGCTGTTCAAATGTGTTAGAAAAGTCTTCTGCTGTACCCTGAGGAAGGCAACAAAGCAGGCGCATGAATGCCATTTTTCAGTAAAAAGGATGTTGGGATTTCCGCCAATTGTTTCATGCTGGGAACACTATTATCAGCGTTGTTGTTCTTAATCACTGCATTAGGAAACGGTGCAACAAACAGAAGGTCTAGCCGGTGATGAAAGACGACCTTTTTACCAGATGACCCCATCACTGTAAAAGAATGAGTGAAGGCGCTCGGTAGGCCATATCTTAGCGTTTTAAGACTGTTTTCGGACGCCTGTCATTAAAGACATGTGTCAGAAAAAAACATAAATGTATTTATTTTCTTGACCTCGTTTTATAGCCTGAAGCAATCCCATCACAAAAGTAGGCTATGGAGGCGGACATTACAGCTCTGCTCTGACAAGTATGTAAGTATGTTACAAAGTATGAGAGGTCTTAAAAAAGCCGCATCAGATCCAACATTTCACACTCATTTTAAGCATATCTTATAGGCTCTCGCACGCAACAAGTTACAACCAACTTCTCTGTTTCACTTTGGTTGCCCTGCGTGAAATAGCAACCTTGATGAGGCTATAAAATGCTATGGTTGGGCGACTTTCCTCACCGTGAATTGCCCCCACACCCTTTGGAGGACTACGAGTCGAAGATGAGGGCAGAGACGTGAAGGAAATGAATTTAGTGAAGCGAGTGGGGTCAGATGCAGGAAAAGGAACTCGTTTTGCTGTTTTATTCCTGCGGGGACTGTCACCGTGAGGACAGAGAGGAACATGAACGGAAAAGCTACTCCTGAGAGATAATTGATTATTAATATTAGCATCAGTATTAATAACTGGAGGGGGTGCTTGTTTGCGTGGCAGAGGGAGATTTCCTCACTAAGTCAGTTTCTTGTGGATAACACTTTTAGGCTTTCTCAGTATCTGTCATATAAATTGCTTTATGTTTTAATTACACCCACGAACGAACTTTGTTTACAACTTTATTCTGGATAGGTAACAACAAGTTTGTTGAACACAAAAGGTGGCTCTGGTTTCTTTTTGAAGTTTGCCCAATGTGCCATCTGTCTGATATTTGCCTGCTCGTTGTAATAAATAATAAAGCTGCTCAAAATATCTTTTTTTTTTGCACTTAAAAAATATATCGACACTTTCTTTCAACAACAGGCTTTATAAATCACCTTTATGACGCTCTTTCCCTCTCTCTGCTTCTCCCTTATTTCATGGTTCAGTGGCCTCACACCGCCGGGCGAGGGGAGGTTTTTCTCTCTCTGCTCATTGGTCGCGGCTTTTCAATCTCTCTAACATTTCCATTCATACAGCCGGCGCTCCTTTTTGCCCCTTTCAAAATAACTCACTGTCATCATCATTCGGAAAACGGTTTTGCCTGGACGGGACTAATTATTTAAAATTGGGGGAGTGATTAGCTGCAATCGGAAAAAGGAAAGCAAGAAAGAGAGATCAAGCGTCTGGCACAACAACGACAGGTGAGTGAGGAAAAATAATCCTCAAAATACGGAGTCGTGTAAACTGTGCACAGCGTGGGTGAGAATGCGGGAGGATAATAAATCACTTCTGCTTGTTTTATTGCTTTTATTGATGCCCAGTCACGTCGTAAACGGATGTAGAGTTTGCACCTCGAGCGAGAGTGGACGTTTCGGAATGACTCCGAAAGTGAAATGAAACTGCAGCAGCTACATCTTAATAGTTGCGCTAATCTTCGTGTATCGTTGCATCAGACTTTTATTTTTCCCACTTAAGGGTCGAATTATATCGAAAAGCAATAACCTGATAATCTTTTGTCAAGCCACTTCTTCACAGTCTAACTTTGGGGAAGGTAAGACAAACAAAATGGAATGCGTATTAGCCGAAAATCAGTTGGCTCTCGTTTGTGATGGATAACAGCAAGGTAAGATGCTTAAAATGTAACACTAGAGGGGTCCCGGCCCACGGGGCTGTCTCGGAGGAAGGTTCACGCCGTTATTCACCAGTCCTCCTCTGCCTAATTGGCTGCAGATGCGGTATCCTATGGTCTTTTTACCGCGTAGAAATTGGATGCATTTGGGGAACTTTATGAGGCGAGCTCTGCTTTTGCCCGAAGGAATCGAAAGAAAAAAAACAAACTTCAAAATAAAGGGATTTAAAACCGTGCCACGTTCATGTATAATGCACTCTTCCTTGGTCAATTTATCACGAGGCACGAAAAAGAGACTCGAAATTGCGCTGCACATAGAGAGAGCTTGTGTTGCTGTGACTCTCTGGTATAAACATGTTTTTTTTTTTCTTGGATTTTTTGACAGGTGTTTTCTACAAGATGCCAAAGGCTCGTGGTCTGGAGTCAGCATCAAAAATAAAAATGTGTACAGCAGGGGGAAAAAAATCGATTATCAAAATATGGCCACGACTGCATGCTTCTAATCATGACACATCGCAGCATAGCTGCTGAACAGGACGACGATGTCCCGTACGCCTTGTTAAAATATGTTAAGCTTTAATGGTGCGTCCTGCAAGTCCATATACATTTATTTGCTTTATCACGTAGCACAAGAGCCATTTCTGGTGTCGTGTGCCGTTGCCTTCCTAATAATTGCAGAGGGAGGGAATGGACTAAAAAACACCGTCCTCTAAGTGCCCTTTCACCCTAGACTTTGTAAGCTGCACTTATTAAAGCGAAAAGTGTTTCAATATGTGGTAAGCTTTAGGGGGAAAACGTGATGGGGGTTGGGATGGGGCCCTCCTTTTTCTTTTTTTTTTTTCTGCCCAACTCCTATTGGGCGACATGAAGTAATTCATCCATGTTAGCAGTAGGTCAGTGGTGTAATTTCCGTCTAATGGTGTTTCTGAATGTCAGCTATGGACAGCGGTAATTAAAAGGTACCCGTATCTAATACCGCTGACCACTGGTGAAAAAAAAATGAGAGCTTTATGAATGAATCCAGCCATTATGCGTGGAGTCTGACGTGCACGGGGGCCATTAAGCAAATTTGACTTTCTCTTTATTTTGGTGGAAGTGGTAACCCATGTGTGCACTACGCCGGACTTCTCAAAACACGTGAAAACACGCGGTACTCTGTGGATGTTTGCAGTTCAGCAAGTGTAAATAACGTTTAAATGAAATAATAAAATCAATAAATAATGGTGAAAGAAATCTCGATAATTGTTTGTCTTCTTTTCCTTTTTCTCAGGGCCCATTGGACACTGAGCACCCTTGGGCCTGTCTCTGTCAAGTAGACATGTTTCAAACTGTCCCTGACACGTCGTCTTACGTCAAGGTAAGACACCACCGTCTCTTGGATCAGGTAATGTTTGAGGGACAATTTGGGGTCCTTTCATTGAAGACTGCGCACAGTGAAATGATACTGAATGTTAAAACCTTTAGCAAACCACTGTCTTTATTTGTATTTAAAACCAGTGTTTCTACCCCCGCCTGTTGCCAAAATGGGCTTTTTTTATGCTGATTTTATGCGCCTGTTGAAATTTTTAAATGCTACTTATTTTTTGTATTATTTTCTAAGTCTGACACCTGTAGCCTGAGTACCTACCGGGGGGCATTTTATTTTTCTTCGCGTGGAAAAAGCCTACATGTTTACACTGTCAAGTCAGTGCTGAAGTGTGGATCTGTGGTCTGTGTGATTTACCAAACTCGACTCAACTTTTTTTCCCTCTTTACTCCAAAAATGCTGCTATTACGGGTCATAAACATGTCTGACGTCACGAACTTCTCTCTCCCTCTCTCTCTGAGTCTCTCTTTCTCTTGGTCCTAAAAATGTAAATAAAGCAAACAGCGCACATCTGGTTTTCACATAAACCTGCATCACGTCACACATGGCTCGGCGTGACTACCTGCAACTGCTACAGCCGCATGTCTGTGGCTGAAACCATTAAGTGTTTCTCTTTATTGCAACGTGTGTGTGTGTGTGTGTGTGTGTGTGTGTGTGTGTGTGTGTGTGTGTGTGTGTGTGTGTGTGTGTGTGTGTGTGTGTGTGTGTAAGACTAGAAGATGTCAACAAGTGTAAGTAAACTTGGGTGGCTGCGTGACGTTCACTCCCAAATCCATCAAAATAATCTGCACGGGTCTGATTGCCTGGATTGCGCCTCATTAAAATAAGTCATTGTGCAGGAGCAAAATTGCTGTAATATCTTCATAATCAAGGTATTTTTTTCCCACGGGCTTCTTGTTAATGTTTTGAAGACCCGTTCCCTTTTGAATAAGGGCTCCTTTCATCCAGGCACGGCGTTTGTGCCTCTGCTGAGAGATCCTGCGTTTCGGGGCTCAGAACAATTCCGGATTTGTTGTGAAAGAGTTAAATAGCAGGGAATGTTTAAGGAGAAAATACGCATTTAAAAGAGTCTTTCTGCTCCCTCAGAAAAAAAATTAAAATTAAATTTATATATATATATATATATATAGAAGAGGGAGTGAGACAGAGGAGATCAGTGAGGGAGAAAAGTTGATATCGGGAGTTAACTTTCAATTTTGCTCGCCTCTTATAGTTTGCAGCCCGGGTTGCTTACGTTTGCTTTAATCCCAGTCTTTGTTGAATGACAGTTACTATTCTCCTGTTTGGGTTGAGGGTTAGCCTGTGCCTTTTTTTTCTTTTTTTCTTTTTTTTGCGTGCAAGTCCAGCACTCACTGGCTCACTCGCACTCAAAGAGATGTTGGTCTGAATGTGGCACGCCTCAATAGAAAATTTAAAAAGAAATATTCCCCATTCAAGCGGATCCACGGCCAAGCATTTGGTTTTGTTTGGTTAAGGCCAGGCGAGACTGGAACTCTCCAATAAAAATAAATCTCAAATTAATTATGGCCTAGAGCGAGGGGCCAGACAGTTCGTGCTTATATGTGCTGCAGACTCCACTTTTTGCCCTCAGTATTTTGACTCGAGCTGTCTTTTAGCCCCAGAGAAGGAATGATCTGAATACAAGTCTGCATTCTAATAAGCAGCAACCCCAACAGACTCGCATGGACCGGGACTATTTCTTCGCTGAAATAACACTCTGAGAACAGTTGTGTTTCTCACAACACTCAGTGGCCCGCTTTACGTATTTCCCACTTCAAGAATAGCCAAAGGTGCAATATATATATATATATATATATATATATATATATATATATATATATATATATATATATATATATATATATATATATATATATATATATATAATGGAGTGATATATATTTATCACTCCTTTCACAGACTGTTTGTCTTCGCCCCATAACCATATTACTCAATTGAACTCATTAACTAACTGTAAATCAGATTTACATAAGACAAATCTCAGCAGATCCTTCTATAAGCTAAAGAAAAAGGATGGGCCTAACAATTGAAAAGCTGCAGAACATAAACTCACCATAGTGTCCGCCCACCTCTGGCTCGTTGCCCCAGCGGAGAGACAGAGGAGCTACTGGCTCGTGGTGTAAGAAGAAATGTCTGGCTGTCTAGTTCCAGCGTCAAGCCAGATGTTCTGTGGTTCGCTGTGTAAACCAACTTGCATTTGTTTATTGGCCTTCCAAAATGTTTGTTACCACAGTATTCATTATGATCTATGTAGATTCTGCCACCACCAACCCCCCAGTCTTCTTGATAAATCAGAGTGGCAGGTAGGTTATGGCCTTGAATCAGAAGGACATGTTAACTTCCAAAATCACATATTTTCAGCTCTGTTTCCAAAGATATTTCGTTTATTTATGTTACCTAAACTGATTTTGGCACCACAGCGGGATGAGTGTATTTTTATTAATGGAAAGTGACATAAATCCAAAGATGCACATCACACACTGGTGGGATGGAGTGTTTGAAGAGATCTGTTTCTTTATTGCTGATCATAAAACCTTATAGTAAGTCACTTGCTCAAGGTCCCAGCTTAAGTACTTCTTTAATTTCCCCCCTTTATCACCAGTCTCCCAACAACAAAAAATTGAAAACCTTAGACTTTGGAATGTATAAGAATAACAAAAAACAACCCAAGCCAGTCACTGAAGAGTTAAACAAGGTGTCTCCCTTAATTACACGAGTCTGAACTGGCCTCAGGCAGGAGAAGCCTTGACCCTTAGCAGGATCCAGATGTGGTGGTCCCAAGGGTGGGGGCCCACAGCTTCACCAGACCCCCAAGCCGAGAGCAGACAGGCCGGCCCTGCTGCCAGTCTTCGCTGGCAGCAGCTCCCAGCTTCTTTTTTGTGCACACTGAGGCCGATCCTCAAAGCGAAACCACCCCTCAAAATCACAAGAATATTCATAATCATTATTATCTTAATTACACTGTAACCAGGTCCATTCAGTTTAGCAAAGAAAGTCTCTCATTTTATTTTATTTTGTACTCAGACTCCTGCAATTGCGGAACCTTGGTTAAGGTGAACATTTTAAAGGCTTCTAAAGTTAGTTACCCGTTTTGTTGGATGTAAATGTGTCCCGTCTTTCAGAATTACCAAATGTAGTGTTATTAGTCTGGTCATATTCAGACCTGGTTACTCGTCTAGCATGTGCCTGAAATTGGGTCTAAATTGATGAGGAGGAATTTCGTGGGGTAAAAGAAGAGGAAATATATGTGGGGGTGGGGATCTGGGGTTTCTTTTTTAGACTTAAGCAAACATGGAGTAAAACAGAAAGTTTGAAGTTTAAAAAGCTATGATTAAATTGACAAAAACGTAAATATATCGAATAATAATAATAATCCTTTTTAGTGGGCTTATGTTGATGCATTCTGAGCTTCATCCTTTTAGCCCTGTGCTGAACAGCAGACGCACACGTGTAGCCCAGACCCTTAGATTATAGTGCGGTTGGAGCTAAATGCTTGGATTTTATTAATGGTGTCTCAGGGAAAAAAGAAATCCACAAAAGGCTTCATAGAAAAAAAAAAGAGTTTACAACAATTCCTCTCAGAGGTGTTCAGGTTGCTCTCCTTATTTGATTTAGAGCTACATCGAACCTAGTCAGATGTGTCCAACATCTGTCTAGGTTCAAAGACAATGTTTATTTAATGTATCACTTTAACTATGTATATAATAAACATTATTTTATTTTTTATTTTTTTTAAAGAGAGAATAGGCTGATTTATAGAGAATCGGAGGTAGTGGCCAGATGTAAGTCTGAAGTGTAGGCGTTAACCAAAAGCGCTCTAAAACATGCAATCGCATAACTTAGATTGTCCGGCGACAGTAAAACCTCTTTCCACAAAATCTCAGTCAAATATGAGCAGGAATAATTCATAAGCCGGAGAAATAGTAAACCATTCCACACCATCTGTGGCATTACTGGGAAAGCAAAACACACAACACAATTTTACTGCAGGCTACACAGCAATGGCTGTGCACAACGCAGGCAGCCATCCTGTAAATATTTCCGACCAGAAAAACATAACAGCGGAGCGAACACTCAATTGTTTTCCCTGCTTATCTCTCTGGGACAGTATCCTGCTTTTTTGAAGGCAGGGCTTTTGGTGACACACAGCTTCCTTCTCAACCTTCTCAACAGTGGTGACTTCACTTCCCAAATTTAGAGGAAAGAAAAAACGCAATCCGGTAAAAGTGTCTCTTTCTCTCCGCCACATACCGGGGACTGGAATTAATTCAGGAGCGTGTCATGTTTGGGGTATCGTCCGGGTCCGCTGAAAATTGCGCAAAATGGACGGAACTATTAAGGTAAGGGTGGAGAACGGGGTGTATGAGTTTGTGGG
The DNA here is from genome assembly GCF_963969265.1 of Rhamphochromis sp. 'chilingali'. Classification (NCBI taxonomy): domain Eukaryota; kingdom Metazoa; phylum Chordata; class Actinopteri; order Cichliformes; family Cichlidae; genus Rhamphochromis; species Rhamphochromis sp. 'chilingali'. The sequence continues at coordinate 23,883,504 of NC_137935.1, read as the reverse complement.
AGACTGCTTTTTTTCGAAGTTGCGCCTCCTTTTTTTTTTAAGCAATGGTTTGAAATACTCCTCTGTGTCGTCTGTGAGCTGGGATCTCCAGTCAGGCAAAGATGAGCGGCTTTTTTCTGTCGGTCTGAAAGCGGGTAACCCGATTTCCTTCTTCTTTCTTTGAAAGTATCCTTCTCGCTTTTTGTATATACATATATTTAAATATATATTATCTGACTGGTTGCGAGGGCACTGCTGTGGTGTGGATTCGAGGCTAAATCAGAGATCACCCTTTGGATTTGGGGGACCGAGCGCATAATTACGCGCGTCTGGAAAGGCACAAAGGAGCGATGAATTGTTTCATACAAACCCATGTAGACTGTACTTTCCTGTAGTCATAAGTAATACTTGTGTTCAGCGATTTGGTTTTGTCTGGACAGCGGGGGCTGAGCAATAGCCATGACTGGATGTACCGCTGGATAGATGTGTCGAGCTGCGCAACAGTGGTGTGGCACATCGCCCAGCTCGGTACGAAGATCTCGTCTAGGTTAAAAACTCTGACGGCTTAGAATTTACCACAAAAGAAGAAGAATCACATTCCTCCCTGTATTTCTGTTGGTTGTTGTTTCTGTTATCCCCTCCGCTGCCGGACAGGGAGATTTGTGAAAGTGTAAGGAAGCCTGTCATACGGTTACTTCACACAGTAACTGCACGGTTTGCGACACTTTAAACCGCAAACCTTCACAACGATACCTTAGCTTGCTCCTCGTGCAGTTACACAACTATTTTGAAATGGTGCTGCTGCTGGTTGAGCGCTGGTCTACATTAACACTGGCTACCGGCCCCCCCATCAGTCAAATTCCAGATGCATTATGGCTGAAGCCACCAGATGTTGAATGGCAAAGTCCCTATTAAGTTCACCCTGCAACGCGTTTAGTTAACAAGTGTGAGCTGGGAAGAATGAAGCATCTGTATTCACTCTTATTGTTGCAAGAAAACCTAATGCGATTTATTTTTCTTTCGGAAATTTAAAGTAGCTAGTTTGTGGCGGCTGGGTGTGGTGTGAGTTTTGGAAGAGTGTAAACGTTGGCCAGACAAAAAAAATGTCAGTCTACATATAGCCTTAAATCGCTCATCGCCCACAGCGCTGTGATTGTTTTGTAGCGCACTTGAAGTAAATTACCCCCCACGGCTGCAAGAGGACATGACTATATCAGCCTGGGTTGTCTAACAAAGTAAGAAGCTGCATTACAATTAATGCAATCATAATTGAATCCTTTTGGTGTAAACGACTGGCTGCTACTTGCATTCATGCTCGCTAAAGAAAGGAAGGACTCTCTAGCCATGAGAGCTTCCTGTTCTACACAATCTTTTCCTGACAGGTTTCCTCTTCCTCCTTAAACAAAAGACAGGAATGCCCCCCCTCCCTCTCCGTGGGTGGCTCCTGGTAGATGGCTGTGTGTGAACGCCAAACAGATACACGTGTAGTCTGGATGTGGAGTTATTCCACGCAGTATCCAGCCAGCTCCCAGACACGTAGTGACGCATTTGCGGAGATAGACTTGGCTGATGTAAACAGAACAGAGGTTGCTCCCAGCAGGTGTCACACTCACACAATGGTCATAATGGTGCGGGCTGATCCACAACTGAGCTATGATTTATTTGATGTTTTTCCCCTTTGTCTGGTTACTGCGGAGAGCTATAGTGAAAAAAAGCAGAAAGCATGCTTTGGGGAATTGACTTTAAAGGATTAATTTAAAAAAAATCTTTAAATTTCAGGAAGTTTCTGGAGATTTGTGTGTGTGTGATTATAATTTTTCAGGAGAAGTTCCTCTTTGGTGCTTAACACATTTTCAACTTATCTTAGGACGATTTTAGGCAGACAACGAGTGTGTAATCGGCTGCCTGTAGCTCTCACTGGTAGTATGTGTGTGTTCCTAATTGGCTCTGTTCTCTTATCCTTTCAGCTTCTTCTGCGAGAGTGCTGTACCCCTATCTAAAACAAAACAAAACGAATAAAAATAAAGAGTACTCCAATCCTGATGGGCACACACCACTTGCCAATCATTGCTCCAATTGTGCAGCCTGATATGTCATTGTAAATATAACGTGCAACAGTCATAGTAGTTAACAAACCCTTTATCAGGCTGCAATGAGACATTCCCTCACTCTCTTACACTTTATCATCCACAAACTAGCTGCTGTGCTCTGCTCAGATAATGTGTCTTGCTGCCAGTGTTCAGACTATGACAGATCCACTGATGAAAATCGCTGGAAAGTCTAATTCTGGCAGACGGTTAAGAGGGTCAGCTTTTCCTTTTTTTTTCTTCTTCTTCTTCTTCTTTTTTTTTTTAATCCACCCATTAACCTGAAGAGTCGTATATTACAAAATCCCTAGTTTGGTCTACAGTTGCCATAGCCCGTAGACCTGACGTTTCCTCAACGTTTAAAGGAACACCATCATTGAGGCTTGCTAATCCAAATCATCACAGCGTTAAACACAAAACTATATATTCCAGTTTGCGAAAAGCCCGTAAAGCTCCGGTTTATTTGCCACAACCATGCACCGTAAATCGTTTTTTATCTATGTTTTGCATCCAGTTCTGTAAACACAACCAACACAGAGGCAACAGATGGTGCTAAATGGCACATACAAATGTTAACATTTTTTTCCACTGCAGTGAGTATCAGACACTATCAAACATCTCTTCTGATCATTGGATAAGTTTTATGTAACATATCATTTTTCACTGCAGTAATAAGAAAAGCACCAATACAACAGACACCCCGATTGTTATTACTGAAGTTCTACAGAAGGTTGGGACATTAGGTCCCTTATTAAGCTCTCAAACTGTAGCTGATGAGAGAGTCTTCTCACCTTTTTTCTCTTTTTTTCATTGTTGTATTTAACCTCCTAGAACCTGGCGTCCACATATGTGGACATCACATTTTGGGTTGTCTAGACCAAAATCCTACATTCTGATATCCACTCAAGAGGACATTTTACTGCCTCTGTTTTATCAAAATTCAAAACGAATGTCTTCATATGTGGCTCTCAATTTTCTTAGAAACAAAAATCAGGTATACAAAAAAAATCTGGGGATTCTTTATCAGGTCCCAATCGTCCAAATAGCAAAGAGAAATTAAAAATGCATGCCATGAAAGAGTTCGGGTCTTAGGAGGTTAATGCATGTGCATACATGCATTTTATATATTAGTTAGTTATGCCATTGCACCAAGAGAAATGTGTCCTACAAAAAGAAAGTGCACTGAAATGAGGGCAAGTGAAAACTTTCCACTCACATGAAATGCCTTAGAAGTGAATAGAAGTGAAGTTATGTGAGATCTTGAGGATTTCACTTTCATAAAAGCAACATTTTTGAGAATGCAACGGCTGCATGTTGGAAATATTGATCAATGAATATCAAGTAGCATTTTTTCCCCCCGAGGCAGATATCTGGCATGTTGGAATGAAATAATTCAGTCCTTGGGGATTAGACACGTCTCAGTCTAAGCTGTGCCATCACATCCTATCAGATCCAGATGCGCATCAGATCTAGGCCCGATCCTCAGAGGCATATGGCTGTAATGATTTCACTTTAAACTTTAGTTTTATTGTTTTGTTTTTCTTTCATTGTATTTGTTTGTTTTATTCTTGTCCACAAAGATAAATGGAAAAACTAATATAAAACTCATTCCATTCCTGTTAACATGTATACACATTCTGAGCACAGATCTGACTTGGTGACGTTGTCTTTCTCTGCTCCCTGTCAGACACAAACCGGTGACATCTTCATGTTAAAATGTGACCAGCAAACTCCATAATCCAGTCTTTACTTCCAAGACATTACATGAGGAGCATGTTGAAGCCGCATAGCGTTTCAGAGTTTGTTTTCTTTAATAAACTTACATTGCTCCAGCTGAGTCAAAGTAGAGGGGGGGTCACTGGAGCCGTGACCCAAATGCTTCTGTTGAGTCTTCTGCTGTGGGGAGAAGCCCAGCACCAGACAGGGTAGCCACACCAGGGCCTGACAGGGGGAATTTCAGGGTGCAGTGAAATTACAAAGATGGCGATAAGAAAAAAATAATTACAGCCCAGGAATAAGGATTATTAGATTAGGATGCTGTTAACTGTTAGTTAGAAGACCTTTTTATTTTTTATTTTTGTCGTTTTATATGGGAGCCACTAGGTGACCGCTGCTGGCCGTGTGTTTTGATTAATATTATTGTCATTATTGATGTTACTACACCAGAAGGCCCTGTGGCATCCTATCTGCATCTCCCCTACTCCACTGTGGGCATGATTGAAGTCCTCGTAACATCAACAGGAAGCTACAGCCACTACTCCTGTAAACACAAACCGCCGAGGATGCCAGACAGCGATATGACCCATAACTGCACATAATTACTGTAAACAAAAAATACACTAGAGATTCGAAATTTGACATCACAAGTTTCTGGATAGTGTCAACTAAGAAATTTGAGTTGTATTTGTTCGTGTCAAGCATTCGCTTTGATGCATGTGAAGCCAGAAGAGAAAGATATTTAGTGTTGTGCAAAATTGGGATGCTATAAAGAATAAACCCTACTATAACACCTCTACAGCTCACAAGCATTAAAGAATTTTGAAAGAAATACCAAGGATTTGTTATTTTCACCTCCAGGAGGCGCTATCAGTGGTGAGTGAAGACCAGTCCTTATTTGAGCCTCCCTACGCTGCTGCTGCCCCTCTACCCAAAACAGATATGACTGCATCTGGCACACAGGACTACGGCCAGACCCACAAAATCAACCCCTTACCCCCACAACAGGAGTGGATCAACCAGCCAGTGAGGGTCAACGTCAAAAGAGAATATGAGCACATGAACGGATCCAGGTAATGACATGACAGCCACACCCTGTGGCATGCATTGTATAGTAGAGATGAGTTTTTATGCACTTTTATCAGACATGCAAGTGGGTGATGAATTAAAAAGCAAAATTGACACAATGAGTTTCAGTTAGGCGTGGCTTTGGCTTTCATTCTCCAAGTCTCTCAAGCTCTCCTGGTAAGATGCAGTACCATTCACTGTTAGGTGTTTTTTAACTGTGTTGAGATGTGGTGAGTGCATTTCCTCAAACCATCCAGTAACTCCTTGCTCCAGATGGCCAGGGCTATTGTCATCGTAGAAGAGACCCCTCCCTTCATAATAGAAATGTTTCGGCGTAGGATAAACATGATCTCTCAGATAAACGCTGTATTTATTTTCAGTGCCCTTTCCCTCTAATGGTACATGTGGACCCAAACCATGGCACATTATGCTGCTATGTGGATCAAACAGATCCACACTCATTGCAGATTTTCAGGTTTTGCTTCTAATTTGTCACCCATTTGTATGACACTTCTGCTGCTGTTGTCATTTGTCATTCAGCGGGTCGTTTCTTTACCACAGCTAACCTTCACGTTTCACATCTAATCTTTGATATGCTTGGCTCACAATATCTCGTGCCAAAGTCAATGGCTGGAAAGGAAATTCAACAACACCCAGTTTATCTGCTGATAATATTTTTACAACTTACTTGGTGTGCATGTGTGTGTGTGTGCATGCATGTTTGTGCAGCAGGGAGTCTCCAGTGGACTGCAGTGTGGGTAAATGTAATAAGCTGGTGGGGGGTAATGATACATCTCAGATGAACTATGGAAACTACATGGATGAGAAGAACGCCCCTCCCCCCAACATGACCACCAATGAACGGAGAGTCATTGTACCTGCAGGTAAGAACAGATGTGTATAGTTAGGAAAAATTAATCAGGACATAAGAACAAAATTGATTACTATTGTTAGATGGCAGTCACTTGCCTGTTCTGGTATGATGTCACTAATGCTGAGGCACAATCTAATGAACCTAAGTAGATTTTTTTTTTTTACTATACCCTTTGTTTGAACACTTAGTTTAAGAAATTTGTCTTTCACTCAAAGTCCAAACAAAAGGCATTTCAGTACATTTCAGAATGGCAAACAGTGTGCCAAAAAACGAGAAATCCAGATTATTTAATTAAAACTGAATGCAGACTTGGTAAATTATTCATTTTTTAGTGTTTAGCTGATGCCAAAGGCCACTCATCTATTAACCTAATAGGAGCTCACTTGGATGCCACTCCTTAACCACAAAGTGGCAAGTTTGGGGTTTGGTTTCCAAATTGGCTGTGCTGTGTATCAGGCATGGGTCAAGTAACATTTGCAAATACTGAGTTTTCTTTGGTATCACAAAGTTCAGTAAATTTAATGATGAGATTCAAAAACGAATACTATTCTATGATAGGTGACTGAACTAGGAATCTGCTCTGTTTTCATTTTACTTAATAAAGTAAAAGCAATATTTAGTATTCTGTCTAAACCACACAAACTGAAGTCTGTTCACCTCAGCATTATTATATGAAGCTAAATCACAGCAACAGTTGCCTGAAGGCACTTTATATTGTGAGGTAAAGAGCCTGCAATAATACAAAGAAAATAGAAACTGCCTTCAGTTTGTTTATTACTCCTCCTCCCTTTAACTTAGAGATATGTCTTTCCTGAAGTCTGCCCGTAACAGTCAGTAAAACCAGTCTCCTTCCCTTCTGTCGTCCTGCAGACCCATCACTGTGGTCCCAGGACCATGTGCGCCAGTGGCTAGAGTGGGCCATCAAGGAGTATGGCTTGTTAGAGATTGATACGGCAATGTTTCAAAACACGGACGGCAAAGAGCTCTGCAAGATGAGCAAAGATGACTTTCTACGGCTCACCACCATGTACAATGCAGAAGTGCTTCTCTCTCATCTCAATTATCTCAGGGAAAGTAAGTAAACTTTGGTAATTACTTGACGGGTCTCTGGAACAAATATAGGAGTGCAACAAAAAGTGTTTAACAGTTGAAAACAGAAGATAAAAAATAAATCGGAAAGTATTAAACACAGTGAAAAGTCAGCAATGCCATGCTGCACTTCGTTTTCATTACTTTCCTTGTTTGTGCCTAAACCTGCATCACCATCCACGTTTGCCAAAGGGTGAAAGTCATTTAGTTTTTTTTCTTCTTCTTTTTGATTCAAAGTGTGAATGAAAATGACCTCGTTTGCTCAGCATGAAAGAAAAAAAGGAATGTCACCTTTTTTCATTCGCACTATGCTTGCATTACTAAATAAACAATGAAATTACTAATTTCTCTACGATAGCTAACACGTCTAAAGCACAGCATAGAAACCCAAAGGGTTTCTTTTCCCCTCTCCAGATAACCATCATCAACCTCCCCCACTACACTTTTATACCGCATGGCCCACAGAAAGATGAAGCCCAGGTGCATTGCCTCAGGAATCACGCTAGGCTTGTATGTCCAGAGCAAAGAAAAGAAAGTTGATCTGCAATTTGCAATGGTGGCAGCTAAATTTGAGCCCCTTACCTTTGAAGAATATCTCGCCGTAATCCCCGCTTCATATGTTTCTGTGAGGAAGCGAAGCCAATTTTCTGATGCGGTATGCAAATGACATTTTAATATAAAGTGTAACATCTGGTGAGGCTCTGGTTTGAATACATGCAGCGTGGTGTCGAGTTCGAATGCTAAATATCAGCCGTGTGCTATAAAAATTAGCAAACGAGTGGCGCGATTGATGCACGTGTAGGGAACGGTCTGTCCCCATCTTTAAAAAGTTTGGATACTGTAGAATAGTTAGAGCTGCTTGCGCCGTGGCTGCAGAATATCACGGCAGCACACTGGGTGGAGTGACTGATGGCTTGACTAAATTTAACATTACTCTCAAAAAATTGCGATGGGCCTCAATGTGATGTAATGGGAACTGTATTTTGTGGGTGTCAACAGTTTTCTCTATGCACTGCGTCTGGGCAGAGAGAGATGCTTGTCATGAGTATAACAGCCTCATTGTGCAGCGGTGCAGCGGGTGGATCTGTCTGACCGCCACTGGGCACACTTCGCAGAGCAGTTTTCATTATGGCCAATGGCTGTGGGACTTAGCCACGGCTTAGGCGTGCTGCATCACGATTTTGCCCCATTTTTCTTTCTTTCTTTCTTTCTTTTGTGTGCTTTGGAGACAGAAAAGATGTCTTGGGAATCCTCTCCACTTGCCAGCTGAAATTGCTTTGTATTAATTCCTAACAATCAGCGAAATGGACGCTCCCTTTCCTGAGCTGAGTAACCCGTTTTAGGGCACCTCGCGGACGATGCAAGCGGGGTGAAGTGCTGATACTGTACCTGCATTACACATACAAAATTTTCTGTCTATTACAAATGTGATACAAATATCCAAAGCAGATCAGGCACTGAACACACTTTAGCCTACCAGCTTTCTGTTGCAAAGCGCCTACCATGTCCTATTGCACAGTTTTTCATCTTATGTGGGACTTGCACAGATTTTACAGCTAGTGCTGCCTAAATCAAAAAGAGTATTTCCAGTTGTGAGACCATCTCCTGCCACGTGCCACGTATGAAAACATCAGATGGCATCCTGATTCTCTTGATACTGTCCGGAGCTCAAGTGTGAAAACAGTTTGTGAGCAAAGGAAAGGGGTCAAGGCTTTATGACGACCCTCACGGGGTGATAATTTAGAAATGAAAGGCTTTCTCTCGTCTCCCCCCACAGCACAAACAAACACAATCAGAGACTAGGAGTAACCCTGTCCAGAAAATAGACCTCTGTTTTCACTCACAAGAGCTGGAGCTGGGACTAGTTTCCAGGAGGCAGAGAAACAAAGAGAAAAGGGGAAAGGCTCAAGCAAGCCCTGGAAGTATTAGTGATTACAGGTCATGTGATCTGATTCACTGAATCTTTTCATTATCACCCCCCATCCTACACCCAAAAAAAAATAAAAAATAAAAAATAGATGGTCCAGAGGGATACTGCAATCATTTCGTACACATCTGTGTGCACCATATGTGTGATTGGTTCTGTTTATTGAACCTCTGATTAACATTCCTCAGAGTCATTAGACCCTGTATGTACACTTGGTGAAGGGCGGGAGACGCACTTCCACACCCTACAGCCATACCATAACAAAACATTCCTGCCACGTCACACACACAGAAATACCGCTCAGACATCCATACTGGCACAACTGCTGGCACAACCTGAACATCTGTCTGGCTTCCCAGCTGCTTACAGTAACAAGGGTAGTTGCCCGTGCATTATTTTGGCCTCGTTGTTGGTCACTTATCCAGATTTTCATAAGTGATGGCCGCCCACACCCCAATGTGCTTTCAATTTGGGGCGCAATTTGAGAATTTGTTCAAATTAGTCTGTCAGGGAGGGGACTGCTGACTGTTTGCTTTATCGCACCCATGTAGGTCGGTTTGATACCACATGTGCTGGAAACGGAGCAGAGCAGCAAACCTCAGACAAGGAGAGACTGTATCTTCTGACACATAGAGATGCGAGGCGGAGAGAGAAGGGAGGAAGAGGGGGGAGAATTCAAAAACGAGCAGAGGGACTGGGGAGACAGAACAATCCAAAGAAGCATGTGAAGGAACATAATAGTAGGAGTTAAGAAATATGTCACTGACAGATTGGGTTGTTGCTTCAGGACAAAAACAGGAGTGTGTGTAAGCAAGAAAGGCAGTTATAGAAAGGGAGTGCGAAATTTAAAAAAAGAAGAAAGAAAAAAATTTGGTGGCTGAACTATTCCTTTTTGTTTTTTTGCGAAGAGTGTGGAAATGGTCCGAGATGGTCATGATTGAGTGCCATTGGAGAATAGCAACAGTTCTGTTTCCCAGCTGTCGCCGTTGCTTGTGTGTCTGGATGGATTTACAGCGAGGGAGTCCAGAAGGAGAGAGAGAGAGAGCGAAAGAGAGGAGAGAGAGAGAGTGATAAGTCTGGGCTTCTGCACTGCTGCTGCTCGCTCGAGAGTGGGGGACATTCTCGAGCCCTCAATAGTTTATACAGACCATAAACATCTGGGCTCGCAGGCTGAGTAGGGAAAAAGGAGCTCTGGAGAACTCTCTCTCTCTCACACACACACTCTCTCTCTCTCTCTCTCTCTCTCTCTGTCTTTCACTCCTCTTTCTCCCCTCAAAACATTTTTATTGAGCTCCCCTTGCATTAGTTCTTTCTATTGGCAGATTATCACTGGTGCAGAGGGGCTCAGCAGGCTGGCTCTGCGCCTTTTGCCGTTTGCTGTCTGCTGTTAGCCACCATTACAGTGCAGTCTGCGGCTGCTCACTCAACTGCTGGGGTTCGGCCACTTATGAGCTTCGCAGGAATTTATGTCTATATCACATTAGCATAAGTGGAAGTGGATAATAAGCAGTTGCTATTCGTGTAAACACTGAGATGAGCCTAGCTGTAATTGAAGCGAGATGTAGATAATAATTGTAAGTTTCCAGTTAAGAATACTGATGTCAGCCAGTTCTGCATATCTCGTTTTATAGTCCTGTTTTTAACATTAATGCTAATTGTTTTAAGTGATTTATATTTTTCCCATCATATCTTGGACTGGTAACTGCATGATTGCAGTTAGGAACAGCATATAAACTGTGGTCAGGATATTGTTAAAGCTAAGAATAGTGATTAAACATTTCTGAACATTTCACCTCTCACTTGTCCAATCAGATAGGAGAGCACTGGGTCCAGATCTCTCTAACATTTCTAAATGGATAATTTGATGTTTGCGCCCATTTCACGCAACAAACTATCAGATATGTGAAGGTGTGTGGAGGGAGACAGGGTTGGATTGATATGTTATAGCTATTTTTGGCCCTTTTTTATGACTATAAATACCTTCAAGCGGAGTCTGTCTAAAAGTGTTGACCATTAACCAATAAACACTTTCACGTTAATACATAATGGAACATTTATAACCATTCTCTGGATCATTGGCAGGATGGGATGTAATCTTGGTGTCAACTTCACATAGTTTGACCTTTTTTCCACCAACAAGTCTAATCTAGTACTAGTCCCAATTATTTTCACTCAAAAAGGACTGATGCTGCTCGGCCCAAAGCTGAACACCTTGATTTCAGTGGCTACAACCCAAAGATTGCATCCACCATGATCTTCTAATGGAAAACATTTAACATTTTGCTATTTGGCTCTGAAAGGGCATCACTGCAGAACTGGCTCCACATGAGCACTGGTCCCAGAACTGGAACTATGTTGATGGAAAAGAGGCACTTGTTAGTCTATCAATTCATAACAGCCTCCACATAAAAAAAAACCTTTGTCTGTACAACAATACTTGTGCATTTGATACTACCTGTTTTACCAGGGGTTTAATAAAGAACCTGTATAACTCTTCAGTTGGCAGACTGGTTTGGTAGCTTGAGGCGGTCTCGAAGTGTGGGCAGGAACTTCAATCTGTGCCCAACACAAATGTAATTTAATGAGAAGAGTGTTTTCTTTTTCTTTCAGTTACTTGCGAACAGTGCCATCATGAAAGGAGGGTCATAAGTTAAAAAAACAATTCCAATACTTTGTAGCGGAAGACGCAGAAATGCCTCATATGAAATATGAAGCCAAGCAGCAGCGTTATCCAGTACAACTAAATGGGTTTGCCTAAACTTATGTGCCCCCCTTTATGTGGCAAGGTGCCTAAAACAGGGTGACTGGGGACCCTGAGTTTGTTGACAAAGCTTAGACCACATGTTGAGGCAATGGTATCGTATAGCTATACAGAATAAACAGTACAGGGGGCTTGCCAGAGGTCCTACACGGCGCTGTACAAGGCTTTAGAAATATCGATCAATGTTACGTGCACGTCAGGCGGCGCTTTCGTGAAACCAAACAGTCATACGAAGGAGAGAAAAGAAAACTGTTTGCGGGTGTTATGTAATCTTACAGAGTCTGAAGCAGATGTGATTGGAAAGGGAGAGCAAGAGAATGAGGGTCTCAAAGCTTGAACACTGGCCAGTCCTCCCACTGCGCTGTCAGATTACCGGGATGTGTTTGTTTTCGAAGAGAGGAAGAGGCCATCCAAATAAATAGGCAGCCCAGCCAAGGCTCCCTTCACCAAAACTGTCAGCTGTGGTGTTTCTCTAGCTCGCTCTCACTCGCTCACTCAACCCTCCACTCGCTCTCACTCTCTCCCATACAGCAGTCCCAAATTTCTCTGTGGGATGGTTTGAGGTTTTCTTAGCAATGCTGCCTGTTTGCCTGTCTGGGTCAGACCACATATGTGGCACACAGTAGGAAAGGGGTTAACAACCCCTTCCTCCTTCCTCCATCCCCTCTCTGTTCCTCGTTCTCTTACACCCTCTCCCTCATTCCAGAAGTCGGTGCTTCGGAGGCTCGTTTGCCCCTGTGAGCTTACGCTCTGCGTGTGGAATTATTTTTGTATGGGGGAGCTGCGTTTGATTGCCATGCAGGGACCCTTCCTCATACAATGGCTCCCCTGTTCTGAGTCCCCCATCCTTCTAAACTAGACCCAGAGCCTTGGGGGTGCCGTGGAGTATAGGTGGAACTGGGAGGGGTGGGGACATTTGGAGGGTTAGAATACATTTGTGGAGCACCCCACATTACCCCACAGCCACCACTCTCCCCCCTTAAAAAAACAGACCCCTAGTCTGCCACTATGAGGCCCCAACCCACCACCAGCAGCACAGCACGTTAGTCGAGGACCTTGCATCGAAACTTTCACAGACTTTCTGGATTTTTCTTTTTCCATTTGTACTTTAGCTCATTTCTCAGATTTCTCTGCACCACCCCACCAGAAAAGGTACGGTCCCTACTCAGCAACTTGCTGTTGCTGGCTCAGTGCTATATCTTGTCTACACTCTCCATGTAGTAACTGCTCTCGTGTTTTCTCTGTGCATTTTTGGGTCTGTTTTTCCACTCACTGATTTATGCCTGGGGGCAGCTAAAATTAAGAGAGCATTTTGGTGCCGCCCAGGGTGCCTGTGTAAGTGGAGGAATGCAGTGCAGAGTTCTGCTCCATAAGGTGAAATGAACAGGCAGCCATACAAGGACTCTTAACTCACTGTCTTGCTTTATTCAGGGGCAGTGGTTCCAGTTAAAATGTTGACATACTACAGGGCTTCCTCACCACTATTCAAAGGACAGACTGTGTGCTGGGTTTGCTTTATTCGAGAATAGAGTTCTTTGTCATTAATTAGCTTTCCTCTTAAAAAAAATAATAATTTAAGAGCAAAAGGTACAGAAGTGATCCAATGAAAATGGCTTCAGTGGCATGCCATAGGTATCGAGCTGGACCTTCTACTGCCACCTGCTGGGAGTATTAGAAATTTGAGCTTTTTGTCACTCATACAAAAAACCTCTCATAGCAAATGCAGCAAATTTCAGTTCAAATGAAATATATTCTGCATGTATTCCTCAAGATACTTTATTCTAAAGTAAACACTTTATAAAGCAATGAAGACTCTTTAATTGTTTAAAAAATCCAACAAAATTAATCTCACCATGCTCTCTTCTGTCTCATTGCAGGTAGCTCATCATTATCCTACAATACAACATCTCACACAGATCCATCACCACGGCTGGCTGCCAAAGAGGGTAGGGAAGTTTAGAAATTTTCTCTGCATTTCTCTCCACATATTTAGAGTTGTTTTAAATGCTGTATACAGACTGAACAAGGTGGGAATGGTGCAACCAAAGCTAAAGGTGATCATGTATGGCAAAAATATAAAATACCCAAACCTTCAGGCTTCGCATGAAGAAAACCACACACATGTGAGAACAAACGCTACTTAACAAAAAGGAAGCACAATGCAGCCACCGATTGTTTCTGATGAAGCTCTGGGCAAGTACACCTTTTGTTTTGAGTCAGGCTGCTATTGCTATTCGGGACTACTACCTGAACCCAAAGAATAAAGGCATGTTAACAATAAAACAAAAGCAGAGTGCTGATGAGTTCTTTCCATAGCAGTGGGAGCATGAACAGACTGTAAATGTAGTAATTATGGAAAGAATCTATGTGACTGAAGCTGTTTACTGGAAGGACGGGCAGCACAGACAGGTGCCCGAGCAACAATGTGCTTGGTAAACATGACAGAAAGGGGCTGATTGGCTGCTTTAGACTAGACTAGAGGGGAAATAGGGGTTACATGTGTGAGTCTCTGATGAGTGAAATAGTGGCAGAAATCATGATAAGAGGTTAAGGGGACACTACACATAAAATATGCTATTGTAAGACAGTGTCCAGCAGCACTGAGACCCTTTGACTAATATATGTAGATATATATAAATATATATATAGCTTTTAATGAAAATCAAATGATAGTAGCCATTTTCAGCTATTTTATGTAAAACGTAGGCTTTAACATAAACTGTTAGCTGGTTTTATTAAGAGATTTAATGGTTAAGGAACCAATGTCTGATTAAAAACAATAGTGAAAATGGCTTTTTAAAGAAAAATGTTACCATACAAGCAGCTTGGTGTTCTCCACATCTTAATCTGGCCAAAATTTAAAGGACACAATGAACTAATTGAATTAGCGATACATTTTTAATAAAGCAGAAGAGGAGCGGTCAGAGGGACCAGCTCTAGTGTGCTAAGCCGAGAACAATGCCCCAAGCAGCTCAGGATGACGGTCCTTTTCCTCCCGATACCTTTTTCACCCTACAAACACTGGTGTGCTGACACGGTTCAGACAGGCGATAGCTTCGTATCTGTTTAGAAAAAAAAGAAAAAACTACACATCCTTCACATAGGCTATATGGTGTCACCACCAGAGTCGAGAGCAAAGACTGCAATAACAATGATAGCCTTGCTAACAGGATGAGAGGCCCTATCAAGGCAGCAGCAGAGGAAATGCTAGGTCTGATAAGTGTCAGAGAATGCTCTCTGCCTCTCGCTCTATCTGCCCCATTGGTGGGAATTCCAGGCCACGTAGTGGTTCTCGCCCAGCTTCATACTAATAGGCCATTGGGCAGGCCAGATAAGATTCTGCTCGGTCACCCCCCGACCTTGGTCTTCCTGATTCTCAGCTCCAGGTATTTGGACTGGCAGGAATAGAGGGTCACTCCCATCAGCAGCATTTCCCTTTCTCAAGAGGTGATTTCTATTAAGTGCTCCTGTAACACTGCCTTCCTCTAACTGTGGCCTAAAACTCTGGCCTTAAATAGAACACTTGTAGCATTTAAAACATGCTAACTTTTCCAAATAAAGGAAATACGACAGTATTTTTGCTCGCACAAGTGTTACTTTCGTGCAGAGTTTCTGCTTCGGCAATAAAAGATGCGTTGCTTCAGGAGAAGCCTTTATCAGCGTTTGCTCAGATCAGCACTGCCAGATGTTCCACTTCATATTGCCTTTTGAGAGCAGTCAAATACCATACAGGCTCTTTGGGGTAGAGTAAGCACGAGCATACAGCAGGAGACAACCCTTAATCTGCCCCAGACTCTGCGGTGTAAAATGCAATGTTATGAATAAAAGAGAGCATATAAAACACGGAATGCAGCAGCTATGAAAGGACTCGTGCGCGCCGATGTGTGTGTGTGGCTTTCTCAAAGTCTGCGTCTGCTATGTGCCTGCTGATCGGCTTGTAAGTATGGGTTTCCTGCATACCTTACTAGTGTGATATATATATATATATACAAATATTATACTATGCCTATGCCTTTGCATATCTTTTGGACGTGGACTGCATTATTCATGAGTGTAAGAGTTATAGGGCGTTGCTGGGAATTAGACATCATGTCGTTGTTACAAGTAAACACCTACACTTCTACTTGTAAACTACTTTTTTTCCCCCAGATTGATTTTTTTGTTTTTGTTTTTTTTTTCTCTTTTGTGGTTTCTGATCTATTAGCACAGCAATAAAATGTCAAAATGTTCTAAAAGCATTCATATCCTCCCCTGCCATGTTGAGGAAAGATGATTCACCTTTTGAAAAGCATTTCCTCTGGTGCCAAGTCAAAGGCAAAAACAGCTTGAAATGCTTCATTACGTACACAAACCATCTCAGATTTGTGTTTTTTCAAATGCTCACCTTGCTCTGTGCTAAATATAATGTAAGATAAACTGCGGACTTGGAAGTGAAAACGTTTAATGTTAAGAGTGTTGCGAAGATGTTCCCCCCTTTTTTTTTCTTTGATGGTTTTCTGTTCCAGTGCACCCACTGTCTCCTCGCTGTGTCTAACTCCTGTACTTTGCCATCATTCTCCTCCTCTTATGGCTCCTTGCTCACACAGATGGCTTTTAAAGCACCTGTATTATGGGTATTAAAAAAGTTTACCCTGTCTGGGTTTCTCTCCTTGGCTCGGACCCTGGGTTAAAAACAGTCCACAGCTCCACTCTCTCTTTTTCTCCACTCATTCTCTATCCCGCTCCCGTTGCTCAGTTGCTCTTTCTCTCCTAGCCTACTTGCTGTCTTTCTTCTTCCCTCTGTGTCTCTCTCTCTTTCTCTCTCTCTCTGTCTAGCACTTGGGCCTTGTTTTGACTAACTGGTCCTGCAGTTGAAGTCTCCCAGGAGCGTGCACCACACCCGAGACCAGAGTGGAAACTGGCTCAAGTCGCAGTCAGAGCGAGGCCTGGAAAAATGAAGGCGGGAGAAGGGGGTGGGTGGTGAGGGGTGAGGCGGTTCTGTGTGTGCACAGTCGAGTCTACGTTTGTGTGGTTGCCCCCCCAAACCGCCGTGCATTGTGATTCTTCCTCCTGCATGTTCACTTTCACTCAATCAATGAAGCTAAACCTTAATGCACAGTAGTGGTGAAAATTGTATTTGCTGAGATTTTTCTTTGGCCAGAGAAAATTGTTTTGGTGGCAGATGCTACCAACCAGCCAAGGTGTCTTAAGGCAGAAAACACACCCAAATAACACAGCTTCCCCTCTTCTTCTTCCACAGCTAACAGTAGCTGAGTTTGCAGCCATTGTTTTCTTTCCAGATTCCAAAGTTGTGTTTTGTCTGACTCTTTTTTTCATCATTTTTCTGTCCTGATTTTCTTCTTCACTTCTTTCTCTTCTGTACCTTTTTTGTGCTTTTATACCCTGACCGTAATTTGTCTACTTCTCAGTACGTCTTTCTGCGATTTCCTCACTTCCACTCTCATCTCTCTCGTTCATCTGTGCCTCTCCCCCACCATCTCCTAAACCCCTTCTGCACGTAGATGGAGGTAACCCCGTCGTGTTTTTTCGGGGTGGTGGTGGTGGTGGAGGGACTGGCGGTGAGTAGAGGGGAAAAAAGGGCCAGTAAAACAAAGAGAGGTTGTCTGCAGGCGAAGCAGGCAGGAAACGCAAGTCTCTCAGGACTCTCCCCCAGTCACTGCTCCTTGGCTATCCTGCCAGCCCACACCAGATTGAACCTGACAGCCCCGTTGAGCCACAGCAGCCCGCTTGTTATTTATCCCTCCTCTCCTTCTTTTTGTCTTTCTCTCCTCATATACTGTCTTTTCTTTTATTCATTTGATCGTGTTCCAAATTCTTTTCTCGTTGCAAGCTCATATATGTTTCGCTTCATGCATCTGCCGTTGTTAACTCTGCAGGGGACACAGAGACAGGGACAACCTCTCTTGTTTGCAGATTGTAACGAGTCCTTTGCTGAAGCGTTTAAGGTTAAAAGTTGATATGATAGAACTTAGCGAAGAGAACAAGAGGTTCAACATGAATATAAAATGTGTTTAAAAAGAAAAATAACTAGAACCAGCCAAACTTGGGAAACGTTGTTTTTTTCGTTCTAGTGAGATTAAGTTGTGCTCAGATGAAATAATCATTTGATGTGGAATGTGTCATCATTATTTATTATAAGGAAAACACCGATGCTAATATATTCTTGTCCACTGGAGGGCAGTGCCGCACAGTGTGTAGAAATGTCTGTCCGTGTAGTGAAGCGAATGATGCACAATTTGATGTCACTGGATGTTTTCTTTCTTGGTTTCGTTTGGTTTTTTCCCACTTGGACTATATGAGGTAATATGGGTCAAGATGCTATACCCAAAACACATTTTTAAAAAAGCCAGGCACACTTACAATAATTGATAATGTGTGATTTTTTTCCCCATAACTGAAATCTACAGACTTAGAAAAACACAGGAAATTACACTAAAATGAATTTAATAGTTTTATGTTTTTAATGACTGATATCTTGCAAGGATCTGATGAAATGGAAATGGAAGTAAATTTCCCATTACTTGTCAGACAAATCTAAGTAAAAGTTAACAAAGTCACAGTTTAATGTCATCAGCTCTATACAAGCATGAAGAGAGATGAAATTGTGTTCAGTTGTTTTCACTTTAATCAGCATAGGAATCGTCTCAGATCTTTACAAAAACCAGCACACGATAACCTTTCAAACATATCTGGTCTTAAAAAGTATCAATTCAGCATCTGATTTATCAAACAAGACAACTAAAGACTCGTCCCTCACTGATGGGAAATAGAATTGCCTCTTGACCTTCTAGCAGCTTGCTACTTCAAATCCCTTGTCATCGCCATTGCACCATCTCTATCTGCTGCCCTCTGGGAGCAACGCTGCCGACAAAAAAAAGAAAAAGTTGGCCGATCATGATAACACCGTTGAGCGCTACTCAGCATAAAGCACGTCTGGCCTCATCATATTTTCCCCTCGTGTTCTGACAATTGTTTGAACTGTTTTACTCCATAATAATACAAACCATCAAGGGTGCTGGCCAGGTGCACTCTGAGTATACAAGGGTGTTCACTGCCAGAGGAACGACACAGCCTCTGTTTTATCTGTTTGTGTCAGAGTGATTGATTGTTACTGGAAGCTGTCCAGCTTCACACTCGGTTAGTTGGAACCACAGACACACACACACAGCAGGTAGAGCCCATGGAAACCGGGCCAGTTTGGCTGTTTGTCAAGGTTTCGTGAAAGCCGCATGTGTGGGAAGAGAGGATGATAGTGGATATCATGCACATGTATTGTCTTTGTGTGTGTCTCTGTTGTACGTTAATTTGCATCAGTCCCTTTCATTTGTGGTCGGGGTGTTGCAAGCTCTTTAACCAACTGTATTCTCTGTAAAAGATTGTGCCATCTACATTTTAACCACCACAGCAAGCCAAACAAAACCACATTTCCATGTCCAGATATCCTGTGAAGAACATTTTAACGATGTTTTGATGGATTTATTAATGCCCTAACTGTTGGCCAGCTGTAATTGTTAGGATTGGCTTGTGCACCGTGGCATTTTATGAATTGTACTTAGCATGTTTAAAAAAACAGTAACTGTTTTCCTATTGAAACTTTGTCTGTCCTTTTGTCTTTGTTGTTGTTAGACCCTTCATATGATGCTGTACGGCGGACAGGCTGGTCCAACAACATGCACAGTGGCAAAGGTGAGGGCACACAAATCACCAATAATGTCTTTAGTTTTTTCACTGAACAGTAATGGTAAGTATGAGTGGAGCAACTTACTGAGCAGGGGCATGATTCGTGACAAACCCAATCATTTGTTATGGGGTGGAGGTTAAATAGTTTTCAGATACCCTTTAATGCAACTCTGCAGCATGCGAGCAGCCCTTCCAGAATCCACAGAGAGTCTAGACATGTGGGACAGCCTCCTAAAGATTACACTCGGCCAAAAGAAGCCACTCATACCACCAGCTACTGCCTTATTTACTTTGGACCACTGCTGGCATTCCTTTAAGATGTGTATATTGGTTATCTGCAGAGCACCCCTACTGATGTTTTCTGTGTCTCTCTTGTCCCTCACTTATTCCATTTCTCTCTGCAGGCTCGCCAGTGGTTACTCAAAATGTGACCAAGTCCACTGAGCAACCCAGAGCTCAGCCAGGTACTGGCTTACGTGGTGTCTTTCTTGACCTACTTAGTATAAGCACACACTCAAATCCGAGTCATACCAGCTTGTCTGTTGTGCCGCTTGTTCTGACAGATCTTTCTTTTAGTCTTTCTGTTAACAGTCGAGACAGTGAAGCATAATCACTTTGTGTTTATCATAGCATTATCTATTCTAAGATCCTGGTATTTTGTGTTTGTTTACTCGACTGATTCTGCTAAAGCTTCTCTTTAAATCCTCCAGCCTTAAGCAAAGTGTTTACTGACACTTACCAACAAGTGTAGTTGCCTCTTCTACTTGCTTTATTATTTGACAGACTTCAGCGTGTAATACTAATTTGTTTTGTCAGTGTTACTGTTAGTTGTGTTTACTTCATTTCAAATGTAATGACATGAAAAGAGCTATAAAAAGTGAAATTGTATCGATTCATCTATATCCACCTATTTGAATGGTCGATTCATTTGTTATGGATATAGGATAGATACTTTAGAGTATCTACAGACTAAGTTCAGCGTGTCATGCACTATGACAATTATTTGAAGTTGAAAGGTGTATTTTATTGTATCAACTAATAATTGTGGAAAGTAAATATCATAACGATTTATTTGTCATTGAAATGTGTTTAGAATTTGCAAATTAATGATGAATCATTTCATAAATCATGAAACACAATTTATGGTATGGGTAATGGTATCAGCAGTACTGGCCCTGTATTTACTTGGTTTTACTTGATACCAAGTAAATTTTGGAGATAACCCAAAGAATCTGCAGTATCGCACAGCACTAATTGCCATAATACTAGTTGTGATGACTCACAAAGCTCTCCTTTTGCCCACAGACCCTTACCAGGTTCTGGGTCCCACCAGTAGTCGTTTAGCCAACCCAGGTAAGTCTCTCACCATAACCAGGTTTTCAATTCAGCAGCTGTAAAAACACACTTTCTCCAAAACCTTTGAACAGCATTGTTAGTATCCAACTGAGCTTCCAGATGGATGAGAAAGCAACCATGCCTGAACGTTTGCTCTTGTGTTTTCCAATAGGCTCAGGTCAGATCCAGCTGTGGCAGTTCCTCCTGGAGCTCTTGTCTGACAGTGCCAATGCGGGCTGCATCACTTGGGAGGGCACCAATGGCGAGTTCAAGATGACAGATCCAGATGAGGTGGCGCGACGCTGGGGTGAGCGCAAGAGCAAGCCCAACATGAACTACGATAAGCTGAGCCGTGCACTGCGCTACTACTATGACAAAAACATCATGACCAAAGTGCACGGCAAACGCTATGCCTACAAGTTCGACTTCCATGGCATCGCTCAGGCGCTGCAACCGCACCCGACCGAGTCTTCTATGTACAAATACCCCTCGGACCTAGCCTATGTGCCTTCCTACCACACCCACCAGCAGAAGGTCAACTTTGTATCCCCGCACCCTCCATCCATGCCAGTCACCTCCTCCAATTTCTTTGGACCCACTGCTCAGTACTGGAGCTCGCCCACTGCAGGCCTCTACCCCAACCCAAATGTTCCTCGCCATCCTAACACGCATGTGCCATCCCACCTGGGTAGTTATTATTAAAACCACCCTTTCTGATCATCCACCACCCCTTGAACCTCCCCTGGCCCACGCCATTTGCTGACATGCACTCTCAATGACGCCAAACCAATGAAGACTGAACTGACAGAGGTATTTTGTCCTCTGAAGAAATTTGATCCAAAATGAAGGATGATCAAATTAAAGGAAATTTTTTTGTATGATTATATAAACAACTGGATATTAAGGTCCAAAAAATGGAATACTACTTACCTTTAAATGACTACCAAGTTTTTTTTTTTTTTTTATGATTTATGGACATTTATCTGAGTTTCATGTGCCTTTTCCTTCCTCCTGAAAGCTGCACCTACAGTAGCTGCAAGTGGGTGTTCAAGAAGCTTCCTAAACCAAAGCCTGAAGACAGAAGATAACCCGCAAGTCTTTCTGCCTCATCTTCCCTTTACAGTACCAGACATGGGCCTATTACTTATGGGTCTCAAAAAGCATCCTTCTCAGTATGTACCTTGTCCTGTAAAGCATCTGCCTTTTCATTCATCTAAAGCCTTGACAGGATTTCTTATTCCCACTACATCTAACCTTCTGTTTTGACTGTCTATGTTTTTTTGTTCTGTTAATCTGCATGTTTTCATGTGTGTGTGTGTGTGCATGTGGAGAGTCTTCTGGAATTCTCTGGACAAGAAGGAGCTCTCATTGAGGTGGACTTTTCTCAGCACTGAATAAAATTTGGCAACTGGAATATGCCATTCACTATGCCATTTAACTTATCCTCCAAACTGGAAGGCTAGAGAAGAGTTGAATGCAGTTAAGAGGGAAGCGCTGTATGTTTTTGCTGATTTGGGTCAATTCAGTTGCTTAAAATGTTTTCTTGTGAGTTGTTTGCGGCGTTTGAGCTAGGCTAAGTGTTGACTCGATTGTGCCAGGAAAGCTGAGTCAAGATATAATTGCAGTAATTTGTTACAATAATTCAACGTAGGTCAGATGTTTTCACTCGGGGCCACACATTAGGCTATTAAATGTTTGCAGAGTCTTCGCATTTTTCAACCGTGCCATTTCCAGATGTGTTGTCGCTCGACCGTGTCAGTATTAATGTGAATGTCTTCTGGTTTGTGAATTTTTTTAAAAAAGGGATACCCTTTGGCAAAAATCTAAATTTGTCAGAAGTATTCATTTTTATTTTTAAACGTTTGATGAAAAAAAAGTAATTCCTTCACACTTGAGATCATGGATATAGAACACGAACGTGCCTTTTTGCAGATGTGGTCATGTTGACGTGTTGATGTTATCAACTGCCATTTGGTGGCTATTTATTTTCTATCCAAAATTGTCTTAAATGTTCTTCTATTTTGAATATGTGCTGTCCTGAAAATCCTGCCATGCTTTAACTGCTGATTTTGTATTTTTTTTTTTTTTTTACCATATTTTGTCTATTCATTAAAGATGAGACAGCACTTCATCTTAAAGTGCACGCAATGAATTATCACACCACAAATCTGACAATTTTGGACTTTGAAATGGACTCTGACAGTAAAAGCTGCCGTGGTGTCTCTTTACTCTTTCTAGGCCAGTCACGACCATATAGGTCAGCACAGTAGATGTGGCTATGCATCAAGTCATGTTAATAGACAGTTAAGTTGCATTTTTTTTTTTTCACCAGGGCTGGATCCTAATTTGAGAGTAACATGTGTGTCTGAATGTTAGTTTCTCACTGATCGTAAAGCCCAGCTAAATGCACATGAATCTCAAGTCAGGATTTCATTACCACAATGTAAGAAGACATATCCATCTTCATGTGTTCAAAGCTGTTAATATCGGAAGTATTCCTTTAGCATAACTGAGAATGGACACTTGAATATAAATTACCTGGGAACTTTATCAAAGAACAAATCTGATAAAGTATGACGAGACGAAGCAAAGAAATCCTCAGATTCGCAAGCGCTGTGCGTTTGTCAGACCTATTTTTTATTATTTTATAAGCATCAGTCAACTAGGCATTAAAGCAACTTACTGTATAAATTATGCAGAGTTATTTTCATATGTGACACAGTATTAAAAAAGTCAAGAAAATTAATACACGAGTTGACCTCGGTCAAAAATGCAAAACTTTTAAGTCCATTTCTGCTAGGTGGTTTGTTAAGCTTTTTAAGCGTTTTTATATCTGTACATTTGGGCAATACATTTTACCTTTTTGTTTTTTTTGGTTTCTCTTTATTGTTATTATTTCTCAAGTTAGTTATAAAATCCTAAGTGCCATTAGGTGTAAACTATATTTTTGTGTATTCCCAAAACCATGAATGCCGCTTGAATGATAACCCGATGGCCGGGGATTCCTTTACTATATATGCAACGTGTGATCATGATGCCTTGTTTCCATGGCCAATCACTTTTCTTGCCAAATGACAGAGTTTCAGGTATTTTATGCAAAATAATACTAACAGTATTAATATCCACGATTAATTTCTTTTGACGATTTATAACATTCAGTGAGCAAATTGAAAGGAGAATATGATTTGTAGTATAAAGAAATTTTTCTAATGCACCCTGACTATTCATGTTTCACAAGCATTATCAATGAAAAGGGATCTCTGCTACTTCATATATGCAATGTATTTTGGATATCAAATATGTATATATATATATATATTTATATATATAAATATATATATATATAGTGTATGTTTTACAATTAACCAATGTATTATTGTTATTATTGTCATTCCTGCAATGTATGAAGTAATACCTTTTGAAAAAGGGCTTTTGTATAGGAAAATGTGACAAAATAAATATTTTTACCTCTCAATTAATGCCCTGTTGCCTTTCTGTGGTTTCACCAAAAAGTGAGTGCTAATAAAAACAAAGACTCAAAGAAACCGTATCTCTAAAAGCACAGTAGTGTAATCTTGACAGTAGCTTGCATAATTACACAATACATCTCCGTTTTGAGTTTGAATTTTTTTTAAATATATTTTGCAGAGATGCATCTGAGTTTCATGTGCCTTCTTCATTCTCTTGAAAGATGCACCTAGAATTGCAACTATTTACACACATTTCTTCCTATAGGTCAAAGTTAATGTGTTTATATTTGTTTGTCGTGGTGAAATCTAATCATTTATGCGTGCAGATGCAAAACTCCTTAGTTTTAATTAGGTCAGAGCAGTGTGAGACTTCTATGTGTCTTCATGGGTTTTCTGAAGGCAGCCTAAAATAATGTTTTTGGCAGTTAGCATCTGTGCATGCTGTCTGTGTCAAACAGCAGCTATGTGGGAGCATGTGGGAGCATACTGGCTAAAATGTATATAATGGAGGCGACCGTGGCTCAGGGTATTGGGAAGCTCATCTGTAACTGGAAGGTTGCCGGTTCGATCCCCCTTGTCCTGGTCGTTGTGTACTTGGGCAAGACACTTCACCTACAGCCTACTGGTGATGGCCAGAGGGACCGATGGCACGATATGGCAGCCTTGCTTCTGTCAGTCTGCCCCAGGGCAGCTGTGGCTACAACTATAGCTTACCTCCATCAGTGTGTGAATATGAGAGTGAATGAATAGTGGAATTGTAAAGTGCTTTGAGTGCCTAGAAAAGCGCTATATAAATACAATCCATTATTATTATTATTATAACAGGGAAAGAGAATCACCATCGGTGTTGGTCAAGTTACTTGAAAAAAGTAATCCGTAACTAATTACTGATTACTTCCCCCAAAAAGTAATCCTGTTACTTTACTGATTACTTATTTTCAAAAGTAATTAATTACTTAGTTACTTTTTAAAAACACAATTTACAACCTGAATAGGTAATAAAGCGATAGATCTTTCAGCCCAATTCTACTTTTTCTGCATAATCCATCATATAAAATGTAATCAAATGAAAAAGTCTCTTTTTAAAACTTGTTTTATTTTTTTTAATCTTTTAACTTTATTCATCAAGCAAACATTAAATTATATGCAACATTCTCTGACTGGAAGAAATTTGTTTGACATTTAAACCTATTTTCTGCACATTCCAGCACATAAAATAAAAATATTTTTCAAATAAATACAAGTGAAACACAGCAGAAAATAAATAAAATCAAACACTCAGCGGTCCTGTTGCTCTATTTTCACCTGTATGGCAGGCAGATGTTTGCTCTGGTGCAGGTGTGCTGCAGCGGTCAGTGGAAGAATCTGCGAGTTTGTCTGTGAATTTCCCATTAGCGTACTCGGTGCTTGCTCGGAAGTAAAAAGAAGTTTTCTTCCCACGCAGTGAACAGCGGACGTTAATGTTTTTGTCACTTTTTACGGAATCAAACTCTAAGTAAGGTCAGTACTTCCACGCTTTAAACGCTGCACGCTCATACTCTCTCCTGCACTCGATATATTATCCATTGTTGATCTGCACACAGCTGTTGCCACAAACGTTGCACTCGCTTACGTCATTGTCATGAGACACTCTCGCAAAAAAAATCACAGTTTTAGTAACGCAGTAACGCAGTGTGCTTACGGGAAAGTAACAGTAATCTAAATACTGTTTTTGCAATAGTAATCCCTTACTTTACTCGTTATGTGTTACTGCCCATCACAGACATTTTTTTTTAATTGAAATATCATTCTGGAGCATGTACCATCTTTATTTTTTTCTAGTAATTTCACTTATTGATTTGCAACATCATGTTCAGACTTTTACATGAGAGCATATGCCTGGGAACAGAGAGCTGCTCTGGGGTCTACCTTAATAATGAACTCTATGTGGTGCTGTTTCTCCAAATAGTGAATTTTGGTTTCATGTTCTGACCCTGAAATCTAAATAATGGTTTTGTAAGCTCCCAGCTGTCATCTCGTGAATTCTTACGCTAGTTTGTCTTTTCCTTCCTGTTTGATGTCACAACTTTACACTGTGTACAGCTAAAACAGCCACAGTAGAGGTTGGCACCAGTCACAGTATGTGCTTTGACCTTTTGTGATCACAAGTCCTTGTAAGGAGCTTTGATTCCTTCAGATGGACAGTAGAAACAGTAATATGGCACAAACACTGTATTGGTTGAAAATCTTTTTTATTGATATCAACATTTTCTCCCTGAGAGAGAATACAAAAAGACTTTACAAACACAAATGCATACTGTACTCAGTGCTGCACGCTTGTTTTCTGTGAACTTTGTTCACTTCATTTAAAAAACTACAAACAAACAAACAAACAAACAAACAGAACAGACACGAAACTATATAAACTAGTGTTGAAAAGACTTGCGCCAGTACCCAACCATTTGCCTGTACCTCAGAATCTGAATAGTATTCCAGTGTTTCAAGTTCATGTGTCAATTCTTCTACACGTTATGGCAGTACTTAAAGAAAACTTAAACTTTGGTGTTTTCTCACCAAAGGCAACAACGTTGCTTCTTCAACTGCATTGTGAGGGTTAAATACAGTTTTACACATTGGTTTGTTTTTCTTCATGTCCATGCTCTATGAACCTGAGGTGAGGCAAGTGGTAAAACAGAAGAGCTTTTCTTCATTTAAAGCAGGAGCATACTTTGTTCCTGCATTGAAGCGTGTTGTATAACCAGGCCTCCCTTTTTGAAAACAGGCTTATGGTCAGCAGACAGTGGCAGGTGTGGTTTTATATCTAAATAGTTCACAATAATGCTATGGAATTGATGGTGGCTTAAACACACACACACACACACACACACACACACACACACACACACACACACACACACACACACACACACACACACACACACACACACACACAAGAAGTGCAAGTAAGCAGATTTTTTACTTCATATCTAAATGCTACACAATGTGCTGCCATTTCTATTTGTGTTGCTTTCCACCTCTTACATTTTGGTGGCATCTTGGGACTCAGTGATTTCTATCACCTCAAAGCCAGGATTGTCTTGTCCTTCTCTGGAGTGGTGATGATGACCCTTGATATTGTGGAAACAATAGGCGCAGTGTGCAGTGGCTACTGGCACCACTTTGGAGAAGTTGGAGAAATCGACTCTGTATTTGTTATCCCTGCTCCTTGAGATGATGGGCAAGAAGCTGTAGCCCCACATAATTTCCCGAGGAATATAGGAGGTCCGCACTTGACAAGAAGCACTTGTGGACTCCGCTGTGCCGTCCAGGAAGACGACCAGCTCAAAGTCTTGATTGTGGAGTGTGTCAACTGCAACCTCGAAGAAGGGGCTGCTTTTGTCGATTATGTGATGGAGAGTGAGAGGACAAATAAAGAAGAGGTTGTCCTTCCCAGCATCCACCATAAAATCAATGTTCACCTGATCCATGATTATCGTCTCTCCATCTTGTGTGGTTGTCGTTCTCAGGAGCTTACCGTAGATCTGGCTGCCGATCATCAGACTCTTACGTAGGTTGGCCACTCTGATTGAAAGGCAAAGATAGTCATTTCTGGGGCTAATCACAGCCATTGGACTAAATGAGATGGTTTTAGCTCTCTTTTTAGGTAAAGAGATCTTGGCCATTATAAGACCACACATGAAGCAATTAATAATTGCTCCGAGGACTGACTGGATAGTGACAAGAGCAACAGCACCCGGGCAGTGAGGTGTGAGTGCTCGTACACCGTACCCAATAGTGGTCTGTGTTTCAAGGGAGTAGAGATATGCTGTGGTGAGTCCTGCAACACCCCAAACACACGGAGTGTGATCTGGTGAGGGGTTTTGCCAGGTCAGATCTCCATTATTACGCACAATCCAGTACCACAGCAGACCGAAAATGAACCAGGTGAGGGTGTGAGTTGCAGTGAAATTGAAGAAAACGAACCGCCACCGGGCCTCCACCAAGGTGGTCCAGAAATCTGCCAGGAAGGCAAAGTGTTTGCTGTACTTGACGTTTCCATATTCAATGTTGCAGCGGCCATCTTTGGTCACTAGCCTGGTCCTGTGATTTCTTCTTTCATCCAGATACTTCCTGATTCTTGTGCCTATGGATCCACACATTTTGTTTTTTGTTTTGTTTTGTTTCACGAGCCAGCAGCCTAAAATACAATAAAATAGGAAATGATGTAACGTGGATATGCACAACATGTAAATACGTAATAGCAAATCATTAAACAGTCTCTAGACCAAAGATGCTACGATAATGACAAAAAAATATTGAGAAAAAGAAATATGCTCTGCACTCGTTATAATGAAGAAGAATATAAAACTGACTAATAATCGCTTAGTTTCCTTAATATTGACAAAAAGATATTTTTACCACACAATTTGAGTTCTATATTCAATTTGAAACATAAAAAATAATGAAATAACATAATTGTAAATGAATAAAACAATCATTCTTGAACTTTAAGAGGCAGATTTTATATTTTATTTCAGGGCATTTTCTACTTTTTGATACCCTGTTGAAAGATTTTACTCCTTGCCCCATGATTAGCTGAGTCTCACTGTAAACTCCCTATGCACAGCCTCAAATGTTCCAAGCTTCCCTGTCCCACAGTAAATTTAATCATCACTGAATGCCTGTAATCCTAAATGCAGCGCTGCAGTGGAGTCCTGACATTAATGAGAAACAAAAGTTTCCACTGAAGCATAACATGTAAGTGTTCCAAATAAACCAAATAATTCGGGAACTTTGGTCCTACGCAAGTGTCTAAACACAAGGATCATCTTTGTTTGCTGAGTTTCAATGTAGCATAACTTAACGTGGCATTAAAATAATTTGAGCAAACCCAGCCAGAAGGGGAACAGCTCACAGGCATAACAATCTTTGACTTTATTCAAGCTTTTAGTTCTCTCATAAGTCTGGTGCTTGATGGATGGTAGCTGGCAGTGTTGGCTGTACAGAGGTTTCCAAATAAGTATGGCCTCTGTTCTTGCCAAGCCATGCAAACAGCCATTTGGATCATGCTGTGCTTGTTAGCAAGTGTGAAGTAGGACAAAAAAGTCAGTACAGCGAGTTTATTTTTTTGTTTGCAGTCCTCAAAGCTCAAATCGTGACATTTTGCCAAAAGAAATCTGATAATTACACGCTGTTGCTTGTTGGCAAGCTTTAATGCTTTTAGAAGCAAATGGAGTCATTTTACACCTAATCATTAGATCACCATGTTGTCATGCTGTAACAAGATATGTGCTGAAGTAATTTCAAATTATATAGGCTTTTTAATTGCAGATATGATAAGTACAAAAAAACAGGTAGAATCACAATTGAAAACGTGACATAGAAGAGAACTCTTGATATGCGTCCTCATAGCTTTAAATGTACATTAAAACTGCTTGAAGTTTAACATTTAAAGCATAGTATATTAGAAGTTTAGTATATTCAAAGTTTAAATGTAATTCATGTTTGTAAAGCAGTACATGTACATTTCTGTATTTTATTTTTTCTGTAGTAAAAATTTAGTTCATGGATTTTTTTTTTTGATTGAGCAATTGTTGCTGTGACTGAAATGCTGTAGCAAAAACACTTTCTTAAAGCTACACATAAAAAAATCACGACTGGTATGTTATGTATGTTTTTTGTCTAATATGTACATTGCTGTGTTAGAAACAAACCAAAAACAGGTCACGAGTGAAGTAACCTTGTTAAACTTCCTTGAAGTAAAAATGTACATGTGAAAATTCATACTTTAAAATAAAAGGCCTGAAGCCAAACTCACCGAAGTGAAAAGTTCACGTTGAAAAGTCAGTTTCGTCTCTGTCTTTCTTGCTTCCAGCTGATTGGGACAGTTTAGGCGTGTCCCTCTCTTGTGCTTGCTGATCTGTACCTGAGTGGCTTTATATCGTCCTGTCTCAATGTGCTGGAATCACCCAGGTGATGTTTACGCCCACAGACACATCAAGTGTCCCCACCCCCATCCCCACTTCTGACTCAAAACATACACATGACCAAGCATCCTAAGACACACACCCATGCACATGCTTCCCAAGTTAGAAGAAATACGGTTTATTTCATACATGCTTGGCACCTAGAGCCACCCTGACCTCTGTGCATCACACTTTGTGCCTATTGTGGTGTCAGAGTTCCTCTGAATTCACAGTTTGTTGGTTCTTTTTTGCGGCTTTCGTGCAGTTGCCCTCACATTTCGATATTGTGTGGTGTTGACACCACACGTTTCGTGTTCTGGATGCTGATGATGAAACAGACTGTGTTGCATTATTTACTGTAAACTCTATACACACATAATATTATTGACAGTTTGGGAGGAAAACTTTTCTTTTCTTTTTCTTTTTTGGACAGTGAGACCATTTTCTGTGTCTGAAGTTTTTTAACAGGTATGTTGTCCATTTAACAAGTAGCGTGTATATTTCACAATTAACTCATGCACTTTACCAAAAATGACCGCTACAAAAATATGAAATGCACACTGCATGCGTAGTGCTAGCACTGTCAATAAAACATCTGCACTCACACTGTTCACAATTCTGAGTTATCATTCTCTAAGCAAAAAACACTTTCCCCTCTTTACTGTTGTGGTAAACCGTTCCATTGTGGTGAAATACAGCAATAAGTGCAACACGTGCATTGCACTGCACCATTAGGTGTGGTGCAAATGCTGCAAGGTCAGCGGTCAGTCAGGAATCAAATGATTTCATCATTCTAAATGCAAAGGGATGATTTGCCCTCATTCTGCAAGTACTGCAGGGTCTTTTTTCTACTTTTACAACTAATTATGGGGTACATGCTACATCACTGTACCAGCATGCATTAAAATGCTTAAAGATATTATGCTTTACATTTGAGCCAAAAGTTCATACACAAATTTAGTCTCTGCTGCAGTCTCAAGTGACAAACTCAAACTTTGCCATGTCGGCTGATTTTGTTATTTTCTTCTTCTTTCTTTTGAATGGCACAAAATTATCACAGTGCTCTAGTTACTGGTCAGCTTTGTGGCTATTTGTCTCACAGTAAAAGAAAACAATGCCAGTTCCTGTCCAGCTTAACTAAAACATTTAGCTGACCAGTGCTTGTTTCTGGATCACTTTTGGAACAAAAGGTTTGAAGTCATTCAGTTTGTGTCTTTGATTTGATCTGTTTGTTGCAGAGTCAGCACATAGAGCCAGACAACCATTCACTTTCACACCGACAGTGTGGAGTTAGGATTGGCTATAAATTTATGATAATGAACCCCACGCATGTCTTTAGACTGTAGGTAGGAATCTGGAGTATCTGGAGACAAGCTTTGCAGACTGGATTTGAATCCAGGATGTTTGTACTGAGAGGCAACAGTGGTACCACAGAAACACCATGCTGCTCAGTACGGCAAAACATTTATACTGTATTTAAACATATAAAGAAAAGAGTTTTGCGCAGTAGTGTGGATGGAGATCTGACTTTATTTCTTTATTATTTAGATGATAAAGATGAAGTTACAAAGCTTCCTATAAAAAAGTTAAAGTCCATCTAACTATTTCAGCTGGTTTCCCCCTAAAGTTATGTTATGTGTCAGTCCAAGGCCATCATTGTCAAAAAGTGTTGACCTCCTGCTCCTCTAATGGGTGCTGTGCTAAAAAAAAAAAAAAAAAAAGCCTATAGGGAAAAAACTGTCACTTTTTGTTCTTACATCTCTGGTGGTACAAGGATTTAGAGAATTTCAAATCTCTGGTGCCTTTTGGTGGCATGATATGAAATATATAAGTGAAACATTTATTATGCAGGTTTAGAGACACCTTCTCCTCTAGCAATGCTGTACCACCACTGCACAGCAGAAAGTGGCCTTCATAACACAGGAGTCTTTCTTTTTATTGGTCTCATATCACCCTTTGGAATACAAAAAGAAATCAAGGCCAATGAACAGTTGTACAGTTTTATTTTTCAGTGGGGTGATATTTTAGCATTTTGGTGTCATTTCACATTATACAGTATTTTATTTGTTTTTATTCCTCGCAAGCCTTTGTGCAATTGCAGAGTGGTGAGGTGAGAAAAAAAACAACTTTGAATGAGAGAAGTGATTTAAGCTTATAAAAAAAGGGGTTTTGTATTTTATTTCCTCTTCACTGAGTTAATTGTTTTCATCTACTAATGCAAGCTGAAGTCCTTTGAATTGTGGGAGGGAAACAGTAAGGCAAGAACATATGAGAAAAGGAAGTCGAGGGAAAAACTGCGTATGCTATCCGATCCCTGTGAACAGATCAAATAATGCCATACCTAAGACACGAGCTTCGATTTCGTACACATTTCTTAGCAATAGGATTAGTGAGGCCTACTGAGAACAAGAACCGAATATTGTTTTTGAAGAGACAATGTTCAGTTCATCCTTACTAGTTGTCCACTTGCCTGAATGATTTCCTTGCTCTATACTACAAATTCTAAATGTTCAAAACAGCAAAAGTTTACACCACTGCAGTACTCGGTGTCCTGTTCTTCAGGTCTTGAGCTAGGACTCTTCCGGTAATAACCATACTTGCTCTGAATTCAACTGAAAACTCTAAATATAAACTATAAACACTCCTAAAAAAAACCCCATTTGGTTTTATTTTCATCATAATGAAAAATGCTGTTTGTGGTGTTTCAGTCTGTCAATGTGACATATCAAGAAATCAAGAGAGATCCCAAGAAATGTATAAGATTTCTCTTTAGCGTGAGAATACACTAACAAACAAGTGTTGCATAAGATAATGGAAGATTGTGGAAGGAAGCAAGCCAACAAAAACTCTTTAAATAGTTTTGTTATGTCAGTCCATGCATGTAGCGCAGACAGAAACAGATACTAAAATGCAATCTATTTAGCCTCTTCAATCGGAGACTAAATGTGAAAAGCTTTTATGACAACAAATATTTCCCCAAAACTTAGATTCTAATATTCCAGTTCAGAGGCCATAGTAGTCTGGTTTTAAGGATCTTTCTGTTTGCAAATGCTAAACTTCTTACAGAAGAGCAATATAGGAATTATTGCCTGCTATACCCATTATCACCACATAGTGTCACTGTGTCAGGGCAGTGCAGTGGTGTCTATAAAAGGATCATTCACTTTCTCTTCACCCAGTTAAAAGTGTAAAACAACAAAACAGGATTTATGATTTGAACAGTCATGGATGCAAAAGACTACATTTAAAGATGTTCTAACGGTGTTGATACATTGTGATACAATTACA
The DNA here is from genome assembly GCF_963969265.1 of Rhamphochromis sp. 'chilingali'. Lineage (NCBI taxonomy): Eukaryota > Metazoa > Chordata > Actinopteri > Cichliformes > Cichlidae > Rhamphochromis > Rhamphochromis sp. 'chilingali'. The sequence continues at coordinate 23,850,285 of NC_137935.1, read as the reverse complement.
GCAGTTTGCTTCTATAGTGAAATATTACAGCACAACTCCAATTTTAAAATGTAAAATGTAAAATATAAATAACAGACTGCAGGGATTTACAAATCCCATAAACCCATATATCTTGTTTTTTCAGCAGAACATAGAAGCACATGACATGTTAAAACTGTGACTTTTATGGAAAATACTAGCTTAATTTGAGTTTAATGGCAACAGCACATCTAAAAAAAAATGGAACGGGGGAGACAAAAAGGCTGTAAAAAGAAACAAGTGGGGCAACATTTGACAAATAATTAGGTTAACTGGGTATAAAAAATCTTAGAGAGCCAGAGTTTGTCAAAAGGAAAGATGGGCAAAGATGTACAAAGCCACAAAAAAAAATTAGAGTCATGTTCTTTAATTTAAAACTGCAAATACAGTGAAAATCTCATAGTACACAGAATCTGGAGAAAACTGTGGGCAAGCAACAAGGCTGAAAATCAACAGTGGATGCCCGTGATCTTCGGGTCCTCGGACGACACAGCATTAAATTCAGGCATGGAAATCACTGCATGGGCTCAGGAACAGTTCCAGAAATCAGTGTCTGTGAACATAGTTCAGGGTACCATCCACAAAATTCAGGGTACAGTTCTGTCATGTAAAGAAGAAGCCATATGTGAACATATGAATGCCATCACCCTCTCTGGGCCAAAACTAATTTAAAATGGAATTAGTGGAAAACTGCTCTGTGGTTGAACAGGTTGAAATTTGAAATTCTTTTCTGGAAAACATGGACATTGTGTCCTCCAGAATAAAGAGGAGTGGGACCAGCACTCACTTCAAAAGCCTGCATCTCTGGTGGTAGAAAGGAGAATTAGCTTGCATGGAATTGGCAGCTTGAACATCAGGAAAGGCTGCAACAGTGCAGAAAGGCACATATATGTTATAGCATAGCATATGCCCATCAAGATGGCCTTGAAATGAGAGCAACACTACAATTCAATACAACATGACCCATTTTTTTCCTTAAAATGGTTAATTTTCTTAGTTCAAGCATTTGATATGTTGTCTATGTTCCGTTAAGGATAAAATATGTAAGGTTTTCAGATCATTACACTTTGTTTTTATTTTCATTTTCCACTGCACCCCAACTCTTTTTGGAATTGTGGTTGTAATTCTAAAAAGTCACTGACTGCTATTATGTTGCCAATAAAAATAATAGGATCAATGCGCCTTTAGGAAGCAGTCCAAGCTTTGTTCACACATAAAACAAGAGCAGTGGGCTGACTTAAGCTTCACATTTATATTATTTACAATTTAATACTAAATGATTTAATACCAAAAGTTTGCTTGCCTTTAAAAATTGTATATAACTAAAAACAATTCACTGACAGTTACTGCACCTAAATATTTCTTTATAAAATGATGTGAGCTAGAGAACTAGACAATGTTGAGTAAGTAGGACAAATTGTTTGATAATTTACACATTACTGATACCAAGCATATCTTTCTTCTCCATGCAGTGACTGGTTTGTCATAATATGAAATTCCAACCTACAGCTTTGCCCCTAGGTTTTGTAGTGCAAAATTAAAAAAACAAACAAACAAAAAACACTTGTTTCAAGTATAGATATATAACATAGATGGAAGTATAAGGTCATGTTAGTCTTTGAATTCAGGTGTTCCCAGTCCCATTGCCCTGCCGTTCACTTTGTCTTTTCAGACATTTGTGACATTGTGTGGATTGTTCTAAAGAGCTCACTGAATTCAAGCCGGGTACTATAATAGAATACCAGCATCAACTGTAAGCAGTATTATTGCAGAATGGAACTGTTTACGAACCGCAGAAACTCAGTCATGTGGGGTTGCAGAGTGGTTAGACACATCGCTGAAAGTTGCTGAAACAGCTGAAACCTCCTCTGGCATTAACATTAGCATGAAACCTGTACTATGGGAGCTTCATATCATGGGTTTCCATGGCCGAGCAGCTCCTGGAGGTGTAATTTCCATTTGGCCATACAGTGTATGAGACTATAGCAGTAAAAATCATAGCAGCTTCAAACTTCAGAAATCCTGCTAAGATAAGATAACCTTTATTAGTCCCACACGTGGGAAACTATTCAGTGCTCTGTATTATGCCCTCCTACTATATTTTTTTCCCGGCTGGCCTCTGATTTTTCATTCCCACTGTGTTCTGGGTTGATGGTAACAATGCACTTCATCGTTGTGCCATAAGCTCTGACAAGAGGATCAATCAGAGCTAATGAAGCCTAGGAGGAGGTGAGAGAAGTGTAAGAGGGACGGCGCCGAAGGGGGACTTGGTGGGAATGTGAGGATGGAGGCGGGTGTGGCGGTGCCAAGGATGCAGTGAGGGGGATTAAGAAAAATGGCACTTCCACCAGTTCTTTTCCATTTCCTCACTTCCTGTGGAATAACACACACCGTTATCTGTGGACCACAATCTGCTGACCTATGATACTATCATTACATTGCAGAGAAATGGGCATTGCCAACATTTCTACATCGTACATTTCCCTTTTGCAATCTCTACTATTTGTAAAGATTTAAACCGCAGCTTACCCAGTGCTTGCTATCCTCATATATTTTTCATTTTGTAGGAAGGAAATCAAGAATAACTGCATTGAAAAGAGGAGATACCACGCGTTTTTTTCATATGGAAATTTCTGCACTGATGGATATTAAATCAGACTGGAAGCATACATGACACTTAACAACATTTGTATTATGCTTCTTTATCCTGCAGTTCACCTTAGCAGGATAACCATTTCATGCTTCTAATGGATTATTTATTACAGGAACAACAAAGAGCCTATTATACTGCACACCCCTTAAGCATCATACAAATGGGTGTACAATATACACAGGTTTCCTTCAAGCACTTGTAATAGCAAAATGTGCTAGGAAGCTTTATTAATGTATGATGTGTGGTTAATGTGATATGTGTAGAGTCAACTGCAGGGATTTCTCCACAGCATGACGTGGAGAAGTAATAAGGTGGAAGGGGGTTCAAGCTTTGATCAGTCGTGTAACCTCAGGAGGGGAAATAATTAAACATGCCCCAGATCTGAACAACTCAAAGCCACGCGGGGCTCATCCACAGCCGGGATCGGCACAGCTGTTGCTGAAGGACCTGAATTATTACAATTAAAATCACCAACATTTCATTATTACCGTCGAGCTTAGCGCCGCTAACCCTGAGTACGGTCCAGAACTCATAACCCTCGGCCAAATCCCAAGTTCCTCATTATTACAGCTTCGCTCATTGATGTCCCATAATCCGCTGTCATCGCTTCCCCAGTCGGTGGATCCTGGGAAACAGAAACAAGAGTCTATCCTGGTGACAGGAAGTGGTGGGTGGGGGGTGATGTGCAGAAAAAAAAGGGGGGGGGGCTGCAGAGTCATAAATATCCTCCCAAACTCAGTGTAGGATGTACGAGAAGAGCCTTTCTGGTAATAGCTGCTTCTGTTGCTCCTCCCCTACTTATCATCATCTCCTTATCTTTCTTTCTCTCTGCTCTCATTTTCATCTTTCGCCGTCTGTTAAGTGGAGAGCGCACATTCAGTTTTCTGTATGTCATGCTAATAACATCTCAGTGTCAAGCATCCACCTCTCTGCCCGCAGCCTGATGGGTATCATATTTTGTGTACATATTACCCTGGTAACAAAATTTGAAATATGATCAATGAATATCTACATGGATGTATTTGAATAAACTCCACACTGATCATTGCCCCATGAGCTCAGTGACCATCAGCATGGCTGATGTGACTGCATGAGACTATAGTTTCAGTTTGTTTATACAGGCATCCTTTATTCTACGTTAGGTGCTAGTGTGTGACTTGAAAACTGAACTTCTAGGTCCAAAGGGTCCTTTTCACTCTTTTTAGCACCTCCTTCACCTCTGTCTCGTATGTTTTGGTTCTTTTTTCCCTTTTCAGCTCTTATTTGTCTTGCTCCAGCTATTTTTTGTATGAGATCTCTTTTCACTGTTTCTACTTTTTTATGACTCTCTCAACCCCTCAGGGTGTTTTTTCAACTGCAGTTCTAGAGCAATTGATTATACCACACTACTGTACATGACTGCTCTTTCCCTGTCTGCAGCCAAACACACACACACACATACACCACCCTCATCTGACTTTGCCTCCCTCTCACTGTACTTGACTTTTCTGAGTCTATTTCTCTCTGCCTATGCAGCAGATAAAAAAGGAACCATGTGGTAGATGTATACACATACACACACACTGAAACTGATGCTCAGTGCAAACAGGCATAAACACATACACTCCAATAAAGGACAAATCCCGAGAGACGGAGAGTACAATCTCAGTCGAAGTGAGAAGACAGGAACAGGAAAAATAGACAGGAAAAAAAAACACATGCATATTAACATCCTTCCCATCTCCTCTCGCATCCACTCTACCTCTAGCTCTCTCTCTCTCACTCCCTCTTTCCCTCACACACAAGCACAGACAGACCCCCCTCTCACACAGGAGTAGATAGAGAGTGGTGAAGAGCAGAAGGAGCTGGGTGGCAGGAGGGAGGCAGGAGGGCTGTTGTTTATTGAACAAAGCCAGGAAAGGAGCGTGCAGTCCTGGGAAGAAGAACCGCTGTGAAATGCCTCGAAGGGAGCCCGCCAGCTACTCCTGCAGAGACCTGAAGGTAAGCGTCGTTCACCGCCGATGGAGGAGGGAAAAAAAAGCAGAGGAAGAGACAGGGAGAGGAAGGCAAAAGAGGAGAGGGGAGGTTTTTAAAGCCATTGATGCATGATACGACCGTGGCACCTCGTCCAAGCTGTCTTCTCTCAGTTTGACTGCGAATGGCATAGCATGACAGCATTATTTGTTTGAGAATTGACAAATAAAAAAAGTGTGCATTACTACAAGGAGAAATCCAAAACTGTGAGAATCCAATATCCACTATTTAGAAACAGCGAATGCAATGGCCGATTGAAAGAGAACATGTAAGCTAATTCAAGAGGAAGAGACCGGGAAAAGAAAATTGTTTATGGTACTTCAGCAATAACCTTTATCACCACATCTTGCACTCCCCCCCCTTTACCCCCACCCCAATCCTATGTCACTGCAGTGATATATAGATCATCACTATGCATCCCCTCATTGCAGGGGGCAGGGTAATCAAAAAGGCATTGAATATCTCTGACGCAAGCAGAGAAAAGCCTGTCAACGCTTCTACTGTTTGTGCCTATTTGGGCTCCGTGCTGTAGTTCTCTCAGTACAATGCAGGAGTTTTACAAGCGCAGCAGCGAACCTAAAGTGAACGTGCATCTGTGTGTTACTGTAAGTGTGACTGTGCGCGCGTGTGTGTAGAGGAGGGGGTCTCGCACGTCCAACATGCAGCGCAGCATGTTTGGGCTTTGCATGTTTCTTTTTTTACATTCTATAAAAGTTGGAGATGAAGCAAAGGACATTGGGTCGTGATAGCTGCTGGTATGAATATTGCAGACTGCATCAAAAGTGTTAAGAGAAAATAATTCCTCTTTTCTGACCTGGAGATTATACAGCTGCTCGCTTTAATGTCTCATGCACCCCACTTTTTTTCCCCAACCTCCCTTACTGTATGGCGGACTCTCTGGGAGACACATCTCAAGAGTTGCTGCTGTAAAACTTTGATGACATTGCAGCGGGCTTAATGGTCACATTAATTGATCTCTAAAGCTCCTGTCTGTCCTGGTATCGTCTCATCAAGGCACATCGGGAAGACGGTGTCAAGGCAATGTGCAGACTCGATCATGATTTTTTAATGTGGAGGAATACTAAAGCCGATGCTCTGATCATTAACCACATTTTTACACATCACTCAAACTCAAACCCAGAAAAAGGGAAAGCCCGGGGTGATATCCTAATGCCGAAATTTGCAACAAAAACCTGCTTATTTGCCACACTCGACGTTACTTTTAATCACTGCAATTCACCGTGACCCTTCTCGCATCTGCTTGAACAGTGATTTGCTATTTCAAGGCTGCAGATGGAAAGTGTGAACTGCTGTGATGTAATGCTTTTTGATAGATAGGCCTTTGACCTCATAGGGCTATCATTGCAACTGTAATTCATGGCTGTGCACCTCATTTCCCCCTCCTACTAAGCCCGTGTTCAGATCTCCCTAACAAGTGGACAAAACAGGGCAAAGGGCAGGAATAATGCTCAGCAGGATCTAAAGAGACTCTCAAAAGACAAGACAGTGTGAATAATTAATTGGATGTGTTTATTTTGTTAAGACTGTGTGTCTCAAGGGGATGGGGAGAAAACCACATCCGCGATTCTCTAATACCACAGTGGCACATTTGTGTCAAGAGATTAGCCAGCCGTGAAGATTTTGTCTGTCTTTCTTTTGCTTTTTGCATCTTTTCTTTTCTTTTTTTTTTAGTATCACACACCCTGGAAAATGTGCATCCATCTCCGAGTGCAGCTCAGAATTACAGTATCTTATTTTTTTATAGATCTACATAAAGATGCCTTGTTTATGCAGCCCTACTGAACTAGTTGCCATCTATAAATTCTCCTTCAGTTTTAGCTTGTGCTCTTGATAAACTACTGTCTATAATTCAAAGCCCCGCCACTCTGTGAGCTGTACATGCAAGCAATCTGATGCTTGTGTTACTTGCAAGAGACAGATGTGCTGAATACAATTTCTTAAATAATCTAGTCTTTCCCTCAGGAAGATCAATCACTCTGTTTATGTGCTCATAAATCTGCAACCAATGGAAATCGGTGCTTGTCCACTGTATGTTAAAGTGGCACCTACAATGCTTATGTAGCAGATTTATAACATGGCACACTCTCTGCTTCTGCCACAACTTCACAGAGCGTGCGTTTTCTCTATAGTCTCATCACACATAAAGTTGATAGAGTGCATGAGACTGCTGCTGCTGCTGCTCCAGCCTACACACAACACAAATAAACCTTCACCCTGTGTTTGGTAATGAGATGACTGCTTCAGGGATCACTGCTTTGTGTCATGGTTGTCTTTTTGTCCAGCACACCTATACTAACATAAAAAACATTAAAGCATGTCTACACTTCTACATATACCTAGGGTTACCCATCATGAATGGGAAAAAAACAGCCTTAGGGATCTTGTAGCTTGATGCAGTGTTGTTCTGTACGTGGGTAATTGCCAAGAAATCTTTTAAAAATTGTTGGATGTTTCAGGACACTTTGCTCTGAACATCCCTCAGTGAGCTTTCTAGTAACATATGCTGTCCAGGTGGTGTGAGAGGATTAAAAACTAATGCTGCAAAGCTACCTCTTTAACAACAGGACTGTAAAATGTACTCTGTCACTGGCTACATTTTAAAAAATGTGAAAAATTGTCACATTTGCAGGTTAAGTGGACATGTTCATGATGGGCCGTGCTCCTTTCTGTTAGCAGCAGGTTATTGCTTGCACTATCCTTTATTTACTATGTTAAGGGAGAATGCTTGCACTATGCACATGGCTGCCTTTGTCAGGCATTGCAGTCTGTAGGAGATGTGCATTGATGTCTCATATCCAGTGGATAACATTTCAAGCCAGGCCAGTTAGCTAAATCACACAAGGGCAATTGCATTGTGGGACATTTACATGGTGCATGTACTTGTAAATATCTGTCTTCAGACATGCTGGCAGAATTGGATGTTGTTTAGTTTGAAATGCACCAGTCTGCTATTTTGTTTGGCCAGTATAACAAATGCCCATCAATATCATTTGCAGACACAATGACAGCTTGACTAAATTCGATCCATATTGTGTAACCATGTTTTTTTCCTTTCTCTTATCGTAAGAACAATGCGCATTAATCAGCATTGTGATAAATACAGCTTTTTATACAGAAGAGCACATACTGCTGATGCACATACTTAATTTTGAGCACTCGAAAAAAAATTACAATAATAACGTCAAAAAGGATGAAAATGTAAATACACCTCGGATCTGTTCTATCGGATCAGAGTGATTTTTATCAGGTTTTATGCACGGGATGTGAGCATCCATCACCAAGAGGAAGATGATGGATCTGCAAAGTCTCCGTACATTTACCATTCATTAGCAGAGATGCAAGAGCAACGTGCTGCACGGTTAAGGCCTATGGAGTGACACCATGTTCTTTTTTAATTTGACATCTTTTGAAAGAATGTTTTCAAGATTGCTCTGCTTTTTTGCTTCGACACCAACTTGCTTCACATTTATGCAGATTGGACTCACTCACAGCATGTCATCTGCTGTCAGAAACAGAGGTTTGAGCTTTCCGCTGAAGGACACGTCAGCAAAAAACTGAGCAGAGACCTTGTTACTCTGCTGCTATACCCAACATACCGGAATAAGGTTTGGGTTTGTTTTGTTTTTTGTTTTTTAACATGCAACTGACAGACCCTAATCTCATTTCATTCTGACTTAGTATGTGCTGACTATGGAGAAGGAGCATCCTCAAAGGGACAAGCACGGGGACACAGTGAAGCATGTTATGAATTCTGATCCAGATCATGACCTTTGGCTCTTCCACCATTCTCCATGTGCTGCCCGGCTCTGCAGCCCCACCCCTACCATGCTTGTGGCCTCACTTCACCTCATCTTCCCCTCCTGTTCTGTCCTCTACAGTTAGATGAGGCAGAGGATTAATAAGCGAGTACACTAAGACTGATTTTGGATGCAGAGAATTTGTATCAGTGGGTCCAATTTATAGACTGCACAGAAGAAGTTAGGGGGTGTTAGGGAGCATATCCACCTCTCTGCCTCACACATCTCACTTCTGTTTCCATCACGTCTCTCACACTTCAGGCCAGCATGGTTGAAGAGGGTGCGATTTGGCTCCAGTAGGTGTTGGGTTTTAATCCCATCGACTGCCACTTCAGCAGCAATGTGAAATGGCCATCACTTTTTCTTTTGTAAAGGTGCTCATCTTAGTGGAAGACTGACATTTTTGGCTTTGGTGAATTTTTTGTAAAAACTGTACAGTAGTGAAAAGACTCAATCAAGGAAGGTGTGATGCAAAGGATGTGTGTGTGAGAGAGTGGGATGAATCATTAGGAAAATTATTTCTCCAGTGTGAATGGAATGTCTTGGTGCAGCAGTGTCACTCCGGAGAAGGTCATTCGAAGGAAGGGCACAACTGGATACACTCAGCTCACTATCGGGCATAATGGGAAAATGGTACATGGTAAGTTGGTAAGTTCGTGTGTGTGCGTGTGTGTGTTTGCAGAGCCTGGAGACAAACTAGCTGGGGACATTTTTAGTCATTTGACCTGCCCGACCTCAAAGTGTCATAAGTGAGCAGAGATAGGGATGAAGCCATGTTATTTTATGGGCCAGTCTTAGCCTTGGATAATCATGACAGGTCCAGTAACCATGACTGAAGGGAGGAGTGGAGAAGCGTGGACAGTCAAGCAAATACAAAGCTCTTGTGCTCCTGTAGAAAGACTCTACCAGTGCAGATATCTTTACCATGCAGGGACTGGTAAACCTAAATCTAGCTGACGTCTTAATGTCTTAAGATAATCCTAAAAACATCTTCACAAAATTAGCAACATCTGCCTTTCTTCTCTTTTTATTCTATTTTTTCTTATTCTTCATCCTCAGCCTGTGTTTTTATTTATTTTTCTCACTATCAGCACCATTTGTCTTTCTTTTTTTGATGAAACAACAGAAAACACTCATCCATGAGCTCAAAATCTATGGATGAGATCCTCCAATAGTCCTGTTTTTACCGTTGAACTAAGGGATACTGCTGTGTTTGCTGCATATCTTGCTGCCATTTGTAACCCTGTCATGCTCAGCAGAAAGGTCAATGAGGAATGGTGAAATGAAGCACCACTGTCAGGTAAAAGTCTAGTGTGAAGTCACTAAAAATGCATGCTGTTTTATTTGTATTAAAAATACTGCAGATTTTATCTTTTATTTTGGATCCTGAAAGTTATTCCTGACTGGGGCGAGCGTCAGCATTTCCAAAATAAGCACAATTGCAAAGCTTTCAGACAGGAAATAAGGAAAGCACAATCGATAATCTCCACATAATGTGAAATAAAGAAGAAATTGGGGGATTACTGAACCAAACAGTTGATCAAGTAAGAATTATAATTCAGGATTGGATCTGATTCAAGGGCTTTATTTGCATGTTGGTGATTAGTATTGATGTGAACCTCTCTTAGCTCAGTTACAAGCTCGCTCTTACTTCACAAAGCTGACAATACAAGTTTCTGAAGTTCAGGAAAATATAGGAAATTAAATCACAAAGCAAATTCTATTCAGTACCAGTCAGCCCCTGAGGGGAAATTATAGTGCTTGCTACAGGTTAGACGGAGAACAAAGCACATTTTGCTGCGCTCTGTATGGATAATTGTTTATAGCATGCGGTGTCAGCAAATAAGGGAAATATATGTAGTGTAGATATCCCTTAGGAGGCAAGTTGCCTGGTTTACTAGTACCTCTTGGCTTTAAACACAATAGATGAGTGCTCTTGTTATCAGGACACAAACACAATTCAACCAAAGCATCCTGTCACTCTTCGGGTAACAAGATAAATGCTTGTTACCCTCTTAAAGCGCTGAGATAAAACACCCCAGCTGGTATCCATTTCGAACACTTCTCATTCGGGCTTGTTGAATCTGCAACTGCGAGCAGACACTGCAATTACAGCCTTTCTGAAAGCGCACACGGGTCTGGAGTTCACAAATCTCTGGGGAATCATATTTAATTCATGGGAGAACCTAAAAAAAAACGAGTCAGAAAGTGAGACCTTGCAACCCCTGCAATGTATTCAGCAAGTTATGCTGAAAGCTTTGTGCGCACCTCTGCTGTCTGTCTGTCTGTCTGTGTTTTCTCTGCTCAGATGCCTGTCACGTCACTCTGCCCTTTGCTTTGGACGAACATTGTCAACACTACATTCCTGTGTGGATCTGGTTTGTGACGTGGTCCTCTCACTTCCCCTGTGCTCGCTTTTGTATTCCCTCCCCTCGTTTGTCAGTGATCAAATAAAGTAACATCAAAGACAGATGGCAAAGAAATGTCAGGTGTTGTTAAGGTCAAGAACGAGCCACAAAGGTAATTTACTGTTCCTTTGCTTGGTTACTTTCAAGGCCCCGTGTATCCCTTGTTCTTTGAGCAAATTAAAAGTATCTGATTTTCAAATAACACCCAGGGGCTCTATAAATTAATTGCCTCTTTTGGGGCTCCAAAGGTGTAGTAAGATTGCTTCCAAAACTAGGGCTTCATCTGAAACCCCACATACACACCACTTCCCTCTAAAATTATAGTAGTGGCAGTAATTAAATCCCACATCATTCAGGAGACGTTCAAAGTGTTCCCTTTCTACTTTCCCTGTCACTTTGGACCTCACACAACAGATGTTTAAAAATACCTGTTTTGTAATACAACTCAACAGCAGAGGAAAAGCTCTTTAAAACCGCATCACACTGCACCGGAGGCTGTCACAGCACATCACCTACTGGCTTCAGTTGTGCTAAAAACAACCACAAAGAAAATATGTATGCTCATTTTATATTGGAATGAATGTAAAGGGAAGGAAACAGCTGAAGGTGCTTATTTCTCTGCCACTAACTGATTAAGAGAATAATCATTAAATTTAATGGGCAGGATGATGAATAGAGTGAAAGCAGTGTTCGGGGTTTTTTGTTGTTGTTGTTTCGTTTTTTATCGAGAGAGCGGTGTGTGCGAGTGGGTACACACAGTCACAAGAACTGGCAACGATGGCGATGAGGAGCCTGCTCTTTGGGAAAATGACATCATTAAAATAAAAATGTGCAGCTGAGCCTCATCATCCAGGCAAATTGGTCAGCATTGGGCACTGGGTCACCTCCAGCGTGATAAGGTCAGCTAATCCCTTACTTAGGTCTTGTTTGGTGGTTATAGTCAAATATTTAATATTTACTTCATGAGTCTGAACTGGAAATAAAATTAAGCGAGCACATCAGGGTTGTTCAGGTGCTGACTTTTGCCCTCACGTCCTCCATTTGTGTGCATTATTTTGTGCATGAAATGATGCACAAATGATTTGCTTTGTCAAACCTAGTTTACAAGAAACTGAATTCATGGAAATGCTCAGCCTCACAGCTGATATCCTCAGTGTGGTTAGGTTTATGTAACAAATGCTCACATCCTGTCTTGTGATTCAGTCTTGACCTCAAATGTTCCCTGCGCTGTGTATACCAAAACATAACCGTGAAAAAATATTCATGCTTGACTTGCTACATGCAGATAGTGCATTGCCAGTACAGTTATTGGTAAAACATGCAAACTACACTGTCAGCAAACATTTTGGCACGTTCAGTGCTCTAGTTTGGCAGTGTGCTGTGTTCATTAACTAGCAGCGTGCGGCCATGATGCTAGCTCTTCTTGGCGGTGATCACCTACAGCAGTTTTTTGAGCTAAATACTAATAAATACATATGGCTGTGTTCTCACTGATTAAAGCTCAACTCAATGTCATTCAAGAAACCAGTTTGAGGTGACTGGAGTTTTGTGGCACCAGAAGATGGGTGCACTGTGGTCATAAAGGGATAACAGGATCAGCAACAATACTCAGATGGGCTGCATTACTTAACTGGTACAACTAGACGCATTTTCTAATTTTGATGACATAATTGGGACCTGTGTGGTCTTCTGCTGTTGTAGCCAATCTGCTTCATGTTGTGCATTCAGAGACGCTCTTCTCCATAACTTAATTGTAATGAGTGTTTGGTTTGTTTGTTTTTTTGCTTTGTTTTTCAGTTGTTGTTGTCTCCCTGTCAGCATTTGGTCATTCTCCACTGACCTCTACTATCAGCAAGACATTTTATGCCAGTGAACTGCCACTAACTGGATATTTTATGTGTTTTACTGACCAATATAAAAACAAAAAGGTCAGGAAAAATGGGAAAAATCCTAGCAGGTCAGCAGCTGTCTCACGTTCAGATTCACATAAATCACCTTTCTTCCTCATTTCTGACACAGTTAGAACTTTAGCTGAATGTCTGGGCCATGTCTGCATTCCTAAATACGTTGAGCTGCTGTCTTGTGATTTGTTGGTTAGATATTTGGGTTAACAAGCAGTTAAACAGGAGTAAAAAATAAAGACATTTTGTGCCTTTATATTTTGAATATCTTTTGTTTTCTTCAAAAATAAGCTTACTTTTGCTTCTACGCAGCAAAGTCAAGCTGCCATAACAGTAATTTCCCCCCACAAGTACATCCCTGGAAATGCCTACATGAAAGAAATCTTTATATAGACTTTTGAAAAAATATATTGCAACAATTACAACTGCAATGGCTTGACCTTTTTTAACCTTATAGCTTTCTGTGATCTCTTAATATACCATCTGGCAAACCCTGACATAATGACAAATTCATGCGATTTCAAAGCCATTCATCCATTTTCTGCTTATCTGAGTTCTGGTCTTGGAGAAGCAGTCTGAGCAGAGACACACCTTCTTTCTATGCAGCCACAGGCCAGATGAGACATGAGCTCCTAAGTGTATCCTCTTCAGGCCAAGTGTTTTGGGTGCTCAAAACACCTCGCCTTAAGAAGTGTCCAGGAAGCGTGCTGTTGCCCAAATTGTCTTCTTTCAATGTGCCATCTCTATTCTGAGTACTTCCTGAATTACTGAGATCCAAGAGTGAACCTAGAAACCATTTGAAGTTTGTTTTATTGAGTCTATTTTGTAAAACAGTGCACTTTCATGGGTGATGTTATTCTTTCATTTTCTACCTATATGTTGTAGGCGTGGTTTAATTCAGTTTTAATTAGATTTTATTTATATAGTGCCAAACCACAACAACAGTTGTCTCAAGGTACTTTATGTTGCAAGGTAAAGACCCTGCCAGAGATTAATAATAACTAATGATTAAATTCAGAATGGTGTAAAAACACAGTTAGTGGGGGGAAGAAAAAAAAGAGTGAAGAAGAAACAACAAATCAACACTCACTCAACTCACCTCTCATTCTCACCAGTCCACCTCTTAATTTCAAGCTGGACCCTCATCCCTCCTTTGAACCAGGCCTGAGATACTTTATTGGTGCAACAACTCCTTCCCAGTCTGGAACCTACCATTTTTTTTTAGCTTAAAACCACTGCCTCAGATCTGGAGGTGCTAAGGAAAACTGCCGCAGTGTAAGCTGGAGGTCAACAATCCACAAAAAGCAGAGTCGAGATCCTGTGAACATAAACCAGACAGCCTTAAACCACTGGCTGCGCCTACAAATCCTGTCTGCAAAAGTTATGACCAACATATTTTCCAAAGCACCCAAATCTTGCTACAGTTGCACACGGACCAAATCAGCTTCAGTAATGGATGCAACTAAATGCAATGTGTTCACGCAATACCTGTATCTGTTATGCAATACCTAGGGGTTGAAATGTAAAAAGCCTGAGATTGTACCTACAATGCAGTATGTACTCTTTCAGTAACATAGCTATGACCTTTTATTGTTTGTCGCATTGGTTTATTTAAAAAAAAACAAATGACCATTCTGGAAATATGTTTAGTATAACAAATCCCATGAAGCACTTTTTCATTTTCGACAGGTTAGCTCCAGCTGAGGATGGCAGGAGATTCCCGAGTCCTAATGGACCACAACATGGAGATAGGCGTCACCCCTGCACAGGTATTCGCACAGTACACACACTGTATTTTGCCCAATCTGTATTACTTTATATTTAAACAACTGGGAGAGATTAACTGTGAAATACTAGAGAAACTATATGAGAGAGTGGAGGTGAGACCTCGTTTTTGGGAAAGCAGGGGTAGAAAAATAGATGAGAGATATATAGAGAGACGATAAGAATGAATAATATGGAAAGCTCTGACATTGAAAACAAAGCATTGTGGAAAGCATTATGGAAATGCTTAAGAACTTAAGAATTTATCTACCCTATAAAGTAGATATGCTGTAGAATTATTGAATAGATAAAATAAGTACTATGAACATGAATTAAGGCTACCAAAGTGTAATTTTTTTAGTAGTTTAAATAAGTGTTTAATTCAGTTTACCTGGCAGTGAAGATAATGACCAAAAAAACAGCCATCCCAAATAACTAGTGGAGTTGTTATCTATCCTGAATTCCCAAGCTGATTGAAACTTATGCAGCTTACTCAACCTTGTCTGGCGAGGCTCAGTGAGAGAAAACTCCCAGTACTTACTAGTGCCAAACAGAGACAGCTAATGAATTTGTTTTAAGGGCCATCACCCCCAGGGACAGTATTGACTACAAAGGCTGGAGTTTGGGCAGCACTAGCTGTGATGTCTTCATCTATCACTCAATTAACCCAGCTCAAAGAGTGGAAATGAAAAGGCCTGTTTTGGCTGTCTTTCATTGAAAACCTCTGTAGTAGCGTTTAACAACTCGAGAAAACACGGCCATACGTCAAGTCATCTTGTCAGTAGAGAAGAAACGCTTAAAGCATTACCTTAAAAAGCGGTGTGCCGACTGCATTCTGCATGACTGTTTGATGCATTTTCCCTGACTATGGTCTGTAATAACATTTAGTGAACGCACGGTCATCAAGCCACTAATTGCAATGCAGATCAATAAGAATAGTCTTTCAATTCTTCTTTTTCAAAATGGTCCTTAAAAACTGATTACATTAAATCTATATCTAGAAAATCAATAGTATATAGATGTGACCTAGCACAGCTGCAGTTAAAAAGCAGCTGACACAGATTTGAAAATTAAAATAAAAATCCGGCAGGTTTTATTTTTCAGGCATTACAATCAAAGGCACCAAAAAGGACACTGTTTGTGGCTCACACTGTGCTGTTCTCCAACTAAACTACGATAATGATCATCCCTATGATGGATGCAACTTCCCTGTTGATGAACGTGTGGCTGTGGGGAGAAATGGTTTGCAGGTGTAAGATTAGCAGAAAGAGACACAATCGTTGTCTCGTCTTGACACAATCATTTCATTTACCAACTGAGATCTGACAGCGTCAATGTCTCAATAAAGAGTCCCTGTGCTTTTCTGAAAGGTCCCTTAAAACATTGTCTTTGGTGTATGTTGGTCTTTTATGTATTTATTTGTGTAAGAGGGAGGCCAAAAAAACATTTTTTTTTCCAAATCATGTTTGAATTTATAGCTACATTGTGAAGCATTGCCTTTTCTAACCATAAATAAACTCAACAAAATATGATATTATAATATGATATTATAATAATGCCTACAAGTGTAAGGTGATTCTTTAGTTATACATCAGTTTTTTTAGGGTCTTTTAAAGGGTCTTTTAAAGGATGGTGGTAGATCTGTTCTTATCCGAGGTTGCAAATGTTCCATAGAGTGCAAAAGAACACAAGGGACAGGGAGGAAGGCAGGGCACAGTTGTGGAGCCAGATTGCCTCGCTGGAGCTGGGCCAACATAGACAAAGGCTTGAGTGTCCTTGTGTTCTTGTTGTGTCCTTACTCTCTGTTTCTTTTTTGCCCTCTGTGTATACATAGACATCTACAAAGTGACTTTGTAACGGCTCTTAATTTGATTTGCCTCGCTTATCTTCTCTCCCTCACCTCTAGTGTGGCTTAGCAAAACCTGATAGAAAATCCCATACTGCAGTGATAGTTAACACATACATCTTCCAGCACACTATGCCTAACAAATTCTTCAGAGCAAATCAATGCGGGTAAAATATCTCTCTAATTCTGTCTTTTCATGCCTAATTTCTTTGACCGTTTTTCTTTTCCTTACTTTAGCACTCTGTCTTTTTTCTTTCACATAGGTGAAGAAGCTTCCCAAACATTTGAGGGAGCCTCAGATCTCTACAGAGCGAACCCACCTGATAGCCGACCCAGTGAAGAAGCCACGTCAGCGCTACGTGCAAAAGGATGGTAAATGCAACGTTCATCATGGAAACGTGCAAGAGACCTACCGTTACCTCAGTGACTTGTTCACTACGCTGGTGGACCTACGCTGGCGTCTTAGTTTCTTTATTTTCACACTGGTCTATGTAGTCAACTGGCTCTTCTTTGGGTTTCTTTGGTGGCTGATCGCACTCATCCGTGGGGATCTAGTGCATGGTGACGAGGAGGGCTGGACCCCCTGTGTGGAGAACCTTAATAGTTTTGTCTCAGCCTTCCTCTTCTCCATTGAAACGGAGACCACCATTGGGTATGGTTATCGTGTAATTACCGAAAAATGCCCTGAAGGTATTATACTACTTTTGGTGCAGGCCATCTTGGGTTCCATTGTCAATGCCATGATGGTGGGCTGCATGTTTGTTAAGATTTCACAGCCAAAGAACCGTGCTGAGACCCTCATGTTCTCACACAACGCTGTCATATCGGTGCGAGATAACAAGATGTGCCTGATGTTTCGGGTGGGCGACCTGAGGAACTCTCACATTGTGGAGGCATCGATTCGAGCAAAGCTGATCCGCTCACAGCAGACCAAAGAGGGGGAGTTCATCCCGCTCAACCAGACTGACATCAACATTGGCTTTGACACAGGGGATGACCGGCTGTTCTTGGTCTCACCACTCATCATCTCTCATGAAATAAATGAGAAGAGCCCCTTCTGGGAAATGTCCCTGGCGCAAATGGAAAAGGAGGAGTTCGAGATTGTGGTTATTCTTGAGGGAATGGTGGAGGCCACAGGTATGAAGGGGGTAAGATTATCAGGAAGGGGTAAAGGAAGTATGGGAGGGCATACAAATGAGGATAAGTCAATAAAAAAAGAGATGAGGAAATGTTGCAAGCAGTGAGCTAGGATGGATTAATGGATGGAGAGGCGAAAGAGGAAAGGTGAGCCTGCCAGTAAGCGCTGCTTACTGGAAATGATGGAAAGACAGAGATACTAATTAAAACCTAATAATAATGCATTAAAAAATAGAAGACATTTTTTTATATCTTTCCTATTCTATATGGGTCAGTTTAGAGTCAATAAATTGTTTGAAATGTATATTTTCTTAATTCCACAACAGTTGTTGACTGTTCTTTTATTTAATCTTTAACTGCAAAACTAAATATTTCTTCCTTCAACCGAGGCAGACAAATAAACTCTAAAACCTCTTTACAAATGTTTATCTGTACCGGCATCTCTACTGTTGCTACTTCAAAGTTTTGCCTTTGATACTGTTTATTTTCAATTCAATGAAGCGTACCTACCTGCAATGTTGGCGTGTGTTTTTGGTAAAAACCAAGCAGTCCTGAAAAGTGCTGCAGGCTGGTTACATTAATGGCGCAGAGATGACCAGGTGTATCTGTAAAGTTCCAGAAAGTATTTCCCAGCTTAAAACTGCAGTCAAGACCACAAGTTCAACACAAGTCATTTGTCAATCTAACTTGTTCCTGTGGCTAAATCAAGTATTGTTTATATGCCTAACCTGCATTTTTTAATGGCCTTTGTTGAAGGACTTATTACAATATACTCATTTTAAATTAATTGAATTATACATGCTACTAATTTACTTTACTGGATTGCATCATACTTCACATGAGTAAAGGAGACACACAGTGATTAGCGGTCTGATGATGCCACAGTTGGCTTTTTGAAAATTCTAACAAACCATCAAATGACCTAATATGACCAGACACAGCTTTGCATTCGTGTGAACATTTCTGCTCTATTTCATCTTATTTATTTATTTATTTCCTTTTTCCTGCAAAGCACCAGCAGTCATCCCACTTCCTGCTCACACTGCTTGATACTTGACTCAGGCATTAAATCACCTTTCGCTTCACCGGCAGAGACCATGGCATCATGCAGGGGTTATGTCGTCACTGTCCTTGACCGCTAGGCAACAAACTAATCTGACCATCCACCAGCCCTCCCCCACTTCCTTTTTTGTATGTGAGACTTTCATTCTGTGCGTGAGAAAGAACACAGTGACAGACAGAAAGCTACCTCAGGCCCAGGCTTTACGTGTCGTTAATAAAAAGTCATTAATAAACAAAATATCCTGCGTACGACCTCACGTGGATGTCGTCACGTATATTTTGGAAGCGATACATACGTGGGTGGTGAAACTGGCTTCATGCTCTCGCAGCCATTACTTGTTAGCTGTGTAGCCTGTGGTGTGCAGCATAGTGGTGAGTAAGGCTCTGGAAATCACTTACAAGAGGTGCTTCCACATTATTTGTTTGTTGTTGTTTTTTGTTTTTTTTAAAAAAGCAAAACACAAACATGACATATTAAACCAAATTTTGCTTTTCAAGTGTAATTGCAATAACAAAGCGGCTCTCTGAAATAAAAGCAGCTTATGATACACTTCACAGTTAGTCAACTTAAAATCGTGGGAAAATGTCACGATACAATAACCGAGTCTAATGAGTATAAGATGAGTAAAATTATGCAATCATGTTCACACTTTTTATTCCAAATTTAAATTGGAGTTTAAAATAAAGTTTAAACTGAATGAGATTCTTACACAAGACTTTGGATCACTTTAGCTGATGCAACAAAAGCTATCAATTTCATATTTAATTGAAAGCAAGGAATGGTTTTACTTTAATAAAAACAAACAAAAAAATAGGCCACCCCTGCTTCCCTCACTCCCTTTTCTATAAAGTCTTAATGGGAATTACTTATTAATACTTATTATTATTATTATTAGTAGTAGTAGTAGTAGTAGTAGTAGTACTTATTAGTACTTATTAATACTTTTTTAATAATACTATTTAATAAAAATAATAAAACCTTTTTTAAAAAGTTTTATGACACCTATTTGAAAATTCCAAAGTGGTAATGTTGTGATTTGATTGAAAAACTTTCCTACATATCCATAGATGTAGATACTAACGAGCCTGTTAAATGCTATATAAGTGATAAGTGCTTATGGAGAAGTCCAGCACAACAGGATAGTCTTTCTCCCACATAAAATGAGGTCATCGCACCAGCTATTTTGCTGCAAAGAGCAGAGATCCAAACTTCCCTGGTCAACAGCACAAACACCTCTGCCCTGTTGTAAAGGGGGGACAATGAGGCACAATCAAGTTTTTATGAAAGTACGCCATATGTAGGCAAATAACATTGCCGTGCAGTCAGCTATGAGAAGAGCACACAGAGACTGTGTGCAAAGTGCAAATAAATGATTCAGTCTTCTTTCATTAATTGGCATGCAGACTCAAACATGCAATCCATATTGTATTAACTCAATTAACAAATATCCATCTATCTTTCTCAAAATAGCCATACCCGACATGAGAATACTGGTGCCTTGGTTTGAGCTTTTATGCTGCAACACAGCATGAGAGAGAAGTCATTCAATGATTGCAAACAGCAATTTGCTGACCCTCCTTTGCAGTGGAGGTTTTAGTTATCTTAATAACAATAATAATGATGTAAAATTCGTCTTTCTTTTTTTCTTTTTTTTCCTTTTTCTTTTACAAAATGTTGTGGTGTAACAAACAGGACGCTGTTGGTGTCTTGACTGATTTTGGGAAAATATCCCTTTACAAAGTTGCACTTTTGAGGAAAGTCTCTTCTCAATTACATCACAGTCCAGTGCAATTCAATAATCCATTTTGGAGGGTGGCTTCTTTAATGAGAATCAAAACACTGGAATGAATCCTGTGGCCAAGAATTATGGAAATGTGGGGCAACATTTATTAAAAACATGGGAGCAAATTGTATTACATGTGCATGCACTACGTTTTATGCACTCAATTTAGTAAAGTGTGCCTTGCTTGTAATTTCCTCATTGGCTGCACTCTGGCTGTGACTTTGAGTCAGACTCTAGATTTAAGATGTACGGTCACGGTAAAAAGAAAGTACACCCTCTTTAAATTCTAAAGTTTTACATATTGGGATATGATAAGAAATAATAACAGTGCCTTAGATGAACTGCAAAGCAGGAAATATATATTACACAGTTTATTCAAACAAAACAATGGCCAAAATTCTGAAACACTTTAATATAAAAGGTACACCCTTGATGTTTCCATATAAACTCAGAGAATAAGTAGCAGCTAGATGCTCCTAATTAAATGCACTTGATAAAGTGATCATCAGCAAGTGTGTACCTAAAAGGTAGAGCTTTAGGTATTTGTCAGGTCTGAAACACTCAGTTTAAAACAATGTTTGGAGGAAACACATTCAATTGAGTTAGATTTTCCTTATATAGCACCAAATTAAAACAACAGTGGCCTCAAGGCGATTCAGATTGTAAGGTAATGGCCCTGCGACAATACAGCAATGATCCTAAATCTAGTCAATTTGGCATAAAGTTGATCATCTCCTGTGAGAAAGATCATTCACAAGTGGAAAGCATTCAAGACAGCTGCCAATCTTCCCAAGAGTAGATATCCCAATAAATTAATTCCAAGGTCAGATTGTGCAAGGCTCAAAGAAACTGAAAAAAGAAGAGCAAGTTGTTTGGATATAATGCATAGCACCATGTTGGTAAAAACCAAACACAACATATCCACACGTACACCTTATACCAACTGTAATGCATGGTGGTGTAGGGCTAATGATATGGGCTTTTTTTGCATTCATAGTCCCTGAGCACCTTGCAGTCATTGAGTAGACCATGAACTGTACTGCATACCGAAGTATTTTAGAGGTAAATGTGAGTCAGTCTGTCCTACAGTGAAAGCTTGCCCCAAACTGAGTGATGCAACAGGACAATGAACCCAAGTAGAAAGAATCAAACAGAATGGCTGAAAAAGAAAAGACCTAAACCTGACTGAAATCCTGTGGCAGGAACTTAAGAAAGCTGAGCATAAATGCAGGCCCACAAACCTTGATGAACTGATACACCTTTATAAAGAAGAGTGGGTCAAAACTCCTCCACAGCTATGTAAGAGATAAAGTCATACAGCATCTTCACTCACAAAACACTCACTGCGGTACTTTAAAACAATAAAGCCACTAGAGGTTTGTTGTCAGCAACATACAGCAGATGCAGTTTTGATGTTTTATATTAGGAAACTAAAACTGTACGTGACCATGCTTCATTCTATTTAGTACTTGCTGTGATGGAGGCCCAGTCATATACACTATGTTGCTAACAACAAACTTTGCTGTCATTATGAGAAGTGTTTCTAAACTGAACTGAACATAGTGTGTTTGTCCCCTGTGTCCTTCACAATATTTATATATAAAATAAACCCTCTTTTATGCCAGTTCTCAGAATACAGAAAGAATATTGCATCATCATCATTGTTGCTTGTGAAAACAACGGTGTCTGCACTGCTGTTTTTTGTTTTATACTTTGCAAGAAAATTCATAAAACCGATATCTGCAGCAGGACCCACAAATATGATTTCAAATGGTGAAAAGAGAGACAAATGAAAAGAAAAAAAGTGAATATGACTGTAGGCTGCCAGAATTAATATAAAGCAAACAATCTTTTCAAACACTGAGATGGGGCCATTAAAGTTTAATACAAACAATAACTAAGCTTAGAATGACATTTCAGGAGTCATTACTTATTTATTTTTTTATTTACTTAGTTGGTTGGTTTTCATTGTTTATGTTTATTTGTTTGTTTGTTTGGTCATCATTTGTGATTCTTTGATAGAGGCTGATTCTTGATTTACAATACAAAGCCTGCAGCCTATGTATCAGCAGTTAAGTTCATTAGAGCATGTTTAATAGCAGATTTTCAGATTGAAGAAGGATGGTCGATTGTCTCGAGGTTTTTGCCTCGGCCCACAAACAAAAAGTAGAAAGAAAGTCACAAGATAAGCCCTCAGCATCTTTGTTCATCAGAGGACACGTGTGTGCTGACAGGAACCCTTGAGGGCAAAAACAAAAGAGTCAAGACACATGGTCAAGTTACAACCTTCAACTTGACCTTTACAATTTAACTTTTTTGATGATACTGTTTATATGGTTTATCCGTTAGCAAGATTACTACAACTATTTGCATGATGGACACATTGGTAGTAAACAAAATCACCTAGAAGAGACTAATACATGATGTGTCAATGATGTTCTAGGCTCTATCACTGTCACTTACTGTAAGGATATGTCAAGTTCAACAAATCGTTTCCACCTGGATTTCAAGTCATGGTATGCTCACAGGTCATGATCTTTTTCCATGACGGCAGTTTTCCATGGTAGCCTTTTTCCTTTGGAAAAGAATCTGTTCCATTTTCCAGCAGGCATGATACCATGAGACTTAAAGTTGCACCTCCAAATGGAAACCAATGAAATATATGGTTTCCATTTGGAAAATCCTTTTTTTTTAATTCACCCTGATTACTACATTTGTGCGGCATTGTTTTGGAGGAAATGTACTCGTTGCACTCACTGTATGGATGAAACAAATCTGAGTCCTCTTTACAAGCTGTAGAAATCTCCAGATACTGCTTCTGCAGAAGTGACCAAATTATCCTAAAAGAAACATCAGTTGTTTTTTTTACTGTATATTTATAATGTATCACAATGAAATTTACAATAACAATCTACACATGGCTATCAGGAGGGTCTTTGTTTATTAAAATGGCTAATAAACAAGGGGGGGGGGGGGGGGGGGAGTACTATCTGATCACAACAATAGGGACTAAATTAATTCATTAGCAAAATACTGTAATTATATCTGTGAAGTCTCTATCTTCCACGAGGCCAATATAAAGTCAAATATTGTTTTGTGACAGTCATGACAAAGCCTGTGCACCACTACATGCCAACAGGAGAAGGTACTAAGGATCTTCATTGAACAGCTTAATGGATTTAGACTACTAAACTAGGGCTTTAAAACAAACACATCAAATACTATTTCAACAACCTTAAAATACACTATAGAATCTCTTGTCATTAGGAACTGAAAGATGCTATATTTCACAAGTTAAATGTGGAAAGTAGGCCACTCATATCCAGAGGGAAAGCTGAAGAAAATGTGCAAAAGCCTCTCCTCTCACACTAGATACCATATCAGTTTCATCCCATGCTTGATGTTTTTGGGGATGTTACATACATACAGATTATTTATTTCAAAGGTTATCGATGGAAAGTCAGATGTTTGCAGTTTAAAGTGATATACAGCTACATATCGCGCGTGTGGATGATTGCTCCAGCTTGGAAAGTTGTGGCAGTGATTATTTTGTGGCTATTTTAAAAGCTGTAAGTCTTATTAGCTAATTGACGCAGACTTTTCAAAGCTGCTGATATAAAAACAGACAGAATACTGAGAAGTGGGAAAACTTACTTTGCTGTCAGAAGTTTATATGCATTCACTGTGGGCACGAATGCCATGGTAATTTGGGGTTTTAATGATTTCTTTGAACTGTTCTTTGTTCCTGGGTGGAATGATTGTACAGCACACATCTTTATTGAAAAACAAATTGCGTGGACAGGTTTCCATACAATTTGGAATTCTTTGTTCCATGCAAGGACAAAAGCACATCTATACAGACCCAAATCTATACAAACACTTGAAGGTTATATAATGCCTTTTAACTTGATAAGCCTTAGGCATATTGAGTAAACAACTGCAGATTCCAAGAGCAGTATTTCAAACAAATCTATGTAAATATAAGTTATTTGGGTATGGCACCCCTTTGCCAAGACGTAAAAGAAGAGCCAAACTGTCACAGAGAAATGGTTAGGATGTTCATAATAAACCCAGGAACCATTAAGTCTCAAGCTTGCCATGAACTGGAAACTACTAGAACATCAGTGTCACTGTCCACACTCAATTAATTTTTCTAAAGCCCTGACCTCAACCACATGAACATATGTAGACTTTGCTTAAAAGCCAGGTACGTACCAGGAAAACTAAAGAATTAAGTAATCTCTAATAATTCTGCAAAGAATTTGGCTTAAAAGATCCAGCCAGAAATATGCAAAAAGCTCATGTCCAGTGCAACAATATTTGGACATTTAGCCAAATATTAGTTTGGTTCCCTGTAGGAAGAATTTTGTCCCTGTGTGGATTAGAGAAAATTCACACTTGTGCACTTAATGTTTGTATTGTAAAGTCATTAAAGATGTATGCTGTTCAAATTCCACCCAGGAAAAAGAACAGTTCAAAGATATCAATAAAAGCCCAAGATTAGCAAGACATTTATGCCCATGATGAATAATGTAAGCCTCTGAGCCCAACTTTATATGATTAAATATTGAAATGCTTCATTTTAAAATTGCTTTAAAGTTATCAATGAGGAGGTATGGTGAAATACTGTTTTATTATTTTTTCCTCAATAAAAAAAATGCAGTGGTTTCTGATGCTAGCTGCTATTTAGCTTTAGGTCATATTTAATTTATTAACAAGAACGTATTAACTGCACCACTAACTTTCTGCAGCTCACATTTTTAAGGCTATTTCACACCAGCTACCTACACTGGAAGAAAAACACAGTTATAACTAATGACAACGATAGCAAGAGTTCGACTTAGGTTAGCCAGTTTTCTCAGCCCTACAAATGATATGTAAACATGAGCAGACATTTGCACTTGTCATAAAAGAAAACATGCAAAGGGACTTTTACAGTTGCACTGCTTCAGTAGCTGTGCCACACATCCACCATGTATAATAACAAGACCATGGATGTAGCTCATCAAAAAGGAATGCTATTTAGTTGGAGATTAAGTATCGGAATTTCACGAGTCGGACCACGCCTCCATACTGCTCCTTCTGGTTCTCATCTATATAGGTTCCCCCAGTCCTACAAGCTGTTCAATCTTGTTTACGTGCCCTACCGTCCCTCCCCTTTTCAATTCTTCCTCTTCAGTCCCCTTCGAGGCCTTCCCCAAACCACAGCTCAATTCATGTCCAAGCCATTCACCTTTACCTACTAAAACGCTGTCAAACATAAAATGAGGACGTTATTTATATATTGTTAGTGTTACCAGTTACACTTTTGCAAGCAGAAATGCTGTTATAAAATATATTGTGAATGCTGCCTCCCAAGTCTTATACTTACACCAAGCTTTTATTGTTGCTATTTGAGTAACACACCTGTGTTAAGCCACAGTGTTAAACCATACTTTAATACTTTACTGAGCAAAAGTTACAAACATGCAATTAACATGTGCCTTTAGCATTTAAATGAATCAATGCGTAGTTGTTTTGCCTTTTGACTATCAAAGCATGTGCACACACAATATTGGCATGTGACGTGTACTATTTTTATTCAGATTTGCTTACTATTAAAACACAACTAATGGCATACAGTCTTTTTTATGTGTAAACTCAACAAACTAGCCAAATACTTCAGTGTTTAAAAAAATACTCTAGTTATATGATTGGAGACTGATGATAGGAGTGTAGAGAAAACAGTATGCACGTCTTTGCTGTTCTTTTGTAACCATGAATAATTAACTGATGCTCTTTCTCCCTATGCCTCTTTCTATGTCATTGTGTGCTTACCTATCCACTCTGGTTGTGTGTGTTTGGCTCTCTGGTTTCTCATGTATGGACCCCTCGGACTGTCGTGTGTGCTCTTTGATTTTGTGTGAATGTTTGTGTGTGTACATACACCTGTCTTTACCTTTTGGCAGGGATGACGTGTCAGGCAAGAAGTTCGTACCTGGACACTGAGGTCCTGTGGGGTTACCGCTTCACTCCAGTGCTATCCTTAGAGAAGGGCTTCTACGAGGTAGATTACAATAATTTCCACGATGTCTATGAGACCAACACACCCACCTGCAGCGCCAAGGAGATGGCGGCTAAACTTCGCGAGGAGCCGTTATTGCCACAGCTTTCCCTCCTCAGCCCTGAACCCAAAATGCATACGTTTGACCCCCTAAACCGACTGTCACAGCAGGATCCACTGAGCCAAGATGAGGAGATTGAAGAGAGGGTTTCAGGGGGTGACAGAGGGGAGACCAATGGCTCAGCCGCTGCTTTAGAGGAGCTCCCACTTGCTGACAGACTGTCTGACTGATGGGTTTGACAGCTAAAAGCCCAGAAAACTTTGGATAAAGACATATGACATTATATGGTTTCATTTGGTCAATGGCCGGCTTGGTCCTTTGCAGCACTCAGAGATAAAAGACATATCTCCAGCCACCAACTCATGCAATATTCCTCTACTAGAGTGTCAATCTATAGTATAGATTGGTTTTGTAGACAAATAGTCCACATACAGAGAAACACATGTACAGTATCTATATCTACACTTACAGGTGGGGGGGTTCAGATTGTGTTTTTATATACAATAATGACCACTTACTGCTATAACTCTGACAGTTCAAGTTGTATAATGTAAACTTGAGCGGAAACTGGTAGCCATGACAGCTTACCATGGGCTTATTATGAATCCAGTATTCTCATTTTAGAGTGTGTTAATTCAGCTTCGTTAAAGCATAATCTCATAACTCAGCTCGTGTGTCTGACTGCAGCTTCTGTGTGGTAATGGAACCTTGTTATCTGCAATTTTTTTGATTTAATATAGGAGATTATTATCCTTTCTCTGTCACTGTTGTTCTTCTGCGTCAGAAATCTCACTCACCTAGAAGGAAAGAGTCTTCAAGTATGCACAAACAAATAAGAACATTATGAAGGCAATGTGTGCCGGCAACCACAATCCAGTGTTATTTTCTTTGATCGCACTTTTTCTCACGTCTGTGCTGTCTCTCGTTATAGATGTCTAATTCTGTCCTCGACACACTGGGAGCCTTGACCCAAAACAAACCAGCTAGTACCTCATTTTCTACCCATTTTCAGGTTTTTAAACTAAGAATAACAACAAGGCAAATGCTGGCAAAACTGCATAAATGTGCTACGGTATGGTTGGTTAAAGATTTAATTCACCTGCCCACTGCAGCAAATGAAGCTTTCATTTCAAGCCCCTGGTACATAAAGCACAATTTCTTTATAAAGGGGACTCCACACTGACCTACCCTACCCTCCCACCTAGCCACCGCCACTGGCTAATGCATGTCAGTTCTAGTTAAAACTAACATCCAGATATAGCTTTCAACACTTATATGTAATGTTCAAGCTCAAATCCTATTTGAAATGCTCTTGATTTTTATATATGACAATTTCAAATGCTCCTCAAGCAAAATGTAATATCCCATGTATCCGTTTTATGTTTTTTTTTTGTTTGTTTTAAAAGCTTACAGATAATCAACCTTGATATTTTCAGCTGCATTAAAGCTAAATATACTAAAGATATAAACAGGATGTCTTATTTCGTGACTTTAGCATCTGGCTAACTTATTGCTGTTCTTTTTTCCCCCCTTTGAAGGTCACCCTCAGCTTTTGCCCTATAATCTGGCACTTTTTTAGTGAGCACACACATTCAGTCTGCAAATTCACCACCATCACACAAGCCCTAGATGTTTCACATTATATACTTTATGGTCCTTTAAACTTTAGACTTGTCCTTGAAGGTCACTTGAGCTTGCATGGATGAGGTAACAGGAAAAACAGGGTATTTTCTAGTCAGCCAAATTATACATTAATTAATTCTACATTCATTCTACAGTATACTGTCACATGATGTGCAATTTTAAAATCACCAAAAGAAAACCCCCCATTTTTTGGGTAATTTCTTTTATTTAATTTGATGCCTTTTTTTAAAAATGATTTTCACTATGACATTTTGGCACCTTAGTATATTTATCATTCAAGTGAGGTCATTTTTTTCATTCCTTGAATGTCATCTGTTTTCTGTGTGTTCTTGTGGGAATAAACATAATATGGCCGAAAGAACAACATGTTCCTTTTAGATAATCTGCACATGCACAAACAAGTGTATGGGAGTCTATGAATGTGTAGGCATTTCGCACATGACGTTGCGACTGAGGATTTAAAAGTACCTTGATGTGGAGTGACTCTGAACTCTATCAGCTGATGTGTGATAAAATGACACATTTAACTCAAGTGGCTCTGGGTGAAACGACTGCGCCTCGTACACATGCTACCTGAAAACTGGATTAGCTGTGCATCAAATCATGAGAAGGGAACTTTAGCAACCAGCAATTATGAGTGCAGAACAATCTCGTCTTGCATTTAAGCTTGAGGCAAGGAAAACAAATGTGGGAAGATTAGAGCAACTTTGTTTCCACCACACACCCCCTGCCCCTACCGCACGCCTGAATTTCAAAAAATGGATTAACATTACTGTGGCTGCTAGAACCTTCAGGACTTAAACAGTTTCCCTGAGTCAGCTTTGTGTTTTCTGTGACTACGATTGAATTTGCATGCACAACAGCCAGCAGACTGATTAAGAAAGGCACCGCAGCTATTAACTACCAACAGAGAAAACACTGCAGAAGTCACAGGGGTAATGACATTTCAAAGAGTACAACCAGTTAGGAAAATGAAACATGGTGTTACATTCAGTGGCCAGCGTGCCATAGAAATTCAGTGAATCACAGCAATGTGCTGTCAAGGCTATTCTTGTCCAAGCTATTAAATGTGGAAGTTGAATTGCCAGCAAGCTGACAGACCCTGATTCAAATCTGAATAATGTACGATGATGAATATAATGCATCCATTAAGTGGTGCATTGAAATAGATACCCAAGGCAGGTGCATGGGGATGAGCGTGTGTGTGTGTGTGTGTGTGTGTGTGTGTGTGTGTGTGTGTGTGTGTGTGTGTGTGTGTGTGTGTGTGTTTGCGAGAAAGAGAGAGAGAAAGAGGAGACAGACAAGACTGCACAGTCATGACAACCTCGTGCCTACAATGACACATGCAAACAAAACAACACACAAAATGTTCTTTTATTATTTTGCCAAGTTGCACATGCTATTTCTGCCAAAAGGAAATCAAAGACAGGTACATTTCTAAAGATAAAGATGAATGGCACCACTTCAAGACACTAGCTATTGTTCGTCTGCTTAAGACGCCTAGCTAAAATGCTCCCCCTTCTGTTAAATTATGCATGTATTGAATGAAGAAGAAAGCACGTTGGCCATTAACATCTCAGTAGTCAGAATAAAGCATCCTGCATGAGGGAAAGAATCACAGTCCCTGAGAGACAGCAGGCGGGGATGACTTCTGCAGTTGTTTGAGTTTTTTCCATATTCTTTTTCTGTCCATCATGTTTTGTTTTGCAAACAAGCTGACCCTGTCAAACATCTCCCACCGAGAACAAACACGGACAAACTGACAGAGCCGAGTAAAGCGAGCAAATACTTTATGCCCGTGCTGATTTCAGACGTTTCTTTCTTTCAGAACCCATCCAGAGACTAAAGGACAAGCTCCTAAACCCCATTGTCCCATTTTTAGCAACTATGTCTCCCTGCTGCAATTATATCTTATTAAGCATTCAAATCTCGTCTTACATGATACTGTAATGACTCCCCTCGTTTCATTCCCTTGAAGCTCCCACTGGTAAAAGACGGGTTCGTGTCACTTATATCTTTTCTCTCCCTCTTTGTCTCTGTCTTTCATGAAAGGCTGCAATTTAACTCCTTCGCTTGCGTGTGCTACACACATCAGCAGAAGGCACTTTTGCACACACAGCTGTGCACGTGGTCTGCTGGGTTTCCTGGGAATCTTTCCCTGCAGTGTTAGTCAGAACAGAAGCTGAAATCCTCTTGAATCCAGCAGTGAACGTGTTAGAAAACGTTATGTAATGCAGCTTCAGATGGAGGAAAGGAACCAATTGCACTTTACGCGGTGACGTAATTCAGTCTGCTGTTTGTTCATGATGAAAATTTGTCTGCTGCAAGTCAGTTATACAGTCTGTGGTTCAAGTAGTTGCAAATCCACATAAAAAAGTTTTCTGAACTTCATAAAGCAGCTATGTTGTTCTTAGAGCACAAATATGCTGCAACCCTTGTGTTAAGGACAGCATCATCACCACACACTCCACCGTTAAGTCAACACAAAAACTTTTAAAGATGTATAAAAAGAGAAAATCGATAGCACTGCGAGTTGAGGAATGATCTTTTTCCCCGAGTTTTGAATGATACAGACAGATGGAGGCACAGAGTGAGACAGAGAAACCTTTGCCTTTTCCAGCCAGTAGACAGAGGTCTACCCTTTGATGTCGATGGCAGCCTTTGATGAGGATTTCTATGGCTGTAGAGTGTGGCTGCAGATTGAGCTCCCTCAAATTTACCTGCTAAGAAAAACAGACAACCAGGAAGAACCAAACATACTGAAGGAACTAGTCAGTGTTAAAGTTAATAAAGCATTAGTACAACACTAAGAATCCAAAAAATTCATGCTGATAAGATTGTGTGGTAAGGTAAATATGAAGCGATAGCCAGCACCTGGCTGACAAAGTTTTCTAATGCAGAAAATCTTTCAGAATAATTGGGTGAAGTTTTTTTTTTTATGGTGGGCTACTGTTTTTGCTCATAGCTCACATTATGTCGATGACATTCTAATTCTGTATAATTCTAAACAGTAAAGCTAAGATGAACAAACTATGTCTAGCTACTTCCTGTTGGAGAACTCAACGTTAAGGCTCAAAAGGGGAGGGGTCAGGGGGAATCGACCTGCGACAGCAGTACTGTTCATATGTCGCTATAATAAACCAAGGGATCTCCATTTCTGTCTGTTTCACGCTTGAGTGGTTGTCTCATTTTTGGGGTCATCTCCCTGTTGCTAAGCAACATCATTAGAGGGACTGGGACCTGATAAAGATGTCACCAGTTCTGATCACATAGTTCATAAATTACCAGACTGTGACTGTGACCGTACATCTAATGATGCCAAAATGCCTGTGATAGTGAGCACTGCATTAGTTTTTCCAAACCATAGAAGAGAAACCATAAAAGAAAATTCAAAGGATTGCTTCATGTTGGAAACTTCTGGAGCATTTTTGTTCCTAATGCCCTGTGAGCCAATTCTATCACTCAAGGCCTTGTTTTAAACACCATTGTACAAACCAATGGAGCATACACTGTTGGATTAATTAACAGTAACCTTTTAGCGTCATTGTCAGACATTGCTTCTACATTAATACTGCAGTGATACACGAACAGAACTTAGACTTACTGTATGTGTGGGAGAGAAGCCTTAGAAAAGTGTAACCACTTTGCAAGCTTATCCTGATAGTGGAAATAAGAGCAATGCCGCAAACCTTGAGATGCTTAAGATTTTTAACAAAACAGGCAGATTATCTGAGAGGTTTCTTTACTTTGATGAAGGCGTTCCCAATCAGATGCTTTCCAGGTGGTACTGCATGGTGGAAAAAAATGTACTTTTCTGGATTCACAATTTTTAACAAGATCCCCAACAGCACTGTTGTAATGCAAGCCCAAACCATGACAGAGCCTCCACAATGTTTTACAGATGGGTGTAAACACTCCTTGACCTCCACTGTACATACTAATATTTGAACCAAGGTTTTTAGGTTCAAATCACTGTATAAGATCTGTTGCCACTGATTTTAACCAACGTCTTGTGTAATCTGGCATACGTTTTCCTTCCTTACGAATGGCTTGTTCACAGCCACCATTTTCTATGAGGCTTCAGTGAGCAGTAGATGGATCAACTGAGGGGCCAGATGCATCTATGTCAGGTGTTTGCTGATTATTTGTCCTTATTTCTGAAGTTCATGACTTTAGATACTGTTCATCTGCAATAGATCTTTTTTAGTTAGGCCTGTCACCTTTTCTTTTGTCATTCATTTACTCAAAATATTTAACGGCGCACTGCACTGAATGAATCACGGGTCATTGTTAGGTCACTTATGAAAATAAAATTAAAAAATTGGAAAGTGGCAAGATACAAGCCATCAGAAATCCAGGGAACTGTTCCTTGAGACCAATTTTAAAAAGTCACAAGAAAGAGTGGCTCCTTGGAAGAAAAATATAAAGGAACTCGAGTGTCTCAAGACTTTCCTGGAGTACTGTCTAGTCTCTTCAGAGTATTTTTTTTACAACTTCTAACTTTGTGAACTATATTTTTATTCAGTTATGACATAGAACCTGTTTTTCTCTCTTATCTCAATATCACAGTGGTAAGTATAGGAAAAATGGTGTGGAACTGATGCTTGCTTTTGAACTCTTGGTGGATTTAAGCCCACTTGAGAAGCTTTGAATGAGTAGGAGAAAGGCGAGAGAAAGTGTGTGAGATATCCCACGTCAGTGATAGAGATAACATCAATACTTCCACACAATGGCTTCAAATGAATGCATGGGTTGTCTTTCTCTGAGAACTCGGCTACCAAGAAGCACTTTGTTTTAAAAGGATATCAAGCCTTAAAAAAAGCCCTTTTTTTGACTTCAAGCAGTCATGTTTAAAGTAGTAGGCTGACTGCCATTCACGTGAAACCTCTTTATGTGTGTTGTGAAAGCAAATAAGAGAAGACAATAAAAACAGATAGCAAATTAGTGACAAACAGTGTTTGATTAAATTCCTAAACCAATGAAGAAGCCTCCTCCTGTGAATCATACAGATTAAATTACAGCAAGCTTATTCATGTGTCCAATACTCCGTACATTATGCAGCAACAAAACAAAGTGTGATTTTACCTGAGAAAATAGTAACATTGCAAGAGCGCAAGAGTGCAAAAAGTTTTGTGTGCTCTCAATAAAGATGGCACTGTGTGTCAAAGACTTGCAGTGCTGGAAAAACAAGCACTGCAAATCGTAAAATAATGCTTGACTGTATAATGCACAGTTCACCAGCATCTGAAAGAGGCAACTGTGGGAAACCGAATTACCTCATGCAGAGATGAGCTTGTATTCTAAATTTATCTTTCTATTTCTCTCTCCCTCGTTCTTTCTCTCGCTCTCTTTATCCATTGCTCCTGCTCATTGAGTTGGTAACCTTCATGATTCCTCTCCCTCCTACGCAGCAAAACAGTACTAGAACAGGAAAGAGAGCTGTCCAGTTTTTGCCTGCCTGTAGATGATTGCTTATATGTTTTGGCTGATGCAGAAGATTGCAACAAAATTTTCAATTACCAGATTAGCACTAGAAAGTTCTGCTTAATGCTTTTCCTTAAGGACTGTATCACAAATATGCAACTCAACCAGCTGACAGTGTGAGAGTGTGCTGGGCAAATCCTTGCCTCTTATAAAACATGCTCATTTATTACTCACACCACCAAATAACATCACTTGTGTAGTGCAAAGTCACTTCAGCTGTGGGTTGGTTTCGGTTTAGGAGAGAAACATCAAATATTTATAGATGTGACAAAACCAAGCTGCAGCAAATTGTACTAAACTGAAGCATTTTCAACCGGGCCTATTGTCTCCTTTGGGTCCTGGCATTAACATGCATCTGTGAACTGCTCTGTCATATATCTCTTCACGCATAAGCCAGCCACCCTCTGTGAGTCACACTATAATCACATCAAGCATATACCTCACCACACATCCTTTGCTCCTGTTTCACATGCGCTGACAGAATGCCACTCAGAGCGCACCGCTGAGGGAAACGCTGCGTACATCTTAGTCCTTTTGTGCAAACTAAGCCAATGAGTCTCAAAGACTCTTGAAGTCCCAGAAGCTTTATGCATCTTCGACACGTGCTTCCTTGTCACTGCATGTCCTCCCTCCAGCCAAGCTACTTGTTTTGCCTGTGACCTTTTAACAGATTCCCTTGGCATCACTGAGGCCTGCAGTCATTTGCAGTGTGCACTGTCATAGGCAGCATAGTAAACGTTTCCAAAAGGGTCATAAACTGTATGTCAACCATCAGAGGTGATTTTCTTTTCTTTTCTTTTTTTACACAAACTGTGCTGTCATGCCAAAATACTTTAGAGGTGAAGAATTTGTTAAATGCCTCACCCACCAAACACACACTCGCATGCTGTATGCGATTTGTTTGTTTGCCCTTCAGCATTGGATTAGGACTATATTTAGCCCAATGAAGTATGCTAATGAGCACCTAGTTTCTGGAAGGCATATCTGACAGCTTCCACCACACTCTGCCAAATCCAGAATCTTTATCACTGTTCTTTTTTCTTTTCTTTTTTTTTTTTGTTCTTCACTTGTCTTGTTGTTAAAATGCTTAAGCATTTGCATGAGATAAGGTTGACATGGGTGCACAGGGTGGCAGGATGTTTATTGGTTGGTGAAATTCATCTTAATTTGACAGACAGCAGACCTCCCCTGTGAAAGAAAACCAGTGGCCAGTGGCTGGTATCCCCATCTGCCAGTGTCAGGGGCTGGGTGCTCGGGTGTGTACTGGCTTACTCCCAGCGGCTCCATAGCGGGACCCAGGCCCACAGGCTCTGTCGGGTGTCCTTGGGTCTCAGGTCTCCGTGGCCGGAGCTCGGTCTGCTCTGACATAGCCAGCTCCCAGCAGGGCCTGGATGTCGGTGGGGTGGTGGGGCCTGGGTCTTCACTGTTGTTTATGCATATGTTGGTTGTTGCTGATGTTTCTTTGCTGTTTTCTTTTATTTTCTCAGCAAGTGTTGAAGCAGATTCGCAGTGTTTGTTTCTGTTAACTTTCTCACCAGCTTCACATTCTTACTTATTTTTTCTTTTCTGCCCTTCAATCTTTTCTGTTGTGGCTGTAATAACCCAAAATTTAAAAAAAATCCTCATAAAGTTCTGATAAAATACGACTATCGAGTGGATCATTATAGCAGGTGCCTTAATGCTGCACTTGTGAAAGTAAATCTGTTTGGCATGTTTTGGCCTTAAGACAACAATTCTGATTGCTACACTGTTGGACAGGACAGGAGGAAAGAAAACTGTTGCGTAACTGTGCTTTCTCAGATAGCAGTTAGAACTGTGACCCCTGTCCAGCCAGAGCTGAGTAGCCTGGTGAATCACACACACACACACGTGTACCTTTTTATATTAATTTTGCGATCTAAATTAGCTTGTCAGGTCATGTTATCCACCAGTAGACAAAAGTAACACTGCAGCCTTCACCAAACCCAAATTATTTTTCAGTTTCATTTTAAAAAATAAATGATCAGGCTAATTTTGCTATCTAGACTAACAGATACACTCAAAAAAGCAAGGACAATCATCAACCCGACAAACATCATTGATTTAAATCTTATATTGATGTGAAGTGTTGTTTGAGGGAAGAAATAAAGCACTGCTTACTGTTTCTAATTAAGCAGCACTCAGATTTCTTGAAATCAATGGAAGTTATTTTCAGGAAGCTTTTAAACCACATGTATTGATTTTTGTAGCCATCTGCACTGATATTAGAAGACACATTTTGGGAAATGTAAACTATTAAAAGTCTAGGAAAAACTACAAAAACGAGCAGCAAACACCTTTTCTATGTTACAATGATTAATTAACCATTTACCAAAACCATGCTGTATATGTTGAAACAGTTATGTGGACAAGTAAATCTATAGCATGTGCAAATTCTGAAAACTGTCTTTTATCCGTAGGTTTGTAATTTTGAAGCTATAATTGATTGACTTGTCTGGGAAAATATTAGTAAATTGGATTCATCACACTCTCCCTTACAAATAATGAAATACCAAGTTACTAGTTTTTGTTTGTTTGTTTGTTTTACACCACAGAATACATCCAGATATGTTACATTTTAAAGCTTAACGCAATTTACCAACTCGTTTAACAAATAAACCTTCACCACGAGACGCTTTGGGATTTCTGTGGTTTTACAGATTGCTCTTCGCTGCAGGCAGTGATATCTGGGTATTGATTCTTGATGGACGCAGTCTGACAACTTTAAAAATCTCCATGGCGGTGCAGTGCAATTTATATTCCTGAACCTTAACCGGGATGGATCAAATTTATGTTTTAAAGCTCTTAAAAATCCTCACTGGTCATTTCCCCGTGGCTCAGCAGATTAAGGCGGATGTTGGCTCATCAAGACATGGTGCTCGAAGTTTTCATCATTTGCATAATAAAACCTCATCCCTCGTATCTCATGTGCACGCACTCCACATCACCTAATCAAGCAGATATCCCATGATAGCAGACTTTCGATGGCTCTCAGGAGATGATGAATAATGTTTAGTAAATCCTTCAGTCCACTGATGTGCCTCTTATTAACGTGCTACTAAACTGTGATGGGCTGTGAAATCAGCTTCTTGTGATACTATAATGGGCTGCTGTTTTGATTAACCTCTCTACTGCTGATGAGTCAAGGTGCAATATGATTTAAAGTTTTCTTGTAGAATCGCTATTTTAACTATAAAGCTGGTGGTTGGTCATTTTGAATTCATGTTAACCTGATTTTCATCATTGCATCCATTCACAGCATATTTATCTGCACAATCAAATTCAGATTTGAAAACATTAAAGAAAACTGTGAGAAATGGCAAATATGCATTAAACCTCTTATTTGTTATTGTCCTACTGCAATGATCATATGTTTGTATGCCTGAATGATGCCAATTTGGAACGCATGCCATTTTTACATACATAAATGAACATAACTGTCCACATAACATTCTCATGTCTGTCACATTTTAAGAATGGGCATGTTTTTATTCCTGATCGGGCATGCCGTTATGCCTCTATACCATTAACTGAGGCTGAAAGATGGTCAAAATACATTCAGAGAAAGGGCAGTTTCTCTGACATTTGAATGCTACATGCAAAGAACCATGATTGACATAAAAGGTGGGTGTGGCCATTCATTCCATGAAATATCACCTTGCCTTACCAAGTATTTGTCATTTCTGTGTAAGGCAGGAAGGAACCCATAGGTGCAGGACTTACAGGTAAAACTAAACTTAAATGCACCTTTGTTGCTGAATTATCGAATACATTTACCAAGGAAGTCACAAGGAACCTAGACTGAGATATACTTAACAGACAGAACACAGCCAGAGGACGAAGGAGAGCACAACAAGGAACAGAGGGAAATGCAGCCAATTTATACACACAGGGAATCAGGGCAGAGAGGTAACACCTGGGGAACAAGGCTGGACATATTCTGACTGACAAGACACAAAGCAAAACTCAACATGACGCAAACAGGACAAATGACTATTAGAATAAAACAGGAAACAGACAGAAATCACGGTCACATTGAAAACACAGGCACACTCAGACTGACTAAATACAGTGAACGGATAACAAACAAGAAAACTTCCAAACATGCCCAAAACTCAAAACACTGGCATGACAGTACTACATTGCCTTTTCCATCATTTCAATCTTAATTTCTATTCTTGCCATCAAAAGCCTCTATCGTTGATATCAATATGAGGGTCAAAGTGTCTGACCTAAAGCAAAATGTTGAAAGTTGTGTCGTCTTTTAGTATCCACGTAAATGTGCAGTTTTCAGAATTGATACAAATTTAGCAATTCCGATTCCATTATTGATATCACTTATCAGTGTGATTCCTTTTCGATCTGCTCACTGATTCTCATTGGGATCTCACTGGCTCCGCTTTGAAATGAATGAGGGTCGCCACCATCACTAGGCAGCATATCAAAGACATCACATTTGTGCAAATTAATTGCATGTCGTGAGGTGAAATGCTTGTGCATGATGGAAGTATTTCCTCTCTTTGTTGTGATGTTGGGGTCATTACTCAAAAAAAGCAATGTATTATATATAATACAGGGAAAACCTTTCTTACAATTAATGCAGTACTATCTCCCAGGAAAAAGTAATTGATTACACTACTCGTTGCATTACCTGGCACGCACTGTCTCATAATTACCATCTAAAATATAAACCTATACTACAGTCCCACACACCAACAGAAACCTGTGCAGAAGTTAGGTTGGTGCACATCTGACAACCCTATTTGACAGCTGTTAGAATTTATATAATGGCAAAAATCAGTCAGCTAAGTAAAGAGAAATGACAGTTCATCATTAATTTAAAAGCTGAAGTTTTAAAACTTTGAATGTGTCCCGAAGTGTAGTTGCAGAAACCATGAAGCGCTACGACAAAACTCATATGAGGACTGCACCTGGAAAGGAAGACCAAGAATCTCCTCTGCTGCTGAGGATGAATTCGATCGCATCACCAGCCTCAGAAATCACATGTTAACAGCACCTCAGATTATAGCCCAGATGAATGCCACAGTTCCAACACATCTCTGTATCAACTGATCAGAGGAGACTGCGCAAATGAGGCTTTTATGGTCAAATGTCTAGGAATGGACACTGGACCAATGAAAATCTGTACTTTGGTCTGAGCAGTCTAAATTTGAGGTTTTTGGTTCCACCCGCTGTCTCTTTGTGCAATGTGGAAAAGGTGAATGGATGGTCTCTAAATGCATGGTTCCCACCATGGAGCACGGAGGAGGTGTGATGGTGTGGGGGCGCTTTGCTGGTGACACTGTTAGGGATTTATTCAAAACTGAAGGCACACTGAACCACCATGGCTACCACAGCAGTGACATGCTCATCATTTCCAGCACTGCCATCCCATCCCATCAGAATTTGGTTTCTGCTTGTTTAAAAAAATAAAATAAAGATAATACTAATTATTATTGGATGACCTTTGGAGGTGCTGATTAATCAGGGTTTGTTACCTTTTGACAGAGCTAGCCATGTCTTCTCTGCATCTTCCGTTTTTGTTAAAGCTGTCTCTTAACTCTTGACAAGAAATGTGTCAAAGTATTAATTTAGATATTAAACTCTAAACACAAAATTCACTATGGTTTGTCTTTGCGTGTGTTCGTCTTTGTGTGTTTCCATTTCTAGCCATTGCAGATGTGTGGCACCCATGGCTGCCAGCACTGTTCTTGCTGGTGTTTGCATGTGTGTACTGGTGTTTGTTTGTGCATGTCTGTTTTTTGTGAGGACTCAGCTGTAAAAGGTTTTAATTAGGATTGGATGGCTTCATGCATTATTGTTAGTTATCACAGTGGCAGATCTCCAGTGGGAAAAGGTTCCCTAAATTAGACATGGACAACTGGGTGGGGGGTAGTTATTTGTTTTTGTTTTTTCTTTAATATTTCTGCCATCATTATATTTATTCATCAAAGACAATAGGTCTCATATTTATCTCTGTTGTTATGCTGTATAGTGTGGACTTATGTTAGGTGTTAAGTTGTGTTTTTGCTGTTTAACTAGATTTAAAAACTAATCTCTCTCACAAATGCCTTTAATTGCTTTAGCTTGTGTCCTCCATGGCGGTGGCATTCAGAATGATGACAAAGCAACAATCGCTTCACATGATTTGGTAGTTTGAAAAACACTAATGTGCCATCTGACAGATGTCTTTTGATGGCTTCTGTTAATGTCATTCTAAATCCACGCATATTCCCACTGGGTAGATGTTACGGGTGAAGGAGATGTCAGCCATCTGCAGTGTGACAGCGTAATCAGGACAATGTCATATGACTTGATGAGTTCCTATGAGACCCTGGTGACACGTACTGTGCAGTGCTGTACTGTGAAAAGCAGCTTCTATAAGGAACAGAGAAATGAAATGTTTAAATGAAATGTTTCCGCCTGTGTTTTCTTTATTTAGATCACAGTTGTTTTTTATGCTTGTACTTATTTGTCTGTTAGTGCTTTTCTTTTTCTCTCAGCAAGTGTTGTTTTTAAAGTATGGTACTAAAATTACTGCCAACCACAGTGTATAATCGTGGCGCTTTCAACAGCAATCAACATGAAACCCATTCATAAATAGTTTAAACAAGTACTCAGTATTATGACATAAATCTCTTCCCGTGGGTTTGTGTTTGTAAACTGTTTCTTAGCTGATCAGAGACTCGACTAGACACTTCCCTGCTGGCACAGACAGAATCACCAAATAACTGTCTCGTCTCCTTCCAGCTGAAAAGGTAATATTCTTCATCAGAGCAGTCTGTTTTGCTCAGCGTGCCAGATCTAAATGGCTGAAATTCCTGCCCACTTACAGCAGTTATGTGAGCTGCTTTGGCTAAGATCAGCTGTGCAAGAAATACAAATTCCCAGCCAGTTTTTTCAGATGTTTCTTTCACTGACTACAAAAATTGTACCAGGTTTTTTAAACATGACATCTACATGCACCAAATGATTAATAACCTACCAGAGAGGCAACACCAGTTATTATCACTGATTCTCATTAAAACACCAAAGATTTCCAATTGACCCTTAAATTGAGTGCAACAACTTATTGGCCTCACTGACTGATATCGGTGACGATACAATGCATACATGCATATTTACATATATATTGAAAACAGATTTCAACTTGTCATCTTGTGGCCTACGTCTGGATGTCGCTGTGAAAATGATGTGGATGAATAACACTGTAGTAACATAATTGCATCAAAGAAAATGAAGGTAGCAGGGAGGAAATTAGCAAATGAAAATATGTGAAGCAGCAGGTATGACAGGCAAAGTAATACGCCAAAGATGAGGAGCTACAGGTAACACAGCCTTTAATTAATGCTGGCCCAAACTCTGATTAATGCAACTGTCAAGACTGAATTTGATGGATGGAGAGTAAATGTATTTGCTCACCCAGGATTTGATGTAAGATTTACTGCCTTGTGGTACCAATGTTTTATTCTCCTTTTAGGGTATGGTATGAGAGTAAAGGAAGGGAAAGGGTGGTTGTGGAAATGATGCAGATGAGAGGCCTAATTTAGAAAACATCTCCAAGCCCATAATCTGTGAGGACTGGCCTGCACTGCCCACCTTGCGGTTTCAGCCTCAAGTGTTCCTGCATCCTATTATGACACATGCTGAGGCCTCAACTTGAGTAAGAGG
The DNA here is from genome assembly GCF_963969265.1 of Rhamphochromis sp. 'chilingali'. Classification (NCBI taxonomy): domain Eukaryota; kingdom Metazoa; phylum Chordata; class Actinopteri; order Cichliformes; family Cichlidae; genus Rhamphochromis; species Rhamphochromis sp. 'chilingali'. The sequence continues at coordinate 23,808,960 of NC_137935.1, read as the reverse complement.
TGGCAAAGAGATTATGCTGGGTGAGTATTAAAAATTTCATATACTGGCCTTAAGCCCGTTTTCCCTTCTTTTCTGGGGAACCTGTGGTGCTTGAGATGAGGATGATTACTTGCAGTAAGGCAATTTTCTTTCTTCTCTTTTTTCTCTTCTTAAAACATAAAAGCCTGAATACAGTTTCCCCTAATGGAAGGTACATTTTATCCGCTTGTGTGTGCTTGAGAAAATGTGAAAAATGCAAATTAACTAAAATATTAGGTAAAAGTTGGGGGGAGAGATGTTTCAGAAGGAACTATTGTGTAAAGTGTCTACTGGCAATCACAGTGAGTCTTGTGTGGCTCCCTGTGCACAGTGTGGCACGCTCCTATTTCAGAGTAACTGTCAGTCTCTTGCCTTTACTCTGACAGCTGTGTTTGAGATGTGTCCAAATGTTTGAACAATGAATTTGATAGCTGAAAGTACCTGTTTCGTGTGTGTGTGTGTGTGTGTGTGTGTGTGTGTGTGTGTGTGTGTGTGTGTGTGTGTGTGTGTGTGTGTGTGTGTGTGTGTGTGTGTGTGTGTGTGTGTGTGTAAAGATAATTTACAACTTGGATACCTTCCAACAAACATGCTACCAAAGTTGAGCTGTAGTGCTGAACAGTCTAACTCTCTGTGACACCATCATTATCTGGACTGGAGCTTTAACTCATTCACTTTTTCTACACCAATCACCCTCTAACAAAGTTAGACAGCCACCTTTTGATGTGAGGCTAGCAGAATAAAATACGGCCCTGTGGCTGAGTTTTTATTAGCCAGCGTTTTCATTTAGCAAGCTGAACGTGGATAGCCTGTCTAATAGCTCTGATTCCACCCTTCACTCCACCCAAATCTCACACACCTCACCAGTTGATAGTCAATATATACTTTCCCTATTTTCATCTACTGCCTGGTTTTACCGTAGTATGTCTTATTACACCCTGAGCCCTTCTCTCTGTCTCTCCCAGTAGTGTGTTCTTTCTGCGACAGCTGTCAGTCAAATGCAGACAGATGGCAGTTTATATTGAGCCAGAAATATGGGAGTGAAATTGTGCATCACTGCCAATTCTTCCCATCAGTTACACTTGGTTTCCTCTAAATGCATCCTATAGCTATATAAACCTGGAAAGTAACTGAGACGGAGAAAAAGAAAATGCATTTGAAGTAAGAAGAACACAACTCTTTTTTTCTGTCAGTCTAACACAGTTGCAAATGTATGCAACACCAATATTAATCCTGAATATTATGCACTAATCCTCTGTTATTTACTGCAAAGTATAAGATGATCAAACACGCTGCCTTAAGATAATACATTTTAAACATCTTTCTCATCTGAAGACTTCAAATGAACGTGTTGGCAATATTTAGTTGGACCCAAGCATAAAATTGAAATTCATGTTTGCCTTCTGCAGTAATCATTTCAGGCCTACCTGCTAGAGGACAGTCTAGGAAAATACCTTACTTATCCTTTCTGCTTTGTATACACTGGCTGATTTTTACAGCACTGACTGTGCCAAGGCTAGAATGCTGGGGGAAAGTAAACTAGGACACTGCTGTAATACACACTGGCAGGCATCTGAGTTGTTTGATAGATAAAAGGGAAAGAAACATATAGAACAAAACAAATGGCACAGAAGAAGAAATGACGCAGATAGCATGAGCCGATGTGCTCATCATTTCCAACACTGCTCACACAACGAGTCAGGCTGTAGAACTGGTGCTGGGTTACTATTACTAATAACAGCCTGTCCTCATTTGTGGAGCAGTATGGAAAAAAAGTTTTGTAATGTTGTTTGAAGACAATACATGTACAGCATTCACTGTTATTTTGGAATAATTATTTAGAGGTCTAGAGGAAACTTTGGGTTTTTGCAATTTTCTCCACTTTAGACGTCAAATGCAAATGCTCTTGGACATGTATCAGTTGCTTTCATACAATTCTCTACCGTCTACAACATTATCATTTGCTTATGTCATGTCAGTCAAAATGAACTATACTTTTGGATGCTGAATAGTCGTTCCCAATAAAACTAATAGCCTTCATTTCATTGCTCGAGTCATCACATACAAAACTGGTGAATTAGTTTTCAAATGCTGTCCAGCAAATGTTATACCTTTTTTATTATTTTTTCCTGGAAATGTCCCCCAAATTGAACAATTTCTCTCAGGTGAACTTCAGCTTTCACTGACAAGGAGGTGTGTGAAGTATTAGTTGTAACCAATGACAAGCCACTTGTTCACAGTCACTCATGGATTAATCCCATGAACCCTCAATTGGCAAGCATATATGAACCGAGCAGGACATAGTGTGTACCATTTCTACAAGGTCAGCATTGTGGAAGAGGGGTGAGGATGCGGGGGGGGCAAAACAGCAGAGGGAAAAGACAGCAAAAACATAGGCAGATCCCTAATGAAATTAGGGCAACACTTGTCGACCATGTTGTCAATTACGGCCTCACAATGGATGATGCTGCAAACAAATGTTGGAAGAACACTGTGAAATCAATCAGTCAAACATTTCGTAGGGAGAACAGGTATGTATAGTATTGGACAGTAATCCAACATCTCATAATATCTCATGTTTAGTGTACATCACTGTAATTTTACTGTACACGACTGTACAAAAAGTGTATAGTGCTGTCTTGAGCATTTTCAGGTAGTGTCACTGAGTTCTGACCTTTTTTTGCATTGGAAAACACTGAAAGAATACTGTACACTGTCATAATGGAAACGTGACAAAGCCACTTGACTATCTTGTTCATCAAGATGGTGTCAACACTTCTCATTTTGATGACACTGGCAGTTTCATTGACGTGAATACTTGCTTTTAGATAGACAGACAGACAGACAGACAGACAGACAGACAGACAGACAGACAGACAGATAGATAGATAGATAGATAGATAGATAGATAGATAGATAGATAGATAGATAGATAGATAGATAGATAGATAGATAGATAGATAGATAGATAGATAGATAGATAGATAGATAGATAGATAGAAGAAGCTTCATGGTGAGACCTGGTGGGGCCTGTTTCCTTATAATTACATAAGACATTAAACATATAAAAGATCTGCAGCTGATCGCAGGTGCTGTTCACTAGAACTCTCAATATGAGGACCAAAGACATGCAAGTGAGGGGACCATATGGTGTTCTGGATTTGCATTTCATATTTTTAATGTATAACGTTGTACATTTAACAGTAAAACAAATTAAGCACAAAGATTTTTCGCAGAGATGGGCTTTTGATGTTTTACTCATTTCCCGAACTGTAAAATATGTATTTAGACCCCTGTAGGACAATGTTGTTATTCTAGTGGCAGGTCAAAACGCAAAGACATGTCCACTGACAAGAGAAAGTCACCCTTCATGTCCATCAGGACGTAACACAGAATCGCACTGTAAGCAAAAGCTATTTTGTCGACAAACACGGCATGATTTATCGTTTCCTTGCACCCAGTCATGGTAACATAAGACATAGCATCACACTAGACATGTTTTCACTCTTGTTAAATCATTGAGGGTTACAGTTATTTGTTTGTTTTTTGTTTATTTGTTTTTATTTAATAAAAAAAAGTTGTTCTTTCTTGTTTATGTTGCTGATCGTTTTGTGAAACTGTAATTTTCTATTAGTAAAAGAGATCAGAATTAGAGATATTCTGCCAGACTGATTATTAAATAGTTTCTGATCTTGTGTGGTTTTATTAGCAAACCTTCTTGTCATGTTGCGTGACCCAGTTTCGGTGAAACTTCACATCATCGGACTGATGATCTCACACTGACTCTGGAAACTCTGGCATACAGAGTTCATGGTCAACTCAATCACTGCAAGGTTTCCAGGACCTGTGGGTGGAAAGCTCATCACCCTTCCACCACCGTGCTTAACAGTTGGTATGAGGCGTCTGTGCTCATATGCTTTGTTTTATGGCCAAACAGGTCAACTCGGTCCAAAGGACATGTTCCAGATGTCTTGTGGTTCTCTTGGCAATCCTTCCAAACAATGCATAACTCTTTATTCTTTTTCCATTTGTACCTTTGTTAGCATATTAAGTGTTAGCATAACATCGTTTTAGCACAACTTTACCACAACAGAATTGTTCTAACTCCTGAATGCTTTGGACCAGTAAATAGTCAAAACTTATCCTTTTATACATGTGCTCACCCTTAATGATGATCAGTTACTCAAATGGATGTAATTAGCCACGTCAATCCTTATTACTTATCCTTCCAAAATCCTGTGTAAGCTAGAGTTTCCGTTGTGCTCCCTACACTGTTTCAGCATTTTGGCTTGATATTTGTTACATAAATAATGAAATGGTGTAATGTCCAACTCAGGCACTTACCTAATTTTAAGACCTGGTAGGGACCAGATGACTTGTTATTATGACCTGGTAAAGTCATACAATTTAAAAATTGTGTACTTTCTTTTCCACAAGACTCTAAGCATTTCTTTTTCTCTACCCTAAATCCCCCCAGTTCCTCATCTCCTGTTGCAAGGTGCTCATCAGAAAGTTTTTCTTATATTTGTATATATTTATATATTGAAGTCTTCGTTATAAAATAGATAAAATACCTACAGCTGCCACACACTGTAATTTGCATAAGCCTGCTTCCTGCATGGAGCCTCTTTGGAGGTTGTAATTCAGCCCCACTGTTCTAGTGACTTTAAAAATGTCTTTTGAAACTGATATTACTGTGATAATGGCGGGACTAACAGATGACACCTGAAGGCATTTTTTGACAACTGGATATGGAAGAAATTGAGTCCAGGCGAGTTTGTTTCTGCCTTTAGAGTGGTTAAACATGCTAGTCTGCACAATCTCAGTTGCTCATTTTCTTTTTCATTCAGGGAAGGAAATACATGGCAAGAGCAGGATACCCACTGTTTTTATACTCTCTGATACATGGCATACATATTATACAAAACAGTGAGGGAAAATATTACAGAGAAAAGTATGTTTTGGAGACAGGCTTTTATCAAACAGACATTTGTCAAATGTAAAATATGTATTTATGGAGGACAATACAGTGTAGTGTTAGGTCAAAATACATGTGCACTGACAAGAGAAAGTTATCCTTCATGTGCATCATGACATGACCCAGAATCACACTGTAAGCAAAAGCTATTTTGTCGATAAACATGGCATGCATTATTGTTGTTTCCTTGACACAGTACATAGCATTAGAGAGCTTTCAGATTGTATTAACATACTGAGGGTTCGCAAAGTTTCTTTTAGGAACCCCCAGTACCACCACCACCACCACCACCGCAACCCCCGCCCCAACTCTCTCTCATCTACAGGTAGTTTCCCTTTATAAAAAGGGGAGGGGTGATCACTCACAGAGGTCCTTTTCAAAAGGGCAAGCAGGTTTTGGCATAGGGCCAGCTAATCAAGGTCATCTCCTCTGCTTAGTACAGCACTTCCTCTCTGCAGTGATCAGGACTAAATAAAATAAGGTGTGTCAGATATGATCTCTCTCTCTGAATACCATGTGCAATGGTAGAATGAGCTACTGAAAAGACAAAGAACTGCTTGTCCAAGCTTAACATACGTGGCCATCGCTCTTTCGCATATGTTTAGGCCAACCAGACACTGTAGTGTAAATAAAGGATGGGCATGGTCATCATGGCATTACCATTCTCTGGATTTGCATTTTAAACAAACATCTTTTGTTCGTTTGTATTTTTTTTTTTTAAGTCAAAGGAGCAACTAAAATGTGATGCATTGCAAGAGGAATTATGTTTATCCACCATCACTCATACCATGCTGGAAAGTCAGACATTTTAACATGGGCTTCATTATTTCATTGCAGTGGTTTCCAGCTTGAATTTCACCCGCTGCACCCTTGGTTTTATTTTATGGTCTGGCTAAGACGTTCAACAAAAAATATGTATTCCAATTGTGACGCAGCACTGGAATAAAACAAAAGATAGATTGACCTTGACCTCTTCTTCACAAATGATAGCACCTTTTGTGGGTAGGCTGAAAACAAGCGGTTAACAGAAGTCAGCAAATAGGGTCAGTAGATGAGCTCCACAGCTTCTAATGACAGAATCATCCATCACTGTCATTCGAAAGCTCGGGGAGGAAAAAAGCTTGAACCCTTCTCAAGTTAGCCCCAGATGGCAGAAGCTGGGCTTACAGTTCTGACAGAGTTTTGCTCTCGTGTGCATATAGGGCAAAAAAAATACAGGAATATGGAAAATAGTCTGCTGAAATCTCAGTTGCTCAAAAGTGGAAAGCTTACCACATTTCAGCATTACTAAATTTTCATTATGTGCTTTTTGAGCAGTCTTGCGAATACTCGCTTTTTTAACGTGGCATCAGTTAAAACTGGAACAAAAAAGTGTTGTGACATTTGACTTTTTCACTTTCACACTTTAAAACAGCTGAAAAACCCGTTTGCAAAATAGACACACACCCTTTAACGTAACAGAGTGGCTTCTCCAAAGTACCTCTTTTACAGAAGTCAGCAGATTGGCTTGTGAATATCATTTAGACAGGAGGGCGGATTTAAGGCATTATGAAACACTCCACTTCTGGTTGTATTTTTACATTGTTTCGTACGGTCATTAGTCAAACAGACAGGGAGAGGAGAAAGAGAGAATTGACCTCTTGATATCGTGGGAGGGCATTACCGCGTTGAGAGGTGGTTGACAGGTAACAAAGGCTTCAGTTCACTCCAAAAAAGTCTATTGAATGTCGAAAAAGAGACATCACATTCTTATGTAAGTGCATATTACGAGACAAATCCCCATAAGCATAACGGGCAGTGCAATTATAGATAGCAAGTCTGAGAGTGGTTTAGAGAGAAACACAGAGAGAGAAAAGTTGGAAAAAAAACTGAAAAGCTAACAACATTTGCACAGATGCAGACTTTTATTTATCTGTATATTATAATAACAGTAAGATCAGGCACCACGTGACACATCCCATGAGCAGTATCCTCAAACCATTCGTCTTGATTTACAGTCAACAAGGACTGATGACTGAAATGCTCCCATGTGTCTGCAAATATTTTTATTCAATAACATATACTCTTAGTGTGCCATAAAAGAACAAGAAACATAAATAACTATCTCTGCCATGTAGTGCTGGTAATGTCACATCCAAAACATAGTCATTATGTGTACAGTTATATTGCAGAAGTATTCAGTGGTAAAACAAAATATATATATATATGCATATATATATATTAGGGAGTGGGGAGGGAAGAAAGGTGGATAATCCCTAAAAATGTCTGATCTTTTAAAATAGCTACTCTGCTGTCAAATCTGATGAGCTATAATGAGGTCCTGTATTAAACTAGATATGATAAATTACGAGTGCAAATCAAACCGTGTGTTCCCATCACTGTCTTTCTCCATTTTTCTTTTTTACCAAGTGAGGTAACATCTGTCCCACAACGTGCCAGGTGTTCTGCAGCAGATCTAATGAGAATTTTTTTTACCATGGAGGTGTTGGGTCTATACGCTGAAAGCTCTGAATTATCTGGGTATGTCTTAGATCTTTAAATGTCTGGTTTTATTGCCAGTTTATCGCTGCAGACGAAAGTTTAAAAGTTTTCTGCACTTCTGAACAGCCATTCATTTTTTCATTCATTGATCCTCTTTAGTTTTTTTCATCTGAATGGACAACAGTGTAACCCATTCAGACACACTCATCCTTTGTTTGGTTGCTTCATGTGAGAGATTTTTGTGTTTCTATTTTCTCTGTGCTTATCTCACTCATTTGAAGAGGCTAGTTCCAGAAGAAAAGGTCACCCATTTCTTTTGACTCAACAGTTGACTGGGGTTCATGAAAGAATGCTAATACTACACGGTGTGGGCACATGGCACTTGATGATTAATAGCTGGTACAAATTAGAGATTCACCAGAACCACTTTTCTTAAGATTAAATATGGCTGTGCAGCACATGTGAGGCTCTGTCTGTGAGGCTTTTGCATTAGAAATTTGCCAACAAGTAATAATATGAGATGTAGCAAGTCATCCATAAAAGCCATAGTTTTTACTAATGCAGGAGGAATCTTTCACTATAATCATGAAACACTCCGAGAGTGTAAACCTCCACCAAAGCAGTTCACTCTTTGTATTAAGTTTGTTTTAGCATATACACTTTGTTTTCTTTGTTTTTTTCAAATTACTTTAGGAAGTTTGTAGTGCAGTAAAAACAAGTTCAGACTTTTGCTATTTGAAACTTATTTTATATTTGACATACTTTGGAGTATTATTGTTTTTATTATTTTTATTTATGTTCATATAGTACATGTTAAACATGCATTTCACTGTGTATTAATATCTGTTTAACTGTTTAGTAATAAGTATCAAGTGAAAAAAGTTTATTTGCTTTCCAAACAAAAATTATACTTCATCAACATTATATATGTATATAAATGTGTATGTATTTAAAGGGCTTTCAAGGTCAAAGGTCCAAAGTAATGTGAATCCCCATATATGAAACCCTGTATACCTGTATGTTGCCAATACAAACAATGGGAGTAAGAATTCAGTTCAATTTAGTTTTATTTATATTGCGCCAAATAAAAACAATAATACAGAGAAACCTACAACATTCAGATGAACCCTATATGAGCCAATACTTGGCAACAATAGGAAGAAAAACTCCCCTTTAACTGGAAAACCTCCACCAGAACTAGGCTCAGGTAAGGGCAGCCTTCTGCCACCACTGGGTGGTGGTGAGAACCAGTAAGAACTATCATTTTTAATAGCTCTATATAGCATTATTATCACTTGGACCTTCAGATCATTCTATTGACCATGAAGGAGAGGTCGGAGGTCAAATGTGACTTGATGTTTTAAATCTTTATATGGCACTTTTTAAACACCAATTGAAAAAAAAAGCCAGAGTTATTTGGCTTTTTGTCCATTTTTGACCAATAAAGTTTTACAAGAAATTTATTCACTACATTAAGACTTAGCAGATTTACAGACAGAAAGGCACGCACAGATGCACGCAAACAAAACCAAAAACGTAAACTCTTTAGTGAACTATAGAAACTATAGATGCATAAGTGTGAATCCTGGAAGAGACGGAAGCTGGATGGATGGATGGACGGATATTATGAAACAACTTGTTCAAAGGTCTTTTGAGTGATATTTCTTGGCATTAAGAATTTTACATGCACAGTTTCTTACACCATCTTCTGGATAAGATCACAGTGCACTGGAACACTATCACCAAATGGTTAGGTGGTCTTTGAGGGTTTCAGTAGACTCAAGCCCAGAGGTGGTGAACAGTAAGCTCACTGATCTCCACAGGCCTCACCCTGCACTGAATCAGCTTCTGTGAAGTGGTGAGAAAAATCCTGTACCATCACAAGAGCGTCTGTTGTTTTTACTCTCCACGGGTTAGCTCTGGACTCTTCTTTTTTCTCATTTCTCTGATGTTTGCTGCAAGTTTGGTTGTTACTGTAACTGATAGCATTACCCAAGTTCTTCAGCTGCCTTAGGAGAGCAGAGCTTCCATCTGCCTTCGCTTTTGTCGTTGGTGCATATTTTAAACTCTGAACTGCTAATATTTGCTCAGCAAATGTGGGGCATGCCATAAATAGCCACAGGAATAGCTGAATACTAACCATCATTGAAATATGCAAAAGATTTGAAATAGAGTTAAAGGATAGATTAACAGTACAGGCTGCATTCTGTTTCGCATTCTGTTCATGCACTTTTTAGATTTTCAGTATTGGAGGGGGTGAGTACTCAGAGCACTCACCCCAAAAATATTCCCACTCTACTCTGCCACTGCAGTGCAAGGTTGCCCGCTGCAGCTTTCAGGTCATGCAGCACATGTGAGGCTCTGTCTGATGAAACAAAATAGGTCCTACGTTATGGACGAGAAGCACACCCTGATGCCTTCAGTGCTCCGGGACCAGCAGACAGATGTACCAGCAGACTGTCAGACAGAGTGGTGCCAGGATAAAAACTCCACCTTCTTTGGCACAATAACAGGAGAACAGGATTGCTGAAGCCACACTCAATGTGCAGATTGGGATAACATAGAAAACATGGAAATGGAGCCAGAGCACACTGGTGCATCCAAACACACAGTTTGGATGTGAAGGTCATTCAGAAAAAAGCCTATTCTGGCAGTTGTTTAAAGACACATAGGGGCTGCCTTACTTGCCCTATTCTGCCTATTCAGCCAAGTTTTAGAACGAGACAGGCGATGTTTATTTATTTTATCTGTTGCCTAAATAGTTTCTTGTTATTTATGGTTAATGTTCCATTACTTGTAAAATGATCTAAGACAAAGCCATCATATAAGATAACCATCTTACAACTGTGTATATCCGAGCCACATTCCGACTATTTCCCTGCTGAAGCAGAGATGGCTGAGCCTACGGGTTTATTTTGCCTCGTCACGCCAATACACAAATCTGAGAAGCAAGATCTTGTGAAAAGAACAAACACTGTTTTTTTTTTCTAGATATATTATATAAACCATTGTGTGTTCTTAAGCAGTGCACATGTAATATCTTCCAGCTTTCAGCTGTTGGCCTTTTTAGAAGAAGGTACTGGAGCTGATTCATTTTCCTAGGAAAAGCTGTAGATACGTGATTATTTTTTGTATCTCAGGTGCAAATTTAAAAAGTAAAAGTCCATTAATATACATTAAGGGGGTGTCAAACATACGACCCCCTTATGGAGGGGGGGGGGGGGGGGGGGGGGGGGGGGGGGCAAAGACTGTGATCTGGCTCACTGGATTGCTTTAGAAAAATGGTAAAGGGGGCATAAACTGGACTTTTAACTTTATTTTTATATGTTTAACAGCTTTTTTTAATAGCAATAGCTCACCCCCCTTAAAATCAAAGTGGGTTGTATATGAGCTTGACATCCTTCCATTAGAGATGTCACATTGAAGAACAACATTTTTCTTTTTTAAATCGATGAAAAATTCTATTAGCGTTGCCCCAATGACCTTTTATAGTAGGGTGACCAACCATCCTCTTTTCCCCGGACATGTCCACTTTTCACGTTCTGTCCGGGGCGTCCGGGGGGATTTTCGAGATTAATGAAAATGTCTGGATTTTCGTACAGTGGACCCATATGTGTGACTTCATCCCCGAGCAGCTGCTTTGTGAGTGGTTGTTCTGCGCTCACAGACGGGACAGATAGCGTGCAGCAGCGCCTAGTGATGTTTAAAAGATGCCAAAGCACAACTGCAGCTTTTCAGACAAACTGCGGAAAAAAAATTCCCCCGTACCATACCGGTACTGGTAATTTTTCTTATACAGTTGAGGCCTTATTTCTGTACCATTATTTAATTCCAGAGGTTTTGAAGTTATTTTTTTTCCCCTTGTTGACTTGTAAAAGCCTATATCACATTTTTTTCATTAACCGCACAGAGAGGCATCGTTTAAATATGTTAAGATTTTCTTTAAGCAAACAGTATTATTAAAGTTCTTCATGACTGGGCAAAGTGTCCTCCTTTTTGGAAATCAAAATATGGTCACCCAATTTTATAGTGAAAACATTTCACAACAGGATATTATCATGAAACCTCCTCAGTTATGTTTATATGTAATACACATTGAATATACAAAGTATTAAAATAGTTTTTAAAAAAAAAAGACCTAAATGTGTTTTGTGCAACAACAAAAAAAATCCTAATATCCCGCAGCTGATCAGTGCATGATCAGCTCTTTGGAGTACAAGATGACCTTCACAGATATTTTACCATCCATGAATTTATTTTCTTTCAAACTTGCTTATCTGCAGAGCTTTTGCACTGAACTCATAATATTGCATAATTTATAATGAGATAAAAACAAAAGAGGCACGAACATAAAATGCTCTTTCTGGCTGCCTGTTAGGAAACAATGACACCGTGTTAGCCTTTAAATCAGCTGAGCTGGCTGACCTTTCGGGCTGTGCAGCAGATACAAGGAAACACTTAGCATAAAGTGTTGTGAATGAGTCTATTTCTATTTTTTTTTATCGCTTTCTCAGTCTGTTTGCAATTTTTGAGATCTGTTGTTGTCAGTTACCTAAGAAAACTGTGCATTGCCTTTCTGTAGGAAGGGAAATCAGTTGGTTTGGGGTCATTTGAAAACAGGAAATGGAGCTTTTTGAAAAAAGATGAACAAATAGCAAAACTGACGCTGTAGAAAAGCTGCTTATCTTTTTTTTTTTTCTACCTCACTCGTCTTATTTCCTGCTCTTTCTCGCAGTTCCCATGGTAGTGTAATGTTTGAGCACCTGACTCACGGCAGCTCTCCGGGCTGTGGGGGTGTTACAGGATCACCAAGCCAAGCCAGATGCCCTCTCACTAGGTAGCCAGCTACATACTGTACATCTTCCACCTCTTCCCACTTTAACGGTCCACTGGCCTCCTCACACAGACACATTGTGCATCGATGCTGTGCCTTACTGTTTGTGAAATAGGAAAAAAAGGAAAATATCACATACTGCTGAACTCCATTTTTTTTCTTGGTAGTGATACCTGCTGTTCAACAGACAGTAAAACACTGGTGTCAGTATTGACAGAGTGGAAAAGCAGTAGTCATGTAAAGTCATGTAAAGAACAGAAAAGCAGCCAAATACCCAGGATGCAGATGAGCGATGGTAAATCTTCCTTACTGAAATTACACACAAGCTTCATTTCATCTTTTTTCATGGTCAGCTGTGCAGAGAGCTTTAAATGGTTAACGTCATTTTCAAGTGACTTTTTGACAAATACTTCATTTTCCTTTCCCCTTAACAGTCCATATAATAAATAGAATATAGACGACATATCGCAGGTTATACCATCCCACACTAAATATGCAATACACAAGTAAGAATTAGAGTTCTGCAGTGTTTTTTTTTCTTCTTTTTTGTGTGTGCGTTCATTTTGCAACAATGCTGAGAAAAATGTAGGCCATAGGAGTCTTCAGTAGGCTACTATGTACCTCACATTAAGTCTAGTGTGTTTTTTATAGTTTGGTACAAATTTCCAACCCTTAAAACTCACAAGCATAAAACACTAAAATCTGCTTTTCTCTCTCTCTCTTGTTTTTTTTTTTTTAATCACATTGCTTACTTCTAAAATGTAAAAAAAAAAAAAACAATTTGTGTTATACTGCTAGTGTGCAGCATGTGCAAAATTTTTTGTTTAAGGACATCTAATTAGAAAACAACTGCGCTAAAGTAAGATGTTGCTTGTGCAGGCTGAAAGCACAGTGACTTGAGCAGATGGTGTAATGAGATATATGGTAATAACCACACTGTCAGCGCGTTGGCCTGTATGAGACCGTGCTTAGACAGTGGCATAGCAATCATCCCCCACCGCGTCTTTATTCCGAAACAGATGCATTGTGAACTACAAGTTAATGCATTTGTGATCAAGATGTCCTGGGAGTCTGCATGAAAGTTCAAAGCTGTGCATTGTACATGCATTTTGTTAGTTTAGTACAACTTTTGGGTTCATTAGGTCAACATTACATGCACAGGTGAGCTTGCAGGGCTCAGTTGGTGCGGCGCAGTGTCATTAGTAACAGGGTTAGGAGTTTACGTCATGCAAAAAAGTTTACTAACTCACTGTATGTGTAATACACTGTGGCACCGGATGTTTAAAAGTGTTCATCGTATACAGTCTCATGAAAAGTCTGACCTGATTTGCAGCTGTCATATAAACAGCCCGCACACAAGGAGTCACACAAACCTTGTTCAGTTATGTAACCCCCTGTTGTGTAAGCATGCATACCCCATCGAGTGTGATGGGGCTCATTCTTTAATGAACTCTGAAATTCTGTGAAAAGCATTAATTCAAACAGATATCTGTTTATTCTCAAAATAAACAGATCCATGTGAAGCAGTTACATGTGAAAAAGTTCTTCTGCATTTGAGATTAAACATATGGTGTGTAATTATGTAAACAATCATGAATGTGAGTTGGTTTGAGCAAATCTAAGGGTGAAGGATGAAGGATGATGTGCTCTATTCACTCTGTAACTTCTGATGATAACCTATGAGGAAAAACACTTGTCAGTGATGGGAAAGAAGGGCTTCCTTTAAACACTCAAAGTCCTGAGCTCAGGAAAGGGTAGCCATCTGTCACAAGTAGTTGGACAGAGGGAGGAAAGAGGAGATTTTAAAAAAAAAGTGGAGCAAAGGGAGATAAAAAAACGGAAAGTAGCACCATTCACAAGGAAAACTACAGAAGAGAGAGGAGAATGGTTGTTGACATACTGGAATGTAAAAGCATCGTGATCATGGAACCATGGAAGCTAAGGGATGATTCAGGGTCAGCTGATAAATTGCTGATAAAAGTTTTATAAGAAGAGGAAAGTTTTAACTTTAATTTTGAAAGTAAAGAAGATGTCTGTCTCCAAAACCCAAACTGTGAGCATGCTCCACAGGACAGGAGTCTGTCTCCCATTCTTCTTTTGGTAACTAAGAACCGCAAGCACGCTGTCTGACAGAGAAGTGCTCTATGAGTTTTTTTAAGATATAATGGGGCCTGATCATTCAAGGTTTTATATGTGAGAATAGAGAATTTTAAACTGAATTCTAAATTTACTGAAGTCGAAGAGAAGCTAATGTTAGACAAATATAACCTCCCTTTCTTGTTCCTGTTTGTACTCATGCATTAGCATTTTGGATCAAGCTTTTCAGTGAGCTTTTAGGAAAACCCAATTGTAAGGAATGAGAGCAGTCTAGCATAAAATACATAAATGCACAGACTAGTTTTTCTGCATCATCCTGAGACAGGATGTTCTTAATTATGGCAACAGTGCACATATGAAATGAGCCGGTGGTAGATGTTTGTTTACCTTGCAAGTTAAAGCCATCCACAAAACAATGGATGAGTCAAATCTGATTATACTGTAAATGTGTTTTTGCTTTTAGATTCATTTGCAAATGTGTCAGTTAGCAACTGTCAATTTGAGTGTAAGGGGTGTATGACGTTTGTTTCTACTCTATTGAAAAAAAGGACTGTCCTCCTTACGGGTGATATGCAGGCAAAACATGTGGACGTGAGCCACACAGCAAATATACCGAGTTTGTAGTATCCATTCATGGTCATGTGGTGGGTTCTGCTATTATGCAGGCGCAGTAAATCATATTTGCAGCTTAAAGGTATCCCGCTTCCAGTGTGACCTTCAGGAGAATGTCTGCATTGCTGCTCAGAAGGCACAACACTACACTCGGGTGTGATATCGCTCTAGCTCCACAGACCACATTCACATCTGGAGAAACTACAGTGTGAGTGTGCTTTTACTATTAGTCAAAGTTGTAGCAGTGGCTGTATCACAGCATTTGCTGGGGTAATTGAAAACGCAGCATATGTCTGCCATTAAACTGACATAAGCAGATGAGGCAGTCACTGTCACTGCTGAGGATGTACCACTCTGTGAATGAGCACAGCTCAAGCGCCAAGGGCCAGGCTCCATTCACGTTAACATTAATAGAAGGTTTGGTGTCTACAGAGAGCAGAGAGCAGACCATCATCGCTGGCATGTCACCTGCAGCAATTGTATCTTAGTCCTTCCAAGTTTTTAGGTTTTTGGTTTCCCAGACGTTCATACCGCACACGTTCACTAGCACATGCACTAGTGCTAGGTTTAGTGTTTCCATTACTCCAGGCACTTTGGGGCACGTGGGGTGGGGGGGCTGCTGCATGATTGCACCATGTGCAGTGCAGTAGACTGGATATACTGTATATTATGCATGCAATGGAGACATACTGCCATCTAGTGGTAACAACAGCAATATTCAAATAAAATAAAACATTAAGAAAGGGCAAAGCAACTGTAAAATCAATTATGATCAGTTTTGATCACCTTTAATTTACGAATGTATTTTATTCTGTACATTACAAAATATCCAGTGGTACCATTTGTATCTGAAAAAAAACCATGAAATAAATAATGAAACAATCACCGTAGTCAAAGTATAACAAATGAGCAAAATTGTCATTAGATTTTTTTAAAAAAAACATTAACTTGAACACAGTTCCATACTTTAAAGATAAAGAATCAGAGTTCAAAAGAATTAACAAATTTCATTCTAAATTCGATAAACCACTCGCATCAGGCTTACATCTTAACGATATACGTGAAAAGTCCAGACAAGTGAAAACTGCGCATGTCAGATGTTTTCATTCCATCAACTCAGTTCATCACAAGAACCGAAAAACAACAAGCACCAAGACTGGACATCTACTGATGAAACCAGTTTACTGCAGCTATCTTGTCACAAACAGCTGGGTCGCTACACTTAGCATTGATGCCCAACATTTTTTCTATTTCAGAATTTTATTAATTAATTTCTTTATCTACAGAGTTGAAGATTCTTTAGAAAAAAATGCTGAACCACATCGCCAAAGAAAAACATTTGAAAAGCGGTTAAATCGCTCTATTATTTCACTTTAGGAAAAAAACACACATAAGGTGCCAGGATTGTCACGTTCAGAAAAAATCAAATATCCAACCACAGAAGGCACATTAAGAGCTGAGACAGATGACCCCACAAAAAATGGAGATGGATCTGTATCATAAATGTGGATGCAGGTAGAGAATGGCTCCCGAATCCTCCAGTCTTTTTAAGGCTTCAGCTTCATGATTAAGGTCGTGGTAAGAATTCTGTAACAGAGTGGAGGAGCATTAGTATTCAAGGAATATGAAGCTTTGCCAGTGAGCGTGTTAAAACAAAAAGTACATCACTACAGGTGGCCGCGCACCTTCATAGACTTCATGGTGGCATATCCATAGTAATGGATCGGCTGCTGCTGCTGTTGGCTCTTTGAGCGAGGGTATCCGAATCCAGCAACGTGGACCACGTCACAGTAGTTGAGAGCAACAAAAATGGCAAGTATACCCGTGGTGGGATGCACTGGGATCTGCAACAAGCAAGAGATCATGACAGCCCACTGCACTTCTTCTTGTTTTCATGATTTATTATTTCTAAAATTAGCAAATATTAGTAGATACCCCCAAATAAAGAACTGAAAGATTTTTACCTTGCACACCTGAGTAAAAACAGATAATAAAAAAAAACAATAAACAAAAAAAGGTTTGTATAAATCAAATTAACTTTATAGAAGGAGAGTTACTTAAAAATGTACATGCTGAGCTTTGCTGGTTGTGCAAAAGAGCTTATGATGTAAAAACAATCTCCAGATGGCTTTGGAACTGAAACCCTAAAAGAAGCCCCTCATTTCACCACTAGATGGCGATAGAGGAAAACTGCAGCTTTATATGCGGTTCATTTGCACAAGCATTTCTATCTGCAGTATTCGCTCTCATAACCTCACCCACATGGCTTATGCAAACACAGTTTTGTTTCTATGCTTTTTATTTCAACCACCTACTGTTCCAACAGAATTTAAACGTTGTGAACAACAATTAACTTAAACTCTTAAAAACAGAAAAACTTGAGTATTTTGACATTTTATTTTGAAATTCATTTGCAGCTCTGAGACTGCTGTTCTCAAGCAAAGTACAGCTGCTTTTTCAAACACAGTGATTCAAAGCATTTAAGCCCTCTGCCTTTCCTTTCCTTCCCCTCGATTACAGTAAATTAGTCTTTTTCACAGTAATCGAGAGGAAGGAAAGGAAAGGTGTGTGAAAAATTGATGGTTACTACACATATAAAGCCTCTGCCATGACTTAATGGTATGGTTAGCAATTATGTTGTTAAAAAAAAGTGGACATATGCAGAGTAAGCATGGGTGCACCATGTAAGCAGAGTAAAAATGGGTGTGCCATGGTAAAGGATGAGTTTATTGTCTAAAGTCATTGTGACAGATACATACGTAGTCCTGCAAGTGAAAATGCTGGCCTTATCACTAATGTACAGGTGCACACACACTAACCTGCAAAGGTTTTAGTGTGGCTGCAAGTTAGTTACAGAGACATAAAAAACTCAAGATTTGGCTGAAAGCTGGTCTGGTGTGATGAAATCCAGGTGGACTACGTCTGTAAAGAGGACACAGACTAATTCCTACAATTCGATTCCACACTACAATTTTTCCTGTATATCCCGAGGGAAAAACAGCCCACAAACAGCGGTGATATACATTTCCCTTCACATTTTGTGCATGTCACATTCCTTAACTGGTTTCTGCCTAAAAACAATGACAAAAGAACATGCAGGAAGCAAAACCTTCCGGCTGATATTTTATTTTTGCTTCTTTAAGGAAAAACTAGAACTCAAGGTAATGTGAGATTTAATGAGAGGAGACATGTTTGTTGTGTTATTCCTGGCTGGCTCTTTCTGTCCACAGAAATTCCCCTGTGCTGTTTGCCACTCCCTCTATGACTGATTATGATTACGCGTGCTCACATAGGCAAGAAGAAGAATTATTTCCATATGACCTGAAGACAAAAGAAACTCTCATTCACTTTTCAAATTAAAACCCACTTTAACAAAAACCTTTTATTCTTCATCTTTCCAAATCATCATCTGTGTTTTGTGTTTTTTTCCTGTGCAATGCTCCATCGGTAAATGCACCGGTGTTTATATTAGCCTACTTCCAGTATGTTCTTTTCTAGTTACGGGGCTTACTGAATGTCAAAACCAATAGATCTCAAACTTTCTTTCTGGCGTGCCTCCCTTCAGGAGTCAGAAAAAGTTAACACCCCACTGTTCCTCATCAAATGTTAACAATGAAAAAGTATTTAAACTTATTTAGTGAAATGTCAGCACAGCATCTGCAACCTCTTGTTTTGGAAAAAACTCTGTGTAAACCATCCTGATATCAAAATAAAGTTAACATATAAGTGAGCCTTAATCACATCACAGGTGTAAGTATCACAACAGACGTCATTGTGTCAAAGTAACTGAGGATGGAACACAGATTTTTTTCTTGGCCTAATTTTTTGTGTGTCTTTTACAGCATGAACCTGTGCTGCAGTAGATCAAAAACTGAAGAAAACCATGAGTCAACAGATGGACATTACCCGTGGAAAGATCAATGCTGCTGAAGTGAAACAGCAAAGTTACAGAGGTTTGATTTTGCAAATTAAAAAAATTTGGCACCATCTGTGAGAGCTGATATTTCTTCAGCATTGAAAAGCAGAAATTTGGCTTTCTTGCTGGAGGTCAATTTCGCAAAACAAATCAATAAACATACTCTAAAAAATTATGGACTGGTGCGTAATGCGTCCGCGCGTAAAGAATCAAATAAGGCAGAAAGTAGGAATTTATGACAGGAAACTGCTGTTGAAACACACTGCGAAATGGAGCTGTGCAGGAAATGTGATTGCATCAAAGTGGATTTTTTTGGTAACAATACAGCACAGGTAAGACAGAACTGATGCTAATGTTTGTCACACTTGAAGCGAAATTTTGGTCTCCTTTTGCTGCTGGCTTAGTGAATTTTTGGTTGGGTCGTGATGAAACTTGCACTTTTGGACTCGGTGAGATCTGTGCTTTCAACAGAGACATTGTCCGTGTACATGCTGTCAGATTTGTTGTTTTAGCTGTGTTTGGTGGTCATGGAAATGGTTTTGTGAGCTTTAGCTAAGATTCTGATATTTCAGTGATGCCACACATCTATATTTGAATAACAGATCTGGCAGCACAGCCTGTGAAACTAGCTGTTGCTTTCAGTTTCAGATGAAAACGCCGTTTTCAAATTTATCTGGGCTGGTGTGGACGTTGTCTCAGTGGAGGTTTTTGAAACCCACGTTGAAGTGTGAAACCTCAGGGGAAGTGCTATTTTAAAAGTTTATTCAGAGGTACAGTAGGGCTCAAGTGTGTTTTTTTTTATAGTTTAGCAACAGGTCAGGCTGGCATCCGGTACTCAGTGAATGATCAGCACAGCTCCTCAATGTGTGCTGATAACTCTACTTCTGCCTTTTTCAGGAGATGTTTAAAAGAAAGCCTACACACAACACACCGGCATGTAGATGACAGTAAGTGTTCATTTGCGTGAGTCGTTGAGCTTTTGTACCCTCAGGGTTAATTTTTTGCAAAATGTGTGTCTAAACAAATGTGCAGTTGGTTATAGCAACAGAGATAACAATTTGTTTGAGTAGCCTTGTCAAGAATCTGAAACAGAGTTTTTGCCGCTGCACAGAGCATAATCGGTAACCTGAGGGAAACTGATGATGCCAAAGCACAGGAGTTCCAAAATGAGACAAAATGTATCCAACAACAACACAGAGTGAGGGCGTGCCAGATGCACATTTCCATCGTGTTCAGTAATGTGTAAAAAATGTCATGCTTACAGCCCCGAATAAACATAATTCAGGTGTTACTTGAAAACTTTACTGCCTGCAGGCCCCAGTTCTCCCACCACTTCATCCCACCTCTCCTACTGCTGCCCCCTAGCCATTCCCGTACAAGCTGCACAGATGGTACAGAGCTCCTGTCGAGTGAGCCCGCTGATTGCCTGCAGGATCTCTGCCTTCCCGCTCCTCACTCTCGTCTTGCAGTGAACCAACTGTGTTTATACCGCAATCTGAAATGGTTACACCCATTGTCAAGTCTTTGACAAAAAGGTCTCAGTGGGAACAAGCAGAACCAAAACAAAACTTGGCTGAAGATCCACATCGACGACGATCCCCACCAAACACACAGAAAGCCACACTTGGAAGATGAGATGCTATGGGCCAATAAAAAATGCTGTAATACACCAGTTTCAGTCCAAGAGGGATCTCGTGGAGTTTCAAAATCTGATCAGCAGGGGAAAAAAAAGAAATGTCATGCACTCTGGATCTTCATTGCGCAACTGCTGTTTTTCCTCGAGTTTATGGGTTTAGAGCAATGCTTTCACTTTTACTTTTCGTGTTTTGATTCAGCCATCTTGCGTTTCATTTGCCTTCTACTTTAAAATGTCAAAGGATATGCTCAGTGAAAACCAACTAAACATTAAAATCGAGTTAAAAGTTAGTGAAGGCCACAGTACAAAAGCAATAATCCGCATCACAGATAAGCACACTGGGAACTGCCTTTTACCTTTAAAGACATACAATAAGAAAACAATATTTTGGCTTTTCTTACCCCCAAAAAAATGAAATAAGCCAATTATTTCCCAGGGAACCACCGATTTATCGTTAAAGACATGAGACAGTTATCTTACAGTGAGATACCAGGACGCCAAGCAGAAGCTAATTGTCACCAAATTCACAGTAATCACCAACTAGATTTCAGCAGAAACGCCTCTTACAATAAACTGTTTACCACAAAGGTCATGACGGATCATTCTGAGGAGCAGTGCCTAATCAGCAGAGGCTCCGTCCACCCTTGTTAACATTCATGTGGGAAGCAGTGAAAGGCCAGAAAAGAAGAACAGAAACATAGGAAAAAGAGCACAGAAGAGGAAGAAAAGTCTGCTGCAGAGGATGCCAGAAATTCTTGGTATTGCAACATCCCCACCACAATTACAGAGCAAAAACTTATGATTAAGTAAGAAATGGGACTGATTTGAATAAGGAATAAAGACAGTTTGGTTTCGATCTGCACTGAAACTTCTACTACCACAAATTGAGATCACGCATAGTCACGACTGCAAAAAAACCAAACAAAAAACACTTAAGTGAAAGTGATCACTCACCTGTTTGCTCTTGGGGTGAAAATTGATCTTTAGCAGCTTGACTGCAGTCTGATGCAAGAAGTGTGGGTCCAGCACTCTAACTTTACTGGCATCACCCAACCAAATTTGAGGAGGGGGCTTCCAAAAGCCTTTCCTGACCTGGCAAAGACAAAAAAACAGACAGGGTGTTTACAGACTGAGAGTGAAAACGGCCACGAATTGCCCTTTATTTGGCAGAATGGATGCATGCAAGGAGAGACGCATGTAAATCTCCATGTTTGGAGGACACTAAATCGATGTGCAAATTAGCGGGTAATGACCCTGCAACTATTAGCAGCAGGAGGCCGGAGGTGCCGTGGGATACGGAGTGAACGATGCCTGCAATGGAAACAACATTTAACTCTGGAGAGTGCTGGCACTGCTCAAGTGGAACCTCTTAAGTAGTTGTTCCTGATATGCAAGACAGACAAGCTTGAAAAGTAAAGATAGCAATTAGATAAGCAAGTGGCTGCAGTGGTAAAAACCAGCTTCTACCAACTACGCCAAATTTCGAAGGCAATGCCTTACCTACGACATAAAGACCTTGAAAGGCTCATTCATGCTTTTATAACCTCTAGACTGGACTACTGTAATTCTCTTTACTTAGGCCTCCAACTCTCTCTTATTCAACGCCTACAATTAGTCCAGAATGCCGCAGCACGCCTTTTAAGCGGCGCTAGAAGACAGGATCATATTACTCCCATTCTAGCTGACCTCCACTGGCTTCCTGTCAAATACCGTATTGTTTTTAAAATTCTTTTATATACTTTTAAAATCTTAAATAACTTGGCACCCAGTTATTTGATTGACCTTCTTAATCTATATATCCCTACAAGGGCACTCAGATCCTCTAATCAGGGGCTTCTAATGCAACCAATGTCTCGATTAAAGACGAAGGGGGATCGGGCCTTTGCTTTCGCTGCACCAAAACTCTGGAACAGCCTACCGGTTGATGTCCGTATGTCGGAAACTATCCAATCTTTTAAATCTCGGTTAAAAACCCATCTATTTAAGCTCGCTTTTCAAACTACTTAGCTTAATTTTCCCTGATTCATGCCTGTTCTTATATTATTATTTTATAATTTTATTCTTTGTTAACTGTTTTCTCCTGTTGTAAATTGCAAGTATGGTTCGTTTGTGAAGCACTTTGTTGTACTTGTGACTTTTAAATGTGCTATAGAAATAAAATTGAAATTGAAATTGAAATTAAAGAGAATGTGTTCAGTTGAGGCAGAGAGAGGAAAGAACGAAAGAAAGGGAGATGACTGTGTGTGCGTAAGAGAGTCTGTGTTTGCATGTGGGAGAGTGCATTCTCACACACATCCAGTACCCTCTTCTCATTGTAGAGGATCTCTTTGAGCCACCGTAGATCTTGCTGTTTGAAAGGCACCAGGACCATAAGGGTGTCAGGCTCATTGTCCAGTCCAGGGTTGTAGAAGGCTGACTCAGGGTAGAAGAACCTCATGGTGGTCTTGTTCCCCACGTCTTCCTCATAGCCTCTTACCGGGGCATCATTCAACCTGAGGCAGGAATAAAATATGTAAAGAAATTTAAAAAAGGATTTTCAGAGCTGTTTTAGTCAGGATTTCAATTTTTGCAATTAGAAAAAAGTTGATGTAAATGAGCATTGAATAACCATTATTCAGTGGATCGTGAAATACTGCACTCCCCACCTGCAGCTAGCCTCTCAGAGCTTCAACCGATTCAGTTTTTACATAAATGATTTAAGGTCTGATCGCATGCTTAAAGACACTGGAGGTAACATGACCTCGGCCTTGAGCATAGTTTAGGTAAAGATCCATTAGGTGATCTTTGCATGCAATGTTCACTGAAATCTGATAATACTCTAGGAGGAGTAACAATTCTTGTAAATCACATAAGCTCATGGGTCCTTCAGCCCGAAGTTGACAATTCTTGATTTCTTGTGTTTTTGCAGATTTTTCACACTTACATGTTGCAGATCAATAAACTATACACGGACAACCTGAATAAGTACATGTGGCAGAGTTGTGGTCCCTGGCTGAGCTGCAGGGGAGGGGTGGTGCAATGAACTCAAGTATGCATATGTTTTTTTTTACAGAACTTTATGCTGATGCACAAACTCAACAGCGACATCCTTTATTGCACAGATAGTCCATGACCATCTCTTTAGTTTCTGACACATTAATGTGCAACAAGGACAACTTGCAACACTCTTTTTCTGGTCAAGGTTTACTCAGCAGAGATGCAATCACTGTAAAAATAAAACTGGAGAAAACGCACTTCTGTGATGGCAAATAAAACACGATTTACCAACATGTCACACCGCAATCAGTCTTATGAATACTAAGAAGTTGCAGCAGCATTAATTTTGGTGTATGTGTAAAGTTGCACCCAGATATGTCGTCTACTGACAGATATTATCTATCACACGATTAAGAGCTGGGGGGGAAAAATTAATAAAAGTTAAAAAGTTGCCTCAGAACAGGATGACTAACTCACTCTACGCTGTACACAGCCTGAAATTCGAAACCTTGTTCACTCTGTGAAATAAAAAAACATCTGTGTTTCATCACTTAACAAAAAAATACAATATAACTCTATAGTTGACAAATTCAATAGCACAGACTGAGAACATTAAATTATTAGCAAGCACTTTGAGAACTTAATTCTCAACAGGCTTTTAAGAAGTCAAGCAGTGTTTCCATGGCAGGAAAAAAGCCAGATGACGTCAAAATCTCAGGCATGCATTGAATTCTGAGTGTCAATAACCTGACTTGGCTGGAAAATAATTAGAAGAGAGCGAGAGACGTGAGGGGAGGGAAAGAGGGGGGTTCGGGGGGGGGGGGGGGGGTGCATTGCTGCCAGGCCTAATTCTGGCTGTTTGAAAGAGGCTTAAAAAAAACTCAGAATGCGGTCGTTCATTCCAAGGCTGTAGAGTCAGATCTGCTAGATGCCTTTGTCCCTGAGTAAACTCAATGCTTTCTTTTCTGCTTTTAAAGAACCTGAAGAACCTGATTTGACCCAAACTTAGCCTGAGAGGACGGCTCTGTGTCAGAGTCACATGCTTATACAGTCTACAGCTAAGTGAATTAAACCCTATTTAGAGAGGCTGAGGGTAAAAGAAATCAACACATTCTCTTTTTTAAAATGCAATAGCAATGAGTCCTAACTGCCTTGAAACATGGAAGTTTAACTGCTCTCCTTTTAAATCAACCTTGGACATGATTTTTTCTGATTGGCTGTGCTTGATAAACAGAAGGGCAGAACAGCAGGTTGGTTGGGTTTCAATCCCTACAACAAAAAGTGTAGATGACCTCACTAATGATATCGCCAACAGCTCTATCCCTCAACCTGCTTGTACATGCACCTATATTTGAAAGTCCTACATCCCTTAATTCACGAGTTATTGCGCTCGCAAACTTGGGTATCCACCCAACCTGGCTGTCCACCAGGCGAGGTGATGACATTACCCCAAGCCTTTCAGGCTGAGGGGCTGAAGACTGTCAGCAATCAACTATTTAGAGCAGTCTGAAGTCTGAGCTTCTGGCTTAAAGACATTTAAGCCATATACTGACTTCATTGTTTGCAACTTTGAACATTTTAAATCCAAGCATCCATCTAAATAATTGGATTTAAATATATGGCAGACACTTTCAAACACACTTTAACCCCACTATTATTGCACAGTAGAGCATATCATTTCATTTTAATACCATAATCAGGAAAAATGATTTCACTGTTGTGTGGAGTATGATTATTGCTTACCGAATGACCACATCGTATTTATTGATGATGCTTCCCAGGGAGCTGTTTTTAATGGCAAAGCCATTACCTATGACTACACAAGTTCTGCACTCAAGGCTGTGGAGAAAAACAACACAGGTTCACATTATGAATTAAATGTGGCAAATTTTTCTTTATCAAGGTTTCTCATCGGTCTTAAAATGAACATGTTTTGTTCAGTTACAAACAAAATGGCTCTCTGGAGGCAAAAACCTATCATCACTACTGGAACAGCACGCGAGGACATAGGGAACAGTTATAGGGAACAGTTACAGAGAGCGTTTTCACAGAACTCTTTGCAACCATGTTAAAAATCAAGTACAAGGCCACAGTTAGCATGTTAAACGTTAAAGTTCGTGACAGCACAATTAAAAAAAGATGGAACAAGTGTGGCTTGTTTGGAACGTTTGCCAAGAGAAGGCCTCGTCTTTCTAAAAAGAACGTGGCAGCACAGCTTAGGTTTGCAAAGCTGCATTTAAACAACCACAGGAGCTCTGGAACAATCCTATGGGCAGACGAGAACAACGTGGAGATGTTTGGCCATAATGCAGAGTGCTACATTTGGCAAAAACCAGTGCCTGCAAACCTCCATGTTGTAAAGAAAAATGGACCAAAATTCCTCCACAACGATGTGACAGATTTCAAGTTATTGCTGCTAAAGGCGGCGCCACAAGCTGTTGAATCATAGGGTGTTTTTCACAGGACTGCATAGTGTGTATTTGTTGGCACCGATCTTGGCCTACTCTATTTTGAGCATGATGGCTTGAATTGGTAAACAGAGCAGGATACTGAAAATTTTTTAAATAGTTAAGAATATTTAGAATAATTAGAAAAGTGCAGATTAATATTCTTGTAAATAAATAAATTGTAAGATGGTCTAAAAAAGCAAATCGTTATCCATGATTGCAATATTAAACTAATTCGCTTTACTACTGTTGGCCAAGTTTGCTAAAGTGTGCTCAAACTTACTTTTCAATGTTGGCTGGCACGTGATAATTTGTAGTTACAGCAAGCACTTTCAGTAGCAGCAGCTCTGGGATGAAAAGTGAGAAATGGAGAAGTTCAAAAGTTCACGCCGAACACAGAGCTTGAATTGGTGAAAAAGCTACAGTCCTGGGTTTCAGCTGTATTAACAGTTTAAGATGTCATCTATTTAATCCCCAGTCCTGGTCCCAGTCAAAATGAGACAAATTTGCTAAAAGTGAGTGGGAAGAGTGGGGATTAATTTAAAATGCAAGGTCAACATACCACTGCCCTTAATGCCATAAGGTAATGCCAGATCTGACAGATGCTGCCGCCAAAAGAAATCCTCCATTTTCATAAAGAGCTGCGTCCGTCTGCTAATGCTGCATGAGAAATGTCAAAGCAGGGTTTATAAGATGATACCACACAGTTTCAGTGTACAGATGAGTTATGCTGCCAGAGGCTTTGTGGCCGGGAGAGCAAAGAAAACTGCTTCAAGTTTTTTGTCTAAAATAATCAACCCACACAATAGACAATACCATCTGTTCTGCCAAGCAGTACAGTGTTCAAGCTAGCACATAAAAAAGAAAAAAAAACTGCTTTGTAATCTTAACTGATGCACTAGCGTTACCAAATGTTCTGGTACCCATTAAGCAGGTAAGCCAACCTCGTTATAAGAAAATCACCTATTTATATGATGCCATTCAATAGCAATTTCCTTCATTAAAATTCTCCGCTGACATTCCCTCGCCATGGAGAGGGGAAAGAAAACAATAATGCTCACAGAGCCTGTGGAGTGAGACAAATGTGGCAGGTTGTAATATGTGAAACAGTTGCTCTTCTGTGCTCACTCACTCCAGCTGTTTATAACCTACTGTCTTTGACAGTAAGTCTCTCAGGCATTTATTACTCTTGTGTGCCAGCTAGCCCTCTGTAGGAGATCAGGATAAATCTCCGGGCAGGGAGTCTAATTAGAGAAATGTCATTGTAACTGCCTCGCAGGCTTCCCTGTGACTGACTCATGTTAAAAATCCAAGAACAACGGACTGGTAACTCTGAACTGAACTCTTTTTCAGCTACACATCTTAACTGTTGCAAATGTTAAAGGGCAGGCGGTGGAAGGTCGACTGGGCTAAATAAATAAACAGTGACCTTGGATGAGGTTTGGCCAAACCACACATTCCCTTTTACTAATAGAGCAGAGCCAAGAATAAAGGTGAGTAAATATACAGGTCGATAAACTGATAAAGAGACTAAAAGATAGATAACTGTGAGCATGTTAGAGAATGTGAAACAGGGATTAGTTAACAAAACGGGCTAGACATTATCAAGTTATAAAAAAAATATGTATATGTCATGAAGACATTGTTAGCCAAAATTAGTTTTTCACATTAACTCCCCCTCTCTGGCTTTTTATCAAGACATTCCACTGGAATGACTGAAACTTACTGTAACCATTATTTAGATGGAAACTCTTCTTTTAAACATAACTCTTCTTCTCTGTAAAATATGCTTTTCTGTCATGACTGGTACAGAGCAGTCCAGTTTCAAGGAACTCGGCACTTTATGTTCAAATAAAAACACTGCTATACACCACTCCTTTAATAAGTCAGTTTCCCCAAAAAAAAGAAAAAAAGAAAAAAGAACACACAGACATGCCATTACTCACTTAAAGTTAAGGCTCTCCCATTTCTTCTGGGTTAGCCAGCCACCACACAGCGACTTGCTACTGCTGGGAGACTTGCTGGTGCCTCCGTAGCTGAAAGACAGTTGCCACAGATGGCATGAAAACTACTGCTGAATCAGTGAAAATGGAAAGTGCCAGTAATTTAGTCCAAAATGCTCAAAAAGTGCAAAAATTGCTATGTGTGAGGCTTTGGTTGACTAGCAGCTCAGACCACTTTGTGAATAGGCTGTCTTCTCAGATTTTAGTGACTCAGCGCTGGCCAGAAATCCTGCGAAATGGGTATTACTGTGATTCTGTGACTCAATACCAGAGAAATTAAGAAAGAAAGAAAGAAAGAAAGAAAGAAAGAAAGAAAGAAAGAAAGAAAGAAAGAAAGAAAGAAAGAAAGAAAGAAAGAAAGAAAGAAAGAAAGAAAGACATGTTTGTGTTAGAGTGTGTCTTTGTGTGAGATTACCTCTGAATCAAGGCATACGAACAGTAGAACATGACAAAGGTGACGAAGAACAGGAGAACTGGGAGAAGCCTAGGCCACCATACTGGAGCAGACAAAGACAAAAACAGAAGCAAACATATCAGGGTATAAAAGTAGAGTCAGTTTCTGGCAACACCTGAGAGACAATGCTCAGTCTTCTTCTATGCAAATTATGATGTTTGCTTTTTCTGACGTGCCATTTTGAAACAGGTGTACGGGCAATGCCAATGAAACTGATTTTCATTCAAATATCACTTTCCAAATTAAGACAAATGCAAAGGCTTATAGGAAACTGTCCATCTGCTAGGATTTATTTTTAACAGCAAAGAGTGAAGATCACAAATTACGATACGATGTTCTCAAAAATGGTTTGAATTCTTTAAATACACTGAAAAAACTTGCAAATCTCATAAACACATATTTTATTCACAACAGAACACATAACAAATGTTTAAACTGAGATATTCTACTTTTTCATGAAAAATATTAGAAAATGATGGCAACAAAGGGCTCAAAAAGTCAGTGGTGCTAAAAAGAAACAGCTAGGGGAACATTTTGCAACTAATTTGGTTAGTTGACTACATGTTAGTTACATGATTGGGAATAACAAGAGCACCTTAGAGAGGCAGTTTGACAGAAGTAAAGCTGGGCAGAGGTTCATCAATCTGCAAACAAATCTGTCTACAAACCATTTCTGAAATTTGAAAGTGTAAATACAGGTTTAAGATCAACATATGCTCCAATCCAGAAAATGTGTCTTTCAGGAAAGGTTGCACATATTTTAGCAAGACGATGCTAAACCACATACCACCTCTGTTACAACAGTTTCATAGCAGAAAAGTACATGTGCTGAACAGTATGTCTGTGAAGGTTCTCAGTCATCCAGGTCATTGTAGTCAAAGGAGCTTGCAAAGAAAAGAGTCTGGACTTCTTTAAGTTGCTTGAAGACATTTCACCTCTCATCCGAGAAGCTTCTTCAGTTCTAAGGTCAAACATGTGAACATTGGCATCCCCTTTTGAGGATGTCAATGTTCAAATTTTGGACAGAGAGGACAGATGGTTTGAAAGAGGAGTGAAAGAAGCCATCTATGTCCACTGTGAGCGACCATCTTTGAACAGAGGCGGTGTCTGCCATCTATAATCCAGTTTTGAGTTACCTCCCCAGACGCCTTAACGCCCACTCACACCCTGGGCCATCTGACCTCAGGAATTCGCATGATAAGGTGGGGCCAGGTTTCACAATGAGCTCACCCGAAACCCTGGCTGATTGGGACCCACACCCAGTTTCACACCTTGGCTCAGGCGATTAGAGGATCATCAGGGGGTCCTTTTGTCCCTCTGCGGGGGGACACTCCCACTAGGTTTAAATCAGGGACTCCCCACCATTTGACCTTAGAACTGAAGAAGCTTCTCGGATGAGAGGTGAAACGTCTTCAAGTAACTTAAAGAAGTCCAGACGCTTTTCTTTGCAAGCTCCTTTGACCATGTGCTGAACAGCACTCCAAACCTTTCATCAACTGAAAACAGTTGATACATCATGAAACCAAAAATACAACGAAGTCAAAGAAGAAGAGAAACAAGGATACTACACAGTGGTAAACACAGCTGTTACCCAACTTTTTTGAACGTGCTGCTGCCACCAAATTCAAAATGACTTATTTTGTTCATAAAATGGCAAATTTCTAAGTTTCAACATTCAATATGTTTTCTATGTTCTATTGTGAATGAAATATGGGTTCATTGCATTCTCTTTTTATTTAAATTTTACATAGCACATGTATGGAATGAGGGTTGTATATGAGTATCATTTGATATACTGGACTTATGTTAATGTGCATTTGGGAGCATCAAAAGTTTTCTTTTTCTTTTTTTTTTAACAACATCTCCATGAAATTACTCTAAAGCAGGGGTCGGCAACCCTAGGCACGCGTGCCAACTGTGTCACGTGAAGGGTTAACTGATGGCACGACCATAGCTGGACTGGCCATCAGGCATACCAGGCATTTGCTCAGTGGGCCGATGATTTTTTTTTTGTAACGGTATAAATGAAAGGTGGTGGATTGGCCAGTTGCTGGCCGGTGTGTAAAAATAACTCAGTTGTTTGGTGGTGGCTATGGCGTAGCTTCCACAGATTCAGTAAAATTAACAAGTGGTGGAGGCTGGCAGGTGGACGAGGGAGAGGGGAGGCAGGAGGAGGAGAAACCCGAGGCGGCCACTGGTCTGAGTGTGAACTGAACTTCAGGTAAGAAGTTATGACTACAGTCCATCTGGGTCAGATATAAACCAAGTTTAGGTGGAGTTTATTTTCATTGTGCTGACTTTTTACAGTCAGTTACAATAACTCGTACTGCGTGCTAGCTAGCATGACGGAGTTTCTATACAGCTGGGTGGGTGCTATGATGTTACTGATAGTGAACTTTATTTTATTTATAAGGTTAGTTAGTAGAGTTGCCAACTGTCCCGCATTCAGAGAAATTATTACGCATTTCGTGTTGAGCTGAGAAGGGACGCAGTTTGTCCCGGACTTCAGCTAGAATGGAAAAAGACACAAAGGTGGAGTTATTCTGTCTTTACGCTGCACAGCTGCCTCTTCTCTCATTCTCTCTCTCCTGTTGCTACTTTAATCATGAAACTGATCAATGATCAGCTGATTGGCTTTTCTCTCTTGTTTGTTTATCGCCCACTTTGCGCCAGAAAGAGGAAACTGAGGAGCTGTCCGCTCAGCGCAGCGTCAGCACCATGGAAATACACGGATACATCCGTAGACTCGAGACACAATGCGTTTTTGGGACTTTCAGGTGTATGGACCAATGTTTTCTTTTCTGATCAAACCAGAAATCTTTAATGAGCAGCTGGATTTGTCTCGCATTAACTGGCTGAGTTAATACCAGTTAATGCAACATCGAAGCAGCTGGAATCCACAGCTGTGCGTGTTCATGGAGCTTGCATTTTCACCAGCTGGACATCACTACCTGACAAGTTTAACTGTCTTCACAACATTGCAGAGGCCTTATTGACAGTATTTGGCTCCACATATCTGTGTGAGCAGATTTTCTCTCACATGAGTGTTAGAGATGGCACGATACCACTTTTTTATGTCCGCTACCGATATCATAAATTTGTATATCTGCCAATACCGATATGAATCCGATATAGTGTATTTTTTAATCAATAAAACTGTTTTTTAATATCTTGCTGCATTTTTTATAAGTTCATACTCAAGTTTAAATAAACAACAACACTAAAGCTATTCCGTTATACCTGTATGTAAAAAATACACTGCATCCAAAATATTTCATAGTTCAGCAATACTGATAAATCTAATAAACTTAAACCTACACAATCCTTCCTATTCTGGTATTTTAAAGAGCACTTAGCAGAAATATTAAGCAACCTAACTAATAGGGTTGCAAACTCCCAGCAAAAAAAAAAAAGGAAACCACCCCCCACCCTCCACCTCATGATGCTTAATCAACGTAATCAACTTTAATTTGATGCAGTGTGAAAACAAAAATGCACAGAATTAAATTATTTTTCAAGAATAATTAAATAGATTCAACATCTTTCTTCAACAAAATTGCAGACTGCACAGATGGTATCTTCCCAAAGGAAAAAGTACTATAGCTTACTAGGGTATATTAGACTTAACAGTTACTATATACAGTAATGGACTTCTATACATTTTACATCAGATTAAAACTTTGGGTGTAAGATTCAGATAATTATTTATTAAAAGCTACACATTTTAAATGAGAATAAGAAAGAAAAGTATGTCTTTGTGCCCCATTTTCCCTGTTAATGCCCTATCGGCCCCCCTGGCTAAACTTTGCTAGATCCGCCCCTGCACAGTTACCAGCCGTCAGCTACGTAGAAAAAGATCCTGGTGTAGAAAGTAATATTAAATAAATTCTAACAACAGCTTATCAAGCTTAAACGTGCTGCTGTTGTTCAGCTGCTGGTTTCCTCTTTCTGGCGCGAATGTGTGCCAAAAACAAAAAAGAGAGACGGAGTCGCGACAGGAAAGCCGATCAGCTGATCATTAATCAGTTTCACGTTTGAAGTAGCAGCAGGAGAGAGAAGGAGAGAGAGGCAGTCGCTCCATATATTGGTTGTTAAGCTTAACGCAGGAATGCTTTACAAACATTCAGAGATGAACTTACACACTTGCTTAACTTCTCTCTTGGATAACTTCCTCTGAGTTTGGTAGTGAGGCTCCAAATACACACAGCCGCTCTATCATGTGAGCACACTGCTCCGAAGTGCAACGGTTATGGGCCGAGTTACGCCGTGTCGCAAGTTTTGTGAGGTGCTTTTTTGATATTTAATGGATCGGATTACATTTTTTATTTCTCTCCGATATCCGATCCAGTAATTTACGTCAGTATCGGACCGATACCGATACGTAATATTGGATCGGTCCATCTCTAATGAGTGTCCTCGGGTAGCTGTCTGAATGCTGGACACTCGGAGACCTGTGTCTCTGAGTGGGAGACCAGAGATCAGATTAATATGTGTATTAACAAACATGCCATATTGGCCCAGTTTATTTTTCTTATCATTGTTGTGAGGAGACCATAAATAGCATTTGTATTTTTTGTTGTACAGTTAATTTGCTGTTATAGAGTTCTTGTTATGGATAAAAAGTGTTTCAAAATAGCTGATAACTATTCGCTGATAGCTGCCAACATCTGCAAACAAATATAATTCTATAAAGTGGTTCTATATAGTGTGTAACTGTTAATATAGAGCATTATTAAATTTATTGCTAATACAATCATATGGTACACTGACTTCTGAGGAAATTTTAAATGGCACTCGCCATCAAAAAGGTTGCCTACCCCTGCTCCAAAGATTGCTGTGCTTGGACTTTCTTCTCATCAGGTTCAGTGGTAAAGCTACACTGTACAGTAAATAAAGGTTTTTTCCTGCTAACTGGACTAATAGCGGGAAGTTTGGGGCAATTTAAGGTGTGATTAAATATTTTAAGCTTCATCTATAACAAGGCATTGAACAATAAACCCAAGGACCATTAAAAAGAGAGTTTGGAAGGTAATTTTAACCACTGTCTTTCTGACAGTTAGATAAGGACTCCATTCAATAATAAATTACAGCCAGTAAGTGCTGCACGGTGTTTGAAAACAGATAAATATACTTAGCCTGACTTAGCCTGATGCAAGTTTAAAAGAATACGTTGTAGTGTTATGAGTGGTTTATGTGCAAAAATACATGCAATAAATTATACACGGAATACATGGAAATTGCTACAAAATTCATTTAACGCTAAAGTTTTTAAAGTGTAAAGAGAAAAGCCAGCAACAGCCTTTGGTAACATTTTACAGTGGTTCGAAAAAGTGTTTCCCCCCCGTCTTAAATTCCCTATTTTTTTGCATATTTGTCACACACTTATATGTTTCAGATAATTAAACAAACGGTAATATTAGATAATATAAGATAAGCTGAGTCAAAACAAAATGTAGTTTTTAAGTGAAAAAAGTTATCAAAACCTATCTGGTCTTGTGTGAAAAAGTAATTAACCCTGCCCCCTTGTTAAATCATGAATTAACTGTGATTAAACAGGTTTTTTGTAAAGCTGAGTTCAGTTTCACTAAACACACTCAGGCCTGATTACTGGCAGACCTGTTGAATCATTCAAATAACAAGGCCTGGACTGCTTTAACTAACACGATCTGTATGCTGGCTTAAACAGAATTATGGTTACTGTTTGACAAAGACTCACTGGTAACCAAATTGTTCTGATGATAAGTGATAGTACTGATAAGTTCTACAATATTCAAGAAGTCCAGTTTGACCTCTCAGTATCTCACATTAAACAACAGTGAATTTAGGGCATGTTAAAAATCCCAATCCTCAAATTTGCTGTTCACACAGAGAAAATCATAAAAAAGATCTTAAGACAATAAGTTAAAAAAATGCAATGAAAATACAACAACAGCATCAAAAAAAAAAAAAAAATAACAATCACAGAGAGCAAAAAGGCTTACTTTTAGTTGCCTTCTGGGACATCTTCACATGCTCGCTGAGCCTCTCATGACTTCACAATATGTGGTCACCCTGATAATAGGTACAGGAATAAGAAAGCTCAAATATTTGCACATATGACACTGCCTTTACTGTAAAAAAACAAAACAAAAAACAACTGAAAATGTGATCTGAAAGTCAAATGACATGAAAACTAAGATGTAGAGCATTTTGCACACATATGTAAATGTGTTCAAAGCATTTAAAAAAAGAAGGATCACAACGCGTTTCACAACTACAAGCAACAGCTAAAAATACTCTAAGTTAAAATTAAAACACACAACAGTGTGCACTAGCTAAAAGCAAACCTATACAAATAAGCCTTGAAGCGCTCTTTAAAACTTTCAATAAAGTCCAGAGATTTCAAATGTATTAGTAGTGCACAAGGTTATTGTAATTAGCTGAAACTAAACTAAAAACTAATCACAAAAAAACCATTTTAATTCACTAAAATAAGTATAAAATTAGACCTTTGAAAGACTCGTTAGAAAATATAAAACTTTAATAACTCTAATAGTGCATTCCGTAGTTCACAAGCTCAAAGCTCATAATCTGTTTTAGTTTTCAGTCTAGAACAAAGTGAACCACCAAGAGGTTTAGGGTGAAAGACCAAAATGACCTGTATGTACTGTATGGATGTAGGAGTTACAAAGGTTTTGATAAAACCAAAGAAGAGGCTGTGAAAAATTACATAACGTCAATCACTTTGATGCAGTTCTCACATCCAGAAGTTGTCTCACTACTCTTAATGCAGTTCTCAAATCAGAAACACTTTTCTCCCCACTCAATTGCATTTCTCATTATTTTTATCTACATATACTTCACAACTAAATATATTTGTAATTATGCTGATGCACTTCTTACTTGAATCTCACAACTCATCAAAACAGCTTGTACTTTTGTCAGTCAGAACTGTAGATACTTTATTTCCTTGCATTTTTTCTCAGTTGCTTTAGTAATGTTTAGATGTAATTTCTTACATCAGAAACGTCATTCTCACCACTCTCCAAGCAGTTCTGAAAGTTATACAGTTAAGCATTTTTACAATTTTTTTTATACTTTTATTAAAAGGCATCTGAAGGACTTTCAGACCACGAGAAACAAAATTCTTTGGTTTGATGAAACAAAGATTAAAGTCTTTGGTCTGGATGCCAAGCATCATGTCTAGACAACATGTTCTCATCCCAACTCGTCACATACCCATGCGATAAGATAAATCGTCAGGATGTTACGCATTCAGAGGCATGAGAGCCGTTTGGAATGAATCTATACATGCAAATGTGTTTTACTCTCTGATCATGAATTGCTTTGGAAAACACTATCTGACTGGGTTAAGGTTATGGTTAGGGTTAAGGTTAGGGTAAGGGCTGGAGCGTGTGTTACCGCTGCGAGCAGCATTCTATTGGATTCAACTGAGAATCTGGAGCGTATCATAAGGACGCCAAAGGGTACCTTTCGCATTGCTATGAGATGCCTCGGGACATGACAAATTGCCGGTATGTCACACGCTAGGAAAGAGAATGCTCGGGTCTGGGGAAAACCAGGCACCGTTCATCACTGCGGAAATGCCATCCCTACAGTAAAGCATAGCATCATGCTCTGGGGATGTTTTGCAGCACCAGGAACTAGGACAATAGTGGGGGTAAATGGAAAAATGAATGCAACAATGTACAGAGACATCCTTGATGATAACCTGCTCTACAGTGCTCTGGATCTCAGAGTGTGATAAAGGTTCATTTTGCAATAGGACAATGACTTGAAGCACACAACCAAGATAAGAAAGTATACAAAACTAGTAAAAACTATAATTGGACCATGTCGGATTCATAATAAACTGGTCACTGAACGAAAGGATATAGTGTCATTTTTAGCACTTTGTGCTTGGTTCAGTAATGCACATCTTATCTATTATCTGATTTGTGACAGAAGCCAGAGTCCTTCAGAAACAGTTTAGCATGCCTGCCCATGCTTCAGAATCAGCGGAAGGAGTGCAAAGCAGAACGTCTATTTTAGGATACACATGAGTGCACATGCATTTGCTACATTAACAGTAATATAATACTGGTACAAATTTCTTAACACTACCACAGGGTTGCTCTGCAGATTGTACTTCTGGAATAGACTGTAGGCCAGTCAGGGCACCTACAGTAAAAAAATGGTTATCTCCCAACATGAAATTTAATATAATGCTGCTGCCAACTGAATCAGGGACGAGTTATATATGGGTAACGCCGTGTGTGTGTGTGTGTGTGTGTGTGTGTGTGTGTGTGTGTGTGTGTGTGTGTGTGTGTGTGTGTGTGTGTGTGTGTGTGTGTGTGTGTGTGTGGATATGAAGCCAGCTTCCTATCCAGCTCCAGATCCTGTGTTATTGTTCAGGAAAACACAAAAGAACTGAAGAATGTGGACAGGCGCACGCTTGTAACGCAACTGTATTTTCTTTGATAAAACACAGTTATTTTGTTTTCTCCTCTCCACCTCACTGTGGTCTCCTGCTGTCCACAGAATTACAGGATGAACATGTTCTACGCTTGTACTCATTGTTGTGCTGGACTGTTGTGGAGCCATTTGTTTGCTTCAGATGTTTCACTTAAATAAACTCAGTTACTCTCTGAACAAATTGATTTGTTAGTTCAGACATGAACTAAAAGCTGCTTCCCCGTTTCCTTTGCTAACCCTGCAACTATTTCAACAGTTTGTTTGGCAGTCGAGCCATAGTTTAAAAAAAAAAGACTTAAGAGTTAAAATTGAACAGATCTTGCAGACATTACAATGATGTCAGATCGAAGTACTTCCTAAACACTGCCCGGATGTCACTGTTAGACTTTCTAGCAATACAAAGTTCAAGAATTGTTTTAGCATAAAAGGAGACAAACTAAAGCTTTCAACTCACAACCTCACACTTTTGGGCTCTGCACTATCCTACTAAGCTGATTAACCTGATGTTTATGTGATGCCATTCCTGAGTTTTTGCTGTTGACATCGCAGACAGAGAGGAGATAACTGTAACTGTAAGAGCCCTATGTGTTACGTTCACTGTGGACTTTCTGACAGAGCGCTCCACAGGGCCGTGTGTTAACACCTCTGCTTTTCACTCTGCTGACTCATGACTGTGCTAAGTCACACAACCTCAACCACATCATGAAGTACGCTGATGACACAACTGTGCAGGACATGATAAGCAGCAATGATGAGTCAGCATACATCCCACCCTCGCTCATCATCAACGGCTCTGCTGTGGAGATGGTTTGGACCACCAACTTCCTTGCACATAACTGAAGAACTCCTTATCAAAGATATCTCAGCAGAGAGTGAACTTTGTGATACAGCTGAAGGAAGGAAGCTTCCCTTCTCCCAACCTCACCACATCCTACACAAGCACCATCAAGAGCATTCAGGCCAGCTACATCACTATCTGACACGGCAACTGCAACGTATCTTGCCGCAAGCAACTGCTGTGGGTAGTGAGCATTACTGGAGCCTCACCCGCCACTACAAGAGGATGGAATACATATTGTGATTTACTGTTATGTTCTGGCTAATGGTATGTTCTGGTGCTCAAAACAGAGACGTACAGCTTTTGTGCAATCTTAAAAAATCCACAAAACTCTCTTAAAAACTCCTACAAACAGCTAGAATCATGCTACTTTTGTGCTCACCGCAAATGAAACATTTTTATTGATAATTTCTTGAGATCAAATTGTCCAGATCAGCTAAATTGCCACTTAAGTGACATTTTCAGTGATACAGTGACATTTTTCACACTTCTACATTCAAAAATGGAAATACTGCTGTACGGAACATTAACAGAAATTTGGTTGGGTATGCAAGACCGTTTTAAGACTTTTTAATGCACCATAATTACACATTCTCCTAACAAACGTCTTTATTAACACTTGCACACTGATCACTAAATGAAACAAAGCTCCTCAGGAACCAACCAGTGGTTTAAAACAAACAAACAGGACATCTTACCTTTTTCTTCTTTCATTTCAAAAGGCTGGGTCCTCAGTTGTTCCTATGTAATCAGTCTGGGATTTTCCCTGCAGTAAAATGAAACTGCGATCAGTCATATAAAGGCAAACAGAGAAAGCCTGCACAGTAAACATATTAACTTTGATATCCTTTTCTCCTCGTCTCCAAACTAACTAAAGAACCATGTCAAAATTCCAGCTATGAAGAGAAAGTAAGCAAACTAAATAAGAAACATGGATAGCAAATTACTGTATTGCTGTGGGATGAATGAACTATAGATGCACAATAGCTGTCTGCGTGAGATACAGTCTAGAGGAAGGGTGGAGCGATGGCAGAGTGGAGAAATAGGCTGACTGGTACTGAAATAAAACTTCCACAGGATGTTAAGGGCAAACAGAGCAGAGCCAGATGAAGGTTTAGTCCTATCAGAAATGCCCTTCACCACAGATGCTCCTTAAAGTATCACTGTAAGTCTAATCATGGATCAGGAAAGAAATCCAGACAGACCACTTAAGAGGCCAGTCACAGACTGCAGTGATTATAGATGAGTCAGGCAGCTACCACGGAAAAGCACAGGGGAAGTAATTCCAGCAACAGTACTCCATGGGAAATTTGTTGTCAGTGATGTATTGGTTTAAACTGTTTCCACCAAAATTCTCAAGGAAAGTCAGGGCTGGCAAAGCAATACTTATCATTAATACTTAAGCTAATGTGATCACTGGTTAAGATAACTGCAACATATGTGCTCTGTATTTAAGGTTAGTTAAGGTATTCAAGGGGTTGGGAAGCTCATCTTGTAACCAGAAGGTTGCCGGTTTGATCCCCGGGTCTGTCTGTCCTGGTCGTTGTGTCCTTGGGCAAGACACTTCACCCTACCGCCTACTGGTGTTGGCCTGAGGGGCCGATGGTGCGATATGGCAGCCTTGCTTCTGTCAGTCTGCCCCAGGGCAGCTGTGGCTACAGCTGTGGTTTGCCTCCACCAGTGTGTGAATGTGAGAGTGAATGAATAGTGGAACTGTAAAGCGCTTTGAGTGTCTAGAAAAGCGCTATATAAATGCAATCCATTATTATTTTTATATTACTGTGTTACAGGCCTTGTGAGTAAGAATATGATCAATGGTAATTTCACTCACTCGTGTTTGCCCTGTTCATTCATTTTGAACCAGTGTGAGAACATGTCTTCGTACAGACATCACCATGATATCCTTGTACCCCGGGCAGATTCAATTGGGTTTGTCATTTTCATACTTTAGCAAACAGATCACAATAACTACAGTAAACTTACATAATGTAACTGGATCTGACAATTAAAATAAATATTGTAATTTTACCATCATGTCGTGTCAAACTGTTAGGCAAAAAACAGAGAGCAACAGTTTTTAATGCAATAGTTGGAATCCACAAAAGTCAACAAGTATTTTAAAACACCCTGAGGAAAGACTCCTACAAACAGCTAGAAGCACGCTATCTGTATACCTCTGGCAGCAATAAGCATACTTAAGGGTCTTTTATGCTCACTGTAGAGTAAGCATTTTGAGTGATAGATGATAAAATATCAAATTGTCTGGATTGGCTAAGTTGCCACATCAGTGACATTATCATAATTTCAGAATGTACAGTAGATCAGTGATTCCTGAGATTAGGGACAAAACAGGCTTTAATTTTCTAAAATATATTTTTTGATTTTTCAAAAATATATTTAAATATAATTGTTGTACAAAGTTTGGCTGTCTCACCAAGTTTTGGTCCAATCTCCCAGGTGTAACATTTTTTTAATAATTTATGGTTTTTGCTGGAGAAGTACAGGGCTTTTGTGCCTTTCCTTTATGAAAAACTCTTCCTTCAACTCAGGGTGGCTGTTAATTTTTTTCTCCTTTTTTGATACTCCCTGCTCCTCCTCTTTCATTCCATTACTGACAGGTTCCCCTTAGCCATTCTAGCCTGAAATGTACCATTTTGTAATTACTATAATTTTTCTGAACCATATGCATTTATACAGATTAAGGATCAATATTCACAACACAATTATGTATTAAGCAATAGAAATGCTATCCGGTCTTTAAGTCTGATGTCATTAGCCGTTTCCAGGTCCAAACTCCGCTGCATATCCCAAAGTCAAAGGAACTCAGCAGCATCACTGCGAGTTACAAACTATCTAAATTCTTTCATCTTTAATAAAACGATCAGTGTGGCTGAGTTAGAAGTTAGCTAGCTGGTTTCCACCTACATTCCAACATAAATGAAGACAGAAAACTAAACAGCAGTGACTTTTATCAGGTTACTGAAGTTGGACTAGCTGGTATATAATGATGTGCTAGTTGATCGCTAGCGACACAGCTATGTTAGCGTAACATAAACCAGGGTAGGGCTGGGCCATATTATACCGTTCACAGTAATACCGGTATAATGTTAGGCAACGATAGGAAAATGAAATATCGCGATAGAATATGAGTAAAACGCGCATGCGCAGTGCCTTTGTTTTCATACGCACATGGCCGATTGTTGAGTGAAACAGATGAACCAGAATTGGTTTGTAAAAATGGTGCAACTTCAGTGATGTGGAACTGGTTTGGTGTTTGTCCGTCAGATACACGACAAAGCACATGTTTTTGCAGAACATGCAAGCGGCTATCGTTATTGTCGTATTTGTCAGACTAAGATGCTCTTAAGTCTTGGAGTAATCTGGGTCCTAAACTCCGTATACTTCAGGTCAAACGAACACTGCAGCATCACTGAGTGTTCAAAACTGTCTAAATTCTTTCATCTTTAATAAAACGATCAGCATTGCTGCTTTACCAGGTGTAACTATGAAGTTTAACTTCCAGGCATCCATGAAAACAAAATTTATTACATTTAACGAAGTTAGAAGTTAGCAGGAAGCTAGCGGAAGTTAGCTCGCTAGTTTCACTAGTTACCTAAGCATGATATAGCATGTTCTGACAGAGATTTCTGAAAAAATTCAAACGTACAGCTCTGCTATCACTTCCAACATAAATGAAGACAGGAAACTAAACAGCAGTGACGTTTGTAGGGTTACTGAAGTTGGGCTAGCTGGTATATAATGATGTGCTACGTGATCGCTAGCGACACAGCTATGTTAGCATAACATAAACAGTGAAGCTGGAGGACGAACACTAACACTTTTCCACTTATAAAAGTTAACGTGAAGGTTCTTCATGGTTAGAAACAAATGCAATCGCATGGCAGGATGCTGTAAACGGACCAAACTTCAGTCAGGAGAACAACTAAGATAATCCATCCACAATACAAGGTTAGTCATTAATATACTGCAACAACATGGGAATAGAGCAGCTGCCAGAGAATTCAACATTAATGAATCAATGGTACAGAAGTGGAGGAAGCAAGAAGAATGAGTTTAATAAAGTTTGATTTATCTGACTGCTTTGTTTCGCTTAATGTGCGTTATAATCCCGTGCACCAAAAAATACGTACTGCACACTGCAGTTTAATGTTGCAAAGCACCTCTTTTTAACTTCAGTGGATATTATACATAGTTATGCTCAGGATATGTCAGCCCATTTCTACTGGAAATGCCTTTTGGTTAAACTTTCAGCAAGGAATTTGCATTTGCATTGTTACATTTTTATAAAGCTTTAATGTACATAAAAACCAGCTTCTTGTTTAAGTGAAAATAAATGGAAGGTTGTCTTTTTGCGCTAGTAATGTTGTGGAGTTGTATTTTGTCTCGCATCAATTATATCGTCAGTTATATCGTTATCGCAAATTTTCAAATATATATCGTGATAAATATTTTTGGCCATATCGCCCTGCTCTAAACCAGGGGCCTCA
Organism: Rhamphochromis sp. 'chilingali'; assembly: GCF_963969265.1. Taxonomy (NCBI): domain Eukaryota; kingdom Metazoa; phylum Chordata; class Actinopteri; order Cichliformes; family Cichlidae; genus Rhamphochromis; species Rhamphochromis sp. 'chilingali'. The sequence continues at coordinate 23,766,711 of NC_137935.1, read as the reverse complement.
AACTCGCGGCCCGCAGACCATTTGTGGCCCACATCACCTCTATTTGCGGCCGCATATTGATGTGAAGAAATATTTTTTTTAAATTGTTATACGAAAAATGATTTAAACGACAGCATAGTGTTACAGGCATGGCCCTTTAAGACTGTAGCCTCATGGGCGGTGTAGTCCTTGCTGCAGGGAAAACGTGTGGGACCGCCCCTCCCGCTGTGTGTGTGTGAGCGTGAGGGAGGGAGAAAAACAAAAGTCGACATCATCACTTAAAGACCTGGGGCCCGTTCTTCGTACGTCGCTTACTACATCCAAGATCAAATGACACATCCAAGATCAAATCATCGCGCTAACCGTGAGCTCGCTAATCCGGTTCCCCAAACACACCTGCTGTTGACGATTAGTACAGCTGGACGCAGTAATGTGACATCACTGGGTGTCATAAAAGGGGCTACGCATCGATAGTAGAAACATTGATCGGCAACCCTCTGATTGGTCGGCGAAAATGTCGAAGGAGCGCGCTCGGCTCGGTATTTTTCGGCAGCAGAGCAAGAACTCCTGAGTGAGGGATTTCAGGAGTTTCAGAGTTTAATCAGAACGCAAGGGAACACTGCAAAGGCTGCAAAAGCAAGGAGAGAGGGCTGGCAGAAAGTTGCTGACAAATTAAACTCGTAAGTAATTTAATAATAATAATAATAATATATTGGATTTATATAGCGCTTTTCAAGGCACCCAAAGCGCTTTACAATGCCACTATTCATTCACTCTCACATTCACACACTGGTGGAGGCAGCTACGGTTGTAGCCACAGCTGCCCTGGGGCAGACTGACAGAAGCGAGGCTGCCATATTGCGCCATCGGCCCCTCTGGCCAACACCAGTAGGCGGTAGGGTAGATTTATTATATTACACTATATTATCCAATATTATATTACATTATATTATATTGTTATATTATATCCTCTTTCACATTAGAGCCACAACAGGACCCACTAGAACATGGGAACAAGTAAAAGTGAAATATAAGAATATTCTACAGAATGGTAATATTTATCACTTATATTGCTTTTCGTCTCTTGGAAAGAGAGCCTGAAATAATCTGTTTGTTTGTTTATAACAGCAACCAAGAAAAGGGCAGAGCAAAAAAAGCAACCCGTTCTCACTCCCAAAGCGTAACATTTTACGCTAGGTGACAAATCGTCACCATATTACGTTTTCGGCTACCCACCACGTTCCTAAATGACGACCTCGGAAAAAGAGGGAATATGAGAACCGTCTGGACTGAACCTACACATGTTCGCTCTTTTTCTTCAAATCGCTTAGAAACACGCTATTTAACATCATTAAAGTCCTGGTTAAGGTCAGGAATAAGGTTATGGTCAGGGCTAGGGATAAGGTTAGGTTTAGGGCTGGAATACAGGGCTGGAACGTCTATTACCGCGGGAGCGTCATTGCACTGGATTCCAGCCATAACCCGCCGCGTACCATAAGAACGCCGAAGGTCTCCTTTCGCGTTCCTCAGGAACGCCGCGGGACGTGACAAAACGTCGACATGTTACGCCTCGGGAGTGAGAACGCTCTGAAAAAAGACAGGTGGTGGTCCTGCACCCCCTCGTCAACAAGTTGGTTAAGTAAATAATATCCTCACGGGAAAATCGATATCTCTCAATGAGCACACTGTCGCGCTGAGCTAAAGGATCCTGTCTGTCCCGCAATATACGCTGAATTCTGAGGACTCTCCTTATCAATCTTGCACCTTCCGCAATGGGTTGCTCGCGTAAACGGACAGGACATGGCTGCGACAGGCTTCCCAAATCCACCTTGGCTTTTATAGCCGTGGTCTCTCATCTTGATTACACGAAGTAATTTACAATTACTACTCTGAAATATGAATTACATCTGTAATAATCACATACATGTAATAGAATGTTAATAGTACATTTCCCTTTTTTAGGAAATGACCTGTATGTATCTGTGTGACATCAATAAAAGGATCAAGTGCTGCATTATCTTCAGTTACATTGATGTTATTTATTTATCGCTGTTGCTTTCGTATACATGAAGCGGACATACCTGCGTGGCCGCGATCTAATCCTGTTTACATAAAGTAAACCTGCTCCCGAGCAGGTTTACTACAACTAACCCTGACTGTCTCCGCCCCTTTGTCGGAAACCTGACAGTAGGAAGTGTCAGACATGGCGTGTCCCTTCCTTGAAGAGCCAGTAGATCGTGAAGCCCAAATTCTCCGCAGAGCTCTCCGCCGGGAGAGAGTGATCAGAGCGCGTTTGGACATTTTATCATTTCCTGATGATTGTCTGTGCGAACGTTACCGTTTCTCAGCACAATCTATAATTTATTTGGATAACATCCTCAGGCCATATATTACGCATGTGACACATCGCGGACATGCTCTCAGTTCTGTACATATTATTTGTATTGCACTTCGGTTTTTTGCAAACGGGAGCTTTCTGTATAATATTGGTGACGCTGAGCACGTTTCCAAGGCTACCGTCTGTCGGGCAGTCAGGAATGTTACAGTTGCACTGAAACGTCTCCTGTACACGTTTGTGGTGTTCCCCGGTCATAGACCCACAAGATTCATCAAAGAGGGATGCCACAAAATTGCAGGTATCAGGATGACCAAAACTTAATTTATGATGTGGTGATACTTGAACTACTACTTAAATTTTACATTTATTTTCAGGGTTCCCAGGCGTGATTGGCTGTATAGATGGTACTCACATTCCAATCATTGCTCCTTCAGTAAATGAAGGAGACTATGTGAACAGGAAGTCTTTCCACAGCATTAATGTACAGGTACATAGTTCCCTGTAGCATTTCAAACTAACAAATTATTTCATCATAGTAATGGATGCTAATTTGTGTTCTCTGCACTGTGAAGATCATATGTGATGCTGCCAACATTATCACAAATGTGGAAGCCAAGTGGCCAGGCTCTGTCCATGACTCACAAATATTCCGTGAATGTACACTGAGCACAAAATTTGTGATCCAAACCATGAACATCCTGACCCTCCCACGGACATACAAGATGGAAGAGCAGTCAGAGACACCATATGTCACAATCATTTCTTTTGACCCATCACCTCAACATGTTGAAAGAAGAATAAACAGATTTTTTGTTCAACTGGCTTTATTGGTCACCTGTATTTCCTGTACACAAAGTATTAAAAGATGTAAACCTCATAAAGTGTCTCTGTTGCTTCCTCCTCTGTAACAGCTGTCAATGTTTCTTCATTATTTTCCTGTAGTAAAGAAATAAACAACATTGCTGTTCTACTGTAAACTCATATAATCTGTGGAGTATTACTCACAACTGCATGTTGGTCTGGCTCAACAGGAGGCTGCACCAGATGCAGTACACCATCACCATCAACTGATAGAATATGAGGTTTATACAGGTCACTTATAACTTACAAGGGACCAAATGGCAATTAACAAACATACCAATCACCTTACACTTCATTGTCATTATGCTCTCAAAGACAACCAAGACTGAGGGAAGGCAAAATCAGTAGGAAAATAACTTCACTACAAAATAATCCATTATGGTAAAGAGTTTATCAAATGAATGAGTAGCACTGCAAAGGTGACTGTGAAGAAAGGATGTATGCACATCATGTATTATTTTGAATTTACCCCCTATGTAGGCACTTGTGTCTTGCGGGGTTATTGACTCAGAGGATGTCCCCGCAGAGATGCCTTCGGCCACAGGGCGCCCACTGTTTTGACTGAGGGCCAACTGCTCAGCCTCTGTGAGTGGTGGTGGTGGTGGAGGACCCCCACCTGTTTTTCGGGCCTCCGCTTTTTTTCTGTTGGCTATAACGGGTCACATTTGAGCATACAGAGTAAGCAAATATGTACTTGTAATGTGCTCAGATAATTTCAATAAGTGCTTACAGACAGAAAATTAATGTAGCCTCTAACTGCAATTGATTTACATCGGACAAACAGACCAAGCACTATGGCTCATAATACAATTACACCTTACCTGTTTGGACTATATTTTTATATTTCATTTTTACTTGCTGCCAGGAACGTTTGGGGCCTGTTGGGTTGCACCTGCGCTCACATCACGTCACAAAATAAAATGTATAAAATAACAAATAAAATAACATATGATAAAATAACGTGTTAAATGGGTGGAAATCCCTAGATCAATGTTTAAATTAACACTCACGCATTGACTCTTTATGTATCCTCGTCCGCGCGCTTCACTTGGGGTTAAAGCAACTCCGCGTTGACTGAACTACTTGTTATCAGCCTTTCTGAAACCGAATATTCCGAGTTGGACAGTTCGGGGTTACTCAACCCTGCGTATCGTTTTTCACTCTGAGTTTTCTAAACCGGCTTCCTGAAACAGGGCCCAGCTCTCGGGGCAGAGATAGCTCAGTAGACGCCACGTAATCGGAAGGTTGGGCGTTCAAATCCAAAGAACAGCGGTTATCCTGGATTTGTAGCTGCCTACTGCATCACTGAGTGAGTGGGTTAAATGCAGAGGACTAAGCATTTTCCTACAGGATTAATAATGTATACATAAACAATGAGATTCAAGATAAGGCAAATTCGATAATATTCGACACACCTGTAAAGCAGAAATATCAGTAAAATACACAGGAAGTAATATGACTGAAATATTAATAAAAAATAACTTAATTTAATTGATGAATAGCACACTTTTGTGGCATTTGTCAACACCATTAGAAAAAGGGTCAACACCGTCAGACAAAAATCCTGATGGTGTTGACATCCGATGGTGCTGACAAAATACCCTACTTTCTCTCATAACACATCTTTTTCTGACAGAAGCCATCTTGTTTTTCATCAGTTGCTTATGACCTCTACAATCCACCTAAATGAAGCTTTTTTTACAAAAAAAAAAAATTAAATCTTGCATTTCATCGACTTTGGTGTTGACGCATTGTTGTTACAGAAAGGTATGCCATAAATGAAATAAAAATTTAAAAAACTTATCACAGCAGTGACCTCATGGCATGTGTATCAAACAGGAAGTGGTAAAGGGGTCCTCAGAGTGTAAGCTACCCACAATAATTCCTGATTTTTTTGTACTTTTAAAAAAATCTGATGGTGTTGACAAAAACTCTGGACACAATTTTAATCACTTAAAAAATATGTAAAAACAAATTTTCAATTGCATATTTTGATATTATATAAGTTATTGACTTAAATACTTCGTGACGAGAGCCATGATGTTTAATTTTACATAACTTTTAGTTTTTTTTCTGTATTTTAATATTATCACACCTGCTTCTGGACAATGGATTTTTAAGGTACTGGTAATGTATTGTACCATTAAAAATAAATATATATGTATGATAAAATGCAAAATCATACTTTTGTTTTATACTCATTGCCTTGGTTTGTCTTTTAGTCAGTTGAGTTAACACTTATATGCATATTTTTTACCCCAAAATTGGGTTTTATCTGGCGGACATGTTTTGTCCCTCAAGAATCACTGAGATCTTTGTTGCCCTTTCCTGTGGTGGCTCTGTTTTCATGGTTACCATTGTTGCCTCAAATTTTTATCATCTCCCCTGTGCTTGTAAAAATTATTATGTGAGAGTCAGCTCTTATAGCCTTGTAAACATAGCCTCTCTAGCCTCTCCATACACTCCCTTGATTTTATGTTTACAGCAGCTTGAGCAAAGTCTTTAAAAAATATATGAGATTCAGTGAATATTAGTAACAGACTAGAGAATATATGCAGGAAAGAAAATAAAACATTTCTTCATCTTCCTCCTCTTTGCCACCCCTCCAGCTGGTGACGCCCTAGGTTGGCACATTGTTAGGCAAACCCAAAATTAAAGAGTTGCAAGCTTCCATTTTAAAGTTTCAATTTCAGTAGCTTGGCTGCTAGACCTAATCATATGCATAAATTACAAGACAGTAAATTGTAACTATATATTATGCGAAATGGACAATTTAACAGTAATTCTTGAATACCAGGCCTCCCTGACGCAATATTTATGGTAATTATGGGACCAACACGGTCAGCGGGAAGATAAAAAATTGTCCAAAATGGCCTTTTTCCTCTAAAATCCTTTTCAAATAACAGGTTGTTTCCCTCAACCTCTAATAATACCGTAATGGATTGCATTTATATAGCGCTTTTCAGGACCCCTCAAAGTGCTTTATAATACCACTATTCATTCACTCTCACATTCATACACTGGTGAAGGCAAGCTACAGTTGTAGCCACAGCTGCCCTGAGGCAGACTGACAGAGGCGAGGCTGCCATATCGCGCCATCGGCCCCTCTGGCCATCACCAGTAGGCGGTAGATGGAGTGTCTTGCCCAAGGACACAACGACCGAGACTGTCCGAGCCAGGGCTCGAACCGGCAACCTTCCGATTACAAGACGAACACCCAAGGAACAGTGCTGATTTTCTAACACTGGAATATTTCTAACATTTTGAGTTATTTTCCAGCGTTAGAAAATCAGCACTGCTCAGTGTTAGCCATTGTTAATCTTCAAAACTGACTAGGTTACTTTTAAACATATAACACTGTCAAAAGTGTTAATTTAACACTCAACAGTGTTGTATTTAACACTCAGAGGTGGGACCCATATAGACACTCTCCAGTGTTAATTTAACACTGGAGATTTTGCTGTGTACATCTTTTTTTCTAGTTGTTTCAAGTGGCAACATGTTTCAAAAGACCTAAAGTATTCAGTTTCAATCTGTTGCTATAACAGCAATGGCATAAAGGAATATTGGAAGTAAATACTTGGGTGTTTTCCCATGTTTGTCAGTGTGTTGTACTCTTGGAACATGAGGAAGTACCTCCATAACAGGAACTTCTTCAAGGCTGCATGATGGCTCACATCGAGGAAATCAAATCTTAATTATACAAAATACAAATTTGCAGTACTTAACGATGCCACAAGACAGTCTTCTTAACTTCCTCACACAGAAAAAAAAAACAATTATGGGTTATGACACGAAAAAACTGACACATTGCTCAAAATTAGAGTAATCGATATGCTGTAAACACCATGTATGTGTGTGCGTGTGTTTGTGTGTGTACTTTTGGAAATGAATTAGGTTTTTATTGTTTTATTAAAAGATCCAATTTGTTTAAGTTTTATTTCTGGCAGCAGCTGTCCATTTCCAGCCTCATTGACCATCCAATCTCTCATTCACTACACAGTTTGACATCTGCAGGCAATTATCTACACATATTATCTCCACCGTGTGAAGAACAGACATGAAGGCATCTGCACGCTGCACCCTTCTGCACGTATACAAAAAAAAAAGGATTTCCATGGTGACATGGCTACTAAGTGTCGTACACAAACAACAAAATTAATTCCATCAAGAAGGTAAAGAGATACCAGATCAGACAAAAGGAAGCAGCTGCGTAAAAGTAGGCCTTCATTTAGACTTGCATAAGAATGACTTACAAAATTTCATAAGCTCGGAGCTCTAAATTCATGTCTGATTTGTTTACGTTTTTCGTGTGTTGACCCTGGGATAGTGTACAGTGTTTGGAAGGGCAACGTGGGAGACTTAATCTGAGTGTTGAGGAGTAAATGGAAAATATTCGATCTGAAAGCGAACCAAGATATGCTGTAATTAATGAGGTATTTAATCTGATGTTTCTCCTACAACCACTGGAATAAAGAAGCAACATTAAAAAAAAAAACCCAAAGTAAAACAAGTGTTCTGCGAACGTCCTTCTCTATCGTCTCTGGTACGGCTTTTTTATCAGAGACATATCTAACGCGCAATTGACCAAAGTACACAAGAGTCCTGTGGGCACTGCTTACACAGGCTTTTCCCAGTTCCATCCCAGCTTCATTTTGTTCCGTTGTGAATAAAAAATAAAATAAAATCTGTGAAAAGCTCCTCAAGCTTTCCAGTGTGCTTGCAGGGTCAGGGAATGATTAGGTTTGCCTGACATCAATGTTTTGGGGACAGATGTGTGTTTATAATATTTTTTGAGCCCAGCTTTGAGCCCAGCTAATTGATTCAAGCAGAAATGAGTCAGTACTGCAGAGACCATATTTAATGATTACCTTCAAGTTGCCACACACTTCATATCATTAATCTCGATTATATATGATATCTGTAGAAGAAGAAAAAACTAAAGTCACTGCCATGAAGGAGACTAAACACAGAAAAAGGACACTGCACTTTGAGTTTGCATATAATAAAATATGCTTTGTAAATACATTTTCCATTCCCATCTAATCCTACATACTCTTTCAGATGGTTGACATTGGAGACTCCACAGCCATCCTGATCTAAAATTCAGCCATGCCTAAACTACCAAGGAAACAGAACAGGGAAAAAATGAAAAAGGGAAGTGTAACAGGAATGGATTAGTAATCCATTTAAAGCTACTCTCGCCTGTTCTCTTAGTCACAGAAGTTGCAAAGGTGTGTAGCTCAACATGACGCAAGCTCCAAGGGAATTTAGTTCGTAAAATCCCATATAAGTGTATAATAAACCTTATCAATGACCTTTGAATGCAGTCAGATATAAGAGTCCAAGGTTATTATGGCAAATATTAAGGAGTATGAATGCAGGTACATCTTCAAAAGCGTCTTTCAATCATTCATTCATTCATCATTGCAACTTTTACAGCATGACATTTACTGCCCTGGACAACAGCAAGTGGGAACAAGGATGTCGTCAAAAGAGAGGTGTGCAACTCTAATGCAGACTGATATTCTGATGTTAAGATTTCAGGAGAATTTGTACTCTACTTGAGTCATCATGAGCGGCTCTTTTAAACGGGGAAGCTCAAGACTTACTGTATTTGTTTAGGCCTGCTCTCAACCAGCGGATATTACCGTTGTCTTTTTGTATTTGTATATTTATTTTTTGCATGCTGTTTGAAAAGTGTTATAAGAATCTATTTTACATTCTTACTTACTTACATCTTCCAGTTCAACACAGTCGTGCTAATTGCTCTTATATTAATGCCGATTCTTAAAATATTTTCCAGTGTGTTCTTCTTTTTTGCTACTGATCCAAAATCCACAAGCGGCCTCTTCACATCAGCAACCCAAAAAATAGGTCAATAGGACTTTGATCACGCTGATCATCACAAAAGTCTGTTTGTTGTCCCAGTCAATGACTAAGTGACCAGAGTGATCACCACAAAGGACAAAACAGGCATTCGCATCTAAAAAAAAAGATTACGTGTCATCAATGAGTGAAACAGACAAGAACAAAAAAACACACACTACGACTTTGCTTTGAAAGTTTGCATGGCTGTAATATTACTGTGGAGCTACACGTCTAAAACAAGCTCAAACAGGGAGGCAGATAATCAGGAGACGTCGATCTCCACGATCTGAATTTATCAGCTCCGACCAAAAGTATATCTGTCGCTGCCTGCTTTTGTTTTTTCCACCAAGAATCCGGGCTCTTGATATACTTGCCAAACTTAAATTCCATTTCAAGTTAGATTCAATGTCACTGATTGCAGGGAATATATGTGAGACATGTCATTCTCGTGCACTCAAGGGTTTCCTGTCTACATCTAGCGTGCTGCCAGCACTAAAAGGACAGCATCACACAGAGATGACTTGTGCCAGCCAAATTAAATCTTGTGATCCATAATAACTCGGCTCCAATAGGTCTGGGGTATTTTTAAGACTAACAAAATTCACACAAATACACACACATAGCTCGCTTGCCCAAAAGGGGGGCCTAAACGGCCTCACTTACCAGCAGCGCTGTCGGACAGATGACGTTAAGTCGGCGGGGAGCGACTCTGTTCAGAACTGCAACCAAGTTCACGTTGCTTTTGGTGCCATTCCGTGCATTTGAAACCAACAAACCCTGTCAGCCCACCGCTAAGGCACGCCGACAGAAGCAATGAGGGCGTTAACGCTCATGTGACGATGTAACGCTCCACCGGACGCGCAATACCACAGAGTTTATCTCTTCTGCCTGCTATGAAGTCGCTCTGACATAGCGGTTAACATAGCGCTTTTAACAGCGGACACCCCTTCTTCCCCCCCTCCCCCCACACACGCACTGTGCAGCAACGCATGCGCAATGTGGGGTATGCGCACTGGCCGCTAGAGAGGTTTCACTGACTGCGAAAACCGGGCAAGTTAAAACTTGTGTACGGGCGTAGCAGCAAGCAGGACTTCTCAAAGTGCCCCGTTCAAAATCTACAGCTCATCACGATCATTTGACCTATGCCTCATAAATCCGGCTCAAACTGGACTATATTGCAGACGGAGCAACATCTGGAAAGGCTTTGCAGCTGGCTGAGATTAAAAAAAACAAAAAGAAAACTCTAAATGCAGCTGACACATGAAGTGAATTCTGAGCTGTTTTTTTTTTCTTTTCTTGAAATATTGAAAATGTAAAAAAAAAAACGTAAATTACAAAGGATAGCTGCTTTCGGTAGAGTTAAATTCTTCACAAATATTCAACTCATTTGTCTTCGGAGATATTTCACTTTTATTGATAGGGCTAATTCACAACAACAGCTGCCACAAGGCACTTTATGCTGTCAAGACCCTACAATAAGCAAGCGTTTGGCGACAGTGGGGAAGAAGAGCTCCCTCTTAGGACAAACCTCCCACAGCAGGCTCAGGGAGGATCAATATTTAATTATGTATAATGATTAATTGCATTATTGATGTATACGCACACAGAAGGTTTAAGGAAATGGCTGAAAAAGGTGCTCAGTGCATCATGGGAATTTCCCACCGGCTGAAACTTATTACAGTGTAACTAAGGGATGGTTCAGGGTCACCTAATCCAGCTCTAATGATGAACCCTATGAAAGCCTAACCTTACAAGTAGAGAGAGTCTCTCAATAATTAATTAATGGCACTGATTCTTTGCGCAGTCTTTTAGGAACGAATTTTAAAAGAAAATAGGTGCTATAAATGCACTAGATAGACTATCAGGTAGTTTACAACAAATTGAATTACCGAGGTAAAAGTAGGCTCCAACATCAAAACTTTGCTCATGTGCACATAAGAGTCCACATTGAGATAGTGGACTCTTATAAGTACCTGGGTGTTCACCTCAACAATAAACTGGACTGGACTACAAATGCAGACGTCCTGTATAAGAAGGGCCAGAGTCGACTCCACCTGCTGAGGAGACTGAGGTCCTTCGGAGTCTGCAGGACTCTGTTAAGGACATTCTATGACACTGTGGTAGCATCTGCCCTTTTCTATGCAGTGGCCTGCTGGGGGAGTGGATGCACGGACAGGGACAGGAGCAGGATTGACAAACTGGTGCCGAGGTCTAGCTCCGTGCTGGGATGTCCCCTGGAGTCTGTGGAGGTGGTTGGCGAGAGGAGGATGTTAGTAAAGCTGACATCCATCATGATCAACCCACATCACCCACTGCATGAGTATGTGAGTGGGCTGAGCAGCTCCTTTAGTCAGAGACTGAAACACCTTCGCTGCAGGAAGGAGCGCTTTCGCAGATCATTCATCCTAACAGCAGTTAGACTCTATAACTCCTCATTCACGATGTCATAAGTCACTGGACACTGTGTGAACATCCACGGTCACCACTTCATGCATAATGGACCTTCCATGTGTATGGACATGTGAAGGTATATATGTATGTATATGTATACATATGTATATTTAGTGTGTACATGTCTATACATAGGAATAGTAGTGGTACAATAGCTAGGTTCTCAGAGCATGTGCTGACAAACTGACCGGAGTCTTCACTAAAATCTTCAACCTTTCCTTGTCATCAAACACCGTCCCGCCCTGCCTCAAAACCTCCACCATCATCCCCATCGCCAAGAAGACAGCTGTGGCCAGCCCAAATGACTACAGGCCTGTAGTGATGAAGTGTTTTGAGAGACTGGTCTGTCAGCACATCAGGGCCGGTCTGCCTCCCACTCTGGACCCCCACCAATTTGCCTACAGGACAAATCGATCCACCGAGGACGCTATCACCATAGCGCTCCACACTGCGCTGAGTCACCTGGAGCACCGAGGAAGCTATGTGAGAATGCTCTTTCTGGACTTCACAGCTCAGCATTCAATCATATCATCCTGGAGATCCTGGTCCAGAAACTGTCTCACCTGGGACTCTCCACCCCCATCTGCCTCTGGATCAAGGACTTCCTGACAAATAGACCACAGTCTGTCAGACTCGGCCCCCACCTGTCCAGCACCATCACACTCAGCACCGGGTCTCCACAAGGATGTGTTTTGAGTCCCCTCCTGTTTACGCTCTACACATCCGACTGCTCCCCTACCCATCTCTCAAACACCATCATAAAGTTCGCGGATGACACCACAGTGGTTGGACTCATCTCAAGGGGGGGATGAGTCGGACTACAGAGATGAGGTCAACAGACTGACTGAGTGGTGTTCAGTTAACAACCTCCAACTGAACACCACGAAAGCTAAAGAACTTATCTTGGACTTCAGGAAGGGCAGAGCAGACCCGGCCCCACTTTACATTCACGGGAACTGTGTGGAGAGGGTACACTCCATGAGGTTTCTGGGCGTGCAGATCTCTGATGACCTCATTGTGATGTTGTTTATTCTATTACTCTTGTTCTCTTCTGCTTGTTTTCTTTTTTCTTTCTCAGCAGGTGACCCAGGTGATTGATATATGCATTTTTTTTCTTTTTTTCTTCTTTTTTTCTTTTTCTGCTCATTCTGTTGGTTTTTGGTTTTTGCCCTTCTCCCCCGTCCCTCTTCTCAGCTGTTTCTCTTTCCCTCTTTCTTTCTCCCCTTCTTTCCCCCAGTCAAGTCTGTCCTATATTCAGTAAGTGAAAATAAAATAAACAATAAAAGGTGAATCAAATGGACCATTATGGCAAGGCTGGGATGGTCAATTTGGTAAAGTAAATCCGTTGGGCATCTTTCTTTGCCTTTAGACAACAATTCTGATGGCAAAAGAGCCAAACGGGACAGGCAAAAAAAACCAAAAAAACCAAACAAAAACATTTATATTTATTATTGAAACTTGCACCAAGGGAGTGGCACTCCAATTTCGTTGTACTCTGTACAATGACAATAAAGGCTATTCTATTCTATGTCAAGCTATATAGTTTATGTCTTGCATATTTCCAACCATATCCATCATCACATACTGTGTATGCTACCATTGTATACAGTGTATTATCTTACTTTTTTTTCATTGATTGTACTTTTTTGTATTTTTGTATTTCCTTCTGATATCTGTAACGCAAAAAATTTCACCGTCGTGGGATCAATAAAGTCTTATCTTATCTTAGCTTAGCTTAGTTTAGCTTAGCTTAGCTTAGCTTATTCTATAGATGTCTCATCAAATCATAATGAGTTTTACTTTGATCTGTCAAACATTAACTCTTGGTTTTGGATAATTAGCATGTTGCTCTCAGTCACACTACATAATAGTGTATTCTGACCAAACTTAAATTTCAGTTCACTTTTCCCATCTTTACTATCAGAGCAAGAAACACCAGTTTGTGTCAAGCTTTGTCCTTAAGCCTACATTTCTGCTTTCAGTGAGCATCGTCTTGTTTCTTTTTTTAACACAATCAGGAGCGTGTCAGTGGAAAGTTTTGAGTCTTGGCTGCCTTTGCAGTTCATTAATAATGAGCATTAATCCAGGCAGTTTCAGACACATCCAAATACCACGGATTCATGAATGCCCAATGATTCAATTCAATATTTCCAACCCTCTATGCTGACGCACACTGCACACAGTTATAAACACACTTTTTATGAGACATTGTTAACTACTTTGTGATATGAAATACAATTTCACGTGAAACTGTACTGGCAGAAGCTAGAGTTCATAATGGTAATCATTCATGGAGAATGATTTTCCAGTCATTTATGATGTGATCATGGATTTGAAATAACCTATCCCTTGTACCATGTATTCCTAGGAAGTTGTTTAGTAGCGACAAAAGACACACCCAGATACAGAGTCTCCAAGGGAGGTTACTCTGTGGCAAGACAAATAATGTTTCTTATGTTGCAATGTCCCTTCCTCTGCGCTTCTTGTTCTCACAACAACATCTGGAAATAAGTTAATTAGTAACACAAATAATCTTATATCAGCTAGACATAACTCAGATGAGTCAAAGATCTGATGCCAGATATTTGTTGTTTCCTTGAAAGAGATACCAAGCAAATACTGGGGAAATATTACATAATACAATGACAGCCACTATCTTTTGAAATTGTTTTGTTCAAGTAGTAGGACATTTGATTCTCACTCTCACCAAAAGAAGCTGAAATAGCCTCATATATTCTATACAGGTTGATCCCGCCTGTGGGGTGAATTAGATGGAGTTACTGTTGAAGGGTACCTGATGAACTCATCTTTACATTTTTTGTACAGGTACCAACATTTAGAGAGACATATTTTTTATCTGTAAGTAACAGCATGGTGTAGTCTGCCATAAGTAACAGACTAAAACATAAAAAAGAAAAGATCAGCGCTTCTGTTGGGTTAATAATAATGGATTGCATTTATATAGCGCTTTTCGAAACACTCAAAGCGCTTTACAATTCCGCTATTCATTCACTCTTGCATTCACACACTGGTGGAGGCAAGCTATAGTCGTAGCCACAGCTGCCCTGGGGCAAACTGACAGAAGCGAGGCTGCCATATCACGCCATCGGTAGGTGAAGTGTTTTGCCCAAGGACACAAAGACCAAGACAGACAGAGCAGAGGATCAAACCAGTAACCTTCCAGTTACAAGATGAGCTTCCCAACCCCCTGAACCACGGTCGCCCCACAAACCACGGTCGCCCCACGACGGTTACTGGTTGGTTTATACTAGTTTTTCCTTAGAAAACTCATAATTCTTTGTTTGATTTTAGAACATAGATGTTTAATTATGTAGATTTGAGAAACCACAGTCTGAACATCTTCTATATCTCTTGGCAACGAACATTCATTGGGTTCTTTAAACGAAAGCGTCGCTCCTTTACGACTTTATTTGTCCAGTTCCATCATCAAGTTTAGCTCGTCATTAATCATGTCTGACTCAGTATAAGATAGATTGTGTGCGGTCTTTCTTAAGTGGATGTCAGAATTATTTTCCCAACAATGCCCAAGAATACAATAGCAAACGGGATCCTGAATTAGACTTTTAAATGTTATGTAGAAGAAGTAGCTGCAAAGAAGCTTTATCTTTCTTCCTTGTTTCACACTGGGGAGAGGGTATAGTGAAATCATAAACACAGAAATAGGCCAAAGTGCAATAAAACTAGATGTTCATGTTATAAACTTAATGCTGCTGGTAAAACAATTAAAAAAACACAATGGCAGATAAGTTAATGAATAACGGTGTTTATTATGTGGCTTTAATTCAATTCAATAACATTTTTTATGTAGCATCAAATCACAACAGTTGCCTCATGGTGGTAAAGACTCCACAGTAAACTCCAAAAATCATACGTCCCCCTTCCCCCTTTGAGCAGGCATCTTGGCAACAATGGTAAGGAAGGAAAGACTTCCGTCTTTTATTTTGTCTATAAAGCTACTGTACTGTAAGTGATTCTCATTTCTTATGGCTCAGTATGCTCACCAGTCTCACTGAAACCACGAAAATGTTTATCTGTAACCCAGCTGCTTCATCGCTGTAGCACAGCCAGCTGAACTCACTCATCACAGGCAGAAAGATCCAGGTCAGTGCCACCGCACACTGTACAGACCACCAAGGGGACTTAAAGCTCAACGCTCTCCCAACGATAGTGATCTAAAACACACTGCTTGCTATTAAGAGACCTAAACTCTGCGCTCTCCTTTACATCTTTCTTGGTGTTGAAATTTGTGGGATGATGACACTCAACTTGCATGTTCGGGGGCTTTTCCACACCAAACCACAGTCACTGTTTTCAGTTTTAGTCTTTAGACAAGTGGATGAGCATTTTAGTCATTTATCAGTATTATTCATCGAAAACCAAAAACATTTCCTTCCACTTACCCAATTCAAGGTCAGTTCGAGGTGAGGGATATGACATGTTGAATCTATCCCAGCTCTAATCATGAAAGAGATGGGGTACATCCTGTGTGGGGCTAACACAGATAACTGTTTCCACTCACAATCGCACCTATAAACTCACAAAGGCACAGTGAAACCATGCACACTCCCAGTAAGAACACACAGGCAAATATGATCCTATTTTAAGCTGTCAAATTTTAGTGAGCCTAAAATAGGTCTAGTGGATTAGAACACAGGGTACACATATCTGTGAGGCAACAATATAAACCACTGCCTTGCAGTGTCACATGTCAATCTAATCAAATCATGTTTTGTCTTTATAAACAAAGGAAACCTTTTATATTTTGGCAGATTTTAGTCTAACACTGATTGATATATGGAACATTTATACTGTCCTGAAGCAAGGTGCTTTATAAACAACATGCTTAATTCACCTATTCACAGCCAGTTATACAAGCACTATTTCTATGCAGAACTGCTTGCTATCTAACATTCACACACATTCATACCCTGATGGATGCATCACAGAGCTACTTCGGTTTATTATCTTGCCCAATGATATTTGGCATGTAGACAGGAGCAGGCAGGGATCAAACCACCAACCGATTGGTAGATGATCTGCTCTGCCTCCTGAGCTGAAAAAAAAAAAGAATACTGTACTCATAAATATACTACTCGCTTCAAGTGCCATTACCTGAACCGAAGTCAGGGCTCTTACACACAAAAGGATACATTAAAATGCTTATGTATTCAGAATATTGTCACAATTACTTAGTGTCAGAAGATTAGACATCTGGAATCCTGACAATGAAGCAGCTAAACAGCAACAGGTGGCTATAAGCTAACATTATGGCAGCTAATGTTAGGCTAGCGCTCAAATATGCTTCCTCTCTGATAAACAGCTTGATTAAATTCTCACATTAATTGAGAATTCATGTCCAAGTCCAACAATGCTGTGCCTTAACGTTAGCTAACACGGCACAGCAGAGCACAGCATGAGAAAACAGAATTCAGCTTACATTCTGCAATTTGCTGGCATTCATTAGCGATCGTGATCAGACCATTTATAGGGCCACAGTTCGTTAGTTTAGCTTGCTTTTTACATTACGTATGTGAAATGTGACACGTGTTTTGTCTGACGTTAACAGCCATTCACATAACTACATCTGAATGTGTGTGTGTGTGTGTGTGCGTACACATGCGCATGCTCAAGGATTTGGTAACAACAAAGGCTTCATAGAACATCTGTTCCTTTTAGAGATTAGTCTCAATTTTTATGTTGCAACGTTGGCTTGGCACGAAATAGCCGATTATAAGGGATCTCTGTTTGCAGCGCTAAATGTCTGCTGTTGTTTAGGAGGTTGGGGAAGAGTGAGGAACAGAACACAGTAGTACATCTTCAGTGCAAACGATTCCTTGTAAAGGGAATATAAGCCCTGTCTGCTTTTTGGAAAAAAAAAAAAAACATCACACATTGTTCTCCACTTGATACTGTGAATACTTCATATTCCACGATGAGTGGACTAAACTTAATGTCAGCTATCTAAAACCTGTTGTTTGTTACTATGCTTAATGAATAGTGAAGTCTGCCAAGGAGAAGTGAAAGCTCCCTTGGAAGGACGATAGGGGTTCACAACAAATTTTCAACTTGATCAGACTTTGTTTCAACTATTTATTCATTAGTTATAGTTGGACCGGACCTGGTGCTGTCTGACACTGTCCAAGTGTCAGGAAGATACAGTCTGGACAACACACGTTCAAATACACCCATGCACTGCAATTCCAAACAAGAAACAATGGTTGGCAGGTTGGCAGAAATACTAACAGCAAAAGATGATAAGTCTAAAGAAATATTTAATTTAAAATGAAGAAAGAAGTGTGTTTTTTTTTTCCTAAAAAGGAATTACATTCCCTGTGTTATCACTCGAAGCCCAGTTCAAATGTCATACCACTGTCAGCAGTTTGTAATGGGTGGGTATTTCCCTTTCTCATACACAACCCACACACAGACCTCATGATATGACCCATTCATGTTTCCTCACTGGTACTCTCTATTGTTGGAATTTGCAGTAGAATACACCACCTAGTGGAAAAGACAACCTCCTCTCATTACAAAGCTGAGACTACAAACACAAACGCCTTTAATGTTTACATTTAAATATCTTGCGCACTCACACTATAGTTCACAAGCTGTGACAGGAAAATTGAATTCCCATGCTGATCATTTTTATTGTTCTGCCACATATCCAGTGTTAAAAAAGCAATAACCGCACGCTGTGATAAAAGGAACACTATAACGGAGGTCAGTCAGTAGCTAAGTTTCTCCCTTCCTGCGTCATATTCTTTAATTGCTGCTGCTGATGATCACAGGAAATGCCACTAAAGTGTTTATGGCTCTTTCGCATCACTTCCAGTGGAATAGCAGTCCCAGCAGGGCTGTGCTGGGACATCAGCTTGTCTTCTTTTGAGCTGTCTGCTCCATCTAATCCACTGCTAGAGCCACTCATCTGGAAATTATGAGTCACCTCTTTTTTAACCAGGTCCTCCAGGTCTGAAGAAAGAACAAAGGAATGTTTTTAAAGATATTATCTCACCCAGAGAACTGATTCATGCAGATGACCCTTTTATTTCTTTTCTCTTTTTTTGCTAGTTGGATATAAAAGAAGATTTACAAGTAAAGTGTTGGGTAAAACAAACATGAAGGCTTCCACAAACTTGAGCACGCTCCTGTGCATTTTAAATAAATTCATTTGAAGTTTATGAAAACGCATCAATCTTTTAGAAGCTGTAGTCAAACACTAATCAATATATATTTATGAGGAGAACATTTTTTCTAAATAATAACCTAGAAAAGGTCATCGCTGTACCTTTGATAAATGACAGAATCACTTAAGAATTGTATTTTCTATTAATTTGGATTATCTTTATCTAATATTTGATGATCTGAAACATTTAAGTATGAGAATCAGGATGAGGAGTTTATCACAGCACATCACTTTGATTTGTGATGTGTTAAATCAGTCTGTGATTCCCAGCTGATTTAAACAAATATCATTTTAAACATGGCATGACTGATCTCAGCTCGTGTTCATATCACTCTCTTCTCATTACTTACACTGGAGTACCGTCCTGTTGACAAGCGTATAGGCTTGGATGGGGTTCCTGCTCAGGTCAATGTAGTAGTAGAACTTCAGCTCCTTAGGGTACTGAGAGTGGGACAGGCTGTGAAGCAGAGGAATCATCCTATTGGACATGGGTCCCTCTGTCAGTACCTGGTGCATCATATAATTACACCAATCATCCTGAACAAAATTAGGAGTGATAAGCAGAGCTCGTAAGTGACTGTTCTCCACTGCCTGACAAAACTCGGTGCAAACTGCACCTCCTGGACAGGCGTCCCTCTGCCACAGAAAGCATCTGAGGCTGCGGGGCGAATCCTCAAGGAAGGAGACCAGGCGTGTGGCCTCTTCAATGTCACTTTGGGCGCTGCTGTGACAAACAAATAGGTCATACTTTCTTTTCCATCTCAACTCACAACTGAGAACAGTAGGCAGCTGCCGTGGTTTCGAGGGGGTCCCCCCGGGTGATGATGACAGCGACGACGAAGAGCACGATGGTAATGTAGATGAGGATGATGTTAATGCACCACTAACAGAAGACACTGAACCTTTTGTGGCTTCTTTATTGTGTTGCTTTGATAAAGATCCTCTCGATTTCAAGAGTTTCTGGAACCAACCTAAAGGAAACAAAAAGATTTTAAGGTCGATTTGTTTTTCTTTTTAAGTATAAAGATTTCCTGACATTCCACACAACTTATGAAAAATCGTGTGAATAACAGTAGATATTTTTGTCACACGTGCACAAACAAATCCTCAAAAGGATTCTGATCAGATTTACACTGAAAGAAGTGACCAGAACTTTTTACTTACCGTGCATGTTGCTGAGGTCGTCATGGTTGTTCAAATTGTATCCAAAGTACTTCTGACAAATAGATATAGATAGTGATAGATAAATAGATAGTGTTGAATTCCATCGGTGGGAGCTTCTAAAAATCCAATTTCTCCACTCTT
Source organism: Rhamphochromis sp. 'chilingali' (assembly GCF_963969265.1). Classification (NCBI taxonomy): domain Eukaryota; kingdom Metazoa; phylum Chordata; class Actinopteri; order Cichliformes; family Cichlidae; genus Rhamphochromis; species Rhamphochromis sp. 'chilingali'. Next base: position 23,746,702 of record NC_137935.1, on the reverse strand, counting down.
TAAAAACATCGCAACCCGAGGCTGTAGCCGAAAAGCTAACTCACACAATAGCAGCAAAGAGAAAGTCACTGATATCACCATAAAATGAGGAAGTTAGAGACTGCTGGAAGGGATGTCTCAGCATGTGCAGTCGAATTTCAAATGCAAAAACTGTCAGACTTCACTGATCACCTTATTCATCGCTGTAAACTGACATTTGTCAAAAAAAAATATTTTGCTTTTTTTTAAACAATATGATAGAAAAAACTGATCTCATAAAGAACAAAATGAAGTGGGAAGCATGAAGACAAGGTGGGAAATGTTAATAGGCCTAACCATGTCCACAAATCTATTTCTGTAATCCATGTGTTACTATGGTTTGCATTTCCAGCTTCACCATGAAGGAAGTTAATAAAACCACTGTTATATATTTAAACAAGAGGAAGTTTGGGGTGACAGTAAGCCTCAACCGCCCCCCCCCCCCCCCCCCCCCCAACACACACACGTTATTTATGAAAAAAAGTCCTGTACTATGTTAATTGTGGTGGGGGGGGAACCCTCATTTGGGCTTTTCCCACATTTCAGCATTTTTGAAGTGTGGGAAAATTTCAGTATAATTGGTCTATTAAAATTTGAGTAGCAGGGTCCATATGAGTGCACCAGAGGTGGGCGGGTTTCGTGCATCTGCCCGCATAGCAACCACTGCAAAATGATACCATGTACTTTTTTGCCCCTCAGAGGCATGAGCTTTCACACTTTTTTCCCTTCTGCTATGCCACCTTTTGTTACACTTTAAGGATATTGGCATTTTTGGGTTGTCTCAAGTCCCAGAACATGAATTCTCTAATCATTTAAAGTAACTGAAAAAATATGGTAATAGCTAGCCAGTAAAAACTAAAAAGAAAAAAGATTTTAAAGATTTTAAAAAGCAAAGTAACTCATCATTACACATCTATACATGTTTCAGAGTTTCAGTCAGTAAAATAGTTGCTTTGGTTTGGTTAATCTCCCCTGGAAATGGAGTTTGTAATCAGTTCTGTCTGTCTGTTAGCAGTCTAGCATCCATTATTTTCATTATTTTCTTTTTTTTTCTTTGATGGTAGATACCAATAACAGTTCCACCTGATTTAATTTTTGTTGAAATCTGGTCAAGTTCACACCTAATGTGAAAATCAGCAAAAATTTTGTATTACTCACAATTTTTCCAAATCCAGAAAATTTATCTCCACAGATAAAACTCTCTTTATTAGTTATGCACATCAGGAGATCCAGGAATCTGGAAACAGCGAAAACAGGTAAGGCCAAAAAAAAAAAGTAGTGTGATGGACTGAATCACAAGTGTTGGTATCTCACAAACACCCACACTGATAGATAGAAGAGATAAAGAATAAGGAGAAGAAAGACAGATAAAAAGGATGAGCCAGCACTATCTTGTCTATTTAGTATTTTTACTACACTGTGTTAAACTGGGAAATGGGTGAAGGTTTAATTTCTATCGCCATCAACAGCATATAATTTCCTAGGCCCTAGAACCTGTAGAGAAACAGTTTTCTTGTATATTTACAGTACAGTTTGTAGTACTACATGTATGCACATAGGAAACATACAGACCAATCACGTGCATTGTAACTCATCACACATGAAGCTACTCAGCCAATCATTTAGTTTCTTCAGTGCAACCCTGCGAACACGTGTGTGTGCAAACAGAGAAGTCTGAGAGGAGATGAAACGCAGAAGTCCAAAGACAAAAGTAAAAGCAACAGAGAGAGAAAAGCGGTCGGTAAAAGCTGTTCTTAATAATTCTTGATGTGACTGAGGATAAAGAAGATGAAGAAACTTCTCTTTCCCTTTTTAAATGAAACATTTTTTATGACAAAAGCTCATTTATTTTAATTTTGAATGTAAAAGAACATTGTTCAATTTTATTATTATTCTATTATTATAGAATTCTCGAGTTCATGGTGAAATAATAAGCATAGTGCAAAGTATTATTTAACTGAATGTTTTTTCTTTTATTTGAGAGCCTGTTGTTTGACTACATACAGACACTGATACAACTATTAGGCTACCTCAATATATATTATATTGAATTATGTGTTACTTTGTAATAACCGAAAATATTATAAAACAATAATACTTCTGGACCTTAATTTGAGGACTTTTTCTTTAATTGGACTTAGATTAGCTTAGATTTTAATTGTCCTGTCTTCGGCCTATATTATTACTATCAAATAACACAATTATTTACCTGAAATTTCTCTTTAGGTAGTAGCTTATACTGAGTACTCAGGGAACTGTAGGGGAATTTTTGCTGGTTAACTTAACCCAGCTGTTTCCTCTTGGTGGTTTCATATTTACTTTTTTTGTTTCTCTTTTTGTCGTATGTCTGCTTGTCTGTACCATCAGTTGTTCATATATATATATATGTATATATATATTATATATATATATTAGGGGTGCAACGATATTCATATCGATATTGAACCGTTCGATACAGTGCTTTCGGTTCGGTACGCATATGTATCGAACAATACAACATTTGTAATTTATTTTATCAATTTTCCTTCTGACGATGCTGTCTGTGTGGAGCGCTCAGTGAATCTGTGTTCGACTACTCCGCCTAGGCTGCACTGTCGAGCGCAGATTCACTGAGCGCTCAACACAGACAGCATAGTCAGAAGGAAGAGCACAGGGCAAGCTAGCGAGACAGAAGTTAAGCTCTCCTTGCAACAGGCAAATTGACCCTCATTCAGATCTGGCGTTTGGAATTATTTTGGTTTTCATGTGACGTATGACCCTGAAGGTAAGCGAGTCATGGACTAAAGTAAAACAGTATGTTGGATGTGCCATGCAATGCTCAATTACATTGGTGTGAACTAGTGTGTTAGCGCAGTTAGCTCGTTCAGGTGTTGGCCGTCTAGCCCCATGCACGGAGCGATCGGCGGTAGCTCGTTAACGGAGATTTGCCGTGTTGTGGCGTTAAGGTCATTTCAACGAGATTAACCTGAAAGCACTAGCGGGAACACAACGAATATGACTGCACATTTACGCCGACATCATCCTAGTGCAAAGACAAGTGGAAGCAGACAAAAAAAAGCAAGCATGCTACTAACTTTAGCCGAGTCATTTAGACAGCTGTTAGCACATGATTCTCCTTATGCTGCTGAGAATATAGCCCAGAAGAAGCGGATAGTATAGCTTTTATTTTGGAAAGAGACATTTCTCTGTAATAAACTCTCTTTTCCAAAGATGAGTGATTCCTCAATCAGATACAGGGCTTGCAATATCGCTAGCCCGACGTCCCGGAGCTAGCGATTTTTTCAGTCGGGCTACCAAAATCTATCTCTTCCCTGCCCGTCGGGCTATTGTAGGAAGGAAAAATATATGTCAATGCTTTTGCATTCTTTCGGAAATGTAGCTGGGTAATTATGTCATTGGCATCGGTGAGCCACTGTCAATATGTGACATATTGAAGTCACGTTTGAATTTGCGCTTGTTTTTTTGCTTTCACTTTGCAATCGTGTGAACTGTGTATAGAGAGCGACAGCACTGATCTGTGAGTGATGATAATTTGTGCACCAATTCCTCTGACATCGTCTTATTAATCGTTAGCTTACTATGCAAACATGACAAGTGAAATCTCCCGCAGCTTACACATGTGAGAGGTTGATCGCGCAGAGAATCGCTGAGCTTATGTGAGTGCGTGTAAAAGCATTTCAGTTCTGCTGAGCCAAATAAGACAGGTCAGGGTGAAGAAGTGACAGCCAAAGAAAAGCTTACCACAAAACGGAGAAGTTATGACAAATCAGACTATAAGGCAAAAAGAAAGTGCAGCTTTATGGTTTCATGGACAAAAGAATTTCTGTGGCTGCAATATGATGAGCTAAATAACCAGGGCTGCACATAAGTGGTCCGCAGGTGCGCATTCGCTGTCAAAATAAAAAACACGCACAAGGGTTAGGGTTAAATTTAAAAACTGTACTTTTGAGTTAAAATATATATTTATAATTTTAATAAATGACAAATTAAAAATGCATGAACATTTTTTTGTATCGAAAAAATATCGAACCGTGACACCAAAGTATCGAACCGAACCGAACCGTGAATTTTGTGTATCGTTGCACCCCTAATATATATATATATATATATATATATATATATATATATATATATATATATATAGAGAGAGAGAGAGAGAGAGAGAGAGAGAGAGACATGCAGATGTCACAGCTTGTCACTCTTTTTCACCCTATAGGCAGGGATTAGACCAATTATACGGGGATCTCTGTCCAGAAGAGCGCAGTCCTAGGAACAGCTAAGATACTGCGCAGGACCCTCAAGCTCCCAGGCCTCTGATAGAGGACCTGAGCTTGAAGGGGGTGAGCAGGGAATTTTTATATTTATATATATATATATATACAGGGGCACCACAGGGGACTGTCCTCTCCCCCTTCCTCTTCACCCTCTACACCACAGACTTCAGCCACTGCACAGAGACCTGCCATCTTCAGAAGTTTTCTGATGACTCTGCGGTGGTTGGATGCATCAGCAGGGATGATGAGACAGAGTACCGGGCTGTGGTCGACTCCTTTGTCACGTGGTGTGAGCAGAATCATCTGCAGCTCAACGTGGCAAAGACCAAGGAACTGATCGTGGACTTCAGGAAGACCAGGAAACACTTGACCCCTGTTTCAATCCAGGGGGTCAGTGTTGACATTGTGGAGGACTATAAATACCTTGGAGTACACATTGACAATAAACTGGACTGGGCTAAAAACACCACAGCACTTTACAGGAAGGGCCAGAGTCGTCTCTATTTTTTGAGGCGACTGAGGTCCTTCAACATCTGCCAGAAAATGCTGAGGATTTTCTATGAGTCTGTGGTGGCCAGTGCGATCCTCTATGCTGTTGCATTCTGGGGGAGCAGGCTGAGGGTCGCAGATGCCAACAGACTTAATAAACTGATCCGTAAGGCCAGCAATGTTGTGGGGATGGAGCTGGACTCCCTCAAGGTGGTGTCGGAGAGGCGGATGCTGTCCAAGATAAAGACAATGTTGGATAACACCTCCCACCCACTCCATGACATGTTGGTCAGTCACAGGAGCTCGTTCAGTGAGAGACTGAGATTACCGAAAAGCACCACTGAACGACACAGGAAATCATTCCTGCCTGTGGCCATCTCCCTGTACAACGCATCCACTTAACACACTGTTTGCTGCTACAACTACACATGTTTCTTTTCCAAATATTTATTTATAAGTGACTTATGTATGTATGTATGTATATATATGTATATATTGTACTATTCTTAGTTAGCGTATTGTCTGTCTTGTCTTAATGTTGGTTTAAAATGGAGCACTGTAACAAAAAATAATTTCCCCCAGGGATCAATAAAGTATTCTGATTCTGATTCTGATATATATATATATATATATATATGCTTGTTTTTATTACATTTTTAATAAATGGCAGGTTGGTTCATCTGCCTCCATTTCAGCTCTTACCTCCACTATCTCTGTATATGTCCAAACTACCTCAGCCTAGCTTTTTTTCACATTGTCTCCAAAGCTTCCAGCCTGAGCTGTTCCTCTGATGAACTCATTTCTAATCCTGTCCGCCCTGGTCACGCCCAATGAAAGTCTTAACATCAACTTTTTGTCAGTACCCCCATCTCCAAACCATACATCATAGCAGGTCTCACTTCCAATTTACAAACCTTTACTTTCCTCGCTTGCTGAAATCCTCTTGCCACAAATCTCCACTGACACTTGTCTCCACCCATTCCACATTTCCTGTACTTTTCTTGACCTCTCTTATGCACTGTCTGTTGTTTTAGATGGTTGACCCCAGGAATTAGAACTCATCTGCCTTCAGTACCTCTATTCCTACAGCTTCACAGTTACACTCGCCTCATTCTCATTCGGACATGTAATCTGTCTTGCTTCTACTGGCTTTCATTCCACTTTGCTCCAGAGAACATCCCCCCAGATACATAAGAGATGGGTGGATCGCTGGTATTATACCAGTGCTGTCGTTGGTATGGGATTGACGCTAGTGTTATGTTGTTTGTAACCTCTAAGTTTAGTATATAACCCACTTAATTGCTTTAGATAAATTATATTTTGGGAATGAAAAAATATATCTCAACGTGTCCTTTTTATTATTATTATTATTATTATTATTATGATAAAAATCACATTAATGAATAAATCATGTATTAATTTATTCATTAATGTATTTATTTAGTTATTTTTATAGCCTATAACACATTTAAACAACAGAAGTTGACCTAAAGAGACAGGCCCAATACAAATTATTTTTACAGGTAACTGGTAAAAATATTGGCATTGGTACTGGTAAAATAGACAGGAAAACACTACCGGTTCATTGAAATGAACACTGCGCAAGCGCAAACCTCAGCAAAAAAAAAAATGCCGGAAGTCAACATCACTTCCTGATCGTGCCTCTGACGTGTCTAAAACAGTTTTTTCACTGGTAGTGGGTTTCACTCCTGGGGCATTTATTATCAGTTTAAGTATTATCCGGTAAGAGTTCGTGTTCTGAATGGCAGGCAGGAGCCGTTAAAACGACACTGTATTTTATAAACCCAGGGCTCTCTTTCGCTTTTATCCACATATCTGTCTGTGTTTTTATTTAAACCAGGTACGTGCTTAGAAGATGCTAGACTTCTTCACCATCTTCAGCAAAGGGGGGATAGTGTTGTGGTGTTTTCAGGGAGCCGGTGTCACTGAATCCTTCACGGGGCCGGTCAACGCTTTGATCCGCTCGGTGATCCTTCAGGTGAGCCTCACGGCTAGCTGCTTGTGGCTGTTGTCTTTTTATCCAGCTCTCTGTAACAAGGGGCCAGCTAATGCTAGCACTAGCGGGTAGCTCATGCTAGCACTAGCTTATGGCGTAGCGATCAACTAAATAAGCTTCTTCTGGGCTGTGTGCCCCCCCGCATACCACTCATTCATATATAAGTTTAATATTTCCTGTGCTATAGTGACGTAATTTAGGTGGTTGAAAACACACACAGCGATAGCTGCAGTAGCAAAAGCTCCCGTTTACATGCTGTTGATGTTCTTTTTTTTTTCAGGAGCGAAGTGGGAACAGTTCGTTTAGTCATGGGGGCTTGAGTCTTAAATACAAGCTCGACAACGAGTTTGAGTTGATTTTTGTGGTAAGTCGTTCATATAAGTATTGAATGAATTAAAAAAAAAAAAATCAGGTGGGGATAGGTGTTTGTGTTTTATATGTGTTTATGATCATTACCTTTTTCTCGTTTCACCTGTGCATCTCTAGGTGGGTTTTCAAAAGATCCTGACGCTGACATATGTGGACAAGTTTATAAATGACGTCCAGCTTCGCTTTAGGGATCGCTATAAGAATGAGCTGGAGCAGAAGGGAGCTTTAAAGCTGCTCAACAACAGCTTTGAGTTTGAGAATGACTTCAAAGTGCTTCTCAGGTAAAGAAACAAAATAATTTCCATAATAAACACTTAGGTACCAAACAACACACAGGCCAATGTCTGTAGGTAGGCATGGAAATGTGCAAATAATGTTATTAGTAATATAAAGCCAATTCATTCATTGTCTTCCGGTAATCCAAATTCAGATTGTGGTGGCAGCAGGGTAAGCAGGGCATTCCAGATGTGATTCTTCCCAGCCACACTTTTCAGTTCTTGGGCGATTGCACAAGATATAAATCTCTCCAGCGGGTTCTGAGTCTACCTTAGAGTCTCCTTCCATGCCCAGAAAACCACCAAAGGGAGGCGCCCAGGCGAGATCCTAACCAGATGCCTGAATCATCTCAGCAGCTTTTAACATGCAGGAGCAGCAGCAGCTCTACTCTGAGACCCCTGCAGATGTCACAGCTTGTCACTCTTTTTCACCCTATAGGCAGGGATTATACTTTCCACAAGTCTGCTAGAGTTCGCTTGGGTCCCACTGACACAGTTTTCGTCATCAGATGGCTAACATGAGGGTCCACTTGGACGTTTGCGTACTTGCCCGCGTTACTGCTGAGGCTGCATCAAACTATCTGCCCAACTTGCACTCTATCTTTCCATCCCTCATAAATACTTGAACTCCTTTGCTTTATGTTTGGGAACATAAAGCCAATTCAAATTTTATTTTAGCAGCAATCAAACTCAAGTCTGTCTTGATAATGGCCAAAATATGTTTGTAAATATTTGTTTTACATGCCACATAAGAAATATGATCAAAAAGCTGTGAGATTTAATAGTTTTGTTGTATGTTTGTTTTATTAACTTAGAAAAAGTGAAAGATGCATCCCTGACAGTTTCTTTTTGTTATTACCTATGTTGACATATATTAATTGTTTATCAAAAGTGTGGCGGAGGAGAGCAGTAAAGCTCGAGGCCCTGCCGGGATGCGGACCTTTGAGCAATCTGGGAAATCTCAAAAAACTGTGAAGTCAATGATTGAGACAAAGGGTGGGGACAAAGGCAAGGAACAGGGTGGCAAGAAGAATAAAAATGCCAAAAAGGAGGGTAAGTGCTCTCTTTCGGTTATAAAAAGCAAACTCTAAATGGGTAAGGGTAACGTGATTTCAAACTCAGTTCACTCTAATCCTTTCCAGCTCCTGCAGCTCAGCCTGCCAAAGGGGATCAAGACAAGGCCTCAGCCTCTGGCCAGAAGATGGTGGAGAATGGTAACCAGAGCCTGACTGCTGAGGAGATCTTGCAAAAGAACAGAGAGGAATTCTTCCGTAAGCACAGGCCAGGAGCTTCTGAAAAACCCAGGTAAAGCAGCTGATACTTCCATGTAAAAGAGAGAGCAGGCCAAGAGCGATGTGTGTTTTAAAGACACATCTTGATGTCATTATCAATCTGTCCTGAATCCCAAGTTTATTATTTTTAATTGTTTCCTTATTATTTAAAATTCATTCATTTTTCTTTTCCCCAAAACTTATATTAAGTGTTACTTGTGTGTGTGACTGTCTGCTGTGTTGTGTTAGAGCCATGGTTTGATGATGATAATTGATTATTTTCTTTCCTCCTCGTGTGCAAAGCATGTTGAGACACTCATTTTTTTTTTTTTTTTTTTTATTCTGATCTCGTTCTCACAGTAAGTCGCCAAAGCCTCAGAAGCCAAAGGGGAAACAAAATCGTGTTTGGAACAATGGAGGCAGCAGCACCAGGGATCTGGACTACAGCGACAAGAATGGAAATGGTTCTCCAAATGGTGCCGAACAGAACCTGGAAGCACAATTTGATCCGGTATTTAGTGGTCTTTAATCTAACCACCTAGATCCCTAAGACATCTGCAGTTAGATTAATGTGATTAAAATAAGTGACGAGATGCCACATACTTAGTTCCTCGTTTGTTTTTCAGGAAATGCAGCCAGCCTCCATGAAGGGAGACTTGCTGTCTGTGGAATACGAGTCCAGTGATGAAGAGGAGATGGAGGAAGAGGATGAGGAAGTGGTCATCAGAGAAACAAGCAAGCCAAGGTATGAAATATTAGTTTTAGAGTATCAGGAATAACATTTTTAATGTTGTCTAAACTATAATTTGTGCATTTCTTTCTTTCGTTTTCAGTTCCAAAAAGGGTGGAGGTTTGTTTGGGATGCTGAAGGGCCTGGTGGGCTCCAAGAGTTTAACCCGGGAGGATATGGAACCAGTGTTGGAGAAGATGAAGGACCACCTGATCGGTATGAAGTCAGCTGCAGAAGGCATGATAGCCTGGTATTCGTTGTCTGGTATTCATTGTCCTCCTTTCTGATCACACAGCAAAGAATGTAGCAGCCGACATTGCCTCCCAGCTGTGTGACTCTGTAGCCAAAAAACTGGAGGGCAAAGTCATGGGCACATTCACCAGTAAGTACACATTATATACATAGCAAAGTATTGATTTGTAATTTATAGTATGGTTTAAGGATCATGTTTATATTCCTTCTTCCTCTGAGTGCACCAGTCCGCATGCTGGGAAGAGTAATAAAATTACAGTAATCCATTTTAAACATGAAGTGTATGTCAGAGCCTCTCATACTGATAAGTAAAGTCAATTAACTGCAACTCTTGTTGTTAAAAAAATAACTCTGATGATATGAATGCTGTAACAGTATGACCCCCTTGACTTGATTCACATACTTGGCCTTAACTGGCAATTCCAACTTATTCATTTCTTTTATTCATTGTAATTATGAATTGTGGTACTATGTTACTTTATGGTGTAATTATATTAAATACACTACATCTGTAAATGATGTTGTGCACTAGCACATATGGGTAACGCCGTGTGTGTGTGTGTGTGTGTGTGTGTGTGTGTGTGTGTGTGTGTGTGTGTGTGTGTGTGTGTGTGTGTGTGTGTGTGTGTGTGTGTGTGTGTGTGTGTGTGTGTGTGTGTGTGTGTGTGTGTGTGTGTGTGTGTGTGTAGCTGTGGCCTCAACAGTAAAGCAGGCCCTGCAAGACTCACTGGTGCAGATCCTGCAACCCAAGCGAAGAGTGGATATTCTGAGAGATGTCATGGAAGCACAGAGCCAGCGAAGACCTTTTGTCATCACATTTTGTGGTGTCAATGGAGTGGGAAAGTCCACCAACCTGGCAAAGGTGAATTGACATTGAAATTTTTCTGCTTGTTGGTAATTTGAGTAATTTACCGTGTCCTTGTAAAGGTAAACTTTCCTTTCCCTTGGTCTAGATCTCCTTCTGGCTGATAGAGAATGGTTTCACTGTGCTGATTGCAGCCTGTGACACATTTCGTGCTGGTGCCGTGGAGCAACTCCGCACTCACCAGCGCCGCCTGAACTCTCTGCATCCCCCCGAGAAGCACGGTGGACGACCTGTAGTCCAGCTTTATGAGAAAGGTTACGGGAAGGATGCTGCTGGAATTGCTATGGAGGCCATTGCCTATGGTAAAAAAAAAACAAAAATCTACTGTGGCATTAGTAAGGGGTTGCTGGTTGATGCCACACAGCACAGTGTGTTGTACCTTAGCTGTAAAGAAGGGATGTGGCACTTTTAATATTAGCATTGCACCCATTTCAGTATCACTTGTTCACCTTTCCACTTTTGATCCCTGTAGCCCGCAACCAGGCGTTTGATGTGGTGCTGGTGGACACTGCTGGACGTATGCAGGACAACGCCCCCCTAATGACAGCGCTGGCCAAGCTTATAGCAGTCAACATGCCTGACCTAGTGCTGTTTGTTGGGGAGGCTCTGGTGGGCAACGAGGCAGTTGATCAGCTGGTAAGATCACTCAGAAAGTTGAAATATTTTTTTTGTACATATAAGATGTAATAATTAGTTCATTTTCAATTTGAAGTAATACAACAGTTAGTTCATATCTGTATGAGTCATGCGATCAGCTGCTAGAGCTTTCAGTCAGTGTCTAACGCTACTAAAAAAGAACTTGGTTAGGTTAAAAAAAAATTCTATGTATTCAATTGTCCAGCAGAGGGCAGTGCTATTGCATTAAGCTGCTGTTTTGTTACACCCCTGCCTCTAGACAGCATTAGGTTGGAGATTTACATGTGAACTCTTTCCTCAGCAGTTTGTACCTGAACAACTCTGCTTTTGCTTCATGTCCATAGGTGAAGTTTAATCAGGCTCTGGCAGACCACTCCATGTCTGACAAGCCTCGCCTCATTGATGGAATTGTTCTCACCAAGTTTGACACTATTGATGACAAGGTATTTTATTCTGATCACTTTACCATTGGGGCCATCTCATTTCTGTGATTTAGAGAATATTTGAATGCAGTTTGGTAATTAGTTTGCAGCTGCTTTCTGCCTTGTGAATAATTTGCATTATTTCTCATTCGTCATCCTTCCTTCTATACAGGTTGGTGCTGCCATCTCCATGACTTACATCACAGGCCAGCCTATTGTGTTTGTGGGCACGGGGCAGACCTACAATGACCTGCGCAGCCTCAACGCCCGTGCTGTGGTCAGCGCCCTGATGAAGGCTTAAGTTGGCCGCATGTTCTTCTGGTTTATTCATCATTGCAGAGAAGCCTTTGCCACACTGCCACAAGATGTTCCAGCCCCGCTATAGCCCACGTTTCCATGCTGCTGCCCTGCGCCCCCTGCTTTTGGAATCAAATGAATGAACTAAATGTCTCACGCAGGATGTTATTCTTCCAGTAAAAGGACAAGTGTGCATTTGAAAAGACAGAACGTGTTGCATCAAAGCCAGAGGAGCCTCCCTTTGTATTATTTTTAAACATTTGGGCCAAATTTAGAAAGTACCTCAGATCAGCTTGTGTTCCGAAACGGTGAAGTCTCATTCAAATGATATAATTGCTGACTGGACCTAGGCTGTGCTATCGGTTTACTGGTTTACACAGTAAAAGCTTGGAAAAGAAAAAAGCTCCCTACCTGGCATTTGTCAGTCAGATTTCTTTCATCTAAATGAGGTCGGGTAGTGCGTGTTTGCTGGATGTGACATTTCAGCAGCTGCCTGTGCCTGAGGAAAGGTTAGTGACCACAGTGCCTGTCTGTCTCCTGTCTTCTCAGTTAACACTTCAATAATGTGGATACTTACCCACTAATTTCATGGCTTTGCAGAAGAAGAAGAAGCAGCCCCACTAGTCTAGTGGGGAAGACAGTTTATGATTTACAATAGGGTGGGTGTGAATACCAGCACTTATCAGGTTAGATGTTTTTTTTGTGTTCAACAAGAAGAAAATCACGGCATAGAAAAATCAAGGTTGACAGGGCAGTGCATCAAGATTTCCTGAGCAAATTAACAGTTATGATTTAAAAGTCATCTCCCAGAGTTCCTCACCTATATAACACACAGTTAATTCATTGCCATTACAACATGAAGACTTTGATTCCCCAGTTTATAGTGGATGAAAAGCAGAAATCCATTTGTAAGTTTAGGTTTTTCTTGTTCTTACAGGTGTCCATAGATGTCAGACTACACTTCTTAGTGGTCAATTAAAGTTCTGTGGCCCTTTGACTTATTTCCCCCTCTGATTCATTCATCATTTGTAAGAGAAAATTGAAGTTTTAAACATTTCGGCCCCCCTTTAAAATGTGGTAGTGCAATATGAGAACTATAAAGAAAATTTGAGATAATTTATGAGAATGTAAAAGTTTCTAAATAAAGCTGCTATATGCTATGACAGCCTCTAAAGTGGCGCTTGTTGTACTTTGTGTTAGAGATGCATGTACGAAAGGACAGATGGAATACCAAAAGCTTTATTTTGAAAATGGTGCTTATTATTATAAATACTACATCAGAAAACACATGCAAGTATTAAAAGTACAAAAAGGGGCTTTTAAAGAACTATTTTTTTTTCTTTATTTTTAGCACAAGAGTGGCAAAGAGGTTGCTACTGCCGGGAACCGCTCTGATATGAAAACATCTGAATGTACGTTTTTACGACAGTCGTTACAGTAACTCGTCCCTTTCCCCACCAAGCAGTGTGCAAATCAAGTTTTCCAGGTTGTGGGATGAGCATGACTGATTCAATCTATTCACACAAGACTTAAAATCGAGAGCAGGGGTTGTGCATTAAGCTCAATGCGTATTTACTGTATGTTGAAAATTCAGCATAACAGCATGTTTAACTACTGTGGATTCACATGTAGTGTTTCTGTCGAACTGAAAGGGGAACATCCCATTCAGTTACCCGGATGCTTCCCACAAAGTGGATGTTCCAGCAACATTTAAATCCAGTATAGTAGGGGATGCCAGGCAAACTTTTTTCCCTTTTAGTTAAAAACGGAATGAGAAGGGAATCTGAAAAATAATGATGTAATTAAGGTTCCCCATAGATTCCTAAATGTATTCAACAAAATCAGACTTGATCTGTGAGTAAAGCTGTGGAAGAAAATGCATCTGTCAAGAGTATGGGGTTGAAAAGAAGTGGAAGGAATTGTCTGAAAAGCTTAAAAAAAAGTCAAAGAACATCTACTGAAATGATGCCACTGACAATTGTTAATACTGCCACACCAGTTTGTGGAAAAAAATACCAGTATTTTTTTTTTTTTTTTTTTTTGTAACTAAAATTCAAGACAGACTTGGATTTTCTACCAGCATACAGTCAGAAAACAGTTCTGAACAGGACGTTTAGTCTGAAAATGTCTTTAGCGAGAGGCCGCAGCTCCGAGCCAAAGAGACGAGTTCAGTCTTAACCTTGAAGGAGGCTTTTCTGTGTGTTAATACCGATCTGCTGTTCCTCTCCGTTCTGCGACGGGGATCCTGCGGATACACATTGAAAAGAGACAACGTGCAAAGAGTAAGCAAGTAAAATTTTATTTGTATAGCACCTTTCTAGATAAAAAGATCACAAAGTGCTTCACAAAGAGCCCACATTTATGATAGATTTTTGATAGATACTGACAAAGAAAGAACATCCATGACCTCTTTCCTGTCCTTATTTCTCATCTTGTGATAAACTGAAAGCTCTTTTATAGAGCCCCAGTGCTAAAATAATAAAAAAATTTGTAAATGTGATGGCCCTTTTAATGCAGATCATTCAAAGGCAGGCTAATGTGTTCCAATTCATTCTGCTTACCCCAGCCATTGGTGGACACGTCACGGTTGCAGATCTCATTGGCCAGCCTCTCAAAGTACTCAGGCAGGTCAGCGTACTCGTCTCCATAGGAGATGACCTTGATGCCCTTGTCAAGCATGTTGTCGCGCAGCTTCTTGAACTCTCCCACATCCTCTCGCCGCACGAGCATGAAGTGCTCGAGGTCCGACTTGTGTTTAACCGCCTCCAAGAACAGAGCCTGGAAGGTTGTGTCGTCTACTGTGCGGCCGCAGCCCAGAAAGACAAAGGATTTGGTCTCGTACAACTTCTGAATCTCACGCTGCAAAAAACACCCAGTGATAAAGCTGTATTATTTCATTCACAGGAGAACCTTTCAAATAAACTAGTGCACGTCCAGAGGAAAATTGTAAATCATTAAGATGTACACATATAAATGTTTACATCTTAAGCCAAAAAGGGGGCAGAAAGCAGTGAACGTTAGTGCCTACCATAACCTCAGTGTTCCTCAATACATTCTGATAGCCAGCAGGGTGCAGTACGATACCACTGGGGTTGGTGTAAACACCGTGGATATGCAGAACACTTAACCTCCGTTTCTCCTGAGCCCACTCCAGCACCTAGACACACAAGCACACACGAGTGCACACTTAACAGTCCATTGCACAAAATCCTGTTCTGGCTGGGAATGGAGCGCAATCACTGAGCAGCAGTGAGAGGATATTCGCCCTGATGGAGATGAGGCATAAATACCAGGACTGAGAGGCAAAGTAACGGGTCTCTCAGAAATCTCTGCTCACTCTGGCAAACTTGTGTTCTCTTTAAGAAACCACTCAGCTAAGTTTAAATGTGCTGGGACATAAATGATGGGCAGCTGAGAATTTGCAGAAAACTTATTTGGTACTTAAAAGAAACGTTTTGTACTAGAAAAACATGTGCTTCCTCTTCAGCCCACTTTAAAGCCAAAAATCAAATATTGTTCAATGATTAAAAATGGAAGTTAAACTTTCCTCCACCTGCCTGACAGAAAGGGCTCTTTCAGGTCAAAAGCCTCGTTTATTTTTTCTCCTAAACCGGCCAACGGGGAACTTCAGTGGAAGCCGGTGTCATAAATGTAACCAGAGCACAAGACAGTGCTCGGGGCAAAGTTTAAGCAAGATTTTAATTTGTCATTTATTTTGTCTGAATTTTAGGGAGTCATACCTACAAACCTTCCAAAGTGCTCGTGGTATCACATGATGTTGGGGACCTTTGCCCTCATTTGAGAAAAAAAAAAAAAAAAGACAAAAAACCCCCAAACAGCTGACGGCATCTATTGCAGCAAGAAAGATCAATCAATCACATTTCAAGTAATATTTACCTTCTTCTCATCTGTCAGGTCCAAAGACTCCAGCTTGGTGCCCTGATGGGCTGCATAAATTTCCAGCAGGTTGTCGAAGTTGGTAGTGAGAACGAGTGCGCCGCTCTCCATTAACTGCAGCACTGACCGCAGTAAGTGTTTCCCTGCGTGCTCCATCTTACACTCCAAATCATCAAACACTTCGTACAGGCAGTCCTTGAAGAACGTGGACCTTACATTACCTGTTCTCTGTTTAAAAAGAAAGAAAAAGGAAAAGCACGTTGTTATTAGTGGATAGTTTTTTGCCCAGTTGGGGCTTTTACTTCAAGATGTAGTAGGTTTGGAGACCTGTGTCTAGTTGCAACTGCTAAATGAGCATTTTAGACCAAACTTGAGCGCACCTTACTAATGCAGCCATGTGATTCAGGCATAACAAAGGATTTAAACTTGTCGTTAAAATGCCTCTCCTTGGCACAGCCCTTCACGATAATTTAAGTGAAACTTAGGTGGCGCTGAAGAATGAGATAGCTGGAAAAAACTGTCTAAGGCACATTCACTTACTTCTTCTAGTAACTAATAGACTTCGCTTAAGTCTATTTAGAGATTACAGACTATGACTTAAACCTCATCCTCACCTGGTGAAGCTTTTAGTTTAAAAAAAAAAAAAGGTGGAGGTGGGGGAACTGGGCTGCTAAGAATAGCTAAAAGACAATTCAGAAATGCACTGACCACTGTGATCCTAGGACAAGGAAATACTCCGCGGACTCTCACAGATTACAGCTCTAATGGGCTAAACAGCAGGAGTCCTTTCCACAGGAAGAAACTCATTATCCACATCCAGCGTCTACAGCACCCATCCTGACCGCCGTGTCCTTGGCCTGTCTCTGGTCAGGACTTACGTAATAACCAACTAAAGCACTCGAGACCAACTCTGTCTTGTAATTCTAATCCTAATTTTTTATAATGCACTTAGCAGCTTTACAAACAAAAACACTCACACTTTAATTTTTCAGGAGCACAGTAAGAGAGAGTTCAGTGGAAAATTTTTTTTTTACAAAATACTATGATTTGTTTTAAGTAGTCATTGCAATACAAATTGAAGATTAAACATCTCAGATTATGGTCTAAACAACTATCAAAATTACACGTCTTCCCTGAATTGAGCCAAACCTTTGGTCAGCACACTTGTAATTAGCCTCTTCACTGCCAAGGGTTTCAGGCCTAGACAGTCTCTTTAGGTTTTAACTTTGGATTACCCCCATTACAGACCGCAGCCACCCTACGAATACACAAATCCATGAAAGTGGGTTAAACTGTCTCTGTCTTATGTTATTGGAGGTCTCTGACACTATTACACAGCTGCTGAGTTCTGTCTAAAGCACTGTACAGCAGTTGCTCTGTTAGCCCAGAGCAGAGTAAAACTACAGTGTACATCTACCTAGCTCTAGTGCTAGCATGTGTGCTTCTCTTCACCAAGAGAAGTATTTGCACATAGGTTTTTGTGAATTAAATGCCTATAGGCATTTAACACTCATACAGACTATACATTACTGTGTGCTTGCACTAGACTTTAACTCTGCTTGAATGTGAAATCTGGGCTGTGGGGGTGGGAGTGGGGGACTGCTGGTTCACATTATTCTATGCTTGTTTTTTTTCCTCAGCATGTTAGACCCGGCTGTGTCTGTGGCCAACGGGAGTGGGCTGGTGTCTGCACGACTGTGGATTGAAATAAACACGATGGATAAAGCCATAAAAGCGCTGTTTGTTCCCTTTGTTACAACAGGCTGAGGGCTGAAACAAAGCGTGTTTTATCAATGTCAAAGGTGCGATGAAACATGACTAACACAGGAGGCAAACGGTATTAAGTCTTCCATCTGCCAGCCCAGCTCCAGAGCAGACTGGTTCAATAGTAAGAGAACTGAGTCACATGTAAATCTATCAATCTAGCAAACTAATGAGTCCAGCGAGCCGTGGTTTGGTTAAAAAAATAAATAAACTAAACATTGTTTTCTCACCTGCAGCCTCACACAGCCTGTGGGAAAAAATGATAGCAATGCGCTGCATTTAGACACATGGCACAGTAACCGTCTTCAAAAACACACAAGAGGGCTCAGGATCTGACTGTAAATGTTTTGTGTTCTTCTACACATAGTACACGCTGGCGGTTACACACAAATGTCAGGTTTATACGGTTGAATAATTTAGAATAATGTGACTCTACTTTGGATAAATCCTGAGCTCCAGCTGAGTCTCAGTCCTCCTCAAACAGATGAATTCACCTTTATCTTCAGCCTCCTCTCCTTTATCTTAACTGCCACACCCTTTTCAGAGATAAACACATATAGAACATGCACTTAGACTGTGTCATTTTTGTCAGGACATCACTGCATTCTGGCAGTACCACACCTCTTCTGTGCAGTGTGTCACTGAGCCTGTGAAAGCTCGTAAGGTTACTGTTATGATTAGGTGGTCAGGTAAAGGGAATTCCTGACAGCTTGGGTAACCTTGATTGGCTCATCATAACATTTCAGGTGTTATTAACCTATGATATTTACCTTTGATGTTTTACATATCTCAAAATATTATGCTTTCATCAGTCATCACTGTAAAGGGTAAATGGACTGATTCTTTTCTACTCAAAGCAATTTTGAAAGGAAAATACTTCCCACTCAACAGGTCAGGGAAGATCTTGTCACATTTTTTTTAATTTGTAGCCTTGCTAGCAAAATATTTTTTTACAAGGGCGACCGGTCTGGGCTGCTGGAAGTTCAGTTTAACATTCAGGCTCTTACTAAGAAGCAGTTGCATTATGTGCAGAATGTGGTTTGACATTGAGCTGTTAAACAAAGAAAGACTTTCAATGAAGAAAGTGTGGTTTGCTCCAAAACATAAATGGTGTGTGGAGTGTGACAGATGTGCAAGACACCCATGTTATACTGGAGATACTGCAGCAGCATTTCTGAATCTTATTTATATGCTTTTATCTTTATCCTACTCTCTTTTTGTATATAACATATATAATGTTTGTATTTAGAAATGATTGTAAGCTGTGGGGCTTTTTCCCTTTTAAACAGCATATTAGCTTGTTGCAGATACATTTGTATCCTTTACTCTCTACCTTCCCGTCACCTGTGAGATTTCCTTTATTCTAACGTGGCATATACCCCTCTAGTATTAATCCAGAAGTTTCATATATCAAGTCAAACTTCTGCTTTCATTTCTGCATTCTGACACAGAAGTTATTGCTAACATTAAAAACGGGAACAAATCAAAAGTCAAAATAAAAAAAACATGGATGCACTTCCAAACTGGCACTACTTAACTAAACATTTTAAAAGTCAAAACTGTTCCAATATAAAGCACCTGGAGGCAGTGAACATAGCTTGTTCTATTACATATGCAAATAATTTCAAAATGACTGAATAAATGTTTGCCTGTATTGACTTTTGTGGGGTTTTTTAAAAAAAACAACAATCCACATTAAACCTTATGTTATAGGCTATAGAGGTTTTAACCTCTTATGATCTCTTGTGTCAAGCCACAGAAGCTGAAACAAAATGTCTCCAGCTGGGGAAAGCACACTAAGCTGCCAGTCTGTCTAACATGTGTTAGTGTGCATGCAACAGGGAGGTGTAGGAAAGAAAGCCGAAGAGGAAAGGCTCAAGCAGGCTTACCGGGGAAAGTTTCTGAATGAGGTCATGGGCCACATGCACCAAATTCTTGTCTTCCTGCATGTGCTTCTGGAACCGCCGATTTTCCTCTTCCTCCAGTAGGTCAAAGTCATTGGCTGCATCGAGCAAGGCCTGGATGAGGCCCTTCCAGGAGCGGAGAGCAGGGACCTGAGGGGCCACTGCAGAGCTTACCCCCGTACCAATCACCAGGACAAGCTCGGGGGCTCGCTTAGTCTTCAGACTGGGCAGCAGTTTCCTTTGGGGTAGGCAGAGATTGAGTGACGATGGTTCCCAAGATGGTACTTCCCAAATCCTTCCGACAGCATGAAGGTTAAACAAACTATTTTCAAGCCCACTAACATGCAGTCGGACACTAAACCATACCTTTTATGTAGGGCCCGCAAAAATTAGGAACTCAAAAAAAAAAGAAAAGAAAAGATTTTAATCAGCCCTGTTGATGAATTAGTTATAGTCATAGCGTGCAGCTGGCTCTAAAGCAGCATCTGAGCTTACCTGGGCTTTTTAGCATTGGAGTCTGCATCCTGAGAATCCACTGCAGGCCGCTTCTCAGTTTTCACTGCTACAACAGAGGCCATTCAGCTCCTGTAATGAAAACATGATCAATTAAGAGCCTCTGTGCAGTATGTTTAGGGAGTGACTAGTTAACCAAGCAAAACACAACAAAACAAGTCTGGACCCTAAATGGGAGTGGTGTGTGAAGCTTTCTGAAGAATCTAATTACACTGAATCCTACCAGAGCAGTAGAAAATACCTGTCAAAAAAGGGGGGAGGTATGTCAATCAATGTAGCCTGCCTTTGTTCTTGTTCCGCATGTCCCTGTTCTGCTCTGCAAACAGTAAATTACTTATTCATTTCCTCCTGCAAGCACACCTTACCTCAAACCTTCAGTAAAGCTACTGTACCTGGAAAGTAGGAGTATGACATAAGCTAGTCATTAACTAGATAACAAGAACATGTAACTTGTTCTCTTTTTATAACTCCAGCTTTAATTCAAAGCTCCACCGGTTCAATATCAAACCATGAGTAATTAGTAGTAATTACTAATTAACCTATGGCAGTTCGTCATGACAACATTAATTTCTGAAGACACAACTTCGGTGACATTACATACAATCGATTACGTGTTACGGCGTCATTTAACAGCTAATGCTACGGTACATTGTTCAGTATTGATAGCTTACTCACCTTGGTACCGGTATGGTAATGCCCACTGTTTACTTCGGTTAAAGTGGAAATCCTCTTAATGCGAACCAGGCGAAAGTTAGTCCTTTGTAAAGTGAAATAGCTCGGAAACTGATCTGAATTCGAAGCTTTTAGGTTTTCAGTGGTGTTTAAGCCAACCCGGTAAAGTTACAGTATAGACAGTGTCTTTTACTAAACAACCTAAAAATGTAACGAACTGGCGACGTCAGTTAGCTACAGTTAAAACGTTAACTTCCCTGATGTTCTGAGCCGAGTTACCTTCTAGGTGTTTTTAAAATCCTGATTTAGCCTCCTGTTTACTTGTCATGATGATTGTAGAGCATTTAAATCCGCTATCCGATATAAACCAGTCCTTCTAGATAAAACTTATGTCACTTATTCTTCGGAGCAGCGCAAACAGCACAAACGTTACCGGCTCACACCGCTTTTCTACACATTGTCACTCTCTTAACTTCAGCGGTACCGTTGAAGTCGCCGCCTGCTGAGAAGTGCACCGGGTCATATGATGCCTTCATGTGCTGAGCGAATGGCTCCGCAGTCTTTATTGATGCGAGGCACACAGATCAACTCACGCATCGTTGTAGCTATCGGCTAAACGTGTCGAAAAAAGCACCCAGTCTACAGAGGTGTTGAGTTTTTTCTTTTTTTAAAAATGCAAGATAGGTGAGGCTCTACTTTGTTTCAAACCAAAGATTAGGGCAATTTCATTTTTTAAATATACTGTGCTTTGATAGTTATATCGACACGGTAATGTACAAATAGATTTCTGACCTCCACGGCAGCCCAGGTATAGTAACAAGTTTTATTTAAGGAAAAAAAAACCAACAAATGGACCTGCTTTAAAATTCAAACCCACAAAGGGGAGATTTACAAAGAGCATTTGAAAGCAGCAGATTTTCTGAGCTTTTCTTCCCGTGTTACGTCCAGCTAGGCAAGACGTCTCTGTACTCTATACAGATGTTATAGAGAATCTCGAGTTAATACTAAGAAATAATTTCTATTGATTTATTTATTTGTGCAGATTTTACCTTTTAGGGACAATAAAGCATGTGAATTCGTCTTTCTACTGACGTCATATATACGTGGAAATAGATGTGTAATGTCCCGAGATGAATCAGTTTGTGTTCAAAGTCTTGTGATTAAACATCACCAAAATAAATAATGACGCTATCAGGTGCAACTTTACTTTTTATTACTTTTTTGTAAATTAAATTTCTTTATTAATTTTTATGAAATTATTCTCAGTTATAAAGACTGCGGTGGTCTTCAAAACTGACGCTAAATTCTACATTTACATTGTTTTATAACGTATGCTAAACAACACGTCAGCACAGACTTTAACAATACCACTACTGCACTGCCATCTCCCGGTTGAAATACTAACTGCACCTAGAGAAGAATTTGGGGCAAAAGTCACCTGTTACGATAAGCACGATTCGAATCTTTAGCGTTTTTAAACTGGTTTGTGTTGATGTTGCGAAAATACAAAAAGTACAGAGATGTTTATGCGTTGAGTAAAGGCTTTGTTGATGGGTGATGCAGAGATAATGAATGCTTGCTGTCATTACAAACTTCTGTAAACATGCCACCTAAAACATCTAAATCAGTTTTACATAAATAAGTAAATAAATAAAAAACTCACATTACCTCCTTTCTTAAAAATTTATTTCAGAATCAATCCAAATTAACATTTTATGATTAAAATTTCAACACACAATGTGCCAAACAAGACAACAGTACATACAGGAGTGTAATAACTGATGTGTTCACCTGGTGAGTAAATATCTTACGATAATAGTGCAATCCAAACTGTGTACAGGCTTAGCCCATATCACTGCAAACAAGTTAGTATCAAATATTGTTTAGACATATAATCGAATCAGCAGACACGTTTTCAGTCTCTTCATGGCAATGCATTTTGAAGATACAATCAAACGTTATGAAGGCATACCGTTAGTCAGTTATCAACATTCAAAAACAAAATGTTTTCCCCATTCTACAAAGTGATTTCCTAAATTATAAATTATGAACTACATACAGTTCTAAGATGCCTTGTGTCCACATAAAAAGGCTATGTGTTCATGTCAGAACAGGAGAAAAAGGCATACTGGTAGCTAATGCTCTCTCTCACACGAGTGATTTCATTCACTGTTTATTTGCAAAAGTTGTAATCGCCTGTTTAACCGTCAAAAACTGAACCACAAAATTTCCAAACAGGAATAATCCCTTAACATTCCCTTTTACCCCCCTTTAAAAAAAATGCAGCAGCTATTCTCTGAAAATTCTAAGCACAGACTGTATCGTTGTCTAGGCTGGCAGGTATGGAGCTATGTTTTAAGTGAAACTTAATGCTAAATATCTGTATCACAACAGGGAGGATAACAGTCATAACTGATATATAGTGGATTTGCTATGAATTCATTGCTAGTCTGATGGAGGAAATAATAAGTGATCCAAGAGAGCTCGGCACACTAAAAGGTGATTTATCAGAGTGAATTATGGCTTTAAGTGCACTAGCAGAGATTGGATCCAGGTCACACTAAAAGAATCCTGCACAAACCTAGATATTAAGAGTCCATCAGGGTAGCCAGAGTTAAAGGATAAATAATGCATGGTTACTGTATTACACAGATATTCTATATCGAAATAGAGCCATCTCTAAAATTGGTCTTCCCTATCAGAACATTGATAAGTGCAGCCTTGCCCTCCCGGGCATCCCTCTGAGCTTGTCTGACGATATCATTTAACTTTTCTTCATTTTCAGAGCCTATAAGGTAGCCCTTACCACCGTAGCCATCTGCCACGATGTGATAGTCTGCAAAAAGAAGAGAATTTACCTTTTAACATATGCCCAGACATCACGGAGTGTATTCTACAACCAATCACAGCACGAACATGAACATTATAAATCTACCTGTATATGCAAGGCCGCATGCCACGTTGCTGCCGAGCATAGGAACCTGCTCTCTGGATATCTGACTCCAGCACGCATCATTTCCCACCAGAGCTATCACTGGTGTCTGAGGTGTGAAAAGCAGAGCATGCATTATCAAAAGACATCAGCAGAAAAATATGCACACACAAAAAAATGAATGCTTAAATAAGCTGTCGTGTCAGTGGTCCATAGCGGTCATACAGCAAGTATGAAAACATATTATGTAGTGCATCTTTCCATTGTATGACACAAGAACTGAGTCTGTGATGTTTAAGGCCGTACACACCAGTAGCTAACACTTGCATTATTTTCATTTGGTTTTGATCATTAGATCTTTCTCTAGACCACATGTGCACTGATCCTAACTGACTACTGTTAGCTACCTTGCTTCCATAGATTACATACATGTAATCTAAATAGGATTGTGTGTGATTTTACCTTGTGTCTAGTGAATGTGTCAAACTCTGCAATACTGTATCCTAAGGAGCCATCACCATAGACTATCCACACCTGAAACAAACACAACATAGCTTTTGTTTTTAAAACGTCAATGATTTTTTAAACTGATCATCAGATGATCAGGCAAAGCTCCCCAGACATACCTCAGATTCAGGCCGGCACAGTTTAGCCCCCAAAGCAAAACCACCTCCAACTCCCAGAGTCCCAAAGGCTCCTATAGGAAAGGAATGAAGAGCAAGATTAAAACATCATGATTGCAACTAACTCAGAATATAGTTATCATCCAGCCAAAACTTGTGCACTATGGATTTTTGTTTTACTTATAAAGCTCTTGGTTTAAACAACCAAAATATTTCATTGTTTTAATTAAACTATTTGCTTTGTCAGCAGCATCCTACCTGGATCGAGCCAACACAGAGGTCCTCTTGGTTTCATTATGTAAGCGGCACTTCCTACAAAATCTCCTCCATCTGCAACAATGACGCTGTCCTCAGCCATCAGCTCATCCACACAATGGAGGGCTTTCAAGGGATTTAAGTGGTATTCAGTCTTCTCCTCAGCTTTAGCCCTGAAATAAAAAATAAATAAATTTTAAAAAAGCAACATGTTAGCTTTTGTGATGGTTACAGATAGAAGATTTTGCAATGCATACTTTAACACAACCCCACTGCTTACTTGTTTGCAGCTTCTTTGGTAGCATCCCCTGCTTTGAGGCTCTGAGGCCATTCCTCTGGACAGCGATGGCCCTTCAGCCCTTCGGAAAGTCGCACTAAAAATGATCCAGCATCACCTGAAAATACAACATACAGTTTTGGGGGGTTTTTTTGCAGTTGTTGAATTAATGTATTTATTCTTAGGTCCAACTCTAAAGAAAAGAAAAAAATCAGGAGTATGCTTATATTTATATGCACCACATGTACAATATTTTATGATTATCTAAAGATTTTTGAATCTTTCCTTCCTTTAAAGCTAGCATGAAATCAGGGGGCAAACATACCCTGAATTGCTATAGTTGGTTTCCAGAACATGTCTGAGTTTTTTAGCAGCTGTGTCTTGTCTCTGTTGACAGCGATGATCTTGCTGCGTCTGCTGAGAGTTCTGCCGTAACTCAGCCGGAAGTCACACACAGTGCCTGTAAACACGGTGCACAAAAGTCAATATTTCTCCAGGGATCGTGGTGAGCCTGCAGCTATACACACTATGTAAAAAACACAGTTTAACCTCTCTCTGTATCGCAACACATACTTCCAGAATAAATTAAATCCAGAAGGAGAAAAAAAGATGCAAAAGAATTACTGAAAAATTAAAAATGCAATCAATAACACTGATCCATCGTGGAACTTTGTTAAATATTTACTCCGACATATTTTGAAACGCAGTTATCCTGCACAATTTTCTTTAGATTATAATATTAATATTAAATAGGTTGGTCTCAAAATGTTATTTCTCTTTTTATCATTATGGAATAAAAAGGAAACAATGTTTGCCTGACCTGCCAGGACTACCACATCGGCTTCCTTCAGAGCATCTCGTCTGTTTTGTCGGATGTGGATGGGGCTGTCTTTACCCAGCAAGCCACGACACATACCCCCGAGAAAGCAGGGGATGCCCAGATCCTCCAAAGCCTTCCTGTTTAAAATAAACAAATAAATGAAATAAATAAAAACATTTTTTAAAAAGGGGGAAACCATTTTGACCAGATGTAACATCCAAGTAAAAATACCAAAATATAATTTCACTGATATTTGAAGACTGAAGAAAAATTTGCTTAAGGCTCACCACAGGAATAGTTTAACACATTTTAACAAACACTTCCAGTATCAACACCAAACAACAAAGAGTGGCAGAAAAATAAAAGGACACGTGACTCATCTTTTACCTGATGTTATCCACTGGTGTTGGGGGTAGTGTTGCTTGGCTACCCAGCACAATAACAGGTTTCTTGGCTCGACTCACCAGCTCTAGGCACTTTTGGATCTGGCATGCATCGAAAAAAATGTTTAAAAATGCTGTCAATCTCCAATGGCCAGAGCATTTACGTATTGACGAACATTTACTACAAGACTTACCTGATTGTCTGTGGCTTGAGGGATGTGAACGGGAAGTGGAGACATATCCCTGGGCTCCCAGGCTCCAGCAAAGAGATTCATGAGGTGGTTATGAAGGTACCTTTGAAGAAAGCAGACCACAAAAATCAAATAATTCAGAACATATGAACACACTTCTGATTAGGGAAGAATAATGAGGAAAGAAATTCCCAAATTATGATATTATAAAAGATGCAAACATTATAAATAACCCAAACAGTAGCATGCAGTGCAAAAACAACATACCATGAGACAATTCTTCCCATCAGGCCTTTGGGAGGGTTCTTAACAACAAACTCCTTAGACACCAGGTGGAAGGGGTAGAGCGTGTCAATGGGGAACTCTATGAAAACAGGACCAGGCGTTCCTGACTGAGCAATGGCCAACGCCTTCTTGACCGTAGGCACAATTTCTCTGACAGTCCTGATGGAGGTGCAGAACTTACACAAAGGCTTGAAGAGAGACATCTGGTCGATATCTTGCAGTGCTCCTCTGCCCTGTTCCGCAAACACAATTGATAAACACTGAAGAATGCTTTTTTTTGCCTGTCGTTTTACTCTGCATGCACATTAATATTGTGGTGGCATTAATAATATCTGAATCCACTCCACCTGGAGTAGCGTGCCAGCAGCTCCTCCAATGAGCAGCAAAGGAGATTCAGCCATCTGAGCATTCTTCACTGCGGTCACTGTGTTAGTGAGGCCTGGGCCAGCCGTCACAGCGGCTACACCAACCGTACCTGAAGCAGAAACAAGCATAACAGCTTGCTGTCAGAGCTATTACTAAGGTGCACCTACATTTATCTCTACCTTGTGTAGTGTACATTTTTGTTCCATTGCTGTGTAGTATTGTTGCTATAAGTTATGTTTTACTTCTGCATTAATTTATTTGAATCCCTCTATTCGTTTTGGTGCAGTAATAATGTGAATTTCTCAACTGGGGGGTAATAGGGGTGTAACAACATCTGAACAGAGACCAAAATTGTGAAAAAAAAACCCATCTTCTGATAGCCATGGGGATCTGATACTGTCCAGCTAATGCAAACTAGGACAGTAAGACACATAATGTTGAAAGACACTTTGTTCATGATCAAACCAAAATCAAGTGATCAGGTCAGGTTTTTAGCAGGTTTTTAAATTATTATTCATGCCACCTTAATAACATCTAAACCAAGCCATTGTTTCAAGGAAGTGTTAACTCCTTTTAGCCTCTAAGAATGCTGTTAGATGCACCTTTGCTTGATAAATCATAATGTCTGCAGGAGGTGGAACGCCTGCTGTTAAGACAAACCCTGACAAGACTTCAACGCCCACGTTTTGTTTAGAATAAGCTGTACGAACACAACGTGTGCGCACATTAAGAATGAGTCGTATCACTGGAGATGCATTTTCACGCAATCTAAACCTGCACCTGAAAGTCTTGCCACAGCATCAGCAGCGAAGACTGCAGTGGCCTCGTGCCTAGTGTCCACAATCCGGATCCCCATCTTCTCGCAAGCCACCAGGATAGGTGAAATATGCCCACCCACAAGAGTGAAAATGTACTTGACCCCATGGGCATGGAGGACCTCTGCCACAATGTCGCCACCGTGCTTGGAGCTCTTTGTGTCAGTCTGGAATAAGTAAAGAGGGACAGAATTAGGTTACTGCAGACAAGATCGTGGCTGTTGTAACCACATAAACAATCGTGCAAACTAAAATAAAACCGCTGTCTAATATAAAGAGCTGACTGTGCTCTGTAGGGCCACCTGTCACACTCCTTTTCATCCCACTGTCGTTTCCTATTATGCAACAACCGCATATTGTTCAGGGCTGCAGTGTTGATGTGGAGCCGCGGGGATCTGATAACCTTTGTGCTGGAAAACCACAAGGCTGGTCAAAGTTTACGTGAATAGAGTCCAGCTTACGCTTCAACACTGACTGCCTGTAGAAGACTTTTTTTTTTTAAGTGGCCACAGATTATGCAATGACTGAAAACAGAGTGCATAACGAAGGATAGCACAGAAAGCACACAGATTACGGTGTTGACTTTTTTAAAAAATACCTACTTTGTGGAACAATTGGTAGAGTATGCCAAGTTTGTAGGCTGCAAACAGTAGCCCACCCAGCACCAGGCTTGTAAAGGATCCGAGAACAATGCCGACGACTCCAAAAGGCTCCATGCTAGAATGCGGAAGCAAATCCCAATTTCTGAAAAGACACTACGGTAAATAAGCTAAACTTATTATATCAAAATCTACGGAGCTACCGGTTCAGCAGCTCACCGGTTCAAGCTAGGCTAATAAACTATGGAGCTTCTTCTACAACTGCTATACACCCATTTCAAAGGCGTACACGTGCAACTACATTCACTCAGAAGTTATAAAATTTTAAGTTACTCCGAGGATCTGAAGGACATTTGGTCGTCTACAACTTGAAACGACCAGGTACCCTTACTTTACACCTGCGCCGACACAGAAAGAAATGTGACAGTTGATGGTAAAGCCGCCTGTAAAGGATATAGGGTACTTCCGTTTAGTAATTTTCAAAATATATGACTGCTGCTAAAGTTCACAGCATTTATTTATGGGGTATACACGGGGATTTTCTTTTCCAGTTGTTATTATTTTTCTGTAGCCATGAACGCAATAAAAGTTACACGTGTGTCTTCATTAGTTGCTGTGTATTTAATCGTATGCTCACATGTATGGCAAACATTGTACCTTTATTGTCAAGGTACAGATTTATTTCCGTCTTTAGTGAACGTGAGGGCGCTGTTCAAGCCAAGGACGGTCTCTAGTTCAGGTGTGTCAAACGTGAGACATAGACCTTCCCATTGCAGTAACAGATAAATAAACAAATGACAGAAAAAAAATCTTGTTTTTCTTTTTTTTTTTATTCTCTGCTATAGAATTCAATTTTTACAACGGGTTCACAGTGAAAAGGCAAAAAAGTATAATTTTAGCCATTTAATTATTTGTGTTGACAGATTTCTTTCATCGGCTATAATGTATCATGTCGAAAAGCTGAGACATACTGTTGAAATTGCACTTCTCGGGGATTTTAAATGTGTAGTTAAACTTCTATAAAACGACCGAAAGGGGATTTTCACTGATCCAGCCCATTTAAGATCCAAGTGTGCTGCATGAGCCACAACATGAAATGAGTTTGACACTCCTGCTCTGGTCAAATCAGGGACTTTACACAGTCAAAGGTTCAAGATGTGTAAAATGGGTTCAAACTGCATTATTTGTAGTGAGAGCAAGATGCATGTTAAATAATAAGTCGAGTGAAATCAGCAGATTGCATAGTAAAGGAAACAAAACAAAATGCAAGATTTTATAATTTGAATGAAAATATTTACAATAGATTTTATAGGCTAGACAGTATTAACATAATGAATCTATCAGTCTTTTAATGAAAGAGCATGGTTGTCTTTGTCTGTGTGTATGTGTTAAAGTTAGTTTGTTGTTTTACAGCATGTTCACAGCAGTGTGCAGAAAGGAAGTTTGTACACATCGATAACCTTTCCATAATCAGGATTTTCAGCAAACAGTAGTTTATCATGCACCCGTTGTTCCTCAAAGACAATAATCTGAAAGAGAGCAGAAAAATAAACATAAATTAACTAAGGTTCTTTAGTTACAAGTTACACTTATAATTCATGTTCCATCTTTTGATATTACACAGGTACCTCATTCTCTCCACTTCTAAGCCAAGGTGCTGGGAGATAAAGGAAATGCTGGGGGCCAATAAACCAATAACGTCCAAGGTTCTGCCCATTGACAAATATAATGCCTTTACCCCAACTCTGTGGATAAATACACTATCAACAAACAGAAACTAGCCAGCCAGCCAATACAGCATGTATTGGTTTTTTTTAAAGAAAAAACCCTCTAGCTTACTTGCTGGTTAGTTAATGTTTTCCACACAAACTGTTATACTCACACGAAGGCTGACAAAGGTGTCTTTGGGAGGGCCATCGACACAGAGCCTGGCCTGGAAAAACCCGGGGATACAATGTGACTTGAAGTCAGTTTTCCATTGGCCTGAATTTGTTAATCTAAAACAAGAGCCACAAAACACATACTGTTATCAAAGTGCACATTGAATCTATACAAGGAGACTCGAGCAATTTTTGATTGAATCTTCCCTTTAACATAGACAATGAAAAGGTACACTTAGAAACCTGCCATTCTAAACACTGTACGATTTTGGCAAGAAAGACGTTTTAATCCAGATAACAGACCTTTTTATAAAGCTGGGCTTCATATCAAAGCAGGAGATGGAAAATCCTCTCAGTGGAGTGTTGTTCAACACAATGTCTCCCACAATACCTGTAATTTGAATTATAAACTGAATATTCCTTACAGTTATGTCGTTTATACGTTACTTTAAATGACTTATATATATATATATATATATATATATATATATATACACATGTAAAAAATAACTAGTCTTGATTGCAACTGATAGGTTTAATAGTGCATGCAGGAAAAAAAACGTGTGTCCTTCCAACCTCATTAGGAAATGAATACTTTTATTTTACTAGCACTATCCACAAATGTGGATGTCTAACCAGATACTTACTCTGGATTTTATTTACTTTTTCTTCATACAAAACAAAGGCAAAAAAAATAAATAAAAATAAAGCAGTAAGCATAGAACATCTTTTAGGACTTAAGCTTAAAAAATATGTGCCCTGGCCTGAAAGTCCATGCAGCTATGCAATCTGACAGCAGAAGTATTATTATCAGTATGAAAATTTGCTGAATTTAAATTGTAAAACTTTCTGAATGACATTTTGTCAAAAGACTGAAGCAGTCACTTTGATATAGCTATGTAAAAAACACACAGCAGCATGTGGAATACCTTTGCGCTGTTCATCCAGAGCTTTCCCATAATTCACTCTTCCACAGTTCTCCACAAGGAAGCTTAATGTCCTCTCCCCCTTTGATATACAAAAAATTAGTGCTTTAAATGTTGAGTATAAATAAAAGATGACTATGTACAATTTTCTTTGAGTCTATGAATATTCCAAGTCCTAACACACACGTCTATGGACTGTGGGAGTAAATCATAGTGTGCAAAGAGAGTTTACGGCCCAATTAACTAATGGCACTATTGTGTTTTGTAACTTCACTCCAAAGACAAATTTGGGGGTAAAATGGGATGATTAAGCATATTAACCCTAATCCTTAATTTAAGTATCACTTTGTAAAGTTCAGAGTAGATACAGAAAAAATGATCAGCACCTTTCCATCAGGGAGTGCAACCTCATGAGTCTTATAGTCCAAACAACCAACACACTCCCTGTTCACAAAAACCTGGAAAAGATTGAAAAGTCACACAGGCAGTGTATAATTATGCTGTATTTTGGATCTGTGGTTACTTTATCACTGGTATGCTCTTACCACTGCTCTGTCTCTAATGTTGTTCCTGGAGTTTAGGGCGCCTCCACCAGTGATAGTGGTTTCATACAGTGTATAACCATATGACTGACCATTGTTATTGTTCACAGGGAGATTCTCCATGTTCACTGGCTTGTCTGACTTGTGCGGCTGGAGAAATGGGAGGTAAAATCAAGTAAATGGTAAAACATTAAGAAAAATTTAAGAATTTGAAACATAATGCAATTTGATCAGATCTCTTGCTGCATCACAACACATGGGGAAAAAACAGGAGTAGTGTTGTGGCTTGAAAATTACAGTTTCTTAATGTAAGCTTTCACAAGTGCTCATGAAAGACTACCTGAATCACATTCAGAAAGGGGAAGAAACATAGCTAAAGGAGAAGTAAGGTCAAACCTAACTGCAAGTTGTGAGACATCTGTCTTAAGCATATAAGCAGCAAGTTGCCAGATTGCTGCACAAAGACACACATGCTGATAACAGCAGCGTCATGTCTGTTTGATACTCATTGTACCATGTTTGCTCTCCTTCCACCAGGGACCCCATATTTATCTGCTCTGATCTAGTTTTGTCAGTTATACTATCAACTCTACCAGATGGGCGCTTGCCATCTGCAGCTCACCTTGTCGCTGAATTGCAAGATGTCCCACAGTGACAGGTGTTGCTGGATAAAAGCAGGGCTGTAAGCTTTCCTTTCCGGAGAAGAGGGCACTCCAGGAAGAGGCTCAGCTGTGAGTTCGCAAAAACATTCAGTCATGCCTGAGTTAGACATTTTAGTAGATTTACATTGTTTTTCATAAATTAAAATAAATATGGATCCTTAAGAAGAACTTACAGTGGTACTGGCTGAATAAATTCCTCAGGTGGTGATATTTTGGAGTGCAGTCCCCAGCTTCAGATAGGGGAGCATCATAATCTGCCAAGAAACCATTGAGACCGCTGACTTTTTAAAATGAAAAGATATTAAACATTTAAACGAGCAAAATTGTGGTTTTATTTTTGGAGAGCCGTTATGTTGTCTGTGTTTTCTGCATTGATTTAAACCACAGCTAACAAGCTGTATTATAGTACATAAACCATGCCCCTTCCACGTTAACAGATTTAACAGGGGTCAAATTAAAACAAAAAAGTCCACTTCAGATAAATTTCTCCCAAAGTTATTTTGCTCTGTTTGAAGTAGTTCTTATTTACAATCAAGAAGTAAAAGTTTTCTTGTAAGAGTGCTTGCATTTATGCAGCACTTTTCAAAACAAAGCGAGAATAATATGCAGTAATATTAAAGAATACCAGGGGCAAAAAATAGGAAAAGTGAAAAGTGAAAAATAAATACAATATAAATGAAGGGACCAGGTCGTGTAGGGCTTTAAAAATCAGCAATAAAAATCTTAAACTCAATTCTAAAACTAACAGGTAGCCAGTGAATGGCTGCAAGGACTGTTGTAATGTGTCACTGCTGGAAAAGATATCCCTCAAACATGTAAAACACTTCTTTGTGCTTTGATCTCTGGGCTCTGGGGTCTAAGGTTAATCCCACCCTACCGTAACTGGTGACCTGAGATTTGTAGGCGCCAAAGTCCATTGCGCCGTTCATGAAGCCAAAGCTGGTTCCGCCATGAAACATGTACAGATTAATGGAAACGCCTCGATCCAAGATCTCGGACACCACAGCCAGCATGTCTGTCATAAAGGGCAGCACAGATTTTCCACTGTAGCAGTGTGTGACGACATAACACACAAAGACCAACAAGCAGCAATATATGGAGTTTTAAAGTGCATATTTACAATCTGCCTAAACATTTCAAATAAATAAACACTTGTCACTTTGAATCTTGTCATAAAATGAACATATGCTTGGAAAAATTGTGTGACTTAAAAAAAACATTTGCAAACCCTCGGCGTGGAACACGTGATGATGTTCTCCCCAGACATCAAACCATCCAGACCAGTACTCCATTACCATTAGAGGTTTCTGGGGCTACACAACAGAACACGTGTATTAAGTAGGCTCTATCTTGCTCCTCACTGTCACAGGCTGAATAAAACATTACCATCAATTCATAATAAAAATCCCCAAAGTATTTCTCAGTTGACTTAAATGTCTTTCAGATTGAAATGTCAACCTGTCATGACAATCGCAGATCATCGTTGACCATCACTTACCTGTATGTCAGCCAAATGTTGGATGGCTCCAAATGAGAGTCTCTGAAGGTTTATTGTTTTTAGAGCTGAAATAAGCAAGATGTCACATTCTCAAACACGATCCAATAACAAGGACAAAACCATAAAGTAAAAAGCGAACAAAGGACACAGACAACGATTGTTTGTATCTTTCTTTAGCTCAAGGTTTATCAGTGTTATTACCTCCTTCCACCCCTCCACATCTTAAGCCTTCCCAGTTGTCTGAAGTCATCAGAAGCTCTTTGATCCCTCTGGACTGGAGACACTACAGCAAAAAAGACAACGAAGGGTGCAGGAATCCATCATGCTGCAATGTCACAAACCATTTTAATGATTAAAATTGGCAATAATACACACATTCTTTATAAATGGCATATATTTGTCATCTTTTGCAAATGAGCCGTATTCATTCTCAACCTGGACTGCAATGATCGGGCCGCCTCCTTCAAACTAAAAAACAAAACCAAACAGAGAAAACTCTAGTTATTCTTTTGGCTTAAAATGTAGTGAGAAAACAGCCACCTGGACTTACCATCAGAGGCTTGATAACTGAGATGAGCTTGTCAAAGTACAAGTTGACAGCATTTACGAATCCAGGATAAGTTGTCCTCAACTGCATCTCTTCATCTTGTAGCAACCAGCTAGAGAAAAAAAAGAGGAACAAGAGAGAAGACACGGTGTGGTATACTGCGTATTTATGGAACAGCTTCAAATTGATGGGAAGATGATACTACCTAGGCAACCCGCCCAAGTCCCATTCAGCGCAGATGTAAGGTCCAGGACGCAGTATAACCCAGAGACCCAGCTGTGCTGCCAAACTGACATAGGCCCTGAGACAGGCACAGATGCTTCATGCTCTTTTCAGAAATAAATACTTTGTATGTCTTAAAAAAAAAAAAAAGTAGTCCTACAAACGTAACACATTTAGGTGGGAAACTTACTTAAGGTCCAGCTGATCCTGAAAATTAAATGTTCCCCTCTCAGGCTCATGGAGGTTCCATGGCACATATCTGAAAAATAAAGCAGCAAAGAATATATTCTTTGTATCATCAGCAATAGTACAGTGTATAAGGAGGAGAAATGTTCAACAGGCCTTCCACATAGACCCTAAACTGGTTTCTATTTGGCTTACTTCACCAAAAGAACAGATACTTGTGATTTAAGGCGTACAGAATGTGCACTGGGAACGTACGTTGTGAGTGTATTGAGACCACAGGCCTTCATCTTCAGCAGCCTGTCCTCCCAGTAGGCTCTGGGGACACGGAAGTAATGGACAGAGCCTCCCAGGATGCGGAAAGGCTCTCCTTCTAGAGTAAACTGAGACGAGTTGGCCTTCAGTCCCTCTAAACGACTCATTCTTCTCACATCAAGGTGATGTCTGAGGGGGAAAAAAATCACTAACATATAATCTAACAGAAAAAAGTTCATTTTTTTAAAGCAGGTATTGCATGCTGGATTATGGTGTTTTTAAGCTGTGTCAAAGCATTTGAAACATTTTAGCATGACATTACAGTAACAAATGATGCATTTAAAACATTGTAGTACCTGCAGACTGCACAAATAACGCATACATTTTAGGTAGAGTAAATGGAAAACCTTACCAAGACTTAACATGAAAGTTGAAACTGCCAGCTACATCAAAAACACTGTCAGTGCTGTGGCTTGAAGCTGAGCTTACCAGAGCGCATTCGTGGAAGGGGTGGATGGTGCTGGGAGGCCTCAAACACTGTGGATAAGGGAAACTATTGTTGTTTTAGAACAAAAATATAATAGTTCTCTCTCTCTCACTCTCTCTCTACCCCTTAGTCTTTGTCAGTGAAGCACTGCCTTACAGAAAACAGAAATCACACTGTACACAGTAATGTTGGTCTCTTCATATTTCTTTGCTCAGTTTTTACATGTTTTGTTTTTCTCGGTTTAGAGGGCAAACGGAACAACGTCACATTAACAAAGTGTACTTGGTAGGAAATGCTAAAGGTTCAACTTTATTGAACAACTAATTGTTCAATCAGTTCAACTGTTCAGTGTAATTGCGGTTACAAACATAACTTAAAGTATGACCAGCGAAGGCAGGTGGAGTACCTTTGTTGAGACTTCTGGTTCATCCACGGTGCTTGTAACAAGAAAAGAACAAGAAGCTCCCTGTGAATGAAAATTTGCATTATGAGGTTAGGGGCTGTTCACAATTATTTACCTTTTTATAAGCGCACAAACAGGAACATAGGAGTAGGAGTTTAATGGCTGATTGACATATTCGGAAGTATTTTCTAGGCATTTGATTACACCCGCCAGCACCATCACACATTCTTAAAGAGTGGAAGTACCTCTCTAACCATATGGACAGGAGAAGTGGTTTTGTGTGCTTCTGCAAGGGCAGCTATGGCGAGGCCACATCCCAGTGCACACAAGGTGGAATCAGGCCATTCAAACTGTGAAAGAGACCAAAGGGTGACAGGTGGCTGTTCCCTCAACCCTGAGCACACAGGCCATTGCAAGACACCAGCTGGAAAGACTCTTGGATCTTTAGCAGCCCTGAAAGTGGCACCTGAAAAACTGTAACGCTAACAGCTGGGCTTACTGCTGGTGTGTATATCCTAAAAAGCAAAATTATGTTTTGTTTTGTTATTCTAATGTAAAGTAATTTTATAGCATTGTGTCAATCAATAAAGTTAGCTGCTGTTGTAATTTCTATAGCTTCAAATGTATCTTCACCAAACAAAGCAATAATGAAAAAAATGTAAAAATTCGGGAACATTCCCTTTCCCCCTTATTTGCCTGTTTTATCAGGTTTACACATATTTATTACACCTCATTAAATAGCATTCTGGATTGATTGCTTTCCTGCCAATAACATGGATTTTTATTTATTTATTCATTAAAATAACACACAAGACAAAGTCAGCCACTAAAAAGACAAGGGTCTGTCTGTAGATCCCATTTTAAAAAAATCTGTCATTCAATAAATTATTTACAAGAATTTAGAGTGCTCTCCGTTTTCAATGAGCAGGTGAACTTTTTGGTGGTCCCTAAGTATCTACCGTAGTTGTCGCGTTTCATTGTAGTGATGGGATTTCCGGATCTTTTTAGAGAACCGGCTCCTTCGGCTCACTAAAAAGAGTCGGTTCTTTTGG
Source organism: Rhamphochromis sp. 'chilingali' (assembly GCF_963969265.1). Taxonomy (NCBI): domain Eukaryota; kingdom Metazoa; phylum Chordata; class Actinopteri; order Cichliformes; family Cichlidae; genus Rhamphochromis; species Rhamphochromis sp. 'chilingali'. Next base: position 23,709,834 of record NC_137935.1, on the reverse strand, counting down.
CTCCCAACTGGATCTTCAGGTTGTTTTGTTGCTTTAATTAACTAATTATGGACAACAATATAAAATTATGCACAAAAGGAATTAGTAATGTAAAAAAACGTGGTTTTCTTTATATATATGTTTATATATAAATTAGAGATGGACCGATCCGATATTACGTATCGGTATCGGTCCGATACTGACCTAAATTACTGGATCGGATATCGGAGAAAAATAAAAAATGTAATCCGATCCATTAATAAATATCACGAAAGCACCTCACAAAACTTGCAACACGCCGTAACTCACCTCAGAACGTTAGCACGTCGGAGCAGTATGCATCACGTGATAGAGCGGCTGTGGCATGCGGGACCTGTCGGTGGTCTGGATAGCATTTGGAGCTTCGCTAGCAACCTGGCATTTCATCTCCGACAAAGTTATCCCCGAGAGAAGTAAAGCAAGTGTGTAAGTCCATCTCTGAATGTTTGTAAAGCATTCCCACGTTAAGCTTAACGAGCGACTGCCTCTCGCTCTCCGGCTGCTACTTCAATCGTGAAACTGCTTAAATGATCAGCTGATCGGCTTTTCTGTAGCGAGTCCGTCTTTCTTGTTTGTTTTTGGCCCACTTTGCACCAGAAAGAGGAAACCAGCGGCTGAACAACAGCAGCACGTTTAAGCTTGATAAGCTGTTGTTAGAATTTATTTAATATTACTTTCTACACCAGGATCGTTTTCTACGTAGCTGACGCTGGTAACTGTGCAGGGGCGGATCTAGCAAAGTTTAGCCAGGGGGGCCGATAGGGCATTAACTGGGAAAAGGGGGCACAAAGACATACTTTTCTTTCTTATTCTCATTTAAAATGTCTAGCTTTTAATAAATAATTATCTGACACCCAAAGTTTTAATTTGATGTAAAATGAATAGAAGTCAATTACTGTATATAGTGACTATTAAGTCTAATATATATACCCTAGTAAGCTATAGTACTTTTTCCTTTGGGGAGGTACCATCTGTGCAGTCTGCAATTTTGTTGAAGAAAGATGTTGAATCTATTTAATATTTCTGTGCATTTTTTTTCACACTGCATCAAATTAAGGTTGATTACGTCGATTAAGCATCATGAGGTGGCGCGTGAGGGGTGGTTCCCTATTTTTTATTTATTTATTTTTGTTGTTGCTGGGAGTTGGAACCCTATTAGTTAGGTTGCTTAATATTTACGCTAAGTACTCTTTAAAATACCAGAATAGGGAGGATGGTGTAGGTCTAAGTTTATTAGATTGATCAGTATTGCTGAACTATGAAATATTTTTTTTGTATACAGGTATAACAGAATAGCTTTAGTGTAGTTGTTGTTTTAAACTTGAGTATGAACTTGCAGACTTGCAAAATGCAGCAAGATATTTTAAAAAACAGTTTTGTTGATTAAAAAACACTATATCGGATTCATATCGGTATCGGCAGATATCCAAATTTATGATATCGGTATTGGTATCGGACATAAAAAAGTGGTATCGTGCCATCTCTAATATAAATATTTATGAGGGCCCCTAGAGACAAAACTCGTACAAACTCCAAAACACATTTCTAGCGTTAACTGAACTTCCAAAACAGAGCTACCTAGATCACTTAAATTACACAATCGAATGCATATGTCTATTGTTTTTGTATTATCACACAAACAATCATATATATACATATATATATATCTATATATATATATATATATAGATATATATATGATTGTTTTGTGTGATTATATATTAACTGATCAAGCACACACATCCATACATATGCAATAATACTAAGTGCAATAATCCTTTCTGTCATCGTTGTATTTTTACTCAGTTGTATATAGTATTTGTATTTGTATTCTATTTTTATCTTATTGTATATTTATTTTATTGTATTCTACTGTATATAGTATTTTATTCTATTCTGTACAGTTGTGTACTGTATTTATTCTTATTGTATTCTAATTTTTGCCTCATAACTTTTGCACTGTCCACTTCCTGCTGTGACAAAACAAATTTCCCACGTGTGGGACTAATAAAGGTTATCTTATCTTATCTTATATATATATATATAAACACCCAGCACGCCCCTGCGGGCGGTTTATCCTTCAAGCTCGGGTCCTCTACCAGAGGCCTGGGGGCTTGAGGGTCCTGTGCAGTATCTTAGCTGTTCCCAGGACTGCGCTCTTCTGGACAGAGATCTCTGATGTTATTCCCTCCGATGTTATATATATATGTATATATGTATGTATGTATATATATATATATATATATATATATATATATATATATATATATATATACATACACACACACACACACACACACACACACACACACACACACACACACACATATATATATATATATATATATATATATATATATATATATATATATATATATATATATATATGTATACATAGTGGTGGTCAGAGGTGTGGACTCGAGTCACATGACTTGGACTCGAGTCAGACTCGAGTCATTAATTTTATGACTTTAGACTTGACTTGAAAAAATGTTCTAAGACTTGTGACTTGACTTGGACTTTTACACCAATGACTTGGGACTTGAATTGGACTTGAACCGGTTTACTTGAAAAGACTTGATATTTTACCCCAAATATAAAATTTAACATGCATATTATATAGAGATTGAAAATGTGACGTCATTCACGGATAGAACCGCAAAGGATTCTGGGAACTCGTGGCAAGCGGTACTAGCGCACGCAGGCTTTCAATTAAAATCAGTTATACAGCGATAAAAAGAAACACAAAAATGTCAAGAAGCTGTTGTATTATTAACTGCAATAGCCGGTCGCATGACAGCCACGGGAAGCCGACGAGTAAAGAGATCGGTTGTTATCGGATTACGTCGTTGAAGAGAAATTGTTCAAGCCATGTTTCCGAAGTAACAAAGACGCGACGGGTGGCCTGGATTTCAGCCATTCAAAGATCAAATATAACGTCCCAGAACACTCCAGCTCACAGGTTAGTCTGCTCCAAGCATTTACACGAAGGTCAGTGTTTTTTAGTAGTTAATACGTCATTTTCACAACATAATTAGTGATATAGGTTACAAGCAAGTCTGGCGCTGAACAGAAATTGTCGCGCTATGCTTCTTTATTTATTGTGCATAAATAGTGAATTGTCCTGACACAATATTGCGTTTCGCTTCTGTTATTATGGTACATTGACAAAAACATATACTTTTCTTCAAAGGATAAAACAGGTTTTTTGTATCACTAATTGCCCAGTACGATTACAGCATACAGTATTATTGTCACTGCTACATTTCTGTGATGCTACCAGAAATTATTTCCACTACTAATTAATTACCGTTGAGCTCAAAGGTCCTATTAATAAACGGTTAAGGAATGTGTATTTATGACGACAATTTGTGAGACTGGTAAACTTATGATACGTACGATGGTCTTTCATTCTACACGGTGCATTTCAAGGTCCTGTACCCATCCGTCGGTAAACTGTACCTGGGCTTGTTGCAGTGACCTGAAGTTACTAAACTTCATGAGTGTATGCGCTCACTCCAAGAAGCGTATGATTATAAATATGCATATAAATATTAGGGGTGCAACGATATTCGTATCGATATTGAACCGTTCGATACAGTGCTTTCGGTTCGGTACGCATATGTATCGAACAATACAACATTTGTAATTTATTTTATCAACTTTCCTTCCGATGATGCTGTCTGTGTTGAGCGCTCAGTGAATCTGCGTTCGACTACTCCGCCTAGGCTGCACTGTCGAGCGCAGATCCACTGAGCGCTCAACACAGACAGCATAGTCAGAAGGAAGCGTGCAGGGCAAGCTAGCAAGACACATGGACCTCCCCCACCCTCATTCAGATCTGGCGTTTGGAATTATTTTGGTTTTCATGTGACGTATGACCCTGAAGGTAAGCGAGTCATGGACTAAAGTAAAACAGTATGTTGGATGTGCCATGCAATGCTCAATTACATGGGTGGGAGCTAGTGTGTTAGCGCAGTTAGCTCGTTAACGTGTTGGCCGTCTAGCCCCACACACGGGGCGATCGGCGGTAGCTCGTTAACGGAGATTTGCAGTGTTGTGGCGTTAAGGTCATTTCAACGAGATTAACCTGAAAGCACTAGTGGGAACACAACGAATATGACTGCACATTTACGCCGACATCATCCTAGTGCAAAGACCAAAACAACAAGCATGCTACTAACTTTAGCCGAGTCATTTAGACAGCTGTTAGCACATGATTCTCCTTATGCTGCTGAGAATATAGCCCAGAAGAAGCGGATAGTATAGCTTTTATTTTGGAAAGAGCCATTTCTCTGTAATAAACTCTCTTTTCCAAAGATGAGTGATTCCTCAATCAGATACAGGGCTCGCAATATCGCTAGCCCGACGTCCCGGAGCTAGCGATTTTTTTCAGTCGGGCTACCAAAATCTATCTCTGCCCTGCCCGTCGGGCTATTGTAGGAAAAATATATGTCAATGCTTTTGCATTCTTTCAGAAATGTAGCTGGGTAATTATGTCATTGGCATCGGTGAGCCACTGTCAATATGTGACATATTGAAGTCGCGTTTGAATTTGCGCTTGTTTTTTTGCTTTCACTTTGCAATCGTGCGAACTGTGTATAGAGAGTGACAGCACTGATCTGTGAGTGATGATAATTTGTGCACCAATTCCTCTGACATCGTCTTATTAATCGTTAGCTTACTATGCAAACATGACAAGTGAAATCTCCTGCAGCAAGCTTAAACATGTGAGAGGTTGATCGCGCAGAGAATCGCTGACCGTCATGTGAGTGTGTGTGTAAAAGCAGCAGTATATATATTTTAGTTCTGCTGAGCCAAACAAGACAGGTCAGGGTGAAGAAGTGACAGCCAAAGAAAAGCTTACCACAAAACGGAGAAGTTATGACAAATCAGACTATAAGGCAAAAAGAAAGTGCAGCTTTATGGTTTCATGGACAAAAGAATTTCTGTGGCTGCAATATGACGAGCTAAATAACCAGGGCTGCACATAAGTGGTCCGCAGGTGCGCATTCGCTGTCAAAATAAAAAACACGCACAAGGGTTAGGGTTAAATTTAAAAACTGTACTTTTGAGTTAAAATATATATTTATAATTTTAATAAATGACAAATTAAAAAGGCATGAACATTTTTTTGTATCGAAAAAATATCGAACCGTGACACCAAAGTATCGAACCGAACCGAACCGTGAATTTTGTGTATCGTTGCACCCCTAATAAATATGCTACGATGAGATAGCTGACTTCATCTAACTAGCAAATGTTGTCCAGGCTACGTTGGTGATGCAGTTTTTTTTAATGTGTATGATATTTTTGTCATGCGATTTTAAAGCTGGTCCTACAACCGCATCCAAGAATAACATGCAGCGTATCTCAGAACTGTCGGTGAAAATTATTCTTGGAGCTAGGTTTAATTGAGCTGCATTTTAAAGAGGTGCAATTTCACAATTTGTGTATATTTTCTAAGTTCACTATTTTGTCATGTGTTGAGAAAAACACAGATTTTAAAATTACATGGTCTAATATTTACATTTAGCATATAACTGCAACATTATTTTTTCGTGTTTTTTTTTTTTTTTAAAGACTCGAAAGGACTTGAAATTCAAAGTTTCAGACTTGTGACTTGACTCGGACTTTTACACCAGTGACTTGAGACTCGACTCTGACTTGCCTGACATTACTTGAGACTTGACTTGAGACTTGAGGATAAAGACTTGAGACTTACTTGAGACTTGCAAAACAATGACTTGGTCCCACCTCTGGTGGTGGTAGACAAACAGAAGAAGACGGCCGTAGTGATCGATGTAGCGGTTCCGAATGACAGCAATATCAGGAAGAAGGAACACGAGAAGCTGGAGAAATACCAAGGGCTCAGAGAAGAGCTCGAGAGGATGTGGAGGGTGAAGGTAATGGTGGTCCCCGTGGTAATCGGAGCACTAGGTGCGGTGACTCCCAAGCTAGGCGAGTGGCTCCAGCAGATCCCGGGAATAACATCGGAGATCTCTGTCCAGAAGAGCGCAGTCCTGGGAACAGCTAAGATACTGTGCAGGACCCTCAAGCTCCCAGGCCTCTGGTAGAGGACCCGAGCTTGAAGGATAAACCGCCCGCAGGGGCGTGCTGGGTGTTTTTTTTTTTTAATATATATTCAAATAATTAAAGAAAAATTAATTTACCTGTTGCTACCACACACCCAATCCGATTGTTAGTACTTGCTGGCTTGTGTAGCCACTAGGTAACAAAAGCTCAACACGGCCCCTAGCATCCTGGAGCACTTGTGTTGTGTTTTGGAGTTTTGTATGTGCTTTGTCTCTAGTGGCCACTTTAGACATACTTTTATTTATTCACTCCACATAAACTGTAATAAATAAATTATAAAATACAAAAAACAACTATTTACATTTCATACATTTAAACTTTTAAGTAGTTAAATTTTCAGCTTTTTCCTTTTAAACAAATTTAAAGTGAAACAACACAAAACACTGCAAACCACAACACAATAGAATATGGGGGGGGGGGGGGGGGGGGGGAGAACGCCCAGACCTTTAACTAAGGGAAAGGTTGTCACTGAGAAATATTAATGTCACACTCAACTGACTGCGTTTTATCTTCCCATTGCACTGATGGGTGGACATTTCTTAGGTGCCTGTGCATGTTGTTTTTGGAGCCGGCTCTATATTATATCCTTTTCTTGCAGACTCTACACTCTGCCTTTGTGTTGTCAATAAGACTGAAATGGTTCCAGACTTTGCTTCTTTTCTTGGTGTTACTCATTTTCTTTACTGTACCTTTCCAGTGTGACGGTGTTGTCTCTTGTTGTTGCTCCCGGCTGCCTTTTTTCCCCTCTCCCTCCTGCTCTTGTTGTGTGCTACTGCTGTTGCAAGTGTAACTACCACCCGCCCCCTCAGCTCAGGGGGGAGGGACGCAAACGCAAGGCTCTGTTTGCCGTCTCTGCTCAGTGCAAACACAAGGGTGACTTGCAGCGTGAAGCAAAAAAAGTGAAAGAGAGGGCAGGAGAAAGAAAAATAAAACCCCACGGCTCGCAACGTTCACTTCAAAGACCCGGCTCTAAGAGCCATTTCGTTCGCGACCGACCCATCACTATTTCATTGGACTTTTCGGACTCGGACGCTCGCTTCTCATGGGAATAAGAAGCTTTATTTTGTAGCGCGATCAGAAAAAATACTTGAATTACCCATAGCGAATTCATTAGTTTTTAATAATTAATTCCGGAAGTACGAATGCTGGCGGTATCATTCAATTCTTCACAGGTTTCACGAAACTACGTTAAGCTAGCAATATCCTTAGTTGAGAAGACTCGTCTGTCAGGCTCCATGCTGGAAGGAGACTCGGAAGACTAAATTGTGGAAATATGGCTTTTAAAAGGCGTTAACACAATAAGGTTCAGCGTGCTGTCATTAATGTATTGTTGATACCAATGGAAAGCTCAGTGATTGGTCTTCGTCTATCCTTGAAGCAACGATATTTTCTTCTACTTTGCGTCGCTGCCGCGGGAATAATTATGTATCGCTTTACAAGGTAAGGCAAACACTGATACAGCGCTGTTTTTACCGGTCACTAACTTTTACTAAGAGTTATGTGCGTGAAGACATCTCGCACACTGATACGTGAAATGTTTACAGTTTGTGATTGTTAAGCTCCACGAATCGTGCTTGGAGCTACTGGTCCGTATTCAACTCAGCTACACAGCGACTGACCAGGGCACCTGTGAACGCGTATCTGGCTCACCTGTTAGACTCTACGTGTCTACGTAACAGCTACTTGTCTTTCACTGGCCCACTTTTCCCACACACATTTTATACTCAAGCCTAGTCCTGGAGAATTAAAAAAACAAAACAAAACGCTGGAGATTTACATTAAAATTATTATTCTTAGACTGTAGTATGTGAAAAAAAAACGGATAAGGTAAAACTTGTGTGATGTTATTCAGCTGAAATATATTCAGCTTTTTTCAGTAAGGTTGGGATGCTATGTAAAATGTAAATTAGGCATGTAACTGCTGCTTAGATAACCCTGCAACAGGCCAGTAGAAATAGTAGGTATGAAAAGTGACGATAAGAACATCACAGAGAGGCTAAGTTCACCACTCTCTGAAAGGTTATGAGAGAAAATAGTTTAATAGCTGAAGAATAGCATTTGTCCGTCTAGATTTCCAATACGAGCATGCGGGGATTTCATCATCTGAGCATCACTAAAAGATTAAACACAATAAGGAGAAATAGCTACATGTAAGAGGAAATGCAGATAACCAGTGCTGAATGGACGTGATCTCTGGGCATTCAGGCAACACTGCATAAAAAACTTAACTCAGAAACAGAGAAACACTGTTTATCATTGCATGTGCAAATGGAAGATAAACATGAACAAAAACACCTCCAGAAACCTTAAGATGTCCTCTGGGCCAGAGCTCAATTCAGATGGACTGAGGTGAAAACATGTGCTGACTGTTTAAATTCTTTTTAGATGACATAGACACTTTCCTCTGCAATAAAAAAGAAGAGGTACTGTCCAACTTGTTTGAAACCAGTTTAAAAACAAGCTTTCACAATCTTACACAAACCATAGGTAACCTGCACACTTGCAAAGGCACCGGTAACCAAGTGATAATCTGCCATTCAAATCAACATATTCGTTTGGGAAAGCCTCCACGAGGACAATGCCACATTTTGTCAAGTCAAGTCAAAGTTTATTTATGTAGCCTCTGCTTTTAAGCCTGGATCTAGAAATGTCCTAGAGCAGATGGTTCTAGACCTCAGTGCTCTGTTAGGGTTTTAAAAGTTATGTTAAGTAAAGGCATCAAACCACTGAGACGCTTAAAAACAAGTATAAAATTTTAAACTGGATCCTGAAAGGGACTGCACGCCCGTGTAAAGGACACCAGTACAGGTGTAATGTCATCACATTACATTTTGAACGACTTGAAGATGACGAAATAAGATTAGAGCCAACATATAAAGAGTTACAATAATCGAGACAAGAGGTAATAAACTGGTAAATTACACAATCAAAGTCAGGTGGCGCGAGGTAGGCCTTCACCTGATTGAACGAAGCATGTCTTAACAAAACAGCTAATTAGTTTATCAAATGTTAATGCACAGTCAAGAATCACACCAAGGTTCATTGCAACCAGATGACAGGAAGAGGCTAAGAGTCCAGTGGTGCTGTCTTACCCGTCTAATGCGTTTGGGTTGCCCAAGTAGAATCATTTCTGTTTTGCTTTTGTTCAAATGGAGGAATTTTGTATAATTTTGTATTTGACATTTTGGCCGTATTACAGCAGCATGATTCTGCGGGGAAATATCCACTAAACACATTAAAAATATAACGAATTTAAAAGTATAACAAATTAGCTCTGAAGCAGCTGAAGTTATATAGTAACCAAGACCTTCAAGACCTGCAAAAACTAAATGTTTGCAGACATTTACTAAATTACTAAAAGAAATTATGATGATGTAACACTGATGCAACCCTCCCCTCCTCCCACCCAAACATAGTACAATGTTGCCGTTGTACTATTTTTTAAATTAATATAGGTTTTAAATAGTGTAAAAACAAGGGTGTATAGTGTAAAACATGAGAGAACTGGTTCGTGAATCTAGTAGTGATCAGAACTCAAAATCAAACTCAAGATAATCAGCCATAAGCATTTTATTGCAAGCTGACAAAAGACAAAATCTCAGTATTTCAATATAGTGCTTACACTAACCATTGACCCCTAAAGGTGTGGCTTTCCTTTTATGCTCACCACGATAAGATATACAAGCTACCTATTACCTCTGCGCTTCAGTAAGGGAGATTTCCGCGAACTTGCAACAGATTTTAAATATTAGCAGTTTTCCTTTTCTTGTTCAGCGAGTTCTTTCACAGTCTCAAAGTTTTGCCTCTTAGGAACCACCCTGAAACAAGAAGAATGAACCGTGTGGAGGGCCTGAGAGCCAACTCTTCTCAGTTCACTCTGGAGAGAAAACCTTTCCTCATCTTGGGAGGCTCCATTCATTACTTCCGTGTCCCAAGAGCTTACTGGGAGGACCGGCTGCTGAAGATGAAGGCCTGTGGCCTTAATACTCTGACTACGTAAGCTACTACAACTCAAGACTGTCTGAACACATAGCGGAAAATTCATTGCCCATACTTCTGTAAGGAGTTTGCGGCTGAAATAATGCACATAATAATGCACACGTATGCATTTAAAAAAGTTTAATTTCTTTTTTCAGATATGTTCCTTGGAACCTGCACGAGCCAGAGCGGGGGGTCTTCAAGTTTGAGGATCAGCTAGATTTAGAGTAAGGACTGAAGGCAGGGGAAGGCTTTCAGGGAATTCAGAAGATCGCCTGCAGATGGCACTGTTATATTGCTAAAGACTTGAGTTTGCCAGCCTTGAGTGATTTGAGGTTATAAGAAATGTTTTAAATCAATTAGTGAACTTTGTCTGTCAGTGATTGAGTTATTAATTATAATGTCATTGTCCTGTTAAATCTGTTTTTTGTTTTCAAAGTACACGATGAAGGTTAAGAAAAATATTTTACAATGAGAAAATATATTATTCATTTAAATACTTTATTGACTTTTATTCATAATAAATGGCCCCCACTGACAGCTCATTTTACATCCGTTCCTTAGAGCCTACCTACGTCTTGCAGCCAGCTTGGGCCTCTGGGTGATTCTGCGACCAGGGCCTTACATCTGTGCTGAGTGGGACTTAGGGGGACTACCCAGGTAAAGATTTTAGATATGCAATCAAGTGTTACTGTATATTTATACATAATTTGTAAGTGCCTTAAAGCATTAGTTACTCTGGAATCTGATGCGTAAAACAGCTAGTAGATTGCTAAGCAGTTTAACTTGATTACAGTGCTGTGCAAAATCATTTCTTTATATTTTGCCTCCAAGGAAGCAGACTTCCTCGTAATATTTAAAATGATCTTAAACAATAGTTCTCCAGACTTTTAGAAGAGCGTTGAGAATTGTTTTAGATTGACATTCACTAATTTTCACTGCAGTTCTTGTACCTGACCATTTTCAGAGGAATGTTTTTTGTTTAGTTTTTCTGCTTGTTTAAATGATTCAGTTCAATGATTCAAGCGTAAAAATGCCCATAGCTCAATTGATGGACTAGTGTTGTGTTTACTCATAACAAAGAATTTACCAAAGAACCAATTTTAAATTGTATTTTTAGGCACTTTCACAGGCATGGAATAGTATTTCATTGTGAGTTGTTTTACAGGTGATTTCAAAGAACTATTAGCCTCATTAGAAATGGTCTCAGTGGAACAGATGCTGACAGGAAGCCATTCGTTAGGAAGGGAAATGTAGAGAAAAAACCGAGGCTAGCCAAATTGCTCAAGAACTGGACTGAAAATCAGTCGGCAAACAGGTCTGATGGATTGATGAATGCAAGTATGACATTTTTGGTTAAAATGTTATCAATATGTATGAAGGAGGTTGGGAGAGAGGTGCAACAGTGAGTGTCAGCAGTCATCTGCAAAACACAGTGGAGGCTCTGTCATGGTGTAAAGCTGCATTCTTCCAGTAGTAGTGTTGGAGATCTTGACACAAATGAATGAAATTATGCACGGAGAAAAGTACTGTCAGATTTTCATCCACTGTGTAACACCATCTGGACAGTATCTGGTTGCCTGCAGCTTCATTTGTTAGCATGAAAATGATCTCAAACACACTGTTGATCCAGTAAAAGCATAACTTGATGAACAAACACATAGTCGCTGTCAGTCATGGATTGGCCTTCCCTTTAGCCCAGACCTCAATATCTTAACAGAGAACAGAACAACATCTAGAACATCTAAATAAGTGTTTTGGATGTCCTTCAAGAAGCATGAAGAACTACTCCTGAAGACTTTCCTTTTATGTTTGTAGATGTTTAAATTAAATGCTGCAGCCATTTTTCATTTTCCCAACAAAACAAACTCTTGCACAGTACTTTATAACTTCTATTATCAAGTGGTTCCTTTGCAGAGGGCAAAATTTGTTTAGTAAATATAAGAACTGCCTCATTATTAAGTCATCTGAGTTTTTTTTTAAGTGTGCAAGGACAAAAATTGCTTGATTTCTTCTGGAAATATTTTTTTTTGTTTATTTTGTTTTGTTTTGTTTGTTTGTAAGACCCACCTTACAGGTTTGCACCTGCAATACAACAGGGCCTCACATAGGCTTATTAAGAATAAACAGCAATATGCAGTACGCCATGTAAGTTTGCCACTGCTGTTACTCGAATGAAAGTCACTGAGGACTACCAGCAGACTTTTAGAGATATATTGGCGACAGCCATAATTAAATCTGACAGGCACATCTCCCTGAAAGATGAATTGATTTACTTCTGTAATCACGATAGATTCAGACAGATAATCAGATAATTGCTGGCAGGAATAAGGTAGTATTTTTAGAGCAGTATTTTCCTTTTGGGAATGTGAGGTTGAGGTAATTATTTGATAATTGTCAAATCTGAGCGAGAGGGACAGAAAAATGCACTAAAGCATGACTTCCTCTGCTTGACGGTAGCCATTCTTAGGTCAGCTTGGTGCAGCTGTCTTTAAAATCGTAAAGTGAAATCGCATCACAACACTTTGCGCTGTGATTTCTTTTCAGCTGGCTGCTAAGGGATCCCCAGATGAAACTGAGAACAACCTACTCTGGATTCACCGATGCAGCCAACTGCTTTTTTGATGAGGTCATAAAGAAAGTCGTCCCACATCAGGTAGTTTTCTATGAGTTTACTGAAAATGTAGAGGTCCTGACCTTTATAAGTGAAACATGCTTATTAATGTTCCAGTTGCGAGGGGGGCTGAGAAAAATGACTTACGCCAAAGTACTATGGTGTAAGAGAAATAACAAACAGATGTCACATACAAATTTAATAGATTTTCTTTTAAATTCAGTAAGCACACAGTTTAAAAAGCAATCATGACTCCAATGTGATACAGCAATTGTAAGATGATGACACTTTTATAACCTCAATCGCTACATCAATATTTTCATTACAACGTCCTGAAATGCTGTGCAGGGCCCGGCTGCCATTAAGAACGTGGTAAACAGTTTTAGCAAGGCTTACAGTGGTTACCAGACACTCTTGAGTTGCTTATCTTGTGTTCACAGCCTTATTTTTTTTATCAGCTCCGTGCATCACTGAACACTAAAGCTTTCATATCTCAATTTTTTTTTTCCATTTTAACTACGCTGAGGATAGGAACGAGAAAGAACTTGTGTCAAGTCATACTGTATGTCCTAATATATGGCTAATTGCTGCACAGTACTCCAAGGGTGGCCCGATTATAGCAGTTCAAGTGGAGAATGAATATGGCTCCTATGCTACAGATGAAAATTACATGCCCTTCATCAAGGAGGTAAGGAGGTAGTTAATAAAGAACTATCAATAAATAGGTTTGCACTTATTTACTATATATATATATATATATATATATATATATATATTCAAAAATATAATATATAATTTTGGTTTTGTTTAGTTTCCTCTATAATACCCCCACCCTCCGATCTTTACAGGCGCTATTGTCAAGGGGTATCACAGAGCTGCTGCTGACCTCAGACAACAAGGACGGGCTGAAGCTTGGAGGAGTGAAAGGAGGTATTGTCAGATTGGCTGGCAGACAAACAAGCTGCTGTATGCACAAATGGCCAATCAATCACACACACATTCTACAATATGTTGGCTGGCATGTCTCATTTTTATGCACAACGGCAAAAACGTCTGAAATAAGTGCAGGCCAGTGTTGCACAACTACAATGCAGAACCAAATCTTAGTGTCATACCAGAAATGTTTTTGAATTCACATTAATTAGTAACCATTATGTACTGTTGGTTTTTACTGCAGTGCTAAAGCATTTTGATTGATACTTGGTATTACTGATATATTCCGGTGTGTAGTATTCATATACCGTATTTCCCGGACTACAAAGCGCACCTGAATATTAGCCGCACAAGCTAAAATCAGGGGAAAATCCTGTTTTGTACATACATTAGCCGCACCTGACTAAAAGCCGCAGGTGTTTCAATGTTGACTTATCATATGTAAGAGAATATGCACAAAGGGAATTGTCAGGAAAGAGATGGCTGTTTGGAGACATCACTTTTATTAATATTTTGAAAAACAAGTTATGGGTACATATTTGCACATGTAGTACATAACAGTAGCCTACAGCACACCAGAAAAATAGATTCGGACTACCTTTTAGGCTCAGGTGCAGTGACACGGCTTTAACAAGAAGAAAAGTCAGTCATTCACCACCATCTTTCTCTTCTTCCTGCGCTCTAAAACCACCAAAGTCCTCTCCTCCAGTGTCGGATACAAATAGGCTCAGGATGGCTTCGTCATCCACTCTTAGCTCCTTTCCTTCGTTGTCACTTTCAAAACCAAAGAAATCCTCGTTGTCAGTGTCAGAGTCGAACACCCTCAGAAGGGCCGTGGCGGTGTCCTCCTCTCCATCATGCAGCAGTCCAGCCCTTCAAAATCCATTGGTGATCGTGGATGCTTTCACACTTTTCCACGCTGTCAGAATCCACCGGTGGAGTTGAGCATAACTTGCTTTTCGCAAGTTTATCGCCGCTCATCATCCACGCCTCCCACTGAACGCGTACCGCTACTTTGAAGTTTGTTTTTCGCGCTACTTCGTACGGCACTACGTTGCCTGGCGGACGGACATGTGACTAACATACCACTCTTGAACCCCGATCCTTCCGCCAGGCAACGTAGTGCCGTACAACAGCGGAACACACAAAACAAATCGTCTTACGATATGACAAAAATCATGGACAATCCATAGAAAAGCCGCACCTGACTAAAAGCCGCAGGGTTCAAAGCTTGTGCAAAAAGTAGCGGCTTATAGCCCAACAATTACGGTAATTAGAAAGCAGCATCCACCAGGGTATGTTATATTGAACCTTCTTCTGAGAATCACTTAAAGTATTTAAATGTATTTCTAATAATTTTTCAAAAGTACTGTGCAAAAGTCTCAAGCTACCTCTCATTTCTTTCTATTTTGTTAGGAAAATGGGAAAAACAGTTTATTAAACTATGTGCAAGCATTAGTGGAAATACAAAATAAAGGCTAACACAGAGTTTCAGTTTGTGGCCACCTTCTTTTTTCAACACAGACACTCATAGACTCCTGTAAACAAGCTTTTTTGAAGTAGTCTTCAGGAATAATTCTCCAGATTTCTTGAAGGACATTCAAAGCTCTTCTTTGAATGTTAGCTGCCTTTTGTTCTGTTCTCTGTCAAGATGATCTCACACTGCTTCAATAATGTTAAGCTTGCGGCTTTTGGGAGGTTTGTCCATGACTGATAGGGTAATTGTTGTCGTGTAATATGGCAGAGCTCAGCCTTTTCTCCCTGTTTCTCATCCTTGCAAATGGTTTCTTGACAGTCACCCTTTCACTGAGACCATTTCTGATCACGTTTTGGTGAACAGTAGATTGATCCCCTGAGAGGTCAGCTGCATCTCGCAGGTTATGAGCTTTGAAGTGAGACGACTTTCTAAAGGATACTGTTAATCTGCTAAATGGACAGGTTCTTCTATAGCAGTTTTCTACTCTACTCAAGCACTCGGGGAACTTTATGCAACGTTCCTCTTTTACCTATTCATACAAACGTTTATTTCCCCCGCTACACCCAAGTGCTTTCTGTCTAACTTTCTATCCAGGAATACTTTGGCATGCAAACTGGAGCAGCCAGGGATCAAACCACTAACCTTCTAATTAATGGATGACGTGCTCTACCGCTGGAGCTACACTCGATTTAAGATTATCTACAGCTGCAGATAATTCACTTGTCCAGTTTCCTCAAAATTGTTTGCTGAGATATGACAAATTCTTGGCTGTTTGTTCTTTGGGAATCACATTGTTAGAGCAGAAATACTGTTTTATGCCTTTCAGACTGTTATCTTTGGCAGTTTTCATAGATTCAGCTAAATAAATTGGAACAAATTATGTGTTTCTACAACAGGCTGCTGGTAACAAATTGCCTAAAGATACAATTTAAAATGTTCTCTTTGCTAAGTATTCTGTTACATGTATACACATCTCCCTTGAGTTAGGTGCCTTTTTTATGCTTGAGTGATTCCAATTAGTGCTAAGTGCTAAGCTCAAGACTTTTGCGCAGTATTGTATGTTCACAGTCTTTTATCAGAACAATTTCCTGCCTTTCCTGTCTTTACCAACTAAAGGATCATTTAGTTTCATTCAGATACTACCAATTCATGGTTGAATGACTAATACCTCTCTGAAGAGTGGTTTAATATTGTGCCTTATTTAACGTAATATGTGTCTTTTTTTTGTTTGCAGCTCTGGAAACCATCAATTTTCAAAAACTGGACCCAGATGAAATCAAGTATCTGGAACAAATACAAGTAAGTCTTTCTTGCCACTAAATTAGTTAAATTCATGTTGATAGATTTTGGAGTTTTCTGATATAATCAGACTCATCACCACACTTAGTTAGCATTGCTCTCTGCAAGAATTAGACAATCCTGGTAAAACAAACTGAAACTGTTTTCTATGAAAGGGATTTGAAAGGTTCAAACTATCAGTTGCTTTACTGGTTGAGTAGTTACACTAAAACATGTTTTCTTTACTAGCCTCAGAAACCTAAAATGGTGATGGAGTACTGGTCTGGCTGGTTTGATCTCTGGGGCGGGCTCCACCATGTTTACACTGCTGAAGGTAAGACGTGCTTTATTTTTACAAATGTAAAAAACATGTTTTCTTTAATAGAAATTCAGGATCCATGATGAGCGTGTGGGGTTCGAATGAGCGTAAGTTAGGATTACTGCAGATGGATTCTTTGTTGTGGGTGAAACTTTTTTTTTTTTTACAGACGGTCGATAGTGGTGGATAATTTGAGGCAAGAGCAAGACAGGTTTGGTGCTGCAAGCTACTACAAAATCAGTGAAAGTAAAACAGGCTGTCTTGAGAGTAAGACAGAGTCACAGTGCCGTAGGGTAAGAGAGGTTTAAGACAAACCTTTTAGCTGAGTATAAAACAGTGTCTATGCCAGAGGAAAGACTGTGTAAGGACAAACTCACTGCCATGGGAGCTGTGTGAGCCTTTCTTCAGGCTGAGTGTAAGACAGTGTCTAACGCCATGTTTCTTCAAAGAAGGCGCTGAGCCCACACAGTGCAGCTGGGGTATACAGCTTAGCATATGGTCATTTCTTACTTGTTTGATGGCTTTGTTAGAGATTTATATAGCTTTAATGCTTGGTTGATTGTAAGCCAAGTATCACAGACCAGAGGCTGTGTACCATGCTCTTAATTGCAGAATTGTTCAAAGATATGCTTCACTGATTTTTATTGAACTGAGGTGGAGGAGTTCCCATCTGTATTTCCTGCAGCCTCACAAAAGATAAACGGATACAAAAACACTGATACAGATCAAGTGTTGTGCACTACATTTCTGTTGGTGGGAAGACATCATCATGGGTTTCCCATAGTGTTGCTATACTGGTTTGTATTTTGTATGAGAAATAACGTGATGCATGTTTCATGCAATATCTGCCTGCTTAAGAGCAAAGGACATTTACTTATTTATTTAATTTTGATTTTATCTTTGTCTTTGCAATTAAAATCTCTTTTCAAATGAGACCTTGCCAAAAATGACAAAATTCCTGTGGAATCTTTTTTATATTTGCAATCTCTGACACTTTTATGTGAAATTATAGCAAACACAGGAAAAGTATAGAAATAGCAATTCACTTATTTAATTTAAATGTAACTTGTACATATTACAATGGTTTATTGTTGCACTTGAATAAAAAAAAAAAATAGAAATAGATTAAATTGCAATGGAGCAAAAGTATATAGTGGCAGAAAAAGTAAATACTAATGGAGTTTTCCTATGTATTTTGGGATAAACAAGTTTGTGCAGTACAGTTTCATAAAGCAATGCAGTTTCTTATTTTCATCATTTCATATCTTATCTTTGTACTGTTTTAAATTAAATAATGGTTTATATTGGTTAAAAAAATCATTACATTGTATTATTATTTATATTTTACCCAGGCCTGACTGATATATTAGCTATTTGCTGATATATATACACAAATGTACAGAAATATATATGTGTATACATGTATATATGTGTGTATATGTATATATGTGTATGTATGTTTAACAGGGTTGTATAAAACAGCAAATCTTCATGTCTTTTAATCTAAGAATTCTCTCTTTAACTCTACATTGTACCCCACATATCAGCTGTATAGCATGCTCCATATGCTGCTGTTGTGTGTGTTATTTATAGTCTAATGCACAGTCATGACGTAAATGATAGCACCTATTTCACAATTGTTGAGATTAATGGCAGTCAGACACTATGGCATCATCATCCTGAGTGCTCTTGGAAACATCTTATTTCTTGAAAAGATTGCAGTGCCTCAAGCCTCCTTTTTGCTCTTGTCATTCCTAGCAGCCATCCGCATCTTAACAAAAAAAAATGCTCTGAAAAGGAAAATGGGGAGAAAGAAAAACCCTCACCACGCAGAAACTGTCACAGCAATGAAATGAACACTGAAATATTCAGAGGGGGATTCATGTCCTTGACAGTTCAGTGCTCTGCAGACTGCAGCACACCCAGCAGTTGGTCACAGTGAGTTCTGCCACCATGAAACCAGCCGAGTCCAGCTCTACTGCTTGCCTAGCCCGATTGTTATTCAAAAAGGCTAACGCCTCTTGATTAGAATCATTAAACTCAGTCCAGTTACACTACTAAAATTCAATTTAAATTCTTAATTACCTTCTTAGCCACGTTCATTACAAAATATATTAAGCTTATTTGTGCAAGAAAATAGGCCATTTTTTGGGTGTGAGCATTGCCCCGTAATAAATTATAGTTTCCTGTAATAGGATTTGTGGTTTGTGTTTCAGTTAAAGTGACACTGAGGGCAATAGGGGTATTAAAACAGCCGCTCTAGCTCATTAAATTAGAGTCTGTGTGGATTTGTTTTCCCCCTTTTGTGACTTCAAGTCCTGTTTGTTATTCCCTGCTTCACTCATTGGTCATATGGGAAACTTTCAGCTAAATTAAACCTTATTTTGGTTTTCTCGACAGAAATGATACCTGTGGTGACCGAAATCCTTAAGCTGGACATGTCCATCAACCTTTACATGTTCCACGGGGGGACAAATTTTGGCTTCATGAGTGGGGCCTTTGCTGTTGGACTACCGGCACCTGAACCCATGGTAACAAGCTACGGTATGTGGAACGAATCAGTTTGTCTTTCATGAGCTTCTAAAGCACACTGGCCAGTATTTCCTGACATTTGAATAAACAAACCTCTCTGCTAGAGCTGGAAGGAAAATGAAGTTATACATGGCTGGCTGGTCAGGCTTTAACTTGCCCCTGCTGCAAGGATTCAACACAGGCACATATTCGTAATTAGTGACACTTATCAAAGCCCACGGATTTTGCACAACAATAGGCTAAAATTTGCATGCGTCATGTAGATAATAACTCATTGGAAACATAGTCTCATTCTGTCAGCTTGTTACATTGAAACAAATGGGAGGTTGTTTGGTAGATAAAAAAAATATGATAAGGATGTTTGAGACGTCTGTAGATGGTGCTATCTCTACTCAGCAGCATCTGACCTGAAACTTATAAATATGCAGAGCACACAGATGAATTCATTACCTAATAAATGCACGGGAATGTAAATTAAAGATGGTACAATGGGTTTTATATCCTCCTCTAGGGTACTTAACATTGTAATGACCTTGTTCTTCAGAAAGGAGGAGAATTCTAAAAAAAACAAGCTCCACAGTAGGCAAGGCCACCTCTGACCTTCAGCAGCCCCTCATACTTGTGTTTATTTCTCCCAATGCCTTTTTACCTTTTTTGCCTCACAAAGCCTCCATTTTCTGTCAAGATAAAGTGCAATATGTCTCGGCCCGCTGCTGCCTCGAGATGTTTGATAGGGGCGCACAGTGAAAGCATCTGCCACAGTAAGAGGCATCTCTGCCTCCCTCTCTGCCTCCCGAGCCTATGTTCTGATAGCGCATTATCTTTCAGATTACGATGCTCCATTATCCGAGGCTGGGGATTACACCAACAAGTACCATCTTCTGAGGAATTTATTCAGCCACTACCACAGTGAGTGTTGTGCGTTGCTGGCGAGACGGGCTCCCAGATCTTCTATCGCTCCTTCTTCCCCTCCTTTTTCTTCCATCGCCCTCTTTAGTAAATTCT
The DNA here is from genome assembly GCF_963969265.1 of Rhamphochromis sp. 'chilingali'. Classification (NCBI taxonomy): domain Eukaryota; kingdom Metazoa; phylum Chordata; class Actinopteri; order Cichliformes; family Cichlidae; genus Rhamphochromis; species Rhamphochromis sp. 'chilingali'. The sequence goes on along the minus strand of NC_137935.1, from coordinate 23,689,584 downwards.
CCTTGTAGAACCTGTTCTCTGTTGGCTAAAGCAGGATCACTTTGCATATGATTACAAGCATGGATTACAGATATGTTTTTGTGTGTGTGTCTGAGGGTTTGTGCATGTGTGGCAGAAATGTGTCCAAGTCAATGACCCTCAATTACTGCTCATCTTCAAAATTACATCCTCGGCCTTCTGTCACGTTTATTGGTTAGGCAGTTTTCCCTCTTTGTAAAACAAGGGTTTTGCGGTCGGGTGCAGGAGTCTCAAGTGTTCTGTGGCTATGGCTAGCTTTCGGCAATCTGGGATTGAATTCAGCACAACAAGCTAATAATTTGCTCAACACCGTGGTGATTGAAGATAGTTTGAAAGGCTGCCTGTGCGTGATTCATCCTTATGGTTTGTAGTCTGCTGAGCATGAGCAATGGCCCGGATATGAGAGTCTGAAACTGCTCTGTGTTCTTCTCGGCAGCTGCGAACACATGACCTAATTCCTTAATTAGATCAACTTGATATGTTTTTATTGTTTGGTTGTCATCATGTACGTTGTGTCAGAGCTGTGTCTTTTTCCTGGAGTGGTTTTTTTTTAGATTTACCTTTGACTGCCCGAACTCTGTCAAGGTTCATGGCTCTTAAAACAAGCCTATGATTTTATATTCTTTGGGCATTTCGTATTATTTTGCTGCTATAAACAACAGAACACACTTACAGAACGGTACATTAAATCACTTAAATTATTGAATTTAAGGCAGGCCTTAAGTCTGTAGTTAGTGTCTGTATGTGTTCTTAGTCATCTTATGTTAGATTTGATCCACCGCTGAGGCAGTGAGAGAGATATTTAGAGAAAAGGTGTTGGCTATTCCAGCTGTTACCACTTGGCCATGTGAAACTTCTTCCACTGTGTGCTTTAACACCTTTAAAAGCTGTTAGAGGGCATGGGCAACCACTGCTAATCGTTGTAAAGAGACTGTAAACTGGAATGCAAACTGGATGCTGCTGAGGACTTTTTGTGGCTCATCCAAGGAGGTTCAAACAGTTTTTCAGGGACAGCATCTAAAGGCTGGAGAATGAAAGTCTTGTACGAGGTCGTGGTTTAATAATCTAGGAGGATGTCCAGCAACCTTTTCTCTATTTCAGTGTATCATTCACATGCCAGATGTAATAGATCTTCTTTGTATTTGCAGCAGTATTCAAAATTGTTCTTAATAGCTGACAAACTAAAGGAAGAAGCTGAATCCTTGACCACTACAGTGAGAGGGTCCACATATTTGTTAATTTCTTAAGAGAGACTTGAATTTCATTCGTCGCCCGTCTGTATAGAACATGTCCAGATAATTCTGACAGGCAGGCAAACTCCTTTTATAATTACAAAAGCTCCCTAAAGAATAAAGCTCCTTGTGGTGAATAGAGGATAAGGACAGAGAGCCAAACTGCAGGCTATGCTTATTTTTCCTACCTTGTTTTCACAGCTCAGCCTCTCCCTGAACTGCCCCCTGTTCATGAGCGGAGAGCATACCAGCCCGCTGTCATCCAGCAGCACATCTCTCTGTGGGACAGTCTGCGCTTCACTGACAAGGTAAGCTACAGCCGCAGTGCGAGTGCCAAAATATGGGGAACGCATTAATAAACAATAACAGCGTCTCACGAAGCAACGCTCATCTGCACGGTGTAGCAAAGCTGCAAGGTTGTTTACAGAGAGAATACATAAGAAATTCAACCAAGCTCACAGACAATTTACTGTTAGCCTTTGGTTGTTACCTTTGTTAACTTTTGTAGCCACTTTTCTGGCTTTTCTAACTCCTAATGATAATAATAAAAAGATAAATGATAAGGAACTTTAGCTATAGTTTGTCAAATTAATCATCTGTGCTCTTTGGGGTTTGTTTATATGCATCTTTAGTTGAGCATTTTTTTGTGTCTCATTTTTTAAATGATCCAAAAACAAAGCATTATCACACAAGGCACGTGTCCCGGCTAATTTTAAATGATTCTGGTGAATTGCTATTGTGAGAAGTCTGAACGAGAAAATGAACAACAGCGCTCGGAGCAAGACATTTTCTCCTAACTACACCGGCGGCCTGCTCGGGGAGCAGCAGAAATCAGCCGTGTGCAGCTTCATGACTGTAGAGATTGTTGTGGAAATAAAAGCCCGAATGCGACACACACGCACAAAAAAACAAATGTCCCTTTGCTAAAGAGGAGGAAGAAGAAAACAATTAAGGTTAAACACCAACCAACCTTTTAAGGTGGTGTTGTCATTTCTGCTTATTTTCATGTCTACCAGTCTAATTTAGCCATTTACGCCTCGTTCTTCAATGGCATTTATATTCAGAGCAGATGTAGCAGGTCTGGCAGTTGCTTACAACATTAATTATTCACTCCCCATCGCAATAATTTGCTTTCCTGTGAGACGGCAATTACTGTGCCCCTGTCCAGCCGCACACCCTTGTTTAAAAAGCATGTTTTCTCTCCAGCCGCTCCAGAGCTGCTGAGTGGGTTGTCTGAGCTTGATATTGTGTCTGTGCATTTGGAGGTATGTGGTTAATCGTGTCATAGCAGGGAGTGGTTATTGTCTCGTGAAAGGTAGATAATGCGCCTCCCAAGGGTAGGAGATTGTTGCCGAATAAAAGAGCAGCAGATAGGAAAGCGCCAATGTTAATGGTAAACACTAACATCAGGTCATATTGCAAGTGGAAGACTTATCAAATCTGTATTGAGAGAGGTTATCTTGTATTTTATTCATTCATATTTTTAAAAATCCGAATTTCACACACAAACTGTATATATATGTATTTATGGTGTGTGTTAAAATACCTGTCTTATGCATATCTTGTAGCCTTTCAAGTCGGAGAGGCCGGTGAACATGGAGAATCTCCCCGTGAACAATAACAATGGTCAGTCATATGGCTACACGCTCTATGAGACCACCATCACCAGTGGCGGAGCTCTCAAGTCGCAGAACAATGTCAGAGACAGAGCTCTGGTAAGGACAGGAAGACAGACACACACACAGTCCATCCACAGTCTTTGTGACAACATTTGGACCTAGAAAGCTGCGATTTCCTGATCAGCGTACTTGTGGATTACAAGTCAAGGCTGCGACCATTTGGTCTGGTATTAGTGGGCAGTTCTCAGGAAAGATTGAATGCAGTGAAAGACAAAAACATCTATGTTCAACTTTCCTTCTTTTCCCCAGGTTTTTGTGGATAAACATTTTGTAGGCGTTTTGGACTATACGGTGCAAGAACTTGCTGTACCTGATGGGAAGGTAACTTTTGAGTCTGTCTGTCCTTCTCTGTGAAAATGTGACACAGTTGGCTGTTTGAAAAGAATAAAGTTGTAAATATTTAACAGAATGCAGCATCTGAAAGCTTCAGGGGATGCTGCTGGGTGTTTTTTTTGGCAGCTGGGTCCCAGTATTAAGCCAACAGCAAATTTTCAAACAACTGTTTATCCTAACAAATGAGAAAGTCACCTTGAGCCTTACAGAAAACAGTAGACACACATCAGCCTTGATGAGTTGCTAAAATCAAAACAACTGAATGGATTTTTTTGTGTGCTAATGCTGCTGTTCTTCTATTAATGCCCCTTAATGTTTTATGTATTTTCCCACTGAAGGGAAAAAGAACTCTGGGCTTACTGGTGGAGAACTGTGGAAGAGTGAATTATGGAAAAACCCTGGATGAACAGCGCAAAGGTGCAAGCAGTTTAACAAACAGATGGCTCTGCAGACATTCCAGTCAGACGAGTCTTGCCTTGAAATCTTTTCCTTTTATTTGAGACCCTTAGAGAAACTCATTAACATTGTTTTAAGATCCATAAAGAAACTGAAGCAGCTTTGACTCACCTTTCAGGTCTTGTTGGCGATATTCTGCTAAACGAGCACACCCTCCGAGACTTCAATATTCACAGTCTGGATATGAAGCCTGCCTTTGTAAACAGGTTTGTATGTGTCAGTTATTATTCAGTTTCCCCACCAACGTTTGTGTTTCCCCGTCTTTAAACTTGCATTTTCTTATCCAATCCATTTAGTAATAATCCTGCTTATCACCATCCTGATAGTGGGGAGATGATGCCAGAATGCAAAACAAAAAAAACATCAAAAACATCTTCAGTTAAAAGCATCAAGGGCCAGATTTACTAAATGGGGCAAAAATAAAGTGTGAGCATAATCCCCAAATAACGCTGACAGGCGGGGTTAGTTTTACAAGTGATGTACAAAAGTTGTGCTGTTTTCTAAACACAGTCACTTGATTTCAATAAGACATGTTAAATCTGCCAATAACTGCAAGGGATGGGTTTGAGAGATGGATTTGTTTAGTAAAAACAACAGGTTTGCAGATTTAATGGCACACTGAGCACTGTGAAAACTACTTGCACTTTCCATGGTCCTGAAATGATAAGTTCAAAATTCTACGGTTAAATTGTAGGGTTCAAAGTCAACATTGTCATCCCTCTGTTCTCGCCGTTCTGCCGTACTTTCCTGTTGGAACCAGTTGCAGGTTGTGAGATAGCACTCGCAATATGTTGAAAAGAATCTGCTGGCAAAAACTGGAAGTTTGGTTGTCACTGGTATCTTGTGACTCCTTCAGGTTGGAGGTTCCAGGTCATCTCTGAGTTCATTGAGCAAACTTTGTAAATGATATGTTTTTAATCACATCTTTGTCCGATGTTCCAAATAAATTGGCACGAGTGGAGAAGCGTCTCTCTCTTCTAGCACGGACCCTTACACCTCTGAGGTGGCTCCTAAGTGCAGCAATAATTGGCACCATTTCAGGACCAAAGAATAAGACATTCTTTTTTTGGAGTTAAGTATCGCCACGCTTTGCAGTAAATTGTGTTTAGGAAATGTTAGTAAATATATTTGCACACTTGATTTCAATATTTCCCTCCCTAGATTTTGCACACCGAGAAAAGAACTGGCAGAAATGCATAACCAAGAGGGTCAGTCACAAAAATGAGTTCCCACCTCACTCTGCTCTCTTTAAACATCAACTGTACTTTTTAATACTTTAACCCAATATGTGGTGGTCCAATGAGTTAGTAGCACTTAGTGGCTCTAAAGGCAAGTCAATATATAAAATGCCAATTCCATGCCCAAGGACAACCATGTCATAGATAAGTGTTGAACACACAACAAAATGTCATTAAAAACATACAGTACTATGTAAAAGTCTTGCACCAACCCTGATTTCTTTATATTTTGTTAGAAGTTTGTTAGAAGCTTAAAAGTCAATATTTGGTATGACTACCTTTATTCTTTGACACAGCCTGAACTCTCTTAGACAAGTTTTTCTATAGATTCTTTAAGTAGTCTTCAAAAATAGTTCTCCAGGCTTCTTGCATAAGCATAAGCTTTATCTGGATAAATTAGCAGACCTGCTGAATGAGCATAAATATGTTCTGTTAAAGAATAAACTGAGCTGGGTGATAATTTATCCCCTTCATACCTGTGTCCTGAGTGTCCTTCCTTTTCATCCTAGGTCTTACAAGAGCTCCAAAACATCAAAATTACTGCAAAGACAAAGAGGCACTGAGGGTAGAAATGGACTAGCATGGATAAACAGAGCAGGCATTGAATACTGCAGTATGTTTGCTGTTTTTCTGGAAATGTTCTTTGAGGCTTTTACCTTCAAGGGCAGGCCACACAAATGCAAGAACTGAACATAGCTCTGCAGTGGAAACTGATCTGTGTTATTTTCAGAGAGTTCAGCTTGCAGTTTTTTGATGCTATGACCTACCTACCTTGAATGTGCCATCAATGCCATTATGGTCATCGGGTCTGGTGGTTTCTATACATGGAAGCACAACACTACAGTCAAACATTAAAAGGCCATTTTGCAGGAGGTGGCACTCTGCATGGACCAAATGCTTTTCCCTCATGATTGCATTATTAGAATCCCCTCTCATATTGCCATATTTGTGCTCCACATTTGTACCCCACACTGCAATTTATTTATTTAGTTTTTCTCATTGCTAATGAACACTAGGGTTACTCTGTCAGCCTGTTAGAGGTCTTTATTTTTTCCTAGTAACATTTTAATTGCAAATCTAGTGTATTTCTCGCTGTATAGCTTCAAAATAAAATTTCTTACCTCAGCACCGCGCTGAAAATGTCAAGTCCTAAAGCATTGTACCAATGAAAGCTGCAGATTCCTACCTGGAGAAGAAATTCTGGTCTTATATCACTGTAACCTTTTGAATTCACTTACTTGTTAAAAAAGTGAAGTGTGTAAATACATCTGCATATTCCACTGCTAGCAAAATAAATGTTGTATGAAGGACGTGATATGCTGCTGGCGGACAAACAGGCCTGCTAAAAGTGATTTTTTTTTAGTCAGATTTATATCACCTAACTCACATTTGTACTTTTTATTCATTCTTCACAGACTGGAGAGTGCAGGTCACTGGATGTCCATGCGCCATCAGCCCTCCTTCCCAGGGTTTTTCCACAGCAGACTCTATGTGAACGGCTCACCTCAAGACACCTTCATCAAACTCCCTGTGAGTGATTCAGTTGATTTCACCATTGTACAAAATGGGAAAACATCATTAGAAATGATATCCTCACTAACTTCACAGATTTGAGTGGTGTTTGTTTTTTTTGACACAAATTCAAATTTAAAAGTATTTTTTCTTGATGTTTATTTTGCATGAATTTCGAGTTTTGATTCTTCTAGATGACAGAAACACAGAAGTTTCACATAAACAATCTAAAGCTGTCGTCACCGTGTTATCAGGGGGATCTCTCCTCTAATCTGTTACGAATTCTGACATCAAGCTAGAAATTCAGTTTAGAGCAGACATCTGTTAGGAGATCAGCTTTTCACTGAATTTCATTTTGGGGAGTGATAATCGACTTTGACTTTTGGTTTTCTAATTACTGTCATGAATGTTGATTTAATGAATTAGTCTTTATTTCATAGTTAATACACATCTGTAAAACATGCTCAGATAAATGGCTTGATTGCATGCTGACTCGTTTATAATTCAGTGGGCAAATTTACACAATGATATTATTCTTTCGCTCTGCTAGTGAGATCGGACAATTTCTAAAGAGGTTTTTAGGAGAAAAGGATGTTCAGTAAGGCATGAGTAAGTCCACCTACTATTGGTAGTCGGGAACATGTTTTTTTCTTTTAATATTTTAATATCGTTACGCACTGTAATGGGGAACTGGTTGTGTTCACAGGGTTGGAGCAAAGGTGTTGTGTTCATCAATGGCAAGAATCTGGGACGTTACTGGTCCACTGGTCCTCAGCAAACTCTCTATGTCCCAGGACCCTGGCTTCACAGGGGTGACAACCAGGTACTGTGTCTTCTCCAGAAACACATGTGCTTACCGTTTAGAAAATCTGTTTAAAGTCTGTTTTACACACTTTAGCTAGAGTCAAGAGACCTAGTGAAGACGACCTGGTGCAGTTGAAACTGAGTCAGAATGAGGGGAAAAAGGTGATTTAAGTGACTTCATGGTTGTCGGTGCCAGACAGGCTGATCTGAATTTTTATCAGAAACCGCTTACACTGTGATCTTTCCACACAAACATCTGTAGGGTTTACAGCGAATGGTCTGAAAATAAGATCAATTATACAGTGAGCAGTAGTTTTCTTTTCTGATGCAGGACATCAGAGGACATCAGAGGAGAATCGCTAAACTCGAATAACCACTCATAACAATCGAGGCGTGCAGAAGAGCATCTCTGAAAGGACAGTTCATCATTTATTGAAGCTGATCGGTTAAAGCACCAAATGACCACACCGGCTCCCACTCTTGTTAGCTGAGAGCAAGAAACAAGGGCTACAGTTTGTACAGATGCAACAAAATTGAAAAATAGAAGAAGATTAGAAAAATGTTTTCTGCTCTGCCAAGTCCTGGTTTCTGCCACAGCATTCATGGCAGGGTCAGAACTTTAAGACTCACTGTCTTGTATCAGTGGTGGTATCAATTTGCTGGTGGTGGCGTCATGGTGTGGGGGATATTTTTACAGTGAGCATTGTTTAAATGCCACAGCCCTACCTGAGTATTGTTGCCATCCTATTATTACCACAGTGAACCCATCCTTTGGTGCCTGCTTCCAACAGGATTACACACCATCTCAAAAAACTCAGGTAATCTCAGACTGGTTTCTTTAATGTGACAATGAGTTTATTGTTCTCAACTGGGCTCCACGGTAACCAGATCTTAGTCCAGTAGAGCATCTTTGGGATGTGTTTATTGACATCATGAAGATTTAGCTGGCAAATCTGCAGCACATCATCCTATCATGTCAGCATGGACCAACATCAATCAGGAATGTTTCCATCACTATCTTGAATCTGTGCCATGAATAATTCAGGCCGTTTTGAAGGCAAAGGGGGTCCAACCTGATACTAGCAAGTCGTCCATAACATAGTGGCCAGTGAATGTGTGCGTACAAAACTATCTGTGTATTTATTTAGTTCTATGCAGATTTTTTCCCTTCTCTACAACATTTTTTAGATTTTTCTCCACTATATATAATATAATATAATATAATATAATATAATATAATATAATATAATATAATATAATATGCACATGCTATTTTATATGAGCTCCACTAATATGACAAAACATATTGGCGGTCATACGCTGCAGTTTTCAGTCATCTGTTTTGTTCAACTCTGCAACTTTATTTCTGCTCTTTCTCCCTGTTTTCTCCTCTCTTAGTGTGCGTATGTTGACATTAGTTCTTAAACACCCACACTTACTGTACTTTCATGACCTCAAATAAGCCGGTATGCAATGTTTTTGACTTGTCATAGGTCATAGTGTTTGAAGAGCAGGAAACCGATGGTAAGATCCAGTTCGCCAGCAGCCCAGACTATGGCATGACTATTGATGTCCAGTGAGGAGAACAAGAGGGAAGGGTGGATTAAGAGAGGAAGAGGGAGGAGGATGGGAGGATAGCGTGGGAGGACACGACCGCTGTAAGCTGCACTGACGCCTTTCTGCAACTCAAAAACACTCAAGACTGACACGTCAGTGAGCACGACATCAGCAATGCAGCTGTGTAACCAACTTCCTCACAGCAGTTCCTCATTACTGTGTGTTTGCAGCTTTGTTTTTATTTATTTTCTTAACAGATTTAACCTTAAACCCTGAAACGTAATTGGAGATCAAGAAACGGAAGGAGAGTGAACTTGATTATAATAAATGTTCTTCCTCTGAAAGACTTAATTTATTGCTTGCATCCAGACTGTATAACAACAATGTGTGAATAAAGAGTTGTTTGACCTCTCTGCCACTAACCAAGGCCGAGGAAACCTTTAAATTGTTTTATTTATTTATTGACTCTGTTTGCTTTTCAAATATACCTTCTGATGGTATGTTGTGTGCTTCTGTGGATAGGTCATGCACACAAAGTGTCTCTGAAAATCTCTTTTCCTTTTTATGAAAACCTGTCATGTGTCTGGTCATCATCAGGGATTTTCTTTGAAGACATACTACAGGAAAGCAATGCATTCTAGATCGATTAGAGGTGGGTGGATCGATCAAAATATTGATCGTTTTGGTAGTGCTGATATTGGTATTGGATCGATACTTAGTCTCTGTCCTCAAAGCTCAGTATGAGCCCACTAACTTGTGTTAAATTAATAATTTTTTGGGGGGAAATAAAAAAACATATACCTCAAATGTGCACTATGAAAAATGTCTCAATCTTCATTTGAACTAGGTAACCTGATGCATTAAGTCCAACACTTGATCTAATCAATGGATTTACAAACAGCTGGAAACACAAGCAAGATGTATGTAGACATAAAGTTTGGCAAAAACCATTTTATATAGTAGCACAAAAAATGCACTGGTTACAACAACAATAGCATGAAAGCAAAACTTTTATCCAGACTTTGAGCCCTAAACGTCTTCACTCTGAGGGGGAAATTACATGCAGTACAACAGACAGTACAGAGGCATCCACTGGACACAATACACAGAGCCAGGTGAGGTTGTTCTCAGTGATTTATTTATCTGGATTCAACTAACATCTTTCTCTGAGACAGAATTGCTGTGGCAAATAAACAACCTTAAGAGTCACATGCATAAAATGTGAATCGCATGAGGCTGAAAGATGACGGTGGAGATGATGAAAAGGGAGGACTTTGTGTCTGTGTGTGTGCATGCGTGTGTGTAAAGTGTATTGTGCCTTTTAAACGCCCTCAGAGGGGTTATGTTCTTTAAATGACTTTCAGTGTTGATGTTGCTGCACATTGCAGGACGGTTACTTTATAACAGACTAATGCTGTATCACATACTGCTTGATGCGTCATCAGCTGGGATCAGATGAAGGGCAAAGTTGAAACAGCATCACTCTGACGTTGAAGCCTTTTTAAACCAGGGATGTCAAATTCATTTCACATCGTGGGCCGCAAAGAAGCTACTTTGATCTTAAATGGGCTGGAGCAGTGAAATGACATGCTAAATATTAATAATTACTGGAAAAGTTCTGACAATTCATTGCCCAGACTGGCCTGTAATTATAAAATATAAAGTTTTAATTCAAAACATATTTTATTAAATGACAAATTTATATAGTAGATACTGAGAAAATGGGAAATTTCTGTCAATGAATTGTTTATTTATTACTTAATAACTTTAGCATACTACAAATGGGGGGGGGGGTCTTCATTAACAGGAAAAGCCACAAAACCTATGAAAATCTATACAGTCATTCACATTTTCCAGACTGGAGTCTTTGCAGGTCAATTCTGGTCCCTGGGCCTTATATTTGACACCCCTGATTTAAACTGTCCTGACATCGCAGCATCATTGTTCTGAACTCACCACTGCCTCGTCTGTACCCCACATCGCATTTGTTCGCCTGCACAAACGCAGCATTTGGAACATTTTGTTTCACTCGTAAAAAGCAAACTTTTCAGATGGATTCTGTCATTGACTTTTAACACATCTCAAGTAGAGCTCAGCCAGCAGCAGTGCTACGGTCCTCCTGGCACCTTCAACCTGTTATTGATCTGTGTAATCGTCCCTGTGTACAGTGTAGTGTATGTGTGCATGCTGTTTACTGGAAAATACAGATTAAAGGGCAAAACCCTGGCATGACTGAATTGCACATCCAAGCTTGAAATAAATATATAAATAAATATATTAAATTTGATTTTGAATAAATAATGGGAGGATAGCGATCTCTCCGTGGCTGCGGTGTAATATCATGCAGTCAGTGGAAACGGCCTGTGTTATTTTAGAGATACCAAACAGCCTTTGTCTGCGTGTGTATCTTATCGCATCCAAAGTGAAATCTGCAATAACACGGGTTCTGCGGCTTGTACGTGTTCATGGGGGCAGTAGGGTGTTTTGAGTTGGCTGTGTGTGCTGGGTTATGGAGGATGGTCTGGGTGTTTTGTTTCGTTTTTCTTTTTTTCTTTTTAGGAGGTGGGGGGAGGACATAGATAATCTAGCAACAGCACAGAGGCTCAGTTCTTTCTTGAATTATCTCCAGCTACTTCTGCTGGCCAGCGTCAGATAAGAGAGCCACCGCTGTGTCTAAGATGGATGATTTATCAAGCAGAGGAGAGACTCTATTATACGAGATGCAGAATAACTTTCAGCAGCGCAGCGTCGTACCTACTGATGTCTAATGTTCAGAGGAGCAGAGACTCCATTTCTTGACATCCATGGATGCTAACACACATCACCTCACTGCCAGATCTTTAGCAAAAATAACACTGATTTTCATTGTGCTTTTCTTCTTGTAGCCCACTGTTACTTTAGGCTTGGGTTTAATATTTGATTTCATATGTGGAGGCCATAACTAATAATAATAATTCTCTATGTTTTGGGGTTGGGGGGGGGGGGGGGGGGGGGGGGGGGGGTTCTTTAGCGCTAACAGGAAGTGACAGGCTTTGTGAAAACCAACTGTGTAGGCTCTGATGCCGCTTCATCCTTCTTTTTTTGGGGGGGGCTATACACAGCAGACTTATGAGGTCCGGGGCAGATGTGCGTGTGCTTGTGCACAGATAAAGGGAAATATTAAATCATTGAGTTTTTCTGCATTGCAAAAAACTCACAAAGTTACAGCAGATGAAGTCAAGGGTAGATTTGGAGGGGGGTGTCAGGGCAGCGGTTGTGAATCTGCCACGTTAATGATGCTGATGTGCTATTACTCTTTCCATGTGTTGAACCCATTGTGAACCTGTGCCTTGTTGTGTGTCGTTCTAAGGAATTTACCAGGGAAAGGGACTCTTTCTTCTTCTTCTTTACATAGAAATACAGTAATTACAATGCATCTGTCAAACCCCTCCTCTGACTCTTCTCATATTCAATTAGTATTTATACATGTCGTCACAGAGGAACATTTGTGTGTTTTTAAGTGCTAGGGAGAGTGTTAGGTTTCTGATGCTTACTTGTACAGTTCAGCTTCGAAGCACAGAGGGGTACGTGTGCAACAGCAGTCTGTCTTCAAGTGTACGAGTTATGATGGATGACTATAAAATGGACAGAGTAAATGTAGGCAAGAGTCAGTAGTATTGAACTAGCAAGTCAAGTGCATGTGAAACGCCTAAACCAGTTAAATGAACTTAAAGCAAACCGAAATGAAGAAGTTTCCTTCCCTGTCTATGTTTGCGTTCGCTCAAAAAGGAAAAATCCACATCAGGCGTCTTTCTCCTCGGAGTGGTGTTTTTTTCTTGTGTGTTGTTTTTTTATCCAGGCGGATGATGTGGGCCGTGTCCTTAAATCCATGAGGAATTTCTCAGGGGGGGATACGATGTGCAGATCCAGCCCCATTTGTCTTTTATTTCCTCTTTTTTTGTTCTTTTAAATTTGAGGTGGATATTTCTTAAAACACTTGTTTGGCTGAATCCGCTGTCTGTATGCTTTTTTTTCCTTCTTCGTATTGTGCTGTCTCTTTTGTTAGGCTGTCCTCAGCGGGCCATTGTTCACCACCGCCCCCCCTGCCACCCCACCAATCCTGCGAGGCTTCCTTTGCTGTTGTCTCCTCTGCACATCGGTGGCAGACCTGACAAATATCTGCTGCCTTTTTGCTATAATCTGTGCTTTAATACAATACATTATGTACTGTTTTGGTCCATATTTTTTTAAACAAAAAATGTCAGATTGAGTCAAGAGGATTAAGTCCCTCTTTAAATGCCCCCCACCTCCTTTTTTTCCTTTTCCTCGTGATTAAGATGTGAGCACTTATCGAGAAGCTTAGCCGTTTTCTCCCTTCTCAGCTCAGAGGCCAGCCACCTGCAATGGAAAGGATTAAGACGGGTTGAAAAAAGATCACCAAGGTTTAATTTAATCTCAGTAAACCTGTTTATTTCCTTGGCGACATTTAATAATGGACAGCAGCTAATTGGACTTTAATAGAGGGGCACTGAAAATGACTGAATGGCGTATCAGGAAACATTAATGATAAATGCTCCTTTTACAGGCTAACCAGGCGAGATCAGGTGATGCTAACCTCCTAAATTCACCTTATTTGTAAATGAAGCTTGCCAGTGAACAAAAGGTTGAGCTCAGTAACAACTCTTGGCTCAGTAAGCGCAGACTTACTGTGGCGGGAACGCAGTCAGATCTCCACATTGGGGTCTGTGAATCCCTTTTTTCCCTCGTTTACAAGGACGGGTTTCTCTGTTCTCGTGTGCCAAACGAGTATCTGGTGAGAAAAAAAACAGCATGGAGATAAACAAGCAGGAACATTAGTGACATGCCGCTCCCTTAATGCACCCATTCAGTCTGCTCCCCGGTCAGCTCCCACTCCGCCTCATCTTCTTCAAAAACATTCAATTTCCCTTATAGCTCCAGCCCCCCCACCTATGTGCAAAGAGCTACTTGAGTGTGAACCCTGCATTAGAAGGGAGTGACAGGAGACCACAGGAGTGCTTTATCTTACAAATATGATGAAGCCCTCTGAGTTTAGCTTGTGTAAAAGAGTTCTCTCCTTGCCATGGGGTTAATGGCTACCACCGAATGACAGCCTAGTTTTAAAAAATGTTTTCACACCACAGTTTGTGTAAGCTCCTTTGCTTTTGTGGTGCAGCTCTTTGCACACTTCCTCCGGGTGTACTATTGTTGCTATCGAGCCTTTACACTGGCTTGGTTTTGGCCCACAGAGAGCATACAAACATCCAGGAAAAGGACGGCAAAAGAAAAACAGGGAGAGAGAAGAAACTGTAAGTGTCAAGCTCATGTTCTCCCCTCTCCTCTCCTCTCCACTGTGCTGGAACCCTTCCTCCTTTCATCTTGCCGCAGCGCTGGTCATGAATTATGCATTGGGCTTGTGTGAGATACGCCAGGAGTCCACTCCCACTTTGCTCAGGTGTGTGTGTGTCTGTATGTGTGCGCAGGGGGGGTTAATTATCAAACCTACATCTGAAGTGGTAGATTATGAGGAAGAGAGATGCCTGAGCACGATTTTCCATCTTTTTTTTGTCTCCCCCTAACCCTTTCGCTCCCGCCCTTCAGTCCGTCCCTGCACTCATCTGTAATCAGCGTGACACCCCGACGTCCTCGCTTCTCCATCGACTCCAATTCCGTTCTCTCGGCCCTCCTCTGAATCCCCTCTTTTCATTTGGCCCTCTGAATGGCAGAGAAAAACAGGGGAGAAAACTGGCCCTTCCTTTCTCTTCTTTCGCTCTCTCTACATGTATCTGTATTTGTGTGTGTGCGTCTATTTGTGCGCGTGTGTGGGGGTGGTTGTGGTGTGGATATTGGCTAGCTCAAGCCCTCTGGCTGACTCCCCATTGCCCTGAGAGAGTGAAGTGACCCAAACCACTGGCCATAAGCAGGAATGGTGGAACGGGTACTGAGAAAAAATTGTGTTGCTGCTGCTACTGTTAGCCTCAAGCTACTGACTCAAGTGTGTGTGTGGATGTGCAAGAGAGCACGAGGGCAGCCTGGGAAATATAATCAATGATTTCCAACTTTTTTGCAAGAGCCTTAAACTTATAGACACTCTGACCATTAGAAAACCATCAAGTTTTTTCATGAAATACATCACCTTCTGACTCTCAAAGAGGACTAGGATTTTTTTTCTTTTCCCCAGAGAGAGGACTGGGGGTGAGGGCTCAGTCAATTAAGTTTGTTTATTCTAAATCCAAAAGCCAGGAGCCAGTTGGCTTATCTTTAGCTCAAAGGCTGGAAGGAAAGAAACAGCAGCTCTAAAATGTCATAAATAAGTAAGCATGTGCACTAAAATGTCAAACTTTTTCTTTAATAATTAATAAGACCTCTCTTATGAAGGAGACTTTCTGTGTTTTGTTGTTACGAACAGCTTCTCTGACGATCTCGATTATTTATAGAAAGTCACACTCTCATTGCTAATGCTTTTATTTTTAAAAGAGAGGGAAAAAAAATGACTATTACATAACTTGTGAAAACTAATAATAATTCTCTTTGTTGCCGACCGTGGTGCTCAGCAGGGGGCTTGACTTTAACGCTGCGAGAAAACATATTGTGGATTTCTTTCCGCTCTTTCTTCTTAGTCTAAATGATTGGTGAAATTCATGTCGTGGGATGATTCAGCACTTAAAAACATATAAACTTGTCAAGGCGGGTTATGCACAGGCATAATGGTTCTATGGAGCGGGGATTCCCGTGATGCACTGATGAGTGTTTCTTCACTCACCTCTTTTCAGTCTGTGTTTATACACCGCTTTGCATTTAATCATTAAATATTATTAAAATTTGTCTCTCTTCCACAGTGTGTCTTCTCTCCTTCCTCCCTCCCTTCTCCCCTCAGCCTGGTTCTCCTGGACGCTGCTAAAAGGGAGTTTTTCCTCCCTGCTGTCACCAATGGCTTTCACATAGGGGTTGTCTGATTGTTGGGATCTTCTCCATAATAATTAGCATCTTTACCTTACAATATAAAGTGCCTTGCAGTAATCGTTTTTGTGAGTTAGCAATATATATAAAAAATGTATTGAATCTATAGAAGTCAAGCAAACACACAAATGGCATAAACCTGGTCCAGTCCAAAACAAGGCTAGGCAGCGCCTTTACCACCTTCGACAACTGAGGACCACCCCCCACCCCCCCAGCATCCACAAGCATCCATAAGCATCCATAAGTGACTGAGACAGGACTTATTCTTAACACATCCCAGCCTGACTCTTCTGAGCCTCACTACAGCACTAGACACTTTAACACCCACCCGCACAATGTACATTTTTCATATTTTCAATTTAAAGTTTCCAGACTGTCTTATTTATGTAATTCACTTAATGTACATAATTCACTTACTTGCTGCACATAATGCTACTTACTGCACATAATGTCCTCCTGTATATGTTCTCTCTTTTTGCACAGTTGAGGAGTGTGTCAGGCTACATTTCACTGTGTGTTGTACTCGTATAACTATGCATGTGACAAATAAAGAATCTTGAATCTTGAAGAAAATCATTAGGATTGAAAATGAACAAAAAACAAAACAAAAAAGAAAAACTTTTAAAAGTGTTCAGAAGTCCTGGGGAACTATTGGTGATGACCACTTGACCAATAGCTACAAAAAAGTGAAAAACCCCCACTATGTGAAGCTCCTTGGAAGCACAATACTGCATGATTGGTATGCAAACGATGCACGGCAGACCTGACCACATGGTTCACTTTGTTACACTTTTATTCTCGGTTACTGTTCTCAGTAACATTCCTTGGCTGCAGCTTTTCAGCTCCAGCCGCGCGCGCGCGCGCGCGCACACACACACACACACACACACACACACACACACACACACACACACACACACCAACAACTCAAAACCCAGTACAGACTTAAATGCAGGGGAGGCGTGATGAGCTGAGGCAGCTTCGGTGTGTTAGCCTCCCAGCAGCGGCGCTACAGACCACGCCCTGCCACATGATACTTTATAGTCTTGAAAATTGGATACCAAATATATTTTGTACTGCTGTCCCCATTAGAATCAGAAACGGAGTATGAAGCCAGCTTAGCGTTAGTGTCGTTATTTTATAATGCTCTGGTAAGTTGTGATAAGTACATTTACATCATAACAGGTTTGTGGTCCTTTACATGAGTTTTTTCCATTTCGCTTTTTATGTTACACCATTATTCCACAACATTTCAAATCATGTGGTTCCGAGCCTGTAAAGCTTGTGACCCTTTACATGGAAAAAAAAAAAGAGTGGTGTTTAAGGCTCTCTGTCTTGTAGGATTTTAATTCTACAAGACAGAGAGCCTTCACTGTTTGAAGCAAACAGTGAAGCAAATCCCTGAAATACAAACCGCTCAAGGCAAGCTGCTTAACATCAGTAAACATGTGAAAAACTAACCCCAAAAATCAAGGAAATTACCTTAGTGCAATTGGCTGCTTTCGGCTCCAGGTCGTTGAGTGTGACAAGCTCCCGGAGCAAGCTGCTCTCCTGGTAACCTCCCTTCACCCCGCGAAGCTTAAAATACGCCTGTGGCTTGAAGAGGATGAGCCTCAGGTTGATGGCAAAGCCAGCCATGTCGATGGCAAAGGGCCGATGGGGGTCAAACACCGTCTTCCAGCCGTAGACCTTACCGGCTGCATTGACCTTGGGGGATTCGTACCTCAAGCCACCCACAAAAGCCACAGGCCACACAGAAACCTTCCGAGTCGATCTCATCTAGCGAGAGGAGAGAGGGGGGAAGAAACAGACAAGGGAAGACAGCAAATTAGTCAACTGAAAAACCATACATGACAGCGAAACAGTATTTGAGCATCAGCTGCTGGCTTTACAGCAGAGCACGGACAGAAGCTTTTTAGAGCTGCTGCTGCTATTCATTCTGAAAGAATATTGACCAAGCTATTGTGGCCTGCGAAGCTGACATGCTGTCAGATGAAGGCAGATCACACACACTGTTCAACAGCTGCCCTACAATGAGATAATTAGGCATCTAAAGCGAGTAAGCGCGGGGCAGTGCCAAGAGGGCTTGAAGTAGCAGAGCCATTAGAGCAAGTGGCCCTGGTAGCTGGATGACTGAGGAAATTCTTTAAGGCGCAGAGCCACCATTTTCTTCTTCTTCTTCTTTTTTTCTTTAACCCCCCCCCCCGTCCTTTAATCTTCCAGCATCAAACGATTTTGCCGCCCTCTTCTTTGTCTGCTGCTCAGCGAGTCTTCGCTATTCTAGAAAGAGCTGCTGCAGCCATAAAAGGTACATTTTTATAATGAGGGAAGAGGAAGGTTTAGAAACAGCAAAGTCATTTAATCAAACTCAATGCAGCAGAAATAATGATGCCGGTGCCTCTCCATAGGAAGGCCAAATTTAAAATAAAGGTGTGTGTGTGTGTCTGTAAGAGAGAGCGCCTCCGTGCATAGATGATAGGAGAACACATGGAGGCAATATCCATAACCATATGCTCCCCGTCAGAACAGAACATGAAATATGTCTCCACATAAGGACCAAGCCCATCATATCTTAATGACGTTATATAGTGCATTATTACCCCGACAGAGCACTTCACTCTTATACAGGGTGCAGACGTGCTTGTGGCTCCTATAGTTGTCAAAAGTGGAATGGGAAGTAGAGCCTTCAGCTCTCAGGCTCGTCTCCTGAGGAACAAGCTTCCAATTTGGGTTTGGCAGATGGCTGCTCTCTCTGACTCTGGTTCTGCTTGAAGTTTGTTCTTGTTATAAAGACCCCCTCTTCTCCACTCCCAAGCAAGCGCTTGCTCACACGGGAACAGTGGGCTTTCCTCTATAATGCTGTACGATCTTTATGTCTCAGGCACTGAAATGACTGCTGTTGCGACATTGCACTATATTAACACAATTGAGCTGAAATATCCACCCAAGCTTACTTGTCTAAATGTGTATTTGTAGATTGCGATTTTGTGCAAATCACATGCAAATATCGCAGTGCGCATGAGTTGCTGCGTTAGGTTGGTGTGTGATCTGATGGGCTGCTGCGCGAAGAGCTTGGGTGACCAGAGAGAAGTGGTTTGAACAGCATGAAGCAGCCCGGGGGCTTATGGGAATGATTGGATTTGAGCTTCGGGGGAAATGACTGTTCGACTCACCCAGATAAGCTTGAGCTGTCTGTACTATCTTAATGAGCTCTGTAAATTAAAAGCTTACATGCATGTGCGTATATGATAGTGATAATTTATAGGGAGGGGCTGTATATTTTTGTAGCTTGTTGTGTATCAGAGAGTTGCATTCTTTGCTACGCTTAATGGGCTTCGCCTCAAAGCTGAGATTAAATGACATTATCCTGCCTTTTTATCAACAGGGTTTTGTTGGGAAAACAACATTTAGAAATTTGGTAGTTTCCGGTCACCAAATTGTTGCTTGATTCTTTCACGGTTTACACTTAATAAATGAATCTTAACTTTGAGGCTTCACTCACGCATGGAAGGGATTTTCATGCTCATTTTTTTTCTTTTCCTGCTTAGGGGGTGGGTTCACTCCCAACATCATCTCACAACAATGCCTGCGCTGGACCTTTTGATATCACACTCGAACACACAGAGTTGTCAGGTAGACCATAATGGAAACAGATGCCATGAAACTGTTGTTAAATGTAGCGAGCTGATGTCACTATTGTAGATCAGGAAGTGCTTCGGAAGCAGTTGAGGAAGCTTGTTGCAGCTGCAAAGGGTGTTTTTTCGCCTACTGCGCACCATTATCACGTTTTATATTTAATCAGCTGGTCAGGGTGAAGATTTAGGAGTGAGAATAGGCTGTTCCTTAATAAACATCTGAGTTTGAGTCTTAAAAGCTGCTGTTTTGTCCTGAAGATAGTCTCAACTTTTGCTTGTTTTTTTCCACACTTTTACAGTCCGGCCACAAGTAAAGTTATCCATCATCTTGCCCAAAAAATACCTGCCTGCGTCCCTTTCCTAACAGTATAACTCAAAACAATAGGAAACAAGCAATGAATCAGGCTCTTTACAGGCAGCGTGAAGAGGTTTGTCACTTTCCCCATCTACACAGACCATGTGAAAATGAGAACGCCTGCTGCTTCTGTTGGGAATATCAGCTGGAGTAAAGTAGCACAAATCCCTCTTTAGCCGGCAGCCAAGCAAATGAAAATGCAACCAAGTCCCCCTCCCCACCCCCAAGTCACCCCCACCCCGCCTCATTCTGGTGAATCTGATGTATCTATACAGCTTTTCTTTTCTTTTTTCTCTTCAGTGATGTTTTAGTTTGTGACTGGATGCCAATGTGTGCATTTAAGCTTCGTGTTTGAATGCAGAATTGTTGACAGCAGGGGAAAAAAAAAAAAACAAGAGCCCCAAACTCTAGCAGAGAAAAGAAGGCAAGCATCCAGATGCATTAATCAATCCTTAAGGGTGCAGAGAAGATAACAGAAACAGAAGGGTCATCCACTGCTGCAGCTGGTAGTGCCTGTGGATTAAGTTCTTTTGTTTTTTGTTTCTCTCTTTGATCCAAACAATAGAAATGTGCATACTTAAATCTACATAGTACATGGTTGGGTTTTGGAATCCTGTTCATTTCATTAGAAAATCTATCCTCATTATAGGATTCAAATTACACAACCAACAATAAAGAAAATCAAAGAGACACATTGGCTTGCATAAGCAACCATTCTATCTGATCTTCAAATGCTAACGTAGAGATTTTTTTTAGTATGTCTTTATTATTTGTTTGTTGTGAGAATAAATGCATTTTTCAAATCCCCAGTAGTCAAATATAATGATAAGACTGATGTGTCTGGATGCTATATTTTTGTCAATATCATCCAGCTCTGTTAAACTGCTGGTTTGCTCCTTTCTCTTGGATTTAAGTGGCCGACAGCCTGCCTGACAGCTAAATTGGAGTAGTCTTAACAATAGCATGATAAACAGTAAATAGGTTTCTCTTTTTTTGGAGTTTGGGAATAAAGCACATCTCATGAGGCCTCAATAATATACTGTATGTAGGTCTTTACTGTGGTACATGAATTTTTCATAAAGTTTTCATTAAGCCTTGACCTAAAAACTAGGCTCTTAATAACAGTCTGTATGCACCAAAGTCTGCCAAAGTAACTGCTGCTGGAATGAAAGACTGAGATTGAATTCAGATAGCGGCTATGTGTCGGTGGCAGTAATGGCAGTGTCCTCTATAGCAGCTGATGACAATGACTTTACCCTGCTGCCACAGAGCATTGTGTCTGAAGTGTACTGTGTCTGTGTCAGTCTGAGCTTGCTGAGGTGAATTGCTGCTGCTTGTTGATATTCATTTTCCCTGCTGCTTTAAAAGAACTGCATGCAAGCGTTTTTGGCAGTCATCTGTGATGTAGTCTTTTGTGATGTCTTGTCTTTTTGGATGCTTGCTGCTTTTTGGGTTAGTGTCTTGTTTTTGTATGTTTGACTAATATTTGAAACACCGCATTTAAATGTAGACTAAAAGGTCTAATCATCCAATTACACAGTAGCAACTCAGTACATGTAGGCATGTAGACCAAACTGAGCATCAGAATGGGGAAGAAAGGTGATTTAAGTGACTATTAAGGTGGCATAGTTGTTGGTGACAGACAGGTTGGTTGGGGTATTTTACAAACTGTTGTTCTGCTGGGATTTTTCCAAACTTTTCCAAAAGTGCAAATGGTCCATAGAATAGAAAATACACCAGTGTGATGCAGTTGAAAATGTCTCGTTGATGCCAAAGGTCAGAGAAAAATAGCCAGACTGTTTCAAGCTGATAGGAAGACAACATTAACTCAAATATCCACTTACATACCATACCACATATACCAGATACCACGCAATCCAGGTGTGCAGAAAAGCATTTCTGAATGCACAACACATCAAAACCTTCAAGCAAACAGTTATTAGCAGCATAAGACCACACCGAGTGTCACAGGTCATATGGTCTCACTACAGTTGAACAATAGAAGATTAGAATCAGAATCAGAATCAGAATACTTTATTGATCCCTGGGGGAAATTATTTTTTGTTACAGTGCTCCATTTTAAACCAACATTAAGACAAGACAGACAATACGCTAACTAAGAATAGTACAATATATACATATATATACATACATACATACATAAGTCACTTATAAATAAATATTTGGAAAAGAAACATGTGTAGTTGTAGCAGCAAACAGTGTGTTAAGTGGATGCGTTGTACAGGGAGATGGCCACAGGCAGGAATGATTTCCTGTGTCGTTCAGTGGTGCTTTTCGGTAATCTCAGTCTCTCACTGAACGAGCTCCTGTGACTGACCAACATGTCATGGAGTGGGTGGGAGGTGTTATCCAACATTGTCTTTATCTTGGACAGCATCCGCCTCTCCGACACCACCTTGAGGGAGTCCAGCTCCATCCCCACAACATTGCTGGCCTTACGGATCAGTTTATTAAGTCTGTTGGCATCTGCGACCCTCAGCCTGCTCCCCCAGCATGCAACAGCATAGAGGATCGCACTGGCCACAACAGACTCATAGAAAATCCTCAGCATTTTCTGGCAGATGTTGAAGGACCTCAGTCGCCTCAAAAAATAGAGACGACTCTGGCCCTTCCTGTAAAGTGCTGTGGTGTTTTTAGCCCAGTCCAGTTTATTGTCAATGTGTACTCCAAGGTATTTATAGTCCTCCACAATGTCAACACTGACCCCCTGGATTGAAACAGGGGTCAAGTGTTTCCTGGTCTTCCTGAAGTCCACGATCAGTTCCTTGGTCTTTGCCACGTTGAGCTGCAGATGATTCTGCTCACACCACGTGACAAAGGAGTCGACCACAGCCCGGTACTCTGTCTCATCATCCCTGCTGATGCATCCAACCACCGCAGAGTCATCAGAAAACTTCTGAAGATGGCAGGTCTCTGTGCAGTGGCTGAAGTCTGTGGTGTAGAGGGTGAAGAGGAAGGGGGAGAGGACAGTCCCCTGTGGTGCCCCTGTGTTGCTAATCACCTTGTCAGACACACACTGTGGGAGACGTACATATTGTGGTCTTCCTGTCAGGTAATCAACAATCCAGGACACCAGAGAAGCATCCACCTGCATCGCTGCTAACTTATCACCCAGGAGGGTCGGCCTGATGGTGTTGAAAGCACTGGAAAAGTCAAAAAACATGACCCTCACAGTGCTCGCCGGCTGGTCCAGATGGGTGTAGACACGATTGAGCAGGTAGATGATGGCGTCCTCTGTTCCGAGACGAGGCTGATAAGCGAACTGAAGGGGATCCAGATGTGGTCTTACTATGGGTCGCAGCTGGTCCAGGATGAGCCTTTCCAGGGTCTTCATGATGTGGGAGGTCAGTGCCACGGGCCTGTAATCCTGGGGGCCACTGGGACGAGGCGTCTTTGGTACAGGGACGAGGCATGATGTCTTCCACATCACCGGGACCCTCTGCAGACTCAGACTCAGCATAAACAGTTTATGAAAGACTCCACACAGCTGGGGGGCACAGGTCTTGAGGACAAGGGGACTCACTCCGTCTGGTCCAGCAGACTTGCCTGAGTGAAGTCTCCTCATTTGCATCTCATTAGAAGATTGGAAAAACATTGCCCGGTGAAAGCATGGATCATCGAAAAGTGGATGTGCAGTTGAAAATGACAAAATCTCAGAGGAAGCTTCCAGTATTGAATCTATGCCACAAACAATTAGGGCAAAACGAGGTGTAACCCAGCACCAGCAATGTGTATCTAATAAAGTGTCTAGTTAGTCTAAATCTCAGTGACATTAACAATATTAGTTTGCAAAAGACAGGAGAACATTTCAAAGTACAACTTGTGTATTGCAGTATTGCGCTGCCAATTAGTAAATGCAAATGATTCACTGCTTTTTTCGATTTTTTTCATGGTGAAGGGGTCACCCATGTGTCTACCTGTTGAGTCCCTGTTTAATAACATTTGCCATCTTTACTGCAGTAATAGCCAACTCTCCATGCCCTGTCTATCTTACTGTCACCTCTTTTTTTTGTTTATTCTTTTCTGTGTTGCCTTTCCCTCTCCATGACTCTCTCCGTGCCCCTTGGGGCCATTACTCTGGACCATAAATAGGCCCATTGGAGGTGATGGAGAGCCTTTGAGCGAGACCAAGCGCTTTGGCTGATTCCCAGTGAAAGGTAATGACAGGCCCCGTCAATACCAGCGCTCCATTTACTACGGCTCCTGTCGGCACTACTAACAAGACTTGAGGCACATACTCGGAGAACCTAGACCGTGTCCGCTCAGGTAATTCAACTGATGTCAAGATGGATGGCCTGAGATGTACTAATTACATGCCCAAACTTCTCCCAACTGGCTTCAGATACCAACTGTGCTTGTTAAGAGTTTAAAGTACTTCAACTAAGAATTTATGGTTCAAATCCGCCCACGCCTCACCACTTCTCCTGTAACGGTGAGTATATAACAACACAGATAGATAATATATGGCACTCCATGCAGTATATCAAGAATTATTTTATATAGAACTTAAAAATGTCCAGTGTCCTTTTTCTCTAAAGAATACACATTGTATGCCAAAAAGCACAGACACAATATATTGCTCACATAACTATTTAAAGGTGCAATCCGTTATTTTTAATGCAGTGCATAAAATGATTTTAATACATTGTTAAGAATTCCAGTCATTCCTCTGATAGCTGAATGGCTTCTGAGCTTTAAGGCCTTTCTTATTCCCCCAGAAATACCCATCATCAACTCTGCACGTGGTTAGTGTTTCAGAAACTCAAGTGGAGCATCTGAAAGATTAATGGAGCTTGAGAGTAACAGATTTTTTTTTATAACTAGATAAGAGCTGGCAGCATATTTGCCAAGTTGGTGAAAGTGCTGCGACTGCCCCACCAAACATGAATATTAGGGACGATTTTAAAATGATATCACATTTTGATCTGAGTACATGCATAGTGTATGTTTGAACAAAAACCTACATCTGCAAATGTACTTGCACTGATATTTTTAAGAACAATTACTCAGTTAGCTTCATGGAGTTATCATGAAGCCTATCTCATGGAGAGAGGCAGGGATACACCCTGGACAGGTGACCAATCTGTCTCGGAGTAAAAACAGAGAGACAGGCAATCATTCACACTCTTGGACAGTTCAGATTCATGAACTAACTACGGTGGAACCCCAACTTACGAATACCCCATTTACCGAAAAATTCCAGTTACGAAGGCACTTAGCGGCAATATTTCTGCCCGTGTTAGGACAAAATGCCCGGTATATGAAAACCGCTGGCTCTGATTGGCTGAGCCCAGAATGCCTACAATGCCCACAATGCCTTCCGAATCATGTGACAACCCCTTTGGCTTTTCTACTTGCATTTCGCTGTTCCACTTAAACGACGTATTGTTGTTGCAGTTAGCAATTAGCCTATAGCCTATTGTTCACTCAAAAGGCGCGATGGGTGCTTCGGCTTGCGAAAAATTTCGACTTATGAAAGATCCTCGAGAATGAATTAATTTCGTAAGTCGGGGTTCCACTGTATATGTGTTTGGACTGTGGGTGGAAGCCAGAGTACACAGAGACAACCAGCAGTTTGGACACAGTTAAAGCTGGATTGGCGTTTCTGCTTAGTTTTCAAACTATAAGTTCTCTTCGTGTTCATACTGGGGGTGTGGGCTGTACGCTTTCTGATTCCTGCCCACAAACAACGTGAATGTGTCCTCAACTTTGTTATGTTTATTACAATTCAGCCACTGACCTCCTCAAACAGCTCCAGGCTGTATGTGTTATCATCATCAGCAAAGTAGACGATTCCCGGCTGGCTGTTGTTGGCGTTGAACGTCTCCCTCAACCACCGCAAGGCCAGATTCCGCTGCATAGTCCCTCTTGGAATTCTGGGATCCCGAGTGTCACCTCGCAGCTTATAGTTCCTGGGTGTCTCTACATTGAGATGGGTGTAGTTTAGTCCCGTTTCTCGGAGGAGTCGTGTGACAAGAGGCGTTCTCCTTTGGGAATCCTCCACCAAGATCCAGTGCAGGTTGGGGACATGGAGGAAGGTGTTTGCTAGCCGTGTCAGCTCAGCTTTCTGAACGGGCCGGCTATATGTGGGGGTGATGATGTGGATTGTGGGCAGCACATCCGACCAGGGCGGAGGCCGAGTGTACACATACTCTGTCCTCACCACCTCCACAATGTCCTTATCTGAGGCACAGTATTCCTTGGAGTCCTGCGCCTGGCCACCTGCCTCCCTCTTGCCCTCGACGCCATCATCTGTAGATGTGGGGATAAGAAGACATGTAAGGCATTAGTGTAACCTTGAGCTGCTTTTTCTATATTTGCCTCAGGTGACTTAAACCCAATGGGGGTAAAGTGTACCTGAGAGCCGGTGGTGGCGAACTGCAAGCCTCTCTGGAATGATAAAGATCTCTTTTACTAGATGGTGACAGGCTGCAAAAAGTGAAAGCAGGCACCGTGAGAGGATAACACAGCTGATGGACAGAGAGACAGTGCAAGACGAGGGAGGGATGAGCCCTGCTATTCCCCCGGTGTTGCCTTTGGGCTTTTCTTTTTAAAGGAAGAAAAAAGGCATGTATGTAAATGTGGTAGACATGCCTTTTCCACCACAGACTCTCTCACCCCCTGTATTGTTGAAATTGCTCTTCTTCTTATATTAAAATATCTCAGGGTTCAAGTGGTAGTTAAACTTTTTTACACTAAGACTGGTCTGGCCCACTTTAGATCACAGTGGGTTGTATGTGGCCCATCAATTGAGTTTGATATCCCTGCTCTAGACCCAGTGTTCACAGTTCAAATGGATTTGACTTCAGAGAGGCCTAAACATCCACATCCACATGTGTGCTATTACAGTGAGGTTTGTAAGCTTTTGAGTCAAACAGCAATGACATAATGTTGGATTTTGCCATTTCTCGTTAAAGGCCATAGGTGCAAACTCTTGTATCAAGCCATCAAGAAATCTGCAAGGTCTTCTCTACTGAAAATCTGTTGCTTTTGTCGGTATCTTCTTTGCATCCATGAGCTGCACATACGCATACTGTATGTCAGACAGAATAGCAAAGTGAAGGTTTCTCATGGAAACGCTTTCATAAGACACCCTGTGTGGGTTTTAGGGCATGTTTTAGGTAACACAACCTAAAATTGGAATGGTGCTTAAGGTGTTACATCGCGTATCAGTGCAGAAACTGAGGTTTGTGTGCTAAGTCTATAGCTTGTGTCAATGCAGTACATCATTTTCCATTTTATGTGTGGGAAGGTGAGGCTGTCACGGCTGGCGGAGTGAGCCGTGTGGTGTGGAGGAAAGGGAGGACCCAAAATGCAGCAGTGACTGATGATACGAGTGATGTTTATTTACAAAGTGACAATGGCAGAAACAGGCAGTGAGGCATGACAAAACAACTGAAGAAACCTAAACTGGGAGAACTAAATGACAAACCTGAGACCATACAAAAGGGGTGCGGGGCAGAGAGACGCAGAGACAGGAACACCATAGAACGCAGACGAGCCGACAATGAACACAGACCGACACCCACTAAATATACACACAAGGTAATCAGGTAATCACACACAGGAGGGAAGAACAGCTGAACCTAATACACATGAGGACCGGAGGACACAAGCTGAACACAATGACAACAGACACAGACCTTCAAAATAGAATAGGAAATCCAGAACATGAGCCTTCAAAGTAAAGCAGGAACACACAGACTGATTTACAACACAACACGGGGACATGAACAGAGCACCAAGGACAGACACAGGTAGGGCTGAATACACACACCAAACTACAGGTTCAACCCTAAACCAATACAAAATCAGAATAAACACAAAGCACAAAAATGAACTTCAAGGAAACACAAAACGCTGGGCCAAAATGACCCAGGACCATGACAGTACCCCCCTTCCAAGGGCTGACTCCAGACAGCCCAAAACAAAAACAGATGACCAACCCAGGGCGGGCGGCGGGGGCCCAGGACGGAGGGACCAACACCGAACAAAAACAAGCCCCAGCGAACCAAGTGACCTGTCCAAAACAAACACACATGCTGGAGCACAAGGACAAAACACAGTTCAGGAGGCCGGCCCGGAGGCTGACACAGATCCAAAAGCCGACCGGGCGGAAGGCAGCGGTGGCGGAGTGGAGGCAGTTCAGGGGGCCGACCGTGCACACAGCAACGGCGGCGACGGGCAAACAGTTCTGGGGGCCGACCGTGCACACAGCAACGGCGGCGACGGGCAAACAGTTCTGGGGGCCGACCGTGCACACAGCAACGGCGGCGACGGGCAAACAGTTCTGGGGACCGACCGTGCACACGGCAACGGCGGCGACGGGCAAACAGTTCTGGGGACCGACCGTGCGGACGGCAACAGCGGCGACGGGCAAACAGTTCTGGGGGCTGACCGTGCGGACGGCAACAGCGGCGTGGAAACAGCTCTGGGGGCTGACCGTGCGGACGGCAACAGCGGCGTGGAAACAAGTCCGGAGGCCGGCCACGTGGAAGGCAGTGGCGGCGTTCAGGAGGGCGTTCTGGAGGGCGTCCACGGTGGCGGAGATGCCCAACAAGCGGCCTGGCAGATGACCGACGATATGAAGGTGGTAGTAGGGGACCTGAAGGCTGCGTGGCCCCTGCAGCCCAAGGCGAAGCGGAGGCTGGACCAGACGAAGCTGACGATGAAGACACGGATGCTGGAGCCGGACGATGAAGACACGGAGGCTGGACCAGACGAGGATGAAGACACGGAGGCTGGACCAGACGAGGATGAAGACACGGAGGCTGGACCAGACGAGGATGAAGCAGAGGCTGGACCAGACGAGGATGAAGCAGAGGCTGGACCGGATGAAGCCAAAGCAGAGGCTGGACCAGACGAGGATGCAGAGGCTGGACC
Organism: Rhamphochromis sp. 'chilingali'; assembly: GCF_963969265.1. Classification (NCBI taxonomy): domain Eukaryota; kingdom Metazoa; phylum Chordata; class Actinopteri; order Cichliformes; family Cichlidae; genus Rhamphochromis; species Rhamphochromis sp. 'chilingali'. The sequence continues at coordinate 23,660,904 of NC_137935.1, read as the reverse complement.
GGATGAAGCCAAAGCAGAGGCTGGACCAGACGAAGATGATGAGGATGCAGAGGCTGGACCAGACGAGGATGCAGAGGCTGGACCAGACGAGGATGCAGAGGCTGGACCGGATGAAGCCAAAGCAGACGCTGGACCAGGCGACGAGGATGAAGCCAAAGCAGATGCTGAAACCGGACCAGGCGAGGCCGAAGACTCTGAGGCCGCAGCAGGCGAGGGTGATGAGACTGCAGCTGGTGATGAGACTGCAGCTGGTGATGAGACTGCAGCTGATGGCTGGACGGGCTCCTCGGGCCCCCCAGCTGACGAGGCAGAAGGCTGGACGGGCTCCTCGGGCCCCCCAGCAAAAACAGTCTCAGACCCAGTGGGCACTGGAGCCCCTGGCACACACAGAACAGAACCAGCAGGCACACGGGCCTCTGGCAGGAACGCAACAGAACCAGCAGGCACACGGGCCTCTGGCAGGGACGCAACAGAACCAGCAGGCACGGAGACCTCTGGCAGGGACAGAACGGAACCAGCAGGCGCGGAGACCTCTGGCAGGGACAGAACGGAACCAGCAGGCACACGGGCCTCTGGCAGGGACGCAACAGGACCAGCAGGCACACGGGCCTCTGGCAAACACAAAGCAGACTGCAGCTGCACTGAGCAGTGACTCAGCTCAGGCAGCGACAGTCCGGTGCAGTCCTCAGCTGGCTTCTTAACCTCCAGGGGTCCAGACTCGGCTGGGGGCTGGAACCCAGCCTCTGGGGAGGCCCTGGAGCAAGTAACAGTCTCTAAACTAGCCAGCTGTTGAGGAACGATTGCATTTTTAACGTGTTTGTCTCTCTGCAAATAATACGTACTAGAAAAAGAGTCAAAAATGGGAGGCACGGACGCAGCCTCCCGTACAGAGGGAGTCTGTGAAGACGGAGACGGCATGAATGACTGGGCTAGCGGAGATACCGGAGTCCGAGTTGCTTGCGGCTGTGCAGCTAAACGAGGTAAAGACAGCTCAGCAGGAGAATGAGCAAGCAACACACCGTTCTCCTTGTCGTCTGCTGCACCAAACAAAGTCCCTGGATAAACTGTTCCACAGTCCAAGACAGAAAAAGGGTCCTTCTCACTCACCACGGCCGGCAGTTCTGAAGTTCCAATATCCGGCTGTGGGGTGACGCGCCGACGGCGCGATCGTCGCTTCCTCCCGGGCAAAACCTCCGGCGGGCCGGGCAAAACCTCCGGCGGGAGAAGCTGACGTGGCTGTTCCAGGGCGGCCGTAATCTGCTGCTGCTGGACAAAGTCTGTGGATTCCCGAGCTCGCACCACCCCCCGGGCTTTATGCAGGTTGCAAATTAAGCCTGAAACTCCCTTAAGCTGGCAGAGGTAGGGATTTTCTTCCAGGATTGCTTCGATGGCTTTTAACCCCACCACTTGTGCCCTTGCGTTGGTGGTGTGGGTTACCCAGTCCATCAGGCGTCGGATGCGTGCGAGGTCGCTCTCTCCAGACAAAGCTGCTGGGTCCATGTTTGGTCGGCTCGTACTGTCACGGCTGGCGGAGTGAGCCGTGTGGTGTGGAGGAAAGGGAGGACCCAAAATGCAGCAGTGACTGATGATACGAGTGATGTTTATTTACAAAGTGACAATGGCAGAAACAGGCAGTGAGGCATGACAAAACAACTGAAGAAACCTAAACTGGGAGAACTAAATGACAAACCTGAGACCATACAAAAGGGGTGCGGGGCAGAGAGACGCAGAGACAGGAACACCATAGAACGCAGACGAGCCGACAATGAACACAGACCGACACCCACTAAATATACACACAAGGTAATCAGGTAATCACACACAGGAGGGAAGAACAGCTGAACCTAATACACATGAGGACCGGAGGACACAAGCTGAACACAATGACAACAGACACAGACCTTCAAAATAGAATAGGAAATCCAGAACATGAGCCTTCAAAGTAAAGCAGGAACACACAGACTGATTTACAACACAACACGGGGACATGAACAGAGCACCAAGGACAGACACAGGTAGGGCTGAATACACACACCAAACTACAGGTTCAACCCTAAACCAATACAAAATCAGAATAAACACAAAGCACAAAAATGAACTTCAAGGAAACACAAAACGCTGGGCCAAAATGACCCAGGACCATGACAGAGGCTCATTTTCAAAAATCTGACCTTCTTTAGAAATGCACAAAACGCAGCGAATCAGTCAGCTGACGCATTTTGAGTAGACTCCCTCGGTGAAGGCTGTGATATTTTGGCCTGAATAGTTTGGTCATGATGGACAGAATGTGATTACAGAGTCATTAAGGTTGCTCATTTCTTCCTATTGTGCCACAGCTCATGGCAATCTTTCACTTTTCTTCTTGAGCTCTAGTCGCACCTCCGGCATAAAAGGGGATTTTTTTCTGCAGCACAAAGATTAACACAATCTTCTGATGGCCAGATGTTCAACAGAGGCTGCCAGTGAGCATGCTGCCAATAAATCTCTAGCTTTTCTCTTTTAAAGGAACACAAAAGGAAGCCTGTGGACAGAGCTTGGTTAGATTGTCATTTAAAAAAGTTATTATATCTTTAGTGTATTCCATGAGAAATTAAAATTGCTTAACTATGTACAATTTTTTTTTTTTTGGGGGGGGGGAACTTTTTATTTTTATTTTTTAATTTACCTTAGTCGTTAAGGCGCTAATCAGACTCTATTCAGAGGGTTTGAAGAACCTGCAAAAACATGCTGAGTCAAATCATGTGTAAGTTCGGTACAGACTCCCATAGCTCATTTGAATAAGCCTGTTTTCCTTGTTAACCCCTCTTTGTGCATTTCTGAGATTACAGGAATAGAGCAGATTGCTCTATTGATTTGCTGTTGCTTTAATTTGGGTGTGTTTATTCTGCAGGAATCTTGACATTTTAAACTGTTGCTTTTCTGGTTTGCAGAGAAGGCACCAGACACTGGTGAAGTTAATTAATAGGACACATTTATGCTTTTTAATTGCCAACAGTCTCTGAAATTAATTTGCAATGACACTGAGCCAATTATAACAGGCAAAGGTTTGGCTCAAATGCTTGATTGACACAAACTCTATACTGGATACTGTGTCACACCAAGAAGATATGGATTGATGTTGTAAGCTATGTGAATGGATAAGCTGCAGAAGGATTTAGTTTTATAATATGCAACTCTGTTCAAGTTATTACTAACAAAAAAAGAAAAATTGCAGCTTAGCAGTTTTATTCTGACAAACTGAGTATATGGAATAAATATAACTCCCAAATGGAGTGGGTATGCAACTCATCCGTCACTGCAAAATCATCCCTGACTGATGAGGTTTGCAGTGACCGGACAAGTGCTTTTCAGTTCCGATGAAGCTGATGGTCATGGCTTTCAAGTGTCTCTGTGTGAACAGCCTGTTGTCTAAACTTGAAGTACGGTGTTAAGTTCGAGGGCCCACTTCAAGTTCGATATCGTCAGTGGAGTGCAGCGTGCTGCGTACCCTTTCGGATGGCGAGGAGTGGAGCAATAGCGTTTTGGTGCCAAACGGTGATGAGCAGAGTCCAGGGTAACACGATCAACACGATGGCAAGAATATCTCTTCTCTTCGGCATCTCCAGGATTGGTTATTTGGCTCGGCATTACCTGGTGGGAACCGTGAAAAGAAAAAACCCAAACAGATATTAAAAGTCAGCCAGCCAACTTAGACTTATAACCTTCACCAGAGCAAGCTAACATATTTGTTTTTGATTAATCTCAGTTATTTGAAGAAAAGGAAATCACACTTGCAGGACCTTTATTATTGTTGACTGGCTTTTAAATAGCATTTAAGACACTCAAGGACTTTGTCTTTATGGACCTGACTGGCTCTCTGCAAAGCAAAACCTTCAGTGACTAAAACTGAGTAATAGCTTACTTACTGTTGTTCAATCTTGAATTCTATTTTGCCACAAATGCATAACGCGCTCACAGTTTTCAAGTGAAAGACAACATGATTACTGTATTACCTACACAGAATTTAAAATAAATAAATAGGGCCTGATTTTAAGCAGTAACCAACAAAGGGAAGGTCAAATCCATTGGAGGAGGCAATGCATTGACAGCTTGTGCCCCCTGCTAACCCAGTGAGCTCATCAGCACTATCACTGCAGACACGGTGGTGACTTCATGCCCAGTGCTGAAAGTATTCACAGGCCAAATGGCAGGAAGCGATGTAACCAGACTGTGGGATGACTGTTTTGCAAATGTGCCTTTCCCTCTGAGTCCAGAACATTGGTTCAGACTTGTATCTCTTTGAAAGTTTCAATTTCAGCATGGAAGGAATCACACATTAACTGAAACAGTGGCTATTATTCTGAAGTTCCTCTATTAATTACTTTGAACTTCAGGCTCAAGTTAAAAGTCTGAAATCAAAAAAGTAGGAACAAACTGCAATCCTGTTTGGAATTGTTACTGCAAAAATGTTCATGCTACAGCAGTGAAAATGAGACTATATTTGAGCTTTGGATGGGAGAAATGGCAAATGTGTTGCATCTGGAGAGACTCAGATGCAACACATTTGCCAACCTATTTGAGAGATCCTGTACTGCTGTTTTTGAATGGTGTTCATTAGTATGCTGTGTTTGGTTTTGTCATTTCTTCTGTCTTAAATTTTTATATTTACACCTACTTATATTTTTATCATTATACAAACTTTAATGCTGTATCAGGGTTCCAGTGGACATTGTTGCTAGTTGGGCTGTTTTTCCCTTCTCCATTTAAAATACAATATTAATATTAGGGGGGAAAAGTCTTTCAAATTTGATCAAGACTTAACCTCCTAGGACCTGGTGTCCACATATGTGGACATCACATTTTGGGTTATTTAGAACAAATTACTCAATTTTGCTCTACAAGGGCCTGATATCCACTTATGAGGACATTATACTGCTACTGTTCTATCCAAATTTTAAACGAATATCCTCATATGTGGCTCTCATTTTTCTTAGAAACAAAAATTAGGTAAAAAAAAAAAAAATCTGGTAATTCGTTGTTTTAACATTCATCAGGCCCCAATCAGCCCAAATATCAAAGAGAAATTAAAAATGCATGCCGTGGAAGAGTTCAGGTCTTAGGAGGTTAAAGCTTACATTATTAAGGGGTTGGCTAATGACTGACATATGGATGGTTGCACAGGAGTCTGTAGCATGTAATCATCTGTCTAAGGATAAATTGAGTCCCTAAATTGGATGCTTCAACCTGGTTTGTACTGTTGGTGTGTTTTGAAGCAATTTGAATGCAATTATCTGACTTTCTGTGTGGTTAAGTTTACCAGACAAAGAAGCCCTTGCTCTAGTTTTGGTGAGTAGTCCTACCAGTGGACGTTTTTTTATTAGTATGTCATTTATATTAACTAGTACATATCTATGTATGTGTTTCTGTGTATGATTTACTCATAGTTGATCATGATTAGAAACCAAATTAGCCATGTTAGATGAAAATGTATGCTTTTTTTTAAATCTAAATAACTTCTAAAACAGAAAGAAAGAAAGAGAAAGAAAGAAAGAAAAATAAAACTAAATACAAATTAATAAATAACTTCTGGCATCTACCAAATTTGGACCATAAAGCTAAAGGTTGTGGTTTCAGTGCAATGAAACAAGTGTCTAGTTACGGTTCCTAATGTCTGATTGGATAGTTGCTCTTCATCACAGGGTATAGCCAATCAAACTCAAATGTAAGTACACGATCAATTAAACCATTGTGTAGTTAGTACCGTCTACCATTTAAACATAATTTTCTCAATTAACATTTTAAGCACAACAATCATGATTCATGAATGACACCAATTTCCTTCCCTCCAGCTATATTTTTGTTCAGCAGCTTGTCCGAAGTCTTACAGGAATTTTGTGTAGAAGTGCTGAATGAACACTTAATTGAATCAATATTTTCTCCACAAAAATAAAGTCATGTTTCATAAATGTAAAGTTTTATTTAGTCTTTCTGTTTTGTATTCCATCATTATATTTCATACCTCTATTATTACTGTTCTTCATTGACCATTTACATTGAATTTAAGGTCAGCAGTCCTGCCCATCTCTCCCAGGGTCTGTCTCTTATACTTAAAATGCTTGTGGTATTATGCTGAGCCCTAAGTGGGAAATGCAGATATTAAGTGATCTGCTCAATTAAACAAAGACTAAAACAGCCATAATGTGGGCACAGGTGTTCAGCGCATTCATTTTAGCTTTACACGAGAGAGAACAAGTCATCGCATTTCCCAGAGCGATCCTGCTCCCACTGCTGGGGACGGTGGCAGAATATTGTGGCTTAATGTAATTGTATATGCCAATTATGTTCGTTTGCTTTGTAAATAAATACACTATTAATGGCCAAGCCTTAGGTATAAACGCTTTTGACACAGACTCTACTCATGCTCTTTAGCCAGGAAAAGAATTGTGCGCTGCAAAGCTGTCTGTATGTTTGTTTATTTATTTCGATCATGTAAACAATATACAAAGTCCATTTATCAAAGAAAAGAAGAAAAAATGCTATAAAAATACAGCCAAATACATTTCAATATTGCTTCACCTGTTCTGATTCAGTTACATATTGAAAAGGAGTGAGAAGAAGTACACACTTATTTAATCCCATCCCTTTGCCATAAGTTATCGGTCAATATTTAATCAGCTTCCTTACTGATATAATCTGTATGTACTTATTTCTTTTTAAGTAGAAAGGAAAATTACTAAGAAATACTGAAAGAACAGTAAGAAGAGGGAGGTGGATCAATCTCAATAGCGATGACATTGATACCAACACTGGTATTGGCATCAGATACAGTAGATACTAGGTACATGTTTCTATCGTCTATAAAAATGTCTGAGCCTTTTAAAGTTGGCTGTTACTACGGTTTTATTTATATCCTATAGAACATTTAAACAAAAGTAACTGATCCAAAGTCCTTAACAGTCAGCCACATTTACAGATCTGAAAAAAAAAAACAGTTTCAAAATACACGAAAAGCTGAAAGCTGCATTTTAATGAGTTAACTCGTTATTGTGAAAAGTAAACTCGCAGGAATTTAGTGGTCATTAAAACAAATTTAATTGCAAATTGATGACTCATCTCATAAATCATGACACACTGCTCTCTCCTACAGCTGCCTTTATATGTTATAAGCATCAGTGTTAGCATCGGCAATACTGGCCCTGTGGTTACTTGGTATCACATCAGTACCTTCCCCATAGCCACTCATACAACATCAATGTAATTAAATGACAGATTTCTGTAATTTTACATCTTTAACTCGTATAATTTAAGCCCACAGAGCTGTGCTGACAGATTTCTGATGTTTATTACAACAGCATTTCTTTATCATGTAGAAGAAATGAGACGTATTGCACTTGTTTTTTCTTAAATGAAAATCTCATTGATTAAATGTGTAGTTAAATTTATCTACACTGACAGAAAAGGGAGTTTCACTGGTCTGGCCCACAAAAAAATCAAAATGGGCTGTATGTAGCCCTCCATGTAAAATGAGTTTGACATCTCTGCACTAGAGGAAAAAGCTTGTGATTAAACTCATCATGTAAATCCTTTCTCAATATAAGACATCTAATAGTCAAACATTACTGCTACTGTTTACGTTTAAGTCGAATGGATTTCTTGGCCTCGCTTAGATGCCCTCCAAAATTTTAGTGTCTCTGTCTATGTCGGATTTACAATGATCAAATCATTCCATGGAACAAAGGCCAGTCTATTTTTGGAACTACACAAAAACTGTGATTGTAGAGCAGTGTTACAAGTTGACAACAGCAACATTCATCACAGCTCACCTTCAATTCAAGTGTTAAGCTCCTGATCGAACGTTAGACCCAGACTTTAATATCTTTTCTTAGAGCCCATTTTTGCCTGGAAATTATCCATCATTTCTTTTTTTCCCCCTCCTTTTTTTTTACAGCACATCTTTTGTAACACAGTCCCTAATTGTACTGTATAACATCATCAGGCTGATTTTCCCCAACTTAACAAAGCTCCTCTACAGCCACAGAAAACATTAATGATCTCTTTTTACAGGTTCAGAAATAGTGCTTATTTTAGAAAATTGACCAGGATCAAAAAATTTGGGTAGGCCTTTAAAAATATTGTTGCCAGGAGTCTGATGACTAATACAACTACACTGCTCAAAATTTTTTTAAAGGAACACTTTTAAAACACATCAGATATCAATGGAAAAAAATACATCAGTGCTGGTACCTATGCTGTTATGGTCTGGGTAATGTGTTAGGAACAAAAGTATTTCACAGGATTTGATGTAAATGAACATTTTCAACCTGCAGTGGGCTGAATTCAAGGACACCCTGGGAATCAAAAATAAACAAACATTGTAGCAGGCTAGTCCATTTAGCCAAAATGTCATTGCAAAAAATTCAAAATTGTATTCAGTAGTTTGTAGAGCTTCACGTGGTTGTACACATGCCTTACAGCACCAGGGCATGCCCTTATTTGAGACCACAGATGTTATCATGACAAATCTTGTCCCAGATCTGGACCAGGGCATGACTGAGCTCCTGAACAGTCTGAGGTGCAATCTGTGAGCATTGGAAAAGACTGAAACATAATGCCCCAGAGGTCTTCTATTGGTACTGGTCAGGCGACTGTGGGGGGCAGTCAATGGTATCAATTCCTTAATCCTCCAGGGGCTGCCTGCATACTATTTCCACTAGTTGTGCCCCAGGAGGAACCACTGAACCACTGCAGGGTTTGACAATAGGTCCAAGGGTTTTATCCCGATACCTAATTGCACACAGGGTGCTTTAGGCAAGCTAGGGAGGTCTGTGCGTCCCGCCGCAGACTGATCACCGAACCACCACCAAACTGGTTCTGGTATTCCGTGGCAAATGTCAATCACAGTGCTGGGCAGTGAGCACAGGGTCCACTAGAGGATGTCAAACCCTCAGGAGTAGATACTGGTCTTACTGATGGCTTATGGACCTTCTACAGCCCTATCCAGTAACTATCCAGTAGCTGCCCATCTCCTGGAATGCCCGTCTCTTGAGATCTTGCTAGAAGAGACAGCAAACCCTCTTGCGATGGTACACATTGATGTACTGCTGTCTTGGAGGAGTTGGACTATCTGTGTAACCTCTTTAGGGTCCAGATATCGCCTCATGCTAGCAGTAGGGACAGCTAGATGCAAAACTAGTAAAAAAAACAGTTCAAAAAGATAAGGAGGGAAAAAATGTCATTGGCCTCCTGCTGAAAATCCATTCCTGTTTGGGGGTTGTCCCATTGTCTCCCCTCTAGTGCACCAATTGTTAATGTCATTAACACCAAAAAAGCTGAAACCGATTAACAACCCCCTCTGCTACTTGACTAGATCTGACTAGATCAGTATCCCAGACGTTTAATTGGCTTGATGCTATACTCAGATTTAAAAAGTGCTCCTGCAATTTTTTGAGCAGTGTGTAACAAATGAAAAAAGTGAGCTCACCCACAGTTAGAACTGGATCATTGCGCGGCTGGGAAAGCCACACTGGAGACGAGACGGGCTACCTAGCGTTGACATCCTCCATGACACATCAGCCGACCATTTCCTTTTCCTGTTCCTCTTCCTCTGTCTTGTCCACTCACAGAGTCAGGAAACAGCAAGTGCACACCTGGAAGATGAGATCACTTTGGTTAATATGCTACAGCAATGCCACATTTTCTTCCCTCTTTGTGGTTTCACCATACTTCTTCCACTGACACTCAGTGACAGTCACCCAGGTTTAAAGCAGTTTGGACAGAGTCTAAGAGTCAAAAGCCTTACAGAAATGCTTTACCAAAGACACCCTCAGTGAGCACTCTGCTTGTGTGACATCTATTCATAATTTAACATCAAAGAGCCGGGGCTGAAATTGCTGCAGAGGGAAAGTGTGCCAGTATAATACAGCGAACTCTAGTTTGGATGTGCATCGTCCACGAATCCATCCCCCGTTGGTACACCACTGCTGTGCTTCACAATGCAGCGTTCTGCTTAATGCTCTGTATATTGGTATGTGATTTACTCGATTCATTTCGAACTAAATTGCAGTGACACAGACTCTGTATTTTATTCATTTTCGCCTGATATGGAAACTGGAAGATGGTTTAGTCACAACTCCATTGCCTGCCAACAGTCTGGGGTGGGGAATGTTACAAAAATAAACTGGCATCATGTCTTATTCAAATACATCTGAGGAAACGCTGCCTCCATGGAGGCTTGTGCTTCACACAGCCAGCGATGCCTGCGTGCTGCATCAGCACCACAACTTGATGGCTGAAGACTGTATTTTTAGTGCTTTATAAGCTGCAAAATATGTAGGTTTTGGGGAATGAGCAACGGGAGTGCTGGAATCATTTTACGAAGCCACACTGTTCTGTGAAAAGGCAAATTACCTGTGACCCAGTAAAGCAGAAAAGAAGAGTGTGTGCTTGATGTGCACAACATTTCAGAAACAACCTATTTTCAGGTAGCCTTGTTTTGTGAAGTTTCTCAAACTGAAATGTATCTGACGGGGTGAGGGGGCTGACATCATCGCGTGGAAAGAGGACTATATGTTCTTCATGCGTTGGTGCAGATTGTGCAGTATTTGTGTTTCCTGACAGCGACGAGCAAGTACTGTTGTGACAAAATAAACAGCTTCACCAGTAAAGCTTTAGAGTTGCTGCCAGGTACCGTCACGCGTACAAGCTCCCAATGACAGTGTTGTCGTTGTGATTTCTGTACAACACACTCGCCTTCCTCACTGCGATGAAGCTATAAACAGATTGAAACACAGTCGAGTTAAAACGACCTGCCAGAATCTCCGACCATTCCGCGGGCCATTGTGTTTTCTCGGAGTTTAACATTTTGAAAAGTGAGGTTTGGAAAAACAAAAATACGCTGGCATACACTGTCTGCTGAAGGGAGCTCAAACTAATAATGCGATTGTGTATAGAACAGTACTGAAAATGGGTGTTTAGCGATATAATGCACATATTTCAATTTTAAAGTCTTGCAGTGTAGCACAGATGCTATGGTTGTTGGTTGGACTTTAGCAGCATACAATCAAGGGCCACTTCATTAGTTATGACTTCCTGATACCAAATTGGACCCACCTTTGGGTCTATTGGGTGCTCTATTGGACTGAGATCTGTTGAGTGTGGAGGCCATTTGAGTACAGTGAACTTGCAGCAGATGGCCGCCCCTCCCTGAGCCTGGTTCTGCCGGAGGTTTCTTCCTGTTAAAAGGGAGTTTTTCCTTCCCACTGTCGCCAAAGTGCTTGTTCATAGGGGGTCATATGATTGTTGGTTTTTTCTCTGTATCTATTATTGTATGATCTACAGTACAATATAAAGCGGCTTGAGGCAACTGTTGTTGTGATTTGGCAAAATTGAATTGAATTGAACTCATTGTGATGTTTAAAAAACCAGTTTGAGATTATACGAACTTTCTGGCATAACATTTCATCCTGCTGAAAGCAGCCATCAGAAGATGAGTACACTGTGGTCATAAAGGAATAGACATGGTCAGCAGCAGCAGTAGGCTGTGGCATTTAAATGACACTCAATTGGTTTTAAGAGTAAATATCCCCCACAACTTTACACCACCACAACATTGCACTTGGTTGGTGCAGACTGGATCCATGCATTTATGGTGTTTATGTCAAATTTTGTCCCTACAATCTAGATGTCACAGGAGAAAATGTTTTTCTAATTCCCTATTGTCAAAATTTGATGAGCCTGTATAAATTATAGCCTTGTTTTCCTGTTCTTAGCAGATAGGAGCGGCACCAGTGTAGTCTTCTACTGGTGCTACACATCTGCTTCAAGGTTGTTGTGAATTCAGAGATACTCTGGTTGTAACAAGCAGTTATTTGAGTTACTGCTCCCTTCCTATCAAGATTGAAGCAGTCTAGCCATTCTCCTCTGACCTCTGATATCAATAAGAAATTTTTTGCTCAGCACACTTTCCCGCTGCCGCTCACTGGACAATTTCTCGTTTTTGGACCATTCTTTGTAAACCCCAGGGTTGGTTGTGTGGAAAAATCCCAGCAGATCAGCAGTTTCTGAAATACTCAGACCAGCCCGCCTGAAATTCAGCAGGTTGTCTTGTGCATGTCTACATGGCTAAATGCATTGGATTGCTGCCATGTAATTAGCTGATTAGGTATTTGCATCAAAAAGGAGTCGAAGTGGTTGTTGAGTGCATGTCATTGGATATGTTTTGCTGTACCACTGTTTTAATCAGGAGTTATCTATGCGATATGTGATACTAGCACACCATATTAACACACAGCCAGTGCAACCAGCACAAGTATCATACACCCATACAGTAGTTACTCTTAAACTATTCATTAATGTATGCCATCATGTTGACTGATCCACCAGTTGAATTCAGACTGTTATAATTAGACTGAGCACAAATATCGACGCTCTTGTCAAAATTGTGTGATCATATTGTTCATCTGGATAATACGCAACCCTAATGCATGTATAAACAAGTGTTACATCTCTCACATATTCTATTTTAAAGTGTCTTTCATGTCCGGACAACAGACAAGACAACAGCAACAAAAAGGCAACCCCAACAGATACTGTAACTGCGTAAACGGGGGCCATAAAGAGGCCTCTGTAGCCCAAAAGCATGCAGGTGGCCGGTTAGCTTCGGTGTAACTATGTGATGGAGCAAGAATACAGAAAGTCAGCTCCATGGCGCTGACTGGAACAGCCAATGGCAGACAATGAAGCCTGACAGCCTTTCACATCAGCTCGAGTTAACCAGCTGTGAAGGGAACACCTGCCACTGATTAATAAAGAATTACAGCAACAATGCCATGTGTGAAAATTGCTGTACTGATTGTTGAACTAACAACATTAGCCCCAAAAGGTGGAACAAGGAGGTGAAACATCAGATTATTCTGTAAAGGACTCACGTATGTCCAAAAAACCCCAAACCCATCCTCAAATGTTTTGCCATTTTAAATGTGTTTAATGCTCACTGACTTTAAAACTAATGGGTAATTTATCTCACATTATTACAAAATAATTTAATTAATTAAAAATAGTTAAACTTCATTTATAATAATGCAAACACTTATAGTGAGTTACTTACTGAGGAGTGTGGTTGTGCATACTTGATTTTTGTAATACAAACACTTGCTGTTAATCTTAATCTCACATATTTTATTCAGTGTTTTTTGATTATTATTATTTCGGCTGCACGGTGTTTAGACTTGGACTCTTGTGCATAATGTTGTTTGCAGTGTTTGTGTTGCAAAGAATGGAGTATTAATAGGCCACCATGACTGAGACTCCTGTAGTGATTAATGGCTCCCAGTCAGCGTTGTTGTTCAAATGTTAATGAAACCAGTGTTTCCGTAATAGTGCGGTGTATGGGACAAACACATGGGACAGGGATCTCTGCCTCCTAAAACTTATTGTAGATAATCTGAACAGGAACTCGTAAGTTTCTTAAAAAGCCACAAGCCAGATAAGGGATGTCAGTAGAAATAGAGTGATTGTAGAGAACCTTTAACAAAAAAGGCAATAACCCTGAATTGTGAATAATGCAAAGCTACTTTAGTGAAGTTCCAGAATAATGTAGCTTCCTTACTTATTTTTATTTGCATATGTATGTTCTGTATGTTTATGCCGATAGTCTATCGCCTATCTTGGCACTACTTGCTCACACTTCTCCCTCCTTGCTCTGTGTCTTAGATTTATAAAATCCCATCTTCAAAGATGAAGCAGGGGCATGTTTCCAAGTTTGTAATCAGTCTGCCTCTGAATTCTGAGCTCCCTTGGCCTTGAACATATCCTATTTCTCGAAGACCAATAATAACACCCTTCTCTGTTTGCTTGCTTCGCTGTAGAATCGTGTTGATGTACTCTCCAGGCGGTGGGGAAAAGAGGCTCTCTGGAGACAGTGTGTCCTAGTATGTCCAACTGCTCGTTTTCCTTTATGAATTCATTGGTCTCTGACCAACTTGGTAAAGCCCAGAACAGTTTTCAAGGATATCTAGGGAATCTCGAAGACATGCCGCTGTAGTAGATCAATATTGATGTTACTGTCATAGCCACAAAAAACAGCGTTGCCTTGAGGTGCTATTAAATTAAATATTAATTTTTATGTGTGGGCATTGATTCAAACAGACTTAATTGCTTTTGAAGGGCATTATGCCAGAAGTAGGTGATCTGTCTATCTCTGATACTTTGTTTCTTACGGAGTCTTGTATAGCACGTCAATTCAATTCAGTCCCAACAATAGTCGCCTTCAAGGTGCTTCACCAGGTTAGTACATGTTAATGTTTTTTTTTGCAAACTAACAGCTTACAAGGTGACAAGTTTTAATGCTGTTTAATGCTTCATAAAAACTAAACAGGAAACAATAAAGTGCAGACTGTACTGCATAACACTGTACAGTATATCTATGTAGTCAATGCATGACTACAAAGATCGTGAATCCTATGTAAAAGCCTTTATGACATTCTGTAAACAAGGACACTGCTTTGTTTTGGTTATCAGGCAGTTTTGGAATGGATTTTAATATTTTACTGATCACATTTCAACATCATGTGAAAAAGAAAGTTTTGAAGCTTTAAAGCCATAAACATGCCGCCCCTTCTCTCTAAAACGAGGATGTCAAGTATGTCAAGGACTGCACAAAGCCCTGTGAAAACTTGGTTTTTCATATGACATGTAAAGCGCTTCTTGGCTCTGACATATACTGATGGACAGCCTGACAGTTCAGGGTTAGGAGCCTCTCAGCTCTGGCTGATAAGCTCAAAGTGGCACAATCGTTGCCATGTTGTATGTGACTATCTAAAATGTATATTTTTTATCTTTGTTGTGCATCTTATGTTTATTTTTGCAGAATCAAGTGCAGTGTCCTCCTTCTGTTATGTCTCTGATGCTACTCAGGACCTAATCTAGCAGCGATACCAGAGTTCTGCCCTGCACCCTTCTAACATAGTTTATCACTGTAAATTGAACCACAACACTTCAAACTACCCACTTTGAAGTATCTAATATAAACTCTGGATACAAATTGAATTATTATCATTTAATTTGCTTTCAAAATACATCATGTACAGATCCAAATACCTGATTAAAAAAAACACATGACATGTACATTAGGGGTGGGTTTTGATTATCGATTTATTGATTAAAATCGATTCTAGCTTGGATTACGTGATATCGATTCATTAAAATCCTGAATCGATTTTTTAATATAAATTTATTTTGCCCGAAACGTGAATCTCAGGTTAAACCGCACTAAATTTCAACAACCACCAAACAGCTAAAACAGTAAATGAGAGCAGGAACACGGATTCTGCACAAAGACGTAAACACAAAGCGCGGACCCGCCGACGGATCAGAATCAGTGAGATGTGCCTTTCTCACCCGACGGCACGTACACGGTCGGGGCTGAAAGCTGACAGCTCGCTGATCCTGATCCGTCGGCGGGTCCGCGCTTTGTGTTTACGCCCTTTTTGCGCTAGATTCAAAAGCTGCAGGTTTTTATCTCTCTCCAAACAATATTGACTGAACCAGCAGCAAAAGGAGATCCAAACTACACTTCACATAAACATCGTCATGAATTCCCTCTTATTGTTTTGCTGCCACCACGATAAAATCACACTTCATGCACAGCTCTCTCTCTTTCTCAGTATACTTCAAGAACAGTTTCCCATCTAAAAATCTCTGTTTTCTGCATTATTCGCTTGCTTGTTATGCACAAGTCTACCGTTGTTTACAGCGCTGTCGGCCGCTGTTATTTTCCTTTTACCTACTTCCGAAAAGAAAACCTAATTTCTGCCGTTCAACAAGCTTCTGAACAAATGTAAACTTTTTAAAATTATGCAAAATTGCAAAACGCTCAGCTGTGTCTCTAAAACCTCTGTAACTTTGCTCTGCTTCACTTCCGCAGCATCAGGTAATGTTCACATGTTGATTAATGGTTTTCTTTCATTTTTGATCTACTGCAGAATATTTTTATTAAATCCCAGGCCAGGAAAATCACCCTCATGTTTTTCTGTGTTTTATCCTCAGTTACTTTGACACAAAGGCATCTGCTGTGACGCTCACACCTTTGATAAAGTCTCGCAAGTGTCAGCTTTCTTTTTATAGATATAAAAATATGGAAATGTACTGATGCATGATCTGAATTATAATATTTCTGACTGTCTGAGGCAAAATTTCCCCGAATCGAATTGTGGATCAAATCGATTTGGGACCTTGTGAATCGGAATCGAATCGATTCTAGAAATCAGTGACGATACCCAGCCCTAATGTACATTGCTAGTTTATCAAATCACACTTGCTGAGCAGTCTTTACCTTCAAAATCAATCTCTCGGCTTCCCCTCACGTTCTCTCTTTCTTACATCATTCCCCATCTCAGACTCTGTGTTGACCTCTAAGAAGGAGAACAGAGATGAGTTTGTGTGTCATGTCTGCTGAGCTGTTTCAAACGCTGAATTTGAAATTACCTTTTAAAAAATTGCTCAGATTATGCTCATTTAATTTCTGTAGTGTTAACTTGGGTGCAGAAGTGCCAAAAACATCTGAACCATGAACACAGCACAGGCATGAGATGGGAAGAGGGTGTGTGCAGACAGGATCATCTGGTCTGCGTGTCTCGGGACTCTGTTTTGGGTCGTTACATTCCCCTTTAACCCCTGAACATATGCCATTTTTGAAAACCAATAATAACACCCTCCTCTGCTTGCTTGCTTCGCTGTAGCATCATTTTCATTTACTCTTGAGGCAGTGGGGAAGTCAGGCTCTCTGGAGACAGTGTGCCCTAATATGTCCAACTGCTCGATTTCCTTTATGAATTCATTGGCCTCTGACCAATTTGGCAATGCTCAGAGGAGTTTTCAGGAAAATCTGAGGAATCTTCGAAGACATGCCGCTGCAGTAGATCAATATTGATGTTACTGTCATAGCCATAAAAAACAGCGTTGCTTTGAGCTGCCATTAAATATTAATTTTTATGCATGGGCATAGATTCAAACACGCTTAATTGCTTTTGAAGGACATTATGCCAGGAGGAGATGATCTGTCTTTCTCTGATATTTCCTTTATTATATAATCTTGTATAGAACATCACCAGGTTTGTATTTGTTGATAATATTTTATGCAAACTGACAGCTTATAAAGTTACAAAGGTTTTTGGCAGTTCTTTTTTAGACACTAGCTGTAACATTGGGTTTCTGTTTCCTCTTGGGATTGAATTGATGATCTTTTTTGGTTTTCAGGTATTTTTGGAATGAATTTTAAGATTTTAATGATCACGTTCAACATCACGAGCAAAAGAAAGATTTCGTAAACCTGTAAAAAAACAAAAATAAAATCAAACTACATTATGCCAGCTGTGAGGCACGGTGGTGGATGGATGACCATTTGAGCTTGTTTTGTAGGCACAGGATCTTGGCACCTTGCAATCATTGAGTCAGCCACGTACTTCTCTGTATACCAAAGCATTCTAGAGTGAAACGTGAGCCCATTTGTTCAACAGCTCAAAGGACAACGATCTCAAACACAGCAACAAATCTACAAGAGAATTAAAAATCTATGTCTTATATCATTGTTGTCCAATATATATTTATATTTGCATGTTTAAATAATACTGTCACTGCTGCTTTTCAGCTCTTATTCACATTTTTCTAGACTTAAATTCTTGCAGAGAGATGGCACTAAGAAAATACATTATAAACTAGCACTTAGTGTACTTTGTATCAGCTCTAATTCCATCCATGGACTCAAATCATCTATTCTGACTCAAAGAGAGGAACTGTAAAATATACTAAATGGAAAACCAATTAGTGGATGCCCTATTGGAGTAGTCAAGAACAATCTGGTGCTTTAAAGAGCAAGGTGTGCTGAAGCTTGTGCAAATCTTTCCTGTCCGTTTTTCTCAACCTAATTAAAATTATGTGTGGGCACAGCATGCAGGATATAGTGTATAGCAACAATCTGAACTCTTAAATTATACTCATGTGATAATAGAGAAGCTGTAACTTGTAAATGTGGTAAATAAGAGCTTTAACCTGTTCCTACCCAAAGGGCTTTCTGAGCTTCCTGCTTGAAAATTACATGCCCAAAATAAATGGGCAATGCGTCGCCATTATCAGAAGCTACAGTGGCTAACGACTACCAGTGAAAAACAACAGAGGAAACCGGTCCAGTAAGAGTTAATGTGTAAATCAGCTATCAAAAATTGGTTAGCTGTAAGCACTTAATGCTGATGCTGTAATGGTGTAATATTATTTTTTAAGTAAATCATGAATTCAATTCATTCTCTCTCATATATCTTTATCTTTTGTGTGTGTGTAAGTGTGTGTGTATATATATATGTATATATATATATGTGTATATATATATATATGTGTATATATATATATATATATATATATGTATATGTATATATATATATATATATATATATATATATATATATATATATATATATATATATGTATATGTATACGTATATATATATGTATATACATATATATATATATATATATATATGTATATGTATATATATATATATATGTATATGTATATGTATATGTATATGTATATGTATACGTATATATATATATATATGTATATACATATATATATAGAATAGAATTCAACTTTATTGTCATTGCACATGCACAGGTACAGGGCAACGAAATGCAGTTTGCATCCATCCAGAAGTGCTTTAGTGATATAGATATATTACAATATATATTAGCAATAATATAGATATGTGAGTATATTACAGAAATGGGTCTATTATGGTATGTTATAATGTACACGGTATGAAGTATGTTGTGAATATTCTATAACTATAAGTATGTACAGGCTGTAGTGAGTACAAGCTATGTACAGGATATGAACAGGATATAAATATGAAAAAACTATACAGAATATGAAATAAATAACTTTACAGAATCTGGGATATACAGCTATACAGAAATGGGAACTATGCAAGTTGTAAACAGTTGTAGGATTAAAGATATATATATATAGATATAGATATATATATACGTATACATATACATATATATATATATATATATATATATATATATATATATATATATATATATATATATATATATGTGTGTGTGTGTGTGTGTGTGTGTGTGTGTCAATATCTATCTATCTATCTATCTATCTATCTACAGGGAGTGCAGAATTATTAGGCAAGTTGTATTTTTGAGGAATAATTTTATTATTGAACAACAACCATGTTCTCAATGAACCCAAAAAACTCATTAATATCAAAGCTGAATGTTTTTGGAAGTAGTTTTTAGTTTGTTTTTAGTTTTAGCTATTTTAGGGGGATGTCTGTGTGTGCAGGTGACTATTACTGTGCATAATTATTAGGCAACTTAACAAAAAACAAATATATACCCATTTCAATTATTTATTTTTACCAGTGAAACCAATATAACATCTCCACATTCACAAATATACATTTCTGACATTCAAAAACAAAACAAAAACAAATCAGCGACCAATATAGCCACCTTTCTTTGCAAGGACACTCAAAAGCCTGCCATCCATGGATTCTGTCAGTGTTTTGATCTGTTCACCATCAACATTGCATGCAGCAGCAACCACAGCCTCCCAGACACTGTTCAGAGAGGTGTACTGTTTTCCCTCCTTGTAAATCTCACATTTGATGATGGACCACAGGTTCTCAATGGGGTTCAGATCAGGTGAACAAGGTGGCCATGTCATTAGTTTTTCTTCTTTTATACCCTTTCTTGCCAGCCACGCTGTGGAGTACTTGGACACGTGTGATGGAGCATTGTCCTGCATGAAAATCATGTTTTTCTTGAAGGATGCAGACTTCTTCCTGTACCACTGCTTGAAGAAGGTGTCTTCCAGAAACTGGCAGTAGGACTGGGAGTTGAGCTTGACTCCATCCTCAAACCGAAAAGGCCCCACAAGCTCATCTTTGATGATACCAGCCCAAACCAGTACTCCACCTCCACCTTGCTGGCGTCTGAGTCGGACTGGAGCTCTCTGCCCTTTACCAATCCAGCCACGGGCCCATCCATCTGGCCCATCAAGACTCACTCTCATTTCATCAGTCCATAAAACCTTAGAAAAACCAGTCTTGAGATATTTCTTGGCCCAGTCTTGACGTTTCAGCTTGTGTGTCTTGTTCAGTGGTGGTCGTCTTTCAGCCTTTCTTACCTTGGCCATGTCTCTGAGTATTGCACACCTTGTGCTTTTGGGCACTCCAGTGATGTTGCAGCTCTGAAATATGGCCAAACTGGTGGCAAGTGGCATCTTGGCAGCTGCACGCTTGACTTTTCTCAGTTCATGGGCAGTTATTTTGCGCCTTGGTTTTTCCACACGCTTCTTGCGACCCTGTTGACTATTTTGAATGAAACGCTTGATTGTTCGATGATCACGCTTCAGAAGCTTTGCAATTTTGAGACTGCTGCATCCCTCTGCAAGATATCTCACTATTTTTGACTTTTCTGAGCCTGTCAAGTCCTTCTTTTGACCCATTTTGCCAAAGGAAAGGACGTTGCCTAATAATTATGCACACCTGATATAGGGTGTTGATGTCATTAGACCACACCCCTTCTCATTACAGAGATGCACATCACCTAATATGCTTAATTGGTAGTAGGCTTTCGAGCCTATACAGCTTGGAGTAAGACAACATGCATGAAGAGGATGATGTGGACAAAATACTCATTTGCCTAATAATTCTGCACTCCCTGTATCTATCTATCTATCTATCTATCTATCTATCTATCTATCTATCTATCTATCTATCTATCTATCTATCTATCTATCTATCTATCTATCTATCTATCTATCTATCTATCTATCTATCTATCTATCTATCTATCTATCTATCTGATGTTTACACGCACAATACTTTTCTAATATTTTGGCTTCTAACAGCCTCTGCTGTTCTTATTAGAATTTACCATCAATGTATTTCATTGTAATTTTTCAAGTTGAAATCTGCTTCTCTCTTCTAACATTTAGTGTTTATCCCTGTGGTGGCATCAGACATGTCCTCCAACAAATATGTCCAGGACAAGTTAGTTCCCGGAGGCTGGCTCACCTCCAGATCCAAGTACCAAACTGTAACTCCTTGGAGAAGGGTCTTATGGCACAGTTGCAAAATGTGTCAGAATAGCTGACAAAAAGACTGTAGCCATTAAAATAATGAAACATGAGAACCCAAAAGACCTGTTAGAAAACCAAGAAGTAAATATTGCTCCCTAGAATTTCAGTTAGAAAGATGTGTGCAGTGGATGTAAGGACTGTGATGAAATGCCTAAAAAATGTTTATTTCTGTAAAACTAATGTAAAAACCATCTGTAACCTATGTTTCTAGCTCACTGCCCTGAGAAGACTTAATGCCTATAAGTCCATCAAACACAGTATAGTTCAATGTCTTTTAGAGACAGTGGACATCTATGTCTTAAGTTTGAATATCTTGAAAAAAAGTGAAAGAAAAAAAGAAAGAAAGAAAGAAATTTCAAGCCGCTTAGTTTAAAGGCAATTTGCCCCATCATCATGCAGGTATGTTTAACTCCCTAAATGTTTTGAAAATGGACACTGATAAAATTTTATCATAACATGACATATTCTTTGATAACTTTCAGATCGCAAGAGCTCTTAGTCACCTCAACTCTACTGGAACAATAAACGCAGACCTGAAACATCAACATGTGCCACACTGAATTAAAGTAATTGACTTCGGCCCGGCCTGTGAAACCTCAGCTGCCAAAGACCCGTCCTTACCAGTAAGTAGCTGGAATCAAATTTAATCTCTTCCTCACACAGTCACACACACTTCAGTGTTTGTGCTTTATATTAGGGGTTTCTCAACTGTAGTATAACTCATACTTATCCAAATGATCAGTATTAACAAAAAACATAACAATGATTTCTTTTTGCCCTCCATCAGGTCTCCAGAGATTATAGGGCAGAAATCGTAGATATATGGTCTCTGGGTACATCTAGGCTGGGTACATCTGAGTTACATAATGGAGACCCAAGGGCAACCCCGAGAGAAAAAGTTAGACTGTGGGCAAAACACTGCCCATCTTTTCTGCAGAGAGTTAAATTCCTGCAACAACTACCACTGGTAAGTCAAAGTACCCACCACTTCACCACTGCTCTGGTTAATCCTATCTTTAAACCTATTAGCATTTTACTTATTTTCTAACCCTTGATTTTTAATGTATTGTAAAATACAAATTTTGTAGTGCCCATTTATCCAATGTGCTAACAAGTTTTTGAGGTTTGGTTCATGGAGACAAGAGAAATAAAGTTCTCTGGATGACCTCTTCTACGTAAGTATACTTTTTGACCATTTAGTTGGCAAAAAAAGAACATGTTTCTATGGAGAACATGACACACTCAAATAAGTCTCTTTAGTTGACCTTTGTTGCTTTCTTCACTTTTCAGATCACTGAGCATCAGGCTTATGCAAATAAGTCCTGCTATGAGCACATAAATGTTTTTATTACAAAGAAGACAGCGACATCAGATAGGGGACAGAAGTGTGTGGGTCTCTGCACCAGCCCCCCTCTGACACCAGACAACCTGCGCAACAGAACTTCCCCTCCCCCCCAATTCATTAGGCCCAATCACTAGAAAAATGCTGAGACATTTACAATCAAATCACAGTTTAAAATAAAGCATCTTGAAGAAGATATAAAGGATATGGGTGGGCCAGAGGTTAAAAGAAAAATGACTGATTGGAAAAAAACGCAAGCAGAAAAATATCATATCAACACGAAAGGTCACATCATGACCAGAACAAATGCCATTATTCAACGGGTCCATCTTGCGCAACCAGTGGCTATCTCGACAAGCCAGACCAAACCTACTTTGACAGGTCAAATAAGAGGCCCAGAGCAAACTACAAAGACGATAAGAGCCACATCTCTGATAACACCCTACACTACACCTACCACTACCTCCCTACACCCAAAAAATGCTAAATAAACCAGCTGTGATACTGGTGACTGGTCTTGATCAGTGTTTTCTTTTTTGTTTTGTTTTTTTTGTCACTATCTGGACTTTTGTTTCTGTAATTTGAGGTCATCACAGTTTTTAATTTACTATTTTTATATCTTATAAGCACAGAAGAGCACCTTTTAAATTTCAGTTATTTTATTTTATCTTTTGTTTGTTAAAGGTCTAGTATTAATCACAGAAAGAGGCTTACTGTCACAATATTATCATTTGTGAAAAACCTCTGTGTGCAGCTGAAGGCTAAAATGTTTTTTCCTTTGATTCAGATTTCTTGTATCCAAAGTAGAATAAAAATATTGAATAACTATACCAGTGCAAGTTTAGGTACTGTATGGTTGAAAATAACATTTGTTTTTGGAGGTTATTTAAATATATTGTGATATATATCGTTACCATTTACCATATATATCGTGTATCATGATATAGCCAAAATATATTGTAAAAACGTGCCAAATACTTTATTCTGCTATTGACTGTTGTATTAAGTTTTTTGTACCCCAGATAGTGAGCATGGACTCTGCTACAGTAGTCAGCTGGTGTCTGATGCAAGCATGACACATTTGAATGGTCTTCATATTGTATGTGCTATGTGGCAGAAAGCTATATTACAGTGTCAAAACCCCCAAAAATGCACAGGTTGAGCAAAATACAAGAACTCAAATGGAGTCTGAGCTTTTGTTTTTAATTAATTAACTAATTAATTGATTTTAAACTTTACTTTGAGAAATTTGTTGTCCAAGAACAGAAAAAATAAATATCAAAAGATTCTCATTTTAGCTGTATTTGCATATGGGGAAAAATGCTCACAGCTCATTTTGAGTTCTTTCGTAGACCTGAAACAGACCAAGTATAAAATCACTCTTACTGTAAGATATTTACATTTCAAGTAGAGTTAGCAGTTATTCTCAGAAGGTTAACACTGTAAGTCTGTCTTTTGGAATTAAAACAAGCTTAAAATAAACCAGGACTAGTAATTTATCGGCTTTTTTTTTTTTTTTAGATCTGTCTTGTCTTTCTTGAATGCTACCATTCTTATTCAAGGTTTGGGTTCAATGAAAGGTCACTGTCACATTACTTTTGAGTTACTTGTCCCATCAATGCTATTCACATCTGCCAAAATTTGTAAAGGCTGATTAAGAGGTATACACCATCAGCCTGAATTCAACCAGATTTTCTCCCCAGTTAGCCAGTCACTGTAAACGCTTTTCTTGTACAGAAATTAACTAGAGACTGTAGCAGCAAGTGCTGTTTCTCATGCTTGATTTAGATAAGCATGGCTGTTTTATATTCTGGAAAACTTGAATAACCCATTAGCTGCGAGCATTGGCCCTGACTGATGGCTCCAGTCCATGTGTGGATTGGGCTGCCTCAGCAGCAGTGGTAAAAGATTTAAGAGCGCCAACCTTCAGGCAGGTTCTTCTCTGCTGATAACCACGGGGGATAGCCTAACGCATGCTGCCCTTAACTTATCCTGACTAATTTATAGTGTGGCTCGCTCAGGGCACATTTCCAATGCTGGACTTCAGAGCAGGCTGCAGCCTCTCACAGCTGGCTGAACAGACTAAAGGAGCTCCGCCAGGACTCCAGAGGCTGCCACTGAGACCTGTGCCTGCCATTCTGGGCCAGTACAGCTTGGCTCTGATCAGAATGAAGTCAAAGGGAGTCATCTTAGGGAGAACACAGGGAGCGACAGGAGTAATGATAGCTCTGCCTGATAGTTTCACTTAATACACGGGACTGTTCCTGAGTATTAATCAGGAAAAAACAATTGTAGTTGTTTGTGAATTAAAGCACATATTGTCTACAATTTCATATAATCCAATTGCTAGCACATAGATCCTGTGTAATAACCAACAGTTTGTTTGTTTTCTCGATAAAGTTCCACGAGAATATTGTTTTCCTGCATGTCAAATGATGAAAACAATCAGCTCTGTGTTAAAAACAAAAAGGTGCAGGAACCTCACTATTAACACATCCTATTTTGCCTGTTCAAGAAGAAGAGTAATTTTCCTTCCTGTGCAGACCCAACAGTTTCTTGCTTAAGAGCGTATTTCTTAAGAAATATCTTAAAACTGGTTCAAGAAGAGTCACACAAATCACTGTAAAGATGCTGACTGTGTTATCATGGGATGCAGTTTGTGTTAAGCTAACTACTGAGATGTATTTGTATTAGGGTTGACACGACACTAGAATTTCATATTTAATACCAATACCTGGGAACATACTTGATACTGTTTTCAGCACCATTTCAGTAAATTTTGACTCATCTAATTTTCCTAATTTATAACAGTTAACAAATTAAATATTTCAGATTAAGTAATAGTTTTATTATACATTTTTTTTACAAATATTTAGACAATCTTATTACAGATTTTTTATTACAGATTGTCAAACTACATTTATGAACTCACTAATAAACAAAGGGTACAGCAAACAACACGATACCTAACTGATCTAAATAATGAAATTATTCTAGAAGGAGAGCATTATGGAAAGGTTAAAAATGAACTTTGGATAAAGCGTGGTATTAGTTACGCTGAAATAAAGGAGGTATAAAAAACAGAGCACTCACCAGAGTTGGGCAGTAATGCATTACAAGTAATGCGCTACTGTAATCCAATTACTTTTTTCATGTAACGAGTAAAGTAAGGGATTACTATTACAAAAAGTAATTAGATTACTGTTACTTTCCCGTAAGCACGCTGCGTTACTGCATTACTAAACTGTGGTTTTGTTTGTGAGAGTGTCTCATGACAATAACATGTTTTTAAAAAGTAACTAAGTAACTAAGTAATAAAGTAAGTAATTACTTTTGAAAATAAGTAAACAATAAAGTAATGGGATTACTTTCTTTGAGAAGTAATCAGTAATTAGTAACCAATTACTATTTTCAAGTAACTTGACCAACACTTGCAGTGACTGTGTAAGATTGAACTATTCAATTCAATTCATTTCAATTTTATTTATATAGCGACAAATCACAACAACAGTCGCTTCAAGGTGCTTTATATTGTACAGTAGATCGTAGAATAATAGATACAGAGAAAAACCCAACAATCACACAGCCCCCTATGAGCAAGCACTTTGGTGACAGTGGGAAGGAAAAACTCCCTTTTAACAGGAAGAAACCTCCGGCAGAACCAGGCTCAGGGACCAGTTGGGGTTAGAGATAAAGACATGCTGTGGAAGAGAGACAGAGATTAATAGCAGGTACGATTCAATGCAGAGAGGTCTATTAACACACAGTGATTGAGAAAGGTGACTGGAAAGAAAAAACTCAATGCATCATGGGAGTCCCCTGGCAGCCTACGTCTATTGCAGCAAAACTAAGGGAGGATTCAGGGTCACCTGGTCCAGCCCTAACTATATGCTTTAGCAAAAAGGAAAGTTTTAAGCCTAATCTTGAAAGTAGAGATAGTGTCTGTCTCCCGAATCCAAACTGGAAGCTGGTTCCACAGAAGAGGGGCCTGAAAACTGAAGGCTCTCCCTCCCATTCTACTTTTAAATACTCTAGGAACAACAAGTAGGCCTGCAGAGCGAGAGCGAAGTGCTCTAATAGGGTGATATGGTACTACAAGGTCATTAAGATAAGATGGGGCCTGAATATTTAAGACCTTGTATGTGAGGAGCAGGGTTTTGAATTCAATTCTGGATTTAACAGGGAACCAATGAAGGGAAGCCAATATAGGAGAAATATGCTCTCTCTTTCTAGTCCCTGTCAGGACTCTTGCTGCAGCATTTTGGATTAATTGAAGGCTTTTCAATTAATCACTAGTCAACTAGTCACTGCCTGCATTTTAAAGCGGATCTTACAGGTAGCTACAACTAAACAATAAATTTAATACAATAAATAATAAATTTTCTTAAATGTAGAAAAATTCAAGTTTATCATCTTGTCTGCATTTGTCTGCAGCCTCTCTCTCGTCCACTGCTCTGCCTCAGTCCATAGCTCTTCACTTCTTCAGCTCTGCTGGTCAGGCCTGAAACTGTCTGATTAATCACTCCTTTTTTGCTCTTTATTATTTCTCCAAACTCTGGATTTTCTGCTCATCTTTTATCTAACTTTAGTCCGCTAGCTTTTATGTTAATGATAACAGGTGGGTAATGTGGCTAACAGATTATTGCTAATGGGTAAAAGGCTAATGTAAATGTGTGCGCTTGCCAGGTTAACATTTATGATAACGTTTAATCCTTCAATATTTATAAAATGGGAGCTTTACTGACCTCTTTAAATTCCTCCAAAAGTGTTGTTCAGTGTTATGAATGTTAACTACTTCAACTGTTAGAGAGAAATGGAGCCGTGTGCCTGTCTGCAGTGGTGCTGATGTTGATACAATTGCAATTGAGGATCTAATTCAATTTTAATTTTAGTAACAAAAAAACCCCACATTTGCCAAAAAGGATTCCCCTTAAAAGTGACTTTGAAGTACTTAAAATAAATAACTTAAACTTGAACAGCGATGATATATGTGGTCATCACAACTTAACATTATTTATTGTGATTTAATGTACAAGAAAATAAATATTCTACTCTTGGCTACCAAAGATAATTTCTTATGCTTATAGATTTGGTAAACTTGGTTGGAAAATGTTACTGGGCCTTTGTGTGCCGTCAGCGTGACAACATCAATCATGAAGCCGGATTTTGTTGGCAGTAAATCAATGCATTGCACCCTTTGGAGTTTCAGGAATGATTCATGAGTTACCAACAATAACAGAGACAGCAGAGCAATTATCTAATTAAAAAGTGGTTTTGCTGTACAGGGCACAAGACACTGATTTTAATTGCATGTGATAAGTCTAACATAGTAAACGGGCTTTCTGTGTCTCAGCACAAGGTCGAAGGTTGGCAGAAGGAGCTCCCAGATTCATTAGCTAATTAAAGCTGGTTTCCTAAGTGGGAGTTTTAGGTGTTGAGCTCTCTGCAGCACCTTCTTACTCTAAGACTTCAGCACGAGAAGCTCGCTGAGCTCCGAGTTCCTTAATGAGGGCTAGACCATAGATTTCTCTGATGGAAGGTTCCCCAGCGTCAAAATCGCCCAATTATATGCGCCTGTGGGGGGAAAATATATAAAATTATTAAGCTGATCATCGTTAATTAAACCTGAGGGAATTTGATCCAGTGCAGGGACTGTAGCTGAAAGTTGTTTGGACTCAAAGATAATTGGTGTATATAGTGAAGAGAATTTAAGAGACAGGTGAAGAACTGCATGTGAAAAAGTCTCGCTAACCACTTGTTTGACATCACAATGAATCCCTGTTGGCGAGAAGTAGTTTTTGATTTTCTGGATGAGCCACTAAGAAGAAAAACTCAGATTTAAGGGGTAAGAACAACAGCAGGATAAACCACATATCAATTACAGTATATTATGTCCATCTCGTTTTTTTTCTCCAGAGTACATAATTAATCAGAGAATCAGTGCATGGGATTCCCTTTGACATGCTGTCATTAGCTTTGAACCTGCCAGTGAAACACAGCCCCCCAGGAGACTGCTAATTAGTGGAGATGCATTCAGTAACCCTGGTAATGAGTACATACATCATCATCACCATTATTTCTCATAGTTACTGCACATGAATCAATCCAATTGTTATTTTCTTTATGCACTGCATTTAATGAATGCAGTGATCTCTGAGATGATGTACTTGCAGGTGTACTGATCTTCAAAAAAAAAAGTTAAAATGGTATATAAAAAGGGACTAATATGAAATTGTAGTTTTAACACAGTTCAGTGTGATTATTTTCAAACCTGCATTAGAAACAGTGTAGCATGTGTACTCACCTTTCACACAAGTCTCTTGAATACCAGTAGAAAAGCATTGGCATTTAAAGATATGCAGTAAAATGTCAAATAAGCAATGACACTGAATGCATGCATAGAAAAGTAACAGGTCAAGTAAGGCTTCCAGCTTAGTAGTGTTCATCTTAATAAAAGAAAAAGCAAGGCACCTTTGACATTTCAACTCAAGCCTGCATGATCTGCTGGTCTCTTAAATTATCGGTTACGTCTTATTTGTATTATTTATCCTTCCCCTCGTCCTCGATTCAGCTATGCAGCAGCATTTAAAAGAGAACTTCGGGCACAGAAAGATGACACCGTCATCACAGTGTTGACACACCGACTGCGTGTCTGCTGATGCTACATTATAGAGGTGTCACTGACTCAACAGAGCAATGACTTTGCAGCGATAAACAGAAAGGTGGTGACTGACAAGATGTCGCCACTGACAACGCCATCACCAAATCCAAAGGCAATTTTCAGTTTAATGAAAGCTCTTTGCAAGCTTCTGGGAAGAAACCAGACATGCTCTGACCGTAAAACACAAAAGTTCCAGGCTATAATGTAAGCAAGGTATTTCTCAAGAATTTTTCTCGGCTATAAATCCCTACTACCACCTTGCTGACATGTATCTTTAAGCCAAGAACTCCTGTTCAGTGCAGGACATTATGTAAAGTGGTGCAATAAACATGTAACTGAAAAAAACAAAAAAATAAAACACACACTTAAATTCTACTTGCCAAATGTTTAAATCTATCACATGGTAAAACAATTTTAGGCATCATGCAGTGACACAGAACCAATTCTTTCTGATAAAAGTCAGAAAATATGGGCTTTTTACTTCAGGAGGATCTTTGTGATTGTCCTCAGAAGGATAATAATCAAATTCTTGTCCAGGTAGAGTCTACAGTAGGGATGGGTACCGGTGTCCGGTGCCATGATGGCACCGGTTCTGACATAAACGGTAGTAACCAGACCGAAAAGCAGCGCACATTTCGGTGCTTTATTTCGGTGCTTTTTTTTCCTGAGCTGTGATACACTTTAGATTCTAGCCAATCATTTTACGTTTCCGAGGATAGTAGGCGGGGCCAGGTACGTACGTTCTGTTAGAGCAGAGCTACAGATTAAAAATGTCCAAGGCGAAGCGGTCAAAAGTCTGGCTGTACTTCATAGCAAAATATGCAAACTCAGCAGCAACAAGTGCTTTAAGCTGATACTGTGATACTGTCAAAGGAGGTAACACCTCAAATCCGATGAAACACCTGGCGACGCATAGCGTTTTTTTTAAAAAGCCCAGAAATGCGCCGTATTTGATAGCTTGCTGCGAGACCTCACACCGAGCACATCTACTGCGGGTGGGTTGCCTGTTATGCAACATCCCCCAAAAACACGAAGAGGAGAGTCCTGGCCCCTAGCCCTGCCAGTGTAGCAGAAATGATGACGGATGATGATGGCAGCAGCAGCCGTTCTTCTCTGCGTGAGTAGCTAATTTACGTTGAGTAGGCTAACCACGTTATTACATTAATGCATGTAAGGTGAACTAGCAAACATCATCATAGCTACATGCGGCTGTCCTCTTGTTTGATGGCAGATACTCCCTTCACCCTGGCTAAAAAGGCTAAAATGACCAAAGAAAAAGTGGAAAACAGTTAAACATGAGAGGTTTAGGACAAAGTTTGTGTTTTTTCCATTGTTTAAGCACTGCTTCCAGCCAAGAGTGATACCATATATGCCCCATAGCTGCAGAAAAGGCTAACATTGTTATATTTTTACAAAAAACAGCTGAACATGAGAGGTTTTTGGACCAATTTTGTGTTCTCCAGTCTTTAAGCACCGGTTTGAGCACCGTTTGAGCACCGGCACCGTTTCAAAAGTACCGATTTGGCACCGGTATCGGATAAAACCTAAACGATACCCATCCCTAGTCTACAGCTTTTATTGCCATTCAGAAGATCTACGAGTTAGTGCGCATCAGAACAAAATGTCTGTGCGTTTACTTGCCATAGGACAATATGGATTAATACATTATTCTAAAGGTATTAAATATAAAAGATATGCATAAAAGGAATCGAGATATTGATGGCCAGTTACAATAGTTGGGGGCTACATGACTGCGATGTGTAGTTAAACGTGAAGGTAAACGTTAATTTACAGTGCTGGCTATGATGTACCTATGGCATAGATTTATCACAAAAGTACAAGTCATTATTGAAATATCTTAAGAATTGAAAGAATGGGTTGTTCTAAAGAACTCAATAAATTTGAATGTGGTGCTCTAAAAGGACGGCACTGATGCAATAGTCAATTCATAAAATTTCTTCTCTTTAAGATATTCTACGATCAGTAAGTGGTATTATTGTAAAGTGGAACTACAGCAACTTAGCCACAAAATGGCAGAACATATACAGGGAGTGCAGAATTATTAGGCAAATGAGTATTTTGTCCACATCATCCTCTTCATGCATGTTGTCTTACTCCAAGCTGTATAGGCTCGAAAGCCTACTACCAATTAAGCATATTAGGTGATGTGCATCTCTGTAATGAGAAGGGGTGTGGTCTAATGACATCAACACCCTATATCAGGTGTGCATAATTATTAGGCAACGTCCTTTCCTTTGGCAAAATGGGTCAAAAGAAGGACTTGACAGGCTCAGAAAAGTCAAAAATAGTGAGATATCTTGCAGAGGATGCAGCAGTCTCAAAATTGCAAAGCTTCTGAAGCGTGATCATCGAACAATCAAGCGTTTCATTCAAAATAGTCAACAGGGTCGCAAGAAGCGTGTGGAAAAACCAAGGCGCAAAATAACTGCCCATGAACTGAGAAAAGTCAAGCGTGCAGCTGCCAAGATGCCACTTGCCACCAGTTTGGCCATATTTCAGAGCTGCAACATCACTGGAGTGCCCAAAAGCACAAGGTGTGCAATACTCAGAGACATGGCCAAGGTAAGAAAGGCTGAAAGACGACCACCACTGAACAAGACACACAAGCTGAAACGTCAAGACTGGGCCAAGAAATATCTCAAGACTGATTTTTCTAAGGTTTTATGGACTGATGAAATGAGAGTGAGTCTTGATGGGCCAGATGGATGGGCCCGTGGCTGGATTGGTAAAGGGCAGAGAGCTCCAGTCCGACTCAGACGCCAGCAAGGTGGAGGTGGAGTACTGGTTTGGGCTGGTATCATCAAAGATGAGCTTGTGGGGCCTTTTCGGTTTGAGGATGGAGTCAAGCTCAACTCCCAGTCCTACTGCCAGTTTCTGGAAGACACCTTCTTCAAGCAGTGGTACAGGAAGAAGTCTGCATCCTTCAAGAAAAACATGATTTTCATGCAGGACAATGCTCCATCACACGCGTCCAAGTACTCCACAGCATGGCTGGCAAGAAAGGGTATAAAAGAAGAAAAACTAATGACATGGCCACCTTGTTCACCTGATCTGAACCCCATTGAGAACCTGTGGTCCATCATCAAATGTACACCTCTCTGTACAGTGTCTGGGAGGCTGTGGTTGCTGCTGCATGCAATGTTGATGGTGAACAGATCAAAACACTGACAGAATCCATGGATGGCAGGCTTTTGAGTGTCCTTGCAAAGAAAGGTGGCTATATTGGTCGCTGATTTGTTTTTGTTTTGTTTTTGAATGTCAGAAATGTATATTTGTGAATGTGGAGATGTTATATTGGTTTCACTGGTAAAAATAAATAATTGAAATGGGTATATATTTGTTTTTTGTTAAGTTGCCTAATAATTATGCACAGTAATAGTCACCTGCACACACAGACATCCCCCTAAAATAGCTAAAACTAAAAACAAACTAAAAACTACTTCCAAAAACATTCAGCTTTGATATTAATGAGTTTTTTGGGTTCATTGAGAACATGGTTGTTGTTCAATAATAAAATTATTCCTCAAAAATACAACTTGCCTAATAATTCTGCACTCCCTGTAATGTTATTGGGTGGGGTCGCCAAGCGCAGAGCTAGAGTGTGAAAGTTGCTAACACTGTGCAGTGCCTCCTCTGTCAGCTGCAGCTTCATGGGATGGGTTTCCATAGTTGAGCATGTTCTAAAGGTGTACTGTGTGGTTGGCCCAGCACTTTTGTCCATGTGTGTTACTACTGACAGCAATAAAGTTGAAAAAAGGGGATTTCTTTCTGGAAAGATGTCTATTCACTTTAAGCTAGGTGAGGAAAAACAGTGAAAAAAGCACCTAAAACTCTAATCTTAGCAAAGAGGCCAGAATCGATTCACCACAGGGCTCAAATTTTTTGCTTTTCACTTCAGTCTAAAAGTCTTGGTTTAAAAAAAGACACTGCCAATTAGAGTGTTGGTAGATGGATTTTGCTACCTTCACACAGAGGTAAGCTAGCAGCTTCCACTTGTTTACTTTGTCTGTGCTAAGCTAATTGGTTGCTTGCTGTGGCCTTGTATTTAGCAGACAGACGTGACAGTAGAATCAGTCTTCTCCTCTAGCCATACATTTCTCAAAACAGCAAACTACCCATTTAAACTGCTATTTATAAACTTTGCTGTTATAAATCAAGCAGATGTCCCAATTTTTACACGAAGCTACTCAAACTGGAGCTGTAGCGTGTATATCTTTGCAGCAGCCATTGATTTCTTTTGAGTTTTGGTACATGAGAGATGAGTCATTTCTGCAGTGCCCAGCATCGTGCCCGTAGCAACACAAAAACTTACACGCTAACGCAGTCACACGCAGTATGATCACACAGCCAGCATGAATTTTTTCCTCCAAATGGTAATCAATGGCCTGTAGGATGAAGGAAACCATACCGTATCACCGGACTAAACCACAGGACTGCGAAGAGGCAGAGGCTGAAGAATAGCTGAGGTCAGTCTAACCAGTATCTACTGCATAATGAGCCCCCGTGGGGCTGCCATATTATATGTGGAAATGGTTCCAATTAGGCCATCCAGCTGTAAAGCCTCCAGGATGAGAGGGCTGGACAATAACAAAGTTGGAGGGGATGATATGGATGGGACTGGAGTACAATCAGGTGTTACCTAAGCTCTATTCAGTCACTGTGAGCATGCATTTTACTGCAGATTAAACGAATCAGGGCCTGGATTTCTTTCTCTCCACACCAAATCATTCTAGGTTAAAGACCTATAAATCCACATTATAAAGTAATACTAAAGGCCAGTAATATTATTACTATCACAGTTTTAAAATAAGAACCATAAGCAGATTAGATATTATCATGACTTTGATGAATGTATCTGCTAAATTCTGACTGACCTCTAAAGCCCTGTGACCTTTAAAAAATGATTTGGGTGGATTGAGCATAACCATTAAGCAGGTAGAAAGCTTGCCTGCTTAACACAATCATTCATCTCTCTGTAATCATACAATAATGTCAAATGTTTATATTAATTATGTGCTTTTTCATAATTGTCACTGTTCTTTTGAAAGATTTTCCATTTCAGTGAACTATCGAGGACGCTTTCATTTTCTGACTGTGTACGCTCTCATTATTTTCCTGCATAGTTTCATTGCCACTCCTCACACGTTATCAGTCTTTGTCACAAAATGTCTTAACATTCATTTGCTTGCAGGGAAGAAAATGGGATAATCATTCTAGGAATAAACCAGTGTTTGAACAAAAAGTATCACACTCTCTTTGGAGAATTTGAAGGGCGGTGCGTTAATGTGATTCTGAGTGGCTGGCGTTCTCTCCTCGCCTCTCTCGTGCTGTGTCATGAGCAGTGTATGTGCCAGCAAGAGGAGAAATGACCCTTTCTCCCTGTAGTGGTGTTGCATTATCAAATAACTTCTGATTGAACATTGGAGAGGATTGTTTTTTCCATCGGCCCACTATTGATTAGCCTATGTTTAGCCTACTAGTCTATGTTTATAGATTTCGATGCGGATCTTGGCCCAAGCAGAACTTAAAATTTAAAACACATGCAGCACAGGCCTAATAATAAAAATATTCCTATATGACAAGGCAGCCTCACACACTTTTCTTAAATTGCTTTTGTTCAGTGTGTGTGTGTGTGTGTGTGTGTGTGTGTGTGTGTGTGTGTGTGTGTGTGTGTTTGTCTATAACTTAAACACTCCACGAACTACCGCGTGTTTGTTTTGTCATGCTTGGCGAGCTCAGAACATTTAAATATCTCCGTTCATTATCAACCTCGCTGCCTTGAATGCAACCGAGTACAGCTATTAATCATCATATCCATTTGTTTGTTTGCTCGCCTGTGCATCCACACACAATTTGCATCTTCTAAAATATGAATTTGTTGAAAGCAAAAGGGGGGCAATCCCACTGCAGACACAAAATGGCACAAGGGGGCTAGTTTTTGTCCGGTTTTCTGCGAATTCTGGGTAAATAACGACTTTCCATGCTAAAAACATAGCTGGCCACAACATCAGTATGGCTCAGCTCTAACTTCAACAGAAAATGTTTGATTTCTTGGCGATACTATAAAGTACAAATCTGCCAAGAAGGCATCTTATAATCTTGACATGTGGCAGTGCAGGAGCAGAAAGACACCGTGTCCTCTTACAGTTTTTCTCAAATGTTAAAACACAAAAGCCAATCCTGTAACCCAAATGACCAGTAGTCTAAACACATTTACTAAATGTAGCCACCATATTCCAGTACCATAAACACATGTCACATGAAGACACAATTCACAAAACACAACCCTCTGTACTCATAAATCTAAACACATTTTTCCTTGCTAAAACACATGTTGCAAAACAACTCTGCTCATATCCTCAAATGAAAGCCCATGTGATGCAAAATTCTTGCCACAGTCACCAATCTTTGAACACAGGGAACACACCTGGCGTCATTCACTACACACAATGACTCAAAATTGAAGACACTTGTTGCTAATGCTGTACCCACATGTAAAAGCAAGTTCAGAGTGCACAGTATGCTGAAGGTTCCAAACAAACACAATGGATGAAGGCAGAGTCAGGGGAAGAGGAATTTGATGCAGAGGAGGGAGAAGAGCTGGCCCTGGAAGAAGAGGAGCAGGCCAATGAGGAAGAGGAGTTCAAATGAGAGGAGGAAGAGGAGCGACCAACGAGGAAGAGGAGAAGGCCAACATGGGAGAGGAGAAGGTCCAGGAGGGAGAGCAAGACAACCTCGCACCATCATTACGGACGAGATGCGAGCAACAGCTCAGCGACATGATGCCGCACAGTGATTGTGGTGTGTGTGTGGTGTGAATAACGTAAATAAAAAAACTTCACACCCTGTTCATGTTTTCAAGATTACTGTTGTGTGCAATAGATTCTGTTTTTGCATTGAGTTGTGTTACAGTAGTGTACGTACATGCAGGATTTTCTATAGATTTATACTACTCATATGAAACTCACAAATCTAAATGCCTAATCCTCTGCAGAGATCTACGACGATCCGTTACTGTATAGCTTCTAAAATATGCATTGGCAGTTATGAAACAAAGAACCTTCTCACAAATTGAGCATTGTGTTTTCAATTGTTTTGCTGTAGTGTGTAATGCTGTGTATAGTGTTTACAGTTTTGACAGCTTCGAGCTGCTCTCTTGGTGTGGGAGTTTGAGTTTTGCAGTGGGAAGGTGTGGTTGTGTTTATGTAGCTTTAGAGAAGGGTGTTGTGTTTGGACATTGGGGGACCTGGTGGTAACGTTTGTGAAATGTGTTTTAGCATTTGAGAAAAACTGTAATATGGCAGTGTTCAGTACTCTTGGCTAACTCAACCGTCAGGACTGCGACAGTTAAGGCAAGACAACTAATAATAATGTCGTTTATTCTGCAGATTTCCCCTGTTTTACTTTAACTTCGAAAAATCTATTTCCGAATGCAATTGGCTGCCCATTTGAAAATAACACACACAGTGTCCATATGTTAAGCTTGAAAACTGAACAAAAAGGCTCTTTTGGAAGGGTTGTTTTGGGCTGTAAAGCTGCAGAGCGAGACGATGTTGCTGTATTCCTTTTTTGCCTCCCACCTGAGGCTGTTGCTCTATTAAGTTGCGGTAGCTGGGCTGGCCACTGACTGCCTAATAACAGACCACACACTGATGTGGTCTGATGGGCTTTGGGGGTGATTTAAGTTCTTTAAAAGCCTTCATGATCTCCAGGTTTGTCCAAGTGCACAAGTCGATACATTTGTATTTGTGCCTGCCGCAGATGGCCTCATGTTGTCTATACGTGTGTGGGTTTCATCACACAGCTCAATACCAACTTTCACAATTCCCCAAGACCTCGCTGAGTCTTGAAGCAGTTCTAGTTATCTAATCTTGCAGGAGCTCGCTGTGTGCAGGTACCATACAGCGCTACATTCAGCTGGCTTTCTGGATATATCCCAACATGCCGAGGAGACTGCTGTTATTTGGGTCATGTTGATCGAGGTGGAATGGAGTTATCCAAATGCTGAATTTTCATTGATCTGCTGCACCCATTTAGACCTGTTTTTCTGGGCAGAAAACATGTGTTTTTAATCACGATTTGGCATCCTGTCAGCACGAGTTGTGTATTTGTTACAATAATGCTATCTTATCTCTTATTCGACTGGTTTACGTGGAAAACTAGGTTGGTGTGCACTGAATAATTCAGTGTTTAAGAGGGTAACAATAGGAGACATTTCTCATCACAACAATGAAATTGCAAGCGGTTGCATCATAGCACAACACTTCACTCCTTTTAACCTTACAACACGATATCATACACGTCTGAAGAATCTGCTCTGTATACATGTGTGTTACATTTTGCATCCCCATTAAGAACTGCTGCAAGCTACTGTTGCACACAGGCCTTTTAGCATTTTGGAAAAGATCACATTTGAATATTTTTGCGCATATTTTATGCTTGCGTGTCGTAAAACAAGGCATTCATTACTCTTGAAGCCAGCAGTTAGTAGGTGGTGCAGAAGGTCTCTCTTAGTCTGAAAACCATGTAGAAATGACTAAACAATAACTCATTCACAAAGCATTTTCATAGGAGATGCTTTTTCAGCACATTTTTTTAGGTCAGTCATTTGTATGCTTGCTTGGTTTGTAAGAATTAGCTCTACAAAAAAATGCCAGGGGCACAAATGTAATTGCAGAACAGGGTGGGGAATCCAAGTCAATATTGATGCATTTATTGATGCACCCACTCCATGACATGTTGGTCAGTCACAGGAGCTCGTTCAGTGAGAGACTGAGATTACCGAAAAGCACCACTGAACGACACAGGAAATCATTCCTGCCTGTGGCCATCTCCCTGTACAACGCATCCACTTAACACACTGTTTGCTGCTACAACTACACATGTTTCTTTTCCAAATATTTATTTATAAGTGACTTATGTATGTATGTATGTATATATATGTATATATTGTACTATTCTTAGTTAGCGTATTGTCTGTCTTGTCTTAATGTTGGTTTAAAATGGAGCACTGTAACAAAAAATAATTTCCCCCAGGGATCAATAAAGTATTCTGATTCTGATTCTGATTCTGATTTAAGGGCTTCCGAAAACCACCAAATATGTGTTATTATCTTTGAAGTGCCATTTCCCTTGCGTGTAAGTAATCACATACAATGATAGTGTGTCATGGCTGGAACTGCATCATCAATCTGAGAATGATTCAGCAGCTAATGCCCTAAATTGAAATGAGAGAAAACGCAGACCGCCGAATTTCTGCTTAGTGTCATTACAGAACAAAGCTTGTGCCACAAAGGGCAGAAGAAATGCTGCGAAAGGCTTACATTAGATTTAGAGCAACAATGATGAGCAAAGCCTTTGCTGTATTAAGGGTAACAAGCTCATCCTGCATCATCTTAGGCAGGAAATTCAAGGATCGCCTACTTTGCAGGCATAAGTAGAAAATACAGTGGGTGCTTTTTTTTCTTTTCTATATTTTAAAGGTGCATTCTCACTTAATAATTTATGTTCCAATTTCTTGCTCAACACACACACACACACACACACACACACACACACACACACACACACACACACAAATTCGGTCTCTAACGTGTTTATCATCCAGGGCACAGGAGAGACGCAGTATGCTAGAACAGAATAGCAAAAGCACTTACTGTTAATAACAATGTTTGGAGGTGGGATGCACAAAAAGATTGCCTATTGTAAATATGTTGTGCAGCTTGGGGCCAGGATACACAGACACTGCTGTAATCTACCTCAATGCAGGAGATTATCACAGCTTCAGCATTCAGACTAAAGACCGAGGCACATTAAGGCACGTGTTTTGCGCATGGTGTTACCTGTGATTGATGACTGAAGTGTTCATTACCCGAGTCCCTATACTCCACTATTACACTGTCTGACAGGCTCCATAAACACATGAACAGCTATGTGCTTAAGCTGTAATTGTATAGCACAGGAGTCCAGTGGAGCAGCAACATAAAGCATCATCAGCCTTACATCATACACCAATCAGGCACAACATTATGACCACCTGCCTAACATTGTGTTGCTCCGCCTTTTGCTGCAAGAACAGCCCTGACCCATAGAGACTTAGACTCCACTAGACTTCTGAAGGTGTGCTGTGGTATCTGGCACCAAGATGTTAGCAAGTTTCGATGTCGGGCCTCAATGGATTGGAATTGTTTGTCCACCACATCTCAGAAATGCTCGATTGGATTGAGATCTGGGGTTATTTGGGGGCCAAATCAACACCTCAAACTCATTGTTGTGTTTGTCAAACCATTCCTGAATAATTTTTGCTTTATGGCAGAGTGCATTATCCTGCTGAAAGAGGCCTCAGGCATCACAGAATACTGGATGGCAGGACCCAAGCTTTCCCAACAGAACGTTGCCCAAAGCATCACACTGCCTCTATCGGCTTGCCTTCTTCCCACAGTGCATCCTAATGATCTGACCCAGCCACCACGACTTGGCTCTTGTCATCAAACTCACTCAAATCCTTACGCTTGCCCATTTTCCCTGCTTCTAACATCAACCTTGATTAGAAATGAAACACAGACAAAAAAGAAAAATGTCAAATAATCTTTTTACAGACTTAATTCAGTTTTGTGTAATGCTATTTCACCCCTGCTTGTGTTTCACAGACTATTGGAGTTCATCTTTATGAATTAATGTTTACTTTCAGAGTTGACTGAGTCGCTGATTGAGTCATTTATTCATCGTATAAAAGCAAAATGTGCATCGCAGTTATTTACTGTTGTCATTATTTGGGGTTTCTGTTTAGTTACTTCCTGATTTAATTTGAAATCACTCACTTGAGTTTCAGTAGTTTTACTTCTAATCTTGGTTTGTTTTCCCTGCTTTTTTTAAACACCACCTGCCAGTAGTTATGAATCACTCTCTCCAGATTGTCTTGTCATTCTTCACAGCCAAGCTTTCCTGTCGCTTTCAGAGCTATATTTTCCATGTTTTCTTTTGTTCCTGATTTGCATTTGTTTATGGATCATTGTTCAGAGTCAGACTCTGCCTGAGTGCCTGTGTGACCTCAAGATAGTCGATTACAGATTTCGATTTTGGATTTTATCTCTGCCGCCCATGTCCAGCATTCGGATCATCTGCCCAGTGAATCTGTTACAATAGTTAATGGTGCGGTCATAAAATGTCTTGTCTTGAGCTGAAAACCACAGCAGTGTTGTGACAGGGACAGTATCAAAATCCCACGTTTGAAAAAAGATGGGAACTTCTTAGTTGCCTGAGTAATGTTTCTTTCTTTAAATACTAGTAGACTGCCATGTCTGAAAATATAATGATTGGCTGTTGCTTTGATGACATATTGCCTGAAAAGCGTGCTTTATGTTGTAGCTATTGTTATAAACCACTGGTGTGTGTATTTTTTTTATTACTAACCAGGCAAAGGAGAAGGATCTTCTGTATATTCAATATGCCCCCGGTGGCATGAGCTTCTCCAGGCTTACTGTCTCAACTCTCTTCTTTCTCTGCCAAACTCTATCATGAACACACACATGCACATAATTTCATCTTCCTTCCCTTCTTCTTACTCTCCTGTCCTCCTCCAACTCCACCTCATCTCCCAACCCTATCTCTCACAGGCAATTTCTCCCTGCCTCTTATTTATTAACTCTCTCCTCTTCTCCACCCCGTCTCTAGCCTCACTTCTTTCCCCTCCTTTCTTTCATTTATCTCCCTTATGCTCTTTCTTCTTCTGTCTTTTTCTGACTGTCTTTTTCTTGTGGGTGGATGAGGAGCTGGGGGTGGGGGGTTGCACTGGGGTGTTTCTGTGTGGCCGTCTGCAGATCTGGAAAGGACATCCTCTCAGTTTAATTCAAGTCAACCCCGGCCTCCTGGTGCTCCGAGACGCAACGCAGCATGTGTGGCAGCTCTACAGAGACAGCCAGAAGGAAGAGACAAGTCTCATCTGCATATATGCATGTGTGTGTTTATGTGTGTGTGTTTGCCTGCTTAAGCTCATGTCAGTGTGTGAGAAGGAGGAGTGTGTTTGAGCCAAGCATCTTTCAGCAGTTCCCTGCAGATGGAAAGAGTTAATTTCACCCTGGCAGCAATCATGGCTGTCCATAAATCTATGATGAGAAGCTGCTATGTTGATTAGTCGGCGCTAATTAAAGGGGTTTGGAGTGCTATCTAAATTATTACCCAACATAAGCTATTTGCTCTAAGCTTGGTGGAGAGACTGTAAATAAAGCTATGATCATGAAGTGTTATAGTGTTGTGCCACTTTTTTTTTTTACATGTTAGAGGAGGCAGTTTGCCTTTAAGGACACCGACAGTGGCAATATTCTTTAAAAAGTCCAAGAAAGTTAACTCCTGTCGTTTAAACATGTAGTGCATAGTGCAAGGTTGTTGTGTTGAATATTGTAAGGCCTTGCTCTTAGAGTCTGTTAAATGCTTTTTGATGGTCAGTCTCGGCACAGACCGTGCGGATATGTAAGTGCACTTACAGACCTCTGCAGTTACATCATTACAGCTGATGCATGGACCTGTATGTGCATTTGACACAGCTCCTTGTTTGTTGTTTGGCTTTTTGGTCTGTTACCCTGAAGTCAGTCATTTTCTTTTCAGCCAAAACATTTACATTTAAGACAGAAGAATATCATTTGGCTTTATACTCAAGAGCAGGCACATTTGGCATTTATCTGCATCCATGATCTCCATGTACTCGCACAGATATCCGCTAATTAATGGTTGTGGACAGTGTGCAGAGGAGATCCTGTGTGGATTCTGTGGCTAAATGCTGAAATCAGTGTGGTTACACAACCCTGTTGCTGAATAAATGCAATGATTTTATAATATAATGCAGTCTTTTTATGTGTTAAATCGTGTTGGAGAAATCCTGAGAGGTTTTCACTCATGTGGTATTACCACTTAGTAGACCCAGTTGTGATATGCAGGGCGATTCACTGCAAATTGGTGCAGATGAAAACAGAGGGGACTACACACATTTACGGAGCGTATTAGGCCACGTTTATGATTTTTTTCACTAGCCTAATCTCTTCCAGATAAGGTGAGCACAACTTTTTCCCCTTTAGTCACAAAAAAGGAGCAGCAAGATCTTGTCCTCTCTTTCTAATTCAGAAAAAAGTTCCCAGACAGGCCTTGGAGCATCCACAAATGCAAACAGGAGATGCCTAATCATGGTGAGCTGCAGGGTCAAGTCAAGGTATCGTGCAGCTTATGACTCAAATAAGTTTCACAAATTTATTTATAAAGGTTTCTGAGGGGAACGTCATGAGAATCCAGTCAATAATTGTTGAGGAATTTCCGATTATGAAAAGTGAAGAGTTCACAAAAGTCAGCAGTGATCTAAACTAAGAATGTCTTTGCAGAAGTTTGTGGCAGACCATCCAGCACTAATCTGTTGTTGTCACCTTCCCGAAGGAGGTTATGTTTTGTGTGACTGTAATCACCATAGCTTTGAATGAATACTGATAAAACTTTGTAGGGGTGTAGAGTAGGGTCATGTTAACAATCCATTAAAATTTGGCTTACATCATCCAAGGTACACCTTAAAGTACATTAAAAAAAGGATAAAGGAAGCCAAATGACCGTACAGAAAAAACAAATACTACAGTACATCAGTGAAAGTAAATAACACCTAGAGCGTGAACAGCCTTGATGGTTTGTGCTCTCGATGTGCTTCTTGCAAAAAATTAGCAAAACATATGTCAAACTTGTGTCTTTGCCAAATCAAAAGTAATGGTAGGCCTGTTAACCTTGACTGTCCAAACAAAAACCTAGTAGCACACTAAGAAAATAGCTGCTTGTAGTAAAAGGACATCTAAGAGCTGTATTTATAGTCTACCTTTTCACAAAAGCATGAATTTCTATTAAACCACTTTTTTTCAACGAATTTTTGTTTCTACTGGATTTCTCTTTATAAATTAAACCCTTTATCTAAATATCAGGCAAGTTTAATTAGTTGCTGTTTTGATCTTAGTTAATGGTCCATAAGTTATCTAAGACCTATACTGTATACTGCAAAGCGGTAGCAGTGGGTTGCATATATGCAGTAGTACGGCGATGTAGTAACTTGCGATATTTTATTTCAAGCTAACATGAAAATAATCACAAAAAGTGTTTAAAGAGACATTTTGAACACATTTACATGTAAATATTAGCCACCTAGCCATAGCCATAGAGCAGGGGTGTTGAACTCCAGGCCTCAAGGCCCGGTGTCCTGCAGGTTTTAGATCTCACCCTGGGCCAACACACCTGAATCAAATGATTAGTTCATTAGCAGGCCTCTGGAGAACTTCAAGACATGTTGAGGAGGTCATTTAGCCATTTAAATCAGCTGGTTGGATCAAGGACACATCTAAAACCTGCAGGACACCGGCCCTCGAGGCCTGGAGTTCGACACCTGTGCCATAGAGGGACTGGAATGTACTTCATGCCTTCCTTGTTCACTACCGACTTCTTGGCTTCAAACATATTGTCTCCCCCTGCTGGTACTACAACTTTGTGTCCATTTCACG
Organism: Rhamphochromis sp. 'chilingali'; assembly: GCF_963969265.1. NCBI lineage: Eukaryota > Metazoa > Chordata > Actinopteri > Cichliformes > Cichlidae > Rhamphochromis > Rhamphochromis sp. 'chilingali'. The sequence goes on along the minus strand of NC_137935.1, from coordinate 23,617,231 downwards.
CTTTAGAGAGGCAAAGTGTGAAATGGACTTGGTTGACCTGCGTTTGCATTACATGCACATCCGTGATATCCTAGTGCTAACATGTTTTATTTTGCTCATGTTTTATAACAGTAAAAAGCTTAGAGCCATCATATCTATATTTATATCTATATTTTCTTTGAGAGCTGTAAGGAGGAGAAATCTGAGTCTGCGAGTGATTTAACATTGAAATCTTTTCCAGTTGTTGTTCTCCCCTCACTGTCTAATCATTTCCAGCTTTTACACCTTCAGATTATTGCCTCGGCTTTGTCATCAGCAGCCCTGGGTCTTTGAGCTCTTGCACCTTGCCTTCCCCATCTTACTCCCCTACCCAGCCTTCTCCCGCTGCTGTTCTCTACATATATATCAACCTCTAATAATATCAGAGGCCAGGGGGATCATAGACAGAGGAGGTAAGTGGATCTGCCAGATCATTTTGCCCCTGTCGTCTACCTAATTCCTCTGCTGGATTTTCTGGGAAATGTAACTTCTATTGGACAGGAAACAAGACATAAAGAAGAAAGACAGCCGTGATAGAGTGAGGCTGAGAGTAAGAAAGATTTAACCACATCCTTTGAGTGTTAAATTTAGCTCTCCTGTAGAAAAATAGATAAATAAGATAAGATAAGATAAGATAGAACTTTATTAATAAAAGAAAAATAGATAAATAAGATAAGATAAGATAGAACTTTATTAATAAAAGAACTTTATTAAAACTTAGAACTTTATTAAATAAAGCTGCTGTGTAAGTAACAGGAAAAAAGAGAACAAAGCAAGATTGCCAGGTTCAGCCCAGCTGTTTCTAAGAGATACACACAGATAAAATCTATTGTGATATTGGAAAAACACTTCTAGCTACATTTGCATTGCACCTAACAAGAAAGTCAATATCTTACATATCTCATATTGTTCATTATGTTTATGAACTCAATTTCTTTTTGTTTTGCTATGAAAAAGATATGAAATAGGTAGCATCACATGATCAGTTGTGCGAAAATGTGTTCACCCGAGCACCACGAGAACAATGCGATACTCACAAGCAGTGCTGTCCCCTTCCACTGCAGGTACAGGCGCCTCCTAGAGCGTATTCCCTTCTTCCTTGCTCTTTGTCTCAGGCCTGCCGTTAATTGGCGTCCTTCGGGGAGCAGAGATATGTTTGTGTGTGGGTGTAGCTGGTCAAGCTGAGTGGAAGCCGTGACACGGGGGTGACATCCGAACTCCTGCAACAGTTTCACTTCCTCTGGGCTGGCCCCTGGGGAAACAAGAGCACGAGAGATGTGAGTAAGAATGGTCCTCCTCTTGCTAATACAATGAGGGGCATTGAGGGAAGGAACGAGCAGGATGGTTGCTGGGCGGAGGAGCTGCCACACTACGAGAGCCACGCGGTCATTCTCGGTGGCCGTGTGACAGATTTTCTGTTTGCATCTGGACAGCTGTCAGGAAAGATAATCATTGTGTGTGTGTGTCTGTTCCCAGCTTAAGCTGCATGCTGCTTGACAGACAAGAAATAGTTTTTTGACTCATGGGGTGTGTCTCATGGAGTGCAATCTGCTAGTCTGTGTTTTGGTCAAGCTGTAAGTCAGGCACCTGCATGGCCTCCAAGAAAAATTATTATTTTATTTGTTTTGCTCCCTGGGGAAAAAAATGAATCACAAAAAAGCACTTTAACAACTTGTTCAACCCATCAGCTATTAATAGCTGCCTTCCTCTTATGCGTGGCCTCTGGGGAGCATCATTTCAAAATGTCCATTTGGAAGAAATGAAAGAAACACACCAGCTGCACTTCTCACTCACTCTACCACAATTCCTCTACATGCCTCCTCCCCTCCTCCTCCTCTACCGCTCTCCATTATTGATGAGACTTCCTCTGGCGTCCTCATCTGCCACTGTGTTGGTTGTACTCGCCTGTGGGCAGCCGCTGCGGATGTACAAGGGGAACAGCTGATGCCACACGAGGCAAAATAAGACAAGGGTCGGACACGTTAACAGCCTATTGACAGGGTGCAATCCAGAGGGCATGCTATGCTGCAGGCTTGTTACTGGCTTAATTTAAATTCAACAGGGGCTGTTTATAAGGGAAGCAAGCAATTATCTCAAAAACACGGGAAATGCCCCTTCTGTTGGACTCATCCCGAGCACAAGAATGTGAAGCACGCTCGGCAGCATAAAATGGGAACAACTAAAAATGAAGCCATTGGAAATGAATATGAAGCTACTGTAATTGAGGTGGAAGAATCAGCTAGTACAAAGACAGGCTGAAAGACGTCAGAGATGAATATCCCCCACATTGAGGACGACCTGCACATTACACTACTTCAGTATTTCTGTATAATACCTCCTTGTCACGTTTTCTTAGATTTATAGTGTTTATATTATTTATTAATGCAAATTCATTCTGTTTTTTTTATATCACTGTTGTACGTGTATATTTTTTTTATCTCACAGTATGAGGACCTTTTACTCTGACTTTGTTGTTTATTTATTGTAGAATATACTATTTTTATTTTTTCCACATTCTAACTATCCATCTATCGGCAAAGCAAAAAGAACCCTATGGTAAATTCATATGTATTCTCCTGGTACCTACAACATCACTCACAAACACGCGCCCTCTGTCTCCATCACACAATGTTGTATTGTGCTTTGACATGACAGAGATGAAAGACTGCAAACCTGCACCTCTTGCACAACAGGGAACAATATATTATTGTGCTACCAATGCTACTTTATTTTCATTGAGTTGGTTGTGAAGTGTCACGGTTATTCCCAGAGCCACAGCAATATCGGACTTCTAAAAAAATGTTTTAGAGATATATGATTAAAATAGCATGGGAAATTAAAAAACACACACACCAAAAAAATAATAATGTGATGTGAACAGACAGCTGTCAGGGCCAGTGAAACTGGAAAACTAAAGGAAAAATATTTTTAAGTATTCAAAGGGACCTTGTTACCCAGTAGGCACAAACAGCAATAATGTTCAGGTTATGCAGTTGGGTGACCAAAGGAAGAATCTCAAGCTGTGCTGTAGGTCATCAGGGGTTCAAGATAAAACCCAGCACTAAACCAAAATAGGTAGCTATGGTTACAACAGTACACCGCTGATAGGAGCTGTGGTACATCACAAATAATGGCATTGATGCTGACGTTAGAGTGCTTTAGATGTTTGCCGGAGATTGTTGCATTTTATTATTTACCCACCAACATCTCTACATTTCCACATGCGGAATTGTTGAGCTACATCTGTGATTGGCTGGCAGCACTGTTTACCACGCCTCCACTGACCAAGACAATGGCTTCTTGAAACACAACTCAGCATCTACATGGCAGCATAATGTCTTTGTGCTCATCACAGCTAGAAGCAGTCCTGCATCGACTCTTCGAACAGTTAAAAAATAAAAAGGGAAACAGTGATAAAGGGCTACTGCCATTCTTAAGTAAAGCATCTAACTACAACTAAGTCTTAAAACAACAGAGTGATGCATTTGATGTGGTATTAAAATGTCCAAAGTACTTGAAAACTCATTCAAGCACCAACTCCATACTCCAGCAGCTGGCTCTAACACCATTCAACCACTGTTCTATCATGTTCTGCTCCATGACCAGACAGCAAACACTTAAAAACACACCCTCTCTCTCTGTCTCACACACACACACACACACACACACACATTGAGGGAGACACACTTTTCAGACAATCTCACCACTGCGCAGAGGGCCGCGGTGGCTCTAATACGAAATGACCACTGTGACCACGTCAATCTGTGCATCTGACAGTGACGGATGAAGAGCCAAAAACCTGAAAATGTAAGATTGGATTCTGGGAGCAAGGAGAGGAATCAGAGACAGGCTAGCGTTGGTATTGATTGACTTCAAACATACTAATGTAGCCCATCAGAACACAGGTGGGGGTGCACTTGCTTTCACACATGCTATTTTTTGCACGCACGATCATTAAGGAGCGATAATTCATAACCCAGAAGTTGTCTTACACGAACAAAGCCTGACTTGCAGACAAAGAAGCAATTAACGTAAAAACAAAAGTGCACCTGCAGATATTCCTCCCTTGATTGTGTTTGAGATTCGTGTTTCTGTATGTACACTCACTGCTGCACCATTTTCTAAGCCCGGAGTCCGAAAGAGAAGCTTTAACAGCCCTGCAGGTTCTATTCTTCCCAGTTCAGTCTAAACCTGAAAGACCCACCGGGAGCCATGTGAGTACCATATCATGTAGCACACACACATACATGCACACTTAAAGTATATAGACCCCCAACAATATATTGTATCCACATAGATTTACTTGCCCAAGGCTAAAAAGGCAATCAGTACGCTATGGGAAAACAGAAGTGGATGCTTATTTTCAGCAAGATTCACTATGGAAACTGTTTTATATCTCTGCGTCAACAGAGGGTGGGGCCTTTGCTGGACTCCACTGCAGAAACTCTACCAACTAATCCAACAATCACCCTTGTTCATCACTAGTACACATTTTTTGATAGAAATACTGGATTCTAAAGACATCAATAATGATGAAAAAACAAAAAAGCTAAATAAAAACAACATTAGGTCCTCTAATGAATTTTTGATGGCATGTCAGGTCATACCTGAGATAATGACTGAGCTGTTGGCTCTTAAAAAAAAAATTCTTGACGACGTCTGTCATTTAAGAGGAAGCTGCCAGGTTTATCATGAAAGAGAATTGATCGTGCCTCTATGATTAATTCAGACGTGTCAGTTAGTGAGTAAATGCTTCTTTATTCTCGTGTACGTAGTCAATATTAATAATGCACACGCGGGTCTAAGTTTAACATCCGTCTTGGCAAAGTCTAACATGGACGGTTTCACCAGCTGTGCACGCCTGTCACCACGTCCCTTCTTCCTCTCCCTTCCTCTTCTTTCCACTTCAAGCTCGCTATTCTATCCTTTCCCTCCTCTTTCTGTCCCTGTCTCTGAAAGGCGCCGTATGGCTCTGACACCCAGTCTGATAGAAAGATGTGGCCCATCAGCAGTAATTGGAGGAGCTGCGGTGGTTGGGTTTCTCTAGGAGGTGGCGGCGGCGTGATCGATCCTATGGATGGCAGAGGTGGGAAGGCATGTTGACAGAGCTGCGTCCCCCACAGCTCCTGACAGCTCAATGAAGGCCGAGCCGCAGAGCACAGGATGTCCTTTTACAAGAACAATCGTCAAGTGTGCAGGTCGCCCCCGAGCCCTCAGAACTCGCAATCATCCAGTTAAATCATAATTACCCATTTAGCCGATTATCAACCGGGTAGATGCACGCTGAATTTAATGTAAGCCTTTCATTATACACACATTAAAGAAAAAAAGAAAAGGGAAATGCCACAGGCCCAATAGCAAAGATGTGATGTAATTATCTTGGAGGTGATTTATTTGCCGATTTTACAGCAATAATCTCCCGACACCCTCCGTGCATTCTGCGAGGTATACAGTTTAATTGCACGCTGTGTGCACTGACACAATGAAATAGCATGAGTTGTGAATGATGGATGTAGCAGAGGCTTCACTCAAGTGAGATAATTTGCATGCTTGTGACAGTACACAGGCTGGTATCAACATAACCCTGTGTGTGTGTGTGTTTTTATTTTTTCTTCTCATCACAGCTTTGGAGAGCAGTCTTTGTTTGTTCTCCTGTTTATGGTTTTCTCAAGACCAAAACTGTACTGTGCTGAGCTCAGCCTGACCATCAGTTGCCATGGCAACACAAGGCAGCTGGGACTGATGGCGCGTTAGAAAAGCTTGGCACAGGTTAAATCAAAAGAACTATTTATTTGCCTCGCGCTGTTGTCTTACCCTTATCGCGGTCAGACTTTGTGCTTCGTGCTGTGTTAAGAGAAGACTGGTGACTCTGTGTGGAACCTGCTGGCCAGTACACCTACTGGAACACCAAAAGAACAGTGACTGAGCTTTAAAGGAATCTTTTGTTCAAAAGCTAATATGCACATCCACAAGAAGGAATTCTCTCAATCTTCCTCCTTTATAAAAACTATTTAATATATTCCTCTTTTATCAAAATTATTATTACTATATTCAAATTTATCCTTCAAAATACATGCATTTGAAAGGCTTGATTCCAATAGACTATGCAACAGATGCTCCGCAGCTAAAACATAAAAAGTATTTTAAAAAAGTAAAAATACAGAGTATAATGAAACACAGCCATGCAATTCCTTGACTAACCACTTGAGGCTAATTTCACAACCACAACATGATTAGAGGTCGTTACAGATGGTGCTTTGGTCTCTACCCAATTAAAATTGCTATATCTGGTGTTTTTGTTTTGTTTTGTTTTGTTTGTTTCTTTTTCATAGCTTGTCTTTGTTAAGGCTTGAAGGGCATAAACACGAGGAGACGAGCAGAGCTGTCAATGGAATTTCAATCCACAAGTGTTCTCAGCTTCAAGGTGAGCACTTTAAGTGCCTATTAATAGGAGTGAAGAAAGCAACTGATCGCTCCATATGTGAACAGGGGCTTCAAATGTAGGGTCTTGTTATGGCTGCTTTGAGACTGGCAGCTTGGTGCGGACACAGGTAATTCCTGTGACTTGTATTTGCTAAATCAAGTAGCTGATTTGCACCTCTCAATCATGTTTGCCATGTTTGAGCCTTTTTTATGAATTATCTGACATATTAGCATTGCTTCCTGTTTGGCTAACTGCACTGGCACATCCAAGACATCTGTGCTCTGGTTTTGATGTTCAAAATTCAAGTATTTTATATGTCTAGGGATCAGGTTCCAGTGTCAGCTCAGAACACAGATAGAGCAACTGTACCGTATAACAAAGCTTTCCAACTTTAGTGAAAACTCTGTCCTTTTGTCCACATCTGGCCAGTTTGTGGTGGGAAAACTGCTGACATTTAGGCTTCATATCAATTTTTGTCCATCTTTTATATACAGTCTATCTAGTTTTGTAAATAGTAATAAAGTATACACCCAAGAAATGACATATAATTCCTGTAGCAGCTGTTTCTTGGAAAGTATCAGGCCTCACTGCAGCCGTCTGACCACTAATGTTATAACTGCATCCATTCATAACTCCTCCATTTCCTGGCTTAGAGCCAGAGGTGTTAAATCTGCCCAGATATATGGCTGCAACAAAAGCAGGCAACACTGAACTTTCAGTGCTGAAGTCAATGACAACTTTGTCAGGGCCTTTGCCAGGATATGAGATAAATTCGGTAGTGAGGTCCCAAAACACTTAACCTGCCTTTAGAAAATGTAAAATCGTTTCTTAAATCAGACTCTTCATATTCTGGAATCAGCTCATACATTTATTAAACAGGAAGAAAACAAAATCACCAAAGTTTTTTTTTAATTTCTTGCCTAAATGTTCTCTTGACACTATGTTCCCACTGACCCCAAACCCACCACCACCCACAGAGGACTTCAGAGTCAGAGGGCAGTAGAAGGTTAAGGATTTATAGGCAATCCCCTGGTAATATTACACCTTGCTTCCCCTCTGCCACACACACACACACGCACGCACGCACACACACACACAAACACACACAACACTATCACATACACCATTTCTGGAATACACTGATCCCTGTGAAGAGTGTCCAGCCAGAGGCAGAGCCGTGAAGCTGTGCAGGAATAACCAGCAGGCTTAAGGTGCTGCCAGGTGTAACAGCCACAATCTCACTTGGCCTCTGTGGTATAAATAGATAAAAGCCTCTGTTCAAAAGCAGCACTGACCTTAATATAATGTTTCAAATACTGATGAGAGCTATTTCAGTGACAGTAAATAAATAAATATGTTTTCTTTGACCCCAGTCTCAAATCTGCTGTGTACTTCATCCCTTTAGACTTTTACCCTTGGAGGGAATTATATGCCATGTACTCACATGTGCAGTATCGTTACAGTAAATAGCACATTCACTCCCAAAAGTGAAGCCGGCTCTATCTTTCTCTAGATGGCTTTCATCTGCACATTTGTCACTCAACCTTCTGGGTCATTTCCAACTTCTGTGAGGGTTCAAGAAACAGTCAAGGAGTGATTCAGTTTCCCTCTTGTGTAACTGTATTGTGTGTCCCCGCAGCCTTGCCTATCATCTTTGCTTGCGTGCATTGCACTGACAAAAAGGTGAGATTGTAAATGGTCATTGGAAAACTTTGAAGGCGATGACATGCTCCATGGCTTTAAGTTTAGTCACTCTCCCGTGCTGAATGTTTATGAGCTCTCTTATCATAGCTGTAGCAGTCACTTCAGAAAGCCAAAAAGCCTGACGTCTGAAATATTCATCACTCTCTTTCCTTTAGTTTGTTCCTTCACAGTATCATACTCCATGTGACTACTGTGAAGGAAAAAACACCTCTGCTCTCTTCAGCGCTTCAGAGAGCATTGTTACAGTTTTTAAGTTAATGATATGCTGCAAAAGGAGACAGTCTTGATTGTAGCATGTATGCTCGCACTTCAGAGTAAGTTACTGTGCTTGTATATTTAATATTCAGATAACTTGCCCCATATCCACAAAAGCTCTGGAACATGCTAACAGCTTTGGTGGTATCTCAGTGGTTTGAGCCAAATGTTAAGATGTTGCATCACAGTGATGCTTGTCATAAAAGCCAATCAAATACCCTATGCACACTTATCTTACAAACTGAAAATGAAACCAAATATCCTTAGTAAATCTTTTGATACATAACAGGTATGTTATGTACATGTCATACATATTTTATGTTGAGTTAATATGTGGGCAGCAACTTGTGGGGGCTAAAAAAGTGCAAATAAACCTGCAATTTTAAAGCTGCTTTAGTTTGGCTCTGAAAGTGGGTCAATTCCAATAAAGTTACATGTTAATATGCTAGACTGTTGAGCAGAAATGAACAGGTTTACTATATGACAAATATACAGGGATGATCTTTAGCTTAATAATCAGGGCTTAGAGTTATACATGATGGACATGTGCACTTATGGGACAATTATTTTGCTGAACAGTGATGTTGCCACCATTTATACCAGTACTCACTGCAGTATTGTCTTGAATAACAGGTGTCAGTACTCAGGCAAAACATCCATAAGAGAAGCAGAAGAAATCAAAATGGGAAGTAAAGAAATTGCAGTTGTTTTTTCAAGAAAGTTTCATCTTTTCAAACTGTTGCATCATCTCCCTCTGTATAATATCATGGCAGTGAAACCCAGCAAGCTCATACACTGTTCCTTTCAGCTGTGTCACTTGACTGATTGAGAGGTGCACGACAGAAACCGCATAGTGAACGCGTGGCTTGCGGCGGTGGATGTGACGTCACTTTCTGTGTTCAACGCAATTTGCGAGGGCGATGACGGCGGGTGGAATGGGCCTAAAACAGTGACAGCTGGCTGGCAGCACAGGAAGCTGTAGCTACTAGCAGTTTGCTAGGCTTAACCTCAGCTAATATGAGCCACTGAACTGGACTTCTCACCTGTGCATGTGGTGTTGGTGACTTGTAGCGCTTTTATTTGGCGCGAGAAAAATAAGAGATGACAAAAATAAGCCAAAATCCCCTGTAGAAAATGGAAGCCCATAAATGAATGACTGATTGGTTCAGCTTTAATCTGTATATCTGTGATCTGACTTTTGAGAAAACATTTGCATGCTAACCAACTTGATCCAAAGAATGAATCATCATAAAATTACACAATGCAATCTGTTTTTCCCTGACACGAGAAGGAGCTACAGAAAAGTCTGGCTCAGAAAAGTGCTTATTCCCTCAGACAAGAGTTTTCATCATTTAATTGTTGGCTTACCACACAGTAGAGGTAAAATAGCAAGAGCTGACGTAATCTGCTGGAGGTGACATCTGTTATTCTAACTGGTGAGAATGACAGTGAAGATGCTACTGAATGCCTTCATGCAGTTTTGTTTGTTTCCATCGTTGCTGGATTTCAGAATCAGAGTGTAACAAAAGCACACTCACATTTTAATTTGCATGTCAAAATTTCTTCCCAGTAATGGTCCCAGATGAAAAGGCAGGGCAGAGTGATTCTGCTTCGGCCTGTGAATTCTTCTGCAGCAGCGCTGACCTCTGATGATGTATCAGGTTACCTACATATTTCACTCCACAACTGCACTCACAGTCTGAAGTCAAATGTGGCCACTGGTGCAGTCAGGCAAACACCAGGAAAATCCCTCTTACATGCTCTAACTATTGAATCCTGCCCAAGCTGCAATTCTCCTATTCTCCCTCAGGAACTCTCGTTGACACCTTAAAAAGGTAATATACCTTCTGCAGTAGAACACAATCACATGGCTCATACTCTTTTGTCTGCATAATTGCAAGGGCTTGGGGAAATTGAAGAGCTTCGGTACACATTGAACTGGAAGCTTAAGTAAGAGGGCATGCATTAAGGAGAACATGAACACTCTGGCTGGATCGGTACTGCTACATAATATTAACCAGAGAGACTGCCCCCCATAATAAAAACGTGGTTAAAAGTTCCTTCACTGCATCATCTGACAAACAGTGGGAGCTGAGCAGCATCACAAACTCATTAATGGGCAGGTTCAAGCATTTTAGAACAATTTATAACCATCCATCTTATTAATTCGGGTCAAGCTTTGAGTCAGAAGGGGGAGGAGGCACTTCTGGCTAGAGAAGATTTTCACTGCACGAATCTCTACTGACAGGTCAGATCAGAACACAGGAATGACGAGGCATCCACCCCGTCTGCCGTCAGCAGGACTGACAGAGCGCTGTCTGCTACACTCCTCTCTCTCAGGCAGCACTTCACATTTGATCAGGGAATTTTGACCTCTGCATTCCTATAACACAATGCTTCCCGTTCAGTCACAACAACGCGAAGACTTCGCTGGTGACTGCAGAGGGTGTCGTGAGTTGACACTGCACTGAGCTACAGTGACATTTCATCTCGATTTGATACGGCGATGTGGCCACTTGGCGAAGGATGCATTTTCAATCCATTGACCGGGGAGCAGAGCAAACATCATGCTCTGCAGAAAGGATGTGGCTGAATCTATAGTGATAGATTGGGAGTCACGGTAGTTCATTTATCCGAGAGCTGATTCGACAGGACTGCGAGAGGCTCCTGTGCCTGTTTCACCCCCAAAACTTTTTAAAATGCAGAGTCCAGCACATTTTATGCTCCCCTCAGGCTCTGTTTATGGAAAGTCTTTCAAAGACATCTGTGGCAAACATCAGTCAGTCGCATTGTGTTATTTCAAAACAAACCAACTCTCTATAATCTTTGAACAAGTAATAAAAAAACCCACAACCTATTGTAATTGCAGATTCCTGTGAATTAATTTGATTCACTCTCATCATGCGCTGGACTGTGTGCTATTAGAGACAAGCTCAGACAGATCAAACCTATCAAACAGCCCATCATTTGGTCCTGAAAACACCTTCCCTCTGCCAGGTTCCTGAGGACCCTACATGGGAGAATGGCTCTGTATTAGTTTCTCTGTTCTTTTCACTTAATTGCTGTCACGCTGTCAGCTTGGTTGACGCGAAGACACTGAGACCATCTCGCTTGCAATATGGGATTTCTCACCATTAAGAAGTTCTTCTTCTAATTGCAAGTGTCCTAACAAAGAGTTGGATATGCTGACACGGCAGATCACGCTGCAGACACTGGAGGAATTGTGGTGTAATTGCTGACTGACTTTTCTTAAGAGCTTGTTTGATGTAATTCAGAGGTAAAGAATCTGTTTACAAACTGTAGATGTTAGCAAAGATAAAAAACTCTCATCTGCATATTTCACTGTGCGGATTAATGGTGGGAGAGATGCCCGTTCTGATAATCTCACAGAATCCAATTACCTTTCTGCTAAGCGCCTTACCTTCAGTGTGTGAGAGGATTGCTGCATATTACACACAATATGTGCACATATAGTACATACAGATCTATAGGTTTGCTTTATTCATGCAAATATATGCAGTTATGTCTTCAGTGGTTGTGGGAATTATCTCTATTTGGAAACCAACCTGTCATACTGAGATGGCAGGTTCACCGCGGCTCCCTGTAGATGCTCAACCATGTGTAACGCTTGCTTAAGGCAAAAAAGAAGAAGAGGAAGAAAAAAAAGGGGCTTCATGAAATGATTGGTAGGATGAACTGCAGCAATGTGTGTAAGAGACTTAGAATTCCTTACTACCGAAAAGCTGGGCTCAGTGGGAGTGACTGACATTGAAGTTGGGGGCGTGGAGGTCTCAAGCTTAATCTATTATCTGACCTCAGAGGGGAAAACTGGTGTATTTTTTTTGACAATTTTGTGCCTGCTCCACATAATAGAAACCCATATGAGCAGGTAAGGAAAGCCCATCTCCTAATACGATGTATTTGTTTTTCCGAAGCATCCTTCTGCTTCACAATTTGCTTGCTGCAGCCGTAAGGGAGACATTGTTAGTTTTGATTTTTAAACCCGTGTCTGTAAAATGTCTTCAGACCGAGTGCGAGTGAAATGTAGAGACAAAACAAAAGCATCGAGGAGGTACTGCAAAGACGACAGCAGTCAAAATGAGAAGGTCTGCAGGAAGTTAAGGCGAATAAACCAAGATGACAATTTTCTTTGAGAAAAAGGAAACAGTGGGATCAGAAAGATTTCTTTAGCTATATTTTTCAGTTAAGTTCAATCAAAGTGAAAAGTGGTCGTAGAATAGTTTTGTTTCCAAAACAGCCCTTTAAAATATGAATGCTGTATGTTATAAAGCGTTAGGCTGATTCCAGGCTGAGTCATAATCACTGCTGCTTTAACATCAGTTAAAAGTTAAGAAGTTTTACCTAATAGGCAGATATATACGTTGCATAGTGCAATGCAGTTTCTTGAGAATCTCTTTTAAACAAGAGACAGCCAAGCAATAAATTCAATTATACTGAACAAATTTCGAAAATCCAATAAATTTCCATATCAAGCTGCTTTGAGCACTAAGCACAAAGTGCAATTAAACAGCTCTGTCTCTGTAAACAAAGCTAAACTTGCGTGCGCAGCAATATATCCACTGTGATTATTTACCACCCTGAGCACTCAGAAAAAAAATCAATAACATATGCAAACATCAAACCAAACACAGTTTGCAACTCAGCCTTCATAAAACAAATGCAGAGGCCGAAAAAAAAATCCTCTAAAGTACACCGAGACACTTCACAGAGCCACTGATGATAAGAATTATCCGGGGAAGTTTAAGGGTTTTATGGATTCCTTTGCATTTGGGGGCATGGGCGGTTTAAGCTGCAAAATGAAAGTCAGAGTCAAAGTCAGTTCATAATTAAGCTAATACAAAGTGTGTGCATGTGTGTGTAAGCCCATGATTGCCTTGGTCCTTGTGTGTGTGAAGGAGTGAGCGGGAGAGATAGCTCATGCACATCTCCGCTGTCTTGACATTTAAATGGACGCTGATCAGCACAGGCTTTGAGAAACCAGAGAAAATAGCCAGTTTTAGCCCTCATATTTGAATTTAAACCCGCATCAATCAGAAGCTTTAATACTGACACTGAATAAAATGACCAAGTAATGTGAATGGGTCACCCATAGTGCCAGAGTAACTGGGAATTAGACTATAAGCCAGCCGCTCTGAAGCGTTTTAGCCTCTTTTTTTTTTTACTCTTAACTCATTGTGTGACTGAGTCTCAGCAATTCACCCGCTGTAAGCCTTCAGGTAACTGGGAAAAGAACTGCAAAATACTAGTATTAAAGTAACTGTTTCACAAGCCTGGCTTGTGTAGCTATGCTACTGCATGGCTGCAACATGATCCTATAGAACAGACTAACAAGTGACAAAGTCTCCCTACAAATGGGTATCATAAGTGCAGGTTGGTTAGCTAATTAGCTAACTAACAGTGTTGATAAATTATGTAAATTTTAAATTGACCTGTTATTAGGTTTTACTATTTCAACTCTGTCAGCTCTTGATTCTATGTCTTCATAGGCTCAGGTAATCAAGCTACTTTATTTATAAATGTGCTTGGTAAGACAGTGTAGACAGATGATGGACATACCTACTGTGACATCATCCATTGGTCTTGTTTAAAAAAGGGTCAGGGCAGAAATACATTTTTTATAGACTTCTATAAGATCTGAAGTCTTTTTTTTTGTTTTGTTTTTTTAGCTCCGCCTATTACCGTCTTCTGAACTTCAGGTAGAATTATGTTTAAGGTTTTTCCCCAACATCAATACAAGTTGTATTGATATTTAAAATGTAAAGCTAATTACTGATGCTAATGTTAATTTAAAGCTAACCATGTTGGAGATTTTTGCTATTTGCAAACTTGTTATTGTTGTGTTTGTTGTGCAAAGACTGGTTAGTCACATCGAATAATGACAGCAGCTGTCTAAACTTTACATTATAGAAGTCAGTCTTTATGGTCTCACCACCCATGTCGATGTGCTAGACAGCCCTCTGCAGAGTGGAGCACTTAGGGAGTGCTGTTGTTACAAAGAGTGTATCACCTCGACTGCTGCTGCTATCTAATTTCTGGACAGTCCCACATTTATGCAGCATTAAAGAAAGCTGTAAACTCTCCTTTTTGCCAGAGTGTCTTTATGTGCTCTGTGAAGCTGTAAGAATAGACCGTTTTAGGTTCAGCTCTCAAATCAATATAGTTTGCTGTTTTCTGTGGGCATAAATATATATGCTTTTGAGTGATAGTGTAAAAATTCAGATCTATCTGCGCCTAGGTGAATTAGGTTGTTTAGAAAGGCAGTCATTCTTCAAAGGCTTTTTCAGAGCTTTGAAAGAAACGTGGAATCCCATATTTCTATGTGAGTTAATTTCTTTTCTCCTTTCCGACCAGCGCACTCTCCTCCCATTTCAGCCGACTTCTAACAATATGCAGCGAAGACTCCAGTTGATACCGGCCTTCAAATATAATCACTTCTCCCTGATGACTGCCTCCCCGCGCCTCCAAATACAAAATGTGATTTACGTCTCCACGCGTCTTCACAGCCCGCTTCAGCCACATCTGTCTCATTCTCGCTGCACACTTTTAAATGCCAATTTGGGACCCTACTGAACTCGGCTTAAAGTGCAAAGAGCAATTTGTCATGCAGTTCATTGCTCAAGACAAAATGTAGAGAGGCTTTCTATAATCCCGTAGCGTAGGGAGCAGCCAGGGGAAGCACATATGGATTTAAAAAAAATATAAAAAATAGCCAAAGCTCTTGCCCCCCAGAAGATGTTTTGGTCTTCATCTGTCACTGGGGCCACCGGGCACGAAGTGGTTGTCTGGTTTTGATGAATGAGCGAGGGCATTTGTCCTTAAGCTGCTATTCACCAGCTTCTTTGGATGCGGAACATTAAAGACAGACAACTTTTGTCTGGAAGACTCATGTAGCAAAGGATTTGACTCCCAGTCTGATCAGACTGTGCAGTGCTACAATGCATTTTGTAATTTTTGCCTCTCCACCCAACCACAGTGGATTTTTGTCAAACAATCAGGATGTGGCTGAAGTGCACACTGTTAGCTTTAATTCACAGGATGTAACAGAAGTACTGTTTACAGCAGTTGTAGCAATTTTCATACACAGTACCCCATTTTCATTCCTAAATGTAATACATTTGCTGATGTCACTGATGACTCATCTCTTGGACATCGTAGTGAGACAGTCTCCAGTTGTTGGATAGCGGAGTCCAGAAGAAGCCCGCAGCTTAGGAATAATGCAATGTGATTTGTAAATCACAAAACAGCAAAACAATCATGGTGGACAGTTTAGTTTGGGGTTTTTTGAAATTCTGTCAGGTGCTTATCAGAACATGCCACTTGAATGTGAAATTATTTGTTTCTTCGCTCAGCCTTGAGCAGCTCTAAACACATCAGATGTTGAGTGGTATGAATGACCTCAAGGAAATGTCGCTCAAAATACCAACGAAGGCAATACGAGCTCTGAGATAACGCAAATACAGAACCTGTAGATGTCCTTTAGTCTCGCATGCCGCAGGTAGCTTTGACTGAGCAGAATATATCCTGTGTGTTTGTGGCCCCAGCTGTTGCAGAATTCCTGACCCATCAGACGTCTGCACTCACAGGAACAGAGAAGAGCAAATGACGGTCCCGTCTCCTCTTCCTCTTTCAGAGCTGCTGAGCAAAATGTTACTTGTGTCTGACACCTTTGGGAAATTAATGCCTGTACTGTAAATGGGATTTGGATTAATGCATAATCTATAGACAGCAAGCATGACAATCTCTGCTAATAAATCTTTGCTAATAAAACAGCAAAGAGAAAAAAATGATTAATTTTCATCAGCTTGTAAGTCCGAAACTTCTGAAGCACATTTGTTTTCAGCTGGTAACACACGAGAAGTCATTTTGGATTTCATGCATCTACAATTAGCTCTAAATCCCTACACAAATTGGCTTTTATTCCCAGATAGGTAGCGATACCATCATGCCTCTATATCTCAGATGAGACGGTGTAATGGACCCGTCTCTCCGATGCGACACTGAATTAACCTCTTGCATACCTTAAGTTCACCTAGAGATAAGATTGCTATTACTGGAGGTTCTCTCTGTATATTACCCCCATGTACTATCTCTTTCTCTCCCTGTTGCCTGTCTTTCTAACATATCCCTCTTCCTTTCCAGTTCAATTAACAGTAATAGAGCTTGGGCGTATTGCTTTTTGTCCGTTCATCCTCACAGCTTATTGCCTGCTTCATCTAACACCATACTATGGTGAGATTGAGTTAAGGCCCAGTGATATCAGAGGTGCTGTGTCAAGGTGATTCCATGTGAAAAAACACCCGCGTGAGCACTCTGGCCTCCAACTGGTAACGGTCTGCGAGAGGTGCTTCATATCTGACACCGTCTCTTTAATCAACTTCAGTGCCTTTAGGCAAAACAGAGGTCCAAGCAGACAAATTGAGGCTACTGGTTACATTGGAAAGCTGGATGGAGATGTATTTTGGTACCTCGGAGAGAAAAAGAAATGGCTCAGGTGGTCTAAGGGCGCAGGTCTTCTTTCAGAGAATACAGACCTCATGCATGGCTTCTCTTAACCTTGAGATGTTTCCTGGGGCAAACAGGTTTGAGTTAACATTTCCTGTCAGTATTCAGTTGTGAGAAAACTCAGTGTTGGTATCTCTGTAGGCCTACGTGCTGTGTGTGCTAATCTGAGCCAGAGGAAAATTTTCAGTCTTTGTCTTTTTATTTTTTTTTCTTCACCCCCTCTTCCTTTTGACATCAGGGGATTTTGATTAACAAAATCTCTTGCCATGTTTGTACAATATGTTTGGATTCAACCACTGTTTGCGGTTTCAAAGGCTTATTAAATTTTATTGCCTTGATTGAGATGTAGGTGTACATTTCCCAGCTACTTCAGTTTTATTATTAGTTATATTTTGATCGCTCTTTGTAGGTATAAGTGATTCATGATGGTGCAATTATGTTTAAACGAGAGAGGGAATAATGTCAGGATGGAAATTATTTAAACCAAGTCAGTTGTGTGTTGAATTTCGACTTGAAAATCAAAACTCCGAAAAAATACACAACTCTGTGTGGACATGAACAACCCCTGATATTTTAAGAAGTGAACACACTCTATGCGTGTGGCATTTATTAGACACTTTGCAGCTGTTTACCAAGGCTACAATGGTACTGAAAAAATGTATTTTGTTTGGATCCTAACACTCCTAATTATTTCTACCCGCCAACAATGGAGGAAAGTGTGAGCGAGTTTTATCGATTGAGTGGTTAACACCCAATCGATAAAACTTCAGCAATCACAAGGTATTCCTAAGATTGGTTTGTTATTTTTGTTCCTTCCTTATGGAGCCAGGACAGTACTACATTGTTCTTAATCGAGTGAGGAGCTGGTTTTTGAAGCTACTTTGGGCACACTGCGTTTATCAGATAACTGAAGCTTAACGCGGCTTTGCAGGATACCCTTTCTTCTTTTTTTCACTGGGTTAAACCCTCTTACATTTAGCCCTTTTGGCCTCCCTAATCACTCATTACACAAGCTCAGGATGAAAGCCAGGCACAAACAAGTAACGAAACAAACTAACAAAAATCTGCTCGTGTGTGGTCCAAAAAACAAATTGTCATCCCCTTTGCTTGGTTCAGAAAATGACTTTGGTGATCTGGACAATTTTAATCGATCTGGATGCTGAAGTAATCACCGCCTTAGACCACACTCAAAGCCTGTCTATTTCGATCCCCATGAAGCCATTGCCTGTTTATTTAATCTGTTAAGCTATCTGCTTTTGACATAATGCTTGCAGTTTTATTATTCAAGTGTTTTTTTTTTATTCTTTAGTAGCACTGATCACCTGTTTTAATAAGATTCTCTGCAGGAAAACTACAACTTTGCATCTGCATAGATTTTCTTTAAACTAACACAAAACAAAGCACTACTGATGTTTAACTCAAAACGGAAATCAATGAACTAAAGTGGGATAAAGCATTCTTGCATGTTGTTCTTGTTTGAGAGAGCTTAACAAATGGAGAAAAAATGTAATTACACTGAAGTGAGTGCTGATGAGATTTTGAAAGTGGAACTTCACCGCTGTAATTTTTGGTCCAAAAAGAAACAAGGATGAAATGTGTAAAATAGTGGATTTGTCTTTGTTAAACATAGGTTTGACTATAGAACAGTGTCTGAATGTGTTTGATTCCTATCAGCACAGTGTATAGGACAATGTTTGCATTATTATTATTATTATTATTATTATTATTATTATTATAAATGGGTAAGAGTAAGAGATGACCAGGTTAAACCAGCATATTCAGCCACAATTCATACATATCAGAATGACTGTGAATGAATATGAATATCTGCTTCTAAGCTATAATTTTACAGCAACTATTAAGCAGAATATTCAAGGGATGATATTACAGCTTTTGGACATCTTAGAGAAAATGGATTGTGACAAAGGCGTCTGGATGGAGTTAATTTTATTGCTTGACTGATTATAGCGTGATTTTGGCTGTTATCATCAACTCTGTCTGACTCATGTCATAGCTGGGGCCCAACACAATTGTCAGCAGCCCGAGATTGTCTGCTAATATTAGTTATTTCTCAATCTATCATCTGCAAAGGCCCATGAATTAAAATAAAAAAGTGCAGAAGAAATGGGAGAAACACCCTTCAGACATGTTAGGAGTGTTGATGTTGCATAGTTTGTCCATCAGAGGGCACTCTGCAACATGTGTTTAGAGTGCGGCAAACAACAATCAGCTAATCCGAGCTGTGGAGTAGAGCAAATAAAATAAATGGCTAATGGTGTCAGAGAAATATCGGAATATTGGATTTTTGTCTCCAAAATCCTTTATCAGCCGGGCTCTAGTCAGAGCTGTGTAGTCTGCTTATGCAAGCTAACATCACAGGCTAACTAGGCTTGCCATGTAACCCTTTTAATGTCCATCAACACAGACACTGCTTTTCAGTGATAATTTCTGAGAATATGCAGACAATATAAAGAAAGTATTCAACCAAATGTTTAAATTAAAATCTGAATGTGAAAACATATCTAGATTAAAGCCAGTTAAATATAAGTGGGGATGGCTTATGTTTATAGTCACCCACGTCCCATTAACATCAAGGAGCCTATATGCTTTGATCGGAATCATAAGAGTTTATAAAGCCATGAAAACATGATCCTAGATGATCCGATGATTCCCAGTGAAATATATAAAAAAATAAAAATTGTATCTTCTTTATGACCAGATTCATCTTGGCTGGACAATATTTCCTGTGACAACCACAGAATCACCTTGGTAACATCATCCTTGAGAGCCACAGAAAAACCCACAACTTGTTCACGAAGCAAATATATCCGGAATACAACGCTGTGACCCTGAGAGACACACAAACACACCGTCATCAAAGGCTCACAAACAGAAAGACACACCAGGACGCCTGATGCAGACAAGGTGTCTTAGTAGTTACAAACAATGTGAGACATCCCAAGACTGTGATGGAACTTCTCTCAGCAGGATATGTATTCTAATGTAGCTCTTTCTGCCTTGATTCCTCACTGTCTCTTTTGCATACAGTAATGTTTGCCTACCTTGCTGCATTTTACCCGCCGTCTAAAAGTTCATCTCCACTCTGTGTTTGCTGTGCTGGCCTCTGACCGCTACTAATTATAAGAGCAGCAGCAGGCAGATCTGGCAGTGGCCTTTTAAACCCACCTACAGTACTATATGCTAAGCAGTTATAGGTTAAAGGAAAGGTCTACTCAAAAAGAATATTGCAGCCACACAAAGTGACTATTCCTCTGCTCTTTTGGCAGTAATTCTAAAAGAGGTCACACCAGAAAAAAATTCACTTCCTCTCCTGTGCACAACCATCAACCGGAGATGGTTGATGGTTGTGCACAATATGAAGATTTTTAGCACAGCATGGTGCTGAAATATGAGCCACACAAGCAGGAATCCATATCCATTATCATGGCATGCATGCTTTTCATTTGCAGTGTGGCGTGGCTGAAACCATATTGATTTCCCAGTTTTGAATGTAGTGCAGAAGCCTGTTTATTTTTGCTATACTCAAATTTAGCATCATCGAGGCCTCACTCGAACATTGCCAATCACCATGAGTCATGTGGTGATTAGCATCACTGTTGCTGCTGCACCGTACAACCACTGAACCGTGGAATCAGCCAGTTTAGCGTCTTTTGAAGGAGATGTGTACTACATCATTTTTCTAAAGTACAAAGAGCACGTGATTCCTTTAGCTGAAGCTTGGGCTTCTTACATAACTCGTAGATTTAAGCTGTGCCTTCTAGACTTAACATAAAAACACTTCTTTGAAAGTGAATGAAGAGCTTGCTACAGGATTACAGTTTAAACAGTATTATACTTTACAGTTGCTATATATGAGTTCACTGTTTTAAATGACTGAGCAAAAAAACAAAAAAAAAAAACAAGAATCATTTGTGATGATGCTTAAGCTACTTAACACTTTCACATATTTAACTTTTAATGATTAAGCCTCGTTTAATGTAGGAGATCCTGCCTTTCTAAAGTGTACTGTACAGGCCACATAAACATATATGTTAAGCCTTTAACGATAATGCACCTCCAAACACAAACACACAGATGATCTTTTGTGGCAAAAGGAAATGTCAGTCTCATGGGGAAAGTCTGGACGCAAATGAAAAAGCCTCTCTCTTTGAACTGTTCATCTGTGTAGGAATTGTAACAACCCTGCCACTCTGCTGCCTTCCTGCCTAAAGGCTTATCATCAGACACTACAACAAATTAATTTTTATGCACTTGGACACTGATGAAATTTTGTGTTTTCCCTCTAAGCCTTTGGAGGCACGTAGACACTGGCACACCCGTCCCCTTTGTCCTCTGCAAAAAAAAGTTAATAATGCCATACTCTACTGTACTTTATCTTCCACTCCCTATTTTCGGTGACTGATGAATCTCCCCCTCGTGTCCTCTAGTGTGCAGACAAGACTTTGAGTGACACAATCGTAAAGCAGTCAAGTGAACACGCCCCCTGTGAATGCCCTTCTAGGAGTTTGGTCGTATTTCCCTGCAGTCGTGCTTATCGGAGAGCGTGAAAAGACTTAAAATCCACCATGCTCGATCTGTGTTTCAAACGCTGTCCGTGCTGATAGAAATTAAGATGCAACATGGAAAAATACAACTCATGTTGGAATATTGGTGTGTAAGGTCAAGCCCCAGGGAGTGGGACAAACAAGTATTTAGCTTCTTTTGAACCTTACAAAGTATCTCACGCGTGACCACAATTATATGAAATAGTTTGTCTCTGGACTCAATGTTTCTAATTCACCGCCTTAAACACGCTCAGCATTTAGCTCCTGGAAAGGCACTCACAGGTGCCCGGCCCAGCCGTTTTTATCCTCCCCTAGTTGTCTTGTTGAAACATAAAGCTTTAATTGGTCAACCTCAGTAGTTGGAATATCTATCACTGGCCAATGAGCCAAAACTGCAGCAGCTACAGAAAATAGTTCCCATGCTGATGGTTGTTCACACTTGTAAACTGCTGTTAGGCTTTGTCACCATCTAAAGTAGAAGATTCTCTGCCATCTGCTAATTCTAGGTGGCCTGTTACAATGCCATTTTCTTGTCTGTTTTTGAAAAAAGGTTTCCTTAACAGTGGTTGTTTAGCAGTAAGTATCTAGCTTGTCAGATCTCATCGTGAGTGTTTGAATTGACCACAATAACCCTTATTGCAGTGCTGGGTATAAAGCAGCTCCGTGCAGTGGAAGAGGACACAGCTCTCTTCTCAGCTGAAACCGGAGCTTGGTTTCTTTCACCGATCCTTTGAATATGAGCGTGTCAATAGAGTCATTGCACATGGCTGCATATGCCCCTCTGGCATGATTCCACCTCGGCTGAATCGATTCAGGCTCTGTTTATCTCATTAGCTTGTAGCGCGTAATCAATCACACAAGGGCATTCGTTTCGGGCCTCCAACCCACTGCATATTATAACTCGACTCCTTCCATCAGTGTGAACATTGTTCTGTTCAGTTGCGCCTACCAATAATGCTAAACTGAGCAGCTTGTAGCCACGCACAGCCTATTGGCATTCATTCAAATTACAGAATTTGTGTCTATGGAAGTAAAAAACAAAGGACATGCATACACACAGACTCACTTTAACTGATAAGGTGCTCGCTGCGGGTGCATTTGTGTTGCTGCAATGATGAGCTTTCATGTTGCCTAGTGTTGTTTTCATTCAATAACAAAGACACTGAGCTAAAATTAAATTTGCTATGCTTAATGAGAGCACATTATACCACAGTTTACTGCTAATTTAACATATATGAATAGTAGAAACAGACATTCCCATATAGATTTGTGTACATAAATCGTATCAGGAGAACAGATGCGAGATTACTGGACACCACATAGCTGAGGCGGGTTCCAGCTGGGCTCCGCCTGAGGCCGGGCATCAAGTTCCACGTTTGAAAATGTTCACACAGCCACTTTGATCAGCGCGCAGCATTTTGGACACACCGCACGTTCACACGGGTGCGTCATCAGGCAGCACAAACAATTATTACGCTGTCAGAGATACCTAGATGGCATTTAATGCAACTACCACTTTATCTACACAGTAACAATTTACAGAAAGCTTGTCTAGCATTCTTTTGCTCCATTCCCCCTGTACTTTTGCAAAGATGAGGTAGACATGAATAAGATATTTCTCAGAGTCTCTCACGGGAACAAAAAGGACTACAGTGCTGATTCATTCTCATTGAGATCCTCTCAAACTGCGCTGGAATCTAAAGAGGAAACAGTATAATAGGTCCCTCAGTGCACTGCTCTATTGATCTGTTAAGAACACAACTGGATAAGTCATTCAGAAATCACCTGCCTTACAGGGAGACGGCTAAACTTGACGTAGATGACAGTGTGTTCCACCCTGCAATGCATTACTCTCAGGTCAGGTCAGTGACAAAGATGCATTAGGATGTGTTTATTTTTCAATAGACCCTCATTTTCTACTGAAAATTGTAACAATCCATATATGACATTAATTCCAGCTACCCTTTCAGTCCACTTTTTTCACATTGTCTGTGATTATAATGTCTCAAAGCCCAGCTGCTTTTAGTGATCATCCAAAAGCAGCATGAAAATGCGTTATAAGTGGTTCCCATAGTTATATTACAGATTGTGCCTTTTAAATGCTGACCTTACAGTAAAATGAACATCAAGGCCATGCTATGAAGTGCCATGAATGCCCATGCTGAAATAAAGTGCAAATTGTGCACCATGACTGCACAAGTCATTGCTCAGTTTCTGCTCTAGTAATTTCTGGATATGTTTTAAGTGATAATGATAATATTCATGGCCATCATATCTGCAGTCAGATGGTACGGACAAGCTCCGTAGCTGTAGCCTAAGGGGCACCACGCAGCAGCCCTCAGGACTGCAAATAAAAACTACAACTTAGTTAGCATTAAGTACAGAGAAATTAGACTCGGCATCTGTCGACGTTCTCCATGTTCTGAAATATAGACTTTGAAAGCCTGCTGTCGTTGAAGTCCACGCGTTTCATAATGTGCCAGTCTTCTTTGGCAGAGAGACTTAACACTTATGAAATGATTATGGAAATGATTACAAGCATGAACAGTTTAAGCTCTTTATTTTGTATCTGTATTTCACAGTTTGTTCACGGTAATTAACTCTTATAGCTGAGAAGCTTAGCAAATTAACGCCGGTCAGACTTGCTGCTCCCTGCTCTTATTAAGCTCAAAAATTGAAGCCCAGAGCAGAGAAGGTGATAAATGAAAAGACGCTCCAACGGGTCAGCTCGTCCTTTTCAAATTTTGACTTTAACTTGATCGTAACAATTAGTCGCAAAAAGCACGTCACCTCAAAGCGGGCCTCTCATCCACAGATGCCAAAAGCAACAACAGAGACGATATTTCATACGCAAAGTAAACTTACTAAAGTGGTTCAAACCCACATTTTAATAGTATATCAGCGGCAGCGGGGACACTTTGCATTGATTGCCAGTGGGATGTAATTGGCACCCACTGCACATGAAATGCCACGCAGTCACGTCAACTAGAACAATAACAACAGGCTAGTTGAGGCCTGTCATGTCTCACTCCTCGTTATGCATAAGGCAGTGTTTTTTTGGAACATGAAATCCTTCTTCCTCTCACTCATGTCACCCCGACTTCTTAAAGTGGGCATATTTTCAATTAGTTCCTCTAAAGGTCCATCATAACAAACCTAATTTAACAGTGAAATCAAAAACGATGAATTTAATCACTTTTGGTCCATCTTGCTTGATATTGCTGGTCTTCATATGTAAATTTCTCACACACGGAAGAAACATTCATTAATATTTAATCTAGAGCAATTCCCGGTTGTAAAGGAGTGTTTATCCGTCTCACTAAGTCAAAACAGTCACAACTGCTGCATACATTAGCTCGAGTAACTCTGAATAGGAAAACCAGACAGGCCTCACTGTGCCAATCCTATTTCATACTGTGTGACGAGGATGATTGCGCCATGGCAGAAAATGAGTTCAGCACATCCAGCACTGGTGGATAAAATGAAAAAAAAAAAAGATAAAAAATACAAAAAACACAAGAATGTCATGGTTTTAAATAGTGTTTTCATGGGATAGATTAGTAAATCCGATTGGTCTCAGATCTAGAAAATCATTTAGAAAATCATTTAGAAAATTGACGCACTAATAGCCTGGCATTTCTTCTTATTTCACACTAAGCTGGTTTTTGCAAAGGTCCACAACTGCAGCTTACACTGTGAACTGTGACAGAGAGACAGAATCTCATGCACGCCCTCAAAGGGTCAGTCAGTTTATTATGAACTGCAGTAGTGAGGCTGGCATTGTTCTCACCTTGTAAGTCTGTCTGTGTGTGTGTCATTGCAAAATGTGGTCCTGGAGACCAGCTCCATGTACTGTGGCAGGAACTGTAGCTCTGCTTTGGCAGGTGTTAATATGGCCGCCTTCTGTGAACAGAATCTGCAGGGGTGTAGTTTAAGGAAAGTATTTGCCAATCACAACAGCGTGACTCAAAGATTTATTTTATTTTATTTTTTACTTAGTGAATATTAAGTGTTTATATTTTCAAGCCCAATTCCAAAAACGTTGGTATGGAAGTGACAATAGATTGAGATTTGCAAATCTCATAAAGCCTATATTTCACTTAAAATGAAACTCATAAAACATATTAAATGTTTAAGCTGAGAGAATTTATTTTGTTGAGAAAACGATAAGGCCATTTTTAAGTTTGATGTCTCAAAAAGGTTGCGACAGGGACCAAAAAATGTCTGTAAAAATAGGTGGTGTAGCTTATTAGTTTAACTGGCAACATGTCAAGTCAGTTGAATTCACTTTTATTTACATAGCACCAAATAGTCACATAGCAACAATAGTCACTCGAAGGTGCATTATGTTGTAAGGTAAAGAGCCCACAGTGATGGTAAGAAAGCCTCAGCAATCAGACGACCAAATATGGGCAAGTACCTGGCAACAGTGGGAAGGAAAAACACCCTTCTAACAGGAAGAAACCTTTAGTAGAACCAGGCTCAGAGACAGGCAACCATCTGCTGCGACTGGTCTCAGGTGAGTCAATAACATGATAGAGAAACACAGTCTCTGTCTGTCAAACATCCAGTTTCTTAATAACATTATGAATGGAGCTCAGCACAAATGAGATGCAGCCTACTGATGAATTCTCACGTCTAGCACCATCGTTAATTCTAACAATGATTTCTCAAAACACATCAAGGACCTGCTTACCAAAGAGCAATTTATTTATTTTTTGTCGAGTGCATAGCATCTCAATATTTACACAATGCACCACGAAAGAGGAAAAGTGCAAGATGCTAGTCTTGGCTCCTGTATAGCTGGTAACAAAGGTGAGATATCAGGAGTTATTCTGGATGAAGCTGAACACCTTCAAAGATCACAGATCTGGCCACAGATGGGAACACAGACTGAGTATAGAATCCACCTACAACAAAAACAAGAATAACCAAAGTTGCTGATTTGTTGAAAACAAACTGTTTTTGCATTACAAAGTAAAGATCAGTGGAAAACTCAGAGAATCAGAGAAAAACCTCCATCAAAATGTCAGTTTACCTGCAAGGCGTGTTTAACAATGTAACATGTAAGAGGTCAAAATACATCCTAATCAGCTTAGAAAGATGCCTTTTCTTTTTTGGTGTAAGCCCGCTTTGAGGTGAGCAGTTAATCAGGGTTAAGCAGAAAGCAAATTAGTCTATGCCATGTCTCAGCTGTCAGCTTTACTCATATTATTACCCATCCATTATGTCAATTAGTAGTCAATTAGAAGTTTTATGCTGAATAGACGTCGTTCTATAAATACCAATATTGATTATATGAAGCACATTCTTTATTCATACTGCTTCTGAGAAATAGCACAATCTCTTTTTCATGGGTAGACCACTTTTTTTCATTGCATTGCATTTGTTGGCTGCAGCTGGCTGAGGTTCATAAGGTTCATAAATGTGTCCATTTAAATGTGTCCATTTATGAACCACTGCAATAATCTCTCAGCATGTTCAAAAGGTGATCCTTTCCCCCTGGAGAGGTGGACGGATGCTTATTGCAGTTAAAGCTGAGGGATTTACGTCAAAGCCTCTAGAATTTTCTCGAGAGGGTAATTGAGAGAGTCGCATAGAGTATGCGACTGCACATACGATATGCCTCCGGTAGCATCTCTGCTCCTAATCTACAGCATGCCCGATGAATGTGAACACAACTGATACCACACTGCCAGCTGTCTCTAATAGCTTCTCTCCCTTCTTTTTTTTTCTAAAACAGCAGAACTTCCCCCAGGGACTATGGTTAGCCACAAATACACATAATGAGATTATACAAGAACAAAATAATTAAGAAAAAGGGTAAACTTATTTGAATCGTGCAGCATTACTGATTAAACTGGTAAACAGCATTACAAGCCAAAGCAGCAAATCCCCGTTGCTCATTTGATTAATGATCAGACCAACTTGTTCAGCGTATGCGAAATAAACACGTTAGCTGAAGCTGGTAAAATGTCACATTTCTTTCTTTCTTTTTTTTTTCGTTGAAAAATTTGAATTCATTTCCCCGCGGCAATACGGCAAGAAGAGAAACATACTTGTGTAGTTTATTGAACTGACACATTGATTTTCTTTTGTTGGTTTAAAATGAAAAAGAAGAAGAAGAAAAAAAACAGATTTATTTTCATTTGACATTGATTTAGTGAACGAGGCATCTAGTGGCGGGATGCATTTATAACGCAAGAACATGGCAGCAGCAACAAAAAGAACAACCAAAGCTGAGGGTCTCCTCCCTTGGCCTGAGGAATAGTGATGTATTTGACAGGATGCAATGGTTTCCACCTGACAAATTATGGTATCTAATATATTTTTTCCCCTTTTTTTTGTTCATAACTGCAATTTAAAAGTAAGAAGTAAGAAGCTATGAAGCAATAACCTTTCAGGAGATTTAAACACTTGTTAAAAAATGCTAAAACTTGCTCAGAAAAACAAAAAACAAGAAGAACTTAATCTAGTCCCCCTCCAGGCACTCTTTTCCTTTGACTTTAATGCACTTGATTATGAGCGTCATCGCTCGCTACTTTCAAGATCCCAACCTCTTCTTATAATCTTTGCTTTTCAAACCCAATTTTCCCATTGAAGTGAGTGTTGGTATCCTACACAGTGATTATATTTGGCATCGTCCCTGAAATAGCTGTAACAAGTCAGGATGAATTCAACAGCTACAGCCATTTGGAGGAGTGGAGCATCTAATTATTTGGTGTTGCTGGTCACTCCAAGCTACTCTGGTGTACCGCGGGCAAACAACTGCTGTCCCTGGAGGGAGAAAAGCTGCTGGAGAGAAGGCAGAGAGCCTCTGCCAACGTGAGTCTGTAGAGCACCGTTTATTCTAATTCCTCTGCAGGACATTAATGAGCCAGGATAGTGGCTGTCTTAATGGGCAGCCAGACAGATTTTAAGTGCCCCGTGGAGTGTAATCCGCTGAGGTACAACAACACTGCTGCAAGGCCCAGCAGATTGTTTTTAGTTGTCATTTTGCTTTTACTTCGCTTCTATGCTTGTTCATTACAAAGGGCATATTTTTTAGCCCGCCCTCCCCACCTACTGCCTTGGGCCATATTCAGACCGTGCCATCATTTGTTTTCATACAATTAAAAGTTCAGCTTTTGACACTGTTGCCCAGACTGAGCTTTTACATACAGTGCTAAGAAACAAATATTTATATAACAAAGAACCTTGAATCAAGTCTAAATCTCATCTGTCTTCCATTCATCCTTACCCAGCTTTCGCACCATGAACACTTAGAGACAGGGGTGGAAGATAAAGATGGGTTTAAAAAAAAAAAAAAATCAACACACTCTCTGTTCCTGGTGCAAAATAATGTTTTAATAAAGTGGATAATTGGTGTTGATGCAGGGGGGCACAAAATGAATGAAAGGAATTAACAGGTGTTTTTCATAAAAAATAGGCAGAAAGTCAGTTTCTTCTTCACCATTCATAAGTAATAAACATCGCTTTCTGGTGTAATACTAGTACTTTGAGGCAGTTTCATTTTTCAATGTAAATGTGAAATACAGGCACACATTTTGGTGTTGTATTTGCTCACGACAGTGTGTGATATTTGCAAGCAGAGGTGACAAAGCCTTCTGGCAAACAGTCTGATTTTTTTCATCTATTTTATTTTCATGATCATTGAGATTTATGGGGAACAGTATACTACTCTGTACAGACACATACTGGCTGCTTTAGACTTTGTTAAGCCATATACACTGTCCTTTGTGATAAAGACAATGTACTGTCACGTACTGCTTTACCCCTCTGTTGCCCAAGGCTGGGCAGCTCCATGACTGAATCTTCAGAGGAGCTTGGTTACCTTCAAAGAGAAACCTACAACACACTCCCAACAGACATCAAACATAAATGAAAGTTGTCCAGCTCCAAAACCTTTATCTGCAAGCTCTCAGTGTAGGTAGACTTGCTTGGCATCCACCCACGTGGTGCTCTCTGTTTCTGAACCTCCGCGGTTTCGTCTCAATAGCTCTCAAAACATTTGTTCAAAGTCTAATCCCTCCGTCTTGTCAGGTTTCATACATATTATTACGCCGCGCAATGAGGTGTGAAATGCTGCTGAGCTGCTGCTGATGAACATGTGTATTCCACATGGACATTCAACACCTGCACCTCTTTAAGATTGTGGATAGTGGCGCTATAGTGTATTATATGTTAATTATAGTGACTTTTATTCTGAAGTCCTCACTGTTTAAAAAAAAATCTGCTGCCGCTTTACATTAAAGCAGTGCTGTTAAAAATGTGATAATATGCTGCTGTAATCATTTGCTAATGTCTGCATGGAAATGTTTGTACGCACCATTTACGCACAGATTTGTGCATACGCACTGTTAGTAAATGAGGGCCATTGTGTGGAGACGGCTAAGTTTGGTGATATGGATTTCAAAACCTTTGTTTCTGAGCTCCTGACATTTATTTCTGAACATTTCAAGGTTTATTATCCAGTGAAAAGGTTTACTAATAAAGAAATTTGAGTGTTTACATTACCAATTAGCACTCTACATAGAAGGTTTTACAACCTTCTGGAAGACGGTGAGAAAAAGAGGCTTTCAGGCCATTCTATTACTGCTATAAAGGAAACTGGATAGTCAGGGAAAATATTGAAATTTTGGCTTTATAGCGTCGCAGAACAAAAATAATTTTGATTTATATGTAATTGTGGTAAAAGGTTTTTATAAAAAAATAGGAAATAAATCCAGAGGAGTAGATTTGTACAACCTATCTGACTCTGTTCTGCTCTGTCCTGTAAACCATGAGCTATGGTGGCAGGTGGAAGGTGGCGGTGTTTGTGTTTATTTCTGGCCTCTGAGCGCTTTGTGTATTGTGTGGCCAAAGAGGGGGCAACCTTGAACACAGACCGAAATGACAAGCCGTCCGCTTCCATAAATGAGATACGGATGCTATTTGCTGACATTGCCAGACTGAGCTGAGACTTCATATATACACAGTCAGGGAGATGTGCGCTACACGAGCATCCCGACACCCGTGTGAGAAACAGCTGGGAGCAAATATGCACAGGTTCACTGCATGTGAGCATTAGCCCACCGTACTGTACAAAATGGAAAGAGAGGCACCAGGTGTTGCTGCAGTCATGTATGCAGACAGTGACACAGATTAAGTGGAGAAACAGAGCTATACACTTGCCTATATTTCCGTGTTGTAACTGTATGTCTAAGCATGGCTAATAGAAACACTGTCCTTTGAGCGACCACAGCTTTGGGTTCATTTCTCATTTAATGTTGCAAATGCACATAAATACACCACTTAGCTGAAAAAAAGACTATAAAAATTACTCCACCAAATCAGACAGGGAGCAAAGTGTAACAACTTATTTTGGACTGTTTATTTCTTCGAATCTGTCACTTTTTTGTTTTTTGTTTTTAATATGAGCCTGAGAGAAAGCATATTTGCCCAATATGAATGAATTCATGATGGGTGTGAGGATGCCGTGAATGTACCAGTCAGAACTTCCAGGGACAGACAACTTGATGTGTCTTGACACATGACTAAGGACTCAGGACTACAGCCCAGACCTCCAGACCTGTAACCACATGGCGCAAGATTTTCCACTTCTGTTAGTAGGCTAAGAACTCCCAGCTAACCTGCAGCAAACACATGTAAGTAAGCACTGAACCCTGCAATATTGATATTACCAATACACACTCCAAATTTGCACTCTCTTTCCCTCTTCCCCATGATGGAGCACTATTTTCTGCACCTTTCAAATTATGTACACACACAAACATCTAATAATCACAATCATCACCCAAACCCACAATATATAATGACAGCATACATACAGTACAGTTATTCTCTGCATGCACATGTTTGTCGAGCACCTGTGCTGGCCGAGAGAGCAAGTGTTACATCTTTTCTCAAAGAGCTGGGAGTTTCCTGGCTGGGTGTCACAAAAAAGAACATACAGCCCAGTTAACTCAAGCTTCCCTTTTCTCAAGCCAATGCTCTTTTTTTGTTCAGTGGTGTGGACAAGTTGTTATTTTCTGTCTAGAAGGGAGTGTATAGCTCCCCAGGGTAACAAGTGAAAGTGCTTGGACTTTGCTTTTTTGAAAACAGCATCTTGTTCCATTACCAACTCTTCTTTTATACTCTTCATGGGGGATGTATATTGTTCACTAGACCTTTTAATATCTATATCTATCTATATCTATCTATATCTATCTATCTATCTATATATATATATATATATATACACAGTAAATTTATGTTTCCATTTGCCAGCTGACTCTAAATTCCAGTCAGACCGTGTGTGGCGGCACTTCTGGTTGAGAGAAAATCTCTCCTTGCCCTTCTGCTCTTTCAGCACTCAAATGCTCATCATGAGGATTATCAGCAATTCCTTTCATCAGGGCGACCGAGACTCTTCTCCTGAGAGAGAAAGCCTGCTCACACTGCCTCTCTGCGGCATGCAACACGAATAGATTCTCCCTCTCACTTCCAGCGTGCCGCTGTTCACGGCGACCCAGGGACAAAGATGGCAATCTCCCTACTGCTGTTCCAGACCTGATCGGCATGGAAATGGGTTTATCTCTGTCAAGCTTCTACGTGCATGCTTTCAAGTGCCTCTCAGATGTATATCTGACCATGACAGCCAATCGGGCGCACAGAAAACAGAAAGATAATCTTATTTTTATTTTTATTTTTTTACCTCATTGAAAGACTTCAGAGCAACCCTGCTATTCCAGTGCATACGGCATAAGGACTCCCAATCAATCTAGAAATCCTGTTTATTGTCCCTCTTTCGCTCTTCCTTGTCCCTTGTCAGAAGAGAAGCGGCATTCAAAAAGCATCCCTTTCTTATATTCTGCAGTGCCAGCTGAAACTCGCCGTCATGCCTTGGATGATGGAGATAGAAAAAAAAAAGAAAGAAAGGAAAAAAAAGATGGGAATATAAAGCAAAGAGTCGACTCAAGCTCCCGGGATTTATTTTCCTCCCCCTTTCCCCCCTTCTCCTCTTCTTGCATTCACACCAAAACAGGGAGCACGGGGGGGAGACGTCAGAGTGACAGCGATGTATTTCTTTTTGCTCTGTGGCTCTTCACCTCTTCTTTCTCCTGCTCTCCCTCCCGCCCTCGTTCTCACTACCTCGCTTTTTATCCCTCTGCGTTCCTCTCTGTCCACGGCTCGTCGCTTCACACAGGAGCGGGCTGCTCTGTCGTGATGGGTGAGGAGACTCTGCCCGTTCAGGGACATCTGTGAATGTGCTTATGTTGGGAGACTAAAGTAGCCTCTTAGCTGAGGCTGAGACCACCCTCCCCCCTCCTCCCTTCCAGAGACGGGCTTTCTAATGGCATGTACCATTAAAGCTCGGAGCAGGGTGGGCTGCAGCAATGAAAGGAGCACGAGAGGGGGGTGAGGAAAGAAGGAAATGAGGAGCTGCTCAGAAGCAGGAGGGAAAGGGCAATAGTGAAACAGGAGGGAAAAAGATGCTGAGCAAAATAAAAAGAGTGGGAAAAAGTACACTGATAAGTCTTGTTTGCCACTTTACTTACCCTGAGTAAGAGGCAGACCGCACAACCTCCACTCCTCAGTGCCACTCTTCTTTACAGATCCCTTATCTCTGACAAGACAACAGCTTGGTCACGAGGAGCATCGCTGTATGCAAGAGCATATGTTGGTTTTGGCGATGGTGAATTCACTCACAGACAAAGGATTGCCTCACGCACGACTGGCTGCACGGCGGCACACACGCAGAAACTTATTGCTGGAAACTGGGTTGAATGAAGAAAATTTTGTACTCTCAAAAGAGCCATTTGGTTCTGAATTATTAGAAAATCCACAGTGTGCTTCTCTTCACGCTGCCATAGCCTCGGTGACTGGCAACAAACACCCCAGTGCCAATTTCACCACCAAAATTTCCATTCGCCTTAAATGTGCACCATCTAATTTCAGGCGTCACTGAATAAAGAGCCTGCCTGTGATGGAGGTGAGACAGCATCTGGTGCGAGGATCAGAAACGCCACTTGAGCCAGTTCACCACCTAAGGGATGCTGGAACAGGCGAGGTGGCCTTGTTCAAGTGGTGGATGTCATACCTGGAAAAATTAGCAGAGAGAGAAAGAAAGACATAGTTTTCTCTGATTATAACACATGCGTACAAAGACATCTCTATGCATGTGCTTTTAAGTCCTTTCACTATATTAAAACTCACAGAGTGCTTTGCATCTCTCAAGGCAGCAGCCAAGATGGAATTCAAATCGCTGAATTACTGCTATGCAAGCAGCCACTAACACGATGTTGTGCTCATCTGTAAGCCTGAATAACCCGAAGAAAAAACCCCGCAGAAGATCTTGCGACTCTATGCCACATTTTGCTGCAAAGTGCCATGCAGTATTTTGAGCTTTAGCCTGTCGGTCGGCTCCAACTCTCATGACTTGAGCTGCCCAAAGCAAAAATAAAACAAAACACGAGAGTGTTACACAGGCGTTGGGCAGAGCAATTTATTGGCAAGGATGAGCGCTCCAGTACTGCAAAGAAAAATTTAAAGGAGGTTGCACAGAGTCCACAGAGTGGTTAGAATCACATGTGAATCAGGGGTATTGCCTGTAAGATGAGTTCAGACCAAAGTAGAAGTGAGCTGCTATTATTGTTATTATGAAACCTCTGACACTTCTTCTTCTTCACGGGATTCTCTGAAGACTTGAATGTTTATACTCTTTTCAAAGTGGATACAAAGGCACTTATCCTATGGTGTGTTGTCCTTCAGTGAAACTGTTTATCTGGACTTTTTATGATATGCCAGAACAAAAGACCACAGCTGACCTCCAAACAGCTTCTGATCTTATATCAGCTGAAGGTCAACTTACAGAAATAGTTCAGCAGTGTGGTCTGAGTTTCCCTTCATCCTGTGAGTTACATTAAAGAGTTTCTACTACTTTCATGCCTTCCTGGTAAGACTGCAGTCAGCAGTAAGTTACCACAAGACAGAAAAGTAAATAAAAGCAACCAGCTTTGTTTTCTCCAACAGCAACAATAATAAGCTTCTTATAGTTTTATGAACACTTTTAATATTTACATAGTCTTTTTTGTCCTTCCTTAGTGTTGCACAACAAGAGGGTTTGGGAACTAAGTTTCGGTTTTACTTTGCACTGGTGCACTGGAATGTCTGAAGGCATCATTGTGAATGTGAGCCTGAGTGCGTTTGATACATGGACCCTCTGAAACCTGCTTTTCTGCAGGTCTATATATAAACCCGACCACTCGGTTTGCAAGCAGAATATGACTGTGCAGGCAGTGCCCGCACTGGCATAACTCGTAGTCACAAAGTCAAGGCAGCGTGTGTTGACTGAACACATCAGAAATCGATAATAAGGTTTGATCTTGTAATTTATTTGCTGCGCTCTGTCTTTTTTTTCTCCAACACGTGCCATTTCCGCATGTCAAACATGAACTGGCGTGGGCTCGTGTGTCTACATTTGTGTGTTCAAAGTATGTCATGTATGCCTTAAATCTTTGAGAGCCCTGCCATGGCTGTGGGTGGCGCCTCTTTCCTTGTTGGCGATTTATGATTTTTTTTTCCCCGCAAGCCATCTGGTGTGTCTTTTCAAGTCTAATAAGAGGACAGAGAGGGACCGGAGTTCAGCAGATGATAGAGATGGGAGTTGAGTAGGCTAGCGTGCGCGCACACACACACACTCACTCACGCACACGCAAACACACACAGGCACGAGGGCAACAGATGGAAGAGGCCCCGATATGTTGCCAGTGCTGGAGCCAGGCCCGGTGGGCAGGCCCCATTGGCCTCATTGGGGGTCCATTGATATCTAATGTTCTGACAGACTTTGAAGTGCATGTTTGAATGCAGACAATGTCGTTCTACTTTGCTTGGCAAAGTGAAACCAGTCTGGGAGTTATTGCACAAATGCCCTTCTTTGGTGGATGGTAAGTGTAAGTCTTCTTTTATTGCAAACTACAGAACACCACATTTGTTATGAAAGTATTCATTAGCCTTTCTCACTGAAATAAAGTACACATCTTTTTAAAAGGTGCTGTAGCCCAGCCAAAACAGACCTACTATCACCTCCTATTCCATCTACACAAAAAAGTATAAAGATTGAGCAATATATTTTTTTAAGGGAGGTACTCCTTTTTGCTCCGCTGCTACATTATTCTAAATAGTGTTTTACTCAGCATCCTTTGAAAAGGCTTTTCTATTTGCATGGACAAAAACAGCCACTTGTCAGAGATGATACATGTTAACACTACAACAACAGCCCACATATATTGTGCAAAATGTGGCAGCGAATGCTAGAAACAATCTTCTATTTATGCTGTTTTGCTGCTGCTTGCGTACAAGTGCAAAGCAAAGTAAATCCTGCAAAACCTCCCAATATATGGATTAAATGTCTCTGAAGTGCCTCATTTTTCAGTACAAGAAAGGTAACTGCTCCCTGCAGTGTCCAAACAATTGCAGTGCCATCTCTCTAAGAGTTTCTTTTTAGGAAACATTTAGTTGTCGACTGCTTTTGGAATTCAGTCCACGGTGAACAACACTTTCATGCAATTGTGGGTTTTTTTTATGGCTTGCAGGATGGCCTAGAGGCACACGCGTACAGGGAAGAGAGACGACAGAGTGAGAATGGAAAAGGGTAGTGTCAGGGCTGTGTCAGACACAATTATGCTATTTTTTCCGAGCTGCATACAAGAGAGGGTACAGATATGCATGTTTATGACCAATAAAACAGGGAGTACAGACAGATTGTGGCAGCCTGTCATTGTTTTGTAAAATGTCTGAGTCACAGGTGTCTCAGATATCTCTATAGTAAACTGTCTCTGGTGTGGATGAATGGCACCTGCACGTATCTGATGATTATAAAAAACATTAAGCTGATCCACGGGCAGGTGGCCGGCCTCATAACAGCCTCATTTATAGCTTCCCTGTGTCTACGGCCTTGAGCTGTATCGTTACTTGAAGGGGGAGGGGGTTGCTAGGTGACCCCCACCGGTAGTCCCGAAGACTGATATATCGCGAAGGTGTGCTGGCCCCATTTTCCGATAACAAATGAGTGGCCTTCCTGGAACCAAAATTAGAGAGCAGCTGTGGAAATGAAAGTAAACCTCGTGACTGAATTATTTTTGTAGTCGATAAAAAAAGTATATTGCTCCCCCGACGGCTTTATCAGTCGCTGCAAATAAAAGCGGAAAATTAAAAGTTACATTTGGTCCTGGGAATGACTTCATTGGATCTCCAATATACAGACGGGCGGCATCCATGTGTGGGCGATCATGGCTCAAGAATTGGGAGGTCGCCTTGTAATCGGAAGGTTGCCGGTTCGATCCCCGGCTTGGACTGTCTCGGTCGTTGTGTCCTTGGGCAACACACTTCACCCATGGCTATTTGTGGTCATCCTGTTTACCTCATCATTATGTATGAAATGATGTCAGACAGGTGTGCACTTTTTGGTTGTCTCTGCCAGCATTAGCTCACGCTGCATACATGGTCATTTGTGGGTGAATCACAAACTCCCAAAATGTAATATGTCACTTAAATATTAAAACAACAGTTAGGTTTTAAATAGCAGTTCATGTTCTCACATAAATATGAGTTTATCCACAAACACAGACAGGGAGACAGATGTAGAAAACTACTTCAGAATCACTCTTTAATTCTTGCAT
This sequence comes from Rhamphochromis sp. 'chilingali', assembly GCF_963969265.1. Taxonomy (NCBI): domain Eukaryota; kingdom Metazoa; phylum Chordata; class Actinopteri; order Cichliformes; family Cichlidae; genus Rhamphochromis; species Rhamphochromis sp. 'chilingali'. The sequence continues at coordinate 23,580,080 of NC_137935.1, read as the reverse complement.
TCATGGGAAAAATGTCATTTACAGTGCTTTCAAAAGCTCAGGGGGAGAGTGGCGGGACGCCAAGTCTGCCTGATGCACAGCTGTCGCTGGCAACAGCAGGTAGGCTAAGAAGGCACCGTATTTACACTGAATAAGGCCATCAGTTGGACGGGGTCTTCGGCATACACACGACTCAGAGCCATCAACAAACAGATGTCTGACGCCTTTGATTCAAGGGCAAATCCTTAGACAGCTACAAATCACAGACTGCCACCACTGCTGAGCTTCTGACAGTCAGTGGACTGGATAAAAATGCTGCATGTCTTCTTTCTCCCACACTGAACCACTTAACCCCTCACTGTACTTACACCAGTCTGGATATCACAGTTTAGCCGCAATAAACAACCTTCTTCTCGCCTTTACAATTAGCATTATTTCATCCAACAAGCTGTTCACCATGAGTGATTGTGTTTTGTAAGCTCTACAAATGCAGACAGACTTTGACTGACCTGTGCGTTCTACTTTTTTGGTGGTATTAATTACAGTAACAGAAAATATACAGTTGAGAATAGGTTGATTTTGGTTTAATATGCATATGTTTAATTTATCAGAACAAAAATTATTTTCACTTTGTGGAATACAATAAGTTTGTGAACAATGCAAATCCTTCTCTTGAACAAATTTGCAGTGCTGGGTCTGATATTGCTGAAAACAGATATTAGCTATTATTTGATTCAGTGGGGAAACAGAAAAGCTAAAAATATCAGCACTTGATGGCTGATGACAAATTCTGCTTATTTTATCCCACGTTTGTGAAGCTATTTTTTTTTTTTTTACTTCACTGCAGTCACTTTTGAGATAAAGTGTCAAATTTGCATGGGAATCAAAAGCTTACATGACTCACTGAGATCATTTTTAAAGGAAAAATATCATTTCACTTTACATACAAATGAGACAACAACAAAAAAATATTTTCAAAGTTAACACTAATGTTAAAAAGAGTTTCACAGAAAGAAAATAAAAAAAATAACAGCTGGTGTCTCTTCAAAAACCCAGATGCTTACTAGGGTAGGGGAAGACAAATCCATGCAACATAGTATCAATACAGGGACACCAGTTACGGATATTTTATTAAATAAATTCAAATACTTATATCAAATCAGCTCCAACGTGTTTAAAACCCTCACTTATTGGACACACTTAGCTTGATAAAGCTACCTGCTATTTCATAGCAAGCTAACGGTTCAGTCACACAAGTGAAAAAAGGACAACCTCCTTAAATCTACAAAAAACTGTGGCTGTGGCGATTTTACTGAATTTTTTCACAATTTCTGTGAACCATAAATTCTGATCACAAGATGATTGCAGAGGCGACCTTTCTGCAAACAGTTGCAGTGTGACTTGGACTGACTGCAGTCACTGTGAAAAAAAATTGCTGAAGGTTTGTAAATAATTGCTGCCTAATTTAAAAATGCAGACATATTTCCAGCATGTCGCATTTAGACTGAATGAGTCTTTGTTGAGAGGACTCGACTCAACTGTTTGCCCGCTGAATGTATTCTGGTTATATTACTGTAGAACAGGAAGGTTGGTGGATGAAAATGTAATTGATAAATGTGAATTTTTGTTAAATGTAAACTTTGGTAACAGCAACAGATGTGTGATTTTGACAGTTTATCACAGTTAATTGCTGTATTATCAGAAACATACATCTATTTGCCAACTTTGCTATAGTCAGTCACAGACTGAAAGCAGGCTGACTTTGTCTTATGGCAAATTTTAGTGGCAGTGTTGGTGTGAAAAAACAAACGTGATCTTTAAAGTTATGTCAGTCTTAAAGTTTAAATTTTAAGATGTGATTTGCAGCTGCAGAAAAATAAGTGAATCATTGCAATATATGTTATTAATCAAAAAATGTTACAAATCTCAATAACATTGTATCACAAGTATAGCTGTATTGAGGGGTGATTTCCAGCTATAATACTTGATAGCGCATTTTCATTTAAAGTACTTTTGATTGTAACGCCAAAGTAGCTGCAGATATAACAAAAAGCAAATAGTGATTAGACTGATCCAACGTTGTAATGTCAGTTTCTTTTTTCTTGTCAGATTGACTTTACAATCTCAAAGAAGGTTCTGAAAAAGTGCCAATTTAAAATCTGCAATAAGTTTTAAGATGTTAGATTCAACTTAGATTAACAGCTCACAAGCAATTCAATGCAGACAACTCTTTGTTGCCAAAGGTATGCGACCTAGAAAAACAAATTGGATTTTATTCAAAAGAGCTGGTACATACCATACTGTTAAGTTCTCGTTTCCAGCCTTGGACATCCAAGAGTGAGATTTGCAAATTATTTTGTTTTATGTCTAGAATCACAATAAACCATTAAAACTGTGACAGAAACTCACTAACAACTTATTTAAGCCTTCTTTTTTTCCCTAGCAGGATTTTTTCTCACACAGGTCTAATATTATCCATGATAAAAGCAGACAATGTGACTCATTCACCATGTGTCTGTAACCTCATGCCCTTCTCAAAGCAGGCTCTAAGTCAAAGTCAGTAATAAGGATTTGTGTTCGAACCGACAAACAATATTTCCCGTTGGGTCACCACGACTGATTTCACTGCTTTTAAAATCAAGGTAGAACAGGATTTAGAACAACGATCGACCATGTTCTTCTTGCTGGTGCTGTACCAAGTATTCGCAGTAGTGAGTCAACACTGATTCAAAAAGAAACTGGAGATTTTGTTTAAATGACGTGAATTTTTTTCAGGCATTTTTTTTCCTCCAATACATTTGTTTTCTGCTTTAACTCCCATTACACATGAACCCCGTGCACTCCGTGTTTTTTTACACCACTTCATGAATAAGGAGGGAAACACATTCATCTTGTGACAGCTCCACACACTGCACTTCCTGGAATTATGCATCACTGCACAAATAGGTGTTTACTTGCAACTGTGCTTGCCCGCCTCTATTTGGACGCCGCCGTTGGCGTTCATTTCTCTACGAAAATACCGCTTTGTGTTTTAGAGTTCAGGTGCTGAAAGGTGCAATTTCGGGTGGTGATAAAGGACGCAATAAGGAGCAGTTTCATCAGTATGCATTGGCAAATGTTAGGGTCCAGCAAAAATATGATCATCTACGCCTGGCAAAAACTGAACTCGGCGACGTACCTGCTGCATATATCTGTTGATATATTCAGTGACCCTGGGCCTGCTATCAAAGTGTGAAAAAAAAACTAACACAGGTCATTCTGACTTGGGAAAGCAATATCTCTTTAGTGTCAATTTTTCACTGCATTACAGCCTCCCTCCCTAATAGATGGAATCCAAGGCAGCCCTTTGCCACCAGAAAAGGGTTCATTTTTTTTTTTCATGCATAGGTTTTGAGAGCTCTGGGAATTTGCAGGTATGGAGAAATGATCCCAAAGAGAGAATCCTCTCTATGCACTCAAATAAATAATTAACAACACAGCACATCGACAGCTGTGTCCCCGCGGCAGTGCATCTGATGGCTGACTGTACTGGGAAGCTAATTATATCCTAATTTTGACTCATATTTTCTTTAAAATGTGCAATTTTCCAATTGTGACTTTGTGCATTTTTACACTTCAGTATACAATCTGTACTTGGATACATGGGTATTACTTTTTTTTAATTTTTCTGCAGATGTTAATAAATGAAGATATCTGGGTTTAGTTGTTCCAGTGACTGAATATTTTAAAATATCCAAAAAGATGAGCAAGCACTACTGTATGTAGAGTACATACAGTATTTGAATGTTTATTTTTCATTACTGCTGAGAGCAACAGCAGCATAAAAAATGACATCCCCCGCCCCTCTGTATTTGAATGGCGTTTGCAGTTTTGCCTCCCAGCCCATGATTTGCTTGCATGGCAAGTTTGTTTCAAATTTATGGATGAGGTTACTGAAGTGCACTCAGGGGCCCAAAGAAAGCACAGAGTGAAAATGCAGGAAAGGGGAAATTCTCAGCTACCTTAAAACCGGTGAGATAATCAATAAAGCATTGGCTTCCAGCAAACAAAGGCTTTTCTCTTCCATCAACCAAACACGGACACACTAATAAAAATTAGACAACAATAACTTTGCCAAGCGCATGCATTTCGAGATCAAAGCTCGACTCACTGGAGATGCTTAATAAACGCGTCTAACGGAAGCGTACTGCAGACAGATGGGGAACTGCATGCGTGGTCTGATTAGAAAACTGAGATTTCCCATCCAAATCTCGACGCTTTAATCCCCCACTGTCCCGGAATAGTTTGGGATTTTGTTATTTGTAATATTGCGTAATGACGTTGGTAGTGCGCTGCTATTTTCTCAGCTTTAACAGAAGCCGACTATGGAGTTACAGACACTATTTTATCTTGTGGCTTTTAGGATGACAGATTACATCACAGCACACACTGAAGTACTCCCTAGAAACATTACAACATTCAACCACAAGAGAGGGGGACTCAGACCATTCTCACAACTCAGTGCAAGACTGTGCTGTTAAGACATAAAGATGCAAATGTGAATCAGTGCGCACTAGCGAGCTCCTTTGATTCTAGATTAATTGAAGGCAAGGTTAAATGGGTAGCTCAATGCACTTTATTGACGTGAAGATCAATTGTTCTATATACATGGTCATGTTTCAGCACTTAAATAAATGATGCTTCTGTCTGCGCATTAAATAACGTACATTATTGACACCAAGCCAAGTTTCACATAACGGAGTCTGTTGGTGGACAGGGTCTAGTCTGTGTTTAACACATATTGGAAAAGGAATTAAATATAAAGAGGCTTTTGAAAAATGCATTTCATAACACCGGCCTTTATCCAAATCACATGATCATACGTGCTCTTTTGCCTGCACTTTCCTGCTTCATATTCACAAGATTACAAGTACTGAGGGGAACAACATGTCTGGGGATTGCTCGGCGCAACCGACTGCTCGACTGGAGCAAAAGGGGTGTTTTGTGTCTTGATCAAGGGCAACTCAGAAGTACATGAGGGAGCTTCACGAATTTAAATGTGTTACTGTGTGATAACGAGCCCAGTTTCACACTATGACCTCTAAGTGTAGTGTGGGGCAATCCTCGACTCTCTCTGCTTTTAGATAATGCTGGTTTTATTTGAGAATTTACCCATCAGCCAGTTGTATATTTATTCTTTCAAAGAGACAGCAGTTTGATGTCAGTGGGGCACTAACACTGCCTTAAGCTGCAGCATCCCCTGAGAGGCCAACACAAACACAAAGCTTCTTACATTTTCTTTCGTTATTACGGTATTGAACTACAACCTGCTTATAGGTCGAGCAGTTATGCTGTGCAAAATATGTTTGTGGGAGAAACAGAAGAAGGTTTCCCAGTTTACCCACTGCCTGGAACATTTTACATGATGCCATATTTCATCATATGACTTCTTTTAAGTGCCTTACCTGCTCATTAAATCACAGTAGTGCATGCTTACTGGCTTTTGAGTACTGTACTGTAATTTGAGTTTCACTCAAGACTTTTACTGTGTAATGTCTCCCTTTCCTTAACTTTGCTTAACTCATGGTATGGATCAGTGTTGTTTCCACGTATCAGACAGCTTATTACTTTGCATCATTTGTTCACTTTTCTTCAGTCGAACTTACAAAAGGTGTCAAAGGAGCTTGCAAAGAAAAGCATCTGGACTTCTTTAAGTTGCTTGAAGACGTTTCACCTCTCATCCGAGAAGCTTCTTCAGTTCTAAGGTCAAATGGTGGGGAGTCCCAGATTTAAACCTAGTGGGAGTAATCCCCCAAAGAGGGACAAAAGGACCCCCTGAAGATCATCTAATCGCCTGAGCCAAGGTGTGAAACTGGGTGTGGGTCCCAATCAGCCAGGGTTTCGGGTGAGCTCATTGTGAAACCTGGCCCCACCTTATCATGCGAATTCCTGAGGTCAGATGGCCCAGGATGTGAGTGGGCGTTAAGGCGTCTGGGAAGGGATCTTAAAACTGGATTATAGATGGCAGATATTTGACCTTAGAACTGAAGAAGCTTCTCGGATGAGAGGTGAAACGTCTTCAAGCAACTTAAAGAAGTCCAGACGCTTTTCTTTGCAAGCTCCTTTGACTGCGATGACCTGGATGACTGAGAACCTTCACAGACAAAAAGGTGTCAAAGATAACAGTTTGACAGGCATAAAATGGCATTTTTGTACCAAAAGGTGATTTCCAAAGAGATATTGGCCAGAAAACCTGGCATATGTCAGCACAATGTGTAGTGTATCCCTAAAAACTTAAACTGGACAACTGGAGGACATAAGAGGACGTTGCAGGCATAAAAAAAGATATCTACAGCAGATAAATAGTATCTGAAAGCCATGTTGGTCATCAAATGTTGACTTTCAAACTTGTTAGAATTGGATAAACTCTGTTTCTAGCGTATAGACCCCCATTTCCATTTATGTTTGCATGTTTGAATAAATCAGTACAGCCTCCAGCCTTTTTTGATTTTGGCTGCAGTAGATGATTTGCTTTCTTTGCATACCAACCATGATCAGCTGACCTGTGCCGCTGCTGGTTTATTGCTCTTGTGGATTTAAAAGCAGATGTTGTGCGAGCCATTATGACTACTTTCCAATCCCTCTCCAGTATAAAAGTAATATCAAGGTGGAATTTGGCAAGTGTTATTAAATAACATCATCAGCTAAAATTAATGACTCCTAATGAAGTCCTTATAGAAGCAAGCCCTGTTACTTAACAGCTATACTGAAACACATATGAGCCCTTTTTAATTATGTTCAAAGCAATTCCCAGCACAAATAAGGCCTTAAATAAAACTTTTTATGCTGAAGTTATACTTTTACCAGTCTAACCTAGTTTACCCAGCACTCTCTGACCTGTAAAACACTTTTAGTGTAATTCAAATACACTTTTTTCACATACCTCCTGTAGCACATCATATACTGTATTACTGACTGCACTGTAAAAACAAAATTGTAATATGTCACGGGGTGGAAAGGGACAAGTCATCTAAGTTTTTCTACTATGCATGTTTTGCTGCGTTTTACCTTTTTAATATTTTAATATTGTACACTGGTTTATTTTTATGAGTTTTACTGCATGTTTTAATGGTATTTATTTGGTGACTTGTCCTGGAAAGACTCCGCCCCTACCTGATAATAAAGTGATCACACCTGCGAGAGATCCCAGAGAGGCCAATAAGAGGGCCTGGCAGACCAAAGGAAGGAGTTCGACCGAGAGGCTAGAGAGACGGCCAGGAGTAAGTGGTGCCAGGCGGCAGCGCCTGCAAGCCGAAGGGGCTGGTGGAGCTGGGCGTTAGCAGGTGACCAGCGACTGGGGACGCGCCACCACCAGCGACTAGGGACGCGCAGCGGGCAGTCAGACGGCAATAACGACAAGAGCCAGCTTGTGCACTGCGGGAGAGCAGAAGCAGTGAGACAGCTGGTGCCGATTGCAGTTTTAAAGAAGCGGCGGGCGGAGTTGAGAGCTCTGCCCACCCGGGTGCACCGGGATGTGGAATGCGGGGAGGAAGGCGAGGACTCCGCTGGATTTCCCTCTTTTACTACTACGCTGGATTTCTTAGTTTTTTGTGACTTTTATGCCGTGGTGGATCCCACTGGACTTTTAATGTTGTGTTTTATTGATTTTTATTGTGTTATCCCTTGGCCAAGGTTGTTTTAATTCATTCTACATTTTTAACTATTTAAATATAATAAATTATATTTTTAATCTTACAGTTTTTTTATCGTGTGCTTTCCCTTGGCGGCTCCACTGCTCTGCCCGTTTTGAGGAAGGTTTCCTTCCTTTTAAAAACACAAAACATCTTGGAAATAAAATCAGCCTTTCCGCTCCGTTACAAATATAAAAGTATTTTACTGTGTATTTTACAGTTTTGTACAGTTTTTCTAGAATATCATTAAATTTACATAAATAGACACTGATTTGCTACTATGAAAAGAAAATTGACATTTACAGTTTAGTTAGGAGTATCACTCATCAACTTTTATTTTTCTCACTGGAAAATGTAGCAAATGCATCTTTAGTTAGCGAACAAATTCAGTGCCAAATTACAAAGAAACAGTTTGTGTATTTGATATTTATAAAGCTATTTCAAATTACCTGCCACTTTTAAAAAAATGTTTCTCCATTAATGCCTGCTCCTCTTCAGTTGCTAGCTCGATGCTGAAGCATGCAAATTCAACTTTATGGACTTTGGCAGCATGAACACAGGACAGCAATGAGAAGGAAGAATGGATGTGTGCTGTCAGGGCCATGTGCATACTTAACAGAGAAGAAAAATCATCTGACTAGATAGTATTTAGTATTACATTGCCCATCAGTTTGAATTACACATTAGCTGAAGGTGCAGGGATGCCTTTCTCGATCGCTCTGGCCCATTTTAACCTTGTAAGTAAAAGAAGGACCTTGCAATATTTCAGAAGTTTAAGCAGGTAAACTAAAGGCACATTTAACCTCTTAGCTGCTTACATAGTTTCATGATTAACTGAAGTCCAAAGAAATATTAAACATTTCTTGCATTCCACAAATAATTGAGACCAGTTCAAAAATAAATCTAAACTTAGTTTTTTATTTCTTTATAATAACGAATCTTAAAACTCACATTTGTGTTGTGCCTGAGCACTAGGTTGAAACTTGCTGTTCTGCTCTGCAATACAACAGAAAGCAGTACTTTTACTCATGATACTTTAAGGAAATTCCTTCTAGAAGCAGGTCTTTTGCACTTGCAACATTTGGAACAGCTCTTGGCAGCTTCTGCAGGTTAACGCCAACCCGTAATCTGAACAAATTAGAGGACCATAATTTTAATTTCAGGGATTACTTTAAAAGATGGATTTTTAGCTTTTTTTCCCTTATATTTTTGATAAATTCTCCACAAAGTAAGGCTTTGAAGACGTTTCTCTCCCCAGGATATTCTTCTACTACACAGAAGTATGGTTATACAACAAAATTTGTCTTATTTGTGACTCAGTCTGTTATAATCTGTTCACTGTGTGGCAGGCAAGTTAGGACCCAAACGCAGGACTTGGACAACATGAGTGAAAGCGAAAGGCAGCTTTATTACTGAACAAAACTCAGATTCAGTTGAAGCCAGGAACTAAATAGTCTCAAGAAACACACACACCGCTAAATGGATCACCCAACACCAAACAGGGGAAGCAAAACTGAACATAATACACAGAGACAGGTGACTATAAAAAAAACCAAAAAAACCCCCCCAAACAAACAGGAAGTAACAAACACAGAGGCCAGGACTAAAACAAGAGGGATTGACACTATGACTGCAGATGAAGAGACATGTTGACCTGAAGGGGGAAAACAAAGAGAACTAAGAGCAGGTCAACCTAAATGCTCTTAAGACAAGGAGAAATCCAACAATGAACCTAGAAATCAACATAGAATATTGAAAATAAACAGTATCATCCAGAACATAGAAACACTGGGTCAAACGACCCAGTACAATGACAAAGTCGAGTGCTACCATAATCATCATTGCTGGCTCATCTGTCTAAAGCGCTGCTAATGCTATGCTAATTTATATTATGAAAAGTGTGATACACGAAAAGTAACAAACACCCTTATTAGCAATGGCATTACAGAATTCTTCTGCAGATTTGTTTTGAATAGTTTAAGTGTCATGACATTTTCCTTTAATGCTTTTTCTTTACATACACTTTTTTTGCTGACAATACTCACAATACATGGGTGCTTTTCGGTAGGATTTTTAATGCTGGTCTTTTTGTAAAGAGATTTTTACGCTGATGTAAAGATAATAGCAAAAGCTGAGAAAAGTGTACATAACAGCATTTGTGGCCTGTAATGCATTCAGTTCAAGGGAATGCTTCTGGGTTTACATCCAAAATGTTGCTTTTATCACACACGTCTTGTCATAACCGAGTATTTTCTGTTTTAGCGTCTCCCGAAAAATAATTTTGCTTGATGTATAAATAGGCTTATGGTATGTGTGCGAGACAGTTTGTGTGAGTGTGCATTCAAAACCCCAGCGGTGCCAAGTCAGCACCGAAAAGCTCTGCTGTCCAGATAAACAAATCAACATGCAGCTGTGTCCAACTCTTTATTTATTCACACTACATGGATGTTTGCAGCATTTTTTGTCTACAGTTTAATACACCAGACTTCAGCGTGAGAGGCAAGAAAAAAGCGACTGTGACAAGAAGCAGAGTGTAACAAAAACACTATAGTGCCCCCTGTATGATTCATGCAAACTGTCAAACCAGCCCATGAATCATAAAAAATATCTAATCATTGTCCTCCTGTTCCTGGATTACCTCATCATATTTGTGATTAAAAAGGACAAAAAAAAACTGTCCTGGCGGTGGGGATTTTGTGGAACTGACATACAGGAGAGCTAAGTGCACACCTTGTGATAAATAGAGCTTGAGGACAAACCACATTTCCTCAGCAGTAAGGGGGTGAATTGCTTCAATAAACCGTGGAAAGAAAAACCATCTCAGACTAATATTGACTTGGTCCTGGAGTGAAGCGGGTGTTATTGCTCCATTGATTTTTCTGCTTCTTTGGTCGCCACTGATCAAGTCCTAAGTACGGGTGAAAAGTGTCAAAGGCTTTGCCAGTCACCTGAAGCACCTGCACAGCAGCAAAACAAAACTCCAATCATCTAGCCGAGCAGCACCCATTACATATTCACATCTCCTAAGTAGGGATGGGTACCGGTGTCCGGTGCCATGATGGCACCGGTTCTGACATAAACGTTAGTAACCAGACCGAAAAGCAGCGCACATTGCGGTGCTTTATTTTGGTGCTTTTTTTCCCTGAGATGTCATACACTTTGGATTCCAGCCAATCATTTTACCTTTGCAAGCGTAGTAGGCGGACCCAGGTACGTACGTTCTTTTAGAGCAGAGCTACAGATTAAAAATGCCCAAGGCGAAGCGGTCAAAAGTCTGGCTGTACTTCACAGCAAAAGATGCAAACTCAGCAGCCTGCAACAAGTGCTTTAAGCTGATACTGTGATACTGTGCAAAGGAGGTAACACCTCGAATCTGATGAAACACCTGGCGACGCATAGCGTTTTTTTAAAAGCCGAGAAATGCACCGTATTTGATAGCTTGCTGCGAGACCTCACACCGTGCACATCTACTGCAGGTGGGTTGCCTGTTATCGGACCCGGAGTTAGCAACATCCCCCAAAAACCCGAAGAGGAGAGTCCTGGCCCCTAGTCCTGCCAGTGTAGCAGAAATGATGACGGATGATGATGGCAGCAGCAGCCGTTCTTCTCTGGGTCAGTAGCTTCATGTTGTTGGTGTGTAATTTACGTTGAGTAGGCTAACCACGTTATTACATTAATGCATGTAAGGTGAACTAGCAAACACCGTCGTAGTTACATGTCTTCTTGTTTGATGGCAGATACTCCCTTCACCCTGGCAAAAAGCTAAAATGACCAAAGAAAAAGTGGAAAACGGCTAAACATGAGAGGTTTTTGGACAAAGTTTGTGTTCTCCATTCTTTCAGCACCAGTTCGAGCACCGGCACTGTTTCAAAAGTACCGGTTTGGTACTGGTGTTGGATAAAACCTAAACGATACCCATCCCTACTCCTAAGGCCAGATGGGATGGAGAACCGGCTTTCATGTTGGCAAAAATCTGACTTTTTACACTTTTTCAAGTTTGCAATTTAAAACTTTGACAGTCAGCGAGGAATCCATTTGTTTATACATGGACTTTTTGTCGCACTGCAATATTTATTACTGACAGGTCTTCTAGAAATGATGCAGCACAGGAACGCATTCACTCCTTTGTAAAACATAGTCACTGCAACTCCTCATACACTGCAGTATTTTTTGTCTCCCATGCACTGAATACATTTGTTTAATAAGGATTTGCCCTTAGATAAGTTAGTCTTACCTTATTTGTGATCACCTTTTCCCCCAACTTACTCAACAAATAACAAGTAGCCTTCCCACCATATAGAATATATTTGACCTCGTTACTAAGCAAGGCATTCGCCTGTATTCAGGCAGCTGCTGCAATAAAGTAAAATGTCCCATGGAGATCATATTGTGCGGGCCTTGTGCACCCAGGAGATACTGCTCGGTAAAGTCTTTCACTGGATAAATATAGTTTGTGTAGAAAATACCGCACAGACTGCAGGATATTTATACTTCAAAAGGCTTGAGGGATATTACTGGATTCACAGAGGAGACAAATGATTTTCTGTGTCATTGTCTGTCTGTAAAGAGGTTGCAAATTTTGCCTCGAGAGGCAATTTCCTCTGTATAAAACTCCCCTCTCTTGTTTTATGAATTTTTGAAGAGAGTATTGTGCTGTTGGCTTTGTGCACAGGACTTGTGTTTACTTTAACTTTTACCTTTAACCTGCAGTTTATTAATCATTCATGTACATTTTTCCAAGTTGCAGCTTAGACCAGAGGATTGTCTTGTGTACTCATGGGAATGTAATAGTTAACAAGAAAAAACAACAAAACCAGGCTCTGACACTAGCAGTAGTGGAAGCAGCGATGATTACAAAACTAATGCATATAGGCACGAGTGTGAATGGTTATACTTTGAGGGTGGTTACTACTGGTGGAAAAATTCCTGCTCCAAGAAGAACTTAAAAGTATAACAATAATGAGGAGCGCTTCAGTGCTGAGCATTTTCATAAAATTATTGGTGGAGTGCAGTTTTGTTGCTGATCCAGAACATATCAGCCCATGGGATGTTTTCATTGACCCTCATTTCTCCTTCGGCCTGTGCTGCATTTTTCCCCAGCAGAATGTGCGTTTTTACTAGGAGACTCATTGTCATTTCCCCCCTGTGGAAGATATTTCCCATGCACGCCTCTGGCATGACAGTCAGTTAATCCTCCCAGGTCTCCTTTACCTCACCTTTGTTCAAACCCTCAGTGCCTTTATGCAGTGTGTGGTTTTATACAATATGTGTCTTCCCACAGAGGACTTTTAAATTCCTGCTTATTTAATACTCTGAACATTCTAGTTTTATTTGTTTGTTTACTGTTTTTCTGTCTGTAAGCTAATTCCCTGCCGGCTGTAGTATTTACTGTGTCTCAGTTGTGTTTCAGTTGGTACTTCCATTAGTGGACATTATGCAATAGACCATATACTGTACTTACATACAGTGATGTATGGGACATTGAGTCTTTTCTTTTTCATCCATTCTGTTGGAGATTTGCTGGTGTGCTTGGCATTGTTGGCCTTCTGCATGACATAATTTGGGTTTATGGGTTTGCTTTAGTTGTTACAAAGATGACTTCACATTTTACTTTAGAATACTTTGGTTTAAAAAGGAGTTCACTGTCAATAGGGCAAAATGTCCAGGTCCTGTGGTTGCAAAACATGACAAAAAGTTAGTTAGTAGAAAGTTAGTATGACGTGTTTGTGTTGATATGCTTTGTTTGGTTTTCCCCAAACATGACACCAAACATGTCCATCCAAAGGACATTGTTTCAGAGGTCCTGTGGTTTGTAGGCCACGCTATGTTCTTTTTATTCACCATCTTCATCCAGTTTTTTATAGTCTAGTGATTTACACATTTATGCATTTGCCAAACAAATAAAATATCTCTGGTTTGATTCTGTGGCGAGACACAAATACAGGTGTCTGGTGTAAAAACCTGCTAAATTTAATTTGGCACTACCTGCTTTGGCAACCCCTTATGAATAAGGGCATAGCTGAAAGCAGCTTTCAGGGAATCCTGGATATTATATGATCTCTTTATTCTCCTGACCTTCTTCAGGGTTATAACTAAGAGCAAATTACAGCCTTCATCCAAGGCATGAAATATAAAGACATGGTTTTATAGAACTCGAGAGATTTGGTCCTGTTCTTTCAAAACCTGTGAATAGTGAAGCTGTAAAGAAAATATGGACGTGTAGCTCATGTATGCACGGAGTTGCTCATTAAATAATCTCGTTTGGGAAAGTGTTCTTACAGCCTGATAATTTGAAACACATCCGCCCTCGGGCTACACACTCTAGCTTTCTAGATAATGCTGACACAGCTAACCTGAGTCTCTCATATCTCACTTTCTTCAGTCTTCAAAAAGGTCAGTCTATTCCTGCCCTCTCCTCTCCTTCAAACGCATCGTTCACTCCCCTCCCTTCCCCCAAATTCATTAGTCTAATGAGTTCAGCTACCGTCCTCTCAGCCAATGTCAGCCGACAGTCACACTTATCAGCCCCGCAGCCTTATCCAAACAGCCACTCCTTCAAAATGTGATCCGCATCTCTGACCAGATCGATACTCCAAAGAACAAATCCTCATTATCACTTTCAAAGTTAAAGAGATTAAAAAAATGTAGAGGGCCTGTTGGTCTAGGTACAAAATGTTGATGCTTGATTTTAAATCAAACAATTTACTCACTGCCTTGTTTTAAAAATAGACATTTTCTACTAAACCCATAAACCCATCTTTAACTTACCACTGCATCAAGTGACGCAGACAGCCGAGGCTAAATTTAGGCTTTAATTCTTTTTGCTGGTCCTTGCTATGCTTTCAAGGACTTTGGTGGTTGGATTTCAGCAGACAGCACAGTTTGGTTATGATCCGTCTGGGGAGGAGAGAGAGCTGATTGTGGGTCGCCTCTATTGGGATTGTGTGCTCACAGATAAGATAGCCCTCGGAGACATGCTGCCTGCAAGCGTATCGACTTCTATTTCCAAATCCAGTCGATCATATCTGGGTCAGAATATTTGGCTAATTAGAGGGTAAGATAGTTTTTTGCGTAATTCCACAACAGGGGGACGTGCCACAATAAGCACATTTTTCAAAGACAATAAGACTGTGACTGCAAATCCCTGACGGGCTTTTATGGCGCCATTTATAACGACGTATCGCCTGCTCATCAGCACTATAATTTCCTGCAGAAATTGCGTTTAGGCACTTGGTATTCAATAGAGGATGTTTATCAGATTATATGAGCCTGTGCAGTCTAATTTGCATGTTTCTGAGGGGCTCACGTCATGACTTCACTGCTCGCATTTGAAAGCAGGAAGAAACAGGCGAAGATTCGATTTTGAGCATCTCATTCAAAAACGCCCGAGTTCAGGATGTTTAATTTCTGCACCCCACCAGATAAGTCCCTCCTTTGCAAGTAAGATTTACACACATCCCACAAAAAGACATCCTGATAGTGGTGATAGAGCTAGAGTACAGCTCATCTGTATTCTGTAAAAGAAAACAGTAGAAGCAAGCTTCAGGGCTTTTGGTCTACTTTAACAGAACATGTTGTTATATAATAAATATGAAGTCATAAAAGTGATACTTATTAAAAGGTCCAACCTAAGTTATGCTATTCAGTGTTACTTGAAGTTTATAAAAAAGATCATATTGTGCAGGAGGAGACTGAGCTCTTCCTGCACTCTGTATCCCGATTGCAAAAAAAAGATCATGTGCCAGAACCATATCCCAGCATGGAGCTGACAGTGACACAATCAATAAAAAGCAACCATTCTTTTCGGCGCCTCTGTACAGTGTTTAACCCCTCTCTTTGTTTTATTTTTGATTGATTCTTGCTGTTTGTTTACATTTTACCCCTCAGACAGACCACCATCTCTTGATTTGATAAAGAGAAATCTAGGGATATGACGTTTGGGCAACCTTGCCTTAAGGGTTGCCATCTGCTCTTGAAGATGAAGTCAATCACCTCTTGGAGCACCCTGAGGATCCCAGATGGCTGTTGCTAGGCACTTTAAGTTAGAGCAAAGCACTCTGAGATAGACAAACATCATGACAAGCTTTACAAAAAAAAGAGCCCTATTGGTATTTTCTGTGTTAGCAAGATGCAATTAGATGCACTCCAAATTCACACTAAGCTGAATCATTAGTGTAAAATCTTTGAAATTGGGTGATACAAAAATGTGTGAGCCTGAGCTTTCTACTTAATAAACGCACACACAGAAATGGGAGGGAAAAGGAGTGGAGTGGAGAGGAATATCAAAGAGAACTACTGAGTTCGGAGTTAGTCAGATGCCAAACATAAACACCAAGAACGGTCCCACTCTGCCTCTCTGACACTAAAGTTGCTACAAATATTTCTGAGTTATCCCTTTTTCCATATAAATGTGAACACAGCCAGCACAACATCACTCACTTGTTTGTACACTACCCCGTGAAGCCTAAGGTTAAGTATATCGGCACTCGCCATCTTGGTTTTTGTAGCCACAAGTGAACATAATTACAGAAGAGTGAAGCATGCTAAGATATCATTTCATGCTTGGCAAGTGAGTTGCATTAATAGACTACAAGGCGCTGTGGGTGGACAGGAAAGTCAAAAGTACAGTGTAGGTAAAATAGTTTTGTCTCTTTTGGTAGAATTAACTGTATAGACACCTATGCACTTTGTAACGTCATTGCATGAAAAATACCCCAAAAGGCGTCAACACTATAAACACAGTCAAAATGCCTATTTTAGTGACTTGGTAAGCCGAGGAGATGCCAAGCAGGCAGCTACTGGATATAGCAGCCTGTGTTGACACTCATGTGCCACTCAAAAGGGCCACCACACTCTTAATAATGCATAACATTAAGCATGGTCGTTAAATATAGGTAAGTTGTAGAAAAGTGCTAACCTGTTCTCAAGAATAGGGAAATTATGTGGTAACTGGCTAGACTGTAACCATACTTGTTTCATTTTAACACTGAATATATTATATTAGATTATAATATTGAATTTTCAGTGTTAATTTAAAAAAAAATTAACAATGAAATCTAGTTTATGAAGAAACCCTCAGAAATTCTCAACACAGTGTCACAACAAAGCGTGTAATAGATTCACATGTTGTCCTCTAGTGGACCAGCTGGTCTGTTAGGAGAACATTTTGTCAGGTTAAAACAAACAAAAACAAAAACAAAAAACTTTTTATGCAGACTTGATTGATTTTTGTGTGTTGAAAAAACATTAACTGGTCTCACTAGCCTTTTGAAATGTTTAGCGCCACTTCTCTTTGGTAAGAATTTCTTCATGCAACCTGTCTTCAACGCTACACATCACAAAGTGCTATATTTATAGACTGCGGACTGATAGATGACACCAATAATCCTGGTCACATACTCCGACCTGTCCGTGACTTCCCAGCTCTCATTGTTCCCAGAAGATGATGGCCAAGGATGAAAGAAATTCATTCATACAGTACACTGAAGACATAAAATAAATAAAGAAAAATCTGACTCATTTGCTGCTTGATCGTCTCTTCACCCTTGCATCCATGGACAATGACATCTTCCAAATGAATACGCTAAGAATGGAACGGATGCTGGCCTCTTGTTTAGCTCAATTACTGCTGTGTGATGAATGGAAAAACCTTGAGTGAAAATCTTTCTATTACTCTGCTGAAATGTGAAAATAAGGTAACATCATAATGTGAAATGAGAATGATTTGGTCAATGCGTTGTATTGAGTGCTATGAAGGACATATCAAGGATACTTTTTCAGCTCACTGGCATTGTTTTTGTTGGAGTAGTGCAAGACAGGGAACAGGATGAATATTTAATCAGTTACCTTTTTGGCTACACCATCTTTTTTTTTTTTTTTGCAAAGTTGCAAGTTGGGATTATATTTCTACAAGCGCAGCAGAATGAAAGTTGAGCAGGTTCTATGGATTTTATTCAGCAGTGTTTGTCACTTTTTTGCAAAACAGCACTAGTCAGAGGACAGAGCATAAAGGTTAAAATTCCTTTTTTTCTTACACTTGTGCACTTCTCTATGGCAGGACGTTTCAAGTGACTGAAGAAAACAAAGAATGGTGATGAGATGGAGTTAAGTGTGGAAAATCAAATCAAAACCCTCAGATTCTCTTTTGCCCTCCAACCCAGTGTATGTCACAAAAGCGAACTGGGCGTTGTATGGCTTCTGTACAGTATGTTGCCTGAGTACATAAAGGAGACTGTTATTCCGCCGATATTGCACTCTCTGACCCGTGAAGCATAGCTTGGTTTAGCTCTGTAGTAGTTCTGCAACATATATCCTTTCATCCATAAACAGGGAGCGAAATGTCTTTTATTTTCTGGCCCAGCAGACAGATGGTGGGTTTCTTCTGTGAAGCATAATCTCCCAGCAAAGCTGAGATAAAACAGGTTTAATACTGTAAAATCCAGAGGTTTTATCCCTGCTCTGGTGATACCACACATATGGCTCAAAGGAAGGGGGAGGGGGGAAACAACAGCTGACCAGACATCATGCGACATTTGAGGCTTCTTCCATGCTGTTATTATTATTATTATTATTATTGTTATTACTCTTTCTCTAAAATAATAATTAAATTCTCAGTAGTACGATACACGGGAAAAGGTTTAACAGATTTTAATGAACAAACTTAGAAATCAACAACTTAGAATTTCGTAATACTTTACTAAATTTTCTTAGTTCCTTAGTTCCTTGGTTTCCTTTTCTACAGAGCCTGTTTCCAGTTTCTTTGAGGCTTCTGCATGGCAGTGTTTCCAGTGTGAAAGTGCGTCAGGCAGGTTTTTCCGGAGGGTGAACTGGCGAGCGTTCTAAGAGGTTTTCTGCAATGAAGGAGAGACACAGAAAGTAAGTACTGAATAGAGTTTCTTCTTAAACAAACAGAAAATCCACAAAAGAAAGTGAGTGCCCTGGGTATTACTACCATAGTGGCAATCAATGGAGTGGAGAGCCATGGTTAAATACTGCTGGTAAGTAGGAAAGAAGAAAAGTCAACACTTCCATAGACAAGGTAGGTTTTCCCTTTCGTTGGCATTATCTGTCTTCTTTTTCTTTGTGCTTTAGATCTGTAGATCTCTCCACATCTGTCATTTTCCTCTGATTGGATTTCATTCGTTCCCTGTTGTTGAACGCTCCAGTTGTTTTGTGATAAACTACTGAACTTCAATTCAGTTCAGTTTTATTTATATAGCACCTATAATTCACTTCAAACCACTACATGTTGTAAGTTAAAGATCCTACAGTATTAGAAAGAAACCTCCAAATTCATGACACCCTCTAAGCAATAAGTTGGGAGCAGTGGGAAGAGAAAACTTCATTTTAAGAGGAAGAAACTTTCAGCAGAACCAGACACATCCTCAGCCGGGAAAGGCAGCCTTCTACTGCTTGTAGTAGGGGATGACGGGAGGAAGACAGAAGAAAAGGAACACTAAAGGAGATTATTCAATACTAACTAACAATTAAATGCAATGGCGGTGTATAAACATAACGTCAGGGATTTGCAGTCACATAAACATGGAGACTGAAAACAGAAGAGTGCACCTTGAGATGACTGTTATTGTGATTTGGTGCTATATTAAGGAAAAAAAACTGAAGTTATGATAAAAAAAAAAAAAGCTTGGTGCATCAGGGGAAGCCCCCAGGAAAGTTTTAAGCGGAATCATAAAAGTGGAGCTAGTATAACTTGTATCCTTGTGTTTTAGCCTAGCCTGAAAATGGAAGCAAAAAGTGAATGTCATTTGATTCTATTCTTGAAATTTGGTGAATTTAGTGCACTGAAAAAACAAACAAACAACCAAAAAAGCAGTACATTATTATGAGATTACTGCAATTTCCCATTATTGTGTAATTAAGGCAACATGCTGTGGCATAGCCACAAAAGCCAGAAATCATGTCAGCAAATTGGAGAAAAATCATGTGGGACTACCTCCAAGAACCTGAGGTAGAGAATTACTAATTTGATATTTTGATAATATTAAGACAGGACACATCTGCAGCTGCTAACATCACATCAGGTGGCAGAGCAGGTCAGCCACCAATCAGAAGCTCAAGCAACAAAAGCAGGAAGGAAAACCAATTAATGGATCCCCACATACAACAGCGTAAGCTGGTGCAGACACAAAGTAAATGTAGTCAGACATTTGCACAGAAACATGGATGATAAACTAAAGATGGAAACGTAGAGTCTGGGGAACTGTCTACACTCTAAAAGGATAGCAAGAAACTGAAATTGATTCAAACTGACAAAGATATAGAGCAAGCATGTGCATGTCAGAGTTGTCAATTACTCTGAAGCATGTTTTACAAGTGATGAATTTTATAAAGGAGGTTCCAAAATTGAAAAAGAAGTAGACATTTACAGATCTTTCATGGAAATGGATTTCCCCCGAGGACAAATGACATGATCTTTAATGTGAATCATTGTATCGTGACTTGTCCTACCTGCCTCGCCTTTCAGTGGGTTACTGTACAATATGCTACATTTAACTTTACATCTTTGTCATACTTTGTGCTTACAGAATATTTGACAGCCTGACATGCGAATGGTTGCATTAGTACCAACAGAGCACTGCTGCACCGAAAACCTGCTTTAAAAAGAAAACCAGTAAATAATTTCACTTAATGCTTTTCTCAGGTTTGATGAGTCGATGTGTGGATCTTCTTTCCAGCTTCCCAGTTTTCCTTGGCTTTCACAGTAATTTAGACAATCCGTAACTGCTATCCTCAATGTACTGTTGAGTGAAAGGATGCTGCGAAGTTGACGAGGAACAGGCAGATGGACCTGACAGTGAATCAGACTTGGTGGCGGCATGGATGTTGGACGGGGGGGAGGGGGAGGGGGGACCTCACAGAGAGGGACGGAGAGTGAAGAGAAGCAAGACCCGCGAAATGGGAAAAAAGGGCGAGAAGATATGTGGGTGTCAAGCTTGGTGACATGAGACAGACTGATTCACATAGGAAAGGGCATGTTAAATGAAAGTGGGGATTGTGACAGCACCAAAGGCACGGATTGCACTCTTATCAAGCGCAGCTGCATCCATTTCCCCTCAGAGGTGACACTCGCACACACGCAGACACACACGAGCATCCATGTAAGAAACCAGTGCCACATCCTCTCACTGCTCCTTTTAAAACTTGTTAGCTTGTTGCCAAAGATTTTGTTCCCCGTAAAAGTTGTCTCCAGCCGAGGCGCTGAAATGTGTTGCTACTGTATTGTGACGTGACTTTGTACTTGGGTGTTTGCAGCTGAGCCCGGTGCTCACAAACAGCTCTGCATGTAACCTTACAGTGGTATAACACACCCATGCTGTTGTTTTGTGCCACATCCAGATGAATCACCTGAACTGAAACTGATTTATTGCTTAGCTGTTATCACAGCACTGCTTGGACTTCTAGTAAGAATAGGGTTGCTATTCAAACTACAGCTATGCAGCCAATGCGGCTGGAAAGGATGGAATATTAAAGTCAAAAAGGGCATATGTATTTATATCCATCCATTATTTTCTGCTTATCCACTTCAGGGTTGCGGGGATACTGGAGCCTATCCCAGCTGCCATAGGGCAAGAGGCAGGGTACACCCTTGGCAGGTTACCAGTCTGCCTCAGTACTAACACAGAGAGACAGTCAACCATTCACACTCACATTCACCAAACAGAATCACTAAATAACCAAACCCTACTAACTGCATGTCTTTGGACTGTGAGATGAAGCCAGAGTTCCTGGAGAGAAGTCAAGAAAACATGCAGACAACATCCAAAGTCCACACATCAAGACATCAGCCTGATGGCAGATCCAATCCCAGAGCCTTCTTGCTGTGAGGCAACAGTGCTAACCACTCTGCTGAGAACAGGACAACCACAAGTCTTTTTACAGCTCATGTTACCAGATATTCTGTTCCTCACTTCATTCATATGCAAATAGGCACTTTCTAAACTTTTGCCTACAGTCCATCTCTCTGACCTTCAACTATAGCCGCAGGCAGAGATAAGCATGAATACACACCAGAGAAAGACTCAAGGCCAACAACAGAGTCCAATCGTGCCCCATTACAGAGCTTTCCAATATCAAAAGCGGAGACCTGCAAATATCCCTGTGAGTTAAGCAACCACCTCATGGAGCTCCTGTAAAGTCAAGGGCAACATAGAGAGATGGGGGAAAAAAAGAAATAATAAATAAATGTTTGACTCCCCTCTCATTTCTTGTGTTGGAAACATAATTTATTAAATTAAACATGTACCAGCTGGCAAATTATGCACCAATTACACTGTAAATCACAGATGACTCTGCAGCATGACAGTGACTGCACACCGCTGTTAAAAACTCTTCCCCGATTGCTGCTCCCCAGGAGTGAGGGAGTACCCTTTCGCACAGCTTCTGACTTGATTTAAACTTGAAACACACACGCCTCCATCTGCAAAGCCCGACTGCATGCAATAGTACCCCAGAGCCCAGGCGTCCCTGTTCCCAAGTCTATGCTTTACACTGCTTGGCTGAGTTTTATTAATGCAACCCTTCCACATTATCCATCATTTCTCTCTGGGAAAGTTGTGACAGTTAATTAGATGCCACATTTGCTAGAACTATATTAAGGATTCAGTGCTAAAGAAATAGCAGCGATGGTGACCTATGAAGGCAGCAAAATATGCACGTGTTTGTAGGGAAAATGAGAGACAACGCGACTAAACGCTTTAAACTCTTAAAGCTAAGGGGGAGGAACATCAGATAGGCACTATATATCACTATGTCTGTCTGTGGCCAGGCTCACTGAGGTCAGACACTGATATATGATTCACTGTTCCAGCTTTAGATCTGTGTATGGCAGCAGAAAACCGTAATCCTGTGCCGTTACATAGCAGTACAGCAGCCCACATTAAAAGGGATATCATAGTTTGTTGCCTGAGGTTCACACAAAGCTTTAGAGGGTAAAATAATTAGCATTGATGTGTGCTTTTATTATTATGCCTTCAGTTTATTGTGATGTTTTTAATATAATGGATGCAACCTTCTTTTGTACTGTTCGTGAAAAAACTCTAAAAGCGGATCCGGTGTTAGAAGAGCCCCGTATGCACTACAGACATGCCGTCTTCAGGGAATGAAGCCCAGGAGGATGAAGTGCTAAATGCGTCATCCATCACAGATCCACTCTGCTTATAAGATCCCTTTTTGATGGGATAATATAAAAATATGGTGCATGTTCAACAAGGAGTACTACTGTTTGGCAATGGAAATATATTACCATGAGACTAAATAGTCATCTTTTTCAAAGCTGTGCTTCTTGCCAAGGTAAGCATAAAAACCCTCCTTATCAGAGATAACTCTTGAGAGCATGATTGATGAATCTAAGTGTAGCCTACATAGGCTGGATTATGATGACAGAATAACAGGTGCACCTGGTTCTGAGCAATATTCTCTGATCTAAAAGCCACACCACCAGGATGAACAAGAAATGCCAAAACAAGTTAAATCTAAGCCTTTATTTTGTGCTAATTGAATGAATGGAAACATTTATTGTCTTTGTCAATGGCACAAAAAAGTGAAAAGCTTGCATCGGCCTGAAGGTAATCATGCCACATGTCAAACTGAGACAAACTACAACTCCTTTGTTTAATGATAAATACATATCAAATACTATAAGAAGCAGGAAATGATGTATATAATTACAAAAAAACACGTACTGTCTCAGTGTTTGCAGACTGTAGAGTACAAATACAGCCTTCAACTGTTTGCTACTGAGAAACAGAAGAGATCAATAAAGTTGCTCCACTAAAACCTAATTACAAGTTCATTCCTTAAAGCATGAGTGTAATTTCTATCTCCATTAATGCCTTTGCAAAATCTAAATCCGGCAAGGTTTGTTATTCTTCCCAGAAGACATTAACTCTCACTGGTGTCAGCCAGAATAAAATTTCTTACTGAACAGCGCACCTATTATATTTATTACTTTGATAAAACGTACATGCTCTAATGCACTGTATAATATTTTACATTAAGTATTTTTTGTAAAATACCCCAACTGTGAATGTAAATGCCCTCACAAGGTCTCACACGATCTCAAAAAACCACGTGAAATAGAACAGGATGATTTTCAAGGCTACAATTTCATCAGAATGTACATTTGTTATAAAGGCATGAAGACCGAAGGTCCTTTATGTTCTGTCTTCACAATCCAGAGGTCCCTGAGCCATGTGAAGTAATTATTGGTTGAGAATGACCTCCTTTTAGTTGAGTTTGACACAGGGCATAACAGTGTGCCTCTAAAGAACACTTATTTCAGCAGACTGGGTTTGATTTGCATGCAACTTTAATCAACGCTGCAATTCTAGTGCCTCAAATGAACCCTGATACAGAAAGAAGGCTGCCTCAGAATCCCACTCCTGTCGATTTCTGCAGGGCTCTTGTCAGAATGTGAATTCAGGGGCTCAGTCGCCCCTGTGCTTGTGAGTACAGACATGTATGCAGGCGCGCGCGCGCACACACACACACACACACACACACACACACACACACACACACACACACACACACACACATAAAGTGCTTGAGTCATGGCCTGTGATTTAGCTGCTTCCTATGAAATGCAGTGATGTGAGATGCATCTTTATGAGCAAACATGAATAATTGGGATATAAACAAGCTGTGCCCTGACATTTTAAAACCCAGTTGAACCTCAAATTTCTCTAAAGTTATAGATACTTCATATCGGAATCAGAATCACATTTATTGGCCAAGTATATGCGCAAACACATACGAGGAATTTGGTTGTTGATGGTGTCTCTCAAGCACAACACTGTAAAACACAACAATATGTAAATGACACAGTATACACACACACACATATATATATGTGTGGAGATATGATCTGAATTTCAGGAGCGGGACCACTCCTCCTTCACGCCCCTGTGGCCTCTGCCTATAAAAGCCCCCCTTCTCCAATACCTGCTGTTCTCATTTTCATGCCCCCCCTTTTTTTCTATCTTCTCTTCTCCTGTCCTCTCCTCTCTTCCTTTCCTCCCTTTATTTCTCGTAGTACAGGGGGTTCTGCCTGGCCCGAGAGCCGTCACCAGTCCCCTTCAAGGCCTTCCCCAAACCGCAGCACTAATCACACTTCCTCATCCCTCTTGCTCATCGTTACCAAGGGAGTGGTCTTTCAAGTCCTGGGAGATGGTGGTAATCAGGAACTTGAAGATCTCCACAGTAGACACAGGGCTGTCTGATATGGTGAGGGAGAGCAGTGTTGAGGGATGTTTCCTGAAGTCCACTGTCATCTCTGCAGTCTTAAGCATGTTCAGCTGCAGGTTATGCTGACTGCACCAGAGTACCACCCGCTCAACTTCCTGCCGGTATGCAGACTCATCACCATCCTGAATGAGGCCAATGACGGTGGTGTGATCTACAAACTTCAGGAGTTTAACAGCTGAGTTCTTGGAAGTGCAGTCATTGGTGTAGAGGGAGAGTAATAGTGGTGAGAGGACACATCCTTGAGGGGCACCAAAACTGAGGGACCGTGTTTCAGAGGTGATCTCCCCGAGCCTCACTTGCTGCTTCCTGTCTGTCAGGAAGCTTGTGATCCACTGAGATGTAGCTGGTGACACGCTGAGCTGGGAGAGTTTGGAGGAGAGGAGTTCAGGCACAATGGTATTAAAAGCCGAACTAAAGTCCACAAACAGGACCCTGGGTGGTCGAGATGTTGCAGGATGTAATGCAGTCCCATGTTCACTGCATCATCCACTGACCTGTTTGCCCGGTAGGTAAATTGCAGGGGGTCCAGCTGGTGGCCTGTAATGTCCTTCAGATGGGCTAACAGCAGGCGTTCAAAGGATTTCATGATCACAGACGTCAAGGCGACTGGTCTATAATCATTCAGTCCTATAAAGGTGGGTTTCTTGGGGACCGGGATAATGGTGGAGCATTTGAAGCAGGAAGGAACTTCACACAGATTCAGAGATCTATTGAAGATGCTGGTATAGATAGGAGCCAGCTGTTTAGCACATGTTTTGAGACAGGTGGGTGAAACACTGCCTGGTCCCGGGGCTTCTGTTTCTGAAACAGTCGGCTCTCATCCTGAATGTATATTCTTAGTTCCAGGCGGGAGGATAGGGGGGGGTGAGAGGGTTGGGTTAGGGGTGTGAGTCTATCCATCTCAAACCTGCAGGCCCTTCCACACTGATGCAGGGTCACTGGCTGAGAGCCGTTCTTTCAGCTTCTCTTTAGAGCAGCTTTAGAAATGCACATGCAAACATAGCTGGTTTGAATATTTATACCCATTTGGATTCCCATGTGAGTCATATTGCTCACCAGAGACACCAAAAAACTCCAGTGTCCTAACTTCCTTTCCGCCAAAACTATTACCAAATTCAAATAGTGTGCTAAAGGTGTTGATCTTTTAGATTTCCTTTTTTTTCAAAGCAGCTCTTCTGCTTCCTTCAGAGTGAATTAATATGTGATCAAAAGGGGGAGAACAGAAGGGGGGGAAACACCTTGCTTCATTACTGAAGTCTTCTCAAACATCACAGTGAGGGATTTTTTTCATATATTTAAGCTGAGCAGATGCTCTTCCTAACTCCTGTACTTTCTGTTGTCTGGGTGAGTCTCGTCCTTACTTTCGCAGCAAGAAAAGAAGAACACAAGTTGGTGAAGCATGGGGGAAAAGAAGTTTAAAAAGATACATATATCATCATCTCCTTTCTGCTTTCAGTTTTTATTCATCTGTCCTTATTAAAATCGGTTCAGGTTTATGAGCTACGCAAAGGCACTCTGAAATGCAAATATATAGTGACTCAGCTTTAATGAACATGAATATTATTCACAGGTTGTCAAGATTCATTCAGGTGACCTGATATGCTAATATATTTTGGCTATGAAGTGATTCACACTGGACATGCAGTTCTTTTTTCTACATAGACTGTCAACAGATTTCACAGTGTAAAGAAAAGGTGTATTAATTACTGTATTAGATTATAGCTTAACAGCAACCATCAATTAAAGTTAAGAACTCTTTGAATTTGAGCACATTACAACATCTGCTGCATTTGTATTTGACTAATGAATGATGTTAAAACCTGGGTCGAACTGATATTCTTGCACCAGCTGAGCTTTTTTTTTTCGAAAGTACAGGGAGTGCAGAATTATTAGGCAAATGAGTATTTTGTCCACATCATCCTCTTCATGCATGTTGTCTTACTCCAAGCTGTATAGGCTCCAAAGCCTACTACCAATTAAGCATATTAGGTGATGTGCATCTCTGTAATGAGAAGGGGTGTGGTCTAATGACATCAACACCCTATATCAGGTGTGCATAATTATTAGGCAACTTCCTTTCCTTTGGCAAAATGGGTCAAAAGAAGGACTTGACAGGCTCAGAAAAGTCAAAAATAGTGAGATATCTTGCAGAGGGATGCAGCAGTCTCAAAATTGCAAAGCTTCTGAAGCGTGATCATCGAACAATCAAGCGTTTCATTCAAAATAGTCAACAGGGTCGCAAGAAGCGTGTGGAAAAACCAAGGTGCAAAATAACTGCCCATGAACTGAGAAAAGTCAAGCGTGCAGCTGCCAAGATGCCACTTGCCACCATTGGCCATATTTCAGAGCTGCAACATCACTGGAGTGCCCAAAAGCACAAGGTGTGCAATACTCAGAGACATGGCCAAGGTAAGAAAGGCTGAAAGACGACCACCACTGAACAAGACACACAAGCTGAAACGTCAAGACTGGGCCAAGAAATATCTCAAGACGGATTTTTTTAAGGTTTTATGGGCTGATGAAATGAGAGTGAGTCTTGATGGGCCAGATGGATGGGCCCGTGGCTGGATTGGTAAAGGGCAGAGAGCTCCAGTCCGACTCAGACGCCAGCAAGGTGGAGGTGGAGTACTGGTTTGGGCTGGTATCAGCAAAGATGAGCTTGTGGGGCCTTTTCGGGTTGAGGATAGAGTCAAGCTCAACTCCCAGTCCTACTGCCAGTTTTTGGAAGACACCTTCTTCAAGCAGTGGTACAGGACGAAGTCTGCATCCTTCAAGAAAAACATGATTTTCATGCAGGACAATGCTCCATCACACGCGTCCAAGTACTCCACAGCGTGGCTGGCAAGAAAGGGTATAAAAGAAGAAAAACTAATGACATGGCCTCCTTGTTCACCTGATCTGAACCCCATTGAGAACCTGTGGTCCATCATCAAATGTGAGATTTACAAGGAGGGAAAACAGTACACCTCTCTGAACAGTGTCTGGGAGGCTGTGGTTGCTGCTGCACGCAATGTTGATGGTGAACAGATCAAAACACTGACAGAATCCATGGATGGCAGGCTTTTGAGTGTCCTTGCAAAGAAAGGTGGCTATATTGGTCGCTTATTTGTTTTGTTTTTGAATGTCAGAAATGTATATTTGTGAATGTGGAGATGTTATATTGGTGTCACTGGTAAAAAAAAAATATATATAAATGGGTATATATTTGTTTTTTGTTAAGTTGCCTAATAATTATGCACAGTAATAGTCACCTGCACACACAGATATCCCCCTAAAATAGCTAAAACTAAAAACAATTCCAGGATTCCCTGGTTCTCCTGGATCCATCTTTAACTGCCTCTGGCTCCTGGGTTGCGTTATTGCGACTTTCCACCCTCATTTTCAAGTACTTTTTAGGACAAAGACACATATAACTCTGTAACTTCTGTCGGTGCTGTGCTTTTTGGAAATCGAATTTCCCAGAGGAACCCACCCGAGGGATTAATAAAGTTCTATCTTATCTTATCTTATCTTATCTTATCTTATCTTATATACAGAGACACTCTCTCTCTGTCTCTCTCACACACACACACACACACACACACACACACACACACACACACACACACACACACACACACTGCAGGAAGACTGTTGATTTATGTACCCATGCATTTTCATATTTCTGTGTCCCACGTGCTGTATGTTTGTTTGTTTTTCTTACAGGTGCAGCAGTTGCCGATACATTGTGCATTTCTATTTGTACTCTATCCTTTTATTATATTTCCCTCTATTTCCTTCCTCCTTCCCTTTTTTCACTGCCTGTCCTGACTTAGACATTGTCATACTGTATACGACATACAATGTAATAACTGAAGTAACACAAATAGAAAAGAATAAATAAAACAGATACAAGAAACACCTGAACAAGAGGAGCATATAGAGAGTTTATCTTGGAAAAGCAAAATGTGTTTGACACAACAGCTCATTCAGATCATGATTCTGATTTCAAAATCTACAAGACAGGACAGGATTTAAAAAAATAAAAATTTAAAAAGCAATTTTTTTTTCTCCTGTGTGAAATTTTCAACTTCATTTGAATATATCACAATGCCATATCATATTGTAGTGTCTTAATCCCAATGTGGTCCCAGTGTTTTATGATTTTGATTTCTTGTGTAATATTAGGTGTTCTTAATTTTGTATTATGAGCCTTGTTGTTATATTTTAACTCTAGCTGCTTTTTACACTGTGGAATTTAATAGCCCCCTCTTAGTTTCCTCTTCTGTTAAGTTTTCGGGTCTGTGTTTCATTGGGATTGTTATTTGTTTTCCGTTTTCTTTGGTAGTGCTTTGGCTCTTGTGTTTTGTGTTTAGTTTTCATTCCCTCCTGGCTCATTGCCATTGACAAAGGGTCTATTAACTTACCTTTTTTGTTTATTCCTTTTTGTAGTCTCTTGCCACCTGAGGATCCTGTGATCTGTTTATGGACTGATTATTTCACTTCTCTTCTGGCTCCTCCAGTATAATCAACCTGCCCAGATCTGCATGAGAGAGTGCTCTGAAGGCCAGTGTTTCTGGTGAGCATAGGTGTGTTTTTACACAGAAGATTTAGTGGTTGTATAATCCATAATTACGTTTCGGAAGTAAAAAGGTACCATTACAGAAGAAAAAAACAGACTTTTAGAGGCATGTGTGTGTGTGCGTGCGTGCGTGCGTGCGTGCGTGTGTGTGTGTGTGCGTGCGTGCGTGCGTGTGTGTGTGTGTGTATGTGTGTATATATATATAACAATAGATCAGGCTTGTGTTCTCATGTTTTAGATAAATACTAAAGTGGACTTATCCCCTGCTTACCAAATTTTAAGATAAGGTAATAACCTCTGAGTCAGCTGTGTTTGTTGGCTGTGGACCACAAGCTAATAATTTCTGGATGTGAATTCACATGCTGACTTAAAAGGTCAACGGAAATACAGAAAGAATGCATTATTCACTCACCTTTTCCTTAGCGGGAAATCAGATCTGATCACAGCTGCCAGTGGGATGAAACTTGGATGAGCCACATTGTAAACAAATCATGCAAACAGTTAAAAAAAACAAAAGACTGCATAAGTTAAATGACCTACACCCCTGTCATCTACACAGAACTACAGATGTCTGAATTTGTGGAAAGCCCCAGTCACAACCTCGTGGGGATTTCTCTAGCAAAGAAACAGGGATACGTTATCTTACAAATATGAAATAAACATTAACACGCTGCATTTGACAAAACACACACAGACTAAGAGACAGAAAAACAGAGAGACATCTATTTGCCTCACAATTGGGGCGAAACCTATAAGTGTGTCTCTGCCCTCACAGAAACGTTCAGTCTCTTAACGTGCCTTTCATGCTTGTCATCGAATTGGAGAATGGTGTTACCATGACAACAGTGTCTGAGGCACAGCCTCTGGTGACAGCCTGTAGTGGGTCCTAACACACAAATACACACACACACACACACACTCACAGAAAGCCGGAGTATGAGCAGGTGAAATATCTGCACATCAAAGGGAGCACACTGACCTGCCTACTGCTGTTTTTAAGCACCAATAAATTTCCCGCTGATCTCTTTCTACAGGTGGGCGAGAAGGGAGTGACTTCAAATGCCTTCTGAAAGCAACAAGAGGTGAAACCGTGTGAGGCCCAACAATAACGTCATTTTCTTCCAGCAGAAACACACAATAGAGCTTAATAATGGCATTCCTGAATGGGCCTAAAAGGTCCAAAGTGATACTTTTCTTTTCCAATTTAAGCACTTTGAAATGTCCTTTTACATTTTTTTCTATCTAACTGATTAATTTTTTAAAATCCACAGCATTTACACACATGTCAAAACCCAATTCCTCTGATGCCCTGTTTGTTATAAAGTGGCATAGCTCTAAATAGTGTGTGCAATTTAAATGACAAGGACTCCATTTAGTTGTGAAAATGAATAATCAGCTGTGGAATAAAATATACACTCTTAGAGGCTGTTTGTCTCCTGAGCTGCACAGAATTCAAAGCAAGAATTCCACCAGAAATTGTCTCAGGCATGGCAATGCTGGGGCGGCTAATGGAGCTCACATACTATACCCTATACTGTGCATGTCCGTGTCAGAACTGCTGTTTGGCAAAGGCGTAGGTGAGGCTCTCGCTGCTTCAGACTTAAATCACACACGGGCAAGAAACACTTTCAGCCCAAGTGAATAACTTAGCCTACCCAAATTAGGAACACACAGTACTCCTTGTATCTGACAATTTATAGAGTAATACTTTTTCTTTTGTTGTCTGTTCAGCCACTTAACACTGACCTATGATCATTCAAACATAAAAAGGTACCTATCTCAAGGCATGAACCAGTGTTGTGTTTACACAGAACAGACAACTTAGTAAAGAGCCAATTTTAAATTGGATCTTTAGGCAATTTGTTGGCAGCCTATCACAAACCACATCATTTGTTTCTGTTTCCCTGTGTGAATATGCAAAATAGGATGTTTAGACAGTTTGACTGACATAAAATAGCATTTTTGTACCAACAAGGTGATTCCCAGAGGAATATTAGCTATGAACTTGGCATATCTCAAATAATGTATAATGTAGCAGAGGATAAAAGAAAAGTGATTGATGAGTATCTGAAAGTTGTGTCCTTAAGAAAGAGGAAAAAAATCAGCAAAGACCAAACACAGGACCTACAAGGTGGATCTGACATTTCAGTTAACCCAACTACTGTTCACTGAAAGCCTCGTCAGAAATGGTTTTAGTTGCTGTCAAGAAGGCATTCTTTATGGCAGTCCAAACAATTCAAAACACCAGCCATCCTGGCAATCTGTGATAACCAGACAACATTGCACGCTGTTCAGGGGCTGCTGCACATAGGAGTGGGTCACGCTCACTATCCAGTCCAGTAGCACGTGCTGTGTCACTTGGTTGCCTATGAAGCATAAACATAAAGATAGTGAAGGATTTAATTGTGTCACTACATCTCTGTTTAATTTCATGATTCATTTAACTCGTAGCCTTAAATTTTAATCAATGGCCACAAGTGAGTGAGATTTGTTTTCATCATGAAAACATTTGGATATATGTTGGATATATGTGTCAAATAATATTACCAAAGTAATACATTTGTATGGAAATAGGGGGATCTCTGCCAATCAGTACCTTTAAAAAAAGCTGTCTCAAAAAGCTTTTCCTTGGAGCCAATTTTCTTTTTCAAGATTGTGTACTGCCAGAACATCATGTTTTTACATTTAGTAGCTTTCACGTTGTCAGTACCACCAATGTTCATCATTTCAGCCATTTTGTGCAAAAATGAATTAAATTTTTACCTCAAGCTAAGTTAATCATATCAAGTATTATGGCATTGGGCAATGGCAGGGTTATAAGGGCAAAAACTAAGATTTTGGTGCTTTCAATCCAAAGTCTTTGGACAGCACATGCAACGTTCTTTAAAAACACATTAAAGACATTAATCTAATTCGACTAATTTTGACAACAAATTAGTGGAAACCTGAGATAGATTTCTTTTACAGAGGTGGATGGTAGTTGCACTTTAATTGCTGCATGAGATGCTTTTATTACAAAGATGAGAAATTATAATTAAAGAGTTGTTATATTTAAATATAACAACTCTTTAATTATAATTTCTGATTTGGGCAACTGACAACTGTTGGCAGAATTCAAAATCTGTGAACGCAGCCTATAAGCAATTTTATAATTATAAGCAAGGGAAACAAAGAGAAATTGCACTGACTATCTGTGGCAAAGGCACATAACCAATGCATTTGGGAAAAAACAAAAACAAAAAAAACAATAAAACATTATCAGTCATGGACAGTAATGCCTTTTTCAGTAACGAGTAATCTAACTAATTACATTTCAATCGTTACAACGCCGTTACCGTGCATAGCGGTGCATATCGCAAATTAGCTCGCATAGTTGTGCCGCATCTTAATGACAGTATCTTAGCTAACAATCCCAACTACCAGATTCAACTTGTAATTGGCTAAAAATAACTTAACCTACTGGTGAGAGGGACGTTGCTAGCTGGCAGTTTTTTCAAGTGATGTTGAAATTTCCACATTCCAACACTTCAAATGCTTCAGGAGCTGTCCGCTCAGCGCAGCACCAGCATCCGAAGACTCGAGACAGAATGTGTTTTTGGGACTTTGGACCAATGTTTATTTTTTCTAATCAAATCAAAAAGCTTTAATGAGCAGCTGGGTTCGTCTCGCATTAACTGATTGGACACAGAGGACATCGACATGCAGCTGATTGAACTGAAAAGCTCGACTCTGTGGGGGTCAAAGTTTGCAGAACTACGAACGCAGCTAGAATCCACAGCTGTGCGTGTTCATGGAGCTTGAATTTTCACCAGCTGGCCATCACTACCTGACAAGTTTAACTGTCTTCAGAACATTGTAGAGGCCTTATTGACAGTATTTGGCTCCACATATCTGTGTGAGCAGATTTTCTCTCACACGAAGAGTGTCCTCGGGTAGCCGTCTGAATGCTGGACACTCAGAGACATGTGTGTCTGAGTGGGAGACCAGAGATCACATTAACATGTGTATCCCTGTATTAACAAACATGCCATACTGACCCAGTTTATTTTTCTTATCATTGTTGTGAGGAGACCATAAATAGCATTTGCATTTTCTGTTGTTCATTTGCTGTTATAGAGTTCTTGTTATGGATAGAAAGTGTCTTTTTGTTTCAAAATAGCTGATAACTATTCGCTGATAGCTGCCAACATCTGCAAACAAATATAATTCTATGAAGTTGTTCTATATAGTGTGTAACTGTTAATATAGAGCGTTATTAAATTTATTGCTAATGCAATCATATGGTACACTGACTTCTGAGGAAATTTTAAATGGCACTCATCATCAGAAAGGTTGTCGACCCCTGGTCTAAGGCCAGCGCTAGCAAGCACTCTCTGCTTATGACCAAAAAAACAAAAAACAAAAAATCAGCCTTTTCGTGTTGGTGGAAAAATGTACCATGTTGACCAATCAAAAGTGATATGGCAACATGACATTTGGTTGTTTAGGAAGAGGGGGAAGTTTAGGAGTGACAGCGAGAGAGAGAAAGAGAGAGAGAAAGACAGCAGAAAAAGAGAGAGAGCGAGTTTTGAGATGTGAGAGATTTGTGACGTTTATCGTGTTTGGAGTGTGTAGTTAATGTGCTGTCTTGTGTAGTTAATGTGTAGTGTTGTGGATAGTTTTGTGTTGTGTTTCAGAACAATGAGGCGACTGCTGTCTCCAGGTAGAAAACAGGAGTGATACACCTGCTGCTGTCAGACCTGCAGGTATCAGGCTGTGATGTTTTCCTTTATAGTGGACAGAAATTTTTGAAGTGGCACAAATAATTTGTGTGGCATCTTATTGAATGCAGAACAGCTGATTGTTCTGTAAATAGTTTGAAATGGTTATTTTAAAAAGGGTAAAAGGTAAATGGCTGCAAATAACTTTGTTGTTTGCAAAACTTGTGCATATGATTTTAAAATTGACAATTTATATTTGCATTTAAAGTTATGAAATAGGATTCATTAAACATGTTTGTGGTTGTTACAGTAAAAAATATAACTTTTTTTACTTGAATTTTTTTTTTTGCCTGATTTTAGATCAATTGTGTTAATACAGTACGTCAAAATGAAAATATAGCTGTAAATTCAGACACGTGAGGTTGTGCTGAAAACAATGATGCCAAAAAAGGCAAAGTAAATAGTTTTTAAAGGTGAAATGCAGAGGAAACATCAAAAGTAGTTAAAAATGGCCAATTATACCCTGGACCCCAGAGGGTAAAAATTTTTTTTTAAGTAACGCAATAGTTACTTTTCAAGTAATTAATTACTTTTAGACTCTGTAACTCAGTTACTAACTCAGTTACTTTTTTAAAAGAATTAACTAGTAACTATAATTAATTACTTTTTCAAAGTAACTTGCCCAACACTGGTCATGGATTGGTCTCCCCAGAACCCAGACCTCAACATTTTTGGAGCAGTATGGGATCATCCCAAGAGAGAAGAGAACAAAAGGCACCAAACAACCAAAACAGAGCTTTGACTGTCCTTAGAGAAGCACGGAGAACTATTCCTAAAGAATAGTTCATAACTTAATGACATTATAAGAAAGCTTGTCTAAAACAGTTCACAATGTGTTGAGGAGCAAAGGTGGTCATATCAGATACCGACTTTCAAGATTCGTAAAACTGTACTAACTGTGTTCTTTATTTCCACATGTGATTGCCGATTTGGATAAATTGCTGAACTATTTTTCCCATTTTCCTCGCAAAGGATGAAGATATGAAGGGTGGCTCAAGATTTTTACACAGTAGTCTAAGAGGATAGATATTAACTGTTTATCTCGTCCATTTTTTCTCCATGTTTTTAATTCTTTTGTGCAAGCAACGTTTTCAGATTGTTTTTATGTTTAAATAGCAACTAAAGGTGATATTAGACTTATCACATATAAAAATGTCTAAAATACCAAACGGTCCAAATGATTAATTGTCATTGGCAGCACAACAGCAAGCTATGATGCAACTCAAATATTTATTTAAGCTCTTTTCTAAGATGTAAAAATAACCGTGATGATCTTTTGCTGAGCATATTTTGAAAGCCTTATTTTGAAGAGGATAGAATTTTATTTTTTTTTCAATAAATTTATTTAAAAAATATTAAATATCTTACTTTTGAAATATATTTCTAGGATTAGGCAATCTCGCTGAGGTTTGCACTCTCTAAGCCCTTTTTTGACTTATAATCTTCTTAGATATCACTCTTGACTCAAAAACACTATTTCCCCAGAGCAACTTTGCTTTTGAAGAATGCAAATTAGTTACTTGTAAACAGAGCGACCAAGAGAGGAAATATGAGCTACAGTCAGAGCTGTGTGGTGCAGAAAACTGAGAAATTCACCACCACCAGACTTCGGAAGCTTTTATTTTAATTGCCCAACAGCATAATATCTTGACTTTTACTAACAAAAGCCATTTTCCCTCTTGTGCATGCTGTAGCATAGCCTATCAGGAGGTGACAATGAACTCTTTAGTTGTTGGTGATTTAATCTTTTTTCCATTTATATGCTAAGTCTGGCACAAAATGGTTTTGTGCCACCATCATCTTCTATGATCTTAATCTTTCTGACACTAAATGGAAATTCACTGTGCATGTCCCTGAACTGTCTGCACTGCTCACATCCCAACCACAGTAAGTAGGCAAGTGGTCAGGACCTGTGTGGCATGAGGCTTCTTCTCATAGGAGTCCCAGAGAAAGTGTTTAAGTCACTCTGGAGTCTTAGTAGTAAGACTTCAGAGTGTGGTATGAAAGAGGATTGTTTCTGACAAGGACCATGAGGGTCTGAATATTATTACAGTCCTGAGGGATGCAGAGAAAATAGAACAGAAGGACAAATGAGGCTGTAGTAACTCACCACCAAGAGGATACGAATGCTTGGGCTTCGGGACAAAACAGTAATACAAGACAAGACAACTGTCTAAGGACAAACTATGGTACCTAGAAAAAAACACCCAAGGCTGCAAAACTTGACATAAAATTGCTGCTTGTTTTGGACCATAACCTTTTATTTCTTTTTGTACTTTCAAGTTTGTTGTAGTATAGAGGAAATACGTAGAATATAAAAGGTAAATATTAATTTAATATAATAATATAATCATATACAATTGTGTCAGCCACACATTACACAGGTCACACAGGTGCCATGTGAGGTGAATAGCCTTGGCTATCTCATTCCAAAGCAAGACTTTTCTGGGAATCCTTGGGGCTCGGCATTGAAGCAGATGCTATTTTAATACATACCACCCAGTTTAGGGTAGGCCAACATCATAGTCCTTCAAGTTCATATGCGTGTGAAGACAGACAAGAAAATACTTCAAGCATGCATAGTGGATAGTGCAAGTCAGGGTGCTAACTAAAATTAAGCTCTCGGGTGCTGTGGCTTATTGGGTCATAATGATATTCTCCTATTATTCTCAGGGCACCCAGAAAAACTACACTGAAAGTATTTTTGGAGGATGGAAGTGGCTTAGAGGAGGCTTGGTCCATCATTAGCTGCTGCACGCTAACTCTTCAAACCTTAATGAAATATTCAGTGTTGTGCTGGAATGTCTGCAGCTGTACCCGGCTTCAACAAGATTACCATCATTTATTAAGACACAACAATGGGCGAGGCAGAGGAAGTAAAAGCCCATACAACCCCCTTAGGTATTTATGAGAACTCTAATCTATCAAAGAAGACATTTTTGTTAAGACAAGACTCATGTAGATGTGCCCTTTCTTGATTCATCCGTCATTTGCCGTGCTTGTGCTTTGGCTTTACAAGCTGTAGATTCAGTCCACTGAACTTTTGTTCCATGTGGAGAAGATGCTTTTCATTATGCACCGGTGAACAACACTAAAAGGAAAGTTTTCATTTCATTTGAAAGATGAAAGTGTGCTCTATGTCCCTCAAGGTTGCTCTGGCTCTTTAAATGTCAAATGATTACTGCAGTTCTTAACAATTCATTTTTTCTGTTCTTAAATTTTAAAAGTTCACTGTCCTTTGATTCAGCATCCCAGAACATTCACACCTCATTGACTCGATGGGTTGCTGATTGAAAATCTTGCAGTGACATAGGTTATCAGCAGATTTCTATGTTGGCAGATCATCAATACACACTTCACTGCCTTTTTTCCCTTCTAATAAAACAATCAATTTGCTTTTGTTTGAAGGGGCATGCATGGTTGAGGATTATCATGCTTGATTTCTTCTCTTGGTAGGCAGAGTGCAAATAATGAATAACAGTGATAATAATACATTTTAGATTGCTTAAGGCATCAATATACTCTCCATCTTTAATGTGAGGAAATTTAATCTAAACACTTGCTGGCTGGAATAGGAACATGAATATATTTATGATGATCTTGTCAATTACGTAAATGAAGGCACAATGCTGATATTGACCTCTTGGCATTGTCTTACAACAATGACTGCACTGTTATTATACTCATATATATATATATATATATATATATATATATATATATATATATATATATATATATAATATGCAGAACAGAGTGATAACAGAAGCAGACTCGCAAGGACACAAAGTCATGAGGTTTAGGGTGTTTGTAAAGCCGGCATGTGTATGCAGACTTGAAGAGGATATTGGACTACAGCTGCTCAGCGTGTATGGCCTTGATTGAGTGGCTATTACTTTGACAGCAGAAAGCAATATCAAGATAAAAAAAAAACGTTGATTAAGAGAAAAAAAACATGTTTCCTTTAGCTCATCTATAAAAAAAAAAATCCATGAATCCACATGGTAGGATTTGTAAAGAATTTATTCGTAAATCAGGGTGGAAAATAAGTATTAATATTGTTAATGTGTTTTAACTGCATAGAAGAAAGAGGTCAGGAAATTATAGATTTTTATTTGCTGTTATTGTTCAGCAAATAACATGATAATGACTGAAATAGAATCAATTAAAGTTTGAATTTGCAATGTCAGTCGTTTTAGACTTTAATCAGTTAGATATCTAGCTAATTAATATTGTTGCATTAGATGAATCAGATGAAAATTATATTTGTGTAATCCAAAGGCTTTGTGAGTGAACTATAAGTGCAGTTTAAATAAGTGGTTTCTATATAACTGGATAATCTGCAGTAGTGTAATAAAGTTTAAAGTAAGACAGGGATTTGGCCAGCTATAGGTTAGGGGTAGCACTAATCATTAAGCTGATGATGACCTTAAGTAGTGCTTGCCAGATTTTCACTTTCAGGTGTTAGCAGCCACAATATGATGGTTTGTGTAACATTTGCTAACATGTCACTGACAGCACTCACCTTAACCCACAGAGAACATTAAAGGTCAGATGCACAGCGGCAGTGCAGGTCAGCTGATCAGTTCGACCTGTAAAAGACTAGACTCCACTAGAACTCAGTGTGCCAATCAAGTTTGAGAGTTCTTCTGAGGTGAGCCATTTTTTCCTCACTGCTAGAGTGCTAGACTGGATCTCAGGGGTTTCCCCACTTGCCAAATCCCATTTTAACCTTTGATTAAACTATATAATAAAATAATTGGAGGCCCCTTTTTATACACCACTGTAATTTTAAGCTCCACTTTATGCATCAAAATGACAGTTTTTTCTGATTAGTCCACTGTAAACCCATTACTCTAAATAATGCTTTTTCTGTGTTTGGTAAACACTGAAAAATTCTCCAGTCCTGAAGCTGAAACTCCTTCCTCAGCATGTTTATGAAACTAGCTGTGATACGTTTCTCCCTTGACTGCTTTGTCTTATTGGAATCAATGGGAGACCAAGTGGTTCACTCACTCCATTAATTTGATATCATGGAACTGCCACTTTGTGCAAACCCTAAAGTAAAATATATAAGACAACCCTGCACTTGTTTAGCAGTGGCCATAGGAGACCAACATCTATACTAATCCACAGTGGGAGGAAGGTACAGTGTGTTTTTATTTCTGAATTAAGTAAGACTTCAAATGGGCAAATCGATGCGCTTCACCGCCTCCAGCTAGAAGAAAAACAGGAACAGTGGCCTGAGTGGCATCATGGGTTAAAGCCATGTACATAAACAGGTCAATAAGCAATTTGAGATGAGGTTTTATCATTAAAACCACCACAGACAGACTGCAAGACAGTGTCCGTTCTCTTGTGCTGCACTTCATTCTAAAGGCATTTGCTTTGGAGTTTTTCTGAAAATATATTCAGTTATGCTGAAAAGAACAAAAGCCTCAAGGCAGTAACTCACTTAAGTGCTGCATTCATTTTGAATGGACGGGGCATAAACCTGAGCAGTCTGATTTGCAAAGTAAAGACTTTTTTATATCTTCAGTGAGAATGCATTGGACCTTTAAAGAGTTTAAGATTTTATTATCTATATTAATATAATGCAGACTCTGCAGTATCAGTGGATTTCTGGTTACAAAAAGAAAGAAAAAAGAAAAAGAAAGAAAAGGCTGACCTTGCTCCTCACTTATCACATACTTAAATTAATGCTGTGTGATTAATGCTGTGAACAAGTGTATTGAAATTAAAACTGCGATTTTGTTTTATTTCATATTTAACACTGCTTCACTATAAAAAATAATTTGCAAAGTAATCGAGGAAAAACAAAAGTGACCGAACAATAAAACCAGCTGACCATCAAATGTGAATTACAGCCTTAAGCTCAAAGTAGAGGTGCATCAATAACTGCCACAGGGTCAGAGTCATCCATCTGCCTGTTTTATCCCTCTCACCATCATCAGTTCATTACCAAACATACAGCAAGTCAATAATGTCAGAGAAACATTCTGCTGTCCATTATCAGTGATCCTTATGAAAAATCTTCAGTATGTGTTTTTCAGAGAGCTGTCTGTGTTCTGATGAGCAGCTATTTGAGCACATACTGAACCCCAGTCAAAATCACTCCGTTGCAAGGACACCGATTCATTGTTCACCTATGTTAGAGTGAACGCCAAGAGAACGAAACATAAAAGAAAATGTTCCACTTCTGCTCTTACATTTGGCTTAGTGAAGGCAAATTACCACAAGGTTTTATACGCCTTGTATAAATATGCGCTAAACTTTATCAAGCATGTTTATCAGGGAGCTACA
Organism: Rhamphochromis sp. 'chilingali'; assembly: GCF_963969265.1. Lineage (NCBI taxonomy): Eukaryota > Metazoa > Chordata > Actinopteri > Cichliformes > Cichlidae > Rhamphochromis > Rhamphochromis sp. 'chilingali'. The sequence goes on along the minus strand of NC_137935.1, from coordinate 23,539,542 downwards.
TCAACATTGACTTTTTTTATGCTGTGCAGATCCAGATTTCTTTAGAATTACACAAAAAATTATTCACTTTGATGCAGGTTGCAGTTTCTAGTTCATGTATTTTTAGATTTTTAGATTTTGTTTATGTGAACAACTTATAGTATACAACAAAATGATTGGGTGTGGATCAAAAGTTAGTGATGGTGATCTTTGCTTATATAGCTTACCAGGGCTCCTCTTGGAAACACCCAGAACCTATTCTAACTGTTGTCAAACAACTTCTTTATTGATACATGTTGAAGTGTCAAGACTCGTCTTAATGGGGGAAAGAATAAAAAAAAAACTTGGATATTTCACTGGAAAAAGAAGGGATTACTAATCATTTATGCTAAAGACTAAACATGAATATGCTTGCCCACTGACTCCTAAGCAGCATGTCAGCTGTAACAGCGCAAGAGATACTGAATATGAAACTCGTGGCCGATCTGCCAAACACTGAGCTCTAATTGCTGGTTCCATTTCATTTGTTCTGTCCTGGAAAAAAGTCACATCAGGCTCGTATGTATAATTAAATCATTTTTGTTGTCATTTGTGTACTCTAATGTGAAATAGCTACAATAAGACAATCATTATTATGGGCTTTGAGCAGGAAGCAAGTGCTCTAGAGGTTAGCTTTTCAACAGCTGCTCCAAAAGCAAAAAAAGAGTTGATTGAAAAAAGAGAATTTACATTTCAGATTATTTGTTTTGTAACTTAACTGTGAAGGCAACTTTTTTTTTTTAAATCTGCCTTTATTTTATCATGTTGATCAACATCCCCACAGACTATGTATTAATTCCCCACAGTACAGGATAGACCATCGTTTGCTTTGATTATTATTTTCTCATTCATACAAACGGCTTAGCTGTTCCTCTGCATATATGGGCCCATCACCGTGCAGCTGTGGTTTCCTGCATGTGTAATACATGCTGGATTTCCTCCTCTCTGTCAGAATGACAACCCTTCAGTTTGAATTTGTTTTGAGTAAGAGGATGAAGTCACAGGGAGCCACATTCACATGCCAAGTAACGTTAAGTGAAAATTGTGTTGGTGCACAAGTGCGAGTGGTAAGATGAACATAGCAGGCACTCCGCAACACAGTGCCCAACAGGGAGATGACTCAGATTTTTGGCAAGAAACTTTTTGATTATGAATGGCATTTAATGACTTCATTGCATGGGGATCCATGGCTGAGCAGCCATTGTGTCATATCATGGGGGGTTTACTTTAACAACACCACTTCTTGTTTTGTACTGGGCTTGGTACTTTTTATTTCACCTTTTTCACTCACAGATTCAAGCATCTTCCAAGCTCTTGCCCTACAGAGACAATGAGAGGAAAATGTCAAATAATAATTTTCTTTTTATTTAACACATGGAACAGATGTTACATAAAGTATTACGTTTTCAGAATCAGAATCAGAATCGTGTTTATTGGCCAAGTATATGTGCAGACACATACAGGGAATTTGGTTCCGGTAGATGGTGGCTCTCAAGCACAGCAATGTAAATCACACACACACACACACACACACACACACACACACACACACACACACACACACACACACGTGTCTATATACACACATTACACATGCATACACATACATACACAAAGCTTTGTAAACCAACTATAAATAACTAATCTAAACTTATATACATAAAATACAGAAATGAATGAGGTGGAATGAATACTACAGAATGTACATAAGGTGCAGTTGCAGTCTGGCAGTGTGACAGGTCAACTGTTTAGGAGGGAGATGGCGAGGGGAAAGAAACTGTTCCTGTGTCGGGTGGTCCTGGTCTGCAGGCTTCTGTACCGTCTGTAGGTTTCCTTCTAATGGAGCCTTAGCTTGACGCTCCGCTTGGTCCCTCTTTCCTTATCCACAAAAAACAAAAAACGAAACCGCAGTCCTTGATAGCTTCTCAATATTTACTTCAAAAGTCCAAACAGGTACACAGCAACAGAATTACAAATTACAAAAACTTATAAAGGTCAATTCAAAATGGATGAAGAGAGATTGCGAGGTCAAAAAACCATATGGCTCCACTCTCCTCTCGCCCAACTTCCTGTTTTCTGCACTATCAAAATAAAAGCATACATTTCAAATTAAACTGCATGTAGGCTTCTACATTACCGGCCCCTAATTGTTATCAATGTCTTTGAAACAATTACTACAAAATCTTTAACTTAAATGAAAAGATCTATGGCTACATCACTTAACTGAACTTCAACTATCTTAAAAGAATCTTCTTTCACTTTCCTCCCCTCAGAGGAAACTAGTTCTTGATTTTCGAAGAGTGCATCAATTATCTTCAGCTTCTTGCAAAAGGCACAGCTTTGTAACTGGTCGACAAAGCTCATTGGTCTTGGTCTTTACTTTCACCTGACGCACCAGACCTTTCTGGTCTGGAAAGGTCTCTACGATTCTTCCTAGTGGCCATGAATTTCTGGGTGCTGTGTCATCTACGATCAGCACAACGTCACCAACATGGAAATTTCTCTTAGGTGTAGTCCATCGTTGACGCTCTTGGAGCTGCATGAGGTATTCCTTGCACCAGCGTTTCCAAAAAATGTCTGCAAGATATTGGATTTGTCTCCACCTGCGATTTACATACTGGGCATCCTTGTTGAAGATTCCTGGGGGTAATTCTGGCTTAACCTTCAGCAACAGGAGATGGTTGGGTGTTAAAGCCTCCAGGTCATTGGGATCTGAAGATTCCTTTGTAATAGGCCTGCTGTTTATAATAGCCTCAGCTTCACACAGCAAGGTGTGGAGACCTTCTTCATCCAACAGTTGTTCTTTTACTGTGACGTTCAAAATTTTTCTCACTGAGCGGATGAGTCTCTCCCAGCTTCCTCCATGGTGAGATCCTGCTGGTGGATTAAAATGCCATTGGATCCCCCTTTGCTGCAATGATTTTATGATCATACTGGAGTTCCATTCTTTAATTGCTTTCTTTAACTCACTGTTAGCTGATCGGAAGTTGGTTCCATTATCCGAGTACATCTCTTTAACTTGTCCTCTTCTGGCAAGGAATCTTCTGATGGCGTTGAGACACGCATCAGTGTCAAGTGAAGATGCAACCTCCAGATGTACAGCTCGTGTGGTAAGACATGTGAAAATGACACCATATCTTTTTACTTGACTTCTTCCCCTTTTTACCAGGAATGGACCAAAGTAGTCAACACCTACTTTGGTGAACGGAGGGTCATCAGGCAGGATCCTGCATTTTGGTAAATCTGCCATTATTTGTTTGCCAGTACTTCCGTGTAGCCTTTTACAGGTGACACATTTTGACAAGAACCTTCTAATGGCTCCATTTGCTCCAGGGATCCAAAATTTTTGATGCAGATGAGCCAACATGTGATTCCGTCCGGCGTGAGCTGTAACATCATGGGTATGTCTTAACACAAGCTGTGTGATATGTGACTCCTTTGGCAAGATGACTTGCTGCTTAGCATCATCTGGCATCGCTGCTCGACTCAACCTTCCTCCAACTCTTATGACTCCATCTTGCAGTACTGGAGTCAACTTGTAGAGAGAGCCTTTTTTCTTCACCCTTTGATGTTCTTTCAGCATTGCCAAGTCCTGTTCAAAACTTTGCTTCTGACAGTACTTCACAATTTCCATTTCTGCTTTAGACAAATCATCACAGGTTAGATTTTTTCCCTTGAAAGCTTTCTTGAATTGGCTCATCCTGATTTCCTCACTCATTGTGCTTGCTTCCTTTCTCTTTGCTATTAATTCCTTAAGCAAACTCTTCAGTTTCATGAACCAGGCTACAGCACGCTTTAGCTTTGTCCAAGATGAGTAGTGATTCATCAGCTGGTCTACTGCGTCTTTGAGCCCTTGCATCTGAATGACATGTGTCTGAGCTTCTCTTTTGACCTCTAAGTCATCAAAATCCAGCATTCTGGGATCTGGATTCTTCGGCCACTGATCTTCTGAGCAGAATAGGAAACTTGGTCCCGAAAGCCAATCGCCACATTTTAAGAATGCTGCAACAGTCTGTCCTCTAGAGACATGATCTGCTGGATTCAAAGTGGTATTGACATATCTCCACTGCCGAATGTGAGAATGGCTCAAGATTACTGAGATCCTATTAGAAACAAAGGTCTTGAATCTTGTGCCTTCACTATTCAAGTACTTTAGCACAGCCGTGCTATCTGTCCAAAAAACAGATTCATGCAGTTCTACTTCTAGTTCCTTCTTTAGAAGTTTATCCATCTTCACTGCAACTGTTGCGGCAATCAGTTCCATTCGTGGGATGGTTGGACACTTCAAAGGTGCAACCCTTGCCTTTGCCATTACCAAGGTGGACTGAGTCTCGCCACTTGCATTGCGCAGCAACAGGTAGCTTGCTGTGCCATAAGCGTCTTCGCTTGCGTCAGCGAAATGATGCAACTGCGCAAAGACTGGTGCACCAAACTGCTTTGACTTGATGCTCCTGTCAACTCCAAAGTCGTCAAGCCTTTGCAAATCTGCAACCCACTTATTCCAGCTCTTAATGACGTCCTCCGGTAGGTATTCATCCCAGCCGTATTTCCTCCGACATAAATCGTGCAAGATTTTTTTTCGCACACAGAATCACCGGAGCAACAAATCCCAGTGGATCAAAGATGGAGCTGAGAAGGGAAAGCAGTCCTCTTCTAGTGTTCGGTCTGTTTTTAAGGTTGATCTTGAACTTGAACTGATCTGATTCAGCACACCACTGAATTCCCAATGCTCTTTCCATCGGCAAATTACTCTCGTCCGGATTCAGAACTTTAAATCCTTGTGCTCTTTCTTCATCAGGAATTGAGTTGAGCAACTTTCTGCTGTTGCTTGACCATTTTGTTAGTCGAAATCCGCCTTTTGCCAACATGTTCCTCAAGTCAGAACACAGGGTGATTGCTGCATCTTCCTCTGCAATTGACTTAAGACAGTCGTCCACGTAAAAATTTTTCTTGACTGTCCTTGCAGCTTCTTGACCAAATTCCCTTTCGAAATCAGTAGCGCATTTCTGAAGTGCAAAAGATGCAACACTTGGCGAAGAGGTGGCACCAAAGATGTGGACCAACATTTTGTGTTCTGCAAGCTTCTCCTTGTAATTCCCATCAGACCACCAAAGAAACCTGAGGAGATCTGTATCTTCCTTGCTGACTCTGACCTGGTGGAACATGGCCTCCACATCAGCCATTACTGCCACAATCTCCTGTCGAAACCTCAGGAGGACTCCCACCAGTGAGCTTGTCAAATCCGGTCCCTGCAAGAGATGCTGGTTCAGCGATGTTCCTTGAAAGCTTGCCCCGCAGTCGAAGACAACACGTAACCTTTGCTTGACCGGATGTCTCACTCCATGATGAGGCAAATACCATGTTCGTCCCTCCAGTGACTTACATTCAGCATCGTTCAGTTTGATCGCGTAACCCTTTTTTAGGATATCATCCATATATGCAACATATTCCTCGTAAAACTTGACATCTCTGGTGAATCTTTTCTGTAAGTTCAGCGCACGTTGCACTGCGACTTCTCTGTTGCTTGGCAAGCACAGCGCCTTGCTTCTCACTGGAAGACAAATACTATAATGGCCATCCTCCAGTTTTGCAGACTGAGACACCATGTTCAGAAACTGACGATCTTCCTTGGACATTTCAAGATTTTCGTCTTGTCCTGCATCAGGAAAGTCCTGCTTAAACTGTAGCTGCCAGAGCTCTTCCAACCTGGCTACTGATATCCTATTCACAGTCACTTGTGCCGATCTGTTTCTCCCACTCATGTCGCCTCCACTCCTAAGTGGTCCATTTACTGTCCAACCTAATATTGTTCTCACTGCGTAGGGTCCATTGTCCACGCTGTTTACCACCTTAAGCGGTTCCATGGCTTTGGGAACATTCACTCCTATGAGTAATCCAACATCCGCTTGGATAGTGGGAAGTTTCACTTCCGTCAGGTGTGACCACCTGTCAACATCTTCTTGGCTTGGGATATTGTTTTTACTTACAGGAATGTGGTCTTGTGCATACACCTCTGAAAGTTTAATAAACTGGCTACCATCCAGACTACTGACTTCCAGTCCAGTCACAATGCAGGTGTTCACAACAGATTCATTTCCCATCGTGCGGAGTGAAATTTTCGTAATTCGTCCATTCAGTTTCAGTTGTTTTATCAGTGACTCTGTCACAAAGGTGGCTGAGCTGCCTTGATCCAAGAATGCATATGTTGTTACTGTCTTGGTTCCTTTCTGGGCCTTGACACGTACTGGAACGATTGGAAGAATACAATCTTCCTTACCGGCCCCAGTCATGCTGAAAGTTGCTGTTGTTTGTACAAGAGCACTTGATACGAACTGTTGAGCAGCCCCCCTTGCTGTTTCTTCTTGTGAGTCCCTATTGGTGATGTGCAGCAGGGTAGGATGCAGTCGAGAGCATTCTTGACAATGGAGCTTGTCTTTGCAGCTGCTACTCATGTGGCCATGTTTCAAACAGGCAAAACACAGTCCTATGCTCCTTAAAAACTCAATCTTGTCCTTGTGAGGCTTGTCCTTGAGCTTTCTGCAGATTTGGAGGTTGTGTTGCTCTCCCTTGCAATAAACACAAGGTTTGCTGCTTGAATCCACTTGGACGGTCCATGTTTTTGATGCCACTTGTTTGGCACTTTCTGTCTTGTTTTCCATTTGAGGGTCAGTGATTGCTGTTGTAAACACTTTCTTTGGTTTGAATGTCTCTGCATATTGTGGCTTTGCTCTTTGTCTGAATGAGTCCTTCACACCTGTTGTAGTTTCCCTTATATTTCCATAAAGTGGGTGTAGCACGTACCTAACTTGCTTATTGATAAAGTTGACAAAATCCTTAAACTTGACCTTTTTCTTCGTTTTGTCTTGCAGGTCACAAGCATATTTTCGCCACGCTTCTTTAAGTTTGTAAGGAAGCTTGTTAGCTAATGCCCTTAGGTTAGACGTATTATCCAAGTCTTCCATGTAGTTAACATCTGTCATTGCATTGTAGCAGCCGGTGAGAAACAATGCAAAGGACTGTAGTGCAGTGCCGTCTTCTGGCTTAATTGTCTGCCAATCCAAGGCCTCCTTTATGTAGGCTTCAGCTATCTTAAAGTCATCTCCAAAAAACTCTTTGAGCATTTGTTTCGCCTTTGTATAACCCACTGAAGGTTCCATGTGGATGCAACTTTTAACCAACTCATGTGGTTGTCCACTCGTGTACTGAAGCAAATACTGTAGACGATCACGATTATTATCGGTGCGGTTTTCAATTCCATGTTCAATGGAACCGATAAAAGAGTTGTATTCAAGTGGATCTCCGTTGAAAGTTGGAATGGAGATGTCAGGTAATAGAGAAGCTTTGTGATTCTTTACCAGGTACTCAGTGACATTAAGTTGCTGAGAAATGGCTTGACACAAACTATCGAGCACAGGTTCACCGGCCCTTTCAGTGCTTGGCGCAGGCACTGTCCTTTCATGCATTGGTGTCTGCACATCGTCGCCATCGTAGGGTGCTGATGAGACGTACTGCGATGTTGGGTGGAATGTGGTTTTAATTTCAGTTTTGCCATTCTGATCATCATCTGCAAAAATGCTCATGTCTGGCTGTGTATCTTCATATTTTTGCAAAACTTCCAGTTTTGCATCTGACTCAGCAAGGGCAGTCTGCATAGCATGCATTTCCTTTTTAGCCTTTATTGCAGCCTCTTTTCCTTTCATTTCTGCGTACCAATCCGCTTCTTCCTTTTCTATTGCCAAACTCTTCTCCAGAGCTGCAGCCTTTGCCTTTAATGCAGCACGCTCCATTTCTACCTTTAATCTAATAGAGGAAGATGTAGAAGAAGATGTAGAGGAAATGCTTCCGCGCTGTGATCCAGATCTACTGGAGCGTTTGCTTGCCGACTTTGATGACATGGACCTATTGTCTGCCTGCTTTCTTGTGTCGTCCTCTCTGTTCTGTTCAGAGAGTTTCATGACTTCATTCATCCACCCTTCACATTTCCAAAAGAAATAATTCAGGGACTTGTTCTTTGGATCAAACCAACTATTTTGATCTTCCAAAAATTCCTCTTCACTCATAAGTTGTTGCAGTTCAGAATTTAGGCTAGCAAAGTCTTGCTGCAAAGAGCTAAAGTCAACTCGTAATTTATTTTTAACGAGGTCAACGTTTGCATCATCTTCCATTAATTGCTCAATTTCTTTTTTCATGCCGGTTAATTGAGAGAGCTTATGTCTACGTGTGTTGACATTTCTAGTCTTGCAGTCTTCCATAGCCTTCTCAGTCATTTTTACAATCCTTTTTCCACTGTTTTGTTCGTCCATGGGTAGCAAAATTCCAAACTCAATCAATACACATGCACCTCAGCAAATTAAAAAAAAAAAGGCAAGGCAATTTAAGACTTACGGTTTTCCATCTTCAGTTTTTCCTCGGTTCGGTATTTCCTTCTTACTTTATAGTCAGGCGTTTCCAAACTCCATTAATCCGTGAAGAGCAGGTTTTTTGACTAATGTAGGTTTCCTTCTAATGGAGCCTTAGCTTGATGCTCCGCTTGGTCCCTCTTTCCTTATCCACAAAAAACAAAAAACGAAACCGCAGTCCTTGATAGCTTCTCAATATTTACTTCAAAAGTCCAAACAGGTACACAGCAACAGAATTACAAATTACAAAAACTTATAAAGGTCAATTCAAAATGGATGAAGAGAGATTGCGAGGTCAAAAAACCATATGGCTCCACTCTCCTCTCGCCCAACTTCCTGTTTTCTGCACTATCAAAATAAAAGCATACATTTCAAATTAAACTGCATGTAGGCGTCTACACCGTCTACCAGAGGGCAGCAGATCAAAAAGTCTGTGTGCAGGGTGTGAGGGGTCTGTGATGATTTTCCCTGCCCGTTTCCTGGTTCTTGAGAGGTACAGATCCTGGATGGAGGGCAGGGGGGCGCCGATGATCCTTTCTGCTGCCCGTACAGTCCGCTGCAGTCTGCTCCTGTCCTGTTTAGTGGCTGCTCCATACCAGACTGTGATGGAGGAGCACAGGCACAGACTCAATGACCGCAGTGTAGAACTGGATCAGCAGCTCCTGTGGAAGACTGTACTTCCCCAGTTGTCTCAGGAAGTACATCCTCTGCTGGGTCTTTTTGAGGATGGAGTTGATGTTGGTCTCCCACTTCAGGTCCTGGGAGATGGTGGTACCCAGGAACTTGAAGATCTTCACAGTCGACACAGGGCTGTCTGATATGGTGAGGGGGACCAATACTGAGGGACCGAGTTTCAGAGGTGATCTCCCCGAGCCTCATTTGTTGCTTTCTGTCTGTCAGGAAGCTGGTGATCCACTGACAGGTAGCTGGTGACACGCTGAGCTGGGAGAGTTTGGAGGAGAGAAGTTCAGGCACAATGGTGTTAAAAGCCGAACTAAAGTCCACAAACAGGACCCTGGCATACGTTCCCGGGCGGTCAAGGTGTTGCAGGATGTAATGCAGCCCCATGTTCACTGCATCATCCACTGACCTGTTTGCCCGGTAGGCAAACTGCAGAGGGTCTAGCTGGTGGCCTGTAATGTCTTTCAGATGGGCTAACAGCAGGCGTTCAAAGGATTTCATGACCACAGACGTCAAGGCGACTGGTCTGTAGTCATTCAGTCCTGTGATGGTGGGTTTCTTGGGAACAGGGATGATGGTGGAGCGTTTGAAGCAGGAGGGAACTTCACACAGCTCCAGGGATCTGTTGAAGATGCGGGTAAAGATGGGAGCCAGCTGTTCAGCACAGGTTTTGAGGCAGGAGGGTGATACGCCGTCTAAGGAGTTTTACAGCCTGGACAAAGAAACTGGTTGTGAATCCAGACGAGAGTGGAACAAAGACAATAAAAAGAGGGAGATGTATCTGGGATATGGACGAGATGAAGAACATCCCAAAGAATAAAGAGGTATGTATTATGTTTCTTACTTACCTCATTATGTGCTTTTGGAGCTATTTCAAATTCAAATTCAAATTCAAATTTTATTTGTCACGTACACAGTCATACACAGTACGATATGTAGTGAAATGCTTGGACAACTGCTCGTGACCTAAAGAAAACAAAAAAGGAAAAGGCTATGAATAAGATAGGAAATAAATATGAAAAATTAAAAAGGGTAAATTTAACTAGGAAGGAATAGAATATAAATTAAGGTTAAAAATGAAATAACTGTACAACACAAATTAGAATGAAGGGTAAATTTAACTGGGAAGAATAAGATAAAGATAAATATATAAATTAAAGTTGAAAATAAAATAACTGTACAACAAAATACACAATACACAATATAGAACTATATAAGAATGTATGAAGAAATCTAAATCTAAATAAATATATACACAATAACAGCAGCTGTACAAGTATTAGCCGGAAATGAAGAATATAGTGACCAGTGTTGTGCAAAACCAAAGTCCAGAAAGTCCAGTGTGTGTGTAAGAACTGTATGTGTGGGTCAGTACTGTGTGGTGGTGTGATTGAGAGACCGTATCGCCTGCGGGAAGAAGCTCCTCCTCAGTCTCTCTGTGTTGGTCTTCAGGGAGCGGAATCGCTTTCCTGACCTCAACAGAGAGAACAGTCTGTTGTTGGGATGGCTGAGGTCCTTCACGATCTTCCTGGCCTTGGTCCAGCACCGCCTGCTGTAGATTGAGTGCAGGTCAGGGAGCTCGGAGCGGATGGTGCGCTCAGCTGACCGCACAACCCTCTGTAGAGCTCGTCTGTCCTGCATGGTGCTGTTCCCGAACCAGGTTAAGATGTTTCCCGCCAGGATGCTCTCTATGGTGCACGAGTAAAAGTTCCTGAGCACCTTGGAGGGCAGTTGGAAGTCTCTCAAGCGTCTGAGGTGGTAGAGACGCTGTCGGGCCTTTTTCACCACGGTGTTGATGTGACAGGACCATGACAGGTCCTGCGTGATGTGAACTCCGAGGTATTTGAAGCTGTCCACTCTCTCCACTGGGCACTCGTTGATGACGGGGGTCTGGTAGTTCCTCTCCTGCTTAGTGCTGAAGTCCACTATCAGCTCCTTTGTCTTACTGACGTTTAGAAGGAGGTTGTTCCTCTGGCACCAGTTCTCCAGATTCCTAATCTCCTTCAGGTAGGCCGTCTCGTCGTTATCAGAGATCAGGCCCACCACGACGGTGTCGTCAGCAAACTTGATGATGGTGGTGGAGCTGGTAGTGGCCACACAGTCATATGTGTACAAAGAGTACAGCAGGGGGCTCAGAACACACCCCTGGGGGGCTCCAGTGCTGAGAGTGGTGGAGGCTGAGACATGTCCGCCCATCCTTACTGCCTGTGGTCTGCCAGTTAGGAAGTTGGAGATCCACTGACACATAGATGAGCTGAGTCCCAGATGCTCCAGCTTGGTGGTGAGTGTGGAGGGAATTATGGTGTTAAATGCAGAGCTGTAGTCTATGAAGAGCATTTTAACATAATTCCCCCTTCTAGTGTCCAAGTGAGTGAGTGATGTGTGGAGGAGATGAGAGATGGCATCGTCTGTGGAACGATTTGGACGGTAAGCGAACTGTAGTGGGTCCAGTGTGTCTGGTAGTGAAGAAATGATGAAGTCTCTGACCAGGCGTTCAAAGCACTTCATCACTACTGAGGTGAGGGCTACAGGGCGATAGTCATTGAGAGAAGCAGGGTGGGGTTTCTTCGGGACAGGAACAATGATGGACTCTTTGAAGCATGTGGGGATCACCGACTGAGATAAAGAGATGTTGAATATCTCAGTGAACACAGGAGCTAGCTGGTATGCGCAGTCTCTTAGGATACGACCTGGGATGCCGTCTGGTCCTGCTGCTTTCCTGGTGTTCACTCTCTTGAAGGCTCTCCTTACTTCATGCTCGGAGATGACGAGCACGTTTCCGGTGCTGGCAGTATCTTCCTGTCTGCAGCCGTTAGCGCCGCTAACACTAGCATTGTTGGAGACCTTAGCTGCAGCCTTGAAGCGAGCATAGAAAGTGTTCAGCTCGTCTGCCAGAGTCACGGCCGCGTTCGTCATACCGGTTGTTGGTGCTTTATAGTGCTTTATATTTGGAAATATTAAAGAGCCTGAATCCCTTTAGCATCATGAAAAAATTTTAAAGCTGCATTTTTATTAAAAACATGAAAACAAATTGCACCTGCTATCTCACTATCTGCTCTAACTGAAGTGTTTTGGGAAAAAACTGCATTTCAGTGTGTTTTTTCCTTTTTCATTACATGTTACATTTATTCCTTTTTAAAAAATAAAAAGCAGAACGAATTGAAATCTACATAACTGTATTTATTGCTATGTTTTACATAATCCAGTGCATGCCTGGGAGCCTAGAACTTAATAAAAAAAAACTGTGATCATACACATGCGGGGAACAAAATTTAGTAAAGCAGCTCTGTCAAGCAGTGCACAAAAATGTATACCTTCCACTTTATTTTTAAATGAGGTGCTCTCGACGAGCCACATTTGCACTTTAAAAACAAAGGCTGTACATCACACACATTCAGAGACTACTGGTGCAGCAAATTGCCTGTGAAAATGTAACTATTAGGACAATCCTTACAAAATCTGTTCAGTTCGTCTCTGTCACATTACTCTATATGGGAATATTCAGAAGACTGGATTCACAGCTCGGAATCAAGTGGATCAATGAACCCGGTAAGCTAAACCGCTCTCCACCTGACTACTACATTTCCATTCTGGAAACTACACAATAGAGTTGAAAAGTGAACGAGCAAAAAAAAAAAAAGCTCTCTAATGAAATTCAAGGGTTCACTGCGACACTCGACTTACCTCCCTTGATGAAGAAACACACCCTGATGGGAAGGTGAAATAATGAAGTCAGACGCCTGAGAGGTACAGCATAATTGGGATGGGCATATTCAATCAAAACACACTTCTGTTCTATTTCCACTCTTGGAGGTTTAGCTTGCCTGGAATTTACTTTGACTGGTAGAGGTAGGCAGGCAGAGGCGGTAAGTGCAGACTATTTTACCCTCATAAATATGATTAGCCAGATCACTCCAGTGACCCCTGAAAGTCATTTTGTGTTTGGACAAGATGTAACTGTCTGGAGATTTCATGTGCGTATAGCTGCCAAAAGCCAGAGCTTCTGTAGAAAAGAAACTGTATTTTTGTGTGTTTGCTGCAGGCTGGAGCATCAGATGAGTCAGGTGAACCATATCTTTGCAACTCAATCATCCACTGTTTGAATTCAGCTCAAAGCAGCCATGAAACCAAAGTTTAAAATGTGAAAAAAGGCTCTGTTTCTGATCTCTTAGAGGACATTTACATGCAGTGCTCAGAGCCATACTTTTTGTTAGTGACGCATATCATCAGCATTTGCCTTTTACATAATGATCGCACATGGGCAAATTAAAGCTGGATAGAGGATATAAAAAGTGATATCTACAAATGAACTCACCAAGTCATTTTTATCAAACCAAATGCTGTGGATTTGTTGTAAAGTTCCTCTGCTGCATAAGAAATGCAGGCTAATTGTAAAGGGAAGGATTTAGGACTGAATAGTATCAGGAAATGTCATCAATTTAAGGGTATTGATTTGTTATTTATCCATGAGGAGTGCACACAGCTAAAAGCAAACTGCAGGACAATGCAATAAACTATGTGTGCGCAAAATACCACAATTAACATCTCTTCGACAAAAGCCTAATCATAACCTTTTTGGATACTAAACCTGCTGTTGAGTTGGAATGGTTGTTGTATTTATGCCTGTTTACGCCTGCTTGCGACTAGCGTACGGTACTGTTTCATCCAGTTTTCATAGCAGCAATAATATCAGATATTGAACCAGACATTCAAGTGAGGAAATCTGCTAGGATGAAGAAGCATGAATATGATGACCTAAATGCTGGAAGATTTTGCATGTTGAAAATGAAAAGTATCTCCTCCAGCTTTATTTTTCAGCCTCACGTCTGTTTACACCTGAAATATTTACAGAATTTTTTTTTTTTTTTTGAAAATATTTTTATTGAAAAAAGAAAACAGTACTTGCAGTTACCGAAATACAATCAACCTTTCTTAATTTTCCTAAGTAAATTAACACATATATATATATATATGAAAAAAACAACAAAAAAAACAAAAAAACAAAACACAACGCCCCCCCCCCCCCCCCCCCCCCCCCCCCCCCAGTCCCACACAGATCAACACAACCATCAAACATATTAGAGGAATATAACAGTAACAAAAGTAGATTTAAACAGGCAATACCTCTAGACTAGCAAAATAAGAGATAAAGGGTTGCCACTTGTGAAAAAATTTGGCTGTGCAACCTCTCAACGTATATTTAATTTTTTCAAGTTTTAAAAAAAACATGACATCTTTAAGCCACCGGGAAATAGTAGGATACTTAGCAGACTTCCAATGCAACAATATTAGACGTCTCGCTAATAGGGATGTGAAGGCTATAATATCCCTTTGTGTGGAATCAAGTGTAAGTGAGCGAGCAGGAATCCCAAACACAGCAATCAGAGGACAAGGATGAAGAGTTACCCCAAGAACAGTTGACATAATAGCAAAATACCTTGTCCAGAAACCTTGTAGCTCAGGGCACAGGAAAAACATGTGGCTAAGGTGACAAGGAGAACCATGGCATTTATCACATTTATTTTCCACTTCTGGATACAATTCAGAAAGTCTAGACTTAGAGAAATGCACCCTGTGTATGACCTTAAATTGAATAAGTCCAAGACGAGCACAGGAGGTGGAAGATCGTATCCTCGTTATAGCCCGTTCCCAAGACTCCTCATGTATTCGAAATCCCAGTTCTTCTTCCCATGTACACTTAAGCTTAACATTAGAGTGGTTACTAAAAGACAGAATAGCATCATAGAGTTTCGAAATGGTTCCTCTGTGATGAGGAACAAATGATAACGTAGTTTCCCACTGCTGTTCTGGAGGTAAAGAGGGGAAATTTGGGAAACACTTAGCAACAAAATTTCGAATTTGAAAATAGCGAAACAAATGGGTCATAGGGAGATTATAACGAGAAGACAAGTTGGGAAAACTATCGAAAACACCATCCACATATAAATGTTTGAACTGTTTTATACCCTTGTCACACCACACTGAAAATGTCGAGTCCAAAAGTGAAGGGGGAAACAAATGGTTTTCGCTTAGAGGACCCGAGGAAGACGGCATTACAAAATTAAAGTGACGTCTAAACTGAAACCAGATTTTGAGTGTGTTAAGAACCACCTGATTATCAGTGTACAGAGAGGGTCTCACGGGTAAAGAGGAATAGAGCAAAGCCGGTAAAGAAGAGCCCTTACATGATGATAGCTCCAATTTACACCACGAGGAACCAGAAGATTTTAGCCAGTAGCAAAGTTTATGGATGTGAGCGGCCCAGTAATAGACTAAAAAATTAGGTAATGCAAGTCCTCCACTAAATCTGCATCGCTGCAGCAAAGTTTTAGAGACCCTAGGTGGCTTCCCTCCCCAAATGAAAGAACCAATAATCTTGTCCAGTGAAACAAAAAAATGTTTCGGCAAAAATAAGGGAATTGACTGAAATAAAAATAAAAATTTTGGTAAGATGTTCATTTTAACAACGTTAATCTTACCGATTAAAGAAAGGGGGAGATTACCCCATCTTTGAATATCAGATGTGACCCTAGATATAAGAGGAGACAAATTTGCTGATTTAAGGCCAGCTAGAGAGCGAGTCACGTTAATCCCTAAGTACTTAAACCCAGACGGACTGAGACGAAAGGGTAGATCGGACTGTTGAAGTTGACGTGCTGCCGTATTAACAGGAAAACACTCACTTTTCCCCAAATTCAATTTACAACCTGAAAACGAACTGAAGTTCTCCAGAATACTTAAAACAGCAGGGATGGAGCATGCGGGGTCAGTCATATATAATAACAAGTCATCCGCATACAATGATACTTTATGTGTAATTCCATTATGGATGATTCCCCTGAATACAGAAGAAGATCGCAATGTAATAGACAGAGGCTCGATGGCAATGGCAAAGAGTAAGGGAGACAAAGGGCAACCTTGACGACAACCACGACCCAGCGCAAAATAATCAGAGTAAACATCATTAGTATGAACACTGGCTTTAGGGGACGAATAAAGAAGCCGAATCCAGGAAATAAATTTATCACCAAAACCAAATTTCTCTAAAACTGCAAACAAGTACTCCCACTCCACCCTATCGAAAGCCTTTTCAGCATCTAAAGAAATCACAAGTTCAGGAAGTTCAGATAGACGCTTTGAGTAAATAACATTAAAGAGTGTACGGGTATTAAAAAACAATTGCCGTCCCTTTATAAAGCCATTCTGCTCTTCAGATATAATTCGAGGAAGCACATCCTCAAGGCGAGATGAAATTACTTTAGCCAATACCTTTGCATCGGCATTAAGCAGAGATAATGGCCTGTAGGAACCACAGGAGGTTGGGTCCTTGTCATTTTTGAGAAGGAGCGCTATGGTTGCTTGTGTGAAAGTAGGTGGTAATGAACCGGTTTCCAAGGATTCGTTAAACACAGACAAAAGCAATGGTGCCAATTTACCAATAAATGTTTTATAGAATTCAATTGGAAACCCATCCGGGCCCGGGGCTTTATTAGACTGCATAGCTGTAATAGCTTTTAATACTTCTTCAACAGATAATGGGGAGTCCAATTGCCCCGCATCATTAGCACCAATAACAGGGTTTGAAAGATTATGAAGAAATGCATTCATTTTAGCTTTATCCGTGGGAAATTCGGACCTGTACAACAAAGAGTAAAATGTTTTAAAGGTAGAATTAATTTCCAAGGGATCTGTAGTAATATTGTCATCAGAGTGTTTAATAATGGGGATCACACGCGAGGAGGCCTGACGTCGTAACTGATGTGCCAACAAGCGACTAGCCTTGTCACCATATTCGTAATATGAGCCACGACTGCGTAGTAATAAGTACTCAGCCTCTTTGGTTGACATAAGATCAAATTCTGCTTGCAAATCAAGGCGCTGCTTCAGTAATTCTGGAGAAGGGTTCAGTGTATAACTTTGATCAAGGTTACTAATTGCAGCTATAAGTTCTTTAAGCCTGGCATTAATCTTTTTATTAGCACGGACAGAGTAAGAAATAACTTGACCTCTCAGGTAGCATTTAAGAGTCTCCCATAGCAGAGAATATGAGACAGAATCATCCTGATTGAAGGACAAGAACTCCTCAATAGAGCCTGAAATAAATTCACAAAATTCTTTATCCGCCAGAAGGAGAGAGTTAAATCTCCAAAGTGGAGGGCTACGTTTATGGGTAGAAAGATGAACATCCAATAGCAGAGGAGAATGATCAGATATTACAATACCAGAATAGTCGGAAGAATTAACACATGAATTAAGAGTTCTGTCGATGAAAAAATAATCAATCCTGGAATAAGACTGGTGGACCTGAGAGAAGAATGAAAATTTTTTGATTGAAGGGTTGCGAAATCTCCATGGATCAACAAGATCATTCTGTTTCATAAAATCTGAGAATGTTTTAGACATAGATGATTGAGTCAAATTACGAGGACTAGATCGATCCAAAATTGGATCAAAAACACAATTCAGATCACCACCAAGGATAAGCAAATGTGTATTCAGAAAGGGGATGTTACTCAGCAATCTATTAGCGAATTCAGCATCATCAAAATTCGGGGCATATACATTTACCAACAAAACCTTTTTCTGCATTAGGGTACCAGCAACAATGATGTATCTACCGTTCCTATCAGCGACAACATTGGTCAAAGTGAATTGAACTTTCTTATTAATGAGAATGGCCACTCCTCTAGCCTTCGAATTAAAATTTGAGTGAAAGACCTGACCTACCCAAGGGCAATATAACCTATAATGATCCTTAATGCGAAGATGAGTCTCCTGTAAAAATGCTATGTCAGAATTTAGACGTTTCAAGTGAGTAAAAACCTTAGATCTCTTAACAGGGTTACCCATACCTCTGATATTCCAACTAATGAATCTAAGAGGCATACCTGACCCAGCAATGCTGGGGTCTATATTTCCATTAACCATTTACAAAAAGGAAGAGGAAAAAGACCAAACCAAAATGCCAGTGGCCATGAAGAGCCGAAATGGGACAGCCCCCCCCCAACCCAACCCTGAACACAAATACACCCCCAAGTCTCCACAGAACAGAACAAAGGAGACAGCAGTGTACCCCCAAAGTAGCAAAAATGATTCACCGAAGTGACTGGACTAATTGTTGTCTAAATAAAAATAAAAGCGAGAGAGGGAAAAATAACCTCTCACCAACTTCTCTACAGCATAACAGTGTGCGCGTAACAGTAAACATGTTTTTTTTAAAAAGGGAAAAAATAAAAAGGAAACCAACCAACCAAAAAAAGATCTCACAGTACAAAATATGACTTCCTCAGAAGGAGAACTTTCCAACAAATCACCGAAAGTGCATAAAATTTAAAAAAACAAAAAACAAAAACAACATACATAAATAGATAAACAATTAAAACAAAAACAACCAAACAAATAAATAAATAAATAAAAATTTAACAGAAACGAAAAACAACTCAGTCCTATGCAAATCAATGCAGCAAGCTTGGAGAAGATTGTGCCGGACTGGTCCGAAGTTCAAGAGTATATTATATGATCCCGTTTCAATAAATAACAATGAAAATAAAAGGAACCAGCACACCAACAGTACAATAACCAGCACAATGGCCTAAGAAAACAATGCACAGGTGGCGTTAAACCTAAGGAGACCGTGAACCCTTAGCAGCATTACAGTATCAAACTGAGGAGCTAACGAGGCTCACCCAGAAATCAAAGTTTTGACATAATCACTGGCCTCCTCTGCCGAAACAAAGTCCTTCTCGACACCCTTATATGTGATGCGGAGTCGCGCTGGATGAAGCAGGCCATACCGAACACCGTCAATGCCACGGAGTTGCTGCCTGACCGTGTTGAATGCAGCACGAGCCCGTGCCACCCTGGCGGTGTAGTCGGGGAAGACTGAGATTGTCCGATCTCCAACTTTAATCTGTCGGCGTTCTCTAGCACGTCGTAAAATGTCGACACAGTCAGTGTGGTAATGAAACCTGCATACAATGGCTCGTGGACGGTCGCCAGGCTTAGGTGCGGGTTGGAGGGTCCTGTGCGAACGATCCAAAAGCGGCTCCTTCCCCAGATCAAATGCTTCTTTTAGCAAGGAAGCTACGGCGGCAGTGGTGCACGTGTCAGGGCCCTCCGGTACTCCCACTATCCTAACATTGTTGCGCCGCGATCTGGACTCCAAATCTTCACACTTACTTTCCAGCTTGGCTACATGAGCTGTGAGACCCTTGATAGTGTTTTTCATCTCAGCTATATCATCAGAGCAGACAGTAAGTGCGTGCTCCATCTCCTTCACCGTACCTTTTAGCTCAGACATGGTAGCGTCATTTGCAGCTTTATCGATCGCCAGCTGCGTCTTCACCGCCTGCAGGTCGAACTTAATGGTAGACAAAGCATCACCCAGAGTATCCTGAAGTTCCTTTTTAAAGATGTCGGCGATATCTTTCCTCAGCGAAGCCAGCAACTCGACCTTGAGAGCCTCAATATCAGGATTAGCTTGACATGTGGGGGGCTTTGCAGGAGACGACGGCTCACTCGAGGGTGTGGTCGCGGTTTGCAAACTAGGCCTCAGTTGTGTCTGAATAGTACTGCGGGTTTTAACATTTTTTGCTGCCATTTTACGCCGGCCCGAGTAAAACTTCTCAACAAGACAATCCACAAACCAAAACAGGACTGAAAATACGGCCAAAACGCGCGAATAAATAACAATTTAATCGAAATCGGCGGGAGCTCCCAGACTCGCGTCCTACTCCATCAAAGCTCAACCGGAAGTCCTCCTGAAATATTTACAGAATTTAAAGTTTTCGAGGAATAGAGAATCTGTAGTTGACCTTTGCCAGAACACAGCCTCTTGTATTTGAAGTGCAGTGAAGACTTCCAATTACAGAGATACAGCTGTAAAATAGATTTACAATGGTGGACAATATTAACTGCATTACGTTCATGTCTGGATATACAGTTTTGTGAAAAATTAAGTCACTCTTGCTACTTCCATTAAAATAAGAAGGTAAGTAGCAACCAGGGAGTGCCAACATATGCACTTAAGCAAGTGTTTGGGGAGTTTTGCAAAAGTTTAGGGAGTGTGTTGGTTTGGAGCATTCAGGTCAGACCATGCACTACTCAGAGAAACTGCAAAAAACCCAAAAATCTCTACAAGCCTCAATATTGTGTTAAACAATTAAGCTCATGACAGCACAGTTAGTAAAAGACTAAGCAAGTTTAGGTTGTTTTGATGTTTACCAGGAGAAAGCTTTTCTGTCTTAAATGAACATGAAAGCACAGCTTACACTTCCAAAGGTGCATCTGAACAAATCACAAGACTTCTAGACCAATGTCCTTCAGACAGACACAACCAAAGGGAAGAGTTTTTGGTAATAATGCACAGCACCACATTTGGGGAAATTCAAACCCAACATATCAGCACAAATGTCCCATACCATCTGTGAATCACAGAAAATTTACATAGTGCTTCTATAAGCAACTGAATTACAGGGTGAAAAGATCAGCAGTCTACATCATCTATTGGACAAATGGAGGATCATTTGAAAGCTGAGTAAAGAAAGCAGTATATAGACTTTGAATAAGAGCTGTTTAAGTGCTGCAGTAAAACTGATTAATCAGTCGGCAGCAATTTCTAAGATGAAAAACAGGCTCAAGAGTGGATGTTTTTTCCACCAAAATGTAGGTTTACCTATTAGATCTCTTCCTTGCTTGTCAGGTGACAAAACAGTGGCTATCTTATCTATTACTGTATCGTGAGTCTAAGCATTTCAAGTAATGAAGACTTTATTGTAATTGATGGTTCCATATGCATATCCATATGGGCTTTATAATAACATGCTTGCAGTGCTTCAGTTACCATGGTGAAGGAAAGTAACTCCCTGGTCATTCTCACAAGTTATTTTGAGTCATTATGTTAACTAGCATGTAGAGTATATATAGACAGCATGCATTCATCTAATTCATGTTTTTCTGCAGAACATCTTCAAATGGAGAGTCTGTTAAGGTCTACAAAATATTATATTTTTATGTTTTTGAAAAAAAAAACTAAAATCATGTTTAAAACAAGTCCTTTTAAGACATTTTTGAAACTGTGGAATTGACTCAGCTTTTTGAAATGTTAAGTACACAAGTTCAAAAGCTCTATAACTTTCAAAGAAACGTGTGCTGTATTTCACAGCTGAGGTTAAAATATTAAAATCGATGGAGTGTAGATGTACAGTTCTCTGTCATTCTGAGGATATTTTTATCAGATGTGACTGCAAAGCTGGTAGCCTTTTCCACTTCCCCACTCATACCTAACCTTCAAGCAGATTTTTACCGTAAAGTGTAATACTTTAAGTTTGGGAGAGTTGCTTTTTGATGTGACATAAATGTGAAAACACATTTAGGTCCCAGTCCTAGTAATACCTGTAAAATACACACAGACTCAAAATCCAAAGAGGATACCAGCTACTATAATTTAAGAAAATGATGTGATGCTTTCAGTCGAGACCAAGACGGCTGTAAATATGTCGTAAGTGATGAGCAGGTTTATACGGTTTGAAGAATAGCCGCTCTGAAGAGCCACAGAATCAGGACAGAGCCACAAATCAAGGCTAAAATGAACAAAACTATGACCTCCGTCATTCTTCGGTGTGTTATTTTTTTCACTGCTTGATTATAGACATCCAAGTTAATGATGCCTGAACATCAGCTGTGGCCAAAACCAAATTACTCCATTAAAACAGCAGTGGAGGGCCTTGTTAGCTAATTAACCACAGTAAAAAATCCTAATGTGGCAAATGTAGCGTTCACATGTTTCTTTGTAAAACCTTACTTTTAGCACATATGTGTCACAAAAATAGACCTTCCATCCATCAGAGAGGCACTGCATGCTTGCACACTGGATAAAGGATATTATCACACAACTTAGCAACCTGAAGGTTTGTAGTATGATCCTTCTACATATTAAGGGTTCAGTTTATCTACTATAAGCTGCACCTGAAATGACCCCCTTATTTCTTATAAGGCACTGCATGATACATTTACACATTGAGATTTCAGATACTTTAATAGATGACGGTAAATGTAGTTCTTCGTATATGAAATTGAGCGTGTCTTCGGACATAGCTAAAACGTGTGAGACGCTGTCCAAACACATCTAAATCCTATCACCTCTTTTAAATGGCCTGACTCAAAGGCTTCCGCTCAGCTGCATCCTTCACCGTAAAAATTTCCATTAGTGCACAAGACACCATGTTTCAGGTGTGGTTACATGTTCTGACAGGCACTTTATTTTAAGTATACTGAGGCATTTAAACCCACTCATGAAAAAAGATGGCAGGAAAAATGAAGTTGCTGCATGTGCAACAGAGGCAGCAAATGCATGTCTGCACGCCAGAGAGTTAGCAGCAACTGTGGACGGCTCAAACTGAGAGAATTTCGCTAAAGAAAACAACCCTCTTTCAAATCCAAAGCATGAATCATGCAATGCCATAGAGAGCAATGTCCTTACGTGTGGGAACTCTATTGTTCTTGGCTGGAAAAAGGGAAAGTTAATTGAACCACTTAATTACTGCCCCAGAAATATTATTTTCTGCAAGCACACAAATCTCTCTCTGAAAGCTTTGCAGGTGTCCAACTTGTGGATGTTACATGTACATAATGAAGCGCTGGGATCTCTGGAAAACATTGCATGGCAAATTAATGAGTTTTGCTGGCCAGTCAGCAGTTTGTGAATGTGCTACCACTGCACATTAGATTGATCCAAACAAGCACTTAATACATTGCTTTCTGGTCTGAAGCACACAGAAGGGACCAGAGGCAATCAATTGGCCTGAAACAGAAAAGAAAGGAGGTGCTGAGAGAGAGATAGAGTTAGAGGGGGGGAGACAGAAGGGGTTGGTGGAAGGAGCCAATCCAATCAGGCTGGATGATTATTGCATGTGTAGTAATCAGGTTTTTATATGAAGGACCACAGGAAATTGGTGAGCCAGTCAACATCCAGTCTCATCCATAGCAACAAGCTCTATTCCAAGGCAGTATTTTACAGCTGGCTTGTTGTGCCAGTATTTATCACCAGCATCAGAGGAGATGCAGTCTGAATGTATGCACTGCTCATGTGTTGTTGACACACACAGAAATGATTCAGTGAAGTCAGTGAAATCAGTTTTTTAGAGAGTGCTCTCATGCTGCGAGTTTGTTGTATGAATGCTGTGCTTATAGTTCTCTCTCCCTTTCCACAGTCATGTAAGTGAAATGAACACATTGGAATTGGCTGAGATGGGGAAAAACCCACAGTTGCTTTAATTAAGTGATTACACAAAAAGCACCGGCTAAATAAATCGTTTACGCTCCGTAAAAGCATGAAAATGTGAAGTATAAAATCCCACCTTTGCCCTGTTTCTCTAACATGTAATGTAATGCAATGTTAACCAATGTTAGGTTAGCCTGAAGCACATTTTGATGTAGAATCAGATTTTCTCACAAACAAGCATGACTCAGATTTGTGGCCGGATGAAGATGACGCGGGTCAGCCTTTGGAGACACGAATCGAGCTGAGGTGTGGTTGCTATCGCGTGCAGACAAGCATGATGGGAATACGGGGTACTGGATGTTATCCCGGAGAGCTAATTAATTTTGAAAGCATCACGAAGACCATGCAAGCACAAGGGTACAAGCAGCATGCCACTGCAAGTTGTTGCCCTGACATGAGAAGCCTGCAAAGTGGAATGTGTATTATCAGATATTGCTACTGACTTTCTTCATTATCAGTTATAAATGGTTGAGTAGTATGAGATTGTGTTGTTGGAGACATAAAAGATAGCACATACTTTAATTAGTTGGGGATCCTGGGATATTACAGAGGTTTTGCCAGTAATTTTGTTAGAGAATGCTCTGTATACCTACAGTATTGCAGCACAATGTTTTCCCATTAAAAAGATGTTAGACACAGAGATGGTTTGGCCTTATGTCTAGGATCTCTGTGAAATGAAAATAGTTGTCATACTGCAATTTGTACCTACTTTAACAACAGGGGCTTCACGAGGCATGCAGTGTGTGGTGCATTTGTTCTTTTAGTCATTCTAGTTGTTCCCAAAATGCCACCTCAAATGATTAAAAGAAAAAGAAGGAAAAGGAAACCTCCTCTCCTTCAAGTTGGAATCCACTCTACATCCTCAGTGGGTTTTTTGTCTGTTAATGAATTGGGTCAATATGTTTTTTTAGGGATTAGTTTATGCCTCTTAAAAATCTTCAGTTGAATAAATTGTCTGGATGGTGAAGAATTATTTTACACAGCATGCCAGCATATTCTTGTGAACATATTTGCAATTTCGTTACTTTGTTGAAAAAGTTTTCTTTGTGTGTGCCAGTTGCAGATTTTCTGTATTTGGCTGTGTTTTTTAGTATTCACATCTCATTTTTGTGTTTGGTTGCTTTCTGCGTTTGTTATTCTGAATGCTGCACTTTTTTAATCGTTAAAGATGTTTTTGTGTGCGTTGTCTTCGTGCATGTCTTTTATCGATTTCTAGTACTTTGGTACTCTCAGAACCACCAGACAACACTTGGAGACTGTGAGATTTTTATTGATGTGTCGACCTGTAGAGTGTAGTGTATATTAAGTACAGAATAATTAAATTGATCTAGAAGGGGAAAAAATGCTTTCAAAATAAATATAGTCAGATTTGATAAATTTTGGGTCACCGGAATAGAAAATGATGCTTCAGTTTGTTGGTAGGCTCTAGAGTTCATGATATGCTGGGATGTCAGACTCTTTTGTGGGCCGTGTACAGCCAACTTTGTTCCTGAGTGGGCCAGACCAGTAAAACTTAACTAACTTTCTCTTAGTGTAAAGAAGTTTAACTACACATTTAATCCCTGAGATGTCTTAATACAAGAAAAAGAAGTGCAACTTCAACAGTACTTCTCAGGTTTTCTACATAACAAAGAGATGCTGCTGTAGTAAATGAAAGAAATCTGTTGACATGACTCTTTGGGCATAAACTGTAAGAAATAAATGTGTAAAATTAGAGTTCTGGTATCTCATCGGCCATTGTGTCCTGAAATTATAAAAGTTTAGTCCTGCCAGGTTTAATTGTTTATTTATTACTTTCAAAGTCAAACTAAACTTTATTGTCATCTCTGCTATATACAGTACAGTACGTACTGTATATGTATTGATGTATTTATGGCTATATGGGATGTTTTTATATGTATGAAAAACTGTAACTACAGTTAAATGCATGAAAATACAGTTAAAAGTCCAAAACTTTCAGAACTTTTACCAGTGTTATTAAGATGTTTGTATTGTCCAGGTCCTTTTATTTACTGATTCCTAACCAAGTATCTCTTTGGGAAAAAAATAGGCCTGCACAGGTTTTCAGTATACACAGGTTTTTCTGAGTGTGCACACGGTGTAAAAACATGCCTAAGTGTGACTCAGGTGTTAAAAAAAATCATTAGTGCAAACATGTAATACACTGTCAATTAAGGAACTGGATTCAACTGGATTCCCATGCCTATTAGTGACTGGTGGATAACCAAAGGACCAGTTCCTGCTGCTGTTAAGTATTGTATTCACTGCATACATGTAGTATGGACTCCCATGCAACAAAATACTTTTGGCTTCCTTCTTCCGTGTATGTTTTTTTCATGAAAACTGGGCACCCAGCTAGAAAATAAAATCCCTTTCCTATTAACCAGATGGGTGCACAGCCTGTCGTCAGAGCACTGAATTAAACACTAAACTTTTCAGTTGTGTTTGAGAGCACACCAACTCTTTTCCCTGCTCCTGCACTCAAAGTTATATTCTTAAATTATAAAACAGCAGCATTGCCTTATAACACAGTATACTTAGAATTCTCCAAGTGGCATTCCTGTCTTGTTCACTCTATATGCTGCATTACGCCCTACATGCAGCAAAATGTTCACAGTGAAAGCAAACGGTTATACTTCAGATGAAAAGTCGAGGGACCATAGACATGTCTTTATAAAAGCACATCTTGTAAAACATTTCCTTTTTATTTTGCAATTCTTATTTTTTTCCAGCTACTGAATAGAGATGTGTACTATATGAGAGAAAATCTGTACTAATCCAAAAATGGGTTTAAACTGTATTGAAATTATCTGTTGCAAAATCCTCCTACTGTCGTCAAAGTAGGTGACCACTTCAAGCGCTTTAGGCTCAGCTGACTGTATTATGTTGCCACTGGGGATACATAATCAACTCTCTCAGCATCTGTCGCACCACATGGATTAACAGAGCCGCTGTGGAAATCAACAGCACTCAAACTGGTGCAAACCAGTAGGAGACGCTAACAAGAAGCTCTGTGTTGCTTATACTACAAAGCTGACAACAGTAGTAACGTCAACCGTAATGCAAAGCAAGGGCAAGTTCTATTTAGCTTGACAGCATGGATGGTGAGCTGCTCGCTCCTGGAGCTGAAAACTAACATGAAAAATGATAACAGCTTCGCAGCTTGACCACTAGTCAAGCAAGTGTCTGTGGGGGTGCTTATGAATCTGTTCCTGATACAGTTCACATTGCATGTGTTCAAATAAATGAATAAATAACTAAGAAAAACAGTGAGCTGATTAAATGGTGAACAAAATTAAACATGTTTCTGATCCAATTTTATTTTTAGTTTCCCCTCTAAAAAGTGCCTTTTCAGTTTGATATCAATTATGGAAGAAAGACAGTTTTACTTTTGCTTTGTTTAACTTTGTAGAATTGTTTCTTTGTGTTTTTTAGTATTTAGCTTTTTCTTTTTTTTCTTGTCTGTCTCCCAATTTATCTACTTTTCTGCTTAGCCTCTTAGCTTGATTCAATTCTACTATTTCTGTCCTTCTTCTGTTGTTTTACTTCCCATCTTGGTCTGTTTTTTTCTCTTTTTGAATGCACTATAATCCTCTGTATACCATCTATTCTTTTCTTGGCCTCTTCTCCTCCCTTTCAACAGACATGTGAGCATGGGAGCTGCGAAAGGAACACTAGAAGAAAAAAGCTGAAGCACACACAGGCACACTTCCTTTTAAAGTCATGTCAGTCAAATGTGATGCGTCAATAGTCCACTGTTTTATCACAGCCCACAGTATGTATATCAGATCTCCGATATAAGTGTTCAGTGTTATATTTGAGCTTACTTTTAATTAAATTCAAAACAGGTTTGTACAGGTTGTACATAATGTACAGATTTCATACTTTTGTTTTTGTTTTTTTGTTTTTGTTTTTGCCTGTCCCATTTGGTTCTTTAGCCATCAGAATTGTTGTCTGAAGACCAACAAGGATACCCAATGGATTTACTTTGCCAAATGGATCATCGTGGCATTGCCGTATTGGTCCATTTGATCGACCTTTGTTTTTATTATTTATTATATTTCATTTTCAGATGTTACAAACGGGACAGACATGACTGAGGGATAGGAAAGGGAGAAAGAAAGAGGAAGGAAAAGAAAAACAGAAGGGGAGAGGGACAGTGAGAAAGGGGGAGAGAAAAAAAATCTCCTGGATCACCTGTTGAGAGAAGAAGAATAGAAAACAAGCAAAAAATAAACCAAAACAACATACTAAACACAACACCATCGCATTAATCTAGCTAAGTGTAAACAGCAGTAAATACTAAATATTCTATGTTGTTGTGCAGCACGCAGGACAGACAGCGCACAATGTGCTTTGAAGTAGCAGCCAAGAAAGGTGTAATTTAAGTCTACGAGCAGTGAACATCCGTGTGCACACCTGTGTGGATCAGCGCGCTTGTATTCAAATGGTTTCCACATGTAATGGTCTGCAAGAGGATGTAGCGAGCCATAGCCCCGTCCCCCAGGGCATGAAGCAGGCATGGAGGAGATCCAGGCCCCAGACATCCAGAGGCCTCAGAATGCGAGAGCCCAAGGAGGACCACCGGAGGGGCATCCGTGCCACCCTCATGGGAAGGGCTGAGGATCCCCAGATGAGGCGTCACCCAGAAGCTAGAGGGGGCTGCACCGGCGTGCCCGCCGGCTCTGCCGGCAGCCAGCTGTGCCAGAGTGAACCGAGCCGCAGGCCCAGAGGCTGGAGGCCCGAGGGCCCCCCGCACCCCGAAGGAGGCCCGACCGAGCAACAGGCACCAGGCCCCGCCAGGTAGCCACCGGGAGTGAGCCAGTACATATTTTTGTTTTTAGCACAAACACTGGAAGAGCACAGAGTTTGATTGTAGAGGTGATCATCTTAAATAATTAAAACAACTTAGAAATACAAGAGATACTTATTTGTAGAGTCCTTTTTATATTCCAGTGCTGTTACAAGCCTCTTTTCACGTGTCACAGGTAAAAACAGCGTCTTTGTGCATCTTCAATTATAGCTCCCTAAGCATGGCTCCTAGCTTCTCTGTCCTTGTTACATTTTGAATTGCATTTTGAGATGTCCTTAAAGATGACACACTGAGATTGATTTTTGGGTCACAGAAAGCAGAACAAAGGAAAGAGGATACAAGGAGGCACAAAATAGAGAAATGTGTTGCCCTTGTTAGTTGTTGGTCTGTTTGCGTGCATCCTGCCTCTTGCTGAGATGTTTTTCCCCCTGCTGTTTCCTTAAATCCAGGCCTACATTTGACTCCTCTGATAACAATACATCAGCATTATTTTGCATACTATTTACAATATGTGCTTTTATGGTCAAAAGTTATGCTCGTCAAAGCAGTTTTTTAAAATTTTCTCTAATCAGTATCAGGTCAAAAGTATACATACATGCTGAAACGAGCACACCCTCGCTGGAGCCATTAGCGAGCTTGAGTGGATTTAAATTGGCAGGTTTCCTGGCATAGACCTGGCTTTTAGTGAGGCTGGGGCTTTGGAGAGACCATTGCAGAAACATCATGATCACCTGCTTTATCCATCACAAAACCAGTTTTGATGTGTGTTTGGGATCATTGTCCTGGTTGAACATCCAGTTGTGTTCTAGTTGCAATCATTTAGCTGTTGATTTAAGATGAACTTGAATAATTTAGACGTAGTCCTCCTTCATTATTCTATCCTCTTTGTGTAATTAGCAGTACCACTGGCAGCTAAACAGCCCCAGAGCGTGATGCTACCATCACCGTGCTTGAGAGCTGGTACAGGTGTCTTAGGTTTAAAAGCCTCACACTTTGACCATAAAACTTCCTCAGGAGGCAGAGTTAGACTGTGTTGATTTTAGAGTAATGGCTGCACCACCGGCTCAGTTCATGCTAATATACTGTAAAGCTCCCTTCCCTGTGGACATGCTGCCAGAGAGAAACTAAAAGCTATGAGTGAGCATGTTTCACTATAAGTTAATATGTCTTGGCCTTTTTCAAGCTACAAGAACTGTCAGCAACACTTCTTTGAGCCTATAGGTATACTTTCGACACTGAGCAAAAATTAAAACTAATTTCAAACGTATGCACCTAATTCTTGTTTTGTTTTTGTTTTTTAAATCATAAAAGACGCATACTGTACAATCATTCCACCCTGGAAAAACAACAGCTCAAAGAAATTATTAAAAGCCCCAAATTACAATGGCATTCATCTCCATGATAAGTGGATCTAAACTTCTGACCGAATTCTAAGTAGGCATGTCCACTTTGCACTATCTGGGTAATATATGCTAGCTGTGTGTTTTTGCAAAGGTCACAATATAAACGTGACTGAGTGTCACAGTCAGCTGAAACTGTTTACTGTACATTGCCTGTGCTTTCTTGCCACCCAAGGCAACAATTGCAGTAAATTCATTACGCCATAAAACCTATTATGCCCTCCATTAAAAGTCCATTATGATGGTGCTGTTGGAAAATAGGAGGTGGATGCTGGCCCTCTGGGTATCAGTCACAGATGCTTAAGAGGGGGACAATTAGAGGACTTCAGCATATTAAACAGCATTTATCTGATACATATCAAATTAGTTAGTGATTTATTAATTTATTGCTACGTTTGCTCAGTCAGTGTCTTTATTTTTCTCGTGATAAAGAAGTTAGGCTGAACAGTATTCTGAGTAAATCTTTGGTCTTAAGTTCTTTTGAATAAAAGATTAAGACAACAACACCTGTCAGTCACCGCACAGCTTAAAGATCTGCAAAGAGACAAAAGAGGGAGAGAAAAAAACACCAGAGAGGCAACAAAACTGTTCTCACATTTCCTGTGTCCAACCTCATTAAAGTGACAAATAAGCTCATCAACACATTACATTCAACGTCCCTGTACTAGTTTTATCATGGACAAGCCAAGGGACTTGTTGATGATAAGATTATGTTTATGACAGCATCTCCAGCACCTGGAATCTTGCTCTGTTTTGTCAACATGTTTAGTTCACAACTAATGCAGTTTGCTCAGAGTCAATCACCCGAATGTGGCATTCCCTTGAGTGTCCGTTGACTGACAGATCAAATTATAATACTCCACATGTGAAGGATTGCTGAGCAATTTCCGCAAACTGCCCAGAGAGATTGGATAGCAGAGAGGAATTTAGGCTAAGGTGACCCTGCTGACAAGATGCTACGGTTTCTCTTTAATTTGGTATTCAGAGAAAGAGGCTAAGAGGACAGTGGACAAATGAACAAATGCTGCAGTGGGGAAGTCTGTCTCTACAAAATGTTTCATGGCAGTGTTCAAATGTTGATAGTTATTTTATTTCAGCTCTGGATTTTTCCGTGGGGGGGAAACAGTTCCCAAAGCAAACAAAGACGAGGATTGTTCTTCTGCCCAGTGTGAACTAATTTTGTTCTTGTGTCAGAAAAAAAAAGATACTTCTCTTCGGCATTACTACTTTCAGTCCAGAGTTACATTTAGCTGCAAGCCCGCCACGCTCTCTCTTCCATGCAGTAACACATTTATCTTTTGTTCTTTTGTTTTGTCTCCGCTCATTCGGGGGAATGTCACTTACCTCCAAAATTGTGATGGCTGAAGCAGAAGGTATTTGTTTTCACTGCCTGTTTCACAAAGCTGGGCTCATTTGTCAAAATGACCGTGATCTGAGGGCTTTGCCCCAACGCCGTTTGTCTTGTATTGATCGCCCTTTGTCACGCTTGCCTCTCTTGAAGGTGATAGGCACTTTCTCTTTTCTTTCATTCTGTATAGATTATCTTTTTTACAATCTTGTTAAGGTTGCAAAAGTTGATATAGGCTACAACTGACATAGGCTCACCAAAAATTGGACAATAGAAGATTGGAAAAACACTTCCTGGCCTGATGAGTCTTATTTCTGCTGTACCATTCAGATGGCAGTGTCAGAATTTGGTGCAAACAACAATGTATGATTTTGGCTTGTATCATTAGTTCAGCCTGTTGGTGGGAGTTTAATTGCGTGAAGGATTTGACACACTGTGGGCCTCTTTGTAGCACTCTGAGTATTGTTGCTGACCATGTCCGTACCTTTATAGCCACAATGTGTCCATCTTCTGCCACGCCATGTCATGACGTGACAGTGGGCACACTGAATACTCAAATGGCTACTACAGCCTCCAAATCTCAATCCTTTAGAGCAGTGGTTCCCAAACCTTTTTTGCTGGGCCCCCTTTGTTTTACAAGAAAGATGTTCACGCCCCCCCTAGAAGGCGGGCCCCACACTTTGGGAACCTCTGCTTTAGAGCATCTCTGAGATGTAATGACATGGGAGATTTTCACTGCTTAGGAGCAGACACAATAATACACATCTCCAGGCTTAACTTCATTTTGCTGGTATGTGATTCCAAAAAATATAGGCTCCTCTGGAACTAAAGGAAAACTGATGCCTGTGCGCTCATGCATTAGGGAAGCCTGATCTCTTGATTGCATTATATCTGAGAAATAATCTACTGCAGAATTCCAGCTATTTACTAAAGATGACCATAAAACTATATGTGATTAAAAAGATTATTAGATAATTATAATTATAAGAATTATTCTATGATGTATGAAAGTATGTATTCTGATTACAAAAACAATAAGCATGTCCATCTCAAACCTGTCTCTGAAGAATCTACTATTGTTAATAATACTGTTAATAATACAGCTAATACTGAAAATCTGTCCTCTGGGTTTCAGATTGACTGTATCCTTGTAACAGTGAAAAATGTGTCAAGTCGAGATGTAGAAGAAATGCTGCTCATGCCAATGATAAGAGTCCTTGTCTGACAGAAAAACTCTGAGCAAGATAACAATGATGGGTAAGCCCTAGTATGGCTTTTATAAAATAGCTTAAAATTGTAGTTTACAACTGCATTGATATTGTAGTTTCATCTAATTACAATGCCTAACATCATTTATGACATTTATTGGCAAAAAGTGGGCCCAGGCATACACATGCCAGATGTCTGCTCAGCCAATTGTTGTTCTTTATATCCTCCTAATGGTGATTCATTAGTCCTAAAGTGTTGATCATAATAAGAAATACATTGAGAATCCAATGAAGATGAAAGGATGACAGCAAAAAACAGTGAAAGAGATTTTGAGAGTGTCTGAAGGGTTTCAATCATCAAGTCTGTGTGAAGGTTTTCAGCCAAAATAAATGCTCATAAAACTCTTCTTAATGCATGTGTAGGTGCTTCACAGTAGCTGCAGGCAAACAAACCCGAAGGCCATTAAAGGTTTATCAGAGGTTTGCAGTAGCTTGGACAGAGCTGCTCACAAACAGATGAATATGTTTCTGTGGCATTATCAACATCAGCTTAAATGGCTAAACGGGCGCCTGCCTTTCTCCGGGATAATGGGACCCGTGTCCAAAGACAAATATGCTCTTTAAATCCAGCTGAACAAAACCTAAAGAGGCAGCCTTCCCTCTAGTGCTAGCATCAAGATGACATGAACACACTGACCCCACAACACCACATATTTCAGATAAGCCCCCAGGTCAGAAACAATATGGTGTGGACATGACCCCCATTAAATTCTTCCAACACATACATATGAGCAACCCAAATTTCCACCTGCCTGTGTGCAGCACTCGCAGCAGCTTAGCACCCAAGCTGAAGAGGGCTCAGTTTGCAAATGACAGCACCAGCAGAGTTAAATCCATCTAAATGTCCTGAAATGACTCACACGGAAAGGTTTAAATGCTATATCTGAAAAGGTCAACAACCACCAGACCCGACAGCTGTAATGACCATCAACAAGACCTGGGTCACACAGGACTTGCAAGTAATCCCTTCCGCTTGTTTCATCCTGCTATCCTGGAGAGATCAAATGGGTGGCAGTTACAGTATACATGAACAATAACCCACACATGTGCTTCCAGTTATAGAATAATTGCAAGTCTCACTAGGAAAAAACATGTTTCACAACCCCCCCCCCCCCCCCCCCCCCCCCCCCCCACACACACACACACACACACACACTGAGTAGTGAACTGATACATGCCATTGTTTATTTCTTGTTTATTTCTACATTACTTTAACATACCAATTTGCACATTCACTCAAGACAATGAGTCAACATCAGTATCTCAGGCCCTGGCTAGTTGGTGACCATGTGAAAACCACCAGTTAATAGCAAAAAATGTGCAAATGTTCTCACCTGGTGGGGAAGTGGTTGTTGTTGTATACAGGAAGTGCAGAATTATTAGGCAAATGAGTATTTTGTCCACATCATCCTCTTCATGCATGTTGTCTTACTCCAAGCTGTATAGGCTCGAAAGCCTACTACCAATTAAGCATATTAGGTGATGTGCATCTCTGTAATGAGAAGGGGTGTGGTCTAATGACATCAACACCCTATATCAGGTGTGCATAATTATTAGGCAACGTCCTTTCCTTTGGCAAAATGGGTCAAAAGAAGGACTTGACAGGCTCAGAAAAGTCAAAAACAGTGAGATATCTTGCAGAGGGATGCAGCAGTCTCAAAATTGCAAAGCTTCTGAAGCGTGATCATTGAACAATCAAGCGTTTCATTCAAAATAGTCAACAGGGTCGCAAGAAGCATGTGGAAAAACCAAGGCGCAAAATAACTGCCCATGAACTGAGAAAAGTCAAGCGTGCAGCTGCCAAGATGCCACTTGCCACCAGTTTGGCCATATTTCAGAGCTGCAACATCACTGGAGTGCCCAAAAGCACAAGGTGTGCAATACTCAGAGACATGGCCAAGGTAAGAAAGGCTGAAAGACGACCACCACTGAACAAGACACACAAGCTGAAACGTCAAGACTGGGCCAAGAAATATCTCAAGACTGATTTTTCTAAGGTTTTATGGACTGATGAAATGAGAGTGAGTCTTGATGGGCCAGATGGATGGGCCCGTGGCTGGATTGGTAAAGGGCAGAGAGCTCCAGTCCGACTCAGACGCCAGCAAGGTGGAGGTGGAGTACTGGTTTGGGCTGGTATCATCAAAGATGAGCTTGTGGGGCCTTTTCGGGTTGAGGATGGAGTCAAGCTCAACTCCCAGTCCTACTGCCAGTTTCTGGAAGACACCTTCTTCAAGCAGTGGTACAGGAAGAAGTCTGCATCCTTCAAGAAAAACATGATTTTCATGCAGGACAATGCTCCATCACACACGTCCAAGTACTCCACAGCGTGGCTGACAAGAAAGGGTATAAAAGAAGAAAAACTAATGACATGGCCTCCTTGTTCACCTGATCTGAACCCCATTGAGAACCTGTGGTCCATCATCAAATGTGAGATTTACAAGGAGGGAAAACAGTACACCTCTCTGAATAGTGTCAGGGAGGCTGTGGTTGCTGCTGCACGCAATGTTGATGGTGAACAGATCAAAACGCTGTGTTCACTGCATCATTCCATGTTTGGCACTGATCACCACCTGCACTCATGTATATATCATGTATATATCTATCTATCTACTTAGCACTTTTAATTCTTATTCTCATTTTTATTTTCATGTCTATTTAAGCTTAATTTATAACAGTATTTATAACAGTATGTTTGCACTGAAGCACCGCAGCAATTTCCTAATGTTGTAAACCCGCTCAACATTTGGCAGTAAAACCCTTTCTGATTCTGATTCTGATTCGTTTGAGTGTCCTTGCAAAGAAAGGTGGCTATATTGGTCGCTGATTTGTTTTTGTTTTGTTTTTGAATGTCAGAAATGTATATTTGTGAATGTGGAGATGTTATATTGGTTTCACTGGTAAAAATAAATAATTGAAATGGGTATATATTTGTTTTTTGTTAAGTTGCCTAATAATTATGCACAGTAATAGTCACCTGCACACACAGATATCCCCCTAAAATAGCTAAAACTAAAAACAAACTAAAAACTACTTCCAAAAACATTCAGCTTTGATATTAATGAGTTTTTTGGGTTCATTGAGAAAATGGTTGTTGTTCAATAATAAAATTATTCCTCAAAAATACAACTTGCCTAATAATTCTGCACTCCCTGTATTTGCTAGATGTTATTAGCAGTGGCTGTGAAACTGATTGCTGAAGCCCACTTGTGTATTACAGAGTGGTCAATGGCTCCTGGCAAATACCAGTCCATCCATCCATCCATTTTGTGTGCACATGTGTGAGATTAATGTGTGTATGTTAGGTTGTTTATTTCAGACTGAGGGTGAAAGGAAATCATTCCAACAAATGCTGTCTGTTTCCAGTTTACATTACATGTTATCAAATTTCACTACAGCCTAAAAAGCAGATGTTGACTGTTTGGAGACAAGTTGGTGTCTTCCAACTATGGAAAACCGCATCAATCTGCTAGCAGCTAAAGCAATTACAGAGGTTTTTGGTGCAACAGCCTCTTTCACCCAGCAACAGCCAGCCACCACTCACCAACTGGTTGGGGATTGCACCTTAGTAACAGGAGGTTGCAGGGGTCACTGAACAGTCTCTTCACCAGTGTGACTGAGCCCTGAAACACATTTTATGGCAGGGAGATATTGAATCACAATGATAGAAATCAATTAATCCACTTTAGAGGCTATCTTTTATTAAACTGCTAATGTGATATAAGTTTGCATATAATCATTTATTTAAATGTAATCTCAATGACACAATAATGTAGGTATTAATAGCCACTTATCCACACTGGTGCTGCTTCCTGCATTACTTGAAGCAGTTATTCCCACTTTGTTTTGAATGCGTCTTACAGATTATAGATAAGTTAGCAAGACAAAATACAATTTAAAGGCTCATATGTCCTAAACTATTCACAAATGGTCATATTAGGTGGCAAGTGATCACAATATGAGCAGAGCCGAATTTCTATTTATCCTAACACATATAATAAATTATCTCTAAGGGATCTTAAATTTGATATCTTCCTAGGAAAACAGCATACTGATAACAAACGGATCACATCAAAAAGAATCCAATTAGGAAATCCGTTATGCTAATTGACAGAGGAGAAAAAAGCTTTTCAGGCGTCTTATTGACACTTCTAATCACTTTACAGTTTGTGATGCTCTAATTTAGCACATGAACCACCATTATGAGTTATTAGGTTAAAGGGGCACTACATCTGGCACTCCACACTCTGTTTCACACTCATTAGCAGCTCATTAGGAGGGTGGTGCTTGCAGAAATATTATGAAAATAATTTTGTAAATATTGTGCAGATGGTGCATTTAAATCAAATCCCCTTTTCAGTTTGACTTCTTTCATTTAGCCAATTGCTAAAAATTAAACTATTCATTTTAATCTGGTAGATGACACAATGAAAATGTTTCAGCTCTGTCTAACATGTCAGCTCTATGTTAAGGAGAAAATAAGGTTGCCTTGCAGGTATGTGCGAACATTTTTAGCTGTATGGGAACCTACACTCACTGGTCACATTCTTAATGGTATAGATTTAACAAGGTGCTAAGATTTTGATTTTTGCTCAGTCTCAGCACAGTTGCTACAGATTCGTTGGCATCACATCAATATGTGAATCTCATCCCAAAGGTGCTGGTGACTATGGAGCAAATTTGAGTTCAACAACTCATTGTCATGCTTGAGATGATCTGAACTTAGTGATATGCATTATCCTGCTGGAACCAGCCATCAGAAGATGGTACACCGTGTTCATAAAAAGATGAATACTGTCACCAACAATACTCAGGTACACCATTACACCAGCACTCACTGGATATTTTCTCTTTTTGGACCATTTTCCATTAACAGTAAGTGAAATACTCAGACCAGCTCATGTTCAGAGTCACAATCACCTTCTTCCCCATTCTGATGCTCTGAACTTCAGCAGGTCGTGTTAACCATGTGTAAATGCTGAGTTGCTACCACATGATTAGCCGATTAGATATTTGCATTAATGAGCAGATGAACAGAATTCACACATAGGTATGCTTGGCATTTGTGAGAGATTTATTGGCTTGTGCAGTTGTCAAGGATAACAACCAGTCACTCACAAGGCAAGTTAACCACTCTTCAGTTGGCAGCAGGGTGATTATTCACTGCCAGTTTTTAAGCTAAATGGTGAAAGAATCCAACTCAAACTCATTTTCACAGCACTGTTCGGTTGGTTAGTGGCAGTGCTGGTGCATTTAAATAAACCTGACTTGACTGGCTGGTACCTGCAGCCGCTCTTGAAAAGTTGACTTTTCTTAACTTTATCTGTCTTGCAAGCACCGTGAGCAAAGTAATGATAGAGAGGCAAAATTCAGTTTGGAAATGCATGACATCGCCTCATTAAAAGGTGAGAGTGTTAAAGCCTGTGAGAATCATTCCCAAGAGTTACGGCTATTGTTTAATTAGAAACTGCACAAAGTTTTAGCTCCAAAATATGCTATACTAACACATTATTAAAATATATTCAACTTAGCCTTTAAATATAGAGGATAAATACATGAATTGGCCTTTTTTAAAAACATAGTTTCACTTTTTAACAGGGTCATACAACTGTACTGCAAACTGAAGTCAAACCACATCAGGTTTCATGTTTGCTGTTTCACAGTTTCCTCCTAGCCTCAATGATGTTTGAAGTCCTGTCCTTTCATATACATTTTCCTCACTATTGTAAAGGAAAAAATTATATATATTTTGGTGTCCAAGTATGATATATTTGGATCTAATAGTACTATCTGGTTAGCTGTCCTTTTAGATTATGACTGTAACTTTTTAATGCATAATAAAGAGCATATTTCATAGTTCCAGTTCAGTTTTTAGCCATACAACAAACTGCGTGGCTGAAAATTGAAGTGAAAAGTTGACAATTAGTAATGATTTTACCTTTGATAGAAGGAGTGGGATGAACACAGCCAAACTCACAGGGCAACCTTTCACCAATAAACAGAACAAGGACCCCCAAAAATCAATGAGCTTATTATGATGAAGACCTGATCTCAAACTGACTGAGCTTTGAGAGTGTGGCAAGTGTAGCTTTCAACTTGAAGACTAGAGTAAAGATATGAGACAACAGCACAAATATCAGGAGCTGAAAGTGGCTGTAGTGAAAGCCAGCGAGAGCCTCACAAAGGACGCTATGAATCAGCTGTTGATGTCAGCAATGGATTTTTCACAAAATGACTGAATGAACATGATTTTGTTTGGTGTCTGTGCAACTACTTTTGAAATCTGTGTAAGCTGTCCATGAATTTGTTTAAATACTTAGAATTACACTGTGTAGTCGTTAGTCCTGGATTTGAATCCATCAGCTAGCTCGGATCTTTCTGTTAGGAGTTTGCATGTTTTACCTGCGTACCAATCTCATTTGCCTATGTGGGTTGTCACTGGGTAATGTGGTTTCCTACCAAAGACATGTTATGGTAATTGTGATTCTAAATTGCTTGTAGGTGCAAATGTCTAACTGTCTCTCTGTGTCAGATAGGCCGGCGATCTGGGTACCCCACCTTTTGGATGAATGCATGCATGTGTGAAAATTCTTAAGGTGTTCGGCAGTATGAACGATCACTTTAAACTACATTTTTATAACACAGTATCATAGTATCTTTTTCTGCATTGTATAAAGAGGATTAGCATGTAACTGAAGGACAGACAAGTGAAGTTCAGTGTATTTTTCTAACCTTGGACTGACGATGCTCTCCCTGGGGTGCACTATGACATTCTGTGTGTAACCGAAAGTGCATTTGAATGAGTCAGCGTGGTTCGGCTGCTCAGCACTCACTACCGCTCTCTATTACCATAATGATGACTCAGTCCTGCTCTCTCCCACCTCATTCTGTCCAGTCCTGTCTCTGTCCTTAGCCCTTCTCTTCTTTGTTGCCTCTCCTTCCACCGTCCTGTCCTTCATCACCTTGTCATCTTCTATTCTTAGATTGCTCTGTCATGTCTTGGCCGCTGCTTTCTTCCTTCCACTTCTTTATACCTCTCTATTGCTGCGTGTTATAGTTGTTTTAGTACTGGGGGTGAACGTATTTTAAGCTCGGTGTTGTGTAAAAAGAGTTCAGTGTCCTCATTAACTGTAGAGCCTGAGTTAGTGGATACTAGCCAATGTGTGCTCAAGCTGTTGCGCCTTGAGCCCAGCTTCCCAGATCTTACCAGTGCTGGAAACAGAATCTGCTTCACTACATTCAATAGACAGATAAGAAAAAAAGATAGACAGGCAGACTAGCACGCTGTGCCATTCTTCACAGATATGGGGGTGTGCACAGGCTGCAAGAAATTTCTGGAAGTGGATGGTGTTAGCCTGCTATTGTGCTATGGTGTCTAAAATCGGATATGATAATAGTCTTAATTTCCTCCACCTTCAGTCACAGCCTCGTGGGATATTATTTAAACTTTCAAACCTATATATGTAAATGTAATTCAGGGTCAAATAATGGATAAAATTGTAAAACTAAGAAGTAAAAGTACTGCAGAAATTGAAAAAAAAAGACATATTTCTGTAATACTCAGCTTTTCAAAATATGCATTACTGAAATTGTCATTTCAATAGAATGCAGAAAAAGAGGCAATACGTTACTTTGTTTTTTCATTAGTCATTCATCCGGTGTCAAAACTGCTGCCAAGGTGGTCACTGTGAGAGAGTGGTGAAATAAATAAATAAAGTAGGGGATGTAATTTTGAGTTGTGTCCTGGCACAGCTGAAAATTGTTAGATTTGATACTGTGCCAGAATGAATAATAATAATAACAATATTTTAAAACCAAGGGCACGAAGGGAGACTTCGCCCTCAGTACGATAGAAATGAAAACCAGAGGCTATCCAAGACACACAGATTTGATAAATTAATCAATTACACATTTTTTCATGCCAACGACTCGATAATGAACTAATAAATTGATTTTTTTTACTTGAGAAAATTGAATTCAAAGTAAAACAGATTTTTGAAGCCTTGACAAAGCTCATTACACAAAGTCACTGAAGCCGTTAATGAGCTGCATTTTTTTTTCTCTTCCCACTGATAACAAAGTCTGTGAATGCATCGAGAGCTTATCGAGACTGAAGGCTGGAAAAATCCAGTACATGGGTTTATAACAATTAAACAACAAAGGTACCAACTGATAATTTACCACACACACAAACACACACACACACACACGCACAGTGAGCAAAAATGCACTCCAGAGCAGAAAACAGAAAACTCCAGTAACAACTTAGCGAAGTCAAGATAAACATATTGATTATTTTCGGGTGATTGTAAACATCTTAACATCAATAAAATTACAATTACATACTAGCAAAATATGCGCTCGTGAGTCAGAACTGATTCTTTTATTGTTATATTTCAATATGCAGGAAATCTAAACCTAAACTTTTAGTTTATACTGAGTTTTTAAAGCCCATACAAGGAAAATTATTTTTCATGTCTCACGAAGATAGGCAGAATCCTTGTCTGTGAGGAAATATATGATTCATATCTGTGTAGTTATATTGTAAGAAGATGTCCGTGTCTCTTAAAACTTAATGCTAGAAGTTGTCTCCTAGATTTGTACTTATATTTCTGATGCTACCAGCGAATCCAGTGACTTTATTAATACTTTATTGTGAAAGAGTTAACAAGAAAATGCCAGTTTCACGGGGAAATAGCACTCAGGAGTCCTTCTTCTATGGCTTGAAGGTTGTTCAGATTAAATTTATAACTCCAGCACACCTCCCCTGCTCCGCATGAAAGTAATGATGAATAACCAAAATTATTTTGTCTTCTTGCAAGCTCACTGAAATCCTGTGAAGTCCTATTAAAATTAACCTAATCTTGGTTAGATATAGTTAGATATAATTTACAAGACTTGGTTGCATATGCACAAAATGTTAAATCATGAATTAATTGTGACACACCATTTTTTTTAAAAGGTTGATACCAAAACCTGATTATTGGCAAATCTGCTGAGTCAAGAAATCATTTAAATAGTGATTTCTTGGCAAAGTGAAGTTGGCTACAAGCCCTTAAAAAGAAGCACATCATGCCACAATCTAAAAGGAACTCAAGAAAAGAAACAAACTCATTGACATTTCTCAGCCTGGAAAAGGTGGCAAAGCCTCTTCTAAGGCTTTCTAACTCTTACACAGCATTACATAAAAAGAACATCAGATGAACAGTCATGGATGGCGGTGGCAGTGTGATGGTCTTGGGCTCTTTGCTGGAGACCAAGGAAATCCTGAAGAACATCAGACCCTGAGTTTATGCCCTGAAGCTTAAGCACACTAGGGTCATACAACAGCGACAATGGTCTAACAGCATACCAGCATCTCCACCTCTGAACAGTTAGAAAAAAGCAAAATGAAGGTTT
This sequence comes from Rhamphochromis sp. 'chilingali', assembly GCF_963969265.1. NCBI lineage: Eukaryota > Metazoa > Chordata > Actinopteri > Cichliformes > Cichlidae > Rhamphochromis > Rhamphochromis sp. 'chilingali'. The sequence continues at coordinate 23,497,938 of NC_137935.1, read as the reverse complement.
TGGAGATGCCAAGTCAAAGTCTGGACTTTAATCTGATCGAGATGTTTTGGCTTAAATTTAAACAGGACATTCATACTCAGAAACCCTTCAATGTTGTTGAATTAAAACAATCCTGCAAAGAAGAGTGGGCCAGAATTCCTCTACAACACTCATTGCTGGTTATGCCAAATGCTTGACTGCAGTTTTTGCTGCCAAGGGTGGCACAAGCAGTTATTAGGTTTAGCTGTGTTTTCACCTGTTGGCCATCCTTTCGTTATCCTGTGTATTTAGGTCCTTGGTTTCCTTGTCACAACGCTGTCATGTTCTCATGTTGTGTGCGCTCCTGTCTGTTAGTCAGGGTTTGTGGTTTCAGTTACTCCAGTTCAGCTCTGCTTGTTATGTTGTTCAATCAGCCATCTGCCAGAAAATAATGTGTGTCTTAAGTTAAGCCTGTCTGCCAAGTCCTACGTTTTGGGTCCTCTCTCTGCCTGCCACACAACCAGCCCATGACAGTACTTTTTTGGTTTATTTAGTGTATTTTCAGTTTTTGGTACTCTTGCCTTTTTTATTAAGCTGATTGATATTTTTTGTAATCTTATGCAATTAAGCTCATTCAGCAAGTTCTGCTTTTAGTATTTCAAATATTTTTGAGCATTTCGAGCCAAATTTTCACATTTTTAGCTTTCACATTCCATTTTCTCTAGAGAAATGCAATTTTTTATTTTATTTATTTATTGCTGTACTTGAGCATGCTAGACCCTCAGCTTCTGGGAAGCCACTTTAAACTGCAGGACAATTGCATATGTGGAAGGTTAGCTCTCTGTAGCACTGCAGTCTAACAATCTGAAAGCAGCGACTCTCAGAAAGTTTGGTGAAGGTTTGCAAATAATTGGAATCTAATTTATAAACCCAGATAATCTGCCAGCACATTGCAATCAATCTGACTCACTCTTTACACAGTTTGTCAGCACTTTTTTTTGCAACAGGTAGGTTGCCAACTAGATCCAGTGTGCTTATGTTCCTATATAAGAGCAAGGTTGGTGAGTGCCAATGGCATTTTGCAGTTAAATCACCATCTAGCTGCAACTACGTCACTACTGTGGGCGGAATATCTGAAGTTTTGTGCATGTAGATGGCAACAGATTTGTCATTTCCCCTATTTTTCACAGTTATTCTGCATATTACTACCAACATATATATATATATATATATATATATAAAAACACCCAGCACGCCCCTGCGGGCGGTTTATCCTTCAAGCTCGGGTCCTCTACCAGAGGCCTGGGAGCTTGAGGGTCCTGCGCAGTATCTTAGCTGTTCCCAGGACTGCGCTCTTCTGGACAGAGATCTCCGATGTTATTCCCGGGATCTGCTGGAGCCACTCACCTAGCTTGGGACGGAAGTGAGAGGTAAGTGACGGTAAGTGACGGAAGTGATGTTGTAGGTGACGTCAGACGCCGGAGATTTTGGCGGAGAAAAAGCAAATGGTAGCATAGAGTTTAACAAAGGTTTTCCAAGCTTCAGTATTACCAAATATACTAATCAATTGTCATATAACTAACAACATCTGTTTTATCATCTCTAACACCCTGGAGGACAACGGGGAGAGTTTAGACGCTCTCCAAGATTACATCGACCGCTGTTTTCAAGATTTAGTAATGCATAAGGCCCAGAGTGCATCTTCCCCGGCCAAAATCGAGACGCCGTCATCGAAGAGAAGTCGCCAGGCAGACTCCCCCGGTACAACATCGCCTGCCGGCAAAGACATCGCAGAAATCCTGGAGTCCATCGACAAGCGATTGTCCAGTTTCGATGCGAGGCTGTCCCTGGTGGAGATCTTACACCGGGAATTTAAATCTCTGAGAGAATCCCTGGAATTCAGCCAGCGGCAGGTGGAAACGCTTGCCGCTGAAAATGCCACGCTACGGGAGTCGGTTAAATCTCTCACCGATAACGTGACCCAGCTAAACATTGAAAATAAAAAAATAAAAGAGTCCGTTATCGATTTACAAGCCCGTAGCATGAGAGATAATCTTGTGTTTTCTGGTATTCCAGAAACTGCCGGAGAGGACGCAGAGGCAACGGTGAAAAGCTTCATTAAAATCCACCTGAAGCTGCCGGAGGACACCGTAAAGAACATCGACTTCGATAGAGTACATCGCTTGGGGGGCGCGCGGTCGCGGACCGGGAGACCACGGCCTATTGTGGCCAAATTCAGCCAATTCAAACAAAAGGAACAGGTGAAGAGTCGCGGCAGAGAGCTGAAAGGAACGGACTTCAGCGTGAACGACCAGTTCCCCAAAGAGATCCTGGAACGACGCAAGGTCCTGTTCCCAGTTCGACGTAGCTTTATCCAGAAAGGCTCCCGTGCTGTCATCGCTGTGGACCGGCTCTACGTGGACGGACAGCTGTACCGCGACCCCGGCACCACACCGTGGTTATACTGACTGCACTCCAGATAAGAACCCGCTACACTCTTTTCTTATTCATTCACACTTTCTCCTTTAAAATGTGTTTAACCTAGTAATATCAGTAGGATGTCATAGCAGATATAACACCGTCACCCTCCGTCATTGCTTTAATTGGAATGTTTCCGTTTCGTCTCTTTTTTTTTGTTGTCGCTCACAGTTCATGTGGTTTCTTTCTTTCTCTTGTCTTTCACTGCTGTGGTCACCTACTTCCCCACTCACCTACAAACAACACCCTCTATTTCTACATATTTTCACAACACGATCACGCAAACACATCAGCTCAACGGCAGCACATTCACAACAGCCTCACAGCACGCACAGACTTGCAGGACACATAAGCAAGCCACGCTTGTTCATATTAGTGAATATTCACACACATAGTCAGACTTATGGAGTCTCTCACCACACTTCTTTTTCTCTTTCTATTTACAAACAAGGGATGTTTCCATATTCTCTCCACCTGTCTAAACGAAACACCCAGCATACATCATTAGACATACACGCACAATTAAGGGCATGCTGAGGTTTGTCACATGGAATGTAAATGGAGCTGGCACCAGAGGAAAGAGGTTAAAAATATTTAACCAGCTTAAAAAACTACAGGCAGATGTTGTTTTATTACAAGAAACTCACAAACCTGTCACAGGTTTAAATGAACTTAAAACACCTGAGTTTCCTAACGTGTTTGCAGCCGGTTATAATTCTAGACAACGGGGAGTAGCAATTTTAATACATAAAAATGTTAATTTTACAGTACTCGATACAGTTATAGATCCAGAGGGTAGATTTCTAATTATTAAACTATCAATATTGAACAAAAAACTATGTATTGTTAGTATATATGGTCCAAATGTTGATGAACCCTCATTCTTCCACGGTTTTTTTAGTGCACTCTCTGAACACCTTGATTGCACACTCATTCTTGGCGGTGACCTCAACCTTGGACTAAATGAAGAAATGGATAGGCTCAACACAACAGGAACTCAGCGTAATTGGCAGTCCACAAATATAATCAAACAGTATATGAACGACTTTGGTCTTTGCGATGCATGGCGCTCTCTTCACCCCACCAGTAAGGAATATACTTTTTTCTCGCATGTTCATCACTCTTACTCTCGTCTGGATTATTTTTTGGTCAGCAGCTCACTGCTGTGTGACATTTCAGACACTGAGATTCATCCTATAGCTGTCAGCGATCATGCTCCTGTATCTTTAACACTAATGCACAAGAATAATACTACGCCAAGTAAAAACTGGAGATTTAATATATCACTACTTAAAGATGAAGACTTTATTAAATACTTTAAAAAGGAATGGACTTCATATTTAGACTTTAATGACACTCCCGGAATATCTGCTTCTGTTCTATGGGAAGCAGGGAAAGCTGTGATGAGAGGTAAAATAATTTCTTTCTCATCACACAAAAAGAAAGAAGAAAACAAAAATATTCAGGAATTAGAAAAAAACATCAAATCACTAGAAGAAGCCTACGCGTCCCACCAAGATCAGGAAACATTGAACAAAATATGCAAAACAAAACTAGAATTAAATGAAACTATTAATAAAAAAACACAATTCCTTATACAAAGACTTCGCTTGCAGAATTTTGAACACAGTAACAAATCAGGTCGATTTCTAGCTAACCAGCTAAAAATAAATAAAGAAAAAACAACTATATGTGCTGCTAAAGATTTATCGGGGAACACAATATATGATCCTGGAAGAATAAACAACATTTTTAGGGATTTCTATGAAACTTTATACTCACCACAAATAAACCCATCTAAAAATGAAATTGATCTGTTTCTTGACAACGTAACTCTTCCAAAATTACTAGACAGTCAAGCAATGGAATTGGATTCGCCACTGACGCCAAGTGAACTCCAGGAAGCCCTGATAAGTATGCCCAATAATAAGGCTCCAGGTCCAGACGGCTTCCCTGCAGAATTCTACAAAGAATTCTGGACAATTTTGGCACCAGTATTCCACAGCATGTTGCAGGAAATCGAGGAAAAGGGCAGACTACCACCAAATATGAATTCTGCCAACATTAGTCTCCTGCTAAAACCAGGCAAAGACCCTTTATTTCCCTCAAGCTATCGTCCAATTTCTCTTTTAAATGTAGACCTTAAAATAATCTGCAAAGCTCTCTCAAAGAGATTAGAGAAAATGACCCCCCTCTTAATTCATCCTGACCAAACTGGTTTCATAAAAGGTCGGCACTCCTCAACAAACACTCGTAGATTACTTAATTTAATAGACTACTCATACGATAAAAACATCGAAGCCATAATATTATCTCTAGATGCAGAAAAAGCATTTGACAGAGTTAATTGGAAATTTTTATTCGCAACTTTACACAAATTTGGTTTTGGAAACTCTTTCATAAACTGGATAAGAATATTATACAATTCCCCAACGGCTCGTATCAGAACAAATGACCAGACATCCTCCAGCTTCTGTCTCCTGAGGGGCACCAGACAGGGATGCCCACTCTCCCCCTCACTTTTTGCAATTTTTATCGAACCTCTAGCAGCAGCATTTAGACAGGCTACAACAATTAAGGGCATAAAATGTAAGAACATAGAACATAAAATCAGTCTCTATGCGGATGATGTGTTGCTTTTTCTGCAAAACACACAAACCAACCTCTCTGAGGTAATTACTTTAATAAACTGGTTTTCAAGAGTTTCAGATTATTCAATTAACTGGCCAAAATCTACAGTTCTCCCCATTAACTGCTCCTTCCATAATTCTTCCTCTGCCCCACTGCAATCCGGAAACATTAAATATTTAGGTATTAATATCTCTCCTAAGCTTTCAGACTTAACTAAACTAAACCACATCCCACTTCTAAAGAAAGTAGAAGGCGATCTGACTAGATGGAAATCTTTACCCATATCACTCATGGGAAGGGTCGCCACTATAAAAATGATGATCTTGCCAAAAATAAATTACTTATTTTTGATGATCCCTAACAAACCATCACAAGATTGGTTCAGATCTCTGGATTCATATATTTCCAAATTCCTTTGGAAAGATAAACCCCCGCGTATTAGCTTAAAAACGCTACAAAGAACCAAGGATAGAGGAGGATTAGATCTGCCTAATTTTCACCAATACTTCTTAGCCAACAGGCTTCAGTTCATCTCAGATTGGTTAAAACATACCTTCTTAGTTGAGCCCTGGCTAGATGTTGAACAGGCACTATGCAAGGATCTAGAGATTTCAGACCTACCATTTATTAGCTCAAACATCAAAAGACATGAATGCTTTAAAAGTATCAACATCAGCTTTTCTCTAACAGCATGGTGGGAGTTTCTAAAAATAACGGAGTCTTCATTAATCCCATGCAAACGTACACCTATCTGGAATAACCCTGACATATTACAAAACAATAATATGATTAATTTCCCAGAATGGAGTTGTAAAGGAATTAAATACTTAGAACATATATTAGAGGGAACAGAATTTATTCCATTTGACAGACTAGTTGAACAATATGGGATCAACAAGACAAGGTTTTTAGAATATCAACAAATTAAATCCATAGTAAAAAAGAAATTTAACCTCAGTCAAGTTGAATTACAAACACCACTAAGTGCGGCACATTTTCTTACTCTTAAATCCCCCAAATTACTATCTAAAATATACAGAACACTTTCTAAATTAGATGAATCAATATCCCTTCCTACTGCAAAGTGGGAAGCAGATTTATCAGTCAACCTAGACCAAAACTTCTGGTCTCAGATTTGCTTAAAAACTTTTAAATTAATTAAAAATCCCAGTCTGCAATTAATACAATACAAAATACTTCATAGAGTGCACTATACAGGTCATCGGATGTTCAAGATGGGCTTTACATCTTCCAACAACTGCTCACACTGTCAAGGCAATACACCAGACAATTACATCCACGCTCTTTGGTTCTGTCCACCAGTGCAAAAGTTTTGGCGCGAGATATGTGAAGACTTATCAAAATGTCTGAAATGTAACATTCCAACCTCCCCCTTAGTGTGTTTGTTGGGCAGCTTAGATAATGTCACTTCAGAAAAGAATATAGCCCATATGATCTTCACTGCCCTATGCATAGCCAAGAAAACAGTCCTCATGAACTGGAAAAATAAAAATAATCTTAATTCTAACCAATATAGAAATTATCTATTAGATTACATTAGTCTTGACACAGCCTCTGCCACCACATCAGATCAATTGCTCTGGGCCCCTTTTATCAGCTCCATCACCTAGTGGGGGTGGGGGGTCATAGTTTGGTCCCGCCTTCACTGTTGTGATTGGTGAGGGGGTAGGGACAGGCTTAGGGCGTCGGGGGATTCCCCGGAGGCATCTTCCTTGGGGGGCTCAACCCGGGGTAGCGGTCACGTCCGGTTGAGGGCTCTGTTGGCTCTCAGGTGACTGTTTCCTCGCGGCTGCGTGCAGCGGGGCTAGGGGAGGGTCTGTGCTGACGGACGTGGGTTACTGACCTGGCAACCTGGCTGCCCCTGGGTGGGTCCGGGATGGGCGTGGGGTTCTGGGGGTGCTCCGTCTCTGGGCGGGGGCCCGGGCCGGGCCTCGGGGGCTCGGGTCCTGGTTGGTGTGTTGCCGGGGTTGTGGGCGGGTGGGTGCATGGGGGCCCGGCCCTGGAGCAGGGTGCCGCCGGTGCATCGAGCCGCCTGGGGGGCTCTTCAACTGGTGGGGGGGATGGTCACATCTGGCAGGAGCTTTCTTCTCTCAGGAACTCTCTGCAGGAGGGGGAGATACAGGAGAGGTGGAGGAAGATCTCAGCCTGGGCGTTTACCGTCTTATGTAGTCTGGAAGATGTGTGGTTGGTGGGGTGGGTGCAGTTTTCTCTGTGGTGGGGTTGGGTGGACTGTCCAGGGCTCTGTGGAGCCGGGGGGCGCTACTGCACTGGGCCCCGGTCTGATGGGCCTGGGCCCCCCTTCCCTGGCGGGTCGCGGAGGGTGGGAGTGCCTACTGGGGTCAGCGGGGGAGCTGGCCCCAGGGAGGGGTCACTTGCCCCTCCCTTCCTTCCCTCCCCATCTCCAGCTGCCTCCCTCTTCCCGCTCCTCCACAACCACCCACACATGCAGGGCCTTGGAGTGGGGGTATGTCACCAGGGTGCAGAGGAGGCTACCCCCCCCCCTGTCCCCTTCTGGCTGCCTCTGCCTCAATTTTATCCCACATCTTAGACATTCACATTATTCACACTCTCATTACACATACATATAGGATCTTGGGGGTGGGCACAATCACGGAGTCCAAATCACCATCAGGGTGTATACCTCACCCCTGACGTCGTTGCCCACCTCTCAATTTTAAATACACTTAGTCATTGAGGGTTAGCAGGAGGGACTATGCGCTTACCTGCTGCTCCTTGGCAGGTAGCTCCATGCCCTCCTGGGTTTTAATTGCACCTTAGAACACATATGCATCAACACTACAATGAGCGGGTGGAGGGAGGTTTGGAGTCTTCTCCCACCCCCATTCTCTGCGGCCTGCTGGAGCGGGAGGGCTAGTAGGAGGAGTTGGCCGTCCGACTGCGGTCTGGGGTGTGGGGCCTCCCTGCTGCTGCGGAGTCGGGGTGGTCTGCCTCTCCCCACCGCAGGGAAAAGGGTAACACCACCTGGGTCTGGGTGCAATTCCCCCCTCCAGGGGCAAGGGTACCTAGACCCGGATTGTAGAGTACGCTTGGGGAGTGTGATTGTGTGTACAGCGTCTCTTTATGTCTGTCTCCACGTTGGTTGAGTGTGGAGTGAGTGCATATGAGAGCATGAGGGTGGGAATGGATGTTTGTGTCTGTGTGTGCCTGTATGTCTGTGTCTATATGTCAGGTTGGGTATCAGACGCCACCTCTCTGGGGACACCTCAGGCCCTCCAAGGTTTGGAGGCCTATCTCCACCCACCACCACTTCCCCTGCCGGTGGCGGACTCCCTCAGGTGTCGGTGTGTTGGTGGTTCTTTGTGTCTGGGGGTGGGCGTCCGGGTACACACCGGCTCACTCCTTGGCGGCCGCTTGTCGGGGCCTGGGGCCTGGGGCTCGCTCGGGCCCCCTTTGGAGGTGGGGTGCCCCCGGCCTCTCGGCCTAGGGCTCGGTCACTCAGGCGCAGCTGGGGGCCGGCGGAGCTCACGGGCGCGTCACTGCAACCCCCCCTGGCTTCTGCTCCGCGGCTGCTGAGTGAGCCCTCATCTGGGACTCTCCTCAGCTCTTACTGGAACAGTGGCGCGGCTGCCCCTCTGTTGGTCTTCCATGGTCTTTTGTGTTCTGGGGACCTCTGGATGTCTGGAGTTTTGATCTCCTCCATACCCGCTTCACACCCTGGAGGACGGGGCTGAGGCCCCCCCACACTCCCTAGCAGATCATTACATGGAGAAACCTTTGGAATGCAAGCATGCTGATCCACACAGGTATGCACACATGGGTATTCACAGACGCGGACTAAAGCTTTCTTGGCTGCTGCCTCAAAGCACACTGTGCGCTGTCTATCTTGCGTGCTGCACAATATTGTTTATTACTTAGTAAATACTGATATCTATGACTAGCTAGTTTATTGTGATGGTGCTTTGTTTTCTCTATTATTATGTTGCTCTTTGTTGTTTGCTGTCTCCTCTGTTTGTTTGTTTGTTTGTTTGTTTTTTTTTCTCCATACAGGTGACCCAGGAGTTTTTTTTTTTTTTTTTTTTTTTTGTCTCTCTTCCCCCCCCTTCTCACCGTCTCTTCTCCCCTTTGGTTTTCTTTCTTTCTCTCCCCCTCTCTCTCTCATTCATTCCCCCTGTCCTATTTATTAAAAAAAAAAAAAAAAAAAAATGACAAAGGATGAACTGAAGCTCTGCCATCACGTAATGTCGCATACTGCTGTTTCTGATGTCATTTGAAAAAAAAAAAAAAAAAAAAAAAACAAACAAAGCAGGCATTTGCAAATTTAGTCGCATGAAACTTAAAGATTAAAAAGTAATAAAAATGTTAAATATAACCAGATTATTTTACCTTGTAGTTTAGGAGTATTCGTTGGAGTGCACGTGAGATCGCCTTCATGTCATTTTCAGCCCGCACCTCAAAGTTGTGTTTCTCCGGAGGCAGAAGCTCCTCCGTCGTTTTCTCCAGGAGTGCCGTGCGTTCAGCTGTGTAGAGGTTACTCAAGTTGGGCATCTGGTTGCTTCGAACCTAAAAAATGCAAGCCAACAACTGAGCTTTATTCTCAATGCAATTAAATGTCATGATGGTACTGAGAGGAAAACAGACTTCTTCTCTGGTACTAAAACAAAGAGAAAAAGAAAAGAAAAAAAAAAAAAGCTTGGGAGTCACCGCACCTAGTGCTCCGATTACCACGGGGACCACCGTTACCTTCACCCTCCACATCCTCTCGAGCTCTTCTCTGAGCCCTTGGTATTTCTCCAGCTTCTCGTGTTCCTTCTTCCTGATATTGCTGTCATTCGGAACCGCTACATCGATCACTACGGCCGTCTTCTTCTGTTTGTGATCACTACGGCCGTCTTCTTCTATATATATATATATATATATATATATGTATGTATGTCGTTCACTCATTCACATTAAGTCACTTATAATTTAAAAACATCAAACAAATCTCTAACTCCCTCATCCTTTAGTAGTTCCTAACAGCCTGGCCCTTGTACTCCACTGTGGATGACTGGAGGCGCATTCTGATGAACCCCTGTAGTATTTGTTGACATTCATGTGATGCGCTGGACAATTGTTCTCCTAGCTGTGGAGTACACGTGTGTGTGAAGCTGCATATCATGCATACATTTTGTGTTGATACAGATGCTGGCGGGGAGTGTTTGTCATTCTCTGTGTCACCAAAGCATCTGCCCGCGCACTCCTCCAGGCACTGCGGTTCAATCAACAACAGCTGGTTATTACAGCAAAAAAAGGTACAGCTAGTTCATCTCTTCAGGCTTCAACAGGCTCTGGCTGAAGCTCGAGTGAAGCCTGTGGCCTCGTAGATATCGTATATCATTTCTTTCTTCCATATGAGTCTTGCCAGAAATCTATTTTGTGTGAGGACAGACTTTGTTATTCTCGGGGTGAATCCAGTATTCTGAAGATATGAGTCAAGCAAATCTCTACTGCATGAGAACAACAAACCAACGACAGGTACATTAAATTACATTTTAAGTACATTCTCAGGATTAATTTATATTTTTTTTCTATTAATTTTTTTTCACTTTTGAATATTTAATTTGTTCATTGAGGAACTGCAATTATTGTCAAACAAACAATAGTCTTATCACTTCAGGCACAGTTCTAAAGGAAGTTCCCTTGTCAATTGCTCATAAATTTACAACCATTGCCAAGATTTAACAAGACAACAAAGAGCACTGCTTTGATAGATTAAAGGACTTCCTCCCATCAATTAAACTAATATCCCACACAAGGCTTACTACCTTTCAGAGCTTTGAATTGGTAAATGATGATAATTTTCTCTGTGTTACTACCACCATTATTTATCTCCAGTCAACAATAGCAGATATAATTCTGTGCTAGAGGCAGGATTTCTTGAAATTCACAGTGCTCCATTTCCATATAAACATGCTCAAGGCAAGAAAAAATGCGTTTTTGGCACATTTCACTCGGTGGAGAAGCAAATCATTTTTTCTGACTTTTATTTTCAAAGTTATTAAATGAGCCATCCATGCTTCCCCTCTCCATGGTTTAATTTATTTTGTCTTCCTCTTAGACAGCAGCATATGTCAACCTGTCAAAATGTCAAACATCTGAGAAAATATACAAAATTAAAGCTGGCTGCCACAAATTACACAACACTTGAATGTGTCATCATTGCCTATCAGCTAAAAACCAAACTGTCAGATGAGTTTGGCATGTAATAGAAAAACATTAGCTTGTAAACAATAGAAAGGATAATCTGTCTCTGTGCACATAAGTACTTATAACCCATTCTCTCTAAACAGGTGGCCAAAGCACGCTTTCATAGTTCTAACCCTACACATTTAAGGCAACTATATCTGTGCAATACTTGGAGTCCAGAAAATGAGACTGGCATTTCCAGTTCTAAGCAAAAGAGCAAAATATCTGTACTCTTACCTTTGATCCCAACTATAGCATGTTTCCAGTTCACAAGTACATCTCTTTCCCAATAACAATGACTGAAGCCCGTCAAGCTGAGAGGCCAGCAGTTTTGGATAAAACTCCAGTCTTTGACAGAAGACTAGTGGCAGATTAGCATCCTAGACAAGCTGCCACTGTCTCTCCTTTCACTGCTCTGAGATCAGTTATGAGGTGCGCTTTATGTGGAAACAGAGCTACCATAAACAAATGTTAGACTCATCTGTATTACATATTACATATTTAGTTGTGTGATGATATGTGCCTTTGCAGATTGAAGTTGCTATGAATCTATGAATATGAACAATATTAATTTAATGCAGCAGTGGGCAAATTAGATCAAAATTGCCTTGATTGGTCAGCAGTGATGATAGTTGATCTCTGACATCATCGTCCATTGTTACATTCCTCTTAATTATGCATAACTTTAAGTCCATATTAATTTAAATCTGTGAGCTGTACTGGCTGTTTGTACCAGGGTGTAAACATGTCTATACCTGCTTTAAAACTTGCCACTTTAACGTGAGCTTCTTTGGGGATTGATTCACTTTCAGATTTTGGAGGATTTTTTTGTAGTTTCTTTTGTTATCCTCCATGTTTTCCACATTTCCCACAGACATATCAAATGTAGTAAGTGTCTCTCACCTGAATGTCAGAAGACTGTCAAGTAGGGCACGTTCTCATTTACACACACAGCCACAGTAATGGCTCAATTTGCCTTTTCACTGCCCTCTCCTAAATGTGCCCAAATCTGTAAATTGATTTGGAACCTTTTGGTTAGTAGCCAGCTTTCATTATCAGCCTTGGCGGCTCACACTGCTGAGAGACGCTGGCACATTATCTAAGCAAGCACCCACTCTCACCATCTCCCCCAACCCCTCCACTTATCTACTTATCAGCCACTGATAGCATGAGCTTGAATAGGCTCCACTAATGGCAGCTACTCAACTAATGGTCTTTCCCGAACAGTAAAACTCAGCACTGTGTTGCACTAAATGACACGTACATCCACTGAATGGATCTGCCTTACGAATTCAGATGAAAAAAAAAAGAAAAGAAAACTCTTACAGATGAAAAACTTCTTTTAATACAAGCTAGAAAACAAGTGAGTGTTGGAATACTGTGTTTCCTTTTTTATTCTGTGTGCAGTAGCTTTTAATTGATCAGCGGGAGGCAGAAAACACGGTAATGGTAAATATTAATATGTGGATTCTCAGTCTTGTGCTTACTAATACAGAACCAACAGCCAGTGATATTACCTGAATCATAGCCCATAATAGACCTCACTCACAAGACAATGTGATAACTTAATTAGGCATACTGCATTTTCACAATGTTGCTCAGAGCAAGTCTCATAATTTTATTTGTTGCATCAAATTAAAGGCTGGTAAAGGGGAAAAAAAGCTCAGATGGACACATCAGTAATATGTAACTCTAAATGTGTCGGTGAGGAAACTGCTCTTATGTCTTTAATTGTAAGTGAGCAACTGCAGATTTAAGCAGACATTTCTACATGCCCCAAGAAAGGTTGGGGTTAAATGGCACTCATGCAAATTAAACGTCCAGGTGATGTAAATTAAAATCACTATTTTAAAAAAAAAAATTTCCTTTTATATTTAATTTCTTAATAAGCAGGACAAAATCGTTTATGCTTTATGATGTGACAATGCTCATTGATGTCATTAAAAATAAGATTTTCGAGAGAAACACTGAGATTTGGGTTAAAATTATTACTCTACCTTAGTAGACATTTGTTGTCATGGTTACATTAATAAACACATGGTTAAGATGAGCAAAGGCTACGGTCATACTTTTAGAAAATATATAAAAGTTCCCTGTTGGTTTCAAGTAGGAAACAAAGAGCTGTATGTTGTGTTCAATGCTAAATCTATTAAGTCCCGTGTTGTGTTGATCCTTCTATCACCCTGGCCCCGAAATATTTGTCAAAGCATCTTTCACAAATATTGGAGGTCATGAGGACCTGAAGGCCATTCCACTCTTTCAAATTCCCACTTCATTGGGAGAAGTGCACTCCAAGCACAACACACAAATGTACGACCGAAGAAAAACTACTGATCATAGATGTAAGGTTCATTAAAATCAGATGGGCGAGTCCTGTTCATTTCTGTATTATCCTACAGCTAGAGCAAGGTTTATAAAATCTGGCACAAGAAAAAATATTTACCACAGGGGACAAAACATTATATTGTACAAAATTGTCAAATTTGTCAGTTTTGTCATCAGTAGTGTACAGCATGTTTTAACTTCTAAGTTAAAATTCTTTAAATTGTGCAGTGTACATAAATATAAGATTTTGAGATTCATAATAAAATGTTTTTCTTATTTTTATTTTTAAATATTTATAGCCCTGGATGCTAATATAATACTCCAGCTCACGCTTAAGCTAGAAACTAAAAAGCTGTTTATGTCAAGACTGGGTCAAGGTTAAATATTATAAATGCCAAATCAAGTCAACTCGATGTGAAATTGGACAAAAATCCAGGCCTCAAATGTCAGAGATAAAGCTGTTATATCTGAGTCCACTATACTGACCTCCAGAACTTCACTTTCATAAATATTGCAATATTTCCGGCAATGGCACTGCATGCAAACTGTACATGGCAGGATTATCCTGAATCAACATGAAAAATTATTAATGTACAATGTCATCATCTTTTATTTTGTTTTGATATTAAACAATAATCTAGATGTCATTTAACTGGAAAAGGGGAATAAAGCCAGTGGTGAAGTACACTGGTAACTGATAACAGTTTTATCCTGCTAATGCAGAGTTGTCACATTAGTACCTCCCTTAAGATTTTAGTTTTTGTTTTCTTTTTGTTGTTGTTGTTGTTGTTGTTTTTTTCTTGAAGATTCCCTTACTTTATTTCTACATGGTTTCTCTGAACACTGGCTGCATTTCCACCATAAAACAACAGTACGTTAAATATGCTGCTGGACTATGTACCTGGAGCACTGAAGTGTAAAGCACATAGCTCACAAGCTGTGCTCAGACTGTAAAGGAACACAACTTTGTTACTAGTTAATTTTATGTTAAGCTAATTTGGGGCTAAAAGTATAAAAAACAATTCCATACCATGTAAATGGTTTTAATAAAAACAAACAAAAATAAATAAATAAATAAATAAATAAATAACTCACATTGATGCCAAAAAATGTTTTGTCTATACAGCAGCATAGACTGTATATAAAAGACAAAATTAGGCACCTTGGTTTTTGGATTTGCATTTTTGAATCAGCGATGACGTCCTTGTTAAAACTGGATCACAAACTGATCTGCGTGATTTAAAAAAAAAAGAAAAAAGCTATTGGAAGACCTATATCTGAGTGTGGCAGGGCGTGGCCTGCGGTACAGGTGCATCCGCCTTCCCTGCATGGCACCGCAGGCCACGCCCTGCCACACTCAGATATAGGTCTTCCAATAGCTTTTTTTCTTTTTTTTTTAAGTCTTGCAGCTTGGCCAGAGGAGGGCGTTGAGCCACTGCAAAGTGAAGATGTCTAAGAAGTTTTATTCTCTGCAGGCACTTTCAATGGGAAAGCAGATCACATTAGCTCCATGTCTGACAGCTCTTTCTTTATCAGCACCACAAAGTGAATAA
Organism: Rhamphochromis sp. 'chilingali'; assembly: GCF_963969265.1. Lineage (NCBI taxonomy): Eukaryota > Metazoa > Chordata > Actinopteri > Cichliformes > Cichlidae > Rhamphochromis > Rhamphochromis sp. 'chilingali'. Next base: position 23,482,786 of record NC_137935.1, on the reverse strand, counting down.
CTCACTGTGTGGAGGAGTGGTCATTTCAAAAGTTATCAGGAGCAAGCCTTGTAAGTAAGGTGCATCACAAAGACACAGATACCTGCCACACAGAATCCCAGGGAGAAATCACTTCAAATCAGTACCAATAACCAAAACCAAAAATGTGTTAAGGTCCATTATACTTAAATGGGCAGAGATGTGATTCAAGTAATTGAGAAATTAGTCTACAGACAATGGTAAAACAAAATCAATTGCCCTCTAATCTATTTATACAAACAAGTTTAAAATGCAATGCTCTGGTTTACTGGTGGGCAGATGGGTTAATGGGGGAAGGGAGGTCTAAGCAAATCACCTGCATTTCACCTTTACACACACACACTCACATTAAAGTGTGATTCAAAAAAAAGAGGTCACCAAATAAACCTGGTACACAGAGCAAAAGATTGTGCACTTCAGCTTCTATTTGGCACAAGCAAAAAAAATAGCCAAAACATAACCAAAGCACAAACAAAATAACCCTTTTACGTAGATAATGCAACAACTGAAACAGACTGGTTGTCTGCAACAGTTAAACGCACCTCCTGTCTGGAGGTGGAACAAAAGTGTAAAGAAAAAAGACATTGTTCAGTTTAGAACAACATAAAACTGACAAGGTCCTCTGAATAAACAGCAAGCATTTGTAACTGTGTTCCTTATTGCTAAAATATGTTTTTGTTAGTGCTTCACAAAAGTAACACAAATATGTATTAAAGTTCTTTGCAATTTAGTGAATCATAGTCTTACAGGAGCTACAGTTCACTCCTTCATTCTCTTAGATAAAGCTATTAGAATCCCTGCTATGCTGTTGCTCTCATTTCATCTCAACAGAAACTGGTATGCAGTTAAAAAATAATGTGTTCAGGGAGATAATTTTTCACTTTGTAAATTAAAGGAGACTATCTTTCACCATGCTGCCCTAAAAAATGTGCATCTCCAGAATGCTGAGTTTAACCATGTTTTAAAAATAGCGTTTTGTTCATAACTTGAGTACATGTTGGCAGACTTTATTAATCCTGAGATGTGTCAGTGCAAGTCAAGCTAGAGTGTTTTCTCTTCCTGCAACACTGTTAACACCTCACTCCTCACTCCTATTTGATGGAATATGAGGGAAATTGCTTCTTAGTCTCTTGAGCATCCCACCAAGAAGAAACTGGGTCAGGAGTAAATGACCCTGAGTCTTAACGGAGGGAACCTGGATCCAAGAGAAAATTGGAAATACTGTTAATTTCATCCAGTGCGTGACCTCTGCCATTTTGGGACTTTATCGCCATTAATTCGTCAAGGGTTTGAGTTGGAAGTAATTATTCTTGCCGATCTCAGTTCTTTTCTGGCCTACAGCAGACGGGTGGGAAATCGTTATTTTGAGTAGCATAATTTTATTTTCTCTGTAACCTGCAAACTCTGCTCATCTGACAGGTCAATAAGCCTAAATAGATACATGATTACTGCTGATAAGCTGCAACAGCGTCTCCGCTTCACCTGTGAGGGATTTGTGAAACAGATTTTATAATTGTCAGTACGACAAGAGCGGGGACGTGGTTTTGCAAGGCATGCAGGTGTGCTGAAACCCATTCTGTAATGGGAAATGCAATAGTAAGGACTGCAGCAATTCAGATAACTAAAAGACATAATCATCGCAAATGTGATCATAAAGATATTTATTTAGATTTAGTCTTTATTATTTATCTGATTAAAAATGCAGATCTATCGTGTTTGATGGAAGTTGCTTCATTCATTGCATCTCACACTGTATGTTTTCTGCAATTTCATGAGCAAAATTTTGATCAATTTAAATTTTTTAAGAGATATCAACTGCATTATGTGAGTGTGTCACTGGCAACAGAGATCCTGTTTACAGCTAATTGTATCGAGAGAAAAAGAAATATTATGAGTTGTTATCATTGGCTCCTTTATACCCATAACTGATTCCATAAGTGAATAACAGAATTATTCAAATGAGAATTTAGAGGAATCAACTCATATCAAAGAACCTGACCATTTAAAAATATTCACTTGTCATTTGTCCATAAATTTGACCCCCCCCCCAAAAAAAAATAAAAAAAAAATAAAAATAAATAAATAAAAAATTTTCATCCCTCTGTGCGGGTCAGATGAGGCTTATCTTTGAAAGCCATTTATTATAATCCCAGTGATTGAAGCCATCCTCTCTGAAAGGCTTAAGACAAACTAAAAGGCAAAAATGTCAGCTCCTCAGTGCAGCGCATTTCCTCCACCTAAATTTATCATCCTGTGGCGAGTGACAGCTACTCTGTTTTGCTGTCATGAGAGTGCCACCTGCTGATCTGGACCATGTTCAGCATCCACTGGATGTCTCTACTGTAATGGCCCCATATGTCAAAATGAAAACAAAGAGAAATCTTTATAAGTAACAGCAGCTTCAGCTGGCTTTGCAGTTATTTATTATGTGGATTCCCTCAGTCTACTCGCTATCATAAATCATAAAGCTTTTTAATAGCTAAGAGAAGAGAGAAGGTAAGAGGCAAAAAAAATAAAAATGCAACTGCATTTGTTGATAAAGCAACATGATTAACAACATGATTTTTAAAAGGAAATTATGCATGACTGTAGGACTTACAACAGACAGGAATAAACTCAGGAATAAACACTTTGGCTGAAAGTGTCCTGCTTCAGCAGACAAGGCACTTGGCTTTTGAGGAGAGGTATCTGTTACACCACCCACCCAGTGAAAGGGAGAAAAAACAGGGATATAAATCTTGTAATTTGAATTAAGTAAAATAACAAACACTGTTAAAGGCAGGTTTATATGGACTCTTGTGTCTTTAACTTCACGTCCAACATGGCCTTTTGCCAAAGTGTATAGCTCAATAAACATTTTCATATCCCCTACTGCAGAGCATGAAAAGGCAGTAAATGTCAACCGAGAGCTAATTGGGAGATCATATAATTGTAGCTGGGTATAATGTCTGTGCATGCTTTGTATAACTCTGCTGGTAAAATAAAACAGTTATTGTCTTCTGTTTTCATAAGAGGGAGTAGGTATGGTTACATGGCAGCACATAACAATTTAAAAAAAAATCTTTTTGATATGATTTCTTTAAAATCATATCACTGATTATCATTCTTTCATTTTATTTAATCGATAATTTAATGTAACACCACACACACCATTTGGAAATATCGCAACATCTAGTCACACTCACAGCCTAGTGCACCATTCATTATGGCATAAATACATGAGCAAGTTTCAGGATCTTACTTAGTCTGAGCCAATAAATGTAAGCATCTGGAAAAGTGTCTTCCATGACAAACAACACGGCATTACTTGTCAGTAAATTAGCATCAATGTGGACCCACTTTTGGATGGTTTCGTAGCCAGTTTGCTGCTTTGGGATTAGACCTTATGTTGCAAAAGTTCCAAGAAAAAGTTTGAAAAAATGATTCTTCACCCTCAATAAACATGAAGCAATAGTTTTGAATAAAACGTAGCAGAAAAATAAAAAGTCAGAGTTTTAATTATTCAAATCATTGAGGAAAATGTGCTTTGTATAAACTGAATAGATATTAATTAAGTATATATAATTTGATTGGTTACCCCTGAATGTAACATTTTATATTTTACCGATGTATAACAAATTTACACCTCTACATGTCACAAAGTTGTCAAGTGAATATGTACAAGCTGCTCATTTGGTATCGGCGTTTAATCAGAAAGGCACAGGAGCTGCAAACATCTGTTGATTTTAAAGAAAATGAATGTGATTTTTGCCAGAACTTAAGCAGTTCTGTCTTTGTTTATACTACAGCTCCCAACGGGCTCTTTCAAATTTGCCTGATTTCATAATCGTACTGAAAGAAAAACAAATAACACCGGAATAAAACATGTAAATATAATACTCTCAAACTAAAGCTTTAATATCCACCTGTGCTTGCAGAATTAATGTGGCAAATTTACTTATTCTACTCACATCAAAGGGAAAATCACAGTAAGTGATGAAGCAGATAGGCCCATTTATTAAACTGGCAGTCAGTCAGGATTGTTCCTCCGAGGCTTGCATCAATGTGAGGTTTGGTTTATGATCTATTAGCTTGCCAGTGAAAAAGAAAAGGTCATACTTGAATTCTGCTTTTATGTGTTTTTGATATTTCTCCTCTGGTTACTGTTTCCAGTGCAACAAGGGGTATTATAGTATTCTGTGCATTGATATCCCTGTTCACAGAATGGCAAAAAAAGTTGAAGACCACGCTTTCCCTGCTACTCTGTTTAGTTTTATTGTAGTTGTGCTATCATAACAGAATTAGCCTCTTTATATATTTTTGACCATTCTACCTCCGGCTGTTTCTCACTCAGCTGTATTGAATGCAGGACAGTAATTGTCAGCAAAAACTGCCTGAAATATTGTCAGACTCACTTGTGCACTCACTCCCTGATTGGTAAACATATTTCCTGCTACACCAAAAGAATTATTAAGTGATGCTACAACACTTTAGCTCATCATGAAGCCAAGAACCAATTTAGATCTGTGTAGGAGGCGGCGGGTGGGAAGCAGCATGTAACTGCTCATATGGAAATAACTGTATGGGTTTCTAGACATGGTACAGAGCGGTGCTGCAACACAGGAGGCCTTACAAATAAAACAAGTCTAAATCTCACTGTAATGATTGTAGTGAATGTACGTTCTAGACACGTTAATAGAGATGGATGAAACTTACTATATAAACTGCCCAGGGTACCAGGATTATCAGCATCTATATAGCTTTTGGGGATTATTTCTATAACACTCCAGTCCTTACAAATTCTATCCATTATGTTGGATAATTTATCTCTGAACAATATGCAACATTACATTTATGTTATGTTATGTACCTTATAGGTATGTTGTTGAGATTACATGTACGTTGCCTGCATGCGGTTGTTTGTACTGTAAATACATTTCCTGAACAGTTTTTTAGTGCAGAGGCACTTTGGGCTCACTGGAACATGTTCAAACACTGAAGCTCACAATTCCTTCAAATATATGTACCTTACAAAGAAGATAAAGTATAAGTATATGTGGCTATTTTTAATGTCTTTAATATTTTTAACAGCCAGAATAACATCATAAATGAACATACACATTCCTGTCTTCATACATGAGCAAAGCAAAGACATCCTGCTGGCCTGGCATTATCCATTTGTACTTTTTAAGATTTAAGCTCTGCCGCCAGAAGTCGAGAACTGTCGTTACGCAATCAAGTTTGGATTAAAATGCAACTCCTTGAGTCGCTCTTCTCTTCCCTAAAGCTGTGATATTTAATCTGTGAACACAGGGTCGATGGAAATGGTGTCTGTTAAAGTCAGTTGATGAAAATCTTTATTATTGGCCCAGACACAAACATTACTGTGATTCTGAGTTAGGTTTTCACACTTTTGGAAGCAATTTGCCTCAGTCATTTTCCCGAAGACATCTAAACACAAGCACACAGGGTGCTTGTTACTTATCTGTGTTATTTTTTGTGGCCAAGTTACATGAAACTCTTTTTAAAATATCTGATTAAAAATACAGTTTTAAGAACGACACTTGATTCATTTTTCTTTCTTCTACTCCAAACTGCACTTGGCCTTCCTCTGTTTTGGATCCAGTAACTGACAAACCAGTCCAGGCCTTTTGGACTCCTGTGATCAAGTCCCTGTGAGAATGTGCCAAGTTGGGTATGAAGGAAGGGGAGTTTTGGCAGATATTTGGAGGATGTGTTAATTTTAACAGCACTGATTACCTAATTTAGTACTTAATTGTTATTTAACTGCTATTTCCTGCAGCTCCTCCTTCTGTTTGAGGTCATGGATATTAATAAGCCACAGTGGCTACACTGCCAGGAGCCCCTAATATTATGATTATAGCCTGGTACAGGATTTGAATTGTCATTTTTAAGGTTGCAGATTCTAATTACTTGTCTGTACTTTGCTTTTCTTCAGTTTGGCCAATTTATTCTGTCCTATGCATGTTGTGAAGGAAAGATAAAAAGAAACTGAAATGTCGAACTGTTTTGTTGCTCTTTTATTTCCACTTCCACTCCTAAACCATCCCTCATAATCATTACTTCAATATCTTTAAAAAAGTTGATTTATTCTTGTTTTGTTACTGCCTTTAAACTGTTCCTCTTTTGTTGAGACATTGCTGGTCAGTTAAAAGTAGATGATGCAACACAGTGTCATAATTAAATGTTTGGACCCTAAAGAACAAACCCAGACACCTACGGCAGGTTTAAGAAGTTATTTACAGGAATTATTGCACAGACAAACAGCAGGACTTGTAAACAGGCAATTGTGCAGTGAAGTGTCTCTTTACAAGCGTGAGGCAAGGAGCTTTGCTGGAGAGGAAACGGGTTAGTTTCAGCAAGACATGAGTGTTTTTAGGACGATCTTGAACGTGGATCTTTGGTCTCAGTTAATTATATCTTACATTAAGCAGCGGAGGGACACTGGTGAGCTGGAAGAAGGAGAGTGGGTATGCAGGTGTTTTTTTTACCCAGAGGAAGTAACCGTGAGCAGACAAGAAGGCAGGGTTAAACAAAGCACAGCACTAACACAAGGTAAGCACAGAAAGCACCAGTGACCACCACAGAGTCCAAAACTATCTGAGCAGGATTGGGAGCACATGGCGTTCTCTAACTACTCCTCTGGTGTGACAGCCCGGGACAAAAAGTTAGCCCACAACTCCACCTGAAAGAAAAGAGATAGTGAGAGACAAGAAAACACCCTCCAAACTGACCATGACACACAGTTAATGAGCACAGAGTAGTGCTGCAACACAGGAGGCCTTACAAATAAAACGAAGCTAAATCTCGCTGTAATTATTTAAATGTATAGATGAAACTTACTATATAAACTGCCTAAGGTACCACGATTATCAACATCTATATAGCTTTTTGAAATAGTTTTTATAACACCCAAATCCTTACAAAATATATTGACTATGTTGGATAGCTGACCTCAGAACAATATGTGATATTACATTTATATTTCATGTACAGTTATGTACCTTATGGGTATGTTGTTGAGATTATATGTACGTTACCTGCATGCAGTTGTTTGTACTGTGAATACATTTCCTGAACAGTTTTTAGCGCAGAGGCACTTTGGGCTCACTGGAACATAATATTTGTTTGAAAACAAATATGTACCTTGCAAAGGAGAAAAGGTGTAAATAAATGTGCTTATTATTAATGTCTTTAATATTTATAACAGCCAGAATAACATTATAAATGAACATTCATGTTTGTGTCTTCATACATGAAGCCACATCACAAGTTAGCCAACTTCACCTGAGAGAAAAGAGATAGCAAGAGGAAAGAGGGAGAGAGGAAAACACCTCGCAGACTGACCATGACACACAGTTAATAAGAAAAAAAAAACAACTTTCTCTACGTTGGACTGTTCATTAGGTCAAAGTCAGCAATGCTGAAAGGCCAATTTAATGTTGGCCATAGTGTTGAGGGTTGGGGGCAGCAGGTCCACACATACTTATAAAACTACTAAGTGGAGGTTTTTGCAGAATTTTGTCTGTGACCATTATTCACACACTGACACATTTTAACAGCACAGCAGCTCCTCTAAACTGTACTTAAAAGCTAAATCGATATCCTCAAAAGAGACTTCCTCATTGTGTGTCTCTATATGACAGCCAGGTCTGCATTAACCTAATATAATCCTGTACCGCCCCCAATATAAGGAATGATCTTACTTCATGTTGTTCCTGTATAACAACTGTATAACTCCCATCACCAGCTAACTTATGCAAAAGTCCAAGTAAGAAAATAAGAAATCTGATGCATATAGGAGTATCTGGCCATTATTATGAAAATGGCCTTTAATAGCCTTCAATTTCACACACTTAAAGGAGTTCCTGTAGCGATAGCAAGATCTCAGGAGGTTAACTGAACAAGAAAAACATGATGCTCTCTACAGAATAAATAAATGCAAGATTATTTTTAAAACATTAGAGCACATTCTCTTCCACTGATTGTTAAAAATCACATTTACAGTATAGGTGTAACATCCATTCTCCAGCAGAGTTCGTTTTGACATAAATGGGGCAAGCCAGTGTCCGATGTATTCTTATTTAGGTGTTGGCAAGTGTGAAAATGTAAAAATACAATACAGTGCAGGCTGGAGAGATGATCCTCGGGCTCCTCTCATGCACCTAATAGCAGCTGAGTGACTTAAAGGGAGGCTGTAATTTCAGGGATTTATCACATGATGGATGAGAGCTGATGTGTTAAGAGACCTATGAGGGTCCTAGACAGCAGTCATAAATCTTGGTTCATGCATGAAACCCCAAACATATTTGCATCTCTCATTTCACCACATGAAATTAGCTGTAAAATGTGATGGAACAGAGCAGAGACCATTCCACGGCTCACTAGAGGACGGATAGCCATTTTCAACCCAATTTATGCTATCTAATTTGAGTACCGGCTTGGTGAAGTGAAGTGGTAATATTGAAGCATTACTCATACGGAAATGCACTGTCACATCACTTTGATGCCGTGTGCCTCTGCTTGTACATGGGCATGATAAGTAGGCTAAATTACATACCTGGAGGTGCAGATGATGACACATTATTTAAATATGTCTTATGTGCTGTTGTGTACATCTGCACTGATATGTGTTATGTGTTGCACTTAGTTAATTGGTATCTGGGGAAAAGCGTGTGGGCTATAATTAGTAAAGTGGATGGTAACATGTGTTCTTCTGAATATAGGTAGCAACCATAATGGGGATTTTTTTTCCCCTTGTCTATCTCATGCTGATTGCCTAACTGACATATAATATTACTTAGCAACTGCAGCACAGATGCTTTCTATACGTGCTGACATGCCATCTCTAAGTTATTGTGAAATAAGATTTGTTGGGACATGATGCAAAGCTCTAAAATGTCTGTGTTTTCAGGACTCTTAAATCCTTTGTAGATAATATGATAGTGGCTTTTGATAAAGACCCTATTTCTGTTGAAAGGATATTGGGAAAATTGTTGTTTTGTTAATTGCTACCAAAAACAAGCAATTAATCTCCAGATCTCAGTGAGTCAGACAGCGATTCATTACTGAAGCATTAAAAATCGCTTTGCATTTTAAAAACTTAGCTTAAAAGTGTTCTACACAGAAAAAGTGATAATAAAAAAGCTGCATAGAGGAACAATGACAAGTGGGTAGCATTACAGAGCCATCCATTATTAAAAAATGAAACTAGACAGGAAGCAGGATCAATATGTGCTTGATTAACACGCTGATACAAAATGAAAAACAGACCCTGAACTTTTCAGAACCTCTGAAGGAGGAACTTAAAACATTCACCTTTTTCAGAGCTATAGAAAAAAACCTTCAGTTCTAAAGAATGTGTTTTCTAAAGAAGAGGTGATGTAACACAGTGGGGAACATGAATTTGTCACAGTTCTTGGAAATGCTTTCCTGTGATTAAATTCAACATGAGTCCATAGTTTTTTTCAAAGATATTAATCAAATAAATGAAGCTGTCAGATCTTATTTGCAACATATGATTTATCCCAGTGTAGGAAGATTGTGTTGTGTGTAACTGTCAGGGTTTTGCCTGCTTTCACAATTTTACTGAACTGAGCTCAAGAAGCAGGAATAACAAAGGATGTATGGGGGCAAATATTCAGGCTGGGATAACACTCAGAAGAAAAGAAAAGTATTTTTGGAACTGTTTTGTAGAGTTCTCGTTACTTAGGGCTCCACTGCAGGCTTGTTTCCAATGGCACGCTGATGGTGGGTCAGGCAGGTATTCAGGTAAGTATTTGGCATGATTTCCAATGGGTTACTAAAGGCAGACAGAAACTCAAAAAAGCAGGTGAGTAAATGAAGCAGTGCAAGAGGTCTGGGCTTAACTCTGTCTGTGACCCAGCATTTTGAGTTCATTGTGTGTTTTTTGGAGTTCTTCTATTATATTGAATATATGCTTATTTATGTTGTTGCCATTATTAGTTGTGATTTAGTTGAGTTTTATTCTAGTTCAGGTTCTATTTCTCCTTCTGTGAGTCCGTTCTTGTCTTCTGTGTTAGTCTACATCTCGTCATGTTTACTGTTTATTTTGAAAGTCTTGTTTCCAAGTTCCGTGTGTTTTGCTTTACTTCCCCTGTGTTGTCATGCTGTTCATTTGTGTCAGCTGTTTCCTCATGTGTTTCCACTTCCCCTGATCACCTCCTGTGAATATTTAGTCTGTCTGTTTTCATTCAGTAGTTGTCAGGTCGCCTCTGTATTTTCCTTCCACGCTACGTCAGGTTAATGGATTTTCACAATTCTGTTCAGTTCATGTTCATGTTTTCACTTCATAGTTCCCTGCATGTACCTGTTCAGAATTAGCCACAGACATCACAGTTATCCTAGTTAGTTTACTCTCCCATGTTCACTTTGCTTTATTTTTATCAGCCCTAATAAAGGCTTGTTCTTGGTTTAAAGCTCAGGACTTCTCCCGTGGTTTGCATTTGGGTCGGTTCGATTAATACACTGGCGTACCCTGCCAGGACAGCCACATGGGTAAAAGAGCAGGTTTGGGAACTGTCAGTGACTCTTGATGGAGAACAGGTGTGCCTGCAGGAGACTTTTCACCACTGGACGAGAGCCACGCCTACATTCACACAAAAGGGGGAGAAAAAGAGAAAGGAGGACACGGGGAACCATGGGAATAACAAAATTGCTTAAATAAAGTAGAATTTTTTTAGAAATACAACATGACAAACGATAAAATTTACACAAAACAGAGAAGTTTAGTTAAACAGAAATACCCCAATAAGTACTACAAATAAAGAAAGTAACAACAAAAAGCCATGTGAAATCTGAAGATGTCTCTATAGCATAAAATAGCTCAATAAATTGAACAAAGGACAATAATCTTGTCTTGTTTTCAGTTATGATTTAAATATTTTGCATATCATTGCATTTTTTCTACTTTTTTTGGAAATTGGCTTATAAATATTTTTATATATTGTTGGATTTTATGTGTTAGACAAATGTGCTTTTAGAAACTGAAGCACTTTTCTCTCTCAGACGACTCCAAATCTGCATGGTCTACATTATAAATACCAATTTTGCTGAAAAAGTAACGTCGGTTTCCACTTTGAACTCAAATAAAACCAGACAAGTGACGGGAAGAGTTTATTTTCATATCAATGTTTATGACAGCAGACGAGGCGTGTGAATACAAAAATGTGACTGCTAACGGAACAACAGGATTATGCGGCATAGTTTACATATTTTAGGTACAACATGCCGTCAGCTACACCCTGAGTCAGTTCAGAAATTTAATTCTCTTTCTGCTTCCTTTGCAGCACATCCAAAGTGTCATATCTTCTGTTGCACAGCTGCTCTCAGACGGCTGTGGAATTTGACAGTTGTGACAATTTGACAGTTGCAAGCCTGTGAAACTTAAATTGATAAAATGATAAAAAAACAAAACAAAATAAGAACCAAAAAAAATGCTGTGCAGTATTCATCTCACAGTTTGAATTAAGGGAAATGCCCGTACAGATTGAATGGTCGCCACATCATAACAACCTCGTGTAGCCAGCGTGACCTGAACATTTCACATCTTTGCTTTATGCCCCAACCAACAGCGTTCCCATTCTCCTGCCTATAACCATCACCTATCTCTGGCTAGTACTGACTTTTTGTTTTAAATAACATGCCAACAGGACGCGGTGTGTTCATCTGTCTTTGCTGAAGCCAAAGGTGTAAACTCCTTCAGTAAATAAACACCTGGCTGGTAAGCTGTTGGGTAATTAATGTCACACCTGCTTTCATTTTTCATGCTGTTGTTTTATTGTGTAGATGTTAATTACCATGGCATTCATGAGGATTCACCTCACAGCACCGCACTGTGTATCTGAGGAGGAAACTTTTTAATTACCTGGCAAAATGTTTTTTATTTGTTTTTACATTTTTTAAACAGGATTAACTGTATAAAGTGAGATCTTTGGTTTGGGATTGTTTTGTTTTGTTCGTGTTATTTTTAATGGTTATTATGCAACTGACAGCATTATGTGGGCTCGGAAGTGATCCAGTTTCCATGTTTGGACAGTTTGTCTGTGTTTGAGGAGATGAGTCACTCTGAGAAATTATGCAAGCGTGGTTAATTGTTTTGTTGTTTATTTTTGATTTGTGGGTTTTTAAGCTCCAGGCATCCTTTACAATACATTTTTCACTGGTTCAAGTTCATTAAAAATAACTTGATAGACCATTTCTTCATTCACCATGTGTATGTTTGAATTTATTAAGTTTGATTCATAGATTTTGTCCTGTAAAAGGTTTTCCCAGGTGCTCCCATTTATTTTGGTATTAACAAAAGTGAAAGTGGACAGTATATCCTTATTGGCTCCGTCACTAGTCAGTTAACATAAAACTAATGTAGGACTATTAGTGGAAATCAACCAGAAAATCTAGTAACATCATGTTCTGAAATCGGACAAGATGGCACTACGTACGCACTTAAAAACTGTACTTTAAAACACTTATTTTGAACATCCAGCTTCGCAGACAATGTTAGATCTGTGACATTTAAAGTGTGTAACTATTAGCAGAATAACATACTTGAAAATAAATATAAAACAAAAGGAAAACTCGTGTCAGTATCCTTTTTTCAGTCCTGTGAGATGTGTGGCATTTTTGGATGACTATTTCTGCTACATTTGTGTCCATTTGCGTATTATTGCTGCAGACTGTTCTCGCATGCCAGTTTTTTGCAGTTTTTCAACACACTTAATATAACAGGAATGAAAGGACAGGACTATCTTAGGCCATTAGCACCCTCAAGTACCCTGCCCAGGGAGTTCAAGAAGGCTGGGTGCTCTGAACCATCAATCAGTGCAGACGACAGTCAGGACCTGTTCCCCAACACGAATGTGCACTGAACAAGCCCTCTCATCCACCAGGAAAAACCCGAGCATACAGGCAGCAAGCTGAGGAGGATGCCAGAGACCAAGCCATGCATTGAGGTGAGCCTGACTATATCTAGCCAGTACCTCTCAAACTCACACACTAACTCTGGCTCCTTCCCCACTAGAGAGGTTAGCATTTCATGTCCCAGTTGCTAGGCCCCGGTAACCCTATCCTGGGCAGGGTGAACTGTCTCCTTGATCTTATATTCATAGGGGTCTTTTGAAGCACTCTTTGTCTGTTCCCTCACCCAGGACCCATTTGCCATGGGAGACCCTATCAGGAGGCAAAAGCCCCCCAGACAACATAGCCTCTGCGATCCCTGGGACACACAAGCTCCACCACCACGACCATAAAATAACCAGGAAGTGAAACTGCTGAGAATAACAATCACTTTTGCAAGAGTGTCCTGGGCAAACATAAGCAACATTAACATATGTTTTTCAGTGTAACAAAACAGTAAAACTTGTTGGTGTGTGTAGCTGGGAACTTGGACTTTGCCTCCTACTGTGGAGACCACATGGTGCTGCAGAGAGAGCTGTGCTGTGGGGATATCGAGGGTGCACAGGTTACCATCTCTTTGTCAGGATTATAAAAACAGCAAGCCTCACTGGTCATTGTGACAAATGGTGAGAACAGCACGTTGTTGTCAAAGACGGGATTTATCCTGACATCTGTACTGAATTCAAACTAAGTGAACCTGGCAGCAGCAGATATAGCGGGTACCTCACTTTTTTTAGGGCTTCTGTTATGTAAATGTAGTCGCCGACCTAGTAGCAGTAACAGCATGTTGTGCCTCAGATTCAGTCTCTGAATTTGTCTTGATCATGTTTCATAAATGCTACAATGTTACACACATAGCTAAAGGTTTTTGTGTACTGGTACGGTCTATTTTCTATAGTTCACGTGTCATGAACATTTGATGAGTGACCCTTGACCCCATTGCTGCCGATGGCCCATACAGTGTGACAGCAAAAGTTCAAAACAGTAGAGCTACTTTTACAGATGTGCTGTTTGGAGACATCTGGCTGTGTGGAAGGCAGAGCAACATGTGCTTTAAGGTGAGTCAGGTACGGTAAGCCAAGTGAACAACACACCATATCGATAAAGGTTTATTTTAGGCAAGCAGCATCGTGATGCAGTGGTCGATGCTGTCGCCTCAGTGGAGGTGCTAGCCCTTTCTGTGTGTCATTTGTATTTGCTCTCTGTGCCAGTTTGGGTTTCCTCTCAGTGCTTTGCTTTCTTTCCACAGTAAAGACATTCTTGTTAGGTTGACCGGTCATTCTACATTGGTCATAAGTGTGGGTGTGGGAGTGCATGGTTGTCTGTTCTCTGTGCTGGCATTCGGGTTGTGCCTCTTACCTGCTGTCCGCTTCCTCTTTGCCAAAGTGCAAAACCAAAATATTTCATGCTTAAAAGGTATTTATTCATGTGATGAAACATATTTATTTATTAATTTACTCACTTTGCACCCAATTTTTAATGCATCAGAGGAGCTGGCTCTTCTCACTGAGTACTCTCATGTGAGCTATGTTACAGCAGTCTTGACAGCGAGTTAATGCATCTGGCTGAAGTGGAGATTCCCTGGTCTGCGCCCACCACCCGTAAGATGAGGATTTTTTTTTTAATGTGTCTTTTGTCCTCTTGATATCAGTTCTAGATTAGGCACTGGAATAGACATCTGTGCTGTTTCTCAGATACAATGGCAGAATTAGATCTGCACATTGGTGGAAAAGAGGTGAGTGATGCTTAAAACCTGATTCGAGGAAATTACCTTCCTTTTTTTAAAACCTGATATGTACTTTATGATGAAATTATTAGAAGAACAACCAGCGCAGATTACCGCTTTTAACTAAGGACATCATGACCACTTTTGGGGAAAACGTTGTGTATGTGATAATGAGGTTGGTAACTTTTAAATGTTAAATCCAGTGGATCAAAAAGCCTGCAACCCTCAGATTTAAGGCACTTGATGGCTGATCATCTGTACTCACTCACTCACTAGTAACAGACAAAAGTGTTTCTAAGGTGGTGGATGGAAATTGGGATAAAAAAAAATCCAAATCATGATGTACAACAATCGGGTTCTTTATATTGCTGCAAGAGTATATTTGGAGAAATGGGCTCCAGTTCTACTTGTTGAAAAGCATCTATTCTTGCATTCAAGCTTCTTCAGAGTAAAGTGTTTCTGCTTTTGTTCTCATATAGTGCCAAAACACAAGCTGTCCCTGGCATAACTCTAGCATCAACAGATTTCTTAATGTACCAGAACTGAAAAGATCAACAGAGAAACCGATTTCTGGAGGCTTTTCTTCAATAAAAAGTATGCACATGTTGTGACCTGCTTTTGCTGTTAGACTTTTTTATTTTCTTCTGTTATCTTACCAACTGGGACATCACAATGAATTAATAATTAAATAAAATAACAACAGTTAGATTACATGGTTTTTTCTGTTTCAGGATCCATCCCTGAGACAAACAGAGTGTAGCCTATAGACTGACACTGGATGCCTGAGCTGGTGGCTTATAAGAAAAAGGACATGGTCTTTCTTGAAACTTACCCTAAAGAAACTGTTTCATTGTACATCAACATTACCTATGGCTAGGCGGTCTCTGTTACTCCCTCTAAAGACATTTTAGGGCCAGCACCGATATAGTGTTGATGTTAGCATTTACACTAACTGCTGGGTTGACAGTGCAGCAAGACACTGAACCTTAAATTGGCACCCTGCAATACCAGGCCTGCCCCCAAGGGTGTGCAGATTATCTGCATGTTAATGAGATACACTTTGCAGAGCAAAGTTAAATCACTTATTTTATTATTTGCTATTATTTTTGTGGGTTGTCCAAGTTTTACGTGTAACAATCTTTAGAATCTTTAACTCCTAAGACAAAGTCATACCTTTTCTCTTCTCTTGTGTTTTTAATGAGGGCTTTTGATTAGAAATTTGGGCTCTGTGTAGCTTAAGTCTCTCTAGCACTAGTCAGATTTTACCGGCACTTCCTTTTATCATCAATCACTCTTCATCGAAAAGAGGCGTCTGGAAAATCTACTAACCCTGAAAATGTCAGAAGACATTTGTCTCTACGGTCAGTTGGGATAATTGGACATGATGTTGACTGGCGACCTCTCCAGGGTTTGTAATAGGCTCAGAGCAGCTTGTCTGTTCATTTTGTAATTCCATTTGGTGAAAACACCATGAATAAAATAATAATAAACATTTATTTATTGTTTGTTACATTGAATCTGACCTTTTACTTTAAAAATAGTTTGGGTAAGTTACTTTATATTAGTAACTTAGTTACATTACTAGTTACTTCCATCAAAAGTAACTCAGTTACTTCAAGTTACTCGTTACTTTCAAAGTAACTAGTTACCAGGGAAAGTAACTTTGGTTTTACTCAGAATTCTCTTGTTAATGTGTTTCTTCCATAACTTTGCCAGTCTTCTAGCTTGCTTACTTGCCACAAGTGCACTGTGCCACCTACCAAAGGAAAAAATAATGTGCATATTTCCACGAGAGGAATCCCACGCCTGGACCGTCATTGACCGCCGCATGATTCTAGCCTACGTCACAGCGTCATGTGCGCTTTTTACATCCAACACAAAAACTGCAGTCGTGGTGCTTTCGATTGTACTCAGAACTCAGAAATTCTGCCTTCCGAATAGGAAGATGTAGGTAACACCAGACTGCAGATGAGCTGCATACAGGGCTGGACTGGGGCAAAAAATCAGCCCGGGCATTTTGACTAGAGACCGGCCCACCATTATAGCAAAAATCATAAAGCCTTTGAATGAAAACAAACACTGTTGTGACAGTGATGTTCACTGTCTTGATGGTATATATGCATCAATCTATCAATCGTTTGTTGTAAGACTCAGATAATTATTTATTAAAAGCTAGACATTTGAAATGAGAATAAGAAAGTATTTCCTTGTGCCCCCCTCTCCCTGTTAATGCCCTACATGCCCCCCTGGCAACACTTTGCTAGATCCGCCCCTGCACAGTTACCAGCTGTCAGCGTAAAAAAGGATCCTGGGGTTATTTGTCTCTCAGAAACAGTTCATAACTTCCCTTCAACTCATTTATGTCAGCTAAAAGGTAAACCTGTTTCTCCATCACCTGTTCAGCTCTGATGATTCAGTAAGGACATCTCCTGGTTTCATCTTCATGTTTCCCTCTCACCAGATATACAAACTGATATCATGACCAGCAGCTTTACAGCTGTGGCTCCAGCAAACATCAGCTGATACTAGAAATTAATATTAAATAAATTCTAACAACAGCTGATCAAACGTGCTGCTGTTGTTTAACGCGACATCCGGTGGTTTCCTCTTTCTGGCGCAAAGTGGACGATAAATAAACAAGAGGGAAAAGCTGATCAGCTGATCATTGATCAGTTTCATGATTAAAGTAGCAACAGGAGAGGGAGGGGGAGAGAATGAGGGAAGAAGAGGCAGCTGACAGTGTAAAGACGCAGAATAACTCCAGCTTTGTGTCTTTTTCATTGTAGCTGAAGTCCGGGACAAACTGTGTTTCTTTTCACCTCAATACCAAACACGTAATATTTTCTCTGAATACGAGACGATTCCGTTTTTTAGGGAACGGTTGGCAACTCTAATAATTAACCGTATGAACAAAATAAAGTTCAACATCATTAACATCATAGAACCCACCCAGATGTATAGAAACTCCATCATGCTAGCTAGCACGCAGTACGAAAAACTCAGCACAACGAAAATAAACTCCACCTAAACTTGGTTTATATCTGACCCAGATAGACTGCAGGTCATAACGTCTTACCTGAAGTTCAGTTCACCTGACTCGGACCAGCGGCCGCTACGGGTCTCTCCTCCTCCTGCGTCCCCTTTCTCTCATCCACCTGCTGGCCTCCACCACTTGCTAATGTTACTGAATCTGTGGAAGCTCCACGATAGCCACCACACGAAGTAACGAATAACGTGCCTATCTAAATCCCAGTAACGAGTAACGCGTTCCTGGTTTTGGCATAATAACTAGTTACCGTGCTCGTTACCACAATAATAACGTAGTTACTGTAACGCATTACTTAATAACGCATTAGTCCTAACACTGGTAATATGAGATCAGTTTTTTTGAGCAATGAAATACAAAGAAATAACCCCTTCAAGGTTTGACAGTTTGCATAAAGAAGGTATATCAGCAACAGAATGCTTTGAAATTTAATTTTGCTTTCTGTGTGAAACCAAAGAAACCCAAAGTAATCATAGTGATTACTCATGATTACGCTTCATGAGTATTTATGACAGCAGAGGAGAATGGGCAAACTGAAACTGCTAATGAAGCAAAGGGATTCTGCGCAATATAGTGTATTTCACCTAGTCAATTCAGAAATGTAATTCCCTCTCCATTTCCTTTTAATCAGATCCAAAGGGCCGTATATTTCACAGCCTTTTTATTAGACGCAGTTTCACAGCTGTTCCAACAAGGTTGTCATTCAATTTGACAATTACACTGATTAACAATGGAGCTGGAATGTGATATGCAGGCCTGTTAAACTTAGAGTAAATCAATGAAAACAACATAAAAGTATATGTCTCACTGTTTGGATTAAGAAAAAAGCCAAACTGTGAGACGTACAGCTGCTGCTGAAGTTTTACATTGTGGTAATTTCAGTTTTATGTACTGACACAGATCTTTAAAGCAGTTTGCAATGATTGGACATTAATGGTGGCCTCATCATGTACAGGACGTGGACATTTCACAGTTCTTCCATTACTTTATGCCCCAACCAACAGCTTTCCTATTCTCCTGCCTATAACCATCAGCTATCTTTGGTTATTACTGACATTCAGTTTTAAATAACATGCCAACAGAACGCAGTGTGTTCATTTGTCTTTGCTGAAGCCAAACAGGTAAACTCCTTTGGTAAATAAGCACCTGGCTGGTAAGCTGTTGGATAATTAATGTTGCATCTGCTTTCATTTTTCATGCTGTTGTTTTAGTGTATAGATGTTAATTACTGTGGCATTCATAAGGATTCACCTCACAGCAACACACCGTTCTGTGTATCTGAGGAGGATGTTTGAGAAACTTGTGGCACGATAACTGATGATATCTGTTTGTGGTGTGGCATACTACATGACATGACTTTCATGGCATATAGCACACCTTGTGATGGGCTTGTTTCAAGTCATTTTTTGTGCTTTCTTTGCAGAACAGCAATCACTGTGATTTTAGGAGATTCAACCCAATTTCTCTGACTACTGTGTTTCCTTTTTTTAAAAGCATTAATGAGCCAAGGCCCTATTCCTGAAAGCAGATTTAGTGAACAACTCTGACGTGAGGTTTTCTGTTCCAGAAACATGTAGTCAATCTTTCTATGTCCAGAAACATTTATGCAGGTTATATAAACCAGAACAACCTGCAAAAATGATCATTTCATTGCAAAGGCTCAAATTTTTTAAAAAGAGTGAACATAAAAGGCCAGATTTAGGGTAGACCAGGATTTGAATTCACACTCTTTGCATCAATTGTTAATTACTGGAACATCCTTTAATAACCATTGCTTTGTTAAATTAAAGCTTAAGGCACTAACTCAAAATTAGCATCTCTTTCATTTTGGCAATTAGTTCTAACAAAAGGTAATTACAAACAGCCATCCCACCTACATATATATATATATATATATATATATATATATATATATATATATATATATATATATATATATATATATATATATATATATATATATATATATATATATATATATATATATATATATATATGAGTCAGTCTAGTAACTGACTTCCAGGGCAAAGTGTATTACTTTTACTGTTTACTGTCTTGATAACTGATCAGGGATTCAAACCAAAGTAATAAATAAATATGTTTCATCACATGAATAAATACCTTTTAAGCATGAAATATTTTGGTTTTGCACTTTGGCAAAGAGGAAGCGGACAGCAGGTAAGAGGCACAACCCGAATGCCAGCACAGAGAACAGACAACCATGCACTCCCACACCCACACTTATGACCAATGTAGAATGACCGGTCAACCTAACAAGAATGTCTTTACTGTGGAAAGAAAGCAAAGCACTGAGAGGAAACCCAAACTGGCACAGAGAGCAAATACAAATGACACACAGAAAGGGCTAGCACCTCCACTGAGGCGACAGCATCGACCACTGCATCACGATGCTGCTTGCCTAAAATAAACCTTTATCGATATGGTGTGTTGTTCACTTGGCTTACCGTACCTGACTCACCTTAAAGCACATGTTGCTCTGCCTTCCACACAGCCAGATGTCTCCAAACAGCACATCTGTAAAAGTAGCTCTACTGTTTTGAACTTTTGCTGTCACACTGTATGGGCCATTGGCAGCAATGGGGTCAAGGGTCACTCATCAAATGTTCATGACACGTGAACTATAGAAAATAGACCGTACCAGTACACAAAAACCTTTAGCTATGTGTGTAACATTGTAGCATTTATGAAACATGATCAAGACAAATTCAGAGACTGAATCTGAGGCACAACATGCTGTTACTGCTACTAGGTCGGCGACTACATTTACATAACAGAAGCCCTAAAAAAAGTGAGGTACCCGCTATATCTGCTGCTGCCAGGTTCACTTAGTTTGAATTCAGTACAGATGTCAGGATAAATCCCGTCTTTGACAACAACGTGCTGTTCTCACCATTTGTCACAATGACCAGTGAGGCTTGCTGTTTTTATAATCCTGACAAAGAGATGGTAACCTGTGCACCCTCGATATCCCCACAGCACAGCTCTCTCTGCAGCACCATGTGGTCTCCACAGTAGGAGGCAAAGTCCAAGTTCCCAGCTACACACACCAACAAGTTTTACTGTTTTGTTACACTGAAAAACATATGTTAATGTTGCTTATGTTTGCCCAGGACACTCTTGCAAAAGTGATTGTTATTCTCAGCAGTTTCACTTCCTGGTTATTTTATGGTCGTGGTGGTGGAGCTTGTGTGTCCCAGGGATCGCAGAGGCTATGTTGTCTGGGGGGCTTTTGCCTCCTGATAGGGTCTCCCATGGCAAATAGGTCCTGGGTGAGGGAACAGACAAAGAGTGCTTGTCAGGTCAAATGTGTGATATTTGAATTTGATATTGAATTTCACAGCGGCCTCTACTGTTGCGGTAACAAAGCAATATGGCAGTAGCCCGCACGCTATGCTTTCATATTAAAATATGAAGGTTTTGTGAGTGATTTTGTAAATAGGGGTATTTTTACCCACTCCATGGCATGCTGGTCAGTCACAGGAGCACGTTCAGTGAGAGACTGCACCACTGAACGACACAGGAAATCTTTCCTGCCTGTGGCCATCTCCCTGTACAACGCATCCACTTAACACACTGGTTACTGCTACAACTACACATGTTTCTTTTCCAGCTATTTATTAATGAGTGACTTATGTATATATATATATATATATATATATATATATATATATTGTACTATTCTTAGTTAGCGTATTGTCTGTCTTGTTAATGTTGGTTTATGTTGGTTTATAATGGAGCACTGTAACAAAAAAATAATTTCCCCCAGGGATCAATAAAGTATTCTGATTCTGATTTTAGTCTAGCATGATGAAAATTTCCCTGTCAAGAGGAAATTATTTAAATGCATAATGTAAATGTTTATACTAAAGTTTGCAGCAACTAATTTACTGCAGATTGCACTAAATCTAATGCTTAAAGGAAAAAAGACATATTATGCCCATTGTGGTTGTCACAGTTACTCCTAGTAGTGTTTTATTTATTTTAAATCAGAGGAGACATTAATGGTTTCTGTAAATTTATGTTCAATTTATGACTCCAAAGGGACACAAGTGTGTTTGAAAGAGTTCTACTAGATCAGTGGTTCTTAACCTGGGTTCGATCGAACCCTAGGGGTTCGGTGAGTCGGTCTCAGGGGTTCGGCAGAGCCTTCGCCATGACATGCATGGCTCATTTTGTGCACCAGTAAAAAAATCACATTTTATTTTTCACTAAAGAGGGGTTCATATGAAGCTGGTGGGGTTCGGTACCTCCAACAAGGTTAAGAACCACTGTACTAGATGGAAAAATTTTCAGGGTCATATATCTGGTATTGTCTCTTAGAGCAGGGGTCCCCAATCCCAGTCCACAAGGGCTGGTGTCCTTGCAGGTTTTAGATCTCAGCCTGGGTCAACACACCTGAATCACACGATTAGTTCATTACCAGGCCTCTGGAGAACTTCAAGACATGTTGAGAAGGTAATTTATCCATTTAAATCAGCTGTGATGGATGTCTTAGTATCCGATAAATGTAAAAAAAAAAAAAAAAAAACCAACAACAACAACAACAAAAAAACACAAGAAGAGATTAAATAATGTGAATTATTTATCATCATAATTGTTTATCAAATTTGGACAAAATGTTTCGTGGAATAGAGCTCCGGACGTTTCGGAATTACTAAAAACGCGGTTGATTTCTTTGGCTTTTATTTTGAAGGATCACGAGATTTGCGCGTCAGCTGCTGGATGACGTCACGACATCGACGCACAAATACCGAGTCCCGAAACGCAAGTGACGTTTGTATCTGTTACATGGACTTTCGCCAACAAGCGCGTGACTTTTCCCCACAGCTTTCTATTAATCATGTGATCGTGTGATCATGGCTGCTACACTTTGTGTTGTTTTTGCACTTTTAGCTTCTCTTCACACTTGTGGTGAGTGCATTATCTTTACGCTGCATATTGTGGCAGTTTTCGAGTTTCCAGCAAGCCTTGACCTACTTAATGTAAATCTAACCGGACTCAATTTTTTATGTTGTGTTTTTTATTCATCTGCACAAGTTTTATGATTCCTTGAAACTTTAAATAACCAGGAAGTGAAATTGCTGAGACGAACACTATCTTTTGCAAGTGTCCTGGGCTGACATAGGCAGCATTAATCTTGCTTGTTTTTTTTTCAGTGTAATAAAACAATAAAACTTGTTGGTGTGTGTAGATGGGAAGCTGCGTTTTGCCTCCTACTATGGAGACCACATGGTGCTGCAGAAGTCTCCAGAGAGAGCTGTGCTGTGGGGATATGGCCCCGAGGGTGCACAGGTTACCGTCTCCTTGTTAGGTTTATTTAAACGGCAAGCCTCACTGGTCACTGTGACAAACGGTAAGTACAGCACGTTGTTGTCAAAGACGGGATTTATCCTGATGTCTGTACTATATTCAAACTAAGTGAAATTGACGGCAGCAGATATAGCGGGTACCTCACTTTTGTTTTGGGGCTTGTATTCTGTAACTGTGGTCACTGACCTAGTAAAAGTAACAGCATGTTGTGCCTCAGATTCAGTCTATGAATTTGTCTTGATCATGTTTCATAGATGCTACAATGTTACACATAGCTAAAAGTTTTGTTTCTTTTTCTTAAAGGCATTTGGCAAGTGACCCTTGACCCTGTTGCTGCTGGTGGTCCATATAATGTGACAGCAAAAGTTCAGAACGATTCAGCTACTCTTACAGATGTGCTGTTTGGAGACATTTGGATGTGTGGAGGGCAGAGCAACATGTGGTTTAACATGACTCAGGTAAGGTTGTCTGTCTCTGTGCTGACATTCAGGTTTTGCCTTATACCTGGTGTCAGCTGGGACATGCCAAAACCCTCTGCATCTTTGCCCAATTACAAAAGAGCCATCAAACATATAAGGCAAAAAGCAGTTTCTTCTTAAAATGTATTTAATCATTTGTTAAAGCATATCTATTTTGTTTACTCACTCTTCACCAGATTTTCAATGCAACAGAGGAGCTGTCTGTTGTTGCTAAGTATCCTTATGTCAGGCCTTTTATGGTAGCGTTGAACACAAGTGGCATCGAGTTAATGGATCTGATAGAAGTAGAGATTCCCTGGTCTGTGCCCACTGCCAGTAAGATAAGATTTTATTTTCATTTTAAGTATTTATTGAGATATTGGAAAATGTGTTTATACTTAAAGGTTTTGTTTTGGATCATTGAACATTCATATAGTACTTTGCATCTCTCCCTAAATTCAAGCTATGGTTTTATTGTGGTTTCAATATATGACATTAGAATATGGTCTCAGGTCAAATAAATATCAACCATGATGCATATATACCGCTCTTAGCTTGCGTTATACTGGTTGATTAATGAACAGCTGTGTTTCCAGGTGTGGTGGAAGAGTTTTCTGCTGTGTGCTGGCTCTTTGGACGTTACATGTATGAGACCTTGAAGTACCCCATAGGACTGGTGGAGTCCTGTTGGGGTGGCACACCGGTCGAAGTGTGGTCATCTTCAAGAGCCCTGAAACAGTGTCAAGAAGTGCCAGTTGTAGACGGGTAAGGACATAAAGACACATTCTCCAGCTGTCTGACTGAAGTTAAGACAGCAGTTGTTTCTGTGTGTTTAATACCCATCAAACATGGTCTGTACTAACTGCACTGTGCATGTTTTCTCCATGTCGTGATCTCAGACCTAAAAAAAATTCTATTTTGTGGAATTCAATGATCCACCCATTGCTCAATATGACCATCAAAGGGGCCCTCTGGTACCAAGGTAAGACTCCTTATATCACAGGTAGGTTTGGCGTATTCAGTGACTCACATAAACTTCTGGGGTTTATCACATTTTCAGGTGAGGCCAATGCAGAGTATAACCAGGACAAGTACAACTGTTCCTTCCCGGCTATGATTGATGACTGGAGGATGGCATTTCATCAGGGCTCAGGGGGGCAAACAGCTCCTGACTTCCCCTTTGGGTTTGTCCAGGTCTGTTAGGCATTGGTTTAACACTAACAAAGAGTAAACTTGAAACATTTTTGGTGTAGGTGCACCATTACTGTAGCACTGTAGCATCCAACAACACATGGGCTTCTCTTTTCAGTATAAGTGTAACATAGGCCGATTTATAACATTGTTTATTGTGTTGCAATGGTGATGAGTGATTCCTCTACATGTGCAGCTGTCCACTTACATAAAGACCTCCAAAGATGATGGCTTTCCAAACATCCGCTGGCACCAAACAGCAGACTTTGGTTTTGTTCCTAACCTCAGGATGAAGAAAACCTTCATGGCTGTGGCTTTGGATTTACCAGATGCAACTTCGCCGTATGGCACGTAAGAACAAGTGAAAGCATAGAATTTTTGTTATATCTAGTGTGTACAGTGGGGGAAATAATTACTGGATCCCATGCAGAATTATTTGGTTTGTTCACTTACAAAGAAATTAAGTCTCCAATTTTTTTTGGTAGCTTCATTTTTGTGTAGAGAGACAGAATATCAACCAAAAATCCAGAAAAGGCAGTTTACATAAAAGTTATACATTTTTTGCATATTCTCAAGCTAAACATTAGTACTTTGTGGAAAAACCCTTGTTTCCAAACACACAAGTTTATTTAAATTCAGTCTTATTTATGTAGCGCAAAATCACAAAAGCAGTTGCCTCAAAGCACTTTGTATTGTAAGGTAAAGACAATAATATATAGAAAACCCCACCAATCAGATGATCTGCTATGACAAAGCTCTTGGCGACAGTGGAAAGCAAAAACTCCCGTTTAAATGGAAGAAACCACCGGCAGAACCAGGCTCAGGAAGGGACACAGTCATTGTGGGTAAGGGGAGGTGGACAGGAAAAAAGAGACACTGTGGAAGAGAGTCAGATATTAATAAGAATTGGACATATAATCAAATCAATCCTTATACAACAGTTGGAAGAGCTTGGTCTGCGTAGCCGGCAATAAGTCAGACTGGTCCCCGGTGGGCGTTGGACTCCGCCAGGGCTACCTTTTGTCACAGATTCTGTTCATAATTTTTATATAATTTCTAGGCCAAGGGGCGGAAGGCTTCTGCTTGGGCAGTTTCAGAATCTCGTCTCTGCTTTTTATGAATGATGTGGTTCTGCTGGCTTTATGAGATAGTGACCTCCAGCTCACACTGAAACGGTTTATAGACAAGTGTGAAGCGGCGGAAATGAGAATCAGTGCCTCCAAGTCTGAGGCCATGGTCCTCAGCCGAAAAAGGGTGGAGTGCTCACTCTGGGTTAGGGACCAGTTCCTGCCCCAAGTGGAGGAGTTTGAGTATCTCAGGGTCTTGTTCACGAGTGAGGGGAAAGGGGAGTGGGAGATCGACAGACGGTGCTGCAGTAATGCAGATACTCTACCGCTTTGTCATGTTGAAGAGAGAGCTGAGTGTAAAAGCGCTCTCGATTTACCAGTCGAGCTACATCCCCACCCTCACCTGTGGTCACAGACTTTGGTTAGTGACCGAAAGAACAAGATTGTGGATACAAGCAGCGGAAATGAGCTTTCTCCACTTCTTCATTATTTAACAGACATGTGATGCAGTTCTCTATCCAGTTGAGTATTAGTATGCAACCTAACCCAACAATGTAAACTGTATTTTCATACATAACCATCAACATTTCAGAGGCCGCCTTTAATAGGCAAATTTTTCTCAAAGGTATGTCAGTCACATTGTACTGTCTTAAGATGGACAGACTGTACAACTCTTTTTAGCTAATATTTTTAGCATTCTACCCAACATTCAATAGCCACAAGGAGCTCTCCTCTCGTCAGATGCCAAGTGGGTTTTGGTGTCTTGGCGAAGGACTCTTCTACATGTGGACAGGAGAAGGTGGGGATTAAACCTCAAAACTATAAATAGCCATTGGTCTATCCACTCTACAAGCTGAGGCACACCTGTCACATTTGGGGATGAAAATAGACTAGGTAAAATAAAAAAAAAAAGGAACATACCCCTCTGATGTCACTGATTGTTTGTGGATGGTGAAAATACCAAAGTCAAGGCTAGCTGTAAATGTTGCAATTTTTGGAGCCAAAAGTGGCAATTTATGGAAAAGAGGATGGAGTTGGTAAGTGGTACTTGACCCTTACCTGATGAGAGGAACATGCCAATTTTACCTCTTGTCTATAAGGTAGGTGTCTAACCTGGTAGTATCAGTTCTAGATTAGGTACTGGAATTAACATGCAGGCTGTTTTTCACTTACAATGGCAGAATTGGTTCTGCATTGGTGGGAAAGAGATGAGTGATGCTTAAAACTCCATTTAAGAAACGTACAATCCAGTGCAGATTACTGAATTTATCTAATGTCATCATAATCACTTATGAGGGAAAGAATTATGTATTTGATGATGGCGTTGATTATTTTTCAGTGGTACGGCTAGTGTAAAGCTAACTCTAAACAGATACAAAGTATTGAGAGTACAAATATTGGATTCTAGTTTATATGACAATCGGATTGTTTATAAAAATACTGATGTGGTTTTTCCGTTTCAGGATCCATCCCAGAGACAAGCAGGATGTAGCCTATAGACTGACACTGGGTGCTAGGGCTGTGGCTTATGAGGAAGAGAACGTGCCCTTCCTCGGACCTTTCCCCAAAGAAATTGCATCCACTCAGATGTACGTCAACATTACCTATGACCAGGCAGTCTCTGTCACATCATCCAAAGACATCTTTGAGGTAAGGGTGGCAGGGATGTAAGCTTGAGTTAGCGCAAATCCTAAAACTTTAGGGTTGACATTTGTATCCCTAGACCCCTTTCAAAAGTGTCCTACAGCAAGATATCCATCCGTCCATCCATTTTGTTCTGCTTATCTGGGGCCAAGTCATGGGGAAAACAACCTAGACAGTTGGCCTCAAGCCACCACCTCCACCTCATCTGGGGGAACACCATTGCCTTCCCACCCCAGGATATGCCCAGCGTGTCCTGAGCCTACCCCAGGATATCTGCCTGGTGGAATATATCCATAACACCTCGCCCAGGCAGCGTTCTAATCAGATGCCACCACCTCAGCTGGCTCAATGTGATGTGGAGGAGTCATGGCTTTACTTTGAGTGCTTTCTGAATGACTGAACTGTCTCTCAAACTAAGCCCAGCCACACTTCACTTATTTTTGCCACGTGTATCTGCGATCTTATTCTTTCAGTCATTACTTGGAGCTTGTCGCCATAAGTGAGTGTAGGAATGTAGATCAGCTGGTAAATCAAAAACTTTGCTTTTATACTCAGCTCTTGGTTCACCACAACAGATTGGTACAGCTTCTGCATTGATGGGTGTACCAATCTGTTTGTCATTTTCCAGCTCCCCTCTCCCTTCAATTGTTAACCAGACCCCAGGATACTTAGACTACTCTACTTGGGGCAGCAACTCATCCTAACTTAATTACAACAAAGCACCTGATCTGGAGTGAGAACACCATCCCTTTTTTTTGCTGAGAACCATGGTCTCAGACTTGGAGGTTCCAGTCCAATTTGGAGGCTGCCACCCTATAAAGCTTACGCCTTTTGAAGCCAACAAATTCAAAACCAACAAACTGGGTGAAGTCCAAGAGCCACCGAACTGAATGGCTCATAGCAGTGGGTCAGATACCCCATACTCCTGAACCCTCTCAAACAGGATCCTCTGAGGGACGCTTTCTCCAAATCCACAAAGCACATGTAGACTCGTTGGACCGTTGCACCCTGCATTCCAACACTGTCCCTACTGGTGTGCAGGTTGTGTGTGCATATCAATGAGAAACATTGTAGAATAGTCTGCACAGCCTGGTTAAGTTACTTCTTAGATTATTTACTATTGTAGTTGTACTCTTATAATCATGCACTTAAAGAATATTTAGCTGTAGTCAGTACTTGCTGTGATGACTTCTAAGTCAAAGTCACTTGTTGTTCTCTTGTCTTTTTAATCAAGGTCTGTTGCTCGGATATTTGGGCTCCATGTGGGCCTAAGTCCCTTTGGCTTCAAACTCCTATAGTGGGGTGGGATCTGACCACCATCCAGGTGTCAGCTGCTGTGTGTCAGTCGTCTGAAGTCGCTGCTGTTCGATACGCTTGGAGAGACTGGCCCTGTGAGTTTAAAGCCTGTCCCGTCTACAGCGCCAGTTGGATTTTACCAGCACCTCCTTTCATCATCAATCACTCTTCATGGAAAGGAGGCATTTGGAAAAGCTACTAACCCTGAAACTGTGACAAGACATTTGTCTCTATGGTCAGTTGGGATAACTGGGCACGGTGTTGATTGGCGACCTCTCCAGGGTTTGTAATAGGCTCAGAGCAGCTTGTCTGTTCATTTTGTAATTCCATTTGGTGAAAACACTTTGTCTTCATGAAATTTAATGAATAAAATAATAAAAATCTCCATACCATTTCTTTATTACTTTGAATATGACCTTTTACTTTAAAAATAGTTGTATTTCATTGATCAGACACATATAGAACTAATAAAAAAAAATCCCTTTATAGGTTTCACAGTACAGTACAATGTATCAGCAACAGAATGGTTTGAAACTGAATTTTACTTTCATTGTCAAACTAAGGAAACATTAAGCAATAATCAGTGATCACTCTCTTCATTTCCAAATGAGCCAATGAGCCGTATATTTCACAGCCTTGTTATTAGACACCCTTTCAAAGCTGCTCCAACAAGGTTGTTCTTCAATTTGACAACTGCATCACTTAACAGTGGAGCTGGAATGTGATATGCAAGCCTACGAAACTTGAATTAAAAACAAAATCCAAGTTCTACAGTATGTCTCACTGTTTGGATTAAGAAAAAAGCCCAACTGTGAGACGTACAGCTGCTGCTGAAGTTTTACATTGTGGTAATTTCAGTTTTATGTACTGACACAGATCTTTAAAGCAGTTTGCAATGGTTGGACATTAATGGTGGCCTCTGTCTAACATCATGTACAGGACGGGGACATTTCACAGTTCTTCCATTACTTTATGCCCCAACCAACAGCTTTCCTATTCTCCTGCCTATAACCATCAGCTATCTTGGTTATTACTGACATTCAGTTTTAAATAACATGCCAACAGAACGCAGTGTGTTCATTTGTCTTTGCTGAAGCCAAACAGGTAATCTCCTTTGGTAAATAAGCACCTGGCTGGTAAGCTGTTGGATAATTAATGTTGCATCTGCTTTCATTTTTCATGCTGTTGTTTTAGTCTATAGATGTTAATTACTGTGGTATTCATAAGGATTCACCTCACAGCAACACACCGTTCTGTGTATCTGAGGAGGATGTTTGCAAAACCTTATCTAGCAGCTTGTTTGGTTTGGTGATCACTCGCTGTAGTGGTGTAATAACTGATGGTATCTGATTGTGGTGTGGCAGACATGTTGGAGTGATTGGGTTTCTAAAAAAAAATAAAAAGTGCTTTATAGTTTTGTTTTTCTTAGAGCTCTGGTGTTAATATGCGATCAGGCTTCCGTGTTTACCTTTGTTGGAATTTGAGAAAATGAGTCACTCAAAATAAAACTGCACAAACAATTTTAATTTGCGTGGGATTTTTTAAATTTTTTTTGGGAGGGGGGGGGGGGTGAAGAATCATGTTCTCATTGCTGTATTTGTATATTTCTTTCTTTGTTTGTGAAGTTCTTAACTAATTTTCTGTGCCGTCCTTGCAGAGCAGCAATCACTGTGATGATTTTTAGGTGATTCAGTCAAATTTTCCTGACTACTGTAGTTTTTTGTTGTTTATTTTTGTTACAAGCATTAATGAAAATGTATCAATCGTTATAAAATCAAAAATAAACATTGCACTCTTTTTGTTATCATTTATGCTTTCCCACTGAATCCTTATGTCATGTTTGAGTTTTACATTAATGAATAAAGCATCGTTTCCTGTTTCAGAACAGCTGATTAGGCCATAATTTACATGAATCAAGAAGGATGGAAAAGTGATTTCATCCCGGTCAATTCTGTCATCATCACTGTATAAAATAAAATTTTAATTTAAAGTGTATAATTTTATAATAATTCAGCTGTAAACTGACAGGGACAAATTCAGGAGACAGAAACTGAAGAAAAAATCTTGAGAAACAGATCAGAGACAGCAAAAGACGGATCTTCCCCCAGATTATGACCATTTCATTGTCTGAATAATTATTCCCTAAAAATTTAGTCTATTGATGTAAAGTAGTGACCTCATTTTCTTGTATTTTGTTTTGCTCTTTATCATTACTGAAAAAAA
The DNA here is from genome assembly GCF_963969265.1 of Rhamphochromis sp. 'chilingali'. Lineage (NCBI taxonomy): Eukaryota > Metazoa > Chordata > Actinopteri > Cichliformes > Cichlidae > Rhamphochromis > Rhamphochromis sp. 'chilingali'. Next base: position 23,451,871 of record NC_137935.1, on the reverse strand, counting down.
ATGCATCATGAGATTTAGAGAAAAAGTCTGCTTTAATGTTCCCCAGCTTAACCATTTATAATATCATCTAATATCAGCCTTCACTGACAAATAATGGCTTACTTAGGCAGAGATGTTTTACTGAGTTATAGTTTATAGTTCAGCAATAGTTCCAGATTTAACTAAAAAACTACAGGACAAGTTTTCTAAGTCTTTGATGAAAACCTGGAAAAGCTGTTCAGTCAGAAAAATAAATAAGTTAATTAATTGGTTAATACACATTTGTTTGATACATTAAAGTACATGCTGATGTGGCACTAAATCCTTATTTGTATATGTAAGAAATGAGAGGGAATGAGAGTTTATAGCAGTTAGTTTTGGAGCTGCTTCCTCTAAACCAGGGGTCTCAAACTTGTGGTCCGGGGGCCACTAGCGGCCCACGTCACCCCTACTTGCAGCCCGTATATTGACGTGAGGAAATATAATGCGATTTGGCCCTTGAAGTTACTTTTTCTGTTAGGGAGGATTTGTTTGTTGTTGAGTGCAGTGTTAAATTAAGTTCTTTAAAAAGCAAAAAATGATTTAATATGAGCAGAGAGTACAAACATGTTGAGGGATTGGCTGTGTTAGTTCAGTGAGAGAGTTGTTTGTGAAAACAATTTTCACTAGCAGTCAAAAACTAATGTGTACACTTATGTCTGCATTTTTATTTTGTCAAATATAAACAAAATCATAGCAGCCAGAAAGAGAGTAACAACTTGTTTATTTGGTAGTTCAATGAAACGCTTCAGTTCAGTGAGAGAAAAAAATTGCGTTCACAATTGCAGTTTTGTCTTGTTACACAATAATTGAAATTTATCCATCTTCTTCCACTTTATCCGGGGCCGGGTTGCGGGGGCAGCAGCCTAAGCAGAGAAGCCCAGACCTCCCTCTCCCCAGCCACCTCTTCCAGCTTATTCAGGGGAACACCAAGGTGTTCCCAGGCCAGCCGAGAGACATAATCTCTCCAGCGTGTCCTGGGTCTGCCCCAGGGTAAATTGAAATTTAAAAAAACAAAACACTTCATTTTCGGAAATATTTGAGGGTGTTTTCTTGTTTGTTTGTTTGTTTTTTGTACTACTTAAACACTAAAGAGGCTCTCCAATGAGATGACAGTGCCAGCAGTGGCCCACAGCTCATTTAAATTTGAGACCCCTGGTCATTACCTTCCTGTATTTCCCTGAGGATAGTAGCTCATACTCTGTAAAAATATATGGGATGGATCACTGGCAATTTTATAAATGTGATGAATCACATTTATTTCATATTTTGACTGGAGAGACTGATACTCTTTCCTATAATTTAGGAAAGATGTTAGATTTTGTTTTTACTGCAAGTGAGTCAAGCCGGACTGCCATCCCAAATAGCAAACCTTTCAGTGCTGCATTGAAAATGAAGTCTGTTTGTTAATTTCTAACATAAAAATCAACATAAACTTCCCATTTAAAACATGTATCTATATAGATGCCCAAATACCTATATGAGCTAACCTGCTCTGTTGTACAGCCTTAAACACCACTGGGTCATGTATCCATATACCTTTAGGGTCAAATATAATTTCTTTCATTTTGTTCACTATGGAGACCACATGGTGTTGTAGAAGTCTCCAGAGAGAGCTGTGCTGTGAGGATATGGCCCTGAGGCTGCACAGGTTACCGTCTCCTTGTCAGGATTAATGAAACAAATGAAGCAAATCTCACCATTCACTGTGACAAACGGTAAGTACAGCACGTTGTTGACATCTCTACTGATTGGAAACAGAAGTCAAACTAAGTGGACCTGACAGCAGCAGGTATGGTGATACCTCACTTTTGCTTTAGAGCTTCTATTATGTAACTGCTGTGAGGGCATTCAGGCAGTGATTGTAAAGTTTTGAATCAATCAATTGCATTTGGGTAAAAATTTGTATCGCATTGATTTGGTAATTTTACTTGATCGCAGTTCGTGTATTGGTTTGTCTCTTTGTGTTAACCCTAAAACAGACTGGTGACCAGTCCAGGGTGGACCCTGTCTCTGGACCTATAGTAGCTGGCTCCAGCCCCTCCTTCCATGATGTGTTCACAAACATTGAACACTTACATTTTTACCAGTTGCAGCTTGCGATTTCTTAGTAATGTAGTTTGTAGATGCTAAATAAATGAAAACTAAAAGTTGCATGATGCTGCGGTGGGGCCAAAAGACAAGTTAAGCATGTTTGTTTGTCTGTAGCTCAGTAAGACGCATTCTGCTTTGCTCACCTGCTCTGCACACACACTAAACATACATTGCACTTTCAGTGTCGCCATAGGGTTGGTCTAAACATCCACAGCACTGTCTGAAAAACTGAAATCAATTTGAAGTTTTACTTCCTGTTCAAATACTGCCTGTCCCACACTCAGCCTGGAGCAATTTTCTCAATCTGGTGCCAAGTATCCTGTTCGATATCTTTTCAGAGGTCCCTTCACCATGTTTTCTTTAGCCTACCTCTTTTTCTTCTCCTCACTTGTGGGCTCCATGTCAGGGCTTGTCTGGTGATCTTGTTGCCCGGTTTCCTCAGTGTATGTCTAATGCATCTTCTACCTGTATAGCTACTTGCTTTGCTTTTCCCCCACAGGTCGTGATTACAGATCTTTGGCCAAAAGGTCTCCAAAATTTTGCTTGGGCAGCTGTTGATGAAGTTCTGCATCTTATTGGTGGCAGCTTTTGTCATCTTCCAATATTCTGTACCATAGAGCAACACTGATTTCACGTTGAGCTGTAGATTCTGGTCTTCAAGTATTCCTGACTTTACAGCATTTAACGGCACAAAAGTGTGAGAAAATCTTCATCTGCATCATGAGTAATTCGACTAATAAGACGTCTCATAATCATCATCTCATACATTTTAATATTTAAAAGTACAAAGTCTAAAATGTAGACATGCTTATTAAGGAAAATACAACTGGAAGAGGGATGAGCAGACTTTTCCATTTTGCAGTGTATGCATATTTTGCCTCACCTCCAAATAAGAGCACACTGTGTTTATGCATTAGAGACTAACATCCTGGCTTTACAGATGATAGCAAACACAATTTTGCACTCTATTGCACATTCAATAAGCACGCATCTTGTCTTATACTGGCCAGGTAAAATAATAACTGAAATCACTAAAATACAACACCATGATCTAGATGTGTCTGCATGTGAAACCAACTCTACACTTGAAAAGTGTGGGGAAGAAGGTGTGCGCTATTTACTACAAGTACGACACACAGTTTGACTTGATTACTTTTAAGAAGCTCCTGCTCAAGCATTCAGTGGGTCATTGTTGTGGCCTGATATGCTGCCAGGACACGGTATGTCTCTGGCATGACTTTAACATCTAAGGAAATTTTTTCTTTGACAAAAAGCTAAACAGGGATTTTCCATTTTCCTCTGAACTCTGCTTTTGGTTACTGTTTGATGTGTTGACTTGTTCTTGTGATCTTAGCATGGCACTCTTTCAAAAACATTAAAAAATTTTAGTCTCACACTGTATTTTTTTTTTCACGATCCATCCCCAAGATGAGTAGGACGTAGCCTATAGACTGACTCTGTGTCCCAAATCCGAGGTTTATGATGCCCATCATCGGACGTTTCCCCAAAGAAACTGCTACCACTTAAGTATTCAGTATGTTCAGGCAGCCTCTGTCACGTGCTCCAAAAAGGTCTTTGAGGTAGGACTGGCAGCGATATAGGTGTGAGTTAGCATTTCCACTAATTGCAAGTTTAGCAATTTGAATGAGAAACACATTGCAAAACACTTCAGAGCCTGGAAATCTCTGTGCATTTGTGCTAGTAATAAATAAATGTCACAGGGTGGACTCTGAATCCCTAAGCAATAGTCTCAGTTAGTGCTATCTGGATAATATATGTACCTTGACTGCATTTAACTTCCTTTTTACCGCTGTCCCATCATTAAGTGTCTCATCCCACTGGAATGTAAAGTAATGTTATTAGACGAACACTGCTATGTAACAGGTTTGTTTTGGCTAGCTTGGAGTCCAATTCAGATGTCCCCATGAAGAAAATAAAGTATGTGTGCATCTAGGAACGAAATGATTATATCTACTTCAAGGTTTTCTGGATAATTGCTTTTTTTTAATGTATAGTTTGCAGATAATTACTGCACTGTGTGAATGTAGAAAAGGATGGCAAATGTTTATTTTAACACACTGTGAATTGAAATTTACAAGACAAGTCATTTTGACTAAAAGTCTGCACAAATAAATGTCTGATGTGTTGCGTTCAAATCCAACACTTCTCCTGAAAACAAGAACAAAATACAGAAACATGTTTTGCTAAATGCGAGCATAAACTGGACGAAAAAACTTAGCTGTAATGTACCAGTTAAATACCTGGGCAATATGTATCCCATACATGGAAAAGCATAGCAACTACAGGGAGTGCAGAATTATCAGGCAAGTTGTATTTTTGAGGAATAATTTTATTATTGTACAACAACCATGTTCTCAGTGAACCCAAAAAACTCATTAATATCAAAGCTGAATGTTTTTGGAAGTAGTTTTTAGTTTGTTTTTAGTTTTAGCTATTTTAGGGGGATATCTGTGTGTGCAGGTGACTATTACTGTGCATAATTATTAGGCAACTTAACAAAAACAAATATATACCCATTTCAATTATTTATTTTTACCAGTGAAACCAATATAACATCTCCACATTCACAAATATACATTTCTGACATTCAAAAACAAAACAAAAACAAATCAGCGACCAATATAGCCACCTTTCTTTGCAAGGACACTCAAAAGCCTGCCATCCATGGATTCTGTCAGTGTTTTGATCTGTTCACCATCAACATTGCGTGCAGCAGCAACCACAGCCTCCCAGACACTGTTCAGAGAGGTGTACTGTTTTCCCTCCTTGTAAATCTCACATTTGATGATGGACCACAGGTTCTCAATGGGGTTCAGATCAGGTGAACAAGGAGGCCATGTCATTAGTTTTTCTTCTTTTATACCCTTTCTTGCCAGCCACGCTGTGGAGTACTTGGACGTGTGTGATGGAGCATTGTCCTGCATGAAAATCATGTTTTTCTTGAAGGATGCAGACTTCTTCCTGTACCACTGCTTGAAGAAGGTGTCTTCCAGAAACTGGCAGTAGGACTGGGAGTTGAGCTCGACTCCATCCTCAACCCGAAAAGGCCCCACAAGCTCATCTTTGATGATACCAGCCCAAACCAGTACTCCACCTCCACCTTGCTGGCGTCTGAGTCGGACTGGAGCTCTCTGCCCTTTACCAATCCAGCCACGGGCCCATCCATCTGGCCCATCAAGACTCACTCTCATTTCATCAGTCCATAAAACCTTAGAAAAACCAGTCTTGAGATATTTCTTGGCCCAGTCTTGACGTTTCAGCTTGTGTGTCTTGTTCAGTGGTGGTCGTCTTTCAGCCTTTCTTACCTTGGCCATGTCTCTGAGTATTGCACACCTTGTGCTTTTGGGCACTCCAGTGATGTTGCAGCTCTGAAATATGGCCAAACTGGTGGCAAGTGGCATCTTGGCAGCTGCACGCTTGACTTTTCTCAGTTCATGGGCAGTTATTTTGCGCCTTGGTTTTTCCACACGCTTCTTGCGACCCTGTTGACTATTTTGAATGAAACGCTTGATTGTTCAATGATCACGCTTCAGAAGCTTTGCAATTTTGAGACTGCTGCATCCCTCTGCAAGATATCTCACTATTTTTGACTTTTCTGAGCCTGTCAAGTCCTTCTTTTGACCCATTTTGCCAAAGGAAAGGACGTTGCCTAATAATTATGCACACCTGATATAGGGTGTTGATGTCATTAGACCACACCCCTTCTCATTACAGAGATGCACATCACCTAATATGCTTAATTGGTAGTAGGCTTTCGAGCCTATACAGCTTGGAGTAAGACAACATGCATGAAGAGGATGATGTGGACAAAATACTCATTTGCCTAATAATTCTGCACTCCCTGTATTTTCACATGGTTTTCTGTGCAACTTGCAATTAGTAAGTAACGTTATAGCAATAAAACTGAAACAACTGCTGGAGCTCAGGCTTCAAAATAAAGCACAGCTATTTTTCACATACAGTAGAAAGCCAAGAGGTGTACTTTGAAGGAAGATTAACTTGACCTGAGCTGCAAGTCAGATTTTTCAATGTCACAAAACAGGCTCTTATATTTTGGCTTGATCACCATGGTAACTTGTGTTGCACAGTAAACAAAATCAGTAAATACTTAGTCGTGATTTGGTGCCAATTCTATTTTATACATTTGTATTGCGGCTGACAGAACAGACTATAAAGGTGACAGGTTTTAGTGATAACCACAGACAATATATAAAAAAGTTAATTCAATGTGGCCAAAGTCTGCATGGATTTCACATTATTATGGCAGACCTGTCAGTCCCGAAAGCACTGATGATCACATTGAAAAGCACCAAGTTCAAAGCTTTTCTTGATTTTCTCTAATAATGTGAACCTTTCACTTTAATGCTTATTTACTTGTTGCTTTAATATATTATTATATGTCACCAGCACACACTCAATTCTTTTTTGAGGGGATAACGCTGGTGATTAAAGGTATAATTTCACTGTATTACAGTTTTTTACAGACGCTAGGACACATTTCTCAATACTTAGGTCACTTTTGCAAAACTCCTCACACAGTGAGCACAACAGAAGTCTATGTGGGCTAAACTGAGGATCAGTTATCATTGTTTTGGCACAAAATGCATTCAATGACTACATCTCTCAAATTTCATGAATTATCTTCTCACTCAGACACAACAACTGCCAAAAACCTTTGTACGTACAGGACATTTTGCATGTGCTTACATACTGTTTTCAAAACTGTTAAACTTATGGCCAAAACAATAACACAATGCAAAACTTAAAAAGACAGCAAAATCCAACAGCAATATTTTATTGAAACATATTTTAAATCTAAAAATGCAGTTTAACCAGCCACAGCTGATTCTCATTGTAGATGAACATCTACACAGTTGTTACTCCTTCAATTTTTCAACTCCTTCAATTCTGGCAGCCAGAAGATTCTGTCCTAGGTGTATTGCCCAAGATGACATAAGATGTGATGTGGATGACAACCTGTGGCCAAATGGAGAAGACCGAGTAGATTAGCATTACTATTGTATGTGTATCAGTGGATGGTGTGTATACAAATTCTTGTATTTTGGGATTACTTAGTGCAAAAAAGATAAAAATACATAAACAAATATTAACGAATTCTGCATGATGTCTGATTCATTCCAGTAACATATATTGAAATTATAAACAGAGATGTGTCCTTGTTTTACACAAGAAAACGCTGTGTAATGCTACATGTTGTTAGTGTTTTTTAGGTCATTGTTTTGTGGGTGACAAAGTGTGTTTGTCGGCTGTCAACCTTTGCTAGTGTTCTGGAAGAATGAGTTTATTTGAGACCTGAATGAAGTGTTTTGGTAGTTGTAGTGCATTTTGAATGTGAAATGAACTGCTTTGCCAGGCTGAGGGTCAGTTAGGAGAATTGTGTGAAGAGTTTTGCAAAAGTGACCTAAGTATTGAGACATGTGTCCTAGCGTCTGTAAAAAACTGTAAAACAAAATTTCAGTGTATTTTTCAATTACAACAAAGTATATTTACCTACAAATAAATAAAGTCATAAAGTAACACATAAATAAAGGTATGCACACTACCTATAAAGGGGGGTTCTGGAAAAAAAAAGAAGAGAAAACAAAAAAATAATTACATTGTGAGTAATTTTCAGTATTGTGCATTTTCATGGTAATTTTACAGAAAAACAGGTCTCATGTAAATATTCTGTATTTTTCAGGATGCAGGCTACATCACAGAAAATAAAACATCTTTATCTAATAATCATTATGCTGATGTGTATGATGTATTCATCTGTCCTTTTATTTTACCAATAGTAATGGTATAATAAAATATTCTCTCTTACCAACTTACAAGAAAAAATAAATGTCTTCAAAATTTGCAGTTCTATGAAACCTTGTAATGTTGGAGCCAACTCTCATTTTTCCCTTCACAATGACATTTCAAACATAACTTTGAAAAGGAAAAAAAACACAGTGTCCTTTCCTGTAAAATATCTGGAATTTAGGTCCATGATATAACCTGCACCACAAAAAGTACAGTGTGTTTACAACGTAAGACGGTGAATTATTGCAAAACTAACAAGAAATTACACACTAATTAAACTACTTATGCAGTACTTCAATATTTACTGTATAATTTGTGTTGCTGTTCCTGTAAAACACCTGAAGTTATGTAATACTTAAAATTACTCATGTACTCATGTATTACCAAAAATTACTTTTATTACTTAAATTTACTTATGTAAAAACCTGACTTGTTCCCACCTTACCTAACTTTACACTTTAACGTTGTAAATATAATGACATTGTAAGATCAAATAAAATACTTTGAAATTCTATTTAATTACTGGGGACTTGTGACTCATGTTGTAGTGTGCCTAATTATAAAATGTTACTTTTTTATTTGGGGGCTCAAGAGTTGGCAGTTCGTCTTGTAGGAAGGTTGCCGGTTCGAGCCCCGGCTCGGACAGTCTCGGTCATTGTGTCCTTGGGCAAGACACTTCACCCGTTGCCTACTGGTGGTGGTCAGAGGGCCTGGTGGCGCCAGTGTTCGGCAGCCTCGCCTCTATCAGTGCACCCCAGGGCAGCTGTGGCTACAATGTAGCTTGCCATCACCAGTGTGTGAATGTGTGTGTGAATGGGTGAATGACTGAATGTAGTGTAAAGCGCTTTGGGGTCCTTAGGGACTAAGTAAAGCGCTACAAACACAGGCCATTTACCATTTGGCAAAACACAATCAATCAATTGAATCAACATGAAAACACCGACTTTTATTGAAGTTTAAAGAGAGCCTAACTAACAAAAAGCCACATTGGAAAGAAAGCCCAGGCCCCCTGGTGGAGGGAAAAAAAATATGCTCCATCTTGTAATTTACAAGGAATATTTACAACAACTAAGCTCAGGTATGGCCTTGATTTCAGAGGTGCTCCGGCACAGAGCATCAGGAGCTGAAATATGAGGTCGAAGCCTTCATGGTGGGGGAGGTGAGGTGATGCTGATGAGATAAACTAGGAGACTGTGGTGTCTGTCCTGAGGGAAGATGGAGATAGAGAAGTCATCGTCATTGTCACGCTGAGTAATCATCATGTCAGCGCTGGCAAAACAAACAAAACTGCTTTAAAATCCAAGGTGTAACATCTGTGATGAATAACAAACACACTCCAGCAGAGCAAAGTACAGCTGAGTCATCTGCTTTGTTCAGACAGCAGCTGTTGACACAGTTTTTGATTTGTGTCCCAACCAATGACGACCCCCCCCCCCCCCCCCCAACCAACCTGTGACTCACTGTACAGTAAACCCATCTGTCACTTTAATGGAAAGTACATGCCTGTGATATGCTCTGTCTTGATGTTCTCAAAGCCGTGGTGCCTCTGGAACGCTTCAAAGTTGATTGAGGCATCATCCTCTGATAGGCTGTGAGGGACCTGGCCATCGCCGGGGCGACACACCTCAAAACGGATCCATCTGTAGCTAAATAAACAATTTTAAAAAACAAAAACAAAACATAAATACTATAAAGACATTTTTAAGATGTCTATAATGCAAGTGAGCTAAACCTAGAAAAGCTGAATATATCAAGCTGAGAATCCATTGTTAGGGAGCAGATATCAGTGTTGGGAAGGTTACTTTTAAAATGTATTCCATTACAGAATACAGAATACATGCCCCAAAATGTATTCTGTAACGTATTCCGTTACGTTACTCAATGAGAGTAACGTATTCTGAATACTTTGGATTACTTAATATATTATCAGGCTTTTTACAACAACGTGAATGTACTATTGCTGTGTGATTTATTACTATTACTGAAGGTCCGCGACTCCGAACTGTAGTAAAGGGACCTCTGACTAATACGGCGGGGTCCCTGTCGGCTCGTAGCCGAAAACTAGCTTTACTTTGTTGTGTGGGTCAACTTTGCTAGCAGAGACAGAGAGAGGCGTTGAAAGGCTGCTCCAACGGAACTTATTGTTTTCGGAGGAAAACACGAACACGGTGTACAGTCGAGTCTTAATAGCTTACTTACAACTGGGCTCGTCAGGCTCTCTTCTAGGCTGAAGTGGTTATTATTATATTTACATGCTTCCAGCTCCCGTTTTTCCTCGATGACAACTCGTACCTTTCCACTCCCCTTTTTCTCCCTCCTCGCGCTCACAGACCCATAAGGTGTATGGCAGTCCATTCTCCCTGCAGCACGGACTACACTGCCCATGATGCTACATTCTTTAGAGCTATGCTTGTAGCATTCTGCCTGTTAGCTTAGCACAACAACAACAACAACGAAAAGGCGCTCTCTCACCCAGGAAACACACAGTCACAGAGAGAGAGAGCGTCGCCCTGTAACCATGGCAACCGTAACGCTGCCGCCTGGAACAACAGAACGTAGCTGTCAAACAAAACCCAAACAGTCCTGACCCGCGACAATATGAAACAGGGAAGTACCGCAGTGTAATCCATTTATTTCAACAAAGTAACTGTATTCTGAATACCACCTTTTTAAACGGTAACTGTAACGGAATACAGTTACTCATATTTTGTATTTTAAATACGTAACGGCGGTACATGTATTCCGTTACTCCCCAACACTGGCAGATATGCACTTACTTGCTACACTTGCGAGCTCCGGGACAACTCTGGATGAGATTCTGGATGGTGGGATGAGAGAAGCCAAAGAAGTCTGCTCCTGATGGAACAATCGACACCATGGACTTGGAACTAAGAAGAATGTGCAGAAGGATTTATTTTAACTGAAGGTGACCAAAACTAATTCAAGTTGTACAAGCAGGTTAAGTGACTGGAAGACAAAAGCTTTGTCATGTTTGCTCATTTGTTCAGAATGTGGCGGTGAAGTTGTGCTACCTCACAGACGCGATGGCCTTCAGTAGATTGGCATGGCACGTCAGGGCGGAGGAGGCCACGATCGCATTCTGAGGGTCCTCTTCAGGCACGATCTCAAACTGGAGATGGAGGGTGTTTGGAAAAAATAATTGTTTAAAGTAACAAATCTTAATCTTAGTGTCGTGTGTTCACCTAAAAGTAAACCGAATTTATATAAACATGTATCAAAACTTGCATGTGAGATGAGAACTGACCTGTGGGCCTGTTCCCCCGTCCTTGATTTGGCAGGTGTAGAGGCACTGCTGCTCGGGGTTTTTCATGCTGGCAAAGATGCGCGTGCTGCAGAAGCCCACTGGGTAGATGGCACACTCGTCATGAAACAGCATTCTGTCTGTGATGATCTGGAGAGCAGACAAGAAGGATTCAGTCATCAGTATTTTGAGAGGCTTGACTGTGTCCTCTAAAGCTCACTTTATGCTAAAGATTGGAACTTTAAAACCTCAGCTCAGAGGTTTACTGTCACTGAGACACTGACCTCGCCCAGACTGTAGACTGTCAAACCTCCCAGTACTATGGGAAAGACAGGACGGCCAGAAGAGTCAAGAGGGATGGGTTGCACCACCTTCCGTGAGCCATCTGCGAGTTTTCTCTTCTTGGACATCTTCTTTGGAACTAAAAGCCCAATTTCAACACAATTTAGTTGTATACAGCAACACAAGGATGTCATTTTCTGTCTTAATAAATATTTGATCGTAACACTCACGTTCATCCTTTCCATTCTCCCTCCCCCGCTCCTTCCTTTCCTTTTTGGGTTTTTTAAGTGCTCCTTCTTCGCCTGTTGGCACTGTTGATGACACACTGTGAGTAGTGGACAGACCTGAAGCCCCAGAAGGACCTGAGGACAATGCCACTGGTGGTAAAGGTAGATGAGCGCTTGAGCTGGGTGTGGGCAGTAGCTCCCCCTCTGACAGAGACTGGTATTGCAACAAGGATTTTAGTAAGAACCTGAAAATAAAAAAATGAATGAATACCATGTGCCATTAGAGCAAAAGCACATCATTCCGCATGTCACACAGCAGTCACCTGTACTCACCTCCGCTCCTCCTTTGCTCTCAGAAACTTTTCTTCTATGTGAGCAACTTCATCACAGAGAGCTGCATTTTCCTGTTGGCAAAATTACACCTCGGTGTGGTCAGATTGGATAACATACTTTTCATGTCCTAGTCTACACTTAGACACTTTTGGGGTATCTAATAAATTTGGACCCCCTTTATCTTTCAGAGCAGCATTAATTCTCCATAACAGAATCAACAAGGTACAGGAAACATTAGAGATTTTGGTTCATATTGACAAGACAGCATTACACAGTTATCCATGACGTGAATATCCTGTTCTACCACACTGAGGACTGAGGTGACTGAGAAGGTCATCGTCTCATGACTCACCATCATGTTCAAGAAACCAGTTTGAGACAATCTATGCTTTCTTTTGACATGAAACACCATATTGCTGGAAGAAGCCATCAGAAGATGGACACACTGATCACGAGCGCCCAAAAGTGTGCCAGAAAAAAGCCCTCATCCCACATACCGCACACCTCTTACACCACCAGAAGCCCGAACTGTTGAGACAAGGCAGGATGGATCCATGATTTCATGTCGTTTATGTGAAATTCTGACCGTACCATCCATAGAAAGACATCAAGACTCATCAGACTACGCAATGTTTTTCCAAACTGTAGTGCCAATTTGTTTTTCTTATTCACAGTAGAGGAATGCTCTTCTGGAGACCTTGGTTGTAACAAGGAATGCAGATTTCTTTTTTTTGTTCTAACTGAGTTAGTGCCTTCCTTTCTGCTTGAAGCAGTTTGCGCATTCTCCTCTGACCTCAACAAAGCACTTTCATGTTGAGAACTGCTGCTCATTGGACATTTTACTTTTTTGCACCATTCTTTGTAAAACTCAGCAGTTTCTAAAAGACTCCAACACCAACAACTAAATCAGATTCAATTAAAAATGGATGTCTCGATCATATCTACATGCCTAAATGCACTCAGTTGTTGCCATGTGATTGGCTGATTTGCATTATTAGGTAATCAGGTGTACCTACTAAAGTGGCTGGTGAGTTTATATGCATGATGTAAGACTGTTTATTTTTATGGAAACATCATTTACTTACAAATATCATGGCACGAGCAGCTTTGCGCAGCCGGAGGTACTTGAGCCTATATTTTTCATTCTGGTTCTTTCGTGGACCCCTCTTCCCCTTGGCCTTATGCTCAGAGGAGGTAGTGGGAGATGGGAAGGTGGGTGCTGAGACTCCTGACCCAGAACCAGAGATGGTATTCTGCTGCGGCGAGCTGAGGAAAGACTGGGCGGTGAAAGCCTGCAGGGCCTGTTGCGGCTCCTCATCAGTCTGCAAGGGGTCAGAGATGTAGGGGAGACAAAGACAGAGGATTGTTCATTTGTAGCACGAGTTCCTGAGTGTTAAGTCTAATTGTTGAATGTTTGTCATTATGCTTCTTAAATTTGTAAGATCTTAGTTCAATCTATAGGGTCAAGACATTCCTTTGTCCCTGACCACCTCTCCAGCCACTCTATGCTGGGGGAGAATTTTTACACATCCCTTGTGAAGATTGTTTGATGTTTGGTAAGCTTCCTGCCCTTTGTATGGCTTCACTGTGTTATGCATGGTGAACCATACATTGGGTGTGGGGGGGTTACTCTCTATATGACCAGGATGTTGTTAGAAACAGCAGGAGGAAACACACACTCACTCACTCACTCACTCACTCACACACACACACACACACACACACACACACACACACACACACACACACACACACACACACACACACACACACATTCTCACATGCATACAGATGTTTACACATACACACACATAGTGCCTTGTCTTAGAACCATTTGGGGGGGTTTTATGGTGCGCGTTGCTTTGCTGTGATGTGTATTGTGTGAACTGTTTTCCCAATAAAAGGCAGCAAGCGGAGGCCGTCGTTGGGGTCATTGTGGTAGGATTCAGAGTGCTTTCTGAGACACCGGCTGGGGCCTCCCTTGCTAGCAAATCAAAGATGTTCATCTTGTTTTGGTCGTTAACGAGAAAAAGTTTCTGAACCAGCGGGGCTTGTGGAAACACAGAGCCAACACTGAGCCTAATGCTTGTGCTTTCCTCAGAATGGTGAAATGTACACAAAAAACAAAACAAAACACAGATGCAGCTTCCACTAAAAGTGCTTTTTGACAAATAACAAAAGTTCAACCAAACAAAAGATGCACAAGAAATTAAAACAAAACTGAACTCCCTGTCTCAGCTTATTTCACTCAGACACAGGCTTAATGCAAAAATGCTAGTTGTAATAATGTGAACTTTTAATTCTGTATATATGATTTTTTTCAATTACTTAGAACAGTTTTGTGTATCCCTCTACACTTCTGGGTCCGGCTCTTTTGTGAAAAGAAAGGCTTCCATATTTATCCATAACCAACAGCAGGGCATACAAAGCAATGCAAATTTGCAGCACCTTATAATATATTTAGGTTTGGTATAACAGTGCCATTAGTATCTCAGATGACTCACCAGCAGAGCAAAGACTCCGTTTCTGTTTTCAATCCTCTTGAATCTCCTGCTGCCTTTTTGTGTCTGAAACATAATGCGAGACTGAGGCCAAATGCACGGGGCAGGAAAGGCTGGGTTTGATTCACACAAGCTGGGGGTCAATTTAGATGAATTCAATCATTATAAGATCACAGTTTAAAGGCCCGCACATCAGAGCGCACAGAGAACTGTCTGTTCCGATTACAGCCCAGAAATGTCTGCCTCGTTAAAAAAATGATGCAAAACAAATAAAAGTCAAAGAAGCGGGATGGGAAAACAAAGGATGCTGACAGAAATGCAAATGGTGTTTGCACCAAATCCACTCAACAGGTGATGGTGTAATTTACTGCACTCAACAGCAGAGGCTGCTGTGAGGCTGAGTCTCAAACATTTCCCTTACCTCGCGGTACATGACGGCTTCCAAGCTTGATTTTGCACTGCCAAGGAGAGAACAACGAGATGAGCAAAGTCTAAAGGATCATAGTGAATTACAGAAAACCATATCTCCCTCCTCCCTTGTACCCACTGAAAGACAGCAATCTTGCACACTCTTGGTTTTCATGAATTTGTTCTGATGCTGTCCAACTAAAGCTCATGAAAACTTATGAAACTTGACTTTCAGATATGCTCTAATAACCTAGACAGTTAAAGTGAAGAGAACACTGTACTTGGATTGAACAAGTCCCCTGTCGATGATTCTCTGTTTAATTTCCTTTATGTGCATGGGACCTCCCGCTTCCTCCAAAACAATCTATGTAAGAGAAAGAAAGAAGAAAAAAAACTTGCTACAAAACCAAACGCAAAAGACCCTCACTGCTGTGAATGTTACTGAAATGTCACAAATATATGGCCCATACCTGCGCAGCATCGAGCCACGTCAGGTTCGGTTTCTCTGCTATTTCGCTGGGTGGTTCACTGCAAACAGGAAATAAAACATCAGTGTCCTCTGGTGTAAGTTATCTCCTTGATTTATTTGTACTTTAAAATTTTGGCATAATTTCCTGCAAGCACACCCACTTTATCTGGATACATGTTCATATTGCTTATGCAGAGGAATGACAAAAGGAAAAGTCTATTGCCCTTTAACCTTACAGTGCTGGGAAGTGATGAATTCTTAGAAGCATTTCAATAAATTCCCATAATAGTACATTTCTATGCTGACGGTGCCTCCGCTCATAGGACTCATGGGGTCACTGAGTATAATGATTATTATTATGTGAATCACATCAACTATGGTGTATGGACGAACACTAAAGGATGAAATATATTTTAGAAACATGACACACTAAAGCTGTTCTGGCAGTATATGATGCCATAAGACCTTACTAAGACACATTTTCTCTTTCCTTGAATTTGTCAGTGATCTGAGGATTCTTCTGCTCTTAGCTGTACCCTAACTGAACATGGTGGTAAATAGACTGGTTTCGTATATAGAGGGTTTCTACTCTGCTTGAGTATTCAAAACACTTGAAATTCTATAATCTATGTCAATACTAGCATTATATTTCTTAATCCAAAATAAATGAAGTTACAGTAGACAGTAACGTTTTAAAATGACGTATTATAAATCTGATTATTTTGAATCACCTCTCTAGAGTTTCAGTGGTGCCAGACAGAGTTGCAATGCTGTCCAGAGCAGGAAACAGAGAGTAGTTCCCCTGTCCATCAGCCTCCATCTCAGATTCAAACGTGTTGAGGGATTCCATGGAGGGCAGGTATGAGCATCTGCGAAGAAACGTCAATGAGAAAATATCTAGCTGCGTTTCAGTCTACAGGCGTGCCTCACTGCAGACCTTAAGCAAGGCAAACACTGACTTCTGCACAATAACATCAGGTACAGTAAGGACCAGCTACAAGCAAAACCTACCCAAATGAAACTGCAGCAAACACTTATTTGACTTCGTGCTCCTCACTATTAGTTTCCGTGTCAACCGGAACCTTCGTCCGTCCTCATTGCATTGTTTACAGTCAGAGCGGCTAAATGCTAACATCAACTAGCTAGGAGTCATTGGCTAGGAGCAGTTTCCGTGTTTAAATCCAGACTTGAAAGAATACATATTTCACTAGTGTGGTCCAACTCGTGAACATATTTGACGTTGGGTTAAAAAAAAAGCGAATATCTATCACAGTTTTACTGTAGCATAGTAAAGGTATATGAGAATCAAGAAGTCTTGTATCGGAACCAAAGACGGATGAGCACTTTACCGGATATCCGGTGTACATGTACGGCTCGTCAAAATAAAATCCGAAAGTTACACTTAGAAAAAAAACCCTTTTCCATTATTTTATTTACATTTTTACTTATCTGTTACTACTGTACTGCACCTCTTAAGTGTTTCACAGTATGAGTGATGATATTCTGCTTTTAATCTTTTTTTAAGGAAAATACTAATAAAATAAAAAAATAAAATAAAATAAATGTTTATTAAGCAATTTTGATAGGAAATTGCTTAATTTTAGAAATTTTTTTGCTCTTTTTTGCTGTTTAGTTGTTTTCTTTTAGAATCATTCATCTTAGCAGTAGGATTTACATGAAAAGAGAAACAAATTAAGTTTGAGTGAAAATGTACATTTTTTGCACTCTCTGGTCGACTGACTCAGTGAATCAAATGACTCAAAAAACTCGATTCACTTTGGTGAGTGTCCCAAGAAGACAGCTGTGGCCAGCCCAAATGACTACAGGCCTGTTGCACTTACGCCTGTAGTGATGAAGTGCTTTGAGAGACTGGTCTGTCAGCACATCAGGGCCGGTCTGCCTCCCACTCTGGACCCCCACCAATTTGCCTACAGGACAAATCGTTCCACCGAGGACGCTATCACCATAGCGCTCCACACTGCGCTGAGTCACCTGGAGCACCGAGGAAGCTATGTGAGAATGCTCTTTCTGGACTTCAGCTCAGCATTCAATCATATCATCCCGGAGATCCTGGTCCAGAAACTGTCTCACCTGGGACTCTCCACCCCCATCTGCCTCTGGATCAAGGACTTCCTGACAAATAGACCACAGTCTGTCAGACTCGGCCCCCACCGGTCCAGCACCATCACACTCAGCACCGGGTCTCCACAAGGATGTGTTTTGAGTCCCCTCCTGTTTACGCTCTACACATCCGACTGCTCCCCTACCCATCTCTCAAACACCATCATAAAGTTCGCGGATGACACCACAGTGGTTGGACTCATCTCAAGGGGGGGATGAGTCGGACTACAGAGATGAGGTCAACAGACTGACTGAGTGGTGTTCAGTTAACAACCTCCAACTGAACACCACGAAAACTAAAGAACTTATCTTGGACTTCAGGAAGGGCAGAGCAGACCCGGCCCCACTTTACATTCACGGGAGCTGTGTGGAGAGGGTACACTCCATGAGGTTTCTGGGCGTGCAGATATCTGATGACCTCTCCTGGACTGCAAATACTACAGCGGTGGTTAAAAAGGCCCAGCAGCGTCTCCACTTTCTGAGAGTGCTCAGGAAGAACAACCTGGAGGAGAGGCTGCTGGTGACATTTTACAGAGCCACCATAGAGAGCATCCTAACGTACGGCATAACAACATGGTATGCAGGGTGCTCAGCTGCAGACAGGAAAGTACTGCAGAGGGTCATCAACACAGCCCAGAAGATCACTGGCTGCTCTCTGCCCAGCCTGGAGGTCACTGCAAACTCTCGGTACCTCAGCAGAGCTGGCAATATCATCAAGGACTACTCTCACCCCAGCAACCAACTGTTTGAACTATTACCGTCAGGCCGACGGTACAGATCACATAAAACCAAGACAAACAGATTCAGGGATAGCTTCTTTCCCAGAGCTACCAACATAGTAAATAAGCACAAAAACAATTGAACCTATTCCATACCGTCACTGTCATTATATTATGCTGCTATTCATACTGTCATTATATTAATGCTGCTATCCTGTATATATTGTACATACTATTGTTTGAGTACTTACGATTGTTTTTTTTGTACTTTTTATATTTTACATTTATATTTATTATTGAAACTTGCACCAAGGGAGTGGCACTCCAATTTCGTTGTACTCTGTACAATGACAATAAAGGCTATTCTATTCTATTCTATTCTATTCTATTCTATTCTATTCTATGCTATTCTATTCTATTCATTGAAACTCGATTCAATAAAAAGAATCAAATTTTAAAAAAGAATGTTGTTGTTACGTTATGTTATGACATCATCATGTCATAACATGCCTTTGATCTGTGAATCCTTAAATCCGGGTAAGAAGCCCAAACTGTCAGTCCGTTTACTTGTAACACTCGAGATTGCAGCATTCAAAGGTACGCCTGAGAAAAATTTTAAAATAATTGAATCTTTAAGACAGTCACTTCATCAACACTCTGACATGTCTCAGAGTAAACACGGCAAAAGCCAACAAGCTTACGCTGGCTTTACTACAATGGACCACCAAAATCCAGAGCCAAATTCTGATGAAACACATTTCCAGCTTCCACTCAAGAGGAAGCGAGGCCCGGATTATGTTGCACAGAATTGCAGAAGTGACGACAGCTGCTCTCCACCAAGGAAAAAAAGACGAATCTGTGAAGAAAAAAAACTGTGTTGAAAAGACAATACAGTCAGATTTCCAAAGGCAGCAAAAACAACTCTGAGAGCTACTCTCCAGAGAGAAAGAGGATGAGAATAGAGATAGAGAAGAAAGAAACAGCAGTGAGTCCGAGCATCCAAGAAAGTTCTTCGTCCAGCATGGTCCAATTCCAAGTTCAGGAAACAAACGCACTTGTCCAGCTTCCACTCAAGACAATGCAAGGCCCGGATTATGCTGCACAAAATTGCAGGACAAGTGCTGACAGCTGCTCACCACCAAGGAAAGAAAGACTTATCTGTGAAGAAAAAAATGTGTTGAAAAGACGATACAGTCAGATTTCAAAAGGCAGCAAAAAGAACTCTGAGAGCTACTCTCCAGAGAGAAAGAGGATGAGAGTAGACACTGAGAAAAAAGAAACAGCAGTGACTCGGAGCATCCAAAAAAGTTCTTCTTCAAGGACTATCCAACTCCAAGTTCAGAAAAAGAACAATATGAACTTGAGTGATACCAAAAACTCTCAAAACACACCAAAAGACAACAAGAGGCCAGAACAAGCAGCAGTGACACAGAACATCCAAAAAAGTTCTTTGTCAAGGTCTATCCAAGACCAAGTTGAGAAAATGGATGTTACGACCTCGAGCAATACCAAAAGCTCTGAAATCACACTGAAATACAACAAGAGGCCAGGACAAGCACCAGTGACACAGAGCAGCCAAAAAAGTTATGCGCCAAGGACTATTCAACACCTAGTTGAGAAAATGGACGTTACGACCTCGAGTGATACCAAAACCTTCGAAAACACTCCAAAATACAACAAGAGGCCAGGACAAGCACCAGTGACACAGAGCAGCCAAAAAAGTTGGACGCCAAGCACTATCCGACTGCTAGTTAAGAAAATGAACAATATGACCTTGAGTGAAACCTCTGAAAACACACCAAACACACCAAAAGACAACAAGAGGCCAGAAGCAGTAGTGACACAGGGCGTCCAAAAAAGTCCCTGAGCCAGGACTATCCAACTCCCAGGTCACAAACGATACGGCCTTCGGCTAAGGGAAAAAAAAAAAAAAACATCTCTTACTGTTCTGTTTATTTCTTTAAATGAACACTTGTACTTTTTTGTCATAGAAGAATAAGAATATTAATATGAATATGAACACCAAGGCGTTTCCAGGCCAGCCAAGAGATATAATCTCTCCAGCCTGACTTGGGTCCACCCGGGGCCAAATGCCTGGTGGCACCCTTGCCTCCATGGGCACCTTAACTCATCACTTTTGACGCAGAGAATGTATTTTATTGACTAATATTAGTAGGCTGAAGCCTTTTACTTCTACTTACTTCTGATTGGCTTGTACTATATATTAATATGCTTTTTTAAGGATCAAGACATGGGTGTGTTTTTCCAGCTTCATTAACAGTTGTTTTTTCAGAGATAAGATGTCCTCACATCTTCAGCAGTAACGTTAATCCATATTGCATGTTTTGTATGATAAATTTTACCCATACCCTGCAGAATGAGAGACAGAGCAGCCGGGCTATGTAAAAAGTGTAAGGGGGCGTGTTCACGGTCACGTCCAGTGGGTGTGTGGGCAGAGACGCTCCGCCACGAGTTACTACTGAGCAGACTCTGGCTCCAAAAGTGGAACATGGCAGCTCCCACAAGCGGGATATTTTGGCTTCATTTTTGCACAATGGGAGGAAGTGCTGTCGTGTCGTTCATCTTTTATACAGTAATTGGTTAAGACCAATCAGCAATCTTCTCCTTAAGAAATTTCAAAAATATACAAAACAATATATATAACTTCATAAGTCGACAAAAATAAAATCCAGAAAAATCATGTAGCTTTTCAGATTCACGATTCTTTCGGTTGCATCATAAAGATGTTTCAAGTTCAAGTTTATACACTTAACCTTAAGTTGAGGTCTTTCATGTCTCTTTAACAAAAAACAGAAACAAAATCCCTATTCAGAAATCTCTCTTCTATATGATGGTTTGTGTGTGTAAACGTGTATGCGTATCTGTGTGTCCACACACAGCAAGCATTTGTTTGGCCTGCTGATATGGCGCCTCGAGCAAAAATCCTGGCCACGCCCCATCCCTTAAGATCCCGCTCCAAAGTCCTATTAACCTACAGATTTAGAAAGAAGACGCTGCATTGTTAACTCTGAGGGAGATGGAGAGTTAACAATGCAGCAATTCTTTCTGGCTTCTGTGCTTTTTTTTTTTTAATGTAGTGTTTTAGGTCAAATGTGAGGCATTTAATATATGCTGATTTAAAACTACTACGCCGCTGCAAATAGTTACAAAATAGTTGTCAGGTGTGGAAATGGCTGTAGTACCTTTTCAAAATATATCCTGCTCCTTTTTTTCCCAGCATGTCAAGGAAGTAGATGAGAAAAAACTTTACCACTATGAAATATAATTAGTGGATTTTTTTGGGGGGCAGCAGCTTATTGTGATTAAAAAGTCAGAGGTGAGTGCTTTTTGACATAGATTACCAAGAAGGCTGTAACAATGATACACCTCATGTCTGACAAGGAAACATCTTGCTGTAACTCAAATTTATAGTAATTTGAATGGCATGACCTTCTATGTTAAGGTACTGTGTTTAGAGATGGCTACCATACTTGAACTCCTTACAAGATTCCGCTCCAGCAGCTGTTTTAGATTGAGATGTGCACAAACAGTATTTCTCTCTGCGTTTTCAGATAATGTCTTTACCCATTCTTCATGATGGCTTGTGTGGTTGAGACTTATTTGATGTTTGCGTGATTGTTTTTATGTGCTGAAAATGAATCACCAATTACAAGGACATCTTGCATGTTTAAATATTCCTGACTGTTGGAGATTAGAACATCTAACATGATCAGCATTTCCTGTCCAAATTACACCAGCACTACCACCTGTTTTTTATCAAAACGTAATTGCAATAAAATGGTCAACATTCTCTTAAATCTGTTTAGAAGCAGTTCTAATCTTTTTTTAAATAGTTTTTCTCTTTAAGACAACCAAATATTTTCTACAAATTAAAGGGTACATACACCAAGGATATCTAACCAAAGTGAAATATAGATATATTTTTTTCTTAGACGTGCCTGATTCAGTGGAAGTGAATGAAATTTCCCTTGTGGTGCGTCTGCATAATTTATAGATCGTACTGTAAATTGAACAACTTTTTGACAATTATCAGAGGACAAACTGAGAGTGGGGATTTGCTGTTGTGCATAAATGAAATCAACGGTACACACTTCCACTGCACTGGAGTGTCAGAAATTTTAGTAACAGATATTTTGACTTTTGGCAGTAAAGCTAAAACTCAGAGGAGAATTTTTGGTAACTAACCATTTGAAGGTCTCCTACTCTTGTGAGTTGTATCATTTGTACTGGATCACCTCATAGGCCTGTTCTTGCTCTGTGGCTCAACCATAACACATGAAACACTAAACTATAAAATCCTTAATTTATCCATATCCATGTTCAAAACGGTGACTCAGGCTTCTTCCGTTATTGGAGCTCGTCTTATGTGGCTTTACAAACTGTGTGGTCTTATTTCCGAAATTGCAGCATCTGAGCAAAGCATGTGAGCGTTTCACAACGTAACAGTTCAGACACGATCGAGAAAAAACACAGCAGCTTAAATTGTTTCCCAATGTTTTGCTGTGTCACTGCATGTTGATATATGCAACTCATATCAGTCCTGCTAGTTGCATGTTGTCATACCTAAAGAGGGCAGAGAAACTGTAGAAATTGTAGAATTGTACATCCTGTTTTTGCCTTATAGAATAGAATAAATAGAATAGCCCTTTATTCTCATTGTACACGTACAATGAAATTGTGCTTTTTTTTCTTTTTTGTTAAGAATAAAATATGTGAAATATATATGTTTTAATCAATCACTGTACCAGTTTCCTATTTACCCTAGCAAAATATAAAGAAAAGAGTGGGGACTCAAGACTGTTACAATACTATATGTATCACATATTCTGAAACTTAGCATCCTCTCCTGTTGTCAGAAGTTGTGTGAGCCTCCAGGTCCTATGAAAGGGTGTGTGTCACCAAAGATAATCCCATAAACCAGGGGATCATTTGGCATCAACACCCTTATAACCCACTAACACCATAACAAAGATACATTCCCAAATGAATTCCTAACATCCGCCCTTGAAGACGATTGCATGTTTGCTGTAACATTGTTTACCTGTTTCAAATTCAGTGGGGACATTTCTAGTTTGGGCAGCTCCTGTTTGTTTTCAAGTGTGCCACATCAATAAGAGTGATGTGAAGTAGAAGTTTACTTAGTGACTCTGAAGTCACTGTATTATCATTACAACGGCTTTGTCAGTTTTGCCAGTCCATGTCATATTTCTGTACAATATAAAATTCTAAGTAACTGAAATATTGATTAATGAGTGAAGATGTGAGATGAAAAAGGTGATGCGTCACATTTAAGACATCACAACAATGAGCTGAGACAATTTACACAGGAAGAAATGGAAGATGATTTTTTTTATATGATTACTATAATGTTGTCACAGTCCTCCTGTGTTTCTCCACCGTCTCTCTTTCTGTGCCTACAACAGCCCAGCGGAGTTCAGAGACAGTGTTTGTTACTTGGTGGAGTTTCTGCTGGGGAGACTCAGAGGATCGGGGACCTGGATTCACAGAACCTTCCTTCTATTGGATTTTGTACATATTGGGACTTTCGAACTGAGCACTTCAAAAAGACCATATAGCACTATCTGCACCAACACTGTAAATAAACTCACTGAACTTTCCTTCCCGAGTCCTCCGTTTGAGTCCGGCCAGACTGATCATGACAGATTTATTTTATAATAAATAAAACCCATTTTTACATCACATTACTTTGCTAATGTTTTTGCCTTCAAGGATAATCTTCAGGCACTATAGTAAACACTCCATGAGACAGGGATAAACAGCCCAGCAGTACTATTCAAAAACAGAGACATCTTCTTTTCTGTCTGCTATCCATTATCCTCTTAAAAGGGCAGCCGCGACAGTCTGAGGTGCATATTGTTCTGATAAAACATCAATAAGAACGCACAGTAAAAAAGGAAAAGCTACCACAGTGGAGAAAAAAGAGGAGTTGAGCGGCCCCTCTGATAACACAGCGGGAGGAGCTGTTATGATCCGTTTTATCTTCCTGCTAAAAAAGGTTGTTTAGATCATGTTTTTGTGCTGATGTTGTCATTTTGAGAGAGACGCTTAAATAGTTTTATCCCAAATTTCCTCATTATTTTGTCTATTTTTTGGGAGGGGGTATAGGTACAGTGTGCTAAAGCTGCTGCAGGCGGGAGCATCCAATTAAATGAGGCTTATGTTTCCAAAACCATCGAATTAAAGCATAAACCACTCTATCAAGAAAAAATAATGCATTTGCCAACATTTTTGTGTTTTTATATTGAACATTCAATCAATATTTTTGTGTTTTAATTAATACAATTATGTTTAATGTAGCGTGAGCGTCACTAGTGTGCATTGAGAGGCTGTCATTTGCAACAAATCTTAAGAGCAATTTAGAACAAAAGCCTTTCCCCTGCACTTTTTGGGGTATTTGCATATTGTTTTTGCTAATAAGAATATGTAAGATTCCAGCATTGCAAAGATAGTCGTGGGGCACTTCACAAATATTCTGTTTTATTGAGGTGAGTTTAATAACAAACATCCTGCTGAGTTCACTGGTAAGCTTTTTAGAGGTTTCCTGAAGGTGTAATTTAACTGGATGTACATTTTGAAAGAAGATTTGAGTACATGGGTTTGAATACGTGTAGAGTACTGACAAAAATGTACACCTTACATTTGACTCTCACAGTATAAGTACTTAGTATATTCATGCACAGATTAAGAAGTATTACTACCAATGTACAACAGCAACGAATGAGACACAGGATTAGTATAATCAGAGATAGGGTTAGTATAATTCACATACAAGTACACATATGCTTAAAAAATGTAGCACAACTACTATACCGCTACATGGTTATCTTAGCTTAACATATTCAGAGGGTTTTTTGTAATTTTATAACTGAGGAATTCTCGCTGTCTTTCTCACGTCTGTTTCAATTCAGCATCCCAGCCAAGACTTTCCTGGAATTACATTCACCACTTGTTTTTGTCTGAAGTCATACTGGTAGGATTTTGTTCCACAGAGGAGAAAGATGCTACCTGTGAAAAGAAAATCATACAAAAACAGTGAGAGGATGTATCTCAGCTCACACTATGATTTCCCCCCCTCTAAAGCATACAGAGCTTTGGTGCCAAAATCCACCCACATGTTAAGTGAGAATGAAACAGTAAGTAAAACAGAGCGTGAGACATGGCTCCTGTAGATCCTTTAAGTGTGAGTGAGTGGAGTGTGATTGCCTGGCATGTGCACAGCCATGTTTGCCTCTGAATAGTATTCTATTTCTACTTGTCAAATTTATATCGTTCCTGAAACTAGATGGTGTTTCAAAGTGTGTTTGGTGTGGTAAACTCCACCCGTCTACTACCTAAACCTAAACTCGGTTTTAAAAAAATGAAAAAAGAAATTACAACTTCTATTTCAGTTGTACTCTATTTGCAGCTGGCTGCTAAGGTCCACATTTTGAACTTCCTGAGTCTTTTTTTCCTTTTTATTTTTTTACCTTGTAACTTAAATGCAGCATCAACCCTTCTGGGGACTCCAGACCAATCGTTTCGGATGAGTCTGGGGAAGCCAGGATCCATTCTCCTATTGTGCTCATCATACCTGATCATTCAAATATATAAAGTTGAAATATATGAAAAACATTAGTACATTTTTTAGTGTGGCAATGTCAAAGACATTTAAAGCAAAAACATCATTTACTTAATGCCAGAATTAACCGTTGATTATTATATGCTGATTATATTTGTTGCTTCTTTTTGCTTATATTTTAGTAAACTGAATGTAGTTCAATTTAGACTAGACAGAAGCTTAGTGATTTAAGCTAGTGTGTGATATTTACAGACCAAACAACTTATCGATTAATGGCAGAAATAACAATGAGGTTGGGGTCAGTTTAGCTCCAGCTATAATCAGCCATATACAGGTCAGGTTGTCCTGTGACTTTCATCATGTTAAAGTATAAATCAGAACAGAGAACAATTCTAACTGTAAAGCGGCACTTTAAAAAGTTACCTGTAATAAAACTCTCCTACGAAGAACATTGTTTTCCCGTATTCGCTGACATGCACAGCAGCATCAACCCGCCTGACTCTGGAAGAGAAGCCGTACTCGTAAATGGAGCCAGCGCGACTTTTCATCTTAAGCTGTTCAACCACCCAGTACTTATGACCTGGAAAAACACAGCCATGTCACTGGATTTGGGGACACTATGAAAAACAGCAACGTACCACAATCCCTGCCAAACTCAATGAGCCTCTTGCATGAACTGCAACACTTATGTTGCACAAGGCTGTAATTTGCGTGTTCTGCTACTGGAAATCAAGCCTTGTCATGCTGACAACGTCTAAGTGATGCTTTGCAGGCTGCCCATTACTGTACCGGTGAATATGTACGCCACGCCTTTGGCTGGGATGTCATAAGCGGCATCAATCTGAGAACTGATGCTCGGTAAATATGTGGTAATGTGGCCTTGTGTTAAACGATTCCAATAAGTTGTCCTTGTTGTTCTCATCCACATGTGTCTGCAATGAAACAAGAAAAGTGAGTTGCTGTTGAGAGGTTATTTAAGATGTTGTGCACCTTTAAGTGGCAATACATTGTACCTGTTTTTAAAGAAACAAATCTCATTTTCAATCAGTGTTACTGCATCAAAAAGTTGGGGAAATGTTGGGTCACATTTTTTTGAAGCCACCTGGGTTTCCATCTTTTTGTTGGGCCTACCTGTGAAATAGTCACATAGAAAACATTGTATATAATATATAATACGCTCTGAGAATTTTATTTCAGTGTTTAACGATTTATGAATTCAATATTTCAAATGTTTTATGTTTTGTTCTTTACCATACAGAGTTTGGATACCCCTCACATCATCGTTAGAGAGCGAGTACTTGGCATTGCTCTGATGTCTGTAATTGGGGTACATGATAGCAGAGGGGTCTCTAGAGTGAGTCAAACCAAGTGAGTGGCCAAGTTCATGAGCTGCAACACTCAACAGGCTGTAACCTGAAACACAGTTGCAAATAGTTGTTATTATTTCATTACAAACTGCTGGAATGCTTCTGTCTGGCTCAGAATATGTATTTAATTCCCAATTTTTGCCTAGTGTCATCTTTGGGCTTTCAAACTGCATTCATGTTTTGACTGACAAACCTTGAGTCCCTGCCGTCCATGTTTCATCCTCATCAAAGTGCACATCTCCACCCATCCCCATTCCTGGCATGAAGGCATGAGCCAACACACCCCCAGGTCCATCGAAGGGAAAGAAATCTCCATGAGCTACAGGAAAACACAGGATCTGATTTTTATTAATCATAATTAAAAGTCACGATTAAAAGTCCTTAGACACGTTTTCACAGTTACTTCTGCGAGAAAAAGAGAAGACAATATCAGCTTTTCGATGGTTGATTTTGATGAACTTCAGCGGGGTTGCATCGCTCCACATCTTCAAGGCTGAACGAACAGACTTTTCCACATCCTCTTTCTTCATGTCTGGAGTGTATCTGGCAATCCTGCATGCCAGCAATTGAGAAAAACATGAGGCATCAGGAACAACATGTTTCAACATATGTTGCTACAAATACTAGCATATCCTCTGGTGGTCAAAAGAAATTTTAAGCAATTTACGAGATTATTTTCTAATTGCAAAAGTGGAATATAAACTCTACAGTATAATATTGTTAATCATTGCTATTATAGCATTATTTAGCGTTCCTACTATATTTCATGCTATTGCCATCAACAGTTTATTTGCTTTAGATTTATATCTATAAAAAGAAGATTCCTCGTGCTATTCAGGGCCTTCGATCTGCATATTCAAACCTTCATATCCAGAATTCACATTCTTATTCATTCTTATTACATACATATCAATTTTACCTCTTATTACACCACACAGTTGCTGGAATTATGCTGTAAACCACATCATACATTCACAACAAGGAAGTCTAAACCCAGCAAAATGAAAAATAACCAATAAGAAAACTTCATGTTCCAATGAGTCTTTGCAGTACAGAACTATTCATTCAAACTCCCTTTCTATACATGCTTCAACAAACGAAATGTGGAAGTCAAGTAACTAATAAACTTAACTTAAAATAATAGTACAATATTGTAAGATTGTACACTACACTTGTTAATATTTTCTCTCAGAGTTTTTAATCTTTTACGCCATTTGACTACATTCACAAATAACGGCAGATTGCTGTGAAATCTGGGAAACATGGAAAATGCAATCTCACGTGTATGTGATGATGTGGTTCTTCCATTTAGGCCTATTAGGGTAAAAGGCGAAGTTGTCCACATCCGGAACTCCACACCTTGCTTCCTTCATCACATTCAGGGTGTGAGGGTCCATATTTCCTGTTTCCTTCAGACCAAAGAAGTTTTGCATTTCTTGGATCTTCTCCTCCATGGTGGATGCAGACCTCACACTTCTTACTGGAGGCCTGTGGTCTCCCAGATTCAGACTGTAAAACCTCTTGAGGTAATCCTGTTGAGATGAAGAGTTGAGATCTGGACGCTTAGGACGAGGTGTGTAAAATGTAAAGCTGGATTTTATTAATAATTTTTTACATGTAATCTAAAACATATTTAATTATTTCTCTTCCTTAAACACCTAATAAAATATGTTAAATATGTCAGTCTAGCAAAGATGAGGAAGATTCCCTCCTGCTTATTATTGTAACAGCTGAAAAGAGAGAGCAAGCGAGTTTAAAAAGGAAAAGAAACTGTATCACAGATGTTGGTTCAATTCAGTTTTTTTTTCAGATGCTTACACATAAACTTCAAAACAAGTGAAAGGAAAAAAAATGCAGGACGCTTCAAATAGAAATTTTGTGAATGTATCATATGTTTAATAGCAAGAAAACACACACACTGAACTGTAGCACTACTAGTTTAAATAAACGAAATACACTCATAATTCTACCATTTTAATTGAAGCCATTGCAGTCTTCACAGTCTTACATTAAAGGTTCTACAAACATTATCTCCAACATTTCTAACTGAAACAACAATTCTAATTTATATGGTTTTTACACAAAGTTCGTAAGCCTTTCATCCATTCACAAACCTCAGCCAGCTCCACATCCTCAAGCCTCTGCTGATCTTTGTCAATGGGTAGAGTCCACAAGATTTCCACCAACATCAGAGAGCCCAAAACGGGTATCCACAACAAATCCATGTTTTAAATGCACATTTCAACCACGCTTCACATTTTTTATATGGGAGTATTCCTGAGCTTGTTTTGCAATCACATGGCCCCAAAGTGCTCCATGATGGCTGTTAAAGCTGGGTATATTTGCCCCGAGAGGTTTTGTGGTTATAACCTCACAATGAAATGTCTACATATGTCTGGCTTTTCTGTCTATAATGGCGATAATCATATGTACGGTTTGTTCCATAGCATAGAAAACTGCATTTTTTCCTGCTCAGTCAGGTAGGAGAAAAACTTAATGTACACTGTCTCATGTTTATATGCGTCTATACCTCATGTGGATTTCTTTACATCTATAAATCAAACAAACTTCATATGCTGATCAGCAAAGGCATGATTAGAAAATATGATTGGCATAGAAAAACTACAAAAATCTAATAGCAAGTTTTCAATTGTAATTCTTTATTTTGACATGACATGACTACTGATAAATAGAATACCGCTAAAAACTGAGAAGTACAATGTGTTTCCATTTGCCCTCTTTAATTTAGCTAATATCATTGTTGCATGGATTTCAGACAGTACTTTAACAACCAAGCCAGGAATTTGCTTTCTCAACTCCTACAACAAGTTTCTGCGTGTAGTCGTATTTGTAGACTTGTGGTCCCACAAAGAAGTAGATGAAGCCTAAGATGAGAAAAGAAAAAAACAAAAACAACAAAATAAGATTTTTAATATGCAAATGAAATAATTTACATACTGCATTTCTACTTTTCCATGTTAGATTTTCTAGATTTCCTTCCTCCAGTTTGTTGATGTTGATGTCAATGATTTACACAATGAGTGTCTCATATATATCATACAGAAAAATTTTAGTATATCATACCAAGCATTTTAAGTGGTAAATTATACCATTTAAATCTAAGTGGGGAACCACATGCTCTGCTCAGACTGAACTCCACAGAGCTGGTATTGAATTTAAATGAGCATTCCTTTGCTACCAATGATAATGAAACTTGCAAAAGCCATTAAAACACAGCCAAACCTACATCCTAAACAATCAGACAGGATTATCACCTAGTTTGAGTACTGTTGATATGTATGTTAAGTAGTTACTGCATAAAGAAAGATTTAATCAAACAAAAAGCATGCACTTGGTAGGGTGTAATATTTTCCTCACCATCTTTATGAAGAGCTGCATTTATTGTGCTGTTGAGTCCAGGAAAGCCCTCGCTGATGAACCTTGGGTAACCAAAATCCATAACCTTTCGGTTTTCGTTGTAACTGCAAGTAATGTAACCCTGTTAGAACTCATGACTCACAATCATCTGTTTGTCGTTCAAAGATTGGACTAAACATGTAACTTGTGTACAGTGAACCTTTTCCTCTCTCTCCGTGAGGTCCAAATGATAGAGGGAATCCTTTAGTCATATCTGAGCCCAACTTTTTAAAAGTCCATATTGACATCTGCTTTGTCATTTGTCCCTGCTATGGCATTATACCTCCATTAATACCACACAGTCTTTAAACAACATTTTACTGTGGCTAAAATAGGAGAAGAAGAGTATAATTTGATTTAATTCAATTTGCTGTTCCCGCATACATGCATTCATCAAGTCTCTTCTTCCCCGAACTCATAAAAGAAAAACAAAGAAATGGCCCAAGGCATGATAATATAATCCTGTGGAGCAAAAGCAGTTGAGTTAAATCACATCAAATAATCAAGCTCAGCAAAGTAAAATGCCCTAATGTGTGAACCTGCCTGCAAATAAAAGTTTTAATTGCACTGGGGGAAACATTTACTTGATCTTTATCAGATACATGCCATCCATTTATTGTCTTACCTCCAGTAAATATCATGCATAAAGAAGAGAGTTCGTCCTGTTTTGGCGATGTGCACTGCTGCATCTACATCCTGAACCCAGACTGGAAACCCAAAGTGACTTAGTGCTCTGGGCTTTCCCTTCACAAGAGAGCCTTTCACTGTCCAGAACATGGAGTCTGTCCAAGAAAAGAGTATCCTTATAAATATGCATTATTTGTTTATTAATATACATATGCTTTACACATAAAGATGCAAATAAAAACCTGAACTTTTTTTGTTTGACAATAATAAAATTATTGTCAAAATGATTCAATCATCAGAATTTTTTCGTGGCTTTTGCTTTTTTAAATGTTATTATAACACAGTTTAAGTGTGCATAACAATATTATTATTATTATTATTATTATTATTATTATTATTATTATTATTATTATTATTATTATTATTATTATTATTATTATCATCATCATCATCATCATTATTATTATTATTATTATTATTATTAATAATAATAATAATAATAATAATAATAATAATAATAATAATAATAATAATAATAACTTTAAATCACATTTAAAAAGTACTTTGTGCACAAAATCATACATAAAGAAAGTGCACATATCCCACCATCCAAGCACACAGTCAAGCTTACATTCTTACATTTGTTCATACATGCACAGACTGTGAGAAAGGTTATGGAAACACTAATCTAGAAAAACGAGTTTCTAACAGTTTAAGAAAACCACAGATTCAGTCAAACTGAAAAGGCACTACAACCTCAAAAGTGTGGTCACTTCTGGATTTAAAGTAAGAATGTCAAAATGCCCAGATCAGATAAGGTCTCTGCTGCATAAGCAGGAGCTGCAATGTAGGGCTTTTTAGGTAATTATTCAAATTTCTGAAATGTATTCAGAAATTCCCATAAAAGCAATCGAAGTTTAGCAAGCATGTTAGGCTTAACAGAGATTTACAGATTTGCACTCAGGAAAGCAATGGTAGGAGCCAGAGGTAACATATATAATGAATTCAGAAGTGGCTCAAGGATTGAACCTTGAGGGACTCCACATAGGAAGGAGCATATAAAGGTGTATAGTTATTACTATCAATTCTAAGGTTTCTGCAGTAGGAAAGCTATTTGGGAGCACTACATAGAATTATGGGGTAGGGCACAACAGAGCCCAAGATTTATTGAAAACTGTGACACTGTGTGGTTACCATGAATAAGGTAAGCAGTGGATCTGCGAGGTACCCAGAAGGCAGCATCAATGCTGGTTTCAATCTTGGGCATAAAGTTTGAGATGGGACCCTCCTTGATGTCATCCTCATGATTATGCTTAATCCAGAGATACCTGGCATGAGGAAATATTGTTAGTTAATTTATTTTAAAAAATACAATGTTTCATGTTTTAAATAGTATTTTTAAATCTTCTAATGGTGCTGTGATGATTTGACTAAAGGGTACGGACAGCTTCAAGCAAATTAGTCATCAACATGCCTTTCTCTAAAGAAGAAGGTGGAATCCCCGAGAGTGGAAACTGCATCAAAGGTCAAGTCTGCTGCACATTTGTCCCGCATGAGTCGAGGGAATAGTACGCTAGACAACCAGTTGTTACGATGAAAGTTTGTCAGAAGATTATTTAGATGACCTCTGATAGGACCTAACACAGGCAAATATAGATATGTTAATTGGGAAAATTATTTCACACAAAAACTGCATTTGAATTTGAGGATTACTCAGGAATACATCCAAAGTGTTTACTGTAAAGTGCTTTGATGCTGGCTACATCTTCACTGGATAACAGGTTTGCTGAACGGAAGGGTTTGTAGTTTGGAAACATCAGTGACTCTCGGTTTCTGGAATGCTTCAGACCCAAAGCATGGCCAAACTCGTGAGCTGCCACTACAAACAGATTGAAACCTGAAACAGCAAAAAGAGAAGTGCGTTCGTAAAGATGTGATTGATTTCCAGCGTTCTTTTTTCCAATTTTATTTCTAGTTTGGTTGGTTCAGCACCTGTTTCTCCTGCTGTCCAGCGCTCAGCATCATCAAAGTGTGTGTCCCCGCCGATTCCTGACCCCGGACCGAAAGCATGAGCCAGTGTCCTTCCAGGCCCGTCAAATGGAAACAAGTCACCGTGTGCTAAATGATACAATCCAGGCCAAACACGAAACAGAAACCAAAGAGAAAACCATTTTCTTTCATGCCAAAAGAAAATTATAGGCTTCTCTTCACCTCATTTGAATGAGTCAGTTGAGTTTAGCAGCCAGTGCATGATGACGCTACCTTGGTTAACAATGAAATTACTACTGCAGTTTCCTATGTGTACAATTGCTGCTCTGTTATATTTGCATAAGATAATAGGCTGAGAGCTGCTGAGAATTTCTTTTCTTTCTGTTATATTCCATGACTGTACCGTGTAGAACAAAATACAAACCCACCATAGCTCGCAAACTCCACCATGATGTCAGCATTGCGAGTGTTTGACCTGACAAACGTCAGACTGCTGGCTCTGGCCCAGACGCTGAAAGCTGACTCTATCAAAGAGTCCACAGTGCTGCGAGGCAAATCTCTGGTGTATCTGCCAATGCTACAAGAGCAACACACGCTGATGAATATCAAACTGCACACGCAATACAAATGTATTGTAGAGAGCACCATCTTTCTAGGCCAATTCTCTATTTCATAACTTTTGAATGTGATCCAGATCTGCAGCAAAAATGAATGGTCTCCCTTTTTCTCCATCCAACTCCTCACCAAGTTTCATACATCGTGTAGTTATTGTGTAAACTTCCTGTTAAAGAGTCAAGAGAAGGGCACTCAGGGGGTGCAGTCATCCACTAAAGCCAATGCCCTGTCTCACTGTTTTAAAGAGAGAGATCTGGAGCTGTGCCACGGTTAGGTTATTCCTGCAAGGTTTTGTGAAATAAAAATTTCCGTGATACCAAAACATTACACTAACTTGAATAAAGTCTCTTTTTTAATAACAACAAAAACAATTGTCTTTCTTTGTTACTCTTTAATTATACATTTACTCAGTATGTAATCCAGCAGGCATGCCTCAAAATGAATCTGCACAGGAATGTATAAGGATGTCTCAGACAGTGTTACATAAGTTAAAGCATGTATGGTCAGCTTGGCACTCTAACAAGCCCACAGTGACCCTCAAAGCCAGAAGTCCCAAACCAAAAGCCATAAGGATTTGTGACAGTGGCTATTCTCCATTTCTGCCAAAGGGTTTATTGTCTTCTTAAAATGATCCTCACATATTTCTGAGGTTTGGTGAAGACAGCCAGACAGTTTGTTTTTTTATTTCCCCCCTGAGTTCATTCAAGGTTAGACATGCCCACTATATAACATTCATTTCCAGATAGTTTTCATTACGCATGATCATTAAGCATCAGTGAAGACCACAGTAAATACCTGTAGGTGATGACATTCTTATTCCAGCGCGTCGTCTGGGCGTGGCTGTACTCCTCCACGTCTGGAACGCCACATCGAGGACTCCTCATCACCTCCAGGGTATCCGAGTCCAGTCTTCCCGACACATTCAGCCCAAAGAAAATTTGCATGTCTTTCACCTTGGAGGTAAAAGAGAGGCCGCTTCGTTTCATGCGCCCCAGAGGATCATTTTGTAGGTGGTAATAGTGCTGGAGATAGTCCTTTAAGTAGATTTAAGATCAGATCACATCAGATAGCATTTTGCACAAAAGAGGGTTTGATTCACTCAACAACAAAAAAACAATTCTGCACCTTTAATAAACAGAAAGCAATCATTTTAAATAAAATGCAACAGAAATATATAAATCAAATGTTTATTAATTCCAATAATTAATCATTAAGAAAAATGTGGTTGGCGTAAACTGACTGAATAGTGGAGTAATTTATTTAGCTAAAGTCAGAATTTTGGATTCTTAATTTTAACCTAGTTACTACAAAACTTTATTCTTGTATCACAACATGCATTACAGATTATGAACTGCTATAAAACGTCTGACTGAGCTATCATGGCTTCAACATAAATGCCCTTATTTTCAGCATCAACTATCAATTACACTTGCATAAAAAGTCGGCACAAGATGGAACAAAGACAAGCAACTTGCTTCAAAGGAAAAGACAAAAAAAATAGATGTAAGGAATTAAATTGGGATGAAGAATGTGAAAATGGGAATGCCAAGCAAATCTTTTAAAGGATATAATATAACAGCATCAAGGGCTGAGAGGGCAGTGCAGTTGTGTACCTCCACCCTCCACCCACATAAAAACAAATGTAATAAAAGGAAATATCTTAAAATACGCACAGGAAATAATGCATCCTTCCAAATTCTTTAACCCTGCAGTAAAATCACTGACAATTTAGCATGACTTTGCATCGTACAAGACATCAATTCACATGCAGTCCACTCTGAAAACATTTGTAAAAGGAGCTCGTGCAATTATACACTTACCGTGGCCAGCTTCAAGTCAGCCTGTGGTTCTGGTGTAGGAGTGCTTTCTTCCTTCGGTGTAAATGTGGGTGCCGTAAAACCTGGACCGGGCACAAGCAAGACCAGAACACAGCAGGAGAGCAGCATGACATGCATTTCACAGAATTAACGCTGCAGTGAATTGCAGTGGCCTAGTTTAAGCATGTGGAGATGGAAGTTCTGGTTAATGAGAAAGCCTTTTAAATGGTCATTGTGACTCATACCACATGCAAATCCCAGGGAAGCCTCTGACAGCACTACAAAATTAGGGAGGAGTTTGGAAAGGGCCAAGGACAAAAAAAAAGAAGAAGAAGAAGAAAAAAAAAGGAAAAATGACATTTGAACATTTTTGTCACGACATGTTTGCACCAATGATGGTTTAAATCAAATAAAGAGCAGTGCACAGTTCCAATTTCAAAATCTTGTTTCAATTCAGCAGATATGTGAAACCAGAGCGAGACACGGCGCAGTCGGAGTTTTTAACTTGCAACACGCTGGTTCACAGATAATCCTGAATCAGTGGTGAAACTACAACATGAGGCAACATAGAGTAAAACATTCCTCACTATGTGCTCATTGCCATCGCTATGAATGGGCATGGCGCAAACATGTTTATTTTTAATTTACAGCATTAATAACTAAGCAGTGATAGAGTAATAGTGATGGAGCTTCTGTGGAGGAATCTCAGCTTAAACTCCTTCCAGACTGATGCAACACGTCCCACGCGTTTTAGGTCTCCTAAAATAACCCCATCGAGGCCAGCTCTCGTCCCCATTTTAGCAAATGCATGTCACAACTCTGAATGAGAGAGTTCACAGAACAGGAGCCTAAATTGAGAGGGAGGGGATTAAAGCCTCATTGGGCATCACCCGGGGTGCTTAAACTGGCAATGGTGGTGCTGTGGTACTTTCAGGCTACAATTAAGGTTGATTGGTCATTGTGGAGCGTTATGGGGCCAACTTCAGCAGACCTTTACAGCGTAGCCTACACTGTTTTGTGGAAAGAAAGGAAGATTTTTGTTTTAAAACATTTATTTTGGGGCTTTTCTGTCTATATTTGACAGTTCAACAGTCAAGAGTAGACAAGAAAGAGAGGAGGAGGAGACACACAGCAAAGAGCCCCAAATTGAATTCAAAACCAGGCTGCTGCACGTCATCAATATGCACACCTAACCCCAATCCCAACCAGTGAGATAAACTGGAATCTAAAAGAAAGGAAGATTTTGTGTTCCAAGCAGAAAAGAGGAGGCACTAACATCATTTTAAAGCAGCCATGATGAAAGAGGTCACAGGCAGCAGCTGCAAGGTTACAAGCTGATTGGGATCACAAGTAGGATCAATCCAGTTTGTTACGGGTTTAAGAATTATCTTCTCCTTCCCCTCTACCCCCAAATGGTCGCTTCAGATCCCTGAGAGGGGTTCTGCTGAGTTTTCTTCCTGTTAAAAGGCAGTTTTTCCTTCCCACTCTCACAAAGTGCTTGCTCTCAAGGATACAGCAGGGTTTTTACCTTGAGGTGACTTGATGTGATTTGGTGGTATTTAAATAAACCTGATCCTGGGTTTTGGACCCAGAGGTTTCAATTTCATTTATTATTGTATTTAATATCACCTTAATGTCTTGAGCCTTAATTTCTTGTTTCAGTTAGAGCATGTTTTGCTATTAGTATTTTATTGTTTATTCTATTTAGCCTCCTGTTACTGTCAAGTCTCCCCATTGTGTTAAGTTTGTATGGTAGTCTGTTGTTTTTGTTTACTTAATTACTGCTTTGTATTTGGTGACATGTTTTACTTAAAAAAAAAAAAGAATTTAATTTTATTTCCCCTCTGTCTTGTTATTTTGCATTGAGTTCAGCATTGAAGCTGATTTTCTTTAGATGTTTGGGTCCACATCCTGCTTGCTACACAGCCAGATGTGACAAAACCTGAAAACTGAGTTAAAAAGTATAAACCTGAAAGTTACAAAACTTTGAACACCTGACAGATGAGTTTACAGCAAGGCACTGTCAATAACAAGGGTTGTTACAGTATCAGAGATTATCAATACAAAACTTCAATGACCAAATGAATTCCAAATAATATTTTTACCATAATTTAAAGGAAAATATTTATTGTGTTGCTTGTCAATCACAAACTTCAAAAGAATGATTAAAATTGTTATTGTAACTGAATCATGTCCGTATTTATTATGATTTTTTTCCAAGAAAAAGGCTTCAGTGTTTCAGTTTTAAAAATGAGAAAATACAGAATTGAGACCACACTGCAACAAACTGCCCCTTTGAAGTCAGTCAATGTAAAATTGGAGGGATAGAGCTCCTACTTTGGCTCCCCCTAGTGGTGGTATAACAATGTAATAGAATGCGCTGCATCCTTCCACACATAAGATGTCAGATGAGAGAGATGAAGATAGCAAATGTTGTCAATAAATGTCTGTTTTCAACGAAGATAACATTGTAGAAAGATCAGATGACTTCAAATTTTAACAAACAAAGCGTTCAAGCTCCTGATTATAGTTTCTGCTGCCACCCTGTGGTGTCCCGCAGTACATTCATCCATGTTTTCAGTCAGTCACAGAGTTCAGGTTGAGCAGAGCACCATGATTTATGAAGTGTCATCATTAATATGAATACATGTTCATGGCAGCTAAATGACTGACACTTCTGCAGTTAACTGCATTAGCAAAACAAATCACACTTTTCCCAGTTTTGCACACACTTTAAAACAGTCTTTATTTTAATTTATTTTACTTTTATTTATTTATCCATCCGTCTGTTCTCGTCTCATATCAGGGTTATCTTTGCTGATCCGGAACGTAAACGCCTTTATCTAGAAAGATCTTTGGTTTGGACTCTTCTGTTGTTGTTCGAGAGTATGTGTAAACAAGAATGACTTGACAGTTAACACAAAAGGGTTATTGTTATATTTAGCCACCTTCGTACTTCATGTTTGAGGTACTTTTTTTTTCATTTCCACTCCAACAATTCACTGAACACATTTCAGTGGGCTGTCATATATTTATAGATTTCACTGTCTGAATATAATCTGTAGGTAATCAAAGTGCTAAAGTAACAACGATGACTAACAATTTAATTTAATTTAATTTAATTTATTTAATGGTGATTAACACAGCAAGATGCATGAGTCATATATGAGCTACCCGGATATCCTTAGGACAGAATTGGGTCTGTCACTTCTCACTTAGTTTGTTTTGTTGCTTGGTGTGTGTGTGTGTGTGTGTGTGTGTGTGTGTGTGTGTGTGTGTGTGTGTGTGTGTGTGTGTGTGTGTGTGTGTGTGTGTGTGTGTGTGGACGGGTATTACCGTCATTGTGATGAGTTTGAAGGCATCTTTGAGACTTGAAATGTGGTTTAGGGTCAGGGTTAGGCATTCATTTTTGATGGTTAGGGTAAGCTAAGCATTGTGTCAATAAGGCTACGTGCACTGCACGAAAGCGCATCAAATCCGACTTTTTTGACCCTATGCGACCCATATCCAATCATGGTATGACAGTGTGAACGGCACAAATCCGATATTTACAAATCCGATCTGGGTCACTTTCGTATGTGGTACTGAATCCGATACATATCTGATGTTTCAGAAAGCGACTGCTGTGTGAATGGTGATGTCGCATTAAATCCGTGTTTTACGTCACTGACACAAAACAGACGCCAATTATCAGCGCCAGAGAAGCGCCCGAAAAGACATCGTGAACGCTTCAT
Source organism: Rhamphochromis sp. 'chilingali' (assembly GCF_963969265.1). Lineage (NCBI taxonomy): Eukaryota > Metazoa > Chordata > Actinopteri > Cichliformes > Cichlidae > Rhamphochromis > Rhamphochromis sp. 'chilingali'. The sequence continues at coordinate 23,412,442 of NC_137935.1, read as the reverse complement.
GTCCCTCCCGTGTAGATGTTAGTGAGCTGTTGGGAAGCGCAAACATTTTATTTATACTGTATAATCTGCAGATTCTGACAGTAAATCTGCAACTATCCTTTGAAGCACCGCTCCTCTCTAAAACTGCAATAAGGATCATTATTAGGCCATATGTAAATAACTTAAAGAAAAATTGGGGAACGTAAAGTCCGAAACAAGTCTTTATATTAACGGCCATCAGTCAAACAATACTGTTTGGTCTGGGTCTGAACAGAGCGTGTTGTGTGTGACGTCTTCTTTTGCGCATGCGGGCCGCTTTGAGGGTTCACACAGGAGCACGTTTGCTGTCACATTTTATTTGTAGTGTGAACAAGCAGACAAAAAAATCGGATTTGATCAAAAAATCGGAATTGAGCATTAAGACCTGCAGTGTGAACGTAGCCCAAGATGTCCCCACAAGGATATAAAAACACATATATGTATGGGTGGGGTGTTTTTCCTTGTATCATTTTATGTGTTTATATGTTTACATAAACTTTCCTGCCACACAAATTATTTTTTGCTTGATTTCCATTTCCACAGGATGCAGCCTCTCACGCCAGCCTACGTTTAATTTTGTCTCAAAGGGTTACAAATAAGTGTGACATGATGCACAACTATAAACTAACATCTACGCATGTGTGCAACGATTTCTGCTATTGAGTACTCACGACTGCGTACTCACTTTGAACACATGTAAAGCTAAAAAAACTATTTTATAAGTACTTCTTGTTCACCTGCAGAACATTAAACACACGTGTCAGATAGAGCGCATCACAGGGTTTTGTGACTGTTCATGCTGCCGGCTTCGCATAGATCCACACATGCAAGATGCAAGCGCTAATAGAAAAGCGGAACTAGACCTTTTTCTGTGTTCATGTTCTTTGTTTGTTAGGGGGTTAGGTTCGTTTGGTTTTTTAAACTTTTTTTGCCTAAATTCACACGTCTTCTTACACAACTCTGTGGCTCATCATCTGAAGGGAGTGTGTGCTAACTAACCTCTTGTATATTTTGTAAATGGATGTAATGTGTGATGAAAGCATCTCACACTTGAACACTGATGTTCAATTTGCTATTCTCTGATAATATCAGATTAACATTACTGTGAATCTGGAACTATTTTGCCTTCTGAAAACAGATTTTTTTTTCACTAACAGCTAACATAAGGCCAGATAATTAGCTCATATTAGCTTTCAGTGACTGGTCCCAACAACACAGCAGTTACCATCTGAGTACAGATAGAATAACACAGAGGTGCTCTTCAGCCTTGGGTTGCAACATCCCCTCTCGCTGCGAGTATGCATACTTGTTGGTTTATCCTTTCCTTGAAATTCCACCAAAACACATAAAACCCACACTGGTTAGCCTAGAAACAGCCAAAAAAAAAGATCAAGAAAATCTGTAGGCATCAACAATTGGGTAAATATTTCCTCATTCCACATGCCAATGACCTGTTTGTGTTTTTTCTTTTGTTACAAACTCGCATATGTAACATTTATTTTTTACTATTTTTATTATCATTTCTACCTCACACTTAGCCCTGTGTCAGACAGTTTAACTTTGTAATGCTCGAAGTTTATAACATTAAGTTAAAAATTAGGGTTTTGAATTGTGGTCTAAAAGAAGGCCATCACTAAACCCTCCACAGGAATGAACTGTTTTTCAGACCACGTAAAGCTCCACTCCTATAAAAGAGACACCTTCAAATCAGACTGAAGTATGATAAAGACAACCTGGAGAAAGATTATGCATACATTGTAGTATGCATGAGATAAAACTAGATGTCTTTAGCCACAGAAACACTGATTACATTTGAAGAAAGAAAGGGTGAGGTGTGCAACCCAAAGAACAGCGTCCCCACAGTGAAGCACGGCGGTGGGAGTATTACGCTGCCGGATACTTTAGAGTGTCTGGAACTGACAATCTTGTCAAAGAATCATGAGGAAAGAACAATATATGAAGGTTTTTGAAAGAAACCCTCCAGCAGACAGCAGAAAAACTGGGTCTGGGTCATTGCTTTGTCTTCCAACACAGCGATCCAAAACATACACCACTCCTGGTGAGTTCTAGAAACTAAAGCAAATGTGAATGACTGTCCTGCACAAAGCATTGACTTGAATCAAAGATTTGTGGGGTGAATTGATGCCTAAGGTCCTTGGCAGAAGACCATCAAATCTGGAAGACCTTAAGAGATTCAAGAAGAAGAATAGCTGGGATTGCTCAGAAGACATTGCAACAAATAACTGCAGGGTGTTGTCCTTCCAATGGGTCTACAAGGTAGAAGGCCTTCATCAAGAAAATGCAGACATTCTTCAGGCTGGAGGTGACTACATACAGTAAATAATTATGGATATGTTTGCTTTAAAATATTACAAGTAATTCACAAGCGAAAATACGTATTAATTAAATAAAGCATCACAAACTCCAATAGCATCACAGAATTTGGCTTCTTCCAGCTAACTTTGACAGTACATGGAAATTCTTGCCTCTTTCGTTGTCCACTGGAGTCTGGGCCTGTTTGAGGGATTACTCTCCTCCTCAGTTTGGTTTGCTGCTCATAGGAGGAAGCAAATAAAACAAATTTGCATCAGTAGAGCATTTCCATCCCACACAATTAATTATTTCTGTACTGTTTTTATTTTTAATGTAGTCTTTCTGACTCCAGACTACACTGAACTCAAAACGGTGATGTGACTCACAAGTTCTACCTATGTGGTTTCTGAGTAGTAATCTACACACAAATACAGAGCAGTTTGAAAACATGTAAAACTATTTTATAAAGGCCTGTCCAAAAGTATTTGTGACATCTATCACGCTCACATACAGAATGTGTGATACATAGATTATGTCATATTTCGACCTGGGGTTTAACAGGTTTACAGATCCACAAATGCAGGCTGCGTTCAAGCGCTACTGGAAAAGTGGGACATCAGACCTTCCTCTTGTTCCACGTTGTTGACCCCTTTTTTCCCTAAACAGAACGCACATTTTTAGATTACAGATGTTACAGAGCAGCCTATGGAAATTAATAGATGATTTTAAAAAGCTTCTGCTGGGAAAACAGTTAGCCAGTGTGCAGCTGTCATCCTCCTTAATTAGTATGTGCTAACTAATCTCTTGTATATTTTTGAATGTGGATGAAAACTATGTAATATTGTGTGATGAATATATGACACAATATGATGTTCATTTTGCAATTCTCTTATAACAGCAGACTAACATTAATGTGAATCCTGAACTTTAAGCATTTCCCCTACTACTATCTTACTTTTAAGTTGTGAACAACCTTGCATTCAATAACGACTCAAGCACACACATATAAACATAAAAAGTTTAATAAAATAGTTAGATTACTTTCTTTGCACTGAATTGGACTGCATGTGATCTTGTTGTGCTTTTGGCATAATGACAACAAAGTTTCTGACTCTAACCTCAGGCTGGATAAATCCTGGAGGATCCTGGTGATCAAATGGCACTATGGTACTAATAAGGCATACAGTATATCTATGGCTGTTCTCTCTTCTAATAAGTGAGTTCGACTGCTTCTCATATCATTATTATCTGCTGACAGTGTGACCTCACATACAAGTTGGTTAAAATCGTTGAGTAACAGATCATGCCATGCACAAGTTTATAACACTAATTAAAACGTGTTTAGTGGCTCATGTAGTACACTGGCAACAATAGTTCTATGGTTTTTACCACTGTAAACCAGCGGTCCCCAACCCCCGGGCCTCGGACCGGTAACGGTCCGTGAGTCGTTTGGTACCGGGCCACGAGAGTTGAGGCTCAGGTGTGAAATGTATGGTTTTCAGGGTTTTTATCGGTTTTCAGCGTTATTTTGTTATCGTTTTTATGGTTAACTCGGTTTTCCTGGGTCTTTTCAGGTGTGTTATGAATAAATCTTCTTTTTTTTGGTACCGGTACTAGTTTTATTTTGTTGTATTTATCCGTGACACCTTAAGACCGGTCCGTGAAAATAATGTCGGGCATAAACCGGTCCATGGCGCAAAAAAGGTTGGGGGCCGCTGCTGTAAACCATTAAAAGTCCTCCCTTAATACTTCTGACTCCATCAAAACACACACAAAAAAGTTCACACATTTCATTGTGAACTACTGTACTGTTTATATGCTGGGATTTATTTCACATGAAGTTTCATCACACTTCTCCTTTCTTCACAGGTTTTGTAGAAATACATCATGGAGACACGGCTGCTTGTCAGCACGCATGCCACTGGGTATTTGCCATCTTGAGTTTGTATGTCGTAACAAATGTTTTTGAGCTCCTTCACACTTCAAATGTCACATTGCTCACAGGGTGTTGCAAGGAGGAGGTTCTGAAATTCACAAGTAGGGCTTGAGACATATTCTGCAATTCTCTGGAAACAAGTCAGACAACATTTCTGACGTTCAGCTGAAGTGAGAAGCACGTTTACAGCATATGAACAATGTATTAGTTAATAAATCTTAAGCCATTTCAGGCAGTTAGACATTTTTACACTGCATCTTTTAGACACAAAGGTAATGGACTTCACACAAAAAAATGAAAGACATGATTAAACAGTTCTTCCTTGACCTTTCGCAGAGTTTCACTGTAAGTTTAAACACACTGGATGATCCCATATTATTAATACTGGAGTTTCTGCCCCAGATTGTTTTCTGTCACTTCGCACTGGCTCCCAGAGCATTTTACAATCACTTTAATTGATTTTTGTATTTTCTTTGCGTGAGTCAACCTAATAAAAATCATGTTTTGAGTTTACCCGTTTTGACTGAAGTGTCTGGCCTTGTGTTCTCAACATTCCTCCACTACACAGCTCATGACGCTTCTGTCATGGACCCATGTGAGGAAGGCAGAGTGTGGATCCAGATCCAGGACTCAGGAGACAGAAATAAATTCATTAGCTGAGTTTTATTGGGTTTGAGCTCACAGATTAACAAACACCATAACAGCAGGTCAGGAGCTAAAAAGAATGAAAACTAGGACTAAAGGACAACAGGCCAACAAACAAGCACACAGCATAAAGCATGAAGGAGACTCAGATATAATCCAGGTAATTAGTGAGGTGGGAAACACCAAAGAACAGAGCTGAACTCAATCTATCCATCCATCCATCTTCATCCGCTTCATCCAAGGCCGGGTCGCGGGGGCAGCAGCCTAAGCAAAGAGGCCCAGACCTCCCTCTCCCCAGCCACCTCCACCAGCTTATCTGGGGGAACACCAAGGCGCTCCCAGGCCAGCCGAGAAATATAATCTCCCCAGCGTGTCAGGGAGGAGGCCCCGGGGCAGACCCTGAACTCAATCTAATTAATCAAATTAATGAGATAAGGGGACACAAAAGTGAATATACTGCACATGAGCTGAGAGACTAAATAAAACAGGAAGTAAAACTGGAACTTTCATTGTTCACAATTTTCATTGCACATGTAAAATGACAATAAAGGGTCATCCTATTGTATTCCATTCATTTCTGTCTTATTGTAACTATCACTGAGACCTGGACTAAAACAAACAAACGTAATTAAACAGAGTCCTGGGAGAACCTGACAGACAGGCATAGAACAGGACATAGGAAAGGATCACAAACGTAACTAGAATTTAAACATAATACAAAACAGGGCATAATATGGGGCGACCGTGGCTCAGGGGGTTGGGAAGCATATCTGTAACTGGAAGGTCGCCGGTTCGATTCCCGGGCTCTCTGTCCTGTCCTGTCCTGTCCAAGACACTTCACCTACTGGTGTTGGCCAGAGGGGCCGATGGCGTGATATGGCAGCCTCACTTCTGTCAGTCTGCCCCAGGGCAGCTGTGGCTACAACTGTAACTTGCCTCCACCAGTGTGTGAATGCGAGAGTGAATGAATAGTGGTAAATGAATAGTAAAGCGCTTTGGGTGCCTTGAAAAGTGCTATATAAATCCAATCCATTATTATTATAATAGTGACAAAATCTCACTAAAACTACAAAAGAACCAAACTGAAACACAAACTCAAAACACTCGAAGCTTCTTTTAGACTTGATGGTTTTCTGATTTTGATTTGCTGCTCTTGTGAAAAACTTTCTGGTATATTTTGAAAAGTGGTTTATTATATTAATATTTTTTATTAATACAAATCATCTTGATTTCAATATTTGTCAAATCTTTTTTTTAATACCACAATTTATGGCTCATTCACAATTAGTTACATTTTCTATTTTTTACTGTATAAGTACAAACAGCCCATCTCTCCAAAACAGATGACTATCTCCACTCTTGTTGCTTAAGATAAAACAGAGGCGCTACTCGGGTAGCAACATCCCCTCTCTCTGCCAATATACATACTTGGTGGTTTATCCTTACTTGAACTTCCACCATAACACATGAAACCCACACTGGTTATCTTAGCAACTGCCAAGAAAAGCATCCTAAACAACTAGAAATGGAAGCAGTTGTTATGCATCAGTCCCTGGGTAAATCTTTCCCCAGAACACATGGGAATGACTAAAATGACTGTTTTTGACAAAAACTCGGGAAGTCTAGACGTACTTATCACTCTTAAAGTGAATAATGAGGCAAAGGGGTCATTTCTCCTTTCTTTCTGAAGTGCTTTCTCTTTTTTCTCCTTTTCTCTAATATTTCCTCAATGTTTTTGCTCACTCTCATATGTAACATTTGCTTTTATTATTACTAATAATACCACACTGCAAATAAAAAGTAGGCTATATAAAAGTGTAATGGAAAATGTATCAAAAATAGCTTACTGTGCAGTAAACTGGCTGCAACAATGTTCTTTACATTTCATTTTACTACTGCAGCTTTGTAATGATGAGCTAATTATTCCTGGTACTGTATCCTGTTGTTTACTTTAAGAAGTGTGCACTTTTTTTTATTCATTTTCATTTTACAAAGGGAGCAAAGTAATAACGTATGACATCATCGTTTCACGGTTTCTCCATAATTTGAAAGTGGCTTGCCAGGAAAGGACTGCTGACCTGTACTGTGTACTCCACCTCCCCCCGTAAGACAGCCGGGTTAGGCTCCACTACCTGAAAAAGTCTAAAATGGTCATACAGTAGGTCTACAGTGTGCTTTAAGAGTCCAGTAAATACATCTCCTGTTTTGCTGAAATCTGGGTGAAAGGTTAGGACAATATGATAGGAATAACATTATATCATTTAATGAGCTGGCTATTTGGATTTAACAGATTTACATCTTAGACCAGGACCATTTTTTATCTTAAAGAAATAGGTCACAGCACTGACCAGTGATGTCTACCTTAAGTTTGTGTCAGTGTATGTTTTGTGTTTGTTCATAACTTTTTTAAAATACACCAAAAATCCCCCTAACTGCCTACTTCCCTAAAATGAGTCAGGAGCACTCAACCGCTGTCTAAAGGCCATGATGCTACTCCAAATATGGATGTTGGTGTGTGGTTGCAAGATATCACTAATGAAATACAGATGGCCTGTAGTATGTATGTAGTCCAGGCAACAATTCCTGTTTGTTTTATGTTTTTTTTTTTTCTTTTAAGACAAAGGTGGGAGATTATATACAAAAAAAATAAAATAAAATCAGGAGGTACACAAACTATTACTACAATGATCATTTAAAACCTGAACTTCTTACAGCAAAACAGTCTCTAAGACTTGGTTTTGTCCAACAGTGCAGCAGTTTAAATGCAAAACTTGATGTGTCTACCGAAACATTGTTACTAGAAATTAATAGAAGACCATTTCCAAAACTATGTTTGCTAATAACTGCAGATACAACATTGCTTAATAATCTTGTTAAAAATGGCAGCAATTTTATTTGAACACAATTCTTAATGCTTACGTCTAAAATAAACTTTTTATGCCCATATGGACTGATCCATCTCAATTTTTATTCATTTCTTTTCGGATAGTGCAGCTGTTTCTCAGTTTGGAGTCGTCTGCTTTCATTGCCTAAAGAATTCCACTGTTGCACAAGAAGCAAATAATTCCAAAAGCTTTGTTACTCCTCATAGACAATAGCGTGATGTAATAGTAATAGTAGGCTAATAGCCAGCATGTCTGTACTTTCCTTGAGGACCTTTAGGTACTTTAAAGGTACAGTCTGTAATGTTTATATGTTATTTAACAGAAAAAAAGCCATGCTATGCTAAATAAAAAATATACATGCTATTCTATGTATATAAATATACATAGAATAGCATGTAATTGCATCTTCCAACAAACTTATGCATCCACATCAACTTATGCCGTTTGCGGAAGTGGCCATGTTCCCTGACCGTATTTGAACATAGTGGGTGGGAAGGACATCTTCCTTCTGTCTAATCAAGTTTTACATATGCCGCTAGAGACCGCTTACACAGTTACACAGAGTAACTTTAAATGTTTAGAAAGTTCCCATAGAGACCATGTCCTATTGGTCCCATTATACTGAAATTTGCTACATTTGCTGATGTATAAATTAACCTCTATGCATTACTAAGAGTGTAAATAATGAAATTATTTATGAAAATACCAACAAAGTGGAACAGAATAAAATCCAAAATTACAAAAAAAAGAATAAATACACGCCTTGGCATGACTGGTCCATATATAGCAAAAGTAAAGCACTGTCATAACTGGAGATGGGGAAAAGAGCTGCATGTTATCCCAGAGCAATCCTAGAGCAATGGTTAAAAATCTCAATTTACAATAAATGTTGTATTCATGATAAAAAGAATAATAAAACCTTGATAATCTTGACTCTTTAATTATATGATTCTATTTATTCATATATCATAACAATAAAATATTCTCATTTTATGAAGCCAGATAACACACACCAATTAGTTAAACTGCAGGCATGTCTTAAAGACATAAAGACCTGGATGGCCGCTAACCTTCTGCTTCTTACTTCAGATAAAACTGAGATTATTGTACTTGGACCTGAAAATCTTAGAAATATGGTATCTAACCAGATTCTTACCCTGGATGGCATTACCTTGGCCTCCAGTAAGGCTGTGAGGAACCTTGGAGTCATTTTTGACCAGGACATGTCCTTCAACGCACATATTAAACAAATATGTAAGACTGCTTTCTTTCATTTGTGCAACATCTCTAAAGTTAGAAATATCCTGTCTCAGAGTGACGCTGAAAAACTAGTTCATGCATTTATTACTTCCAGGCTGGACTACTGTAATTCATTATTATCAGGAAGTCCTAAAAACTCCCTGAAAAGCTTTCAGCTAATCCAAAATGCTGCAGCAAGAGTCCTGACAGGGACTAGAAAGAGAGAGCATATTTCTCCTGTTTTGGCTTCCCTTCATTGGCTTCCTGTTAAATCCAGAATTGAATTCAAAATCCTGCTCCTCACATACAAGGTCTTAAATAATCAGGCCCCATCTTATCTTAATGACCTTGTAGTACCATATCACCCTATTAGAGCACTTCGTTCTCGCTCTGCAGGCCTACTTGTTGTTCCTAGAGTATTTAAAAGTAGAATGGGAGGCAGAGCCTTCAGTTTTCAGACCCCTCTTCTGTGGAACCAGCTTCCAGTTTGGATTCGGGAGACAGACACTATCTCTACTTTTAAGATTAGGCTTAAAACTTTCCTTTTTGCTAAAGCATATAGTTAGGGCTGGACCAGGTGACCCTGAATCCTCCCTTAGTTTTGCTGCAATAGACGTAGGCTGCTGGGGATTCCCATGATGCATTGAGTTTTTCCTTTTCAGTCACCTTCCTCACTCACTACAGGGAGTGCAGAATTATTAGGCAAGTTGTATTTTTGAAGAATAATTTTATTATTGAACAACAACCATGTTCTCAATGAACCCAAAAAACTCATTAATATCAAAGCTGAATGTTTTTGGAAGTAGTTTTTAGTTTGTTTTTAGTTTTAGCTATTTTAGGGGGATATCTGTGTGTGCAGGTGACTATTACTGTGCATAATTATTAGGCAACTTAACAAAAAACAAATACATACCCATTTCAATTATTTATTTTCACCAGTGAAACCAATATAACATCTCCACATTCACAAATATACATTTCTGACATTCAAAAACAAAACAAAAACAAATCAGCGACCAATATAGCCACCTTTCTTTGCAAGGACACTCAAAAGCCTGCCATCCATGGATTCTGTCAGTGTTTTGATCTGTTCACCATCAACATTGCGTGCAGCAGCAACCACAGCCTCCCAGACACTGTTCAGAGAGGTGTACTGTTTTCCCTCCTTGTAAATCTCACATTTGATGATGGACCACAGGTTCTCAATGGGGTTCAGATCAGGTGAACAAGGTGGCCATGTCATTAGTTTTTCTTCTTTTATACCCTTTCTTGCCAGCCATGCTGTGGAGTACTTGGACGCGTGTGATGGAGCATTGTCCTGCATGAAAATCATGTTTTTCTTGAAGGATGCAGACTTCTTCCTGTACCACTGCTTGAAGAAGGTGTCTTCCAGAAACTGGCAGTAGGACTGGGAGTTGAGCTTGACTCCATCCTCAACCCGAAAAGGCCCCACAAGCTCATCTTTGATGATACCAGCCCAAACCAGTACTCCACCTCCACCTTGCTGGCGTCTGAGTCGGACTGGAGCTCTCTGCCCTTTACCAATCCAGCCACGGGCCCATCCATCTGGCCCATCAAGACTCACTCTCATTTCATCAGTCCATAAAACCTTAGAAAAACCAGTCTTGAGATATTTCTTGGCCCAGTCTTGACGTTTCAGCTTGTGTGTCTTGTTCAGTGGTGGTCGTCTTTCAGCCTTTCTTACCTTGGCCATGTCTCTGAGTATTGCACACCTTGTGCTTTTGGGCACTCCAGTGATGTTGCAGCTCTGAAATATGGCCAAACTGGTGGCAAGTGGCATCTTGGCAGCTGCACGCTTGACTTTTCTCAGTTCATGGGCAGTTATTTTGCGCCTTGGTCATATGATTGTTGGGTTTTTTTCTATATCTATGAAGTGCCTTGAGGCGACTTTTGTTGTGATTTGGCGCTATATAAATAAAATTGAATTGAATTGAATTAATGTGCAACGTTTTTACCTCAGCTATGACCAAATCCTCTACGCAGTTCCTGAGAATCTACAACTCTATTTTTTATCCAGTTCTTGGACCTCACCATTTTCAGAGGAATTTCTTTAACGACATAACACTGATCTATGAATTATAAAAGCATAGAAGCATAGAAGCACAAAACATTTACCTTACTCAGCACAACAGACAACTTAGCAAAAGAACAGTTTAAAATGGGATCTTTAGCCACTTTGTCACAAAGGCACATCATTTGTTGCCATTTCTTTTTTTCAATAAATGAAAAATTCCTAAGATAACAGAGTTTGACGGGCATTAAATAGCATTTTTTTGGACCAGCTAGCTTAGTAATAGCCCAAAACCTGGCATATCTCAATATGGTGTCGGGTGTGTCCTCAAAGGAAACTGGACATGCAGAGGACAGAAAAAGATAAATTATTAGTCTAAAAAACAAAACAAAAACAATTGACAGCAGATGAATAGTATTTGAAAGAACGTGAGTGATGAATCTAAGTATGAAAGATTCAGATTTTGGTCCAATTATTGTCAATATGTATGGAGGAGTTCAAGAAAGAGGTCCAACAGTGAGTGTCTACAGCCATCTAAAAAACCCGTTGGAGGCTTTATCATGGTTTGTTGCTACATTTCAGGCAGGGTCATGGGAGATCCTGTCAAAATTGATGGAATTATGAATACAGACAGTCTGATTTTGATCCACACAATGGCATGCAATGTCATTAAGAAAGTGTCTGGTTGGCATGGTTTCATTTATTAAGCACCTCAATGATCCTATCCACATTGTCAATACAGTAAAAGCATGCCTGGATGGAAAAACACACAATGGAACGCAGTCAGTCACAGACTCGCCTCCCCAGAGCTTGGACGTGATTGAATCATAACATTATTGAATCAGTGTGGGATTCTTGACAGAGAACAGAATAAAAGGCAGCCAACATCCCAAGAAGAGCTTTTAATGTCCTTCAAGAAGTGTTTAGACATATTACCATCTCCCATTTTCCTAGAAAAAGAAAGAATTGAGGGGTAGGTTAAGACTTTTGCACAGTACTGTCCATCTGATTGAGCTGATTTCACCAAAGCAAATGCAGGACATTTGCATCCTACAACCACATGATGTCACATGAAATGTAAATCACATTTTAAATGAAAAGTTTGTGCTTTCATCGCATCCTTTTTTTTTATATGTTTGTTAGTCATGCATCCTAAAACATGCGCAGCTAAAATAAGGCCCAGACGATCATGAGGCCACAATTCACAAAATCCCCTGTTGTTTATAGTCAGCCACTTATATGTCATCTACTGTAACCTAAGAAGAAAATGTACAGAAAATAACAACGGATGTGATGTATTTATAAAAATGAGGCTGACAGTATTTTCTACCAAAAAACGCATCTCTTCAAAATTTCTCACGTTTGAGAAAAACAAACACATGGTTGCATAATTTTGACGAACAGACATTTCCATGTAAATTGATTTCCAAACGTCTTAGGTAGTGGTCATACAGGAAATAGAACATGTGTGATCAAACTATGAGTTCAAAGGAGATTCAAACCACAGTCCCTGCAGTTTTACAGACCCAAGCACATTCTCAACAGGCATAAGAGGAAGTGGGTAGGTGCTTTCACATGAATCACTTGGAACAGCTGGGGGAAAAAAGTGGTCTCAAGTCAGTATAAATACCCCACTGAGCTTCTTTGCCACAGTAAACGACTGTGAGCCAACAAGTATGATCGCTGTGGTGCTGCTGCTGGCGCTGGCCGCCCAGTCCTCTGCTAAGCCTCTGTCATCTGAAGACATTGACAAGCAGCTTTTAGCTGAGGTAAGAGCTCTTATTCAGTCAATATCTAGCCTTCAACTGGCTTCTGTTTTATTTCTGTTTTATCTGGGGTTTTTGTTACAATGAGCATGAATGTTTGATCTGGAGCTTTTCTGATTTTTAAATGAGCTTCACATCACAGTTCTTTGTTCTGTATCAAACAGAAATACCTTCATCGATTCTATGGCCTTCCAAATGGTCTCCAAGGTAGACGGACGTCGTCAAATTTCCTTCAAGCCAAGATCAAGGAAATGCAGAAATTCTTCAAACTGGAGGTAAAAGACCTGCAACTGACAAATAAAGGCTATCTCATCTCTCATCTCAAAAATATAACCAGTAATTTCCAAAGAAATGAAAAAAGTATATTCCCTATTAAAAGTTTACCATTCAAAAGTTGAATATTATCAGGGAATCCAGCTTCTTTTCAGCTGCTCACAATAACAAAAGTGTTAATCGAAACGATACATGTACTCACATGACATATTCTCCACTATCTCTTTTACTTGTAAAGGTCACAGGGAAACTAGATGACAATACTTTAGCAGTGATGAAGGAGCCCAGATGTGGCGTTCCAGACATTGGGGAGTACAACCACTTCCCTCGACACCTCAAATGGGAAAATAACAACGTCACATTCAGGTATGCATTTAGGTGCCATAAAGTAACAGGTGACATAGGTATTTTTGCTCAAATGTATTTTATTCACCAGCTTTCCCCTGCCTCATATCCTCTGATGTTTCAGGATAGTGAATTACACACCAGATCTGAAGAAAGAAGATGTAAACAAAGCCATCCGCAGGGCTCTCAACGTTTGGGCTGACGTTACTCCTCTGACTTTTAAGAAGCTTTACGAGGGCAATGCAGACATTATGATCAGCTTTGGATCAAAAGGTACACAAACTATTGATTGAATTCTGATATATTACAATTGAATTGAACACAAGTGTTGAAGGGTTGCTGTGGTGCATTCCTGCTCATTGTCTACCCTTTATTCTGCAGAGCATGGAGATTACAACCCATTTGATGGACCTGATGGACTGCTGGCTCATGCTTACCCTCCTGGCCAAGGCATTGGAGGAGACACTCACTTTGATGAGGATGAACACTGGACCAAAGATTCATCGGGTAAGAATTATTATAATTAGAATATTGAGCAATATCTAAACTTTTTCCTAGTGATAATTACTATTATCCAACAATATTTTGAATTCAACATCTTTTTCTTTCAGCTTACAACCTGTTTATAGTGGCAGCCCATGAGTTGGGTCACGCCCTGGGGATGTCCCATTCCACAGACCCAGGCGCACTGATGTACCCCATCTACACCTATACTACAGGCTACCCGCTGGCTGAAGATGACATAAAAGGAATTCAAGCCCTCTATGGTAGGAGTACTGTACTGTTTGACTGTAAGCTTAACCTATAGAAAACTGAGGACTGGTTGTCATCAACAGCAGATTAATGCCACATGTCCATCAACCACAGGTCCAAACCCAAATCCGAAGAAAGTGAAACCAAGGCCCGACGCCCCAAAAAAGTGTGACCCCGAGCTAACTTTTGATGCTGTCACAGAGCTCAGAGGAGAAACCATCATCTTCAAAGACAGGTACAACATGAGCCTGATCAGGTTCTTCATCACTCTGGAAAGATCTAACCACGATATCTAATCTATAACCACTCGACACAATCTATGAACAAGAGTTCCATTTTCTGCCTAAGCTCTACCAAAATAAAAGCTCTGTAAATTCTGTGCTGTTCATCGTGCTGTTTTTTCACACCTCATTTCAGATACTACTGGCGTATTCATCCTCAGATGGTGGAGCCTGAATTGACTCTGATTAAGTCCACTTGGCCATCTATTCCCAAAAAAGTAGATGCAGCTTATGAGAACCCAGAGAAGGATTTGGTTATGATATTTAGTGGTGAGTACTTCACACTTTCTGGTCATTTCTTAAATAAACATTAGAGTGCGTGTACATCGTAAACCTATTCCACGTTTCACCAGGGATCCAAATGTGGGCTTTGAATGGATACAACATTGTGGATGGTTACCCAAAATATATTCATAAACTTGGTCTTCCCAAGAGCGTCAGGAAAATAGATGCAGCCGTGCACATCAAAGACACTGGGAAAACTCTGCTGTTCACCGATGAAGACTACTGGAGGTATGTGGAGACATAGAAGTGATTGTAATGGTCACACTGCAGCTTTGTCAGTGATCAGACTCAACAGTGTTGAATGACTAAATGGTTATGTGTCACCCACAGCTATGATGAAGCAACAGGGACCATGGACAGTGGCTACCCACGATCCACTGAGGAGGACTTTCCTGGAATGGAGGATGAGGTCGACGCTGCTACTTATCACTATGGTATAATAAAGTCACACTCTGAGTAGAAGCATCCAAAGGTACGATTTTTATCCACCAGTACTGATACTGATCTCTGTTTTACAGGATACTTGTACTTCTTCCATGAACACATGCAGTATGAGTACAGTTACAACTCAAAGAAGGTTATTCGCATCCAAAGGGCCAACTCCATTCTCAACTGCTGATGAGAAGGACCACAGAATCCAGCGGCGACTTATATTGATTTCAATTAAAGCAGGCTTTGAGAAATACAATACAAACTATGCACATAAATACATATCAAAATGAAATGTGGAAAGACAGCCCAGTGTATGAGCAGGGAAACTTCAGAGCTTAGAAGGAAGAACTCAACTTTATAGAGATTTTTATTTTAACTATAGTGCTGGACACAGAATGCTGGAAAATTCTATAGATATGTTTTCTCATATTTATTTTACAACAATATATTTGTTCCAACTTTTATTTTGGATGTCAGGATCTTCTGGTAAAGTTCTTTGAATGCTTTGTGAACTCAATATTTGACCGAACAGTTTTTGTGCTTCCTTTGACTTTTTCAGTTTTTTTACTTAATTCAAATAAAGTTTGATTATTGATGAATGAAGTCATGTTTTTTACTTATTATTATAATAGTGGTACACAGGGGGATTAAAAACGTCTTACATATTGAAGGAATATGAGAATTTGACCCTTCTATGGTAGGAATCTTACAACCAAACTTACTGGAATTATTATTATTATTACTATTATTATGATACAATATTAAAGAGGAGTAGTAGCGGTGGTTATAAACTTCCCACATGTTGGCAGACTGTGTTAGTGCGGTGTGATCAGTGGGCTCAACTGATAAAAAGCTAAAAGCAGCTGGACATCTGTTGCATGGTTACTTATAACAACCTGGCCATGCATAATGAAATGCAGTCAGACAGATGAACCCGTTAATAGGTTTATTCATAATCCTCTTCCAGGCATCTGTAATGATTCCTGGAGCCTTCGAGTGAGCTAATAGATGATTTAAGTTTGCAGAGCATTGTGAGCTTGTGTTGTTCAGGACAAGCTGCATTGCACTTACTTGTTGTATTGTGTCTTAACATGTTGTGCAAAAAAGTGATTTCTGATGTGTCTATGTGTTTTATGTATAATTTCTTTACTTATACTCATAAATAGACTGTAGTGAATAGGATTCATGATGGGATTAGATAAAAAAAATTCCTATTTCCTATTTCCTGCCACCCTCTACACCAGATCTATCTTGAAAAAGACATTAGGAGTTTTGATGGTGCAAATTTCTGGCTCAAAATGACTCAAAATCACAGAAAAAAAACAAAAAATAAAAAACAAAAAAATAAATTTTTGGGAAAACGTTTGTTGTTTTTGGCACAACAAAGGCACTGTCCACTTTATTAAGATCTTTTGAAACTTTTACATGCAGTTGCTTATATTTTTCACTAGAGGGCACTCCTATTAAAGGCTTGAGTGCTTCACAGCCCACTTCAGAATAAAAAAGGTTGATTTGATCAGACTCCCAAATGACTGCTATGCTGAATTAATATGCTAAATCATGTCAATACCTGCTGCTTAGATTTCAGTCTCTACACCGCAAAGTGCCATCTAATCCATTCCTCAGTGTACAGAAAAAAAAATGTTTTTCAGAACAAACAAGGTGCAGTCTGAACATTGGCTCCTGTTAATCAAACAAACTAGTCAGTTACACAGACGATCTTCCTCCTCCAACCTGTTACAGCCGGCTACCTGAATAGAGGGTGTAAGAATAGCAGTATTAAGAAAAGCAAGGATTCGTGTCCACTGCATGAGCTGTCCACTTTTGAAAAGGTCACCAAAGTATATCTGGTTGTAGTTTAGGAAACAGTGCAGTCCCAGCCAAGCAGGATAATCCACAGGCTCAATCATGTGGACATAATTACAGTGCAGTGAAGCAGTCACCTCATTTGCTCATTTCCAAAGTATTGGGATGGTGTGTGCTGCGTCACCGGTTAACAAATCCTGTGTGCGTGTTCTGATGTTCAGCTATGAGCGCCAAAGCTTCAGCTTACAGAGACGCAGAGGATGCTGCTGAAAGAAGCATGATCAAAATAACTTTATGAAATTATCTCTGTGTGTCCAAAAAGATGTAACCACTTACATTTGATATGTAGCTTTTCTGTATTTTAAGTAGAAGTAATCATTTTTGGATAGTATCAGTGCAAAGAAATCATTTAAACAAGAGAGCTCGTTAAGCAAACAGGCAGGCTGAGGGAGGCTCAGTAACCACTGTTAGAGCTGACTCCAGGCCTGTACTTGAAGTGGTTTGAAAACCTTCCATTTCCACCAGCCTTATGCTAAAGATCATGTTCAGAGAGGGACTGAAAAAAAAGCACAGCCAGTCCTGCTCAGCATAGATAAATGAAGCACTTACAGCCGCTCACTTTCTTGGATACATACACTCCTCAGGGGGAAATTGAACAAGCGAGCCTCTTGTCTCTGGATGTTTACTGACTCACTCTTACTCATAGTGAATCTGAGCAACTTTGGCTGTTGACTTTTAGGAATCAGTGCAACTGACGAGCATTAAAAAAACAAACAAAAAAAATCAAGTCCCCTTTAGTCCGTGTGGATTTAAAGGTCATGTAAGTCTCCTTTTTATCTCACTCCTGAGCACCTCTCCCGATCCTGCTGCAGTCAAAAATCATTAATATGAACCAACTGATCCAAAATGCAGAAGCGAGGATTTGAACCTGACTCAAATGAGGAGATCATAGCCTTGAATTTTAATATCTTTCCAGTGGTCAGGTTGGAAAATACTGTTGGCTGAAGAGCAGGAGGTTTAACCCCATGGCCCCACTGCTCATCTAGCAGCCAAAACTCGAGTGGGTGTGGTTTAGCCATCAGTGTGCTTGTGCACTGCACTGAACTCCCAAAAATTGACCATAATATCCATACCCATCTTTAATTTTGAAGTGCCCTCTTATTTAAAACAACTTTTCTTTTCTTGTTTTTGTTTTTTGTTTTTTGCTTCAGTTTGTCAGAGTGTAGCAGAAATTTGGTTTTAATCAGAACTTGAAGGTAATGGACAGAGACAGTTGAAAGAGATCAATCCCCCCCCCCAAAAAAAAAAAAAAAATCAGAGGTGGTGTCCTCTGGGGGAAACCTTCGCAGCCCCAGCAGCTTCTGATGGAAACCAGATGGAGGAGAGAGAGAGAAGTAGGGCAGCCGTCTCAGGATGTATCCGTTTTCCTGTGGGAAACTCCGTCCAGACCACCATAATGAGAGAGGTGATGCAAGAGTCCTGCTGCCTCTACAATGGACTGATTTGTTTAAAAAAAAAAAAAACTTGTGCACATTCGCTCCATGAGGCTGACGAAAATGTTCATTTTCTCAAAAAAGATGTCGTCTTCATCTTATGTCAGATATAGAGGCAACTTTCAAGTGACACAGCAGTTTGTGTTAAGCCTGATATAATCAAGCTGATAAATGTGGCCCTTTTAGCTGATGGCAAATATAACCCTTCTGTGTGTGTGTGTGTGTGTGTGTGTGTGTGTGTGTGTGTGTGTGTGTGTGTGTGTGTGTGTGTGTGTGTGTGTGTGTGTGTGTGTGTGTGTGTGTGTGTGTGTGTGTGTTCAGCTTATTTCCATCTGAACTGGCTGGTTCAGTATCACAGTGTTTATTTTCTGCAGCCTTATGTGTGCTGCTGGCCACCTTGTCATTTTCTTGTTGTTCTTTTTCTTCCTTTTTCCACAAACAGAAAAGAAACAATCTGAAGGCGTGATGTTTGCAAAGCTCAGCGGCGCTGAAAACACACCGTCTGCAAGTTTCCACCCTCTGGATGCTGGAATGTGGAGAAAATCCAACTCTGCTCCACGCTGACCATCGAGAAGTGATAAGTCAGACCAGATGTGAGCTGAAGCAGTGTCGTAAATTCAGTAAACTGAACTCTCTGGTGTGGCGATATAGCTGGCAGCAGCCTTCTGAGATTACATTATGTTAAAAGGCTACTTCAAATATTTGTTTTCTGCAAATGTGCAAGCAGCTGTGCAATTAAAAAGTGTACAACTTTTAATGTAGGAACTGTGGGAAACACTGCACTGTCCTCCCATCAGGATACCAAGCCAAATTATCAATAATAAATGAATCCAAAATAAAATTCACTGTAAAAGGAAAGAGTTTAAAAGTCAAATCCACAAGTGAAAACGTTGCATTTACAAAGAATCATTATTCATAGTTTGCAGGCTGTTTTTGTTTCCAGCTCTCATTTGGCATGTGGGCCTCTTTGTAATCATTGCACTCAGTTGTCAGAGAGAGTAATACAATCCAGGATTTCTTCCTTAACGTGGAGAATCACCATCGTCTCTCATAAACGCTCCTACGCTGTGGACGAAACACAACCTGAAACTCTTTACAAAATAAAGGCCAACCTTCATTCACAACTGAAACCGAGACCAATCTATTGGGGTCATTTATAAGATAAGATAAATACTTTAGCTACTGCAATGAATGAGTAAATATAGTAGTTAAGGTTGGACGATCAATCTCCGACTCCTGTGTTGAAGTATCTTTGGGTCAGATACTAAACCCTGAATTGCCCCCAATGCTTCCACTGGAGTAAGCGCATGTGAATGCCAGATAAAAGCGCTTAGTCATAGATAAGAGTGCTGTAGAAATATGTGTGTGTGACTGGGTGATTGTAGTAGAAAGCCTTTTGAGTGCTCAAATTGAGTAGAAAGCCGTAGACCAGTACTTGTAATCTATATATGTAGCCATTTACCAGTTAAGTATAATCATGTTTTTTTAAACTACTTTTATTTCAGACAGGAATAATCTAAAATGTTTCAATCACGGCTTTTAATTATTTGTACACTGAAAGTGAAAGAAAAAGTGCAGCTGTGGCTCTGGACGTAGAGTGGGGCTCGGTAGGAAGGTTGACGCTTCAATCCCTGACTGTGTTTCAAAGCATTCTCAGGCAAGAGGCTGAACCCCAAGTCATCCATCGACATGTGAGTTTGAATGCTAGATGAAAGAGAATAGGTGGTGCAGTGAGTGTTTGGAGGCTCAGGCCTGGACTGGTAACCTTGAAACTTGAAAATCAGACCTGTTCCATGCACTGCTGACATGTGGACGAGTCCCACTGTGTCTGATGAGTGTGAAAATAAAGAAAGTATTTTTAACAGTCTGAGCGGCACTCAGGGCATCTGTTCAGCACAAGCAAAAATACACAAGAGCATCTGAAGATCTGAAGCAGCAAATCACAGCTACCTTGTTGCTTCACGGAGGAGTGATTTAGAGGAAGCTTTACCTCATGCGTAAAAGGCTTCCAATCAACATGTAGGTTGCAGACCGCTGTTTGAAACATCGCCCCTTTTTACATGGCAATCCGAGTTTAAACGTGATTTTTGTTGTGTCATTTGTGCACAATAATGCCGTGGAGCAGTACAGACTTCAGCAGCTTTAGTGGCTCTCAGAACAAAAAACAAGCAGCTCTTTGTGGCCTGTGACAAGTTGAGCGGATCTTTTGTTTGTCTGGAAAACAAAACCTCTGCAGTTTGCTGACACAGTACCTTGGTGCCTATTGTTACAGCAGCACACAAGCCTGAGGGCATTTCAAAGCATCCAAATGTCACTGCTGTGACATGAAAACTTGAAAACTGAAAAAAGAGAGAATAAAGAGTTAAAACCTCGCAGCGTTCAGAGCAATATGGGCTCATTGATGAAGCAAAAGTGGATTAGTTGCTTGGATGGCTTGATTCTCTGGAGGATTTCTCCGGGAAGGTCAAATTACATTTGTGTGATAGTTGTTCAAGCAAGAACAGAGTACTTAATAAAAACACCCTGGTTCTGCTTGCCTGAATTAATTATTCACAGTTCAAAGCTTCCCTCTGCTTTGAAGTAATTACATCTCACAGCCAGACCACTGCAGAGAAACAAGTCACTTCCTTTTGAATTCTTCACTCACGTGTCCTGCGCCACTGTGCCTAAAGTCAAATAAATATTAATTATCCTGCTTAAAGCCATTGCTTTACAACTTATGGGCTTTACAATGAGGAACAAAGAGAATGAAAAGTGGTAGAAGTGGCTGTGTCGAATCTGAGAGGCAGAACGTGAGATAAATCAGGTGAGGGGAGGGTTGTTTTTCTTGATGACGTGACTTCAGACTACAGATTAGATGAGATAAAACATGTTTAGATAGGTCTGTGGGGTTTTTTGTTTCCTTTTGTTTGTTTTTTTACCTTCATGGGAACTTAACTTTCTTTGTACCCATAAATGTCACCGACCTCCAGTTTATTTTTTTTAACGTCAAACTGAAAGATCTTGGTTGCTTTTCGATCTGTGAGAATCTTTTGCGTTGAGAGCCGTCTTGATTTCTTTGTAGCATAGATTCGACATGGTGCTGGAAACATTCCTGCATTTTGGTCCATACTGACACAGCGTCACACAGTTGCTGCAGATTTCTGAGCTGCATATCCACGATGTGAATTTACCCTATGCCACATCCTAAAGGAGCTCTATTGGACTGAGATCTGGTGACTGTGGAGGACATTTCACTAGTGACGTCACTGTCATGTTTGATATGATGTGAGCTTTGTGACATGGCGTGTTTCCCTGTTGGAAGCAGCCATCAGACAATGAGTACACTGTGGTCATAAAGGGATGGACATGGTCAACATCAATACTGTCTGGCTGTGACTTTTACACATTGCCCAGTTGGTACCAAAGGGTCCAAAAACCACCACTAGCAGTCTGAACTGCTGATACAAGGCAGGATGGATCCAGGCTTTCATGCTGTTTGAACGTCCCAGCAGAAATTGCAGACTCATCAGGCTGGGCAACATTTTTCTATTCCTTTACTGTCCAGTTTTGATAACACCGTGTAAACTTCGTGAACTTCATGCGCCGAGTTTCTGTCGTGTCACTGGCTGATTATTTGCATTAATAAGCAGCATATGTTCCACTGTGCATTTCCTTCTGAGACAAGGATGTACTAGACTGTGATGCATCTTACAGATGTCATGACAGCTCATTTCTGCTCCTTTTCAACACATCTGTGCATGCCCCTGAAGACACAGAGGAACATTGTTAGGCGACGGTGGAATGTGTAAACGGACACATGGTCTCCATCCTGGATAGCTTTCTGCTCAAGGTCTTATTCATATTTTCACTCTTAAACATGTTATTACACTTCACACAAACATTTCTGGACACTGGATTATATGCTTAAAATAAGTGTTATGATTATAGAACCAGAGGGATTTTTTGAAAGTGTTTAAGCTATTGTGCCACTACTGAATACAGCTGGGATTGCTTTCTTTTTCTTTTTTTTGAATTGCTTCCTTAGGTATAAACACAACACTGCATCACACAAGACAGGGGGGAAAAAAAGAAGAAAAAAAACATCTGGAAAAGTTTTGTGCTGTGGGATCAATCCACTGAGGGTCCCACTCACAAGTTAGAACTGCATGACATAAGCAAACTTACCCATAAACCCTCTGTATTCTCCAGGTCATTTTTCAAGATGTAACACATGTGGTCGGCCTCTGATGCAATCTCTGAAAATCCGTTAATTAGTCACTTTTCTTCCCCCTTTGTTTTTGTTTTTTTCTTGTAGTTTGAACAAAGTGTCACAGAACACAGGGCACAGTGTGACGTTTTTCCATCTTGGATACCACTTGTTGCCAAACAGACACACAGAAAATCTGCAAGCTGCCGTGTCGGACACCCACTTCTCTTTCCCCCTTTTCTCCTTTCTCAGCTCGGCTCCTTCGCTGTCACCTCCTTGGCAGGTTACCAGCGCACTGTGGCATATAAGCCTGACAAACCTTTGTGCGTGTCCCAATTTTTTCTTTTTTTTTTTTAAAAAGCTATTCAGGAGCACAAGCGTGCCCGTATGGGTCTGTGCATGCGTGTAAATAAAGTTTCTGAGTTGTGAAAGCGACACAAACCGCAGAGATCTAAGCTTTTCCTCGTGTCCTGCAGAGACACACCCTTTGCTGTGAGTCAGGCACATATTGCACACACTTTCTATGAAAAACTGGAGCAAAATGTTAAATGCGGCACAGACACTGACACAATATTTCCTCGCATGCGATTCAGTTTTGAATGTGTTTCATTTCCTCGGCCGGTACACAGAATAATTGTTCCCATTCTTACGTCACAAAGAATTAAAGCAGTCAAAGGATGTAAGAATAGTCACATTTTATATAAAGTTATATACAGCATAGTTACATACATACAAATATAAAGTCTCCTCCACTTAAACTGAAAAGATTAGATATGCTTTCAAATATCGCGCCTTTACAGATTGCAGACATCAATAAAACCCTAATGTGCAGTCTTGAGGCTGCACTGAATGCCACAGGAATGCCAAGGTAAGCACAGCGCTGCTCGATGTTTAAACATTAACACATACTGGCATCTTTTCATCACCAAGTATGTGATAACAAGTGATAATAATACTGGATATGAGCCAATCTGCTATGAAAACCATCCCGCTCAGATGGAGGACAATGTGACCGGGAGTAACAGCAACTCCAGGTCTGCACGGTCGAGGACGCTTACGTCCTGTTTTGTAGTGTAGCTGTGGAAAGGAACAGTTCAGCTCGGGCTCAATGGGCACAAAAAACAAGCAAACAAACAAGCAAACAAAAAAATCAAGTAATGAAATGGTCATTTTGTGGGTGTAACAAGGAAAAGAATTTTACCCTCAGCATGTGTAGCAAGACTTGACTTTGTTTCCCACGCACTTAAAGGAATCTGCTCCCTGGATTCTAGAGTTCAATGTTTTTTGGGGGAGTTGTTTTTGTGTGAAATACTTGCGTTAACCAGCAGCCACTGTTGGCGTAGCTTAACATTAAGACTGAATACAGGGTTATACGAAGACAGCCTGGTTCTGTACAAAAAAGTGAGAAAATCCAGCAAATGAACGGGTTGTATCTCTTGTAGGTGGACTGTGTTTCCATGGAATAAGCAAAGCAGGCAAGGACATGTTAAATAAACCTTACTTCAAGTGCTGCAATGATGGTGCTTGTGATTCTTAATCACCGGCTGACGATTAAATAGGTTTGAGCGCTGGAGATTGTTAGTGCTACGCAGGAAAAGTTGAACAATAATCCGTGGGATACTGACAGAATCTGTGAATGATCTAAGAATTTGTAGCATCTGATGTCATCAACAGCGGTAAGAAAAGCAGTTTTTCTTGGTATCAGTCTCATTTCGGTGGGAGTGCATGGAACCAGTTTTCGGATCAGGCACCGGTGGCTTGTCGGTGGAAAGCTGGTTCTTCCAACAGAGCTAGTCTGCTTTCTCTGCGTCCAGTCTTTGAGCAAAGATAAACTTCATTCTAAAAACATAAGAGTGGTATCAGTCTTCTAAAGAAAACCCTCCCCTAACCTTTTCTGTCAAGCGTCACATTCAATATCACATGAAAAATCTTAGTGGTCACCGGTCAACAAAAGTCCCTCAGTGCTGTCGTTCTCAGCAACACTTTGAAGGAATGATATTTTCCAAAGGTTTAAGTGCATTATTATAAAACAATACCGCAAATCTAATAAGTGCAATTAAATCGTAATGTGGTCCGCTTTGAAGTACACTCAAGGGATTTAATAACACACCACTCTACTTTTGGCCCAATTTGGGAAGAGTTTTTCTCTATTGTGGGGTTGCTTTTTTGATAATTCCCAACATTTTATTTTAGCAAAGAGTGTCACAATGCCTTTACCCAAAGTACCCCAGATGGCCACTCCTCTATCAAACACACCCAACCCTATGAAAAAGCCATCATAGGTTTGGAAAAAATCCCATCTGGGGCAACCTGACCATGATCGTCCCATTAGAATGACAGAGGCAGGGCGGACCGCCAGACAAGATGCCAATGAGCAATGAGCCCTGATCTCAACCACATGAAACCTGTGGAGTTCCTCTCCACAGATTCAGCAGCAACTCTGGGCTGCACTGACTGAAGAGTGGGCTGCCTTCCCACAGTGTTCCTGTCCATGAAGAGGTGTACTAGTGCCACAATCAGTGCAGATGGCACATTCATTATGGACTGTCTTTTTTCATACCTGCAGTTATGTCACTTCAGCAAAGTATGGTGCTTATATTTTTTGGCTTTTTTTGTTCATTTGGTCATTATTAAGTTAGGATATCCATTAAAAGCTAATGGGAAGCAATATGTGAGTGGACATTTGCATACCACTCAAACTACACCAGCAAATTTACAGAGAAATGCAGTGGTGTGGTGTAAAATCCCTTGAGCGTACATGAAGTACACTCCAGTACTTTAAGTAATGTATAAACATTGCTTAAGTTGTGACTTCATGACAGGTTCTCTACCAGTTTAGACAACACTGCATTTTAAAGAAAATGTGCTACATAAAAAGAGACTGCGTTTTAAAAAGATACAGCATGTATGATACTTCATGAAGGCTACCTCAGATCTTTAAAAGACGCTCCAAAATATCCCTGTGACTTAATAAGAGCAACACACACACACACACACACACACAAATAAAAGTGTTTTCATCTCTAAGCAAATGAAGGCACAGCTCTGGTATCAAGGCTCCAAGAAGCAGTCCATTCCCTCACAGCACAATGCCGTCTGTGTTACAGGTCAGCACCTCGTTATGCTGGACCTGCCCCATCTGCCGGTGGAACAGTCCCTGTTTCTGGGTCCTCCAGCAATGGTTGTTTCGTCCCAGTGTGATACTCTTAATGCTGGGCAGATGGGTCAGCATGTTAGCTGGCAAGGATGCTACGCCAGAACCGGTCAAATTCAGCTCCTGCAGAGAGTCTAGCCCACTAAACACTGTGGGGCTCAGGCTCTTGAGCTTCGGGTTGTTTGAGAGATCCAGAACTTGCAGGCTCTGGAGACCTTTGAAGCCCATTGGCCTGATGTGTTCGAGTTCGGGGAGGCCACTCAGAGATAAATAAACCAGATCTTTCAGCTGAGCAAAGGCTCCCTCTGTGATTTGTCTGATGGGGTTTCCATCCAGATTGAGATACCTCAGAAGAAGTCCCGCCAGGCTCGGCACGCTCGACAGCTGGTTTGACGACAGAGTTAAGCTCTGGATGTGTAAAACTCGGCCGTACAAAGCAGCAGAGACTGAAACAAGCTTGTTTTGAGACAGATCCACACTAACAGGTTCACTGTGAACCTTGGAAGCAAACACCTCCAAGTCAAACTCCCGGAAGCTGTTGTGGCTGAGGTCAACTTCAACCAGGGGGAGTCCAGAGAAACAGCTCGGCGAGAGGCTCTCCAAGCTGTTGTGGCTCAGATCCAAAGACTCCAGATAACGCAGCTTGGACAGTGCGCTGGGGCTTATCTGGAAGTATGAAGGAAGGAAACAAGTTAACAAAGATAAAAAGAAGGAATAAACACTGAGCAGTAAGCTGCAAGTAAATATTTTCATTTATTTTGTGAGACTGGTGGAGCCTGCACCATAATGGGACCAGAAAGGGCAAATACTTGAGCTGTTATCTCTGACGCTAGAAGAGGTGTTAGCTACAGAGCTGCATGTCCATTGTGCTCCATTAGCGGTCCAGTGAACTGTGAAAAAGGTTTTAACTGGCTTCGTCTATCTCTCTCAACACCCCGCTCTGTGTATCAGGCTCCATCAATTTTGTGTCCTTAAAAACTTGAGATAACACTCCAAACTAGCTGGCAGTAGGGAGCAGGTCTGAGCTGCGTATGTCTGAATCTAAGTGAGAATAAGCTGGTAGAATTTACAAAACACTGCAGATTCAGCCCAAGTTATAAATCTTTGTTTAAAAAACAGGCATAAAAAATTTGACTTTGACTAGGCCAAAAACCTTCATTTTGGGGTTTTTTTTAGCCATTTAGAGGCTGACTTGCTGGTGTGTTTCAGATTATTGCCCTGCTGCAAAACACAAGTGTGTTTGAACTTCAAGGCTTGAACTGATAGCCGGACATTCTCCTTCTTTGGAATCTTTGGCAAATCATGATTTAACAGGGGACAAATCCCTTGTTACACAAAGCCAGGTAGGTTTGGACAGCTTTTTTTCCCATAAGAAACATTCATTTAAAAACTTCATTTTGTATTTACCCTGGTTATATTTTACTAATATTAAAAATTTGTTTGATGATCTGAAAGAAAAAATAAGAAATCAGAAATGAGGAAAATACTTTTTTTACAGCACTGTACCAGAAGATTATTACACTAGCACTATAATCCTCCCAATTGGAGCGTTGGCGTGCTCGATGGGTTTAGGTTAAACTTTTAGGTCAAACTATTGTAACTCTTGAACTACTGGCTCAATAACAAAACTTCCAATGGCTCCTGAAAGCAGCAACTCTGTGCTTTTCAGTGATATAAGGGTCATTACGGTAATCCCAGGCAAGATGCCACATCAAAATCTGGGCAAATAACACAGAAAGCAACACAGCAAATGACAAAAACAAAACAATTTAAAAAAAAAAAAAAAAAACAGTAAAAAGAACCCAAATGCCTGAAAAACCACCAGTAAAAGTTTAGTCTTTAGTGGGTCAAGGACATATATAGGAGTTCTTTAAACTACTTACCTTTGTAATGTGGTTGCTGCTGAGGTCCAAACTGATGAGGGTGGTGTAGCCTGGACCAGCCAACATAGTGTCACTGAGTGGGCCCATTTCATTGGAGGACAGGTCCAAGTGAGCAGTGTCCAGCGGGATTGGTATGGGCATGGAGGCGCTGGGTCCCAGCCCTCGGCAGTCCACTTTGGTCAAGCTGAAGCTGTCGAAGAGACCAAAGCTTTCCACTTCACAATGGCAACCAGGATGGCAGTTCTTAACGCCGCTGGACTGGGCGTCCGCCAGCAGCGAGAGACCGAGCCACAGCAAGAGAGCCATTATTCTCTGGAGAGAGAACAAATTCACTATTTACATTAACAGCCCTCTTAACAACACTCCTGCCTGCCAGGTTAAAAACGGTTCCTGGGCACAGTTGCCATCTGGAGAAACTGCACCTCTCACTCACCATCAAATCCAACCTTGCATGAACTACCGAACAGAGTACCTGGATTTTAGAAATTTGAGGAGCTGTGAAGGCTTTTGTATAGCTCTGAGAAAAAGACTTCACGCTTTTATTTGTGCAACTTGAGTAGCCCCAATTTCCCCCTTCTCTGTCTCTCTCCCTCTCTCTTTTGGCTTCCCAATGGGTGTGACCTAATTTCTTTGATCAATGAGTTCATTTGCACTTTCTTAGTCAACTCACTAGAATGCATACGCATAGTTATAAAACTGAGTGTATCGTAAATCTTTGATCCATTTTGAAATTAGGGAGAAAAAAAAATAAGAGAGATGTGCCCACATCCTCTGAGCCTCGGTGTATTAAGAAGACACAGTCAGAAACAATTTCTCCTTCTGAAATGCTATTTCTATGTGACTGCACTGTAAAGCACAGCAAATACGGAAAGAAACTTTATAAATGAAATGACTGAAATTTAAAAATTGCTCCACAATTTTAGAAAGCTTTAAAAAGAGAATAAATTGCAGAATAAATATATAATCATCCAATAAAAATACTGCAAAACTGAACCAAGACCAAACCAGAGAATAGCCAGTCATACCTATTTTCAGCTCTTGTGTGCTCCCTCTGTGTGTATCGGAATGAATGGGAGCTTAACAGTGTCTAGTCACGCAGTTCAACTAAGGCAACAAGTACACTCACACACACACACACACACACACACACACACACACACACACACACACACACAGGTTAAGAGTTGTGTAATAGTTAGAAGTGAAAAGTCACGGTGAAGTTGTTGCATGCATTACACAGAAGAGTATGTGTTAAAAGATAAAACCTGCAGCTTTGCACCAGTATAGCTATGAGAAAATGACACCCTTGCCCTCCTGTTTTTAAATAAGTAAACTAGAATAACTGTCATGTTGTTACAAATTAAAAAAAAAAAAAAAAAAACTCTTAGAAGTTCCACTTTTTTATTGGACATTACCAAGAGCACAAAATTCAGTATGAATGCATTTAATTTTAAGGCTTTCCAATAAATGCAAAATGCATTTTCAGTAACACCTAGAAAGAGTTAAAATTTATTTCCCTTACATTATGTATGAGCGTGAGGAGCGTAGTTACACATATGCGTGCCGATTACAACGGGCTCAAAGTCTGCTCAGCCAAAGCCGCTCACCTCTGTGCAGTGTTTGGCTGTTTTGACCCCTGTACACACTGCTATTGGTTAATCTGTAAAAGCGATAGAAAGCCGTGACTGTGCGTTCCAAGTGCGGACTGTGCACGTCCCCCGAGCTGCACGTTTTGACCAGACATGAAGGGGCACGTTGGAACGCTGAGTTCTTTACAAGCAGCACAGTTCACATGCAACTTTATTTTTTTTAAACTAAAAGGCTCATTCACCCAATCACACACACTCACATAGATGCATCAGGAGCAACTTGGGAGTTCAGTATTTTGCCCAACAGTTCAACATGCAGATGCAAGTAGCCACAAATTTGTTCATCCAACTTTCCAATTGGTAGACAATTTACCTCCTAAGCCACAGCTGCTAATGAATTCATTCAAGAAAGATCTCTCTGAGTCTACATTTAAAATCTTATGTATGAAAACTGATTGTCATAAAGAATGGTTTAGGTCTACTGATTTCCCAGTTGAAGTGCATTAGCAACACTGTTTACTTTCACGACAAACAATTTTTATCATTGTTTTTTATCAATGGCTTTTTTTCCCCCAGATGAACACAAGAAAAAAAATGAAAAAACTTTGATGAAATGTACGACACTTTTGTCATCAAATAAAAACTAGATGAAAATATTTTGGAGATACAAAATCCAATCAGAATATCTTTTTTTTTTTTTTTTTTTTTTTTTTTTTTTTTAAAATGGGAAATGGTACAGCTGGCTCCACCCATGTGTGGGTGGAAGAGAAGCGCAGACATAAGGACAAAATTCACATTTAATATCAAGGAAAATAAGACTAGGACTAAAACCGAATCAAAATTCATTAACACTGGTTAGCAGACCATAGAGAGCTAGTTTCTATTAGTTTCAGACTTGGATTTAGTTTTTATTATTTATGATTGTGTGGAGGACATATGTCAGAGGCAAGATTTCAGCACAGGTATTACAAAAAAAAACAAAAAACAATGAAAGCAGTTGACTCTCAGTCTTGTAGACATCTAAAGTCTCAAAAAGCAAGTCCATGAATGTCTCATAAGGCAAGTTTTGATCAAATTTAAATTTCTTCCAAATTTTTGTAGTTCACAGAATCCTTTCAGTTTATTTCAATTTTTTTCAAAAGGTCTTTTATATTTATTTTAGTTACCTAAAATGTTTTTCACATCCAGTTTTAGTAAACTAAAATGACCTTGGTCTGTTGTCAGATGGAGGCAGTGACCAAAGTATGTGGTACAACCGGTCTGTGGGCTACTCGTGCTTGTGCTGTTGCTGGTTCACCAGCCAGGCGTGGAAAACAGTGAGGTTATAACACATAAAGTCCTCAAGTGAGTGTTAGAAGCAATGAAAGCACTGCTGCCACCGTCTGTACTTTTCATACTGTCCATCCATCCATTCGCTTCCGCTTATCCTTTTTTTCAGGGTCGCGGGGGGCGCTGGAGCCTATCCCAGCTGTATTTTTGATATTCAATGTTTTTTTTCCAATAAGCTCAATTATACAGGTTTTTTTTATGAGTTTACAGGAGCACATTGAACACCCCTAGATGTAGGCTCTACGTAGGCACACGGACACAGAACTTTTACTTCAGCCCAACCTGGAACTACAGAGAGGAATGCTATAGGCAGACTATGGCTACGTCCACACTAATGCGTTTTCGTTTGAAAATCGTTTTCTCATCGTTTTCTCTCCGTTTTGGCCTCCCGTCCACACTGAGACTGCGTTTTGAAAACGCTCTCGAAAACGAATACACTTGAAGACGGTGCTTCGCGTCGCAGTGTTGACAGCGAAAATGGAGACTTTCGAAAACGATGACGAATTTTAGTCATGTGATGCAGTCATGTGACCAATTCAACAAAGATAGCGGAGAACATTATACAGCAGTTGTTTTGTTTGCTCTCAATTTTGACAGCCCTATTAAAGATTGATATCAGTTTGTACATGCTTCAAATAATTTAATTCTCACTCTTTTGCAACTTTGTACTTTTGTGTTACTCGCAGCAACAACTCCACCTCATTGTTAGTCCATTTAAAAAAAACTTTTGCCACGACGTTTCAACGAGCCAGAAAGTAAATAAACGGCAGACAGAAATGAGGCAGGCCGAATCTTCTTGCGTTTCACGCATGCGCAATGCTGGAAAGTAAGCGTTTTTGGCTATTTCAATGTGGACGCACAACTCTGTGAAAATGACTGAAAACGCTAGTGTGGATGCGGAGCGTTTTCAGACGAAAACGTCATTTTCAAATCTATCCGGGCTAGTGTGGACGTGGCCTATATGTGGAAAACTGTAAAACCAAGTGCTCTTCAGCAGTTTGTCACTTCTGTGGTTATCCAGCCACTTTCATCAACCCTTCTCCCCCTCCTCCACTGTTCGCTCCCTCCGCATTAGTGCTGAACTTTCTGCGCCAGGTGTGCTTCCCAGCTTCTTGCCAATAAATCTCAGCTAACAGCAAACCACTGCAGGCAGCGCCTCCAGATCAGACACATTCTAACTGCTGCAATTATCCAACAGCAGCACGAGCTACAAAAGCCCCCCTGAGAGGGCAATTGGCAAAGGACTGTGAAATCAGCCTCCGACATGTTCTCGCTTTCAGAGGTCTTCTCACACCTCTTCATCCCGTGAAAGCCGCACATTAACCTCTGCTGGCCCCTGAGGATTTATCAGCCATTAGTTATATATGAACACATGCACAGTGATTATTTTTATGGGATCAATCTTATCTTTGCAAGAGTTTTGCAAAATATTATCACACTGTTGCTCAATTTGCTGTAGTGTGATCAGACTTATCAGATAAATGTGTCAAAAGTCAATCGAAAAGCATCGCTTTTATTTGCCTGCAAGCAAAATCCTTGTGCAAGTTCAAATAAAAGATTTTCTACTGTGTCTTCTTTATCTAAATGTAACCAAATTTGTAGAATACAAATATACTGCAGGCACATTTTAAAGCGTTACTTATCTAACTATCTCTCTATTTAGTCCTCCCATTTAAAATGTATTCATTTCCATCTGAGTCAGACCTCTTTGAGCCCCCAATGCGTTTAGCATCCTCCAGTGCTCTGATGTATTCGTTATGTCACTGAGACTTCTCTGTCCCAATTTAATCTTCAAGCTGAAGACTAAAAAGTGTGTAATTAGAAGATGGATGCTGCACTAATCCTTTTAAGCCAAATTAATGCATGACAATGAGGTGGAGACGAGAAGTTTGAATTAAACCAGCACTGCTTAAGTGTTTTAAAACAATTAGGTGCCAATGAAACGCCAGCAGTTCTGGCGAATAAATAAAATCTGAGGCAAAGAGACTAATCACATTCATCCCAATGCACTCTGAAAAGCTAGCAGGACAGTACTTCAGAATAAAAATAACTCGCTGGATGTTTATCTGGATGGCCTCTTTACACAGGTAATTGTAGTATGTGATCATTTTATACACATATATATTAGTAGAAATTACCAAAAAGTTTACAAGGCTGGTAGAATAATCATCAGCAGGTACAGCATGAAAATGCTGCTTACATAGCCATGCAGCAGTAATAGTAATCTAGTACTGTAGCCAAAACTAGCTGCCTGAGACATCAGTCAGTTAGTATCAGCCCATTCAACCAGGAAAGATTAACTCTGGGTAGTTTAGAAGTAGTGTCATTCTGCAATTTTCATAGGTTTACATCTCTTGACTAAGCAGGTACTAAACACTAAAATAGTCTTTATCTTGCCAGCTCCTTACAAGGTCGGTTTTATATTTGATAACACAAATATGGAGGAAAGAAAAAAAAAACACCAGATAACTCCTCCCCTGCATGTACTCCCCCCTGCATGTACTCCCCAGGTGGTATCCTCTCCTAGACCATCCTGACTATTTGGAGAAGGTAATTTAAGCTGCTACCCCTTTCCCCCCCAACAGGTCACCACATCACATGGTCTTTTTGTAGTGCTTTTACTGCTTTTAGCTGTCAGTGTGATTAGAAAAATGCTACAAAAAGTTGAATTCACTGCATCACATTACCTCTGCCTGATAAGATATAACACTTCTATACAGCCAGAAGATGGCAATAATGAATAAAGAAATTAAGAAAAAAAAATGGAAAAAAAAACCTAGGACAATAACGTCAGTATGGAATTTCACAAACCTAAAAGGCTACGTCTTTGATACCGCCTGTGGATTTGTTGCTGCTATACAAATAGTACAACCATGCAGGAGGACATGCAAAGGGTTGGTGTGCCAGAAGAGGATGCTAAGGACAGGGTGAGATGGAGGCAGATGAGCCATAACCAAAAGAAGAAGATGAAAACACAAAGAGGAAAAACAGGCAAAGCCAAACACAATTACAGCAAAGGAATTTTGAGAAAAAAAACTACTAATAATAACAAATAGGCGATCTAGCACAAACCTTACTGCTGGGTAGCGCTAGCATAAAAACCCCAAACTCTGCTACAACTGTGCACTGTTGGCCAAACAGTGCTGTTTCTTGAATTGCCCATCCTGAGCGAGAAAGGCCAAATTTCTCCAACGCTGTCCAGATTTAATCTTGTTTTGGCCTGAAGCTGAAATCTGTCAAACAGGCCAATATTTCCCCAGCACTAGCCCAATCATTTCCACCTTTCTAATGCAACTTCAATATACTGTTTGTTCATTTTTTGTGTATATATAGAAAAAAAATAAAAATAATAAAAATAAAGAATACTCACCGATTTAACAATGACAGTATTGTTGGAGGGGACATAATCAATATCGGCTCCAAAAAAAAATATTGGTCAAGCTCAAAGGAGGGGATTTGGACTGCATCAGTAAATGTGAAGAAAATGTGAGTGCAGAGCTTTTATTTGCTTCTATTTTCATCTATATATCCTCTTCTCTCTCATTTATGGCTTTGTGTCAGTGTCAGAGTTTCTCTTCCTCTTTTTCATCGTAAAAAGCCGACCAAACGCTCGCAAAAAGTGCCGCAGCTCTGTCAGCATTGCCACAACTTAAACCGTCGTGCCATGCCCTGCGAGAGGGGAGGCGGGTACCCACGCACTGCACGGACACCTCTGTCTGCAGATCAAATTTCCTGCAGCTGTACGTGGCAGAGCTGGGGGTGGGGTGGGTTGGGGGGGTCTTTTGCTTAAATACACTAGAATAACTTTTAAAAAAAAAAAACCTCACATGCTCATTTCCAAGAACAGTTTACATACTTTTATTGCCAACCCCGCCCCTCTCAGCTGTCACTGCAGCTCTGCGTGTCACCTCAGCGCGCATCGTTCACAGCAGACAAGCACCATAAAGTTTATTTCTCCCTCTGTGTCCGGACAGCATGAGCTAACGACACGCAAGAGCCCGGTCGGGTCAGTCGGGACACCAGGGGCGGTTTCTTAAACAGAGGCAAACGTGAAATCTGAGCTGGCCAGATGTCTCACCCTCCTCTGCTCAGGGCTCTCTGTCCGACAACATTTAACAGCTTGGAAGACAAAAAATAAGCAGACGAAGAAGGGAGAGAGTAAAAAAGAAGAGGGGGAAAACGCGACATTGTTACTTTTCTCATTACTCTGTGTTTCCAGGAACTTACTTTGGTGCCTTCCATCCAGGCAGTCCGCTTTTCGGCTGCTTTTTTTCACTTCACCGCTCCCATTTTCCAGCCCCCCGCCGCTCTCTCGTGTCCCGCTGGCTCGTCTGTCTGCTAGTCGTCATGAGCTCTGCAAAACCCCTCTGACAGTATGCTCTGCTCCGCCGCAGTAAACTATCAGGAGCTGGAAACACCGGGACACACTCGTCTGTTCCCATCCTCCTCCATTCCGCTTTAGCGCCCACTTAAAAAAAAAAAAAGCTAGCTAGAAAAAAACAGCACTCTTCCTGTTTGTTACCGCCAAAACAAAATGTTTCAAATAGAGCTTACAGAAGAATTTATTACATTTTATCGACTATATTAGAAGCACGGGCCTAAAGGATGGCTTTTTATTATTAGTTTTTATTAGCAATTTTTTAATAGCGGATAGTCAGCTAGGTTATCTCGGCTCCTGTAGCCATGGTTCCTGTACAGGTTAAGATGTGCCCTTAGCTAGCTAATCTCTATACAGCAACATATCATAATCATCTTAATAAATCTATTTACCCATTTCGTATTAGAAACGGGGAGAATTTACACACTGAAACTGTTTCAGAGGTCTCACCCAGGCTCGCTCTGAAAGAAATTTAAAAAAAAAAAGCTCACGTTTTTATTTTGAAAGGATCGCTAGTACGAGTTTCCGCTTTCTCGATGCCGAGCTCTGTGCGCCCTCTAGTAGCAGTGGAGAAAAACTAACACGCGCGGAAAGAAACGCTGAAAGCATGGTTGCGCAACAAGGCGGTTTGCTTCATTTGGCTTCAGCCACAAGTCTTGATGAAACTGATAAAAAAATAAATAAATAAAGAATAATAGTTCATGTGAACAGAAACCCAGACCTTTCCTGTCGCGCTTTTTTTGCCTGGTGTGCAGGCAAATAAGTTTGAGGCGTATAAGACAATGCCTACAGAAACGGTTATCTGTTTAATTTGAACATATTTAATAGATATTTACTTCCAATATGACAGGGGAAGTCTCATCGTCCAAATACAAGCATGACAACTAAATAAATAACTAAGTCAACCATCCTACACAGGCCAAATCTGTGGAGATTTTGTGTTACACCCTGTTATCCTGACATGGAACACTTCTCTCATAATGCAGGAGCAAAAACACAGAGGTCAAGTGTGATAATGAACATCTGTTGGTATGCAAACA
Source organism: Rhamphochromis sp. 'chilingali' (assembly GCF_963969265.1). Taxonomy (NCBI): domain Eukaryota; kingdom Metazoa; phylum Chordata; class Actinopteri; order Cichliformes; family Cichlidae; genus Rhamphochromis; species Rhamphochromis sp. 'chilingali'. Next base: position 23,376,378 of record NC_137935.1, on the reverse strand, counting down.
ATGCTGAAGGGCCCCCGGCTCTCTCTATCTGCACCCTTAAGGTCCATTGTTTTCCTCGTGAGAGCATTACAGCACCATGGCACACACCCATACGGTTACCCGCACACACACATGCACCAGCACTCCCAGGGGTGCACACAAACTGAGGCCAGCATTGAGGAACTGTAACTATTGTTTTTTCCCCGCAAACAAAAAGGCACGCAGTACAGTAAGTTCTGCAGGAAAGCTGGTCATATTTTTTGCGTGTTTTGTGCAAACACTGTCACACGCATAGACCTCTTGCCTCTTTTTTTGGCAATAAAAGGGTCTTCAGGTTTGTCAAAAGATCAGAACTTGCTCAAGACCCTAACACTAATCCTAGTCTAATGAAATCAAACCAGTAAACCAGCTCTCTTTCTTCTTGTTTTTCTCCTGCTATGGCATACTGCTTATTAAAAATGCCACCAAAGGATTAGAAGCCTGCTGAACACAGCCCCCTAGGCCCAGTTGGTCGAGGGAGGCCTTGAGTACTGCTTGAAATGAAAATGAAACATACACCAACCAATGAAGAGATGCAACATGTACCAAACTGAGACAAAAACATCTGCAATAAGAGACAAAACGACCCCAAAGATACACAGAATAGTTCAAAAAGACCGAAATGGAACATGAATGTGAGATAAACACAAGCAAAAGTGCAATATAGCCAAAGCCGAGCCACACAGTCGCTGCAAAGAGATTTCAAACAAGGACACACAAAGTGATACAAAATCACACTAAGTGTCTGCAGGACACATCATTGGAGACACAAAGGAAATAGAAATCACTTCTGTGTGGTTTGCTCCCACTGCGAGTTCAGGTGTTTGGGTAATATGAGTGGGTGCCTTTTGTGCTCAGGGAGCATTGTTTCATAATCTGTCCATTCTACAACAGTCATAACAGCCAGAGTGAACCTAACAACAAGTTTGTGATCGCTGGGTCGTTCTGTTATTTCAATGTCAGTGTCAACTGTGGAAACAGTACAGGCTGTAAAATCCTCCTTGGTTACAATCCCAGTGTTCAGGGGCGTGTTACAGTATCTGAAACTGAAAAACATTACTTATCATTCATGCTATTGGGATTTTTTTTTTTAAGATAACAAGAAAAACCTTTATTCATGTGGCAAAATTCAAATAATAGATTATGGGGTAGGCAAATGATTAAGCAGGTGGAGATTAAACCTCCTGAATAATGTTTGCAGAGGAATAAACCAGAAGGGTAAAACCAACATCGCTGCTCAGATGTTTGAAAAGAACAAACGCCCAGTTAGGTTTATTCAGAGCAACGTGCTGCAAAGGCCAACCATTTAGGTTTTTCGAAAAATAGTAATAAAAGTACAAGGACTCAGAGGCAGTTGTAACAAGGCATTACCAAAAGTTAGAGATCTTGCTCATTTCTTCTGTTAGTCTATTCCAGTTATACCTGTTAGAAGTTCAAATCAATCCAATTTTAGCAGTGTCCAGTAAAGACATCTGAGAAAAAAGTTACATATGACACATTTTTAAATAAAATAAAGAAAAGAGATTTTAAAAAATCCATTTACTGTTAAGTTATTCTGACAGCTTTAAAGTGCTTAATAAATTCATCAGAGCACCACTGAGTGTGAGGTTTGGTTAATAGTTAATTCACCAGTATACACAAGCTCTTTGATTGAAATCATATACTTATTGTCAAATTCACTGAGTTACAAAAAAAGGGAAAAGAAAAAATAGTAAGCCACATTAGTATTATTTTTATATTACTTATAATACATATTTACTTGAATTCGTGAACAAAGACAGTAGTTTAAGTGGTTGAATGTTGTGCTTTGGCTAAAGTAATAATCATCATCATCATAAAGAACTAAAATATTTGAGTTTTCCTGATTTTTATTTTATTTATTTATTTTTTTGAATAGGTGGTTTAATAAATTTGTACTGCATATGCGTCTAACTGAGCATGTGCAGAGGAAGTGCAATGCTCGGGCTTGATTTTGCCTTTTAGTGTTAAGTGTTATAAACCAGCCCGTGTTTCAAATGTCCGTGGTTTTCCCTTTAAGGAGGGTTTAACTGTGAGGGAAACAATAATTTTCTTTACTGAGCGGGTTAATTATATTAGGTTATATTAGCCAGAAAGTCTTTTGACGTCAATGGGGGGAAATATGAAAAAGCAGTGGAGGACTTGTCCACTAGATGACACCAGAGCTCATTAAAAAAAAAACACTATGCGCTTAAGTTTAAAAAATATATATATTATTACTTTTTTATTATTATTTTATTTATTCATTTTTTTCTCACTTTAATCACAGAAAATAACAGCTGCAGTTTTGCTGACCCCGTCACTTAAATATAACTTGGCTCCCTTAAAAAGAGAATTGTACTTTACCTTGCTAAATGAAGACTTTGGCATGACAGAACAGAGCTCCTAAAACTCAGAACAACTTCTTTAGCATAAGTGTTTGGCTTGTTAGTGGGAGTTTCTGTGCCTTGGACGACGCAAAAAGTCCAAGGCCTTTGAAAATACTCTCCTCCCTGGTGTCTCCATTACTTGTCTCCTCCTTATTCTATTTTATCGGTCCAAAGGCATGTTTATTCATCCTTCTCCTTCGTGCCCACACTGCATTTCCGTTTTTCTCTGCACAGACTGCATATTGTGAGAATCTTTCGTGAGGAAACGTATCGTCTGACTGTGCTGATATTTATTTACGTGTGTATTTATGTATTTTGACTTGGTTGTCAGTTTATTGTCTTGCAGATGCTTCACTGTGTCCCCACAGAGCTGCACTCAGAAGCAGACCTGTGCTCGCTGTTCATTGGACGGACTTTGCGCTGTGTCATCATTTCTACTCTCTATTCCTGGATGAAGGACAGCGTTGTCAAGGTGTTACGTTTAAGAGGCTCTCCAGCTTATGTGGGATATGGGTCAACAAAGGTGGACTCAACTTTGCAGCTCCATGTGTGTGTGTGCACAATTCATATATATATATATATATATATATATATATATATATATATATATATATATATATATATATATATATATATATATATAAGTCATGTGATGATGTCTTATGTACCACCACCGTTGGTTTGTTTGTTTGTTTGTTTGTTTGTTTGTATTCATTCATCCACCCTCTCCATATTTCGTGTGTGGATGTGGTGACAACCAGCTGCTTCTGCCAGGCACAGGCTGCTTCACCAGTCATAGAAGACCGAAAAAAGACTGACGCAGGCAGAATTCGTGAGACCTGCAGGGAAAGCCCTTGTTAACTCTAATTACTCCCACTTCGCTAGAGTTCAAATTCATTTAATCCAAGCTGCACCGTGCGCACATTAGGCCAATTAAAGCGCTGTTCACTTGCCTCGGTGCACCTTGGCTGAGTTGTCTTGATAATGACCCGTTTGCTTGCTAAATGTTTGTCTCTGTGTGCACACGGAGGACCTTCTTTTTCTCTTTTATACGAAGAATGAGGAAAAATGAATTTGTTATTACACTTCTAGGCAAAAAGGCCTAACCTGGACCACAGCAAGGCTTTCAGAGTGCGCTAAGGCCTGCTGTCAATCCTCTTATATTGTGCCTCACTGAAAATGGATTAGTGAGTAACACTGGTCCCGGGTCACTTTGGAGGGATTTGATTGATTGGGCCTGTAGCTGATACTGACCTCCTATACTAACATACTAAATCATTTCCCCTTCAAATTATTACAAAACCAAAGAGTTGTAATGTTTGGGGGAGGGAAATTGCGCTTTATTTTTTATTTTTTATCGAAAGGAGGAGTGCAGGATTTAAAAAAAAACTTCGATCTGGAATACATCTAATTTTCTTTTCACATTTACACGCTAAAGAAAAAAAGACACGAGTGGGTTTGCGTCCTTTTTTAAGAGACATGTTGCCTGTGAACAGAGCTGTTTGTGGAAACGCGCAGGAGCCCTCAGAGACGCTGACTGCAGGACGTAAGTAGCTCTCCAGGGTGCTAAAGTTGTCTCCACACCCCCATCTAGGCGCTTTTCGTGACACTTTCAGCCCGTAATCCCCACACGATGACCGGCCTGTGTCTTCATCAGAGCGACACCGGGGCGAACAGGTAAAGGTATCGGGGATGGTTAGTTGGCGAGTGTGTGTGAAGACAGAACAAAGAAAAAAGAAAAGAAAGAACGCAGATCCGAGTGGGTATCTGTAAGATTGTCTCATCGGACCCTGTCCTGATGCCGTTACAGACATGTGGTGAGTGCTTCAGTTGTGCTTAAACATCTGTGAACGTTCAAATAATACTGGGCAAAATGGAGACTTGTGTCTGTACCCCGGTTTGCAGGTGTCAGAGGTGTGACTGATAACTGATAGTGAACGCAAGGCTTCACTATCTTGGTCACCGTGGGAGGACAATGCAACATATTGCTCCAAATTTCAGATGGCCGCTGTGGGAGTCCAGCCATTCGTGTGTGCCCGTAATTAAAAACAGACACACCTTACCGGCTCTGCCCTTTTACAACTTTCTGTTATGGGTCCTGCTGGGAGTGCTGACGTTCCCTTGCTGCGTCCGCTGTTTGATATTCAAAGTGGGGGTCCTGGGGCCCTGGAACTGCGACCCTGTTTTTTACAAGGCCCTGCCTGCTGCGGCGGCCAGGCTCGCCGTGAGCAGGATAAACGGGGACGCCGCTCTAGATCTGGGCCTGAAAATGGACTTCATCATCGTCCAAGAGCCGTGCGAAACCTCGAAAGCGCTCACGGCATATATTTACTACGAGGGCATAGCAGACGGACTCGTTGGCCCCACCAACCCCGGATACTGTGTCGCAGCGTCTCTGCTCGCCAGGAACTGGGACAAGGCTCTCTTCTCATATGGTTGTGTCGCCTACGAGCTGGAGAGCGCCACGGCATACCCAACTTTTACCAGGACAGTGCCGTTTCCCACCGACGTGTTGTTCGTAGTGTTGAAACACTTCAGATGGGCCAGCGTCCTGGTAGTGTCATCCAATGAGGACATCTGGATTGACACGGCTGTGAGGGTTGCTTCTGCTCTCAGGAGCAAGGGGCTTCCCGTTAGACTCGTCGGATCTATGGGCGTGAATGAGACGGAGGTGGAGAGCACGATGAGGAAGATCCAGGATGCAGGAGGTGTCAGGGGTGAGTGTGTGAGAAAAACAGTGCTCCATAGATGATTATATGCAGTCTGTGGAGGGACAGGAGAAAAGCACCCAAGGTACAATCTGTGCTGTGTTAAAGTTGTGAAATTGTGGTATGGTTCTAACGCGCAAAGGCTCTGATATTTTGGCCATGCATTTATATTTGTTACATAAAATCAGCAGTAAAACACAGCAGTGTAAATAAGTAGCATACCCTTCTCTTTCTCTGGTAATGGACCTCTATCTGTTATCTGTCGCTTACTGCCAATATTCTTGCCCAAAGGGGAGATTTTCTAAAAAAAAAAAGGACATTTCGTGTGCTCAGTTTAGTCAAACGAGGTCTCAAAATAACAGTGGCCACTGATTTATATATTTATTTATTTTCAGTTCAATTTTATTATTAAATCACAACAGCAGACACCTCGAGGCACTTTATATTGTAAGGCAAAGTCCCTACAATAACACAGAGAAACCCCTAACAATCAAATGACCCCTTCTTTGACCAACTTCTGTTACAAAACACTGGGAGCAAACATCATTTGACATTAAAGCAACTTGCAGAATGGCAAATGCCAAACCAATAGATCACCCAACCAGAGTACTGCCACACCTCAGCTGTTCTCCAACACCTGAGCCGGATGCCATTTAGATAACTCAGGTTTGACCTTGTGCTTAAAGCGAAGAACGGCACCAATTTAATTAATCTGCTTTTTTTTTTTTAAAGACTTTTATTTTGACAATAAGAAGCTGCAAAGGTTTCAAACATTTCCTCTTAAATTTCTGGCACTTTTACTGCAGTTAAGATATTTCACACTCTCTCCATTCAATAAAAAATAAGGTGCTTTTCCCAACACAGCATTTGTTCATAATAGTCCTGTTAGTGCACCACATATATTCATAAGGAATTTGTAATGCTTTGTGTCTTTGCTCTTCATTTCAGTCATCGTTATGTGCATGCACTCAGTCTTGGTTGGAGGTCAGCAGCAAGCTACTTTCCTCCTCACAGCACGCAAGATGGGTCTGACTTCAGGGAAGTATGTGTTTGTGCCCTACGACGCTCTGCTCTACAGCGTGCCCTATATGAACGTCTCCTACCTCCCTCTGCAAAACAGCAGCAACCTGAGAGAGGCCTACGACACCGTGCTCACTATCACAGTGGCCTCGGAGCCACTGTCCTTCAACGAGGCGTTTGCTGCGGCCAAGAGGAGCAAAGAAGTGACGCTGCCCATGGAGCCAGAGCAGGTAGGAAGCCAATTCAACTGATTTCACTCACAATGTCCTCCTTGTTTGTTATTCCATCACACATTGTTGCATATCATGACATATATTGGTGCAAAGGCTGAGTCATTAGACAGTTATAATGTTTCCTGCTGTCTCCACACGCATATTATAGAAAAACATAATCACATGCTTTTAATAATAATATATGATTTTCTATATTAATTATAAAATATCCTTTTTAGCAGCTGTAAATGACTGAAATAGGAACCCCGTCATGTTTTCTGTTACAACCTTGCTAAGCCTTCGCTTGAACCTGCAGGTTCATCCGCTGTTTGGGACCATCTATAACAGCATCTACCTGCTGGCCAAGTCCATCCAAAATGTCAGGAAAGCAGGCATGCAGCTGTCAGGGTCAAACTTGGCCTATTTCAAGCGGAACATCACTTTTAATGGCTTCAACCAGGAGGTCAAAGTGGACACCTCTGGGAGTGTTAAGACCAACTACATCATCCTGGACTCTGACAACAGGGGCAGCAAGCTGTACCAGACCTATGTAGTGGACCTAACATCAGGGGCACTCCGTTTTGCGGGGAGGTCCATAAATTTCCCCGGAGGGTCCCCTCCTCCCTCTGACTCCAGCTGCTGGTTTGACCAAGGCACCATCTGCACAGGAGGTATGAGGCTCTGGTGTGTTTGTGTAAAGAGGTGTGAGTTTAGCCAAGTCTACATTTTGTCATTTATCCATCAGTCTAATGCATACCACTATGGTCCTTAGGTGTGGAGGTCACCTACATCATAATAGCGTTAGCAGTCATCTTCTCCCTGGCTGTTGCGGGGCTCACAGTAATTCTCTATATCAGGTAAATATGCAAAGTCTTTTTTTTTTCCAACGATGCCTCCCGCTTCCAAGCCTATATTCAGAGATTTGAAGTAGTGTGATCTATACCATGTGGTATGATGTGGGTAATAACTAATATCATCTCCAGAATCACATATTATGCCTCTTTGCTTGAGAAGACATGTCTCATGTATAAAAGCTTGAGAATTAGAAATGTACTTTTAACTTAGAGCTCATCTCTGGATTAAAGACAGTCAGACACACCAGAAGAATCTACTCGAAGAACTATAAGCATTCTCCTTTTTTTAGATAAAATGGTGAAAATTTGGGTTTGTTCAAGCCACTATTATTTTTACTTATTAAATCATGACAGCAGGGAATATAAATTTGTAGCAAAACAGAAGAAAAAAAGCGTTTTTCCAGATGTAGACATTTGAGGGAGACATCACTACTTCCCCCGTATCGTTTCTGAGATTCAGGGAATTTGTTGTATGTGTGCTGTTTACCTATTGTAAAATCACTTTGGCAGGAGGAGACTTCATCAGATCCAGCTGGTCAGAGGTCCCAATCGGATCCTCCTGACCTTAGAGGATCTCACTTTTATCAACCCTCAGCTTAGCAAAAAGGTAAGTCATCATTAAATTAGACTAAAGCACACCGTTCCATCATCTGTGCGTTTTCCACATCGTCACATTTAATGTCTGCCAAGCACAGCATGGCTCTCATTTCTAATAAATCTTTAAATGGTGTTTGATGTCATGCAGAAAATCACTTTAGAAGATCTGAGCGAGTCCAGGAGCGCTCTGGAGGAGAAATCTGCAGACCCCTCACACTCTGTGAATAGCATGCAAACAGAAACTCATGAGACCACTAATGTAGCTGTGTACGAGGTAAGCTGAGTTTACATCAAATATTCACTAAAGCTTCTTAACATAAGCTGGTGAGTAAGTGAGGAAGGTAAGGGAGATCCTTGTGTAACATAATGTCTGGGCCAGTGACTCAAGATGCTTTATATACAAAATTAACACATTTCAGTGGAAGGAGGTTGACTAAATAAGAACCCTTTATGACTCTATCAATGGAGAGTTTAATTTCATATAACAATAATATCATGCTTTTGCATTTAGGGCGACTGGGTTTGGCTGAAGAAATTCGAAGAGGGCCACTTCAAGGAAGTAAAACAAAGCACCTCCAGGATTTTCATGAAGGTAGAGCAGCATGTCCAACTTGATGTCACGTAAATGCATATTAATATGCTTCAGGAGACATTTTCTGCTTTCTGTGTCTTCAGATTTTTATGACAATTTGTGGAAGAGAGTGATCTGAGAGCAAGTTAGGGTTAGAGTCAGAGTGAACTCTATTGTTGTCTCAGCCCAGTATGGATATACAGAGAGATGAAATGTGACGCTCCTGGTCAACAGCATACACAGAGGGCAAATAGCAAGACATTGTGCTCTGACACCACTATATATATATATATATATATATATATACAATACAAAATACAGTGTATACAAATATACAAAATATAAATGCAAAATACTGTGTTATCAAATGGTACAAATACAAATATAAACTATACAGTGTTATTGTCATGTGTCATTTCAACACAATATTTAGGTGACATGTGCTCTCCTGTGTGACCCAATGATGAATGAGAAAAAAAACCTGAATGTGTAATTCCTGCAAATATTCAGACTGAAAAATGTGTATGATTTTTTGGTCATCTTAACAAACTGCAGCTACTTTTCTCAGATGAAGGACCTGAGAAACGAGAACGTAAATCCGTTCCTGGGCTTCTTTCTGGACTGCTCCATGTTTGCGATGGTGACGGAGCACTGCTCGAGGGGCAGTCTGCAGGACCTGCTGAGGAACGAGGACGTTAAACTAGACTGGATGTTCAAGTCCTCCCTCATGCTCGATCTCATCAAGGTGATAAAAAAAAAAAAGTCTTTTAGAAAAGAACCGCTTGCCATTTTTTGAAGGGAAGAAAACAGCAAGAGTTTTATTAAGTGTTTTTAGTTGTTTCTTTATGATTGAATCAAAGTGTTATTTGCATCTGAATCTTTCTAGGGTATAAAATATCTTCACCACAGGGACTTCCCCCACGGCAGGCTAAAATCCCGAAACTGTGTGGTAGACGGCCGTTTTGTCCTCAAGATTACTGACTATGGCTTCAATGAGCTGCTGGAGTCTCAGAAAGCTCCTTTAGAAGAGCCCCCACCTGAAGGTACTGTTTGCTGTGCTGTGTTTTACACTCAATATACTTTACTGAAACAATGCCAGAATCTAAATGTTTCCTTTGTTGTACTTAGATCTGTTTTGGACAGCACCAGAGTTTCTACGCGACCTTGCAAATTCTCGCAAAGGGACATTTAAGGGAGACGTGTACGGTTTTTCTATCATTCTTCAAGAGGTGGTGGTGAGAGGGCCACCGTACTGTATGCTGGGACTGCCACCTGAAGGTGTGTATTCATCACAGAATACTCAAACAATGAGTTATTTACTTATTTAGTAAGGAGAAGATGGAGACATCTGATTTTGGTTTGGCTGCCACCAAAAGCTGTCTTTCCACTTCAAATTCAGTTAACAGAGTGTCAGTACAGAGATAAAAGTAATAATAGTTTTGTATTCTGTCATTTGTTTTTAATTCTGCTTAGTGTCAGTTAGTCTCCCGTTTGATTTCTTTCTTGTTTTAGTTTAATGTTCATTAGTTTTAGTGTTAGATCTGTTTTTTAATTATTATTGTATGGAGGGCATGTGTCAGACGTTAGATTTCGGAAAATCCACAGAAGTTTTTGAAAGCATTTGTACGGTGGCCCTGAGAGGCCAAACGGACTGCAACTTAAGAAAACACCAGCAATAAGAAAAACGCTGCAAAAGCACACAAAATACAACGGAAATAGGAAAAATGAAAACAGAAATAGGAAAAAACAGATTTCCAAAAGCACAAGGGAAGTGTTGCTGGGGAGACAATAACCCGACAGACCAGTTGCAGGAACCAAGAATTGCGCTGGGAGACACTTAGAAGAAGTGGAGGATCTATCGGTTTTGTGAGGAAAGAAAAGATGAGGTAAGTGTGTTAACCTAACTATTAGCCTAAAAATCCATCATTAGTATTATATGAATCATGATAAAACACGCCTACAGTGTTTTGGGTTCCTGCAACTGGTCCGTCAGGTTATTGTCTCCCCAGAAACACTTCCCTTGTGTTTTTTCCTATTTCTGTTTTCGTTTTTCCTATTTCCGTTGTGTTTTGTGTGCTTTTGCAGCGTTTTTCTTATTACTGTTGTTTTCTTAAGTTGCAGTCCTTTTGGCCTCTCAAGGACACCGTACATTTGATTCACAGTGTCATAGACCCCCACAGTCTCAATTAACAATCCCTCAAAGGTTTATCAGGGAAATTCATATAATTTTATCAAACTAGCAAACAGTAAAATTATATTACCTGTATATTTTTACTTAAGTTAGTTTTCCAAGTTCACAAAACTGTTTCAATTATTTTAAAATTTTTGTTTAAGGTTTTATTTAGTTGCATTATTTTTATTTCACTTAATTAAAATGTTTGTTTTACAAACAGCTTTAGTTTTTAGTTTTGCTTTAGGCACCTGTAATAACTTTGGTATTTATTCATCCCGTGTTCTCCAGAGATTATCCGTAAGGTGAAAAAACCTCCTCCCATGTGCCGTCCTACTGTGGCTCCAGACCAGGCTCCGCTTGAATGCATCCAGCTGATGAAGCAGTGCTGGAGCGAACAGCCTGACCGCAGACCGACCTTTGATGAGATCTTTGACCGGGTTCGTTTTTGCAGACGACCTCGTGGCCTCATTTCTTTACTTCATCTAAACTATTTAAAGAGCTCTATACATATTTGTTTAACATGACGCCGTACTTTTTCCAATAGTTCAAGCTAATCAACAAGGGTAAGAAGACCAATATCATCGACTCCATGCTGAGGATGCTGGAGCAGTACAGCTCCAACCTCGAGGAACTCATCAGAGAGAGAACAGAGGAGCTGGAGGTGGAAAAGCAGAGAACGGAGAAGCTGCTGTCTGAAATGCTTCCACCGTCAGTCAACACTCTCACACAATCCTGCCAGCATGAAGTTTGGAAAATAAATGTACCCCTACTCCATGATCATCTCATTCGTCCTTTTTTTTTTTCTATTTCTGTCCAGTTCTGTGGCAGAGGCCCTGAAAACTGGTGCCACAGTGGAGCCAGAGTTCTTTGATCAGGTGACAATCTACTTCAGCGACATTGTGGGTTTCACCACCATCTCCTCGCTCAGTGATCCCATTGAGGTGGTCGACCTCCTGAATGACCTCTACACACTATTCGATGCTGTGCTCTCTAACCATGATGTCTATAAGGTCAGGGAATAATATCGCCTGATAAACACCCAGTTTCAGAGGTTACTGGTCTGAAACCTTTGACTTCCACTTGATTTGCCCTTTCACTGAATAAACTTCTTGATTTGTCCAGGTGGAGACCATCGGTGATGCTTACATGGTAGCATCAGGCCTGCCTAAGAAAAATGGCAACAAGCACGCTGCTGAGATCGCCAACATGTCTTTGAACATCCTCAGCTCAGTGGGAACCTTCCACATGCGACACATGCCGGACGTGCCCGTCAGGATACGAATAGGAATCCACTCAGGTGGGCGTGGCAGTCTTTGGAGTCATTATCAGCCTGACAAGCTTATCAGGTAGAATCCAAAGATGAATGTGCGTCGCTGAAAGAGATTTTAGAACAGGAATCCACATAGTAGTCCGATCGTATTTATTCATTTAGAAACAGTATATGTTGGCTACTGTGGTGCATCGTACAAAATAACACAAGAACTAAAAAAACATAACAAGACTATGACACAGATAAATATACTGTGTAGTAAGTATAAGAGTTGCAGTCTTGGCAGTGGACTTTGCAGTGCTTTCGGCTTGATGCAGAGTCAATGGACAAGCATTAGTTCAGGTAGACACAGGCAGTCACAGCTCATTGCCATGCCAGCCCACATCAGCTGACATCTCATTGTATGCTTGAATTATCCTTTAGCAGGAAATCCACGTCATAGCTTACAACATAACCCCTCCAAACCCTACGCTGTAACCTTCCACACCAATCAGAGGTGCTGCGGGCTGCATCAGCCTGATTAGTAGTTGCATTTCCTTGGAGGTGTGCATCAGGTTAAAGTTACCCCGCAGGGTTAAGAGGCATTTCCGGGTATGTTATTAAGTTATTTGCTGCTAAAGCACAACTCAGGCATTATAGTGCATGGTTTAAGCTACTTTAGTTTGCCCACAGTTGCTGCACATCTGCAGTCCACTCCACTGCAACCCACCTCTGGCTCAGCCGCTCAATTTCATGTTTAATCTCTCTCGTATTTGTTGTTATTGATGCATGCTCTGTTATGAGGTGGGACTCTTAATGCTTCTCTCCAAGTGAGTGATGTAAAACACCTCAGATACTAAAACTTTCCTAATTGAAACCATGGGTTTCACCTTTAAATGAAAACACCACTAGTAACGGACATTTTTCCATGAGTGAATGGAATGATTGGACTTCTGTTGTGTATTTTGCAGGGCCCTGCGTTGCAGGCGTGGTGGGTCTGACTATGCCTCGGTATTGCCTTTTTGGAGACACCGTGAACACTGCCTCTCGTATGGAATCCACTGGCCTGCGTACGTGCGATCTTTGCTGCATCGTGGCATGTTTAGGTTGACTCTGTTGTCTGTATATTGTCTTTATATGCGCTTTATCCTATCCTCAGCTTATAGAATCCATGTAAATATGAGCACAGTGAAGATCCTCCGCTCTCTTAACGATGGTTATAAAATAGAAGTCCGAGGAAAGACAGAGCTTAAGGTAACACTTTGGGAAGGACTTACTTATTTACTAAAAGACCGACTGCACAGCTCTGAGTTGTTCTTTTTGTTGCAGGGTAAAGGTATTGAGGAGACATACTGGCTTGTGGGGAAAACCAACTTTACAAAGCCTTTGCCAAAACCACCAGAGATTAAACCAGGGTAAGAGACAGAGTCTCGCTTTTCATTCGCTCACTGCACCGTCACAACAGCTGAATTTAAAGGGAAATAATGAAATGTGTGCGATTGTCACAATTTGCCATTGAAGTCAGATTCATGAGTCACTTGTAAACATCTTTTTTTTTTTCAGATATATTTTCAGAAATGTTGCTTTTCATTAGTGTGATGCACACATGTAACTTGTGTCCTGCCACTCATGCAAACTGCAACTATCCACATGTTGCTTCAGGCAAGACAATCACGGGCTGAACCCTGAGGAGATAGCTGCATACAGGAAAAACAAAGCCGAGAAAAAGGCTTGACCTTCTTAGTCCATACACAGGAGGTATAGACCTGCATGCCAGCTGGTGTTGTGCTGTAAAGTGCTACCGTGATGAGATTGTGCGCATAAATTTCCCTTATAGATATCTGGATCTCACAAATTGCTTGTGGTCTGGCAGTGCCACATGAATCTTTTGATCTTGTCGTATCTTCTTAAGCAGATTGGGGAAAGCCCTCTTTGTTTAGTGCATTCGTTTTCATTGTGGCTGGCTGGTGGTTTGTTTTTGTTTTTTTTAATTTACTGTGTTTGTAGCAGCTCTCGTTGTGTTTTTGTGGATCCTAGAGTACTCCCTAAAATTGACAACTGCACAAATTACAGCCATGATTTTAACACCTTACTCTGTGTCAACTAGGGACAACTGGCAAGAGATGGTGACAGAGGAGATCAAGACTCATTTCCGCAAGGCCAACAGGCAGGTGGACAAAAAGTTGTGAAGGCAAGGAAGAGAAGGAGAAATGTGGAACAAGCAAAACTAGAGGAGAGGAAAGGAGAGGAGAAAGCATCAGGAGGAGTAAGCATCCATCCAAATAGAGACTGGGAGGGGCACGCAGAGGACAGAGAGCACCACCCAGCTTCTCACTGTGGCTTAAGGCAGACTTCTTTAAGAGGATTGTCCATCGACCGGCTAATCTGCCTGCAGCCAGCGCAGCAAAACACAACGGTGCTAATGTAATGAGAGTTACCTGCCTACGTACCTGCTGCCAGAATCACGGGGAAAGTGCACCACTCCTTCATGATGGATGCACTCGCTCACTCCTCTCTGCACTCACCGGCCACTGCGTGGTCACCTATTACAGGGCAATCAGAAGCTCACTTGCTGGAAAATTTGAGTGCCCCAAACGCCTATTTCAAAATGAAATGTTATCTTTTTTTCTGGTGATTTTATCTGTTTTTAGTTTGTTATAAAGCTCATAATATAGTTGTCGAGACTGTTACTTAGCTGTGGCTGAATTCTAAAACTGGTTAGCCATTCAAAGTTTGAGGCAAAAGCTGCTACTGTATGAAAATAACAAGATGAGAGGAAAAAAAGAAAGGGGTCGATCAGTTTTTTTTCTACTGTCTTGAAGCACATGACAAAGTACATTTAAGCCCATGCCTACAGTTTTTTTTCTTGAAATATTTAACAAGTATAAATAAGGAAAAGTACGACTCATTTTTATTTCGGTCATGAGGAGGAAAATGGCCACTTCCTTCAGTGAAACATGTCACTGTTTCTAATGTGCTCAGTGTCATTTTAACATCTATTGTCAGCACTCAAAACTCTAGTTAAATGAATCCGCCTTAATGTTCTGTTTCTGATGAGGTGCTCAGTAAGACGATACAAATAAGATACATGTTGAAAATCTATAACAGACCCAGTGAAAAATTCTCAATGATGTCAGACATTTTAAACCTGTAAAGCCTGAATAATGAAAAACATCAATAAATAAAACTGGAGAGATTATTCAACCTTCCGATGAATTAATAGAAGACATTGAATATCAGTTTGCATATACGAGCTTTAACTTGTATCATGTTTAATACATAGGGCGTTTTTGTGAAATTTATTGCTCACAGTCACACTGTATGTGTGTCGACTGTATATACATCAGGCTTTACGGGGAAAAAATCAAAAATGCAGAGAAAACATTATGTTTTTATTCACATCAACCAAAATTCCAACCAAACTTTTATTATTATTTAATTATTATTAACACACGTGAATTTGTAATCGTGTGTCAAGTGTCACATGGTTTCTTTAAAAGATAATGGTCCCATGTATATAACTTACACATATATATCCAGGACAGCAAGGAGTAACAGATGAACAGCACCACCTTCCGGTTCAAAGTAAATTAGCAAGTAAATACAATGTTATATATATATATATATATATATATATATATATATATATATATATATAGATATATATATAGATATATATATAGATATATATATATTAGTGCTTGTCACAGACATAAGAGCTAGAAAGCCCTGTACAACAATTAAAACACAAAATTTTCACCAAAAAAATTTGGGAATGAGCGCTGAGCAGATTTTGGGGGTTTTTTTTGTTTGTTTTGCTTTTTAACCTCTTATCTACTTCTTTTTAGTAGTTGCATTTCCTTGGAGGTGTGCATCAGTAAAGTAATACAACAATACAAGAAATGTCCCTGTGCACTGTAGTTTCATTGCGGATTGCATAAGGTAAAACCTTTACAAAGTAAAAAACTGAAATAAATACAAAATGTCGTTTAGTAGAAACGTACCTTTTTTTGATGCATGTTTTGGACTCAGCCCTAAGTATGAAGTAATCTTATATTCACGCGCTGAACAATGAAACATATTTTAGCCGATTATAAATTTTGCAAATTCTCCCACTGATCACATCATGTTATTTTTGAAAATAGAAGCATTATTCATGCTCAGTATACAAATCAACAGCTAAGTCAGTCAGCAATATATTGTAATGTATATTGTGTAACTTATATGATGTTTATTTGTCTTGTATATTATGTAACTGTAATGCAATGTGTAAGATCTGTGTAAATATAAAGTAACTAAATCACTCATTTGTAACACCTTAAAAAGCTCGCTCTCTCTTATTCTCAGCAACCACAAGGTGGCGGCATGCTTCTCTGTAGAAGACGCACTTGTGTCTCACAATGAGATTACGTCCTCTCGTATGAGAGGTTCTGGTGATTTTTATTGTAGCATTCTTTATTTTTATTTCTGTCCCAATGCGTATTTGACGTGCATGAAACAGAAGCCCTACAGGAATACTGAGAGTCTATGAGGCGCTCATTTATAGATGTTTATTCTTTTGTCGGTGTGCTGTTGTCTTGCAGCTACATCCTGCTATGCGCAAACATCTGGAGATTAGATTTCCCACTCACCATGAGAACCCCGCACTCCAGTTTTTAAACAATGTAGAGTCTGCATTGTCAGGAAGATCCCAACAAAAGATCCCACTGGTGTTATTATTTAGGCTGGTAGTGTTTAGAGAAATGGTCCACCAAATTCCCTTGAGGGTTATCACTGCATTCCAGACCTGGGAAGACTGTTTGACCTTCAGCCAGCTGGAAAAATTGTTATCCTTTAGAGATGTTAACACTAGCGTGCACACATTCTCCAGTTCAGCTCCCTATAGCACTCTATCATCCGTATTTGAATGGCATTCACGTGGTATTCATTCAGGAGATTCTCAACAAAGAAAAGAGCCACGCACAAATATGTTCTCTTCATTTTTTTTATTGAAAAAGGTCCACATTAATCACATAAATCACACCATTCCAACAGATTCTTTGTGGAAAATACCTACAGCAAGAAAACGACACAGAAGATGGTTTGCAACTTAAATTAAGCACCAGACGATTTGCCACCTTCCCCCTGCAAGCTCAGCTCGTGCAGGGGAACAGTTCAGTGCAGGCTGGAGGCAAAATGAGAGGGGGAATGAGACAGCACTGTAAAACAGCTTGTGCATCGATCTTTTTTCTCTTTAAACATTAAAGATATTGCAAAAAAAACAAAAACGCACACACAGGTCGTAGCCGAACACACGCAGGCAAAAACAGGATGTGAAAGAGGACTCGTACTTAATATAAGCATGCTGTCTGCTGTGCCGACTGCTGTTTGTTTGTGGAAGTCTTAAAAAAGGCACTTTTTTTAGATTATTCAAACCAGCATGTTCTTAAGACGAAGCCATGTAAACAGATTTGTTCCCTGGGAAAGTCGAATGTTTCTAAGCTCGGATATTCAGTCCACAGATTGTCAATTGGAATGTGCTACTGAGGTAACAATCATACCAAAAACAAAACATGCGCGTGCATAAAATCACACACAATTACACACGTGCACAGTTTCCTGCCATAATTTCACAAATAATAAAGCTACCCACCACAATTTATAACTTTAAACATTATAGCTCATCACGCATTTTGTCCCCTTTAGGTTTAACCACTCTGCCGATGTACAGGATGGAGTTGGTCTTGTTGTCCTTTACCAGGAAAATGAAGGGGTGATCTACGTAGAAGAGTTTGGGGTTCCTCAGCTTCTCAGTACCGAAGATGCTTGTGTCGTATGGGTTTCCTTCGATGTCAAGCTCCAGGGCTGATGCGTGGAAGACGCTGGAAAGGTAGAGATCCTTCTTTCCAGAGATGTTGGACAGGTCAGCCTTGGCTTTGTCCACAGCTTCTGTCAAGCCCAGCTCAGCCAGGTGTTTCTGCAAAACACAGATGAAGTTGCTCAGCGCTCTGGGTTCACAGTAATATTTTCTAACACTCTTAAAGTTACACTCCATTTGAGCCATCCAGTGTGCAAACATTTACCTGCAGGTTGTGGCTGACTTCCACTGAGATCTTAGGCAGGGAGATGGCTACGGCTCTGTTCTCCATCTTGCTGAGCCAAGTGTCCACCTGCTTCCTTGTCAAGAGTTTCTCCAGGCGCTCCAGGGGCTCCAGGTGATAGGGCATGATAAGGATCATGGAGGCCTGTTTCTGGCCCAGAGGCATGTTCAGCACAAAGACTTTATTTTCTGTGTCCTCGTAGAAATCATAAAGACCTGAGAGAGGGGCAGACAAAGCAGATCTTATCACATGTGTGTACTGGAAGGCGGGGTGGCTTATCAGCTTCTGGAGACATAATAAGATCAAAAAGAAAGATGAGAGAGAAACTCACCTGTGCGGTGCATCATGGGAACTCCGACAGTAAATGAGCGAGTAACCAGGAAACCACGGGTGTCCACCATTTTATCGTGGAATTTCTCCTCCCAGTGAGCTGTGAGGGGGGAAAAAGACACGAGGTCACAACTCTGCACAGGCGTCTGGCCTCACAAAGAGCTTCAGTCAGGCGTTAACGCCATACTCACGCTTGAAGAACATGGCGTTGACGATCATGGCTCCGTCTGGGTTTTGCACGTCCTTGGTGACCTCAGGCAGCTTGCCGCCTGTGGACTTGGCCGCCCACTCGTTGATGGAGTTCACTGCGCTCCTCTTGTCCCTGAAATTGATTTTGGAGTGGTCGTAGTTGTAGTGCTTCTTGCTGTTCTTCACAAACTCGTCACCGAAGGACACAGAGCTGGGGCCGTAGAGGCGGTTGTTGATTTTCCAGGTGGTGTTGCGTGTCTTGGCGTTGCTCACCTGAGAAGAAGTGGCACATGTACGCCATTAATTTGTGATATAAAGACAACTCGGAGTCTATGGCCTGTGGTGATGATGGTGGAATTATGAAACAAGGGAAGCTCCTTACCTCAGTGAGGAGCTCTGACAGGCCTGCGTGCAGATGCTCATCCTTGAGTTTGTCAGCGCTGAGGACTGTTTTCACCTGGGAGGCAGTGGAGGCTTTGCCACCAAGAGCCACCAGCCCCAGAGAGGAGGCCACCACCACAGGAGAAATGATGATGTTCTCTGTGTCTTTCTCCTTTGCCATGGTGTGGTAGAGGCTAAAGTGAAATAAAAAAAATGCATATATTTATATATAAACACAGAGAATATTACTTTATGTTACAAGTGCGCCAGAATCAATAATATACAAACCTGAAGGCCAAGTTGGTGCTTTTATCAGCCAGCGCGGTGGCGTGGGTGCTCAGCTTCACATCCTCTGCAGAGGCCACCAAGGCCAGCAGACAAAGGCCTACAATGTTAGTCATCCACATCCTGTCTGTCTCCAACAGCAGCTGCACTCTGTGAAAAGGAAGCAAAGAGAACGATGATGACATTATTCCTTAAAAAGAACAAGAAGAAAAAGAAAAAGAAGAGCATGTTTGTGATATTCAGAAATATATTCATTTATTAAAATATATCTCAGAAAGAAAATGCCAGGGAGCCGACTACACTTGGGCTGTGGAGGAAGGGCAGAGTTGACCCAGCCCACTCAGGAGCTCTGGAATGTCCCGAGTTTGAGGGAGACATGTTTCGTGCCACGTCAGCAGCGACCGCCGCCTGAGCTGAACAGCTGAAACTCGACGTTTACTTGGATTGAGCTGGATCTCGCTTCTCCGGACACATTTTAAGTGATACAAATGGTTAATAGTGTCTCCTCAGATGCGAGGATCAGAAATCCCTTTGCAACAGTCTTGCGAGACATACAGTGCAGACTTTTTTCATGTTGCCTGCAGAGAAAGAAAAGGGCGTATGCCTGTAGGCTGCACCCAAATCATCCCATCTCTGGTTCAAACAATGGCTCTGAATAACCAGCTGCACTGGCATACTGTTTCTCATGCAGACTCACACTGCATCTGTTCCTCTGTGATTGCATGTTTGTGATACCTTGAGATGTTTTCATTTCTGCGATTTTCATTCTGAAAGACAAGAGGTGTATGTAGTAATCTCTGTGGAGCAGGCAGTGAGAACATATAGGCAGATTCTCATGGAGAGAAACTCTATGCACAGTACGAAGTCTAACGTCTCTGTTCTAGTTTCAAGTTTTCAACCACTAGAATTTAAACATTAAATATTAAGCTGCCAATCTAGTCAACCCACCGCTCATTCAAGATGAGGCACTTTTCACTGTTTGTTTCCCGACCCTGGAGGGGGGGAAATACTTTGATCCAATGAGCTCCAATGAGTCAAAGTGATACTCTTCCTAGTGGAAAGACAAGCTAAACTGGGTGCAGGCACGCTACTTTCCTGCAAACCTTTTTTTTATTTGTTTGAACTGAATGCATTTAAACTGTTGTCAAAGTTCTGACATGGAAGCAGCAGAAAGCCTGCGCCACCCTGCCAGCTGCATGACAACTTTCAGCTCTGATAACAGGTCAGGATTTGTTCCCTACTGGAAACAGAAGAAATACAAGAAGTATTCTCTGACAGACAGAGGAATCTCAGCTGCAGCTTTCAAACTGGGTAAAATGGAGGGTAGCTGAACTGCAGCTGTAACACATGATAACAAAGCAGTTCATTCAGTCGCCGCATTCCTCCCTGTGAAACAAAGACCGTTATCTTCTGATCCTTACCTGGCACAGATTATCGCAGGGTTGCTTCTCCGAGCTGTGTCCGGTGGATAGCGTGGCTGTGACAGACTTCCCTGGCTCTATATATCCTAAAAGAGAATTTTCTAGAAGTTGGGAATGGGATATTCAAATGAGGGTGTCTGTGTTTCCTCAGGAAGCTGGGAGCTGGGACATCCCCCTCTTGAAATCACAGGGTGGGATGAAAGCTGTGCCGACTGAAGTAAGTGCTGGTCCTGGATCAGCGTTAAAACTTTCCCACAAAAGGCTCCTGAATAGAAAATCTGAATCCTGGTCAGTCTTAAGTTTCTGCCTCAGTCCCCTCGGTTTTTAACACTGCTTGCTGACTCAATCTTAAACTCTGGTTTCATCACATGATTGGAGATAAAGATTAAGCTGCCACTGACTGTGAATTAAATGATTGTTTTGCATGCATATAAATACAGTGTTAAAGTTCTTTTTGCACTCTTTGGCATTTGTGTGTATGAGCTTCTCTTCAAGTGTGGAACACCACCATGCATCAAAACAGTCTCCGCAGGCAGGATGTTACTCAGAAAGCATTTTTACTCCAGAATAAAAGCTGTAACTTGTTCCCTGGCTGTTGTTAAACTGCTGCTTAACTTCACATGGAAACATCCAGAAAGTTTCATGCAGCAGTATTCATGCCTCCCCAGAAGTTGCAGGAGCCTCAGCCCTACCCCCACACCCACACTGCCACGTCTGTCCAACTCAGCTGCTGATTGCAGGGTAGCTACTAAACGATGGGGGTTGTCTGGAAGACCACTGATGTTTAAAAAAAAAAAAGAAAAGCAGGATCTGCTTTCTTCGGAAAGAAAAGTTTCATAAAACTGCTGAGCCTTTTCTTTAGCACACAGATTAATGTTATTGTTGGTATTGTGATCTCAAAATCGCACATTTACATTCACAAGATTATCTGTCTCCTGTTTCATCTCTGATGTATATAAAGAGACCGAAACCTGCCTCCAGTACAAAGAGAGACATTTCATGCTATAGCTTTACTTATGCAGATAATAAAATATTGATCTGGGTGTCTGACACTGCAGGACTAGGTGTTCTCCAACTAAAGTATTTCCATCTATCTCTTGACCCCCCTCCCAGTGCTTTTCTTTTACTGCTCTCTACAAATTGCCCTGACATGCCAGCTGATGAGTGGCTTGACTTTTTTAGTGATGTGTTGGGGGAGGCATCTAGAACTTTCTATGAAATTTTGAGGGACAAAAAAAGTCCACAACCCACTCATAGCCATGTTTAGAACTCACAAGTACCTGAAGCTGAGTTACATACATGACTACCCAACAAATGAGCTCATTAACAGTTTTTACAACCCACCCCACCCCCATGTTTGTTTGTCCTTCTGAAGGCCCAGGAGTGACAGTTTACACTGAGATTCCTCAGCATGTGCAGACTCGAGTTCAACCAGATGCCAATTAATCGAGACTAAATCATTAAGATAAAAATGCTTTTACTCTCTGCCTTGTGTGGTATAAAGGGACATGCATAAGAAATGATGTGGGGAGGAAACAGTTACCTGCTGTTCCCCTCACAGTGCCTCATCTGTGTGGTCTAAATATACACCACGTGTGTGTACGTGTCTGTGTGAGCATGCAGAAGCTTCCAGAGCTTTTCCCAACCAACATCAAACACACAACTGAATAACTGTGACATAATCACGTTCATCAGATAGAAGATGCCTAACCAACATGATGCAATTTTTCACCATTAGAAAATTAAAAGACCATCTGCAGATTGCGTTTTATAAAAATAAGCAAAAGTAAGGATGCAGGCACGTGCCAGACACGTTTTCTCTTCTGCAGAATCTGATGCAAGGGTGGGAATAGTCTTCAGAGGGTGGAGCAACTCTTACATAACTCCAGGGAAGAATTGCTATTCGAGGACAAGGAGCCTATGCAACAACTGGACGTCATTGCACCAGCCATCAGCAACGACGGCAACTTCTTTGCTTTCTGGAGTTTCTTCAGTAAACTCTTCTCTTGGATAATATATATATATATATATATATATGGAGGTTGTGAACAGAGTTCAGTCTCTTCAGTCACTCCTGACATCTGTGTTAGTTTATCAAACAAAACAAAACCTAAGAGAGGCTTTCTCAATGGTGAGCTTCCTGTTTATCATTTTAAGATATATGCCTGTTTGGTTTCCTCCAAACGTACTTAATAGGGCCTGAAAATCTGTTTATGGATTCCAATATATACTCCATCCAGGTGGAATAGAGAGAAGAGGAACCTTTTTGTTACAAAAAAAAAAAAGTAATTTACCTAAGAAAAGTAAAAATGCATAAAAAGTTTTCTGCATGATTCAAAGTTCCCACATCAAAGTATAAAGTTTTAAACAATTTCAAGATGATATCCACGCAAACTACTAAAGGTAGGACTCCAAACTGAGAAACACAAAGTTGTCAGTGAAGAACTTAAAGCACAGCTGCAAGAAGATGACGCAAGACCAAAGAAATGTTTCAGCTCAACTGTATGATGTAACTGTGACGGGCCTAAGCTCACGGTCAGTATCAGTGGTTGGGCCTGCTTTTTACATTCTCCTTCTCAGGTCCAGGTTCCTCACTAGTGGTGTGCGGATCGATACTGAAACATCGATTCTTCCGGCTGTATAAATGTGTCGCAGCCCCTGGCGTGCACACTCACAACAATGGCTGAGCGCAAACAGAGTCCTGTGTGGACACGTTGTTGTGGCAACACCACTGACCTTGTCAAACACCTCGGAGTAAATCACATCACAGAATATGATAAGCTTATGTTGAGGCGAACTGAAGAGGAGGACAGGGACAGGTGCTGCTAGGGCGAGACAGACGTCTCTCGCAGAGTCCTTTAGTGCTGCAGGCAGGCAACATGCTCAAATAGCGTACAACGTCAGTTTTTTTTGTTTCTATATGATTATTCTGCATTATTAAGCAATAAAAACAAGTTGTCTAATGTCCTCTAATCATTATGAAGCAATATGGTTATGTTATTATTACAATTACATAATACAATTATATATTGTATTATGAAATGCAATGAAACATTAAGTTTTTGTACAGAGTATCGGTATCGGATCAGTATCGCCGATACCACCCTGAATTTTACTTGGTATCGGATCGGAAAGGAAATCGGTGGTATCGCACATCACTATTCCTCACATCTAATAAAGGACTTCATCTGCTTGGTAGTCTCTATGAGCTGAAATGTCCTTTGTCTTTTGAGCAGTTTTGTTCTTGGTCAGATTTACAACTGTAAAATGGAGTGCTTTTGGAGTGCTTTTTACAGTAAACACCAATCACACATCTTACTGTTGGTATCTTAGTATACTACCGGTCATGTTACAGAACTAAGTTAAACACACATACATTTGATGGTGTGCGTGTATCTTTACATAAATATATTCATAGATATATTCATCATTTCTGGATCCAACTTTTTTTGGTACAAACAATAATCAAACCTTCAGTTAATGTATAAAATTTGTCAATCAGCCAGTTTAGTCCACTTTTATAAAAATACATACAGGCTTTTTAATCGATCCTTGGTTTGTAAGTCTGAAATGACTCATATTAATGACAGATAAAAAATTTTTTGCAATCGAATGCTAAATGAGAAAATGATTTAATGATTTTTAAGTAAACTGGAGAGTTACATGAGCTTTTAACTCACCCTGATCTAGAAGTTAAACTTCAGAGCCATCCCCCGATCACTGTAAACTTTTAAAATGATCCACCTGTTCAGCTGCATTAATAGAATTACTGACCCTTTTTTCTCCTGGTGCAAGTCCAGGAAAAAAAAAATTATATATATATACACTGAACAAAAATATAAACGCAACACTTTTGTTTTCGCTCCCATTCCCCATGGGATGGACGTAGAGACCTAAAATTCTATTGTGTGCAGTTACACACAAGTTACACACAAGCACTCATATATATATTCAAATAATTTAAAAAAAATGTTCATTTACCTGTTACTACCACACACCAAATACCGTCGTTGGTACTTGCTGGCTTGTGTAGCCTCTAGGTAACAAAAACTCAACACTGCCCCTAGCATTCTGGAGCACTTCTGTTGTCTTTTGTACATGTTTTGGAGTTTTTACGTGCTTCTGAGTTTTTACGTGTTTTGAAATTTGTACGTGCTTTGTCTGTACGGGCGACCGTAAATATACTTTTATTTATTCACCCCACATACAATAATAAATAAATCATAATACAAAAACCAACTATTCACATTTCAACTTTTACCCTTTTACCCCTTTACCCCCTTTACACCCTGATTGGGACCCACACCCAGTTTCACACCTTGGCTCAGGCGATTAGAGGATCATCAGGGGGTCCTTTTGTCCCTCTGTGGGGGGAAACTCCCACTGAGTTTAAATCTGGGACTCCCCACCATTTGACCTTAGAACTGAAGAAGCTTCTCGGAAGAGAGGTGAAACGTCTTCAAGTAACTTAAAGAAGTCCAGACGCTTTTCTTTGCAAACTCCTTTGATTTCAACTTTTAAATATTTAAATTTTCAGCTTTTTCCTTTTAAACAAATTTAAAGTAAAACAACACAAAACACTGCAAACCACAACACAATTAAATATAAATTAAAATATGAAAACGAAAAGGACATGCATATTCTCTGTCATATAGGCCTGCATGAATAAACTTTCTGAATCCTTTATCAAAATAGTTGTGGATGATTACTATACCTTTGTCCCTGGCTCTCTTTCTCTCTCTTTCCCTCCCGCTCTGTTCCTGTGCTACTGCAAGTGTAACTACCGCCCCTCCCCCCTCTTCCCAGCGCAAAGGCGTGCAGAGTATCCGGTTGTTCAGTCAGATGTCACGGATGACGTTGCAGGTATTTCCGGGTCTAAGTGCTCCTCAAGAAACAACGATGGCGGAGCCAGTGACTTTGTTCACGATTACCTCCTTCTTTAGCGAAGTACCAATTAGGGTTAAAAAGGGTCTTAATTCCTTCAACTCTAGTAAAGTGGTCAGTGTAACCGTTCTCCCAGGCGGAATTATAAAGGGAAGTGTCCAGGCATCCATGAAAAAGAAGATTTACAATGTTGAGGTGAGCTAGGAGTAAGCTAGCTAGCCGACGATTAAACATGAGATATTCTGTATTCTGATGTATTTCATAAAGCACACACACGTACAGCAATGCTATAACAGTGGAAGTAAACGAAGATGAAAATCTACATAACATGGAGGTTTTGGAGAGTTAGTAATGTTAGCCTAGTACCAGTTATATTAGCCTAGTTAACCTGGTACCAGTACACAGAGCAGCGCTGCAAGTGTTTGTTAGAATGTTTAGAATCAGAATCAGAAAGGGTTTTATTGCCAAATGTTGAGCAGGTTTACAACATCAGGAAGGAAGGAACATCATTTAGGGTAAGCATTAACTTTCTTTCAATGTAGGTGCATGTTGAGGGTCAGTCAGTCAGGTTCAGCTCCTGTGAGTGCCCGATTGGCAATGATAAGTGCCATCATATGGCGGCATTGTTGATTTGGGTGGAGAAGAATGTGTCTCGCACTGACGTGTAATGTGTGTGGAAGAGGGTAAAATCATGCAAAGCAGAAGAAATTACTGCCAAGAGAGTGTCTGTGATGACACCCTCAACAACACAAGGTCAGTTATTTATTTAAAATTTGCCCTTTGAATTAATTATAATAATTATTTTCTTAACTTTTTAAAAAGCATTGTGTTTTATATGCTAAAATTATTATTTATTCAGATTACTAAAAGCTTTTTTTTTTTCAGCTGGAATCGAAAGACCTGTCTCCCAGGAGGACAAGGAATGGGCAGTGGCATCCCTATCGAAATTGCAATGTTTTACTGGGATGGGTTGGATTTTGAGTCCTGAATGCTCTCAGGTACTTTGATATTTACTTTAACATGTGGTATAAATTGTACATGTATGTAAACTCTTGTAAACTACATACAGCAGACTGTTTGCTTCCACTGTCCCCACTTTATTTTTTACATGTATTTTATATACTCTGTACCTGACTTCGTCTATTCTGTGGTCAAAATTTCTTGGTTCCATTAAAACCTTTAAAATCCTTTTGCTTTAAATCTAGGCTAAACCAGCCAAGACATTTGATGAAGTGCTGAGGAACCTGGGATTTCCCCAAGCAGAAGACAAGGCTCGTTATCTCTTGGCATCACTGGCTGTGTCTGACGAAGAGAAGAAACAGATTGAGGAAGCAACAGTTGGGCAAACGAAGAATGCATTGTGGTAAGAAAGTGCTTTGAAATTAATTCTGTTAAGTGTTAAGTAGGAAATTTTAGTTAACTGTGTCTCTTAATTTGTGTTTCTTTATAAAAGGTCAGCATATCGCAAGAAGAGAATCACAGCCAGCAACTTCGGTTTGGTCGTGAGTGCAGTCCAGCGGCGCTCATACCCCCCTTCCTTATTTAAGACTCTGCTTGGACAGTACAACCTGACAGAAGGATCTAAAGTAAGTTGTTAGTAAAAAGGGTCTGTGCATCTAAGAATTCCTTTATGACTAAGTTGTATTTTCATCCCCAAAGGCATGTGATTGGGGGATCCTTCATGAGCCAAAGGCCAAGCAGTTGTACACTGACTGTACTGGTGCAGCTATCAAGGAGTGGGGACTGTTTTTATCTAACAGTGGCCTGCTTGGTGGTTCTCCAGATGGGACTGTCTCTAATGAGTGCATCATTGAGGTGAAATGCCCATGGTCAGCCAGAGCCAAAACTGTATTGGAGGCTGCAGAAAGTAAGGACTTTTTCCTACAGCTGGATGAGGCAAGTGGTTCCCTGGTATTAAAAAAGAATCACAACTACTGGCATCAGATCCAGGGCAACCTCTATCTCACAGGGGCGAAAAGCTGTCACTTTATTGTTTGGACTCCATGTGACTTTTTCATCTTGCATGTGGATAGAGAACAAACTTGGGCTGTTAACATTGAAGCGTTGGAAACGTTCTACCGGGAAGTTTTTTTACCCCATATTTTATCGCAGCTTTGAATTCATATCAGCATGAGTAATTTATCAGTCCAAATGTTTATAGTTAATTTTAAAACTATTTGGAAATTGTACATTTTTTGTCATTGTAACTTTGTAAATATATTCAGATAAATTCTTAAATTATATTAATTTTTGATTTGAAAAAATAAAATGTTTTGGACAAACTGTTCCTGAAAATAAAGAGTAACACATGTATCTGGTATTCTTCATTTTAATTGAAAATGCATAGCAAGAAAACTAGGCAGTAATCAGGAAGCTGGAATGGAATGAAAAATGTAACAAGCCATTGATAAAAACAGAGTAAAACATTATACGAATCACAAATGAGACCATTCTCAATTTGAAACTATGCAACTAAGTTGTTTTTATGTTGTAACATCCTGAGTATACACACAAAACAATCCACTTAGGAGTTATAAATAATAAAAGTAAACTTATTCAACAGTTGTGTTTTCTGGTCCACAAGTAGTTAGAAAATGACACAATGTACTTTTACCTCTGAACTCTCACAGGTATAATTTATTCAATTTCACGGAGAATAGGTGTTTGTAAATTTGTAAGACACACACATGCTTTCAAGATCTTATTAATATTTTTTTTTAACTGATATGGGATGTGATGCGAAATTGAGAAAACTTTCAGTCTTTGAATGGAACGCTCTACATGTATTCTTGCACAGGAAATCTTCCTGTTGTTGTTCACTTCCTCCTGTGTGAATTGTCCGTTGGTGAGGAAGGACGGAATGTTCAGTGAGACCCCTTCTGGTAGGATGTCCCGAATTGTGAAGCCCTTATCTGCAATGACCATGTCACCTGGTTGTAGATGTTGCAGTACTCCACAGTCAGCTGTTATGGCCTTATCTGAGGCACTTCCACCGTACAAGTTGCTTACAAAGGTTATTACACCATTAGGAGCCACACCAATTAGAGCCTTTAGTGTGGTCCGTCCTTTGTACTGGCTGTACAAATGACTTTGTGTGTCAAGTCTCTCTGTGTTACAAACAGAAACTTCCGTGCAGTCAAGCACAATCTTGCAGTTAGGAAATGGTTGGAAGCAATCTGGCAGCGATGTTTGATTCTTGGCTCTCGAGGGAATGTTGTTTTCCAGCATGCCAACATACAAAATGTCATACAGTGCACTAACAATTGTTGTAAAAACATTAGTTACTGTGCCTCTGCTGCAGTTAAACCTTATTGAAAGGTCTTCATGACCAAAATTAAGTTTAAGCTTGATCAGGGTTAGAAATAACTGGTCAATTAGGGGCATCATTTGGACAGTCCAATCAGAATGATATTTAAGATCAAATCTGGAAAGAAGCGCTTCTAAAAACAGGACAGAAGCAGCATCGGGCAATCCAGTATAGTACTGGACCCTTTCAGGATTGTCAGATATTTGACTGAATGAGAAAGTCTGCTTCTGCTTCTCTACTTGTTTTTTAAGTTTTTCATTCTCTATTCTTAGCATGTCATTCTGAATCTCTAGCACCAGAAGACTTTGGGAAGAACTTGTGGAACTTGCAGTATCTGTCTGTGTAGCTGCATTGTTGGAATGATGTGGCTCATCTGATATTTCACTCTGATTTTCACCAATAGCTGGGACCTGCTCTTTTTTCTTCTTTTTTCTAACAGGGTTGTGGTCATCTGGGAACTGAAAAGACTTCCCGTCGTTCCATGCAAATCTTGTTGGCCCCGCAGCTTTTCCTTGAGGGAAGTGCCAACTGCAGACTCTTGAGTTGCAGTTTGGGGTGAAGTTTTCACGTCTGTGGAAGTGTTTAAAAAGACAGAGAGAAATTTCAGATCATACGCTAGCCCTCCATTAGTTATGATTAATACAAAAAAAATAGAGATAAATAATAGAGAGAAGCTTCTTTCATCCAGATGAGAGAAGCTTCAAGAAACTTAAAACTTAAAGAAGTCCAGATGCTTTTCTTACACATCGTTGTACTAATTTGCTTTTAAGCTTACCAGAAAGATAAGTACTGGCAACCTTTGCTAGCTATTTGTTGGTTAGGTCTTTATTTTGGTAATTAACTGGCACATAGGCTGGGGATTGTAATGTATTTTCTTACATAGACATCGCTTTTTGGACGTAATTTTTATTCCTCTGAGCGTCGAAAGCTAACTAAGGTTCATATATATAGCGAAGTGACCCTTAGCTCTCAATCTTTGCTTGGAGAAATAAAAATGACTTCAAAAATGCAACAACGTCTTTGTATTAAATAAAACACAATAAAATCCATTGTCTATATAAGTACAATTACTCGTAAAAGCCAGTTTGTCTTTTAGTAGCGGGTTTTAATTGTTCATCACTAGCTATATTAGCTAACTAAAGTAAGAGCCCACTAGCTCTTATCTTACAAATTTATTCATTCACTTACGAGTTGTAACATACCTTATCAACTTCAGCCACTTCCTCTTCTCTCTCTTTTCACAAGGAAACCGGTAAAATGACAGATTAGACTGTTGTTTTGAGCCGTTAAAACAACCAGGAACACAGCATTGTGTCATATTGAACACAGGAGCGTTTAGACCCGGAAGTAGGATTCGTCGGATTCGTCGCGTCATCACTGAACAACCGGATAGCAGGAAAAAAGTGCGAGAGAGAGGGTGAGAGAAAGAAAAAAAAACCCACAGCTCGCGATAAGGAGCCGGCTCGCGTCGTTCACTTCAAAGACCCGGCTCTAAGAGCCGTTTCGTTTGCGACCGACACATCACTACAAGCGGTGCGGCTTCGTAGCTTAGCAAAGTCTTACTAAAACATTTGACAGATTTTTGAGCACCGTGTACCACATAAAATCGTTTCGAGGTCAGTAAACACAACCAGAATTCATACATAAGGCACATGGGACTATAAGGGGCACTGTCGATTTTCCGAAAAATTAAAGGATTGATTTTAAGTGTGCCGTATTTTCCAAAAAACACGGTAATAACAACGGCCCGCTAGCATGCTCTACCAGAAAATGTGCTTTGTTGTGTATCTGACGGACGAAAGCTAAACCAGTTTCACACCACTGAAGTTGCAGCATTTTAACAAAGCAATTCTGGTTCATCTGTTTCATTCAACGATCCGCTTTCGCCCTTCTTATTCTCCGTCACCGCCATGCTTTTTCCGCCATGTGTGTATGAAAACAAAGGCACTGCGCATGCGTGTCTTACCCGTATTCTATCGCCATATTTAATTTTCTTATCGTTGCCCAACATTATACCAGTATTACTGTGAATGGTATGATATGGCCCAGCTCTACTTGCATGCTTTGGTCGCATATGAGGTAAATTCTATTAAAAAATTGAGTTTCATGATGTGACTGTGTAGCCACTATTGTTTTAAGGCTTTACAGTCATAATTGGTGACGATCCCAACCCAAGTTCCAAACATTAACCCTAAATTTGTAAATTCCTTTTCAACCAAGCAAACAGAAATAATTTTTTTGTAGGGAAACAGAATACATATCCTATAGGGTTAAATTTAGGGCTAAGGTCATCACCAGTCATGGCTTTCTCTTCAGAGGGCCTATATAGCATGAATATGCCCCCTGGTGGGACAAATGGAATGCTCCCTTAAAACATGACCATTTTGTTTTGTGTGTTATTGTTTTTTACTGTAATAAAAGTAGGAGATTATTTTCAGGTTTGAATTCTTTCTGGAGAAATTACTTTAAATTATTTAAAAATCTTTTTCTTAAAATAAAGGCAATGTACTGAATTGCAATAACGTTATTGCACTTTGGCACTACGGACATTAAAAGAAGATTTGCACAGAGCCATATCCCTTCCCCCCAAGACATGAAGCAGGCATGAAGAAGATCTGGGCCCCAGACATCTAGAGGCCCCCCAGAGCGCAAGAGCACAAGAAGAACTGAGGGCCCTCCACACCCCAGAAGGGACCTGGCCAAGCCACGGGGGTGAGGCCCTGCCAAGCAGCCACTGAGAGTGAGCAATACATACCTGGACATCCATCCCCAGACACAGAGAACCACCAATACAATGACAGGTGGGGGCATCAGCCACTGGCACGAAGTGTGGTGGGGAGAGCTAGGCCTCCATACCTGGGTGTGGGGGCTGAGATGTACTGAGAGAGGTGCAGTCTAAGACCCAACCTGACGCACAGACACAGACAAACAGGCACACACAGACACAGAGATCCATTCCCACTCTCATGCACACATCCTGGAGCCAGCCACTGACCCTGGTAGGCACCCCTGTTCCCCGAAATCCAGCAAGGCGAGGGAGCCCGGGCCCATCCAGAATGGGGCCCACAGAAGCAGCACCGCCAAGCCCTACAGAGCTTGGGGTGGCCCAGCTGACCCCATTGCAGAGGAAAAAACACCCACCCCAACATTCAGTGAACTCCCACACTACATAAGACAACAGACACCCAGGATGAGTTCATCTTCCATCTCTGTTAGCCTCCGCGCACGCACCCACAACCCACAACCAACAACCCCTGGCGACAAACCAACCAGGACCCAAGGCCCAGCCAGCCCAGCCACTGGCAATCATTTCAAATTTGAAACAAATGCTAATCAGACCCACAGATAAAATGTGTGATGTGAATCAACAACCACTAGATGGCGCAAAAACACAACTTACTACATGACACCATTACACCACTGCAGTTTTTGGCAGCATCCTCAGAAATAAATTGCCAAAGCTGTAGTTGTTGTTATATTTAACTTTTGCCTCTTTTATGCATTTTAATTCATGGGCCAGTTTTTGGAAGTGCTACTGATCTTAACAATAAAACAATAAAACCATCTGGGTTTTATTGTTAGATCATTTTAAAATGATGTAACTGTTAAATCAAAGCCCCATCATCTCATATATTATATCTGTAAGAAAATGGGTATATTCTTACCCAGAACTGCCAAAGGTAACATAGTTTTTTTGTCATGTCTGTGCAGAGAAGTGGGGGAACTGCAGGGTGATGCTCAGAGCAGAGCAGCCATACCGCAACCATATCTCAAACTTGTATCTCATGAAAGGTATCAAGTTGTTTTGAGCCAGAATGAACATTTAGCCTATGTACAATACAATAAGGCAGGGTCATAAAGATACTTGCAAAACAGGTTATTTTTAACTTCATAACTCATCTTTATTAAAGCCTATTTATCAATATAACCAAAAATGTTGGAGATTGCAAAAGCACTGGCACTCATGTTTCGGAACAACACCAGGCTGTGGACACACTTTTACTGTCATATTTTTACTGTAATTTAATTATTAAAATGTCTTCCTAATTTATTTATTTATTTCGTTAGTTATTTGTTGCCAATGTGAAGCCATTAAAAAAATCTGAGCTCTGTTTTTAATCCGTTCTTTATTTACATAATTACCGCATATTATCCCAAATTAATTTTGAGCTTCCCCACACTACTCTTCTTCTCTGATAATTAACTTATTTAGATGTGATAGTGATTGTGGTGCATGTTGCAGACTTTGTTTATTAGTGAATTTTTTAGTTTTAATTTGTAATGAAATCATCTGAATCATTTATAAAACTAATTTAAAAAGCCTAAAACTTACTCTTAAGTAATTATTTTCTCTGCTTTTCTCTGTGTCAAGCTGACCTGGCTGAATGAAGGACTCCATAGTATCATATTCTGTTCTCATACAATCTTTCAGTGCCTGATATACACAACCATATTTTGCACATAATGTTCTGACCGTATTCTGTGACCATGGCAGACAGATAACTTGTCTCTATTTGTATTATTATTATACTTAACCCCACCCCTTTTTTATTGTTATCTTTAAAACTGGTTTGATGTGTCATACATTAATTGTCGTTCAATCTATTCTTTTATTTTGTTTAGGGTTAGTAACTTGCATGCATTATTTACATGCTTTAAACTGTACCTGCTTACATTTAATATTTAGTCTTGCATTATTTATTTTGTTTTATGAATCCAACCTGCATGCTTCTCTGCATTTTAAGCAGCAAAATGTGCTTCGACCTGGAATCAAATACACTATATACAAAATATTTTCCTTACTTTCTTTCATTTTTGATTCATTACATATCATGTATAACCATGCGTACACATGCTATATATAGTTCAGTTCAATTCAGTTTAGTTTTATTGGACTCACTTTTATTTATATAGCACCAAATCACAACAACAGTCACCTCAAGGCCCTTTGTGTACAGTGTTGTGGGAAACTATTTGCCTGCTTCTTGATTTCTTTGTTTTCTGCATATTGGTCACACTTACATGTTTCAGATCATCAGACCCATTTTCATTCTAAACAAAGATAACCTGAATGAATATAAAATGCATGTTTTAAATGAGAAAAAAATAGCTATTCTAACCTGGTCCTGTGTGGGAAAAATAATTGCCCCCCAAAACCAAATAAATAGTTTGAGCACCCTTGGCAATGAGCCTTTCACATCACTGTAGAGGAATTTTGACCTGTTCTTCTTTGCAGAATTGTTTTAATTCAATCGCACTGGACAGTTTTTGAACATGAACAGTCTGTTTAAGGTCAAGCCACAGCATCTCAACCTGATTTGAGTCTGGACTTTGATTAGGCCAAAAGCTTAATTTTGTCTTTTCTTTTTTTAAGCCATTCTGAGCTGGAATTGCTGCTGTGGTTTGGATCATTCTCCTGCTGCAAAACCCAAGTGGGCTTAAACTTTAAACTGATGGCCCGACATTCTCCTTTTGGGCTTTCTGACAGGGAGTAGAGTTCATTGTTCCTTTAATTACATCAGGTCATCCATGACTTGAAGCAGCAAAGCAGCCTCAGACCGTTACAATACCACCACCATATTTAACTGTTTGTATGATGTTCTTTTTTATGAAATGCTGTGTTCGTTTTATGCAGCTGTAACAGGACTCGAAGCTTCCAAAACGTTCAGCCTTTGTCTCGTCAGTCCACAGAATATTTTCCCAGAAGTCTTGGTAACCATCAAGTTGTTTTTTTGGAAAATGTGAGATGAGCTTTGAACTTTCCCATGGATGCCAATTTTATTCAGTCTCTTTCTCATTGCTGAATAATGAAGTCGGACATTAACTAAGGCAAGTGAAGCCTGCAGTTCCTTAAATTATATTCTGAGTTCTTTTGTGAACCCCTGGATGAGTAATCAATGCACTCTTGGGGAAATTTTTGTAGACCAGCCATTCATGAGAAGGTTTAGTTTTCCACATTATAATAATTACATGTATAATTAATTAATAATTATAATAGCTCTCACCTGGTTCACAACACCTTAGAAATGGCGTTGTAGCTCGATTGATTGATGTCACTGACTTTGTTTTTCAGCTGTTCTTGACTTTCTTTAGACTATTTCATGAAGTGTTCCTTTTGGAGCTTTTTAAGCCTGCTTTAATTTGTCAAACAAGTTGGCAGCAAACAGGTAAGAGCTTTTTCTATTTACTCAGGTTTAAATTTGTTTGATCTGAAACATATAATTATGCAAAGCTGTGAGTTTGATAGTCAAGGAGTAGCACTTTCTGTCCCAATATTTTTTACATATCAAAACCAAAGGGAAACTGAAAAATCCTCCCAAAAGCATAAACCTTCAAGAGCTGACTGCTGGCTGCCAACGTCAGGAGACACCTCTTGGACTGTGGTTGAATATATGATGAAATCGCTTAAATCCGTCCAATAACTTCATCAGCTCCTCTACAAGATATTTTACTGAGTTGCTGCCATGCTAGCTCCTCTCTGAGTTGATGTGAGAACTATGAAAACATCATACCCAGCTGTGAAATTCCAGCAAACCTACAAAGTCAGAAGAAAGCCGCAGTGTTGGCTTTTTAGTCACTCAGTCTAGACTGTCTGTGCATTTCACCATTTCATCCATATTCAAATCTTTCCTGCTCTTTTCAAATTTTGTCTCATTCTAGTGAGCATCAGTCACAAGCTCTGCCATATTACATAATAATACCTGGAGGGGAGACCCCCACCAGCCATCCTGCCCTTCCTGTCTGTGCATGCTGGCTGGCATTTTAAAATGGGTGGAGTTCAAAAGCATGCACAGCAGCTGGAGCTGCTGACTAATGCCAACCTGTGGTGAGAGGACCAGGGAAGCCCGGGCCAGCCACATCAAATGGGGATTTGTCATAGGATCTCTTGCATCCTCATGCACAGAGGCACATAGAGAGGTAATGTCAAGGTGTGTGTGCCTCTGGTGACTCCATGTATGTGAGTATCCGAGGTGGCTGACAACATGTATCACCAGTGTGTGAATGTGTGTGTGAATGGGTGAATGACTGAATGTAGTGTAAAGCGCTTTGGGGTCCTATGGACTAGAAAAGCGCTATACAAATGCAGGCCATTTACCATGCAGGCCATGTATCTGAATTACTTGTGCCAGCTCTTACTGGAACAGTGGCGCGGCTGCCCCTCCGTTGGTCTTCCATGGTCTCTTGTGTTCTGGGGGCCTCTGGATGTCTGGAGTTTTGATCTCCTCCATACCCGCTTCACACCCTGGAGGACGGGGCTGTGGCCCCCCCACACTCCCTAGCAGATCATTACATGGAGAAACCTTTGGAATGCAAGCATGCTGATCCACACAGGTATGCACACATGGGTATTCACAGACGCGGACTAAAGCTTTCTTGGCTGCTGCCTCAAAGCACACTGTGCGCTGTCTATCTTGCGTGCTGCACAATATCGTTTATTATTTAGTAAATATTGATATCTATGACTAGCTAGTTTATTGTGATGGTGCTTTGTTTTCTCTATTATTATGTTACTCTTTGTTGTTTGCTGTCTCCTCTGTTTGTTTTTTTTTGTTGTTTTTTTTTTTTCTCCATACAGGTGACCCAGGAGTTCTTTTTTTTTTCTCTCTCTCTTCCCCCCCCTTCTCACCGTCTCTTCTCCCCTTTGGTTTTCTTTCTTTCTCTCCCCCTCTTTCTCTCATTCATTCCCCCTGTCCTATCTATTAAAAAAAAAAAAAAAAAAAAAAAAAAAAGACAAAGGATGAACTGAAGCTCTGCCATCACGTAATGTCGCATACTGCTGTTTCTGATGTCATTTAAGGAAAAAAAAAAAAAAAAAAAAAAAAAAATGAATTACTTGTGCCAGGAAACTAATGTGCTGTTTGACAACCAACACCTACCCTTACCCCATGAGTTCTCCCACCTGACCTTTTCTTTGTCATGTGACACTACATCTGCTCCCGCTGATCATCTCTCTGTGAAAGCAGACTGCATTATTTTTTACTGTTTTATGTAAGATAGCTTCAGCTCTTCATCTCCATTAGCTGAGAATCACTGGCACTGACTGTTTCCTTGGTGATAAACCTGATTTGGTTTAACCACAACTCCCACATCTCTTGACATAAGGAACACCCAAAGTTCAGGCAAAGCAATTAAATGCAACTCATCTTGAAAACGTTTGAAAATTTCAAATGCTCTATCTGCAGATGAGTCATTTCTCCCACTCGTGAACTTCCATTTTCTAAGACAACCAGATCATCACCGTGAGAATAAGTTTTACTTTTATCACAAGAAGCTTTATGTGCAGAGAAATTCTGCATGGTTTCTCCACATGTGGTCAATTTTTGCACATGAGTACTAAACATTTCACAGTGCGTCCAGCGGTCGATCATGAGGGACTGCTGCCATTACATGCTGTCTCTGATTATAACTGCAGATGGTGTTTGTTTGACAGAAATCAATAAATCGCTTTCGTTTGATGAGTCATAGACATGTGTCTGCATATCAAGTCTGAACTGAAAAAAAGGCTGAGTGCACAGACAAATGAGTGGTGGATTATTGTGATTTTTCTAAATGAATGTAATCAGATATAATGCTTTCAAGTGGTGCAAGAAGGTACACTGATCCAGAGCCCAAGCAATTTATTCTTGGGCCGATATTTGCTGTTTGTCGATCTGTCAAGATTACTATTTATTATGGCTGATAAATAAAATATTAAAAGTAAAGATGACATGGGAGATATTCAATCATGTTATAAGTGTTAATGCTGAATAAGTTGCCCACTAGAGGGCACTCTGCAAATGTCTTTAGAGCCACAAACACAACAAGCAGCTGATCTGAGCTGTTAGGAAGAGTATAAACTAATACATTAAAAAAAAACCAACAAAAAAACCCCCAAACAAACTACAGATAATAAACGTGAGAGAAATGTGTTCATATGGCTGAAAGAAAAAAGTATCAGCTGATATATCAGAATACACACACATGTACACACACACACACACACGTAGAAAAATATCTAGTATACACATCCAGAAATGCATATACTATTATATATTGTACATATATTTATTAGTTTCAGATGTAGCCATTCTTGTATTTTGCTTGTTTACATTATTGTATTTTGCACAACTCTGTTGCTTGTGAAGCTCGCACACAAGAATTTCACTCACATGTGCTGTACCAATGTATCTGCACATGTGATGTGACAATAAAAGTGATTTGATTTGATTTGAATACCGAATTTTAAATGACAAAATATTGGCATCGGTATTGGTTTTAAAAGTCCTATAAAACAGAGCTTTAGCTATTCACTTGGTAAAGAGAATCACAGAAAATATGGACATCAAGAAATTATGTTTAAAATGGAATTTGGCTAAATGGAAAGACATTGTACCTTAATCAGTGACAGCAAAAACAAAACATTTAAAATCTATGCTAAGGCAGTTATGATGTCACGTATAAAGCAGATAAAAAATAATT
The DNA here is from genome assembly GCF_963969265.1 of Rhamphochromis sp. 'chilingali'. Taxonomy (NCBI): domain Eukaryota; kingdom Metazoa; phylum Chordata; class Actinopteri; order Cichliformes; family Cichlidae; genus Rhamphochromis; species Rhamphochromis sp. 'chilingali'. Next base: position 23,338,253 of record NC_137935.1, on the reverse strand, counting down.
TCAAGCTCAGATGGCTTTTGTTGCACTTGTCAAACAAAGGTCAGCTTTTGATCAAGATTTCTTAATGTCAGCTTGGTGAATTAGTTATGCAGTTAAGATAACAGATTAAACCAGTGCTCTTTGGTTTATAAACTACTGTATTTGAGTACTGATGCATTCGTGTCGCCTCGAATTTTCGGTTTACATCTCAGCTGATGGTAATGAGGGTACCGTTTGACGTCAGAGGTGTTAGTGCTGAAAGAAATTTATTTCGGCGGCATGATGTGTCCAAATTTAGCAGAAAACTGGTCACTTTTTTTCTTTTTGGTTAATTCAAACAAACTGGAGGGTTTGGGGGCTGTCTTTTTGATGTGTCATGAACGCGCAGGCCGGGAGTAAAGTCAGCCCGGTGACGCCTCCTCACTGTAACAGAGGGCTGGAGATAAAAGGACCGACACTCACTCCTCCCACTAGCCAGTACATTGAATTACTTTGTCGGTGTAAGTATCCGTATTCACGCAGGGGAGGCTGAGTTAACAGAGAAGAGAGGGGGAAAGAAAAACCCGGACGGAGCGGTTCAAAGATAAAGGAGACAGGAGTTATTTTAGCTAGGACATATACCGGTCACAGCGTCCGCACTCAGCCGGCATTTTTCTCCTTAGTTTTCTTGGTGAAACTTCGGCTCCTCATCCGTTACCGCTGGCACGGGGTGTCCCCGTTTGACTGTTGAGTCGGGGGCTTTTTTTTCTTTTTCAAAGGAAAAGAAACTTTTTACACGGAACCTTCGAGCCAGCTGATAACAAATAAAGGCACCCAGAAAGGTGAGTGTATCTATCTTTAACCTGTTTTAGTTTATTTGCAGTTACACACCTCATTAAAATATGTTCCAGAGACTCTTGACCACTAGCCATCAGTCCCGTAACGTGTCGGCGGTTAAATATGAGGCAAGTCAAGTGTCCTTTTTCACATGCAGAGGTTAGAAGTACATGCAGTCCATTAGCTATGACCATGTGCATTTACGCATCACTTACGGCATATTGGGGGATACGCCCATGGTGATGTTTTCCCATTGGAGGGGCTCGAATCATACATCAGCTGCACTCTCTTCATTATCTATTGGACAGTAAGGTTCATAATGCAAGTGGAACTAAGGAAGCTGAACACGGGGTCCTCCATCCATATGCCCAATGTGCGTTTGCTGATGTGTTGTGGACTGCTCTTAGGTTACCACTTGCATAATTCATGGCACTATTATTTTTTTTCTGTTTGGAGAGGATGATTGCTGTTTGGATTTCCCTGGTGTACTACAAGAATACAAGATTACCCTCTAGATTTGTTTTATGAAGCACTTTATCGGAGGAAGTTTATTCATCTTCAGACTTTGTCCATTGGACAGCATCCATTTGGTCAACTGTTAATAACCTTCGTGGCAGCTTTAACACTTCCCCATCTGCTACTAATTACACTTTAGTAAAAAACAAAACAAACTAACACTTTCTGTTCAGAAAGTGTTAACAGATGGTATTTATTTATGTCTCACAGGCTACCTATTACTTTTGAAGGACTTGGAGCTTGCTTAGACGGAGTTTCAGTAAAATCAATGACTGAGACTGAGTAAAGACTTTCAAAGTGACTATGCAAGCTTTTTGGTCTCTTATGGATTAACTGTCTTTGGAGTGGAGTATGCTGATCCTGTATTTTTGAACCTCTATGGGATGGCACAGTGTAGGGGAGCTCCTTTTTTGATGGCAGCCAGAACATTATTTTTATTTATTTCTCTATTACCTTGAGGCAAAGTTATTGCTCCTCTTTCAACTGAGCAAAAGGATTTTAAAGCTATGTGTAAAAATTTAGACATAAATACAATAACCTGTACTGTTGTTTCTTTTGAAATTTTTAAGTATAAAAGGGCAGAGCTGTTTTTTTTTTTCTTTTTCTTCTTTTTTTTTATGTTTAAAGTTTATCAAATGCCTCTCAGCTGACTGTCTCAGGTTTGTCTGGGCGGGGAAAGATATACTTCTTAATAGGGACGTGAAATTTCACATAATTCCCAGGTTGTTTTTCTTCTTCTTTACTTACAAAAAATAAATTTATAAGTTAAAAAAAAAAAAAATCAGAGAATGCTTGAAGTCCTTAAATCAAACGTGTGTCTTTCAGTACCTAAGTGCATCAGGGCCCAGTCAATGTGACTGTTAAATCAGCCCCTCCACAGTAGATGCACATATTCGCTGCATTTAGTTACAGTTGGACAGATTATAAAAGTTTCACTATGAGCTGTGTGCAAAAAGGGAGTGATTCACTTTGATTCACACTGGAAGCCATTTGATATGACGTGTTGACCCGAGATCAAAGGAAGCCATATTTGCCGACTTTTAGCGAAATGACCACTGGTCAAGGGAAGTGGGTGGGACTCAAGAAAGCTCTTTCTTTAACTTCCAGGTGAACAATTAAATTGACTACTAATGAGAACCCAGGATACTGCTGGTAGACATATGACTTGGTAGTAGTTGTATCAGTTGATCACCTAGGCAACCAGAACCTTAAATGTCTGCAAGACACCAGCAATCAGCTCCATAGCTGTCTGCAATGAGCGACTGGTTTTGATGTGGAAACAGCTTGATGGTTGGCCACTGGTTGGGGTGGGGGAAAAATCAATACAGCAGCCTATTGTGACATTGTATCAATCCAGATATTGATGTTTTATTAAATATATTTAAATTCTTTAGGAATACTATGAATATCTCATGCAATACCACCTTGGGATGATCTTAACCATTGCAACTTGTTTTGACTAAATGGTTGCCCAGAGATCAATAGTGTTCCTCACAGATAGTCCTGTTGAGAAGGCAATTGCACAGGTTGCCTGATGAGAGGCAATTGCCAACCGGATCCCACTCAGTTGTGGATTTCTAGCAGTCTGAATCTGTCTTATGGCAGGTTTGAGTGTTATATGGAGGAAAATTTAATTTTGCAGCACAAAAAATAAAACTAAAACCAAAATATTTTTTCTGAAGCTGTAAAAGATTTTTTTTTATTTTTTTCCCCCTCTGCCTCCTTCATCAATGTCTGTGGTCACCATGTTGCTGTCAGTTGCTTGTCATTGTTCTGTCTTGTGAACCAGAGTCTAGTTTTATTTATGTAGTATACATTTTCCTTATGAACTGAATTTTAACTGCAAATATTTATTCAATTGTTTGATGCTTCAGGTGACTGATTAACAATGGATGCCAGTTCTGAAAAGTTGTTGGCAGGGTGGCATGTTGGGAAATGTTGCTTGTACTTCCTGAACTTGCACTCTGTGATATGTGAAAAATGTGCACAGATCATCAACTGTGCAACAGTTTGTCTTATATAGTTGTTAGGCTTGTACCTAAATTATTTGAATGTCCGATCTCTAACAGCAGATCTAAAGGCCTGTAGAAACAACATTTTTGCTGGTCGTGGACTGATATTTTATTTCCAGTTTCTCATACAAAGGACATAATATTCTTTATAACATTCCAATAAGGGGAAAACATTTTATCCATCTTTAATGTGCTTTGGAAATGAGACGATGAACTAAATAATTCATTTTAATATATCCAAATGATGACTTTTCCTTTCTCATTTTTCCAACATAAATTACATATTTATATATGACAGCAAATATTCTTACTATTTCCTGGTTTTTATACACAGGGTCTAATTTTAATCCAGTGCCTTACTTTTACAATGAAAGATAAAATGGTCTACTTTACAACTGAAGGTAATCGGTTCAGAAGAACTGGTGACATACTGGGTCTAAGAACAGTGAAGTGTTCATTGCAGTGATTCACTTGTTTACCCTTTTCTTGTGTACACACACACACACACACACACACACACACACACACACACACACACACACACACACACACACACACACACACACACACACACACACACACAGTTAGTTAGAAATATTTAGAGCTTTTAAAAGAAGCTTTATGTGTTGGAGCTCTGCTCTGTGTAAAGTTGCAGTGAAAAGCTAAACACTTTGTCTGTTTGAGTGTAGTGTTGGTTATATTTCCCTGTCAGAAAATATGCCAAATATCATCAATAGCTGATATGTAGGATGTATTATCTGAAAGCTCCATATATGAGAGAAGAAAGGAAAATGTCATTGGTGCTGTAAAGCTAGAAGGAAACCACATATCAAAGTGTATGCTCTGAACTCATAGTACCCATAGGGAAAAATGTTGTCATTCATTTGTTTACTCACTGAAGCTATAGCAAATGTTTAATGCAAATGTAATAGATAACTAAGTTGGATTAGGATTTAGATTTAGGGGAAAAATGAAACACTGTGCAAAGCTGTATGTGATGATACATCCAGAAGACTATAATTTCCATAGCACTTCATATTGCAACCAATTTTTCCTCAAATTTCTGGGTGTTTTTCCCCAATTGTTGAACAGACTTGCTGTCTGTAATGGAGCAGATGTTGGCAAACCCAAGGGTGGAATTTGTGCTGAAGAGTTTTGAATCTGCTGAGTTGGAAGTTTGAGGTTTTTGCCTGTTGTAGCTTGCTATGGAACTGTAGTTGACTGGTAATAAAAATGTATTTTTTTTTTAAACAAGTTTGAAATGCACAAGCATCACAAGAATCTGTAGTTGTTTCCCTTATATTTAGACATGAACATGGTTTGTACCAGCTCTGGATGGTGACATAGTCAATTACCTATTTAGCAGATTTGCATTTGCAGAAAAGTCAAATCAAGCATTGATATTTGGAATGCAAGTAGCAACATCCTGTTGTTACATGGACATGTCATGAAGCCACTTCATTAACTATAGCTTTTGATGAATTCTGGTTAAATAAGAGGCTGCTAAAGGGCCCGCCAGAAAATTCAGAAAACTTCTGCTTTCCTACGTGTCATCTTATTTCCGGAGAAAATTTCTCACCATCGTTAAGCTTTGAACATACACAAGTATGGAAGGATCTGTGTAGGTCTCAATAACGGCTTTCTGTGAATTCTCCAACTTCTTGATGGGACTAACTGTGTTTGCATCCTCCAATTCCCAACAGACGAGAAATTAAGACGAGAACTACTCATCAAGTGAATTTTATCCTGGCCTTAACTCCCAGAGGAAGACTGGGGGCTTTGGTGCACCGTCTTTCCTAGTTTACAACTTGAACTCTGTTCAAAGCCCAAAACGGCACGTTATTTTATCAGAGCTGAATGTTCCCCTTGAAAAAGGCAATTGTAGTTTCTTGACGGAAGTCTGTTTTGTCATGTGCAAGCAAAAACAAAATGTACATTTCTTTTCATATCTTTAGTGCCTCAGGTTATCATCTAATCTAAAATTATCATCTAATCTTATTGGCTGAAAACTCAGTTCAGTAGTGTTTTCCATTTATTTCTTGTTGCAAAGTAGTTATGTCACCTATGTTTAATCATCCCAAATTAAAGCAGCTAAATGTTCACCACCATGGCGGCATTGGCTTGCTTGTTCCTGCCTCTCAGCTTCAGATGGCAGTCACAGTGGAGGACAGAGACGGGTGTGATGTCAACACACAGATGGTGGAGAAGGGCCCCGTGCAGACTTACAGATGGCACCTTGATACCACATTGTAGTCCAACTACTTTTTTTTTTTTTCTTTTCCTGCTTCCCTGTGGAAAAACAAAGTGACTGAAGAGGTCTGAGTGAACTAAGCTAATTGTGTGGTCTGTACCACCAAACAAGAGTATTATCTCGGCATGGTATGGACATCCTTGTTAGCTGTTTATGTTCCAGGTCACGGTATCAGTTCTGAAACCTTTAAAGTGGTGATACTGCAAGCTGAATAATATTATAAATTGTTAAGAAAAAAAGAAAGCATAAAAGAAATATTCCCAGTAGGGCTGGGCCATATTATACCGTTCACGGTAATACCGGTATAATGTTAGGCAACGATAGGAAAATTAAATATCGCGATAGAATGGGAGTAAAACGCGCATGCGCAGTGCCTTTGTTTTCATACGCACATGGCCGATTGTTGAGTGAAACAGATGAACCAGAATTGGTTTGTAAAAATGGTGCAACTTCCGTGATGTGGAACTGGTTTGGTGTTTGTCCGTCAGATACACAACAAAGCACATTTTTTTGCAGAACATGCAAGCGGCCGTTGTTATTGTCGTATTTGTCGGACTAAGATGCTCTTAAATCTGGGAGTAATCTGGGTCCTAAACTCCGTATACTTCAGGTCAAACAACACTGCAGCATCACTTAGAGTTAAAAACTGTCTAAATTCTTTCATCTTTAATAAAACGATCAGCATTGCTGCTTTACCAGGTGTAACTATAAAGTTTAACTTCCAGGCATCCATGAAAACAAAAGTTATTACATTTAACGGAGTTAGAAGTTAGCAGGAAGCTAGCGGAAGTTAGCTCGCTAGTTTCGCTAGTTACCTAAGCATGATATTGCATGTTCTGACTGAGAGATTTCTGAAAAAAAATCAAACGTACAGCTCTGCTATCACTTCCAACATAAATGAAGACAGGAAACTAAACAGCAGTGACGTTTGTAGGGTTACTGAAGTTGGGCTAGCTGGTATATAATGATGTGCTACGTGATCGCTAGCGACACAGCTATGTTAGCATAACATAAACAGTGAAGCTGGAGGACGAACACTAACACTTTTCCACTTATAAAAGTTAACGTGAAGGTTCTTCATGGTTAGAGACAAATGCAATCGCATGGCAGGATGCTGTAAACGGACCAAACTTCAGTCAGGTGAACAACTGAGATAATCCATCCACAATACGAGGTTAGTCATTACTATACTGCAACAACAAGGGAATAGAGCAGCTGCCAGAGAATTCAACATTAATGAATCAATGGTACAGAAGTGGAGGAAGCAAGAAGAATGAGTTTAATAAAGTTTGATTTATCTGACTGCTTTGTTTCGCTTAATGTGCCTTATAATCCCGTGCACCTTATGGTCCGAAAAATGCGTACTGCACACTGCAGTTTAATGTTGCAAAGCACCTCTTTTTTAACTTCAGTGGATATTATACATGGTTATGCTCAGGATATGTCAGCCCATTTCTACTGGAAATGCCTTTTGGTTAAACTTTCAGCAAGGAATTTGCATTTGCACTGTTACATTTTTATAAAGCTTTAATGTACATAAAAACCAGCTTCTTTTTTAAGTGAAAATAAATGGAAGGTTGTCTTTTTGCGCTAGTAATGTTGTGGAGTTGTATTTTGTCTCGCATCAATTATATCGTCGGTTATATCGTTATCGCAAATTTTCAAATATATATCGTGATAAATATTTTTGGCCATATCGCCCTGCTCTAATTCCCAGGCTGAAAAGTGCTCGTCACAACTGCATGTCTGTTGCCTTTGGCTCCTTTCTCACAGTACATTTCGCAGATGCAGTAAATGGACTATTACCTTATCACTAGGCATTAGAGGAGAGTTATTCAAGGATAACTTTATATATTTTCCTTTTTCATTAATAGGCTCACGGGTCATTTTAATGAATTAATGTTATCTTTGACAGCTGAAACATTCTATTTAATGGAAGCTTCTACATGCTGGGCACAGAACCTTAAAGCCTGGCTTTCATTCAATATCGAAGCTTTGATTAAATCCAGATGAAAGTGAGACTGTAAAGCTGCTTATAAGTCACTCTGCTTCATATAAGATGGGATCCAGATGTCATACACTGCAAGCAAACTTTGACAAAAGAAACAACACGCTCTTGTTCTTTTCCTTTGCCTTTCCCAAAGCATCCTTTGTAGTTCTGCAATTTTGTTGCTGCTTTCTTTCCTTTTTTAAAACACACAAGCTGTGTTTTTGTAGAGATGTTTTACCTACTTGTTCTTTTCTTGTTCTCTTTTTGAGCCACCAAAATGCTGACACTTTTCTTCAAGTGTAAAGCCACTTTAGTCTAGCTTACATGTTCTCGTTCTCCCCAAGATGCAATATAGTCACTTTAGCTATTCTCTGACTCATTTAGCATACCATCATTATGTTAGCATTACACTGAGTCATGCTTTGTTTTTTACTTATTGGTAGATGTTAGCATGCTAATATGTTAAACTGAGATGGGGAATGTGGTAGATGGTACGTCTACTTGATAGTTGTTAAAAGCATTTCAGCACTTTTCCATTTGCCACATGAAACCACGATATTTAACTTTGAAGTTTGGACTTCTTGTGAATTTTTGTGTGCGTATCCTGGACATAGTCATAAAACTCCATCCTCATAGCTCTTCAGAGCTTGACACTGTTCTGTGGTATTGACCTCCTATTCTGGATGCTTCTCCTCATCCTCGAAACATCTGAAATCACATGCTGTCCTAAGGTTGATGCGAAAGCACAGTGCATGTATACATTAAGCAGACAGGAGTCGGTGTGATCTTTATTTTAATGTGGTAATTATCCAAACCCACAAACAATCAGCTGCCTAACCAGTTGCAAGGCAGATGAGAGGACGGTACTGTCACATCACAACAGGAAGGAGTTCAAATCCTACAAGGTTGACTGAGATGTTTCTTTTCAAAGTGTGGATAAAAACGGGTGTTTAGGTGGCGTGCTTTCCAGATATATTCTACTATTAGGTCACCTTTAGGCCATGTAGAACGCTTCATACTGCAGCTGAAGCCCACTCCTTATTCTTACCTACGTTTTTAAAAAAAAAAAAAAAAAAAAAATGGAACGTTACTTGACCCGTTTACTGATGCATCACTTGACCCACTTAACACCTTGTTTTGCCCGCCCTGAATTGAGTGGGGAGATTTTTCTCTGTGCTTGTGCTCCCTTGTTTTGCTCAAATAATGTAATGACAATAATGTCGCTTCCTCTTTCCGCTTTCAGTGTTCTAATTAAGAGACACTGATGGACTGTGATTAAATCAATTATTTTTCATCTGATTATTACTGACCTATATTTTTGCAGATTGATGAGCTGTCAGTTTGAAGAGCACTGCATTGTCTGAATGTTTTTGCACCCCACCCCCCACTGGCTCTACTAATTCTTCTATTTGCTGCTGAAATGATTGAAATACATCCCTTCTTTCAATACGTCCTCTATCTGACTTTCAGCCAAAGTAATACTCCGAATTAGCTCAGCTCTGGAGCTGGTCTTTTAAATCTCAGGCTTTATTGCAGAAAAATGCTGTGTTGTCTTCATCTGTTAAACTCAGTTGGACAACAGTGGAAAAATAATCATTGGCCATTCATTCCAATCACGTCCAATCACGAAGGAATATGTCACTCACAGGAGCTCAGTGAATTCCAGCATGATGCCGTGATAGGAGGCCACCACAAGTCCAGTTGTGAAATTTTCCCTCTACTCAGTCGACTGTTGGTGGCATAACAAAATGGAAGGAACTGGGAACAACAGCAAGTCATAAGAAGAGTTGCAGATGTTATAGTTGCAAAGTGTAGGCCCACACCATATTAAACCCTATGGATTAAGAAAAGAGACTTAAGTTCATATGCGTGTGAAGGGCAATAAGTGTACCTAAGCGCCTGCAACTTCACATTGCATATCATTATTACTAATCACCAAATGTTACTGACAGTATCTCTGGTCAGCGCATTAATTTTTGCTTTCACCTTGACAACAAACTCTCAGACTGTCGTGCTGTTTAACATGTCCTGTTTAACTGCTATACGATTATAATGCATTTTCCAAAGTCCTCCTAATTCTATTCACCTAATTTAATAATTCTGTCTGTTTCAAAATTGGGGTACGTTATGGGGCAAATTATGACTTGTTCAAAATGTTGGTCATGAGCAGGAAAAACCTCAAAGAGCCTTTATTTGAGCTTTGTTTGTGCTGTTTTCCTCTTTTCTCAGGCCAGAATGTTCTGGCGTCAGCGACTCTCTACTCATGTGTTGAATATGCAGCTTTGCTTTTGTTTTTTGTTTCTTCATCTTGATATAAGCTTGAGAGCACTAGGGGAGCGTGAACACTGAAGCATGTTATTGAATATGCAACAGCCATAGGCCTTTGCTTATAGGTGAAACTGCATTAATTCTCATGAATACATGAAGGAATAGGCTTGAGGTCACCATGCTGACTTCAAATGACCTTTTGTGTCCCAGCTGAAATGAGATCTGCTTCCTTTTTTATTTTTATTTTTTATGATTTTAGTATGTTTGCCCACAATTACTAAATGATACCAAGTAAATACATTCACCAGCTATTGGTGAACCTTCTGTCACACTACACACACGTTTTTATCTTAAGGAGTGCTAAGGATGAAAAGTACTTGTAAATCATTACTAAAGTGTAACTGTTGTTCTTAGCCAAGTGCTGTTATTGTCTTACTAATGCATGTTGTGCAGTCTCAATTAGTATCTTTATACATTAATCACAATGTACCAGAATCTGTTGGTTGGAGTTATTTTCCCCTTGCGTCACCTGAAAGGTTGGTTTACATAAACACAGAAATTAAACAGTCAGTCAACTGGCCTGTTCTAACATGTCTCCAGATTTTTGGTTCCCCAGGAAACTCACCAGCCTCTTTCTCACGGTAATAGGAATTTGACATGCGTGCGCGTCTTTTCAGATGTCACATAACCTGGCTGATCTTTACATTAGGCCCTGTATGCTTCAGGAAAAACTGAACAGGATGGAGGTGGACCCCTGCCTGGTGGCTTGGATCTCCGACTACCTCACCGACAGACCACAGTACGTCAGGCTGAAGGACATTACGTCTGACACTGTGGTCAGCAGCACAGGAGCACCACAGGGAACTGTGCTGTCCCCTCTTCTCTTCACCCTGTACACCTCTGACTTCTGCTACAACTCTGAATTATGCCATATTCAGAAGTTTGCAGATGACACGGCCATCATGGGGTGTATCTGGGATGATCAGGAAGAGGAGTACAGAAGTCTGGTGAGGAACTTTGTCGCATGGAGTCACACAAACCACCTGCAACTCAACACCTCAAAGACTAAGGAACTGGTTGTGGACTTCGGGAGGTCCAGAGAAGGTCCACTGCCGGTTCAGATAGAGGGGGAGGAGGTGGAGGTGGTCAACAAGTACAAGTACCTCGGGCTGTGGGTGGACAATAAACTGGACTGGTCATGCAACACAGAGCACCTGTATAAAAAAGCCCAAAGCCGACTGTACTTCCTCAGGAGGCTGAGGTCTTTTAACATCTGCAGGAAGCTCCTGAGGATGTTTTACCAGTCGGTGGTTGCTGGAGTACTTTTCTATGCTGTGGTGTGCTGGGGGAGCAGCACAGCAAAGAAGGACTCATCCAGGCTGGAGAAACTGATCAGGAGGGCTAGCTCTGTGGTCGGCATGAAGCTGGACACTCTGGTGACAGTGGCAGAGAAAAGGACATTAAAGAAACTGATGGACATTATGAACAATGCTGGGCATCCTCTGCACACGGCCATAAACAATCAGAAGAGTCTGTTCAGTGACAGGTTGCTTCTCCCCAAGACAAGAACTAACAGACTTAAAAACTCCTTTGTCCCACACGCCATCAGACTGTTTAACTCCTCTCTGGAGGGGAGAGGGAGGGGAAACAGGAGGACAAAGGAGGGGGGAACAACTAAGCTGTAGTGCCTCTTCACCTCACTGTACAATACCTTGTGCAATACTTTTTGTAAATAGTCAACAGTGCAATAGACTCAATACTTGAAATGTGCAATTCACTTGTATTTTTATTTTTTATTCCTATTTATTCTATTTATCCCCTTTGTATATTTTATTTATATTTGTCTCTGTATTTGTATGTGTGTGTGTGTGTGTGTGTGTGTGTATATATATATATATATATATATATATATATATATATATATATATATATATATATATATATATATATATATATATATATATATATATATATATATATATATATATATATATATATATATATATATATATATATATATATATATATATATATATATATATATATATATATATATATATATATATATATATATATATATATCTCATAACAATTCTGTAACTGTAACTTCGGTCGTTGCTGTGCTTTTTGGAAGTCGAATTTCCCAGAGGAACCCACCCGAGGGATTAATAAAGTTCTATCTTATCTTAAGACTTGCAGAGGTTTCAATGCATTGTAATGCAGGGAACTATTTGGCTTTGTTATATTGTTTCTACTTTAATCATTATTTGTATTATTAATAAATATATAAATGTGAACAACATTGCACTGTTAACCTGTGAATCAGATGTGGTAAACACTGCAATCTTGTGATGCAGGTCTGTCATTAAAGTGCACAGGAAGTCATGGGGTTTTCTTAACAGTAAGCAGCAACAATGATTTGTTTATATTAAACACAAGAAAAGGAGGGTGTCAGAAATGTTGTTTGAAGTGCAATTGATCTTCCGTGGCCTAAATGCAAGACCTCTAGAATGAACTGGCTTTAACAGCTTTGATGTCAGTGCTCTCCCTTTGCTCCTTATAATAGGCTTTATCACCCATTAGCAAGGTCTCCATGGAGCTCAGTTACTAGGTATCTATTGCACATCTCAATAAGCATGTCAGAGTATTGGAACATGACATGCAGCTGCAGATTTTGCATTGTCAGAACTTCCTGGACCTCCTCTTGTTTCATTATGTATGTAACCCTTGGGTCATCTACTGAAAAGTTTGAGTGAGCATTTTCTCTGCATTCTCAGCAGGTCCATCCTCACTAGTTATCTTGTTTTGGGTTTGTTTTTTTTTTTTTGTTTTTTTTAAATGGTCTTGATTACTTTGCAGCAGATGTGTAGAGGCAACCCCCCCCCCCCCTTTTTTTTTTTTTTTTTTTTTTTGTTTTTTGTTTTTTGTTTTTTGTTTTTGTGAAGTATCTTTTTAAGAATATATTATTCACAATTAGCAGGTTTGCGTTTGGTCTTGCAGTTCTCTGCTGCTCGGTCTCTTTCAGTTCCCTGACCAAAGGAAGACGATGTTTTCTGCTGGGAAACTGCTGAAGCATTTCCTCCCCTGCTGACTGTTTTCTCTGGGTGTACTTTTGATTGGAGGAAATGAGGCAGCAGAAAAGAAGATGGTAAAAGCTGTTTAGGGGTTTTTCCATGCACCCCTCTCATGTTCTCCTCCTCTCCACACAAGTTCAGACACCTTGTGACAGACAGTAATGGCAGGAAGTCTGCTTCTCGTGTGACGAAAGCTTTGAGCACTTGTTGACTTTGCCGCTTAATCTGTTTGAGTTCAGAATGAGGCCATTTAGGTGACAGGATCTGAAAAGTTGCTCTATTCTTCTGATGTGTTGCTAAATATGCAGAAAGCTCTGTTCTTCTTACTGTGTAATTTTTGAAAGATTTTAATCAAAGTTTCAGTTTTTGTGGCTCGGTTGTTGTGTCTGTGACTCAGTGAGTCACTGTGACAGAGCAGCCCACACTGCTTATGGTGGTTACATTTCCACACCTACTGTGGTCAGAGGTGTCACATCCATGTTGGCAAAATATGATAGTGTAGCTCCAGTCTTGGCTGAACATGTATTCAGTCTGTGGTGAACATCACGACTTGTGCTGTAATTAACTAGGCTTCACTAATTCATTGCATCTTATTTAAGAATTAATTGTGTCCACTGGGCTGTATTTGGCTGATGAGTTTTTGCTTAGACATTATGCTGATAAAGGGATTAATGGGGGAGCATTTCTTTCTTTTATTCAGGCTTGAGGAGATGAGCGATGGGGGTATTTAACCCCAAAATGAAAAATGCATAAGCCTTCCATTTTAAGGTGACAAATCTGTGCTCTCGGTGCTGCTCCATCTACTTACGATGATATCATTCATCAAATAGGTGGAATTCTAAAGGCCCGTTTGATGTTTATCTCAACTAAAGTAGTTATGGCGTGTAATATTTTTTTGACTTTGAGAGTACAAGTGGATGTAACACTTTCATGAATGGAAGCTTTTGGGGGTAAACAAGTTATGACATCAGCCTTTCCTGTAACAACATGGAGGGGTTTCTGTGGCAACCGGTTGGAACATTATGTCAACAAAGAGATGGCATGACAGTGCTGAAAGTGTTTTTTAGTTTGCCTTTGTGATCACACCAAACTTTGCTGTGTCAGCTTCACATTTGTTTTCCTGTCTTAAAGGCTTGGTCGACAAGCCCAAACATAAATCCATATTTGTTTTTTGTTCCAGTGTCGGCAGCAGAAATGTGAAAAGCAGCTCTTTTCAGAATCTCGAATTGTTTGACTTCTGTTCATTTAAAAAAATATTAATTAAAATCATTTGTTTGTTTTGAGTCTTTGGCGCTTGAACTGTGTAATTCCACTAACTGAACTGAAACTCCAAACCGCTGTGGGTTTTTGTTACAATCCCCAGCTAACATTTTGAAGATGTCAAAAGTGTGTGCGTGTGTTTTCCTCACTGAAGAGCTGAGCTGAATTTTGATTTTGATGCCTTTTTTTTTTTTTTTTTTTTTTTTTTAGTCATTTTGACCAATCTACACTGTGCCTGATTTCAGCTAAAGCTGCTTACTACTGCTATTTTTCCACATCAACTTTAGAAAGTGTTTGGGCAGTGAGTTGAAGCATGTGAGAGGTTCCTTTCTCATGTGTATCACACAATGGGACATAATCCAATTTGCATTCTCTCTCACTACTATTTTTTTTTATTTTTTTTTTATTTTTTTTTTTATTTTTTTTTTTTTTTTTTTTTTTAGGGCTGCATGTTTCAACAGAAAATGTTTGTTTCAAAACTGCTTATCAATTAGGACCCTTTTGTTTGTTTATAAACAGACTTGATGTGTTGTGTGTCGTGCCAGTAAAAGAACCTGAGACATTTTTCAGTTTCAATTCAATGTATTTGTGCGCACACACAGGATGACGCAGAGTAGCAAGTGGTCAAGTGAAGATTGTGTGAGGGTCCACGAAGAAGCCAAACGTCTTACGTTAAGGCCACATTATCTGTATGTACACCCCTCCAGAATCTGGCCAGAATAGCAAGTATTCTCTCTGGCTCTCTGTTAACATTTCTGCTGCACCCCTGATGACAACACATTGGCTTTAATGTGCAGGCAGGTGGCAATTCACTTTCTTTTTTTTAATGTCATGATCAAACATGTCAAACTCTTTGCTGCCTCAAAATGAGGATTTTTATGCCATTAGTGTTTTGGCAGATTTGTAGATATTTTTCCGTAATTATGCTCCTAATCATGTCCTTACAAGGCTCTGATCTCTTTCAACTTGGCAGACATGGTTTGAGAAGAAATGTCACTTATAATGGCCATGGCAGCATGAAATAGTGCTCAGTCTGATCAAGGTCTAAATCCCTTAGGCTGCTTTGCAGCAGAGAGGCTGGCTACAAAGTAGTTTGATTTTGGCCAATATACTGGTGCAGTATAAGGTGATTAATGAACACACCTGTGCATTGTGTTGGACACAAGAAGTGAGTCTTTGTAATCATGTGATCTCTGTGCCTGGTTTTATTTGACAGCAATAATTTTATATCAGTCATTGAGTAATTATATTAACTGTGCAAGTATCAGTGAATTGATTTTCATTTCTTCAACACAGTACAAGCAATGAATTTGACAAGTACAGATCTTCAGACAGTCGATAACCTTTAGCATGACTAACTGTCCTGTAAGAGTACAGATTTTTTTTTTTTTCTTATGAAAAAATGTTTGGCTTGTTAAGATATAATACTTATACAAAAGGCTTGTAAACAAAGCTGCTGCATTGGAGAAGTTACATTTAACACTTTTCATTTTAACCCACAAATCATTTATAACACACTGACTGACTGTCTTTGCGGTCCTGCTGGGGTGAGCTAGATTCATTATTGCCTGGGTCTAGCCCACCCTTTTCAGAGCAGTTTCGCTAATAACAGGAAACGTGGCCCATGCTGTAGATGCTAATGAGCAGCTGTCCAGAGACTGAGACAGCCTGATTACAGCAGGAAGAGTGCAGAATTACTGCATGTACTTGCATTTGAAACATCAGATGCAAGTACGCTACACACTAGCAACCGCTGCAAGGAAAAAGGAATATAACTAGCTTGAAGCAAGTCTGCATCTTGCTGTAGCCTCTTATTCATGTTTGTTTGCCTCTCATCGACACGGCTTGTTCACCCTGCCATTATATATGCATCATTTGCTGCTTTGAAAACACAAAGTTGCACTTTCAACCCCAGATTTGGTTGATGTGTGTTTTGCAGCTGCAGCACAACGGGCTCCATCGTGTCCCTGGAGAGTGAGGTAAACTTGTGATAACAGTCCGCACCGCTGTAATATCATTATTGTTATTATAGCTGATTACAAAGTCTTTATGCTGAATCAGCAGCAGGCTTATTGGTGAGGATTACTCATAACTCTAGTTATTCACACATAACACAGACTAGTCTTGCCTACCATGTTTACTAAAACGACATCAGACAAGGATGAAAGGAAAATCAAGACTTTTTTTTTCTTCTGAAGTATAATGTGCCTTGCTACTCCACCATGGTTTGTAGCCTTATTAATAGTGAGTGCTGGCAGTGTAAGACTTTCAGATAAGGTGCCAAATGATGCAGAGACCCCCTGCACATTATTAAAAAATAAATAAAGTGGTAGTGAGGACAATCATGTTGCTTTACCTGGAGTTTTAGTTGACATTTTGACCTTTTTAAAGTTTCCCAGAGGTTGAAAGGTTTTTGCTAAAATGTCACAGTTGTATTATTACACGTACACTTGTTGGTATTGCTTTTGCATTTCCTCGTATTGGCCTGATTAATGGGAGAGGTGGTTCCTGCACGCTGTCTTGTCCCAGACCTATTATAAGTGGGTGATATATTCATGTTCTTGGTCATGTGATGTTCAATAGATAATCACTTTACCAATGTTCTTTGCCATGTTTTTTTCCTTGATCATATTGATGAAAAGCTGCTAGCAGTCCCAGTTGTCATTGGAAACATGCACAAGGTCTTAATTTGAAGCTGTGCTTTTTATCAGGACGAGCTTTTCAAGGCAGCATGTGTTTTCTATTAAAGTGCCAGACATGTTACTCCATTTGTTCCATGGGTTGTCAAACACAGCCTTTGTGGTTTCAACAATTTGTTGCTGCGTTGTTTGCTTCAATATTAACGCTGTTTGTAATTTCTCACAGGATCCTTCGCAGCCAGTGGGATGTTAGAGCTCTGGAAGCCGGACTGACTGAAGGAGCATGGTGAAACACCAACCCCTCCAAGTCTATGAGCGCCAGCTTTGTTTGTCATGCATCACTGGGATCTATGGTTGCAGATGGAAACGCTATCAACGCTCCCATGATGACACCACCAAGGTGAGAGGCCCCTTATTAAACAATGCAGAAACCTTACCATTTCTGTACAGTACATATTGCTATCCATGAGTTCCTTTCTGTAAAAGAGTAATGCCTCACACTGTACCATAGCACATAGTTCAACAACAAAAAGGGATTAAAAAAATCATTTGTAGTCACCATCACTTTGTCAGTGTGGGATTATGTAAAGAAACTGCATAAAACTTGGACAAAATAAATCCATAGAAGCGTGAATACTTTCCGAAGTTGATTGGGACAACCTACCTGGCGAGTACCACGCAAACCAAGGTTTATTTGACATTACCTTCACTGTCCACTGTCAATCTGGTGCCGAGTGTTTATTGCACTACTTAGCAACTCTGCTTATATTGTGTGGGGGGCAAGTCAGCTGCTGTATGCCAAGAATGGAAACAACTTGGGCAGAAGCCCCCAGAGGCTGACTTCATGGTCGTTATGTTGGCCTAGCTGGAGCAACAAATATTACAGTAATGTCACAGTAGGTTGATTCTGTTTGACTGCTGCAACCCCCAGAGACTGTCATCCACTACCTTTGTTTGCTAGCTAAGCACTGACAATTCAGCTGACGTTACCTGTTTCAGAGTGTTAAGATGGGCTGCTGCATACCAACAACGCGAGACTGACATAACCAAAACTCTGCTGATGTGACTGGGAACCATATTTTTTCTATTAAATGTAACATAGTCAGAGTTATCATTCATAACATTCCTAATACACTTTAGGGAAACCTCTGAGACAGGAGCACGCTACATGAATTAAAGGCTTTGTTGTCAGATTCAGTTCAGTTTTTTCCTAATTTTATTACAGAGTTGCTGCTCACACAGGTTCTTTTGACTATAAAAAGTCAGGTTACACTGAAATTAAAGTGAAAGGAAAAATTTGCAGTTTTTGGGATAGCCTGCATTCAAACCCATACAGATCATAGAATGACACCATCACAGCAATTGCGACCTGTTTATTTACAGTGTATTCTCAGGTTTGTCTAATTGTTTTAGAGATGCATACTAACGACACTAGCAGCCAGTCTGTTAATTGAAAGAATGACATTTGACTGACCTGATTTTTTTTTTTTTTTTTTTTTTTTTTTCATTCTAACAGAGCTTTTGTTTGTATAGAAACTGGATTAGTGTATAGATTTACATAACACTGTGTACAAGAAGGACATCAGTAGGAAATGGAGTCAGTGCTGTCCCTGCTCTCATTCTTTGTTACAAGAGAATTTGAAGCTGTTCACGCACTCACGTGTGCCAGCGCACAGTTGTGGATGAATGAGATCCGATCATCTTGTTCTGTGCGCAATTTATTTTACCAAGGTCAGTTTCCCACAGTCCTTAGAGAATTTCACTCCCTTTCCACAAACAAGGCTTTCTGTTATTTATTGCTTAGTAATTAAACTCACTTACTTGGCTTTTTTATAGATCTTCCAGTGACCTTCAACCTACATTTTTAAGAGTAGCATCTTTATTAAAAAGTTGGCATTTCTCCTTAAAGTTTAATTGCTAAGTTTAAAAGCTATTATTATTGTATTGCTACAGTAATGTGGTGTGGGTTTTTTCTTTCTTTCTTTTTTCCTCACAGCCCTGAATAACAAGTTGGATGTGTAGGAGTTTTTACATTTTCTGTTGAATATACTACTGAAAAAATGCACAAATCCTATAAAACTGTTCTTATTCTTCCAAAGAGGTGTGCTTTTATATCCACACCATGATCTCCAAATACCCTAATTTACATACTAAGAAAAATACATGTGACCATATTATGTCCTTGCTGGCTTCTCCCTCATTCAATAACCTTGAGCTTTCTATGGTCAAGCTTGAAGTTATAATACTCCATTGTTTCTACCTGTATGTCATCACATACACTCTGCACCCTTTTTTTTTCTTCTTTTTTTTTTTTTAAATTTTAAAAAAGGTTGATTTAGATTTTGTGCGCGTGTTGTTATTATTGAACTTCAAACTTGTCACGTAAAGAAAACCCTGCAAGCATTCTGTAGAAGGGTCTCATTTATCACTGACAGGTCAGCAGACCTTGGGGTCCAAGTCATTTGTAATTATTACCACCAAATGGGGAAAAAAACATTTTAAACAATTTAATTTTGAAGGCTCATTTGGCTCATTTTTATAAAATTGCAGCACCATTAATATTAGCTGGATGCCAAAAGTATTGCATAAGGTGACCTTTCTTTCTGCTATTTTGGAAGGACACTTGGGTTATGTTGCTCCAACAGACTCAAACACACAGCACATGTCTTTGTTTACATTCATTTATTTATGCCCATATAATATACTCTAAACTGGCAGAAACAAAGGGCACAAGCGGAGACACACACACACACACACACACACACTGATGTGAGCAAATTACCTATATAAACCTGTTTAGGTGTATAAGTAAACACACAGAAATAACACAGCAAGGCAAAAAGGGTATATTTACCTGCATTTCATAAATGGAATACACTGGACCTCATTTTTTCCTCCTGTTTGGAGGGACCTGGACACAGTGTAGCTCTGTTTCCTGTTACAAGCACAAATGAATAAATGTTACCAAGTCAGCACCCCCACTCCCCCAAGGTGCTCATCCTTTGTTTTGAACCTGTGGTGCTGGGTAGCACTTATCTTGTCTCCAGTGCAAAAATGGACCCTTCAGTCTATTTTAATTCATTTGGATTCATTTAATATTTAAAATTGTCAGTGCTGATACTGGAAAAAAATTACTTTTGATTTCCATAGAGAATGTTTCTTAGTTTACAATGTGGTGATTTCATAAAAAACTGCACCTTCACTGATCTCTGTAGGCAAACTGCGACTTGGAGCTGGTGTCAGGTATGTGTAACTGGACCTCAGCGAATCACAGGAGCTTGACAAGCAAGCAACAACTATAGACCCGTTTATAATCCACAAGTGGGTTGTGTAGTTTCTCTCCCTTTTTCATCTTTGTTCACTCTAATGAGTCGTTCGGGTTGACTGGCTACCTTAGTGACGCTGCCTCCTGTCTGTTCAAGGTGCTTTGTAGGAAGACTGCCAACGTCACACAGTGCAAGCCGATCTGGCCTCTCAGTAATAATTGAAAGTATTTCCATCTAGCCAGTCTTTACAATTCAGTGGGACAAAGGCTTCAAAAATAGAAGCAAAGCTTTGGTAATCTTGTGGTCTACATTTGCCCTGGCTTGTGAAATACTGGACAGGAGCTAGAGCTAGCAGTTACTTGAAGCGATTGCTGCTCTGCAACATTGAATTTTTGTGCTAGCAGATAAAAAGGGAAGATATTTGAAGACTGAACATTATTAGATTATAACAGTTGTTCCTTTTCTTTGGAACTGATGAACAGCAGCTTATTTTTACGAGTTTTAGTTTTTGGACCAGTGATTTGACAGACTAGACATTTAACATTAGTCTGTTTGCTGCATTGGACCGGTTTGTCCGTCTCCTACGCACTTGTTGGATTAAATATATGTGCAGTGTATTTCTGTTCTGGACTGTTGCCTTGGACATGAACATTTTGCAGATATCTTTTTTTCCTCTGCATTTACAGTCTTTTTTTTCTCTTTTTCTTTTTATGGCAGACGCAAATTATTATTGTTAAGGAAGTGAAACAAAGTACCGCAACTCTGCTAACATACTTACTTTATCTGCTTTGATTAGAAAATCCCTGAACTTCTTCCCAGTGTGTGCGTCCTCACCCCTGTAATCCAAACAGTGACTTTTCAACAAATTCTAAAATGTGTGGCCTCCTTCAAACAAGTAACATCTAGTAAATGTCTAAAGTTAGAGCTATTGGACAGTGACACATAGTGTATATCTGCTTCTGTACACAGAGGATTTTAAATCAATCAGCATGTAATTGAAGTGCATTCTTTGTTTTTTTTAGGATTTTTTTTTTTTTTTTTTTTTACATGGTCTCCTATCCAGACCTTCCTATGGTTGGAAACATGTTTGAACATTTGACCGAGAGTTTACTGATCTACAGGGTTGAGATGGGTGTACTTCATGTTTCAGGAAGAAATGCTGGCTGTGTGTACATTTCTCATATATGCAAAATTACTTGAACTGAATCTTGTGTATGGAATTAGTTTTTTTTTTCTTTTGTTTTTTATGATAAAAGTAGTAATGTGGCCTTGAATTATTTTTCCCACTCATGCTATTGGCAGGCTGGTAATATAGCTGCATTTTAAAATGCTTACTCGGCTTGTGTGAAATGTCAGAGACTTAACTGGATCTGCTCAGGAATGTGACAAGTGACTGAGGTGTTATGTCCAGTGAAGATGGAGGCAAGGAGAGCGGAGCATGTTAGGTTGGAGTTTACAGGAAAAGGGTTTTTTGGGGGTTTTTTCTGCCTGTATTGATCTGTGGTAGCAGAAGGAAATTAAGCAGCATCCTGCAGTGTTGGCATGTTTAATTGCAGCATACTGTGTCAAGCTGCCGTGTCTAATTAAATGTATCATTTAATTGTTTCTTGCAGAGCCTGACCAATGTCTAGGAAGTAAATAAATCTGATATCTGTTGAATACATTTGGTGACACAATATGCAATATATCCAAAGCATAAAAAAACAAAAGACTATTAAAGTTGTGACATTCCACCATTGGGCAGTTGGATTAGCTTTTTTCTTTTTTTTTTAATCAATCTGTAATGTAAATGTGTACTTAAGAGAAGTCGTCATTAACACCAGAAATAATCTGAGCAAATAGAGTGAAATCAGAGCACAGCAGCCAAAAATGTTCCCGGCCTGAGGAGGTGAAGCTGCAGACAGAGGAGCAGAGGAGCAGGTTCAGTGATCAAAGCAGATTTGGACAAGATGATGAATTTTGACTGTGTTACTTTCACAATAATTATTTAAATGTGTCTTTCTTTTTGTAGCTCGGTCAATTTAAGATGTAGTCTGTGAGAATGTGTAGTTCAGTCTGTCTCACAGTGTGCACTCTGTGTTTGTACAGTATTTATTTTAATGTCACAAATTATCAAAATTAGTTTTTAACTTGTGTTAGTTATTTTGGTACATCTCCTCGTATTTATTAAATTTTTAGGGATTACATTAGATTGTGATCTCAAATACTTGTTTTGTCAAATCTTAATTAAAATTTGACAAATGAAATGAAAATGAACAACTTGAAGAAATTAACATCTTTGCTGTTACTGCTGTTGTTATGCAGGATGGGCCACAGTTACACAACTTGACTTGTGAATCCACAGGATGACACGTTTCCATGGGTGAATTTATTTTATCCATCCTACAGAACTTAACATCCTAGTTCTGTCTTGGCTACACTTACAAATCAGATGCAAATGAAAGTATACACAATAGGCCATTTGCAGTTCTGTATAATAATCACACATCACGTGTTTTCTTCTGTGCAACCCTGTCCAAGTGTTGTTGTAGAACAGCTCATGGGTATAAATAGTTACCATCTTGAGTGTGAAACTGTGTAGACTCGATCCAGTCTGGCATATTGAGGCATTGTTGGAGAACACAGAACAGATTGAATCAGCCATATTGGCAGTTAGCAGTCACCCTTACAGTGAAAAGAAGGACAAAAGATCAAAACCTCTGTAACCGCTATAGGTAGCATATTACCCACTGATACCTTGATTGTGCCGTCTTGTTAGATATGATGATGTTCAGTATTTACCTGATTTCCTTGCTTTAAATTTGACTGAGAACCAATTATCTGTCACAAAGTACCAACTGGAAGGAGCTAGCAAATCTCCACAAAAGCTACCACAGTGGATTCGAAATGATGCGGTCAAGGAGTGATTTCACTGTAGACCTTCAACTTTGATTCCAGGGGTCTAACAAAAGTAACACATCAACAGTTTGGGAATTAAAGACCTTTTGTGGTAGTCCATCCAAATTTACAAGCTCTAAAGTGGATTCATAATATAAGGATTCCTTTTAATGCAAATTCAATTTCTGCCTGAAAGTATGGAACCCATGGGCATGACCATTTGCTGAATTTGCTTTCTTGAGATTCTTTGCTGTTGTTTTTGTGGATTTTTTTTCACCCCTTATTTATGTCTGCAGTAAGTGTTGGGTTGAGTTAGGTTGATTCATTCCCACTTAACATTCCAAATGCCTTTAGCTGCACTCTAATGGGAATATTTACTAAGCTGCAACAAGGGGAAGACACTGAATTCGAGCTGACATTTTGAGTTGTTTTTAAACCATAAAATTCAAAAGAACATTACTGCAGACAGAGGAACAATCCAGTAGGCTTTATTTAATATATTGTTGGCTGCTGCAGTAATAATCCACTGTATTGGCCCTGCTGTGAGCAGTTAAAAATAAAATGCTGCTGAAGAAGGAGGTGGGGAAGAGTAACTCATATAAATTTGTTTAGACTTCCTTTTTATTACTTTTATTTTATCCTGTGCAGGGGTTGTTCACAGCCCTTGGCCCCATAAGTAAGTCTTTGTGCAGCTTTTTAATTTAAAACAGCAATGTTTTCTCTGCTTTCAGCTGTCTTGGAAAAAGAGCAAAAGGTATATTTTTCCACACCACATACGGTTTGTGCTCCATACCTGACTTTTCCAGATATGAATTCACTGGTGTCGTTTTCTTGAGTGCAATAGAGAATCACAAATATTATTATTTTGACACTATTTAATGTTTTCTTAGGCAGCCTGTATATATATATTTTTTGACAGAGCATAAAGTACAGTACCATTTCATAAATGATGAATGCTTTATGTGACTTGAAGGGATGTCGATGCTTTGTAGAAGCAGCATATCAACATTGTAGGTAAAAGCTTGTTATGGCATTTGTCTCCACTACTTGCAGAGTTTTGTGAACAAAGTGCAAGCAGAGGATTTTCTGGAATGTATCCTTTTAAGGTTTTAACATGAGTGTTTATATGCTGCAGCAATATTTTCCTTGATCCATTTGATCCTTCTATTTTTAGCAGTTAGCTCTGCCACTTCCAAGCTTTTCAAATATTTGCACTTTTTATTCAACATTTCAGAAATGCATTTGATTTAGTTCATTATGCAGTATGGACTGCATCATACATGTTGTCCTTTTAATATGGTCATTTCAGACACAGACACAGCCAAGATTATACATATAAGATAAATAAGCATAACTTAGATTCTAAGTTTGATTACATAACTGGTCTTCCTCAGGAGAATATGCTCTTGTGATTTCCTAAAGAGTCAAACAACTTAGCACTCTACTTGGAAATGTTGTCATAATAAAGCCTGGAGAAGTGTTGGAGTGCTTTTCAAACACTGTTTCCCAGAGCTGCTTTGAATTTTCATAGATTTCCGTTGGCCCGCTGTTGGTCTGTGTCATGTGTTCTTTTGCCCGGATAAAAAGCCAGCTGTGCAGAATGGTAATGTGACGTTACGAGGGCAGGTCAAGTCATCTTTGACTGAATGAGCTCTGCTGCTGAGTGAGCTGGGAAACAGGAAGACGGACTAACAGACCCAACAAGATGATCTTTTTAAGAATTTTCTTCTTGACTTGTGGTTGTCTTGTTTGATTCCTTGTGTGCCATATTCATATTCATTCCGTATTAGTAGTAAAGACTTTGTGCATCATAGCAGCTCTCTCAGGTTCATCCAAAGAAAAGGAGAAGGTGGAGCATTTAATGAGAGGGGGGGCAGGCCAAACAATGGCTCCTCTCAAGGTCGGCTCTCCCAGGTGTCTCCAGGTAGTCATTAAGGGCCATGGGAACCCGGGCCAGACCTGCCTGTCACACACAGCTCTTCCTCCCACAGAGATCAGTGTAACCTCTTTGTAACCACGCTGAGCTGTTATCTGAATGTTAGGAAGGATCCAGGTAAATGTTTGTTATTTTGCAGTGGAAGCTAAGCAGTAGTTGTTTTTCAGAAAATAACTGAGTGTTTTTGAGAGGCTTATTTATTCATTATTATTGTAGTGTTTTTTTTTGTTAGTGAAATAACATGTTCCATCAGGAATTTCATAAGAGTCTGAATATGATCGGCATGCTGAAATTTAAGGAAGCTCTTAAAACTAGTTTGAGGTCAAAGTATGGCATTTAGATGCTGTGTTTAACATCATTTTAAGCTGAAAAGCTTATTCATGATCCACAAACCTTTAGCTCCAGCTTTTGGAAAGCTTTGAATATTAAAAAAAAAGAACGAGAGAGGAAAAAAAAAACCAACCCACCCACACACCTTGAAAATGAGAGCTGATAAAAGCAGGTCAGGCATACTGCCTTACATCAGCTGGTTGAGGTGATAATGATCTGATCCTCAGCACTCAGCAGTGGTGCATTTTAGCTGCTTAGGCTATTTAACCAAGTGACTTTATCTTAACACTACAACCCACATAAAGCTCACAAGTTTTTTTTATACTTATGTTTTTTGATGTTTAGGCCAAAAGCAAGGATACATTCATCTGTTTTGTTTTTGTCTATTCTTTCATTTTTTAAAGATTAATTATTGTTATAAAATATTCATAAATGGTTTCTGGGAACTCAAAGTGGCTCTTCAAATATAAATTTACTTACAGAAGATAAACAAATACAACAAATAAAGAAGCTTAAACTAGTAAAAACAGTTTTCTTTTATTAATCAGTTATTTTATTAGTTGGATATAATTTTTATACATACCAGATTCTATAAGCAACATCTTTAAACTTCATGCAGATATTTGGCTGACCGTCTCAGACTTCCTATAGACTCACCACACATTTACTACAGTTGCACTACAGTTACAGACACTTGTTTCTGACCCAGGAGCAGGTTTGAAAAGTCGATTTTCTTAGTAAATGTGTATCATGCAATTGGTCCAGATTACACAAAACTCTGACTTTTTATATAACTGTGATCAAACGGTGTGTATGATTTCCACAAAACTCACTGCATGTCACTGGTATCAAATCATTTAAAGTCGCATTACTCTTTAGCCCACGGGGTTTATTCAATCAGCTTTGTGTGCGTTACCTAAGGGTTTGTGAGCAATCATTGCTGATGCTTAGTTCATCAGGGCACAATGAGCTTTTCTTAAATCAAGCTTCTTTGCTTTAAGAAAAGGTCAGAAGGTTTTTGTCTGGATAATAGCACAACCGTAGATGTATTTAAAGTTTGCTGAGAACGATGGAAATGCCTGTGTGCTCATCACCTCTTATGCATGTCCTCAGGGTCTCTTTCTGTCTCTGTGAAGATTTAGCCCATTTAATATTTGCCATAGTGCCAAAGTGCATGGAGATGAGGACAGTAATTAGTCAGCTTGCATACAAACTTTATTAAAAGCTGTTCCTTGCTAATGAGCAAAGTGTATAAGGGAATACTCGGGTCAGTTTGGTGCCATGTGCTCAGGTAAGTTTAGGAAAAGTTAACTTATTATGAACTCTGCTGGTCTCTCCTGTGGTACTTAAATTGTGACTGTCTATCCAATAATTTATACAGAGTGTCTCTATTACTGTGTGTAGAATTCAGCAGATTGTTTGTAATTCAGTTGTTTTTATTATTGTCAAAAGGACTTAAGTCATCTTCTCAAGTCTGTTATAATTAAATATGGAGGAGCCACATAAATAATTGTTTGTGTGTCTGTGTGTGCAGTGGGAGCTTCTGTGGTCCCTGATCCTCCTCCTTACCTTCTGTCTCCTGCTTGTCTGGTTCTACTTCTGGTGGGAGGCACATAATGACTACAGCGAGTTCAACTGGTGAGTACAAAAGTGCCCCTGTGTGTTGTCAGAGGCTGCCAGCATATAGTTTTGGCTGTAAACACATTCAACCCTTACTTGTTGGCTTGTTGTTTTTGTAAACAATCAGTTTAACCTGTTTTCTGCCAGAAGCCTCAATTATACTTCCAGCACCTTCAATCAGCTATGGTCCGCTCGGATCTGACTGACGTACATTTCACAATCAGTGAAAAGCAGTGAGCGCAAGGGTCTGTAGGGACATCTGCCTGCTTGTTTTTGTTTTTTGTTTGGGTTTTTTTGGGGTTTTTATTTATTTATTTTAGCATTTTGTGACTATGCAGTCTTGTCTGCGAATAATTTATTCTACAATGCACCAACTACACATGCACCAAAGGCCACAAACTTCAAAGAAGTCAAATAGGAACGACCACTCGACTCTTCAGCTGTCCGTGTCTGCAACGGAGTATAATCAAGGCATTATTAATCTGAACAGAGACCACCCAACCCTGTGCAGATTACACCATTACGTCACAGAGGTCCTCACCCATCAACTTCCTGTTTTGTACACCACTCAGTCCTGGGCCACATTTAATCGAACAAATGTATATTTGACAATATACATTTGTATTTGTTAACCCACTACTGTTTTTTGGGACAACCACTTACATCTTCTCACAGAGCAGACACTACGGTTTAATCCTAGACTAAAAGAAAAATTCAGTGAAGGCCTCCTGTGTTTATGGTTGAGGAATGGGTTTAATCAATGTCTGTGGAAACTGAGCCTTTTAAGATACTAAATGCAAGGCAATGTTAACTGATTAGCGACACTGATGTTTCCATTTTAGTGCAAAATCTCTAAAGAGTATGCAGACATCACATGATTTCAGATGAAAACTTTCCCCTCCCTCTCCTCTCTCTGTTCTCCTCTCAGGGATCTCTGCAACAATGTCACCTTTTCCTCTTATTATCATCCGTTGCTTCCATTACCTTTCCTCGTTTCTTCACCTCTGTAGTTTTCAGTGATCTCCCAGCTCTTTTTTCATTTAAGGCCCAGCTTTTGATTCACAATAAGTAACAAAGCTGGGCCTTAAAATGGGCCTAAAGGCCTCAGACTAGTTTTGGGTAGATTTTTTTTTATTATTTTTTCTCCACTCATGGTCCTTTGCAGTTTAACTGAAAGCAAATATCCCTAAAATGACCATCTTAGGTGCACAGCTCACCCATTTCCTGTTTAGATCGAGTTTGCGAGGGGCAGCCAGACAGTAGAAAGTTATATGAAAGGGAGCTAAAACGGGCTGTTCCAGACGGTGGTTGAACTGAGTGGCTGCACCAAACCCAGGGCAGGATAAATAAGAATTATTTTTGAGTCATGCAAAACAACCCTAGTAGTATCCAAGAATATATGGAGCTGTAGTAGACTACAATGCCCCCTGTTGACCTTTTCCTTTGGCTATGTTTGCCATCCTCTTTGGAGCTCTGCAGACAGTCCAGTTTTATCTGCTGTCTAAGTTGTGTGTATTTATCCACATTTACATCTCCAATAGACATTTGCCATCCCTCTTTATAGCAAATTTCCTTCTTTTTACCCTGCTTTTGTGGGATTTCCAGAGATGATCACAGCAATTGCCATCCCTGTCTTTATGACTGAGTGATTTAGCTGCAGGGAGTATCTCTGTCCATGTGTAGCATAAAAAGCATTCACAAAGGGCTGAGGAGCATCTGCACTAAGTGACCCTGCTGTGGCTCTATGCCACTAGAATCATGCACAAGACTTTGAATGTAAAGGACCTAGCTGTCATTTAAAAATGTGCACACCCACACCCAAAGAAATGCACAGAAACAAATACATTCAGGCACTTCGTCTTTTCTCTGCAGCTGTGGACCTGGTGTTACACCCAGTGTCACTCTTCAGAGGATTTAAACTCAGAGTAGCATGCGTATATTTTTATGTCTATATATAGCTATATGTAGTTGCATGTTATAGTAAAGCATCCCATAAAACAGAAGCCAGTCCTCAATAATTTGTCCAACCATCCATTAATAATGTTACATAATCTATTTTTGTCAGATTTTCCCTGTGGCACAGAAACAGTGTCTGTGGTCACTGTGCAGAGTCTGTGCATTATTGTTGCTAACACAAAGCTTGAGAGCACTTTATTGATGTCTGCCTGTCAATCAGAGACCTTTAGTAAACCAATAGTTTCCATTTTCAGCTTTCTACATCAATGTCATGTTTCAACTGTAGATTGCATCATTTTGTCTCTTTGTACAAGTCTGCTTCTTTGTGGACTTCTGCAGCTAATCTAACATAATGTTGTTGGTAGTTTGTCAGTCATGTTTGTTTTGTAAGAAAGAAAAACGGCCGATAATAGGTGGGAGAAAATAGGGACACATATATACACTGACACTCTATTCTCACAAGCCTTCACACCCTTTTTTTATTAGGTGTGATGAAGACAAGAAATGTTGTTATCCTTGTTTCTGCAGGTTCCTGTACAACCGCTCTGGGGAGTGGAGTGATGGCACTGTTCCCATCCTAGCCACCACCGCTGCTGGCTTCACCTATATTGCTTTTCTAATTGTGAGTCACATATCGTTGAAGAGATTTTAAAATTGTCTTCATGTGTTGCCAGATATGGTAACCACTTACATAACAACGATTAGCAAGTTGAGATCTGTAAGGCAGCAGGCTTGTTCTGAACCTTGTTCTTGTTTCTTTCTGTCTTTCTCTTCAGGTTTTAGCACTTTGCCACGTTGCACTTGGGCAGCAGTTAAATTTGCACTGGCTTCATAAGGTAACATGCCAAATGTGAAGCTGAGCAACTGTTAATGTGTCTGTGTGTGGTTTGTGAAAAATGGGTGGTGGGAGGGGGGCGGGCGAGTTTTACATATGTATTTTTAACTCTGTTATGTGTTTACTTAGTGTTTGTGTGTGTCGCTGTGTCCAATCGTTGCTGATCAGCTGAACTTCCCAACTTATAGTTTGGAGTTGTCCCAGCAGAGTTGCAAAATCCCAGAAAACAAGCTGTTCAGAAATGCTGTCAGCAAATCAAATACAGTTACCAAACACTGTTTGAGATGTGAAAGAGCTGCGAGCTACTCTGGGTTATTCTGGTGCATATGTGTGTCTAAACAAACAACCTCTTTTGGTGTCTCTCCCTCTTTCTCCACACAGATAGGAGTTACTGCTGCCTTGCTCACCACCATCATTGGGGTCATATCTGTCAATCAAACATGGGCGCAAGAGTGGGATGTCATCCCCATCTCCCTGCAGGTCAGCAGACTTAAATCACCCTAAACTACTTGTGATGGGTAGACATCACAGCTGGTGCTTAGGTTCCGTACTAAAGTGAGTGTTGTGATCCACAGGCGAGAGGCACAGTGTTATTTTCACACAACAACCAACACTTTGACCAGAGGTTGTCGGCCTTGATATAATAATGGCTCAGTAATGGAGCTATAATCAGTTTTCTTTCACAGAGACAGCCAGGGTGGACTGAAGTGTCTCTCCTTTGTAGTGCTGTGGAGGTTTGCACATGCCCATTTAAACTGGTGTAATTCCTACACTACACATCAGTGTCTACAACAATCGGTCCATCTTGTACATCCATATACAGCTTTTTTTTTTTCTTTTTTTTTTTAATGTCCCTTTAAAATAATCGTTGTGTGCCTGCTGTAGCAGTTGATACTCTGCTGCTTGCCATTTGGAGGAATATGTAATCATGTAAACTGTCTATGCGGTACTACAGCAACTGCAGTGTCTCTAAAATTAAATTACATCAGAGAAGTTTAAATAACCTTATAGTTAGTGTGTCCGTTTGGGATTGTTGCACCACCAGAAATGTGTGATTGAAGTGGACACATGATTTCACTCCAACTGTGGCCATTAAAATTAAATGCCATTACAAATTACAGCTATTATCTCTAAATAGTGTTGCCAGTGCTTCAACTCCAGATAATATCTGTAATTCCATGTCTCTCTGTCTTCTTTGTCTTTGTTTCTCTCCTCCTCTACTCAATCGTTAACTCTCTCTAACCTTTTCTGTCTACATACCCCCGCATTCATTTCTGTTTCACACCTCTGTTCAGGCTACAGGCCCGTTCCTGCACATCGGGGCTCTCGCCGCAGTCACGGCACTATCTTGGATTGTGGCTGGACAGGTCACCCGTGCAGAAAAAATGAGTATGTGTGCTTCTGTAACACAACATTCAAGTCCATTCTTACCTGACGTTACCATCAGCCACAGATCAAACACACACATACACAGGAGGAGTTGTGAATGATTAACACTATGTAGACAAGAGGCCAAGACCTCCACCCAGGGTGTCCAAGATAACGAACATTCCTCCGGTCTCATGTGATGTTTTCCACCCAGGACATTTTGAATTGTTTGTCCTTGATTTCAGGACTCTTTGTGGGGATCGTTAGCTCTGAATGTGTGCTCTGTCCTCACTCTCACTGCCACTGGTGTCTGTAAAGCAGACACCTAAAAAGAACTTGAAAGTCTTTGTGATTTATGATTTTGAGATTTTGAACAAGGGGGAGCCACAGTGTTGGCTACCAAAAAACTGATGCATTAATGGTATATCATTAAGTGCTAATTACTTACAAGTTATTGTTTTTTCAAAGATAAATGTGTCTTTAGTGATAAAACCTGATACATCTAAATGATCATTGCTCAAGAGAATTTGCCCTTGTCTCTTTGAAAGATGGAAAATAACTTGCCTGACTGTTTAGTTGTTGGCTTCATTTTTTATGTTTATGTTTGAGGTTTTTTTTTTTTTTTATATATACTTGATGAGGTGAAAAGGTCTTGGCAAAATTTATCTTATTCAGTGCAGAACAGCAACTGAATATCAAAGAGGGTATGAGTGTGTGTGCGAGTGAGAGGGTGGATGAGGGTTGTGTGAGTCTCCTGTGTGTAACAAGAGTTGGCTACTGAACCCCGCCCCGGAGCTGACCTTGAAACAAATACATTCCTGTGTGTGGGTGCCCACTTTGAGCCATCATTACACACTCATACAGAGTTGGACACAGGGTAATCTCTATGGCCCCGATGGATGTGTTGTTGGCCACTGTGTAGTTTTAAGCACTGCTGAACATTCAGATATTTACTGCCTTTGCACAGGTAACTGATTTTGGCACACTCCTAGCACCTAGCATCTTTCACAAACTGTGTATAATGAGCTGTTTGGTGAGCTTTGGAGGTGCTGAATGGTAGATTTTGTGTTACCCATTTCCCCAGTTCCAGTTATTATGCTATGCTCCTATTGGAGTGTTCTTACAGTAGTCATCATAAAAGCAAATTTCCCCAAAGTCAAACTAGACTTCATTATATCACAGCTAACAACTGTAACTATGTTGATGCTGCATATCTTCTTCCAGTGTTCCAGGTGGTGGTGGTTTTGCTGTATGTCAGTGTGTTACTAGCACTCTACGTGGTGCCCCTACATATCACCTCTCCCTGCATCATGGACCCAGCCACCCTCAAACCACGCCCTGCTGTTATTGGCCATCAAGGAGCCCCTATGGTGAGTCAGCTGATGCCCAGCTTCCATTCTGAATGAGAATTTAAAACGAAATAAATAAATAAATTGATGTACATGTTCGTACAGTAACATACAGAGTCCAGATATTGGCTTAGCAGCAAGGCTCCCAGAGTCCCAGGAAAAATTGTGCTGCTTTATATTGTTATTTTTTTTATATTAGTCCCTTGTTTTGTTTTTCTCACTTTTCTGAATGAAAAACAAAAGGACTGTGTCAGCATATTAACTTGTGTGCAACTGAAAAATAGAAAAACTATGTGAGCTGGGAGCGCTCCATACCTACATGTTCTTCTGGACTGCGGTGTAACCCAGCCAAAGACAAAGTGTTGTTTGTAGTTTTTTTTTTTTAAGCACCAGTTAGACTCTTACTTGGAGCTGGAATGGTTAGCCACATTAACATATGATCTGTAAGCAAAGTGCATTTTTGCATGATTGGTTTATGTGCTTGGGTTAATGCCATTGCTTCTTAACATCACCTGCAGACAAATTTAAGCCCTTGGCAAAACGTACTGTTGAGTATTACACAACTGTTAGAAGGAACGAGAAGATGGTTGTTCAGAACAGTTAGTCACGCACACGCTCAAAAACACACCCAGATTTTTGTGCTATTTGTGCAAGGCAATTGATTCTCACTGTGGAATCTAAATTTAGGAGTGGCTGTGGAAGGCTGTGAGACTCCCACTGGGAAACAGTGATCACATCACTGGACTCTTTGTCCCAGAATCACTCTGTATTGATTATAGCATCATTCCTTTCCTGTGGTTCCCAGGCAAGTAGCTTTACTGACAGGCTTTCATAGGATGATACTATTCTAGTAAGTGATGGTATGGTATTGATCATACCCTCGACCAGAAGAGTTAAAGGGCAAGCTGCAGCTGTGACTTTTTTCATTACACACAATCCTTTGTGTTCAGAGGGCAGAGTGTGTATTATTTTGTGAACAGGACAGAGTGTGAAAGCTTTATAAATACATGTAAAAACGTTTTCTCTGTGTCATTTTCTTATCAAGAGATGTAGCTCCAACTTCAGAAAAGTCAGAAGTTAGGTCATTGTTACGGGGCTATATGTTAAAATAAATAAAAAATTTCTGTGCTTGTCCTTTACTGTGAGTGTGTTTGTAGCTTGCTCCAGAGAACACAATTTGGTCCTTCCAGCGAGCGCTGCAGATGAACGTCACTGGGTTGGAGGCTGACGTGGCTATCAGGTACGCACATACAATCAATACAAGAGAATGATAAAGCAAAGCAAATAAAAGGTTTAGTACCCCCCCCCAACACACACACACACACACTGGGTTTCATAGATTATCACAATCACTGGCTTTTCAAAAATTTCTCAATCAGTTCAGGACTAACGTCACACAGGACCACGTATCACATTTAGACCTGCTTGGGATTTTGTTTTTTGTTTTTTGTTTTATTATTATTGTGTACTCCAAATACCAAAGGGACAATCTTAGGCATTATGCATTGAACATACCGCTGTTAAGTATAGTAGCAGTCCGTAGTTATCAATTCCTGCATGATTTTACCAACATAATGAAGACGGGCTGAGCTCAGAGAGGCACACTTGGAGGAAGGCAGGAAATTGGGTGGGTGGATACTCCAGTGGCCGTGCTATATGATGAATAGTGGGTGCCCATGTCTACTCATGCATGTACGGCTATGGAGGATGAGTGATTGTGTGGAGGTGGAGAGTGATGCCGGCCACAAAGTGTGTGTTTGTGTTTTAGAGCCACATTTCATAGTGCAGAGTGTTTTAAGACCGTCAGTGCATCCTAATTTGATTAGATGTTTTTGAAGCAATCGTGTGTGTGTGTGTGTGTGTGTGTGTGTGTGTGTGTGTGTGTGGTCCTGAGAGAGGTGAATGGGTGTGTGATGTTCAGGCTGCTGACAGGTGGGCTCCTAACGGTGCTGAGTAATTAGACCTGATGACAGCCAGATCCACAAAGAGACTCCACTCCTGAAGCAGACTGGAGACAAATGCTCATGTGTGCACGCATTCATACTATAGAACATGATTTTTATTTATTTCTTTTCCCCACACATGATGATGCTGTTTTGGAAACTAACAGTTCAAACACAGACAAACACCCACCTATATGTGTTAGCAGAATATTTGTTAGTCAAATGCTTAGTTTGTTTTTCCGATTAGTATTTGAACGACAAATACAGAGAATGGAAGGGCTTTTTCCTTTTGTCTTTTCTTGGAAATGATCTTGATATGAGCTCAGGTTTTTTTTTTTTTTAATTCACATATTGGTCAGCAGCAGCATTTTCCTTTTTTGGCACGATTTCAGCTCTTATCTCTTCTCTGCTATTTTCGGAACCTTCATCTCTCTCGTACACATCAGCTGCAAATATTAATTACTTCTTAATTCTTTTGTTTGCTAGCATGGATGGTGTTCCTTTCCTGATGCGTGACTTTACCCTGCGAAGGACCACAGACGTAGAGAAGGTTTTTCCAGATAGACAGATGGACGAAGCCTCACTTTTCAATTGGACGGATCTGCAGCAGCTCAACGCTGGACGTTGGTTCCTCAAGGTAGTTCTTGGTTTCTAATAAGGACTAAATCTGTGAATTTATTTGAAAGTAGTCTTAGCTTTAGCGTGCCGGGATGCACTGATGTGCAACAAAAGCCATTATCCCAGTGAGCCATAAATGCTATACGGCATCGCACATTGATCATTCTAGAGATGGACCGATCCGATATTACGTATCGGTATCGGTCCGATACTGACCTAAATTACTGGATCGGATATCGGAGAAAAATAAAAAATGTAATCCGATCCATTAAATATCATGAAAGCACCTCACAAAACTTGCAACACGCCGTAACTCACCTCAGAACGTTAGCACGTCGGAGCAGTATGCATCACGTGATAGAGCGGCTGTGGCATGCGGGACCTGTCAGTGGTCTGGATAGCATTTGGAGCTTCGCTAGCAACCTGGCATTTCATCTCCGACAAAGTTATCCCCGAGAGAAGTAAAGCAAGTGTGTAAGTCTATCTCTGAATGTTTGTAAAGCATTCCTGCGTTAAGCTTACCAAACGATATATGGAGCGACTGCCTCTTCTGGCTGCTACTTCAATCATGAAACTGCTTAACGATCAGCTGATCAGCTTTTCTGTCGCGAGTCCGTCTCTCTGGTTTGTTTTTGGCCCACTTTGCACCAGAAAGAGGAAACCAGCGGCTGAACAACAGCAGCACGTTTAAGCTTGATCAGCTGTTGTTAGAATGTATTTAATATTACTTTCTACTCGAGGATCTTTTTCTACGTAGCTGACGGCTGGTAACTGTGCAGGGGCGGATCTAGCAAAGTTTAGCCAGGGGGGCCGATAGGGCATTAACAGGGAAAAGGGGGCACAAAGACATACTTTTCTTTCTTATTTTCATTTAAAATGTCTAGCTTTTAATAAATAATTATCCGAATCTTACACCCAAAGTTTTAATTTGATGTAAAATGAATAGAAGTCAATTACTGTATATAGTGACTATTAAGTCTAATATATATATACCCTAGTAAGCTATAGTACTTTTTCCTTTGGGAAGGTACCATCTGTGCAGTCTGCAATTTTGTTGAAGAAAGATGTTGAATCTATTTAATATTTCTTGAAAAATAATTGATTTCTGTGCATTTTTTTTCCACACTGCATCAAATTAAGGTTGATTACGTTGATTAAGCATCATGAGGTGGAGTGTGAGGGGTGGTTCCCTATTTTTTATTTATTTATTTATTTTTGTTGTTGCTGGGAGTTGGAACCCTATTAGTTAGGTTGCTTAATATTTACGCTAAGTACTCTTTAAAATACCAGAATAGGGAGGATGGTGTAGGTTTAAGTTTATTAGATTGATCAGTATTGCTGAACTATGAAATTTTTTTTTTTTTGCATATAGGTATAACAGAATAGCTTTAGTGTAGTTGTTGTTTTAAACTTGAGTATGAACTTATACAAAATGCAGCAAGATATTTAAAAAAACAGTTTTGTTGATTAAAAAACACTATATCGGATTCATATCGGTATCGGCAGATATCCAAATTTATGATATCGGTATCGGACATAAAAAAGTGGTATCGTGCCATCTCTAGATCATTCATGATGTCGTTGGCTTTCATCAAAATGTTAACACTCACCAAAGCTTTACTGGGAGCTGCGGTGCGATGAGTGCCATGTTTCACTGTCATCCTCGTACATGAAACAGCCGTCACTCGAGGACTGCTTTTTCATTAATCTGTCCATGTCTAAAAGTGCAGGTTTGTTGCTTTAAAATGTTTCCTTCTTTAGCTTAGCTCTTATGAGGTGAGACCATGATGTGCAAAGACTGAGATGTGGCTGTCTGTATTTGTTTGAATCTTCATTACTTTCCCGTCTTGTGTTTACACTGCATGTGTGCACACTGTGTGGATAGATATTGCATTTCTAAGAAAAGCCGTACCACCACTCCATGTAATTTCAACAATGATTTTTCATCACCTAATCTGTAGTGTATATGTATTCTCCAATATATAAAAGGCAGAAATGAAGTGTTTTCTAGTCAAAAAAAGTGAAATGGCATCTTATCATAGATTAAAAGAATCTTCTCAGGATCTTCTCCAAAGGGAGTAAGCAGTGTAGCGAGAAATGTGGCGTCCTCCAACGATGTACTGAATGATCTTTTGAGTTTTTATGTTGATAAAAGTGTTATAAAGCTGTATTGTAACCTGTATTTTTCTTTCATTTAAACTGTAAACCTGATGATCACTTTTTTTTTTCTTCCTTTTTTTGTGTGTGTGATGTTTCAGGATGACCCCTTCTGGACCGTGAACACGCTGCTTCAACGTGAGAAGGAACGGATCGCCAACCAGACCGTGTGCAGCCTGGAGCAGCTTCTAGAACTAGCCTCATATCACAACAGCACGGTGGTTTTCAGGCTGCGTAGACCTCCTCCCAAGCACCCCTGCTACGACAGCTGGATCAACGATACACTACAAGCTGTGCAGCAATCTGGGGTTCCTCAAAGCCTGGTAGTTATATAGGGATTAAATGGCAGTGTGTGTTTGCTCTTTTTCACTGCGTGATGTCTGGTGTTTCTTTGTTTGCATGCTACATGCAAAACGAATGAGTTCAAATGCAAATCCTATAAAAATAGTTGTGTTGGTGATAGAGTTTCAAAGCTGTAACTGTTTGACGTACTGTGCCGTGTCCAGGTGATGTGGACGCCTGATGACAATAGAGCCCAGGTGAGACAGCTAGCACCTGATCTGATCCAGACCTCAGTGGTGAAACGGAGCCCTCAAGTTCTGGAGCAGTCCGGCATCAGCAGCCTGCTGCTCAGATACAACCAAGTCAGTAGAGAGGAAATCAGGTAGGAAGACACACAGCCCTGATGTTGTGTTATCAGTCTGCAGCTTCAGCACAAAGATTTATAAGTGCCTGAATGTTTTCCTTTTTTTTTTTTTTTTTTTTTTTTTTTTCTCCCCCTTTTTTCCCAGGAACTTTTCCGAGGCCCACATCAATCTCACCCTCTACACAGTCAACGAGCCCTGGCTGTACTCGGTGCTCTGGTGCAGCGGGGTGTCATCAGTCTCCTCAGAGGCCCCGCATGTCCTCCTAAAGGTGCCTTACCCCATCTGGTTAATGGTAAGGACTCATCACACACAGTAGTTTTATATAAGTCTTTTGGGTTCACATTTTGCTTTTAAGTTAATTGTTTTGGGGGGGGTGTCTGATCTTCTATTTGAATGATTTCCTTTTCCCCCCCCACTTGCTCCTTTACTGCATTGAGATTTTTTCAGACCTTTTCTGCTCTCCAAATCTTGTTGCAGACGTGTCTTAAAATATGTGTATTCAGCAGGTGTTTTATTAATTTATAGAAAATCAAAGAGAATGACACATCCCATTTATAAACTGTAAGTTTGAGCCTCTTCTTCCAACCAGCAGGCATCATGTAGATCTCTTACTGTTTAAAATTCTTACTTTTACTCATGTCTGATTGCTGAGGTTTCTCTCTAATATTGAAGGCTCTTTACCTGTTTTTAATTGGTGCCAAACAAATAAAAAATTAAATAAAATTGTATTCAGAGACTCAGTTATAGCAATCACTGATTAGCTTGGCTCTATCCTGCTTCAACCAGTGGTCCTTAAGATGCTACTACAACTCGAGTGGAGCCCACCTGTATCTTAATTTAATTTGGACCTAATTAAGGGAGCTACTAGATACATGCTTATTGTAAAGGCTGCGAGGGCCCTCTTTAACCTCCCTCTCCTTCAGCTTCATCCTCTCTTTGACTAAATTAGATTTTACTGATTGATATCAAAAGGAGAGCCTAGCTTTGAACTGAACTCTTGTTTGCTGTAGTGTCATTCTTTTCTAGTTCAGTCTTCCTGTTGAAACTTCTCAACATGGGCAGCCTCTCTGCTATCCTTCCACTCGCCCTCATATGTGCAGCGCGCCAAACCGCTCCCCCCATCTGTGGCACCATACGGGAACTCTGCATGACAACATGTGGACATGACCTCCAGCTCACTGCTACGGCTCAGGGACAGTTTAGGCTTTCGTAGCATCTGCGGCGCTGTCTGTTAAACCCAACTGTGAAAAATATCCTCTCAAATATGCTATGAGTTGTCATTAAGACCAACAGAAGGTAATGGGGAAGGAAGTAGAGATTTGCATTTATGTTTGTAGTAAATGATAATGTTGACAGTGTCAGTGTTTGTTTAAAAAAACTGTTATTTTAGTGGGTTTATTCAGAAAAAAACAGTTCAGCACAATTCAGCTGAAATTAACTGTATTCTTTGGCATATAGCGCCACCCTGTGATGGATCCTGCTGTAAATGACTTCAAGACAAAACTCAGATCTATCGTGTGTGTGTGTGTGTGTGTGTGTGTGTGTGTGTGTTTCCAGAGACCAAATGTGTACTGCCTGGCGTGGGTGTCTGCAGACCTCATCTCCTTCGCTGTAGTCATAGGCATATTCATTTTCCAAAAGTAAGTACACACACAGCAGTGAGATCATTAAAGCGAGCTCTTACACAACAGCTAATGTTCCTCTATTTTTCTGCAGGTGTGTTATTCCTCTTTCACACTTAAATACACTCATTACTGCTAATTGACAAACACATTTACTCAGTAGACATCTCCCTGTCTGGAACACATCAGCAGCTCCTACATAATGATGCTGTTTTTTAATCAAATGAGAATCTCTTTAAAACCCATTTTGTTTTGTGGCATTATAAGCAGTCATGTGTATTTCTGTTGTGTCCCAGGCTGGAGAAGGGTGAATGTTTTTATATAAACGTGTTTTCTCTTTGCTAAGCCCTTCACACTCCCTGCCCTGCGTTTCTGCTGTGTTATAAGTGCTGTTTGTTTGTTTCTCTGATGACCCCAGAGACAGATGGCCTGTCCTCCTGTCATCACTGGCACCAAGGGCATTGATTTATTTATTAATCTGTTCCACAATAAGGGTTCAAAATGAGTCTGCTCTGATTATTGGAGCTATTTAATAGCTTCTGCTGGCTTCTAAACTGATCTCTTGTCTCCCGCCTTCTTTTGTCCTTTTTTTCTCTTTCCGCCTCTTCCTCGTCCTTTCTCCTCTGCCTGACCTGCATGCTCTTCTTCCTCCTCCTCCTGCTGCATTCTGGCATCTTCTCTCAGCTATCACATGATCAGGTAACTGGGTCGCCTCTCCTGACCCAAAGTCTTCTCTCCTTTCACCACCTTTCTAC
The DNA here is from genome assembly GCF_963969265.1 of Rhamphochromis sp. 'chilingali'. NCBI lineage: Eukaryota > Metazoa > Chordata > Actinopteri > Cichliformes > Cichlidae > Rhamphochromis > Rhamphochromis sp. 'chilingali'. The sequence continues at coordinate 23,298,169 of NC_137935.1, read as the reverse complement.
CTTTCATAATCTTTACCCATCATTCCTTTGTTTGATGCATCGTTGATTTCCTCTTTTTTTTTTTCTTTTTTTTTCTGCTGTTACTATATCATCCATCTCATCCAGATTTTTTCTCTCCACCTTAGTTCCACTTCCTATATTTATTCTCACCTTCTTCTCTGTCTCACCTGAATGGATGTATTGCACTGCTGCTGTGCTTTCCTCTATGACAGCGACGACTTCTCATCCTCATTCTCCTCTGCTAAACAAATGAAATGTAATCTACCCACACAGCACAAAAAATAGTCCACAGTGAGAGTTTAAATGTCTCATCAGTCTTAATAAGTTAACGACTAAATGTCCAAAATGAATTGGAGCTCTCGATTCATCCAGGAAAGGCCTCAGGATTGGCTTTCTGAATCCTGGCTTGTTTGTGTCTCTAAATGCTTCTGTGCATTAGTCACAGTTCATTGTGACTAATGCTTCCAAGTTAATTGAATTGAAATCGGGGCTGTTTTCATTAAAACGAGGATGAAGTTGTGGCAGGCAGGAAATGAAATCAGTGGCCTGTCAGCAACGATAATCTAGCAAAGACAAAACAGTGATAAACCACTTGTATAAGAAAATAGTTGATATGTTTTTAATTGTTAACGAAACATTGTTTTTTTTTTTTCTATGAGTGACAGTATATTTTAAGAGAACAGTAGAGCGGTGAATATTGACTCATTAATTAAATGATCATTTTGCCAGCAAAATGCACATCTTTAATGAAATACGTTCAAGTGTTTCCAAAGATAAAGGAGTGATGCTTTTACCTTATTACTTACAATTAAACCCGATCAGTACCTATACATACATATATACACACTATGAGAAGTCTGTTTTTTGTTCGTTTGTTTTTTTTCCTCCAAATTGAACGCCATACTTCATACACTTGACCGATATCGGTTGGATGTTGCATCATAGCATGTGAAGTATCAAACAAACAATTCCTGAACATAATTTGTTCCAATCTGTACATTTTAACAGAGTGAGGCATGCACACAGACCAGGTTGCTTATTACAATTTGAAATGTCCAGGCTGTAATCCAGTGCAGCTGTCTTTAGGGTGTCCTTGTGTCTCGTGGTGATTTCTGATGCAGCCTGTGCAAACACTGCAGGTATCGGATGAGCGGTATGCGCAGCTACAACCCTGAACAGATCATGCTGAATGCTGCGGTCAGGAGGTCCAGTGGAGACATCAACGTCATGAAGGAGAAACTTATTTTCTCTGGTAAGGCCCGTGCAGTGAAATAAAGAAAAATTGAATTATTTACCAGTCTTTATTTATTTATTTATTTTTCATTAATTTGGGCTCTTGAACCTCCATAACCTGTTTTTTAGACTTCAGGTGCCCAAATAGCATGCCAGTCCATCCCAGCATGCATCTGAGTGTCTGTAAATCTTCTTGGTCCTCCTCTTCCTCTCTTCCATGTTGAAGGTCAGCCCCAGTAACAGCCTCCCTCCTACATCCTCCGTGTGATGTTCAGCACCTTTTCATCCTTCACAAGCAGTGACTTCTTCCTTTGTTCCCTTCATCCGTTGCATCCCTTGTTACCTTCCACCTCTCTGCCTACTTTGCCATTTTTCCCCATCATCATACCTGCATCCATCCATCCCTTCACACATCTGTCCTCCCCCAAAATCCTGCCAGGGGAAAATCATGTCCCAGTCTGTGTAGACAGCCCTTGGTACTGGAGGTCAAAGGTGAGTGATGTAAGTGCCAGCTGTTTGTGGTTCTTTATCATTTTTCCAATCCTTCAGTGTTGTTAACCTGCTGGGGAAAGATGTTTGTGTAAATGAGAAGAGGTCAGAAAGAGCTGGAAATGTATCATTGAAACAAGTTGTTTTGTTTCTTGTCCTTTGGCGCCCTCCAGAGGTGAGGAACGGAGTTGGCAGTGCCGAGGAGCTCTATGGAGACAGCTACGACTACTACGCCAATCAGGGCATCAGCCAGTGATCTCGCCTCACAGGATGAAAACAACACTACTCGGCGATCCCGTCATTCCAGTTTATCAGTGTAAAAGTGTCTCTCTGCCTCTGCTGCCCCGATTAACCGGCAGACTGCAGTATCCTTGTGTATACTCTGTAAATAGTACTATTTTTCCTCCCCCTCACACATACTGTACAATTTCAAAGAGCACTTTGTACTGATTGAATTTTGTCTCCTCCTCCTCTCACTTCCAAATGTTCCTCTGAGTTCCCATGGCCTGTTTCTTTACAAAGATCAACTTTCTTTATTTCTTTTGAGCTAATTTTCCAAAGCAGTTCATTCTTTTAAGCGCCATCAGATATTCTTCAGATGAATTTTATTTTTTATTGTGGCTTTGTCGCAGCATGGGGCTAATAGCTTACAGCCCATTGTATCCTGCCTCCTGGCAGCACTATGCTGTAGTTTATAGTAAACTTACCAACAGTAATATTTATATTTAAATAGAAAAGAAAAAAAAATTCAGAAGCTGTTTACAGAAGTCCTGCCTTCTCCTCCAGGTGACAAACTCACATGGTGTATGTAAGAGAATTATTTTGATAGAGGCTCAGAGCCCTGCTGTCCTACCAATGCATGTAACTCTAAGTATCCCTTCTACTGACTCATGTGAGCTGTGCTCCCAGTACACCTGGTTTAAATGGTCCGGGGGGGGGGGGAGACTTGTGCTCCTGTTTTTATGGTAAATGGTGAATGTACATTTTTAATGTGTATTATGTGTTTTCTGACTGGGTATATAAATGTGTGCAGTGCTGAGTGTGTAATTGTATGTAAAAGGTGATTAATGCGTGAGATGCTCTAGCCCACAAAGGCATCTGAACTTACGTGACAGTTTAGCAATAGTCTGGTCCTATTAGATTTCACTTCCTGTACAGCCTTTGAGTTCAAGTACAGCAGTCAAGTCTTGTGGTATTTCAGTGCAGACGAACAAAATGCATCTAAAGCTTGGTTGCTGTTGTGAAACTGACCGCTGTGAGGTAGATGAAGTGGGCACCAAATGTGAAAATGAAGCTGCAAGTTAATCTAAGGGATACGACTGGTATCAGAACAGGTCAAGAGATGATTACCTTTTTGTGTTTTCTTATGTTGGGTATTACTGTGCCTCAGAAGCAAATGTTATAAACTCTAAATTAAAGTCTTAAGGAATGAAATAAAACAAAGTGTTTTGGGTTATATTTCCCTTTTCTCTTGCACAGCTTTTGAAATCATGTTTGTCTGGATAAGTGTAAAGCGTGTAGGTTCAATAATTCTCAGAAGGGTGCAGTGTCCTCATTAAGATCTTAAAAAGGGTTATTTAAGTTATCTGGTAAAGGTCACTTGGCAGAAGTGAAACTGTTATTTTGAGTAACTCATGTATGTCAGAGCTTAAATGTATTTATGTTAATGGGAGGTATTACAGCTTCACTCATCTACTCTCTGAACTTCTCCGCCTTCTATTAGAGGCCTCAGATAAAATTTAGATGAGTACATGAGCTTCATCTGCATCACCCCACCTCAGTACCCGACAGTCATAAATACAAAACTGAAAAAAGTTTGACTTTGCAAAAGGAAAGGACAGTGAAGAAGACAGAAACTCATTTTTAATAGGTCAAAAAGCAGACTGTTGACATTTTCAGGCAAATACACTTAAACTTGGTGAAAGTTGCAATATAAAAATAGATCCTGGTATTATTCCTGTTAGGAATTGAAATGATTCATACAGTATCTTTACTGGAGGCTCTAACACATCAAAATGTGAAATACAAAAGCAGGTGTGAATACACCTATTTATGAATTACAACAGGGGGGGAAAAACAGTTTGCGATACTTCAAAGGAATGTGGGCACACTGAATTCTTGGTCGAAATAAAGTAAAACTATCAGAGCGGCTTTTCTGTTTGTTTTCCAGAGATGAACTTCCAAATTGGATATACACCAAAAATTTCTTGTATCTCGTTCAAACACGTTCTTAAATATCCAAATGTGACAGGAACACATTTCTCAGCATCAAACACACAAGGCACCGATGAGTGACGCTTTGGTCATCCTCATCTTGAACTACAGCAGCAAAAGCAGTCCGTCCTCCCAAATATTTAAATAAAGCAGCGCTATTGCACAAAAAAGTCTCATTGGTCAACATGTGGAGTCCTTAAAGTGCAACACTGAGCACGTTTCCTCAGTCCCTTTTAAAGGCAAATAACCTTATGTGGATTTTTCTCACGATGCTAATGATTTACAGTACTGTAAAAAAACAAAAAAAAAAAAAAAAACGAAGGCTTTCCACAGCACGTACCTTCATCTGTTGACTGAACTCTGCACCTCACAGTTACACTACATTTGAGTGTTTTAAAAGCATATGGACACATTTTAACTGGTCTCACTTAGTTGCTGTGACTTCTACAAAATTATGAACAGGACGAAGGCCTCTGAGGGAGCAGGTCAAACAATGTAGCAGCTCCTTTGAAAGGCATGTCCATAATTAAGAACTCAAATTAAAGGTCAATTAAACACCTACACGCATTGTCTCTCTCACACGAACACAATCAGACCCACACAATTTACACATAAATAAATAAATAGCTAGAGCAGTACTGGCTAGTCTTGATGTTTTCGAAAGGTGTGGCTGTTCCCTGAACACAAGTTAAGTATCTGATGCCACTAAGCCTCGACTGCTGAAGCTGAACGGTGCAGCAGATACGTGACAGAGACACTGTCTTACTGCAAGTTTGCGCACAACAAAAGCAGCTGTTACTCAGAATGTGAAACCAGACGGTTCACCTCTGATGTTACAAGTCGCTGTAGAGGAATGTTGTTTCAGTACACCGTCTGCTTTCTTTGATGTCCACTCGATTTCCACAACCGAGCAGAAGGACCGCTGTGCATCGTAAGCTTTTTGGTGACGGGTTTATTGTGTGTGTGTTTATTTTCCCTCCCATCAGCAGATGTTAAAGAAGCGCATTAAAGAAGCATGAAATACTAATAAAACACTGGAACAGAGATTAGCTGAAGTTCGTCTTGCGCAGATTTTTGTTGGGTATTTCTATGGCACTGACTTGTAAAGGCCAGGAGCCGCTCATGATGCCGGCCTGTATGGCCACGCCGGTGACCACAGCCAGGTCAGGGTCCACTGATGTGTTGGGCTCCTTTCCAAAGTACTCACTAATTAGCCTCCTAATTCGCGGGATCCTGGTGGAGCCTCCAACCAAAACGATCTCATCCACCTCCTCCTTGTCCAAGTGACCCTCAGCTAACACGGTCTCCACAGGTGCCAGAATCTTCTGGAAGAGGTCCTCATTGAGCTCCTCGAAAAGCGTGCGAGTGATTACGGCCTGGAAGAGAACTGGAGGCGGAGTGGAGCTGTCTAAGCTGTCGAGAGTGCGAAGGTGCAGGGGCACCCGGATGGTTACGCTAGGTTGGAGGGTCAGGTTGAGCTTGGCAGCTTCTACAGCCTGCCGGAGATGGTGGATGTCCTCCTTGAGGGTGGGTGGGACTCCAAACTCCTGCCGGACTCGCTCTGTTGTGTACTGGAGCAACCTCTGGCTGAAGTCCTGACCTCCCAAATTATTATTGCCTGAAAGCAAACAAACAAAAGAGCCCTTTAACATTATAGACTGATAGTATAGAGGTACAGTATACACAATACAACACTGTCACAATACAGAGTATATCAAAAAGAGTAAGTGCTTTCATTCTGCAGCCATTCACGAGTAATGATTGAAACAGATGGGATTTTTGAGTATCAAGTGGTTGCCAGTAGGAATCCTGTTCTGCAGAAATACAACAAGATTACATTCAGCAGACAGCCAGTTGAGTCAAGTCCCCTTGAGTTGTGCTCATCGCCAAAGACTCAACCAGACTGTCTGCATTTAGAAATGATACAATTATTTGCAAACCTTTAACATTCTCAAAGTGATTGCAGTCCGTCCAAGTCAGACTGCAACTGTTTTGCAGAAAGGTTGCCTCCTATCAGACAACCTGTGCAACTGCCTTTTGTTCAAAAGTGGTCAGGAATGTGCAACACCCAAAAAATGTAGTCGCCACAAGTTATAATATGTCGTAGAATGTGAAAATATTCAATATAATCACCAGGCAGCCACCAATTTCTTTGTAGACATAAACAAGTTGCTGTCCTATTTTTAATTGAGTGGCTGAGCTGTTAACTTGCTTTGAACAAGTAGGTAGATTTGTCAAAGCTAGTTGGATAGTTTTTAACACATTCGAGTGGACTGCATGTAAGTTTGCTTGGCTAACATCATCTCAGGAGTGCACGAGGTGAGCCCTCTTGTTTACAGTCTTCCCAAATTCTTTTCATTTATTTAATAAAATGTTGAATATGGATGTCCCTGTATCAATACAATGTCGCCATACAAAATACCGCAATACTATGCTGTATCGATGCCCCATCCCACCCCCACCCCCCACCCCACCCTTAGCGTAACGTTTCTCTGAGGTGACACCACAACAACAGTGACACAGTACTCCTGTAATCTTACCTAACACCACTTTGAACCACAAGATGCAGTAAGTCACTTATTTGGTAGTCAGAAGAGCAGCAGCTATGCAGCTTTTTAAAAATAAACACACAAACATGAGGTCATTTAGCATGCAAGGCATATTTCAAAGACGAAGACCACTGCTGAGCAAAAGAAAAAAAGACTTGTCGCAGTTTTGCCAGAAAACATCTTGATGATCCCCAAGACTTTTGGAAAAATACTCTGTGGACTAACAAGACAAAAGCTGAACTTTTTGAAGGGTGCGTGTCCCATTACATCTGACGTAAAAGTAACACACAATTTCAGAAAAGGAACATAACGCCAACAGTAAAATATGGTGGTGGTAGTTTGATGGTCTGGGACTGTTTTGCTGCCTCAGAAGCCTGGTAGACTTGCTGTGGTAAATGGGACCATGAATTCTGTTGTCTACCAAAACATCCTGTCCAGCCACCTGTTCATGACCTCAAACTGAAACATGCTTGCGTTCTGCAGCAGGACAATGACTCAAATCACACCAACAAGTCCACTTCTGAATGGCTTAAGAAAAACAAAATGAAGACTTTGGAGTGGCCTAGTCAAAGTCCTGACCTGAATCTGATTGAGATGCTGTGGCATGATCTTAAAAAGATGGTTCATGCTCAAAAACCCACCAATGTGACTGAATTACAACAATTCTGCAAAGATGAGTGGGCCAGAATTCCTCCACAGCGCTGTAAAAGACGCCTAATTGCAGTTGTTGCTGCTAAGGGTGGCCCATCCAGTTATTAGGTTAGGGTGGAATCACTTTTACACAAAGGTCCAAGTAGGTTTGTATTTTTTCCTCGTTAATAACAAACACCTTCATTTAGAAACTGCATTTTTTTGTTTACTTGTCTCATCTTTGTCTAATATTTACATTTGTTTGATGACTGCTGAAACTGTTGAACCAAGTGTGAAATAAATAAATAAATGAAATGATCAGAAACTTAAGTGTGACAAACATAAAAAAAGGTTCTAGAGTATATAGAAGCATGTAACGTTGCTTGTTTGTTACCATGGTGTTTTAAAATTATATTCTACAGTCAGGAATGGTGGGGTTTATCGAGAGGCAGGGTACACCCTGGAAAGGGTCGCTAGTCTATCGCAACTTTATTACAACTATACCAAACTTTTATTTCTGGAGCTGTGAAGCACATTACCTGCCATTGCCCTAGTGAGGAACATGCCTCCCTGTTTGCTGAGTAAAGACACATCCAAAGTCCCTCCTCCCAAGTCCACTACCAGCACGTTAAACACGTCCACCTTGTGCAGGCCGTAGGCCATTGCTGCAGCCGTGGGCTCGTTGATCACACGTAAGACTGCCAAGCCTGGAAGACAGCGAAGGAAGAGTTAGCGTGCACACACTTCTAACATTAATGTGGGGTACGAGTTGTTTTTAATGATGCCTGAGAAGAAGCGCTGTAATGGATTCAAAGACTGGGTAAAGCTCTCTGTAAACCCAGTTTAATTATGTGCAGTCTTGAGACTCATTAGTAAACTGACCAGCAAGGTTAGCAGCCCTCGCTGTGTAGTCCCTCTGCCTCTCATCAAACTCTGCAGGCACTGAGATGACGGCCTGCTGCACCACCACACCCAGCTGTCGCTCAGCCATCTTCCTCAGCTTCAGCAGCAGCCTGGAGCCGATGAACTCTGGGGTAACGGTGAAGGTGTGGTTGGTGGAGATCACAAACTCTGCACTGCCCTTGTTGTTTATCACCTATGGCAAGAGAAGGATGAGAGGATGCTTTTTTTTTAAAGTGTGGATCTAATATCACTGCATACACATAGTTAGGAAAGGTGGCTAGATTGGTTGCCTGTCTGAGCTGAAAACTTTCCAAACCCAGCCCAGGATGACCCACCTTGAACGGGTACCTAGCGCTCTCCTTCTCTAGGACCTCTGGCTCAAAAATCTTCCCGATGAACCTTTTGGCATCGTAGATGGTGTTTTGGGGGTTGATGTCAGCTAGGTCCACGGCTTCGTGTCCGGCCAGCACCGCGGTGGTGGTGAAAGAGACCGCGCTAGGGATGCTCTTCCTCCCCTCTTCATCCGCTATCACCTCCACCTCCCCGCTGCCCGGGTGGAAGACCCCCACGGAGCAGAAGGTGGTGCCCAAGTCCAAACCGATCACCTTGGGTTTTGGGGGAGGCAGGTACTGCTGACCCAGGTAGCCAGCCAAGAACAGGGCCAGAATCACCGAACCTGTGGGACGGTAACAGCACGCGCATCACAGGTGGACCAAACCATTATTAGCTCATGAATTAGCACCCTAAAACGGCTATGCTTCTACTCACCAATCATGGAGATTTCTCCAGCCATCGTCACAAGCCGTTACGAAGTCAACGGACGCTTAAAATTCACAAAAAATGTATTAAAAGCTGTGTCGAAACCGTGTCCGGCTTTTGACAACTGGATGACGACAAACGGGAAATTTTCAGTTCACCAACAAAATACACGTCAACTTTGCACGGCTCGTGGGGAATGCTGGGTAATGTAGTTTACGTCGTTTACGCAAACGCTACCAGAAACCCAGAAATCGGCCGCTTTGTACTACAAATCCCATATAGCTAGCAACGCCAACCGCAAAGGGAGCATTTTGAAACGTATGCACGAGGTTAACCAATCAGGGAAAGGCGAAACAATTATTTTTTTTATTTATAAATTACTAATTAAATAAATTAGTCAATCGATACAAACATGAATAAATAAAAGTAAAATATAATAAATTAATTATTAACTAAATATTATTATTATTATTAGTAGTAGTAGTATTAGCAATAGTACTATTAAAAGTAGACCTTAATTTAATCAGAATCAGAATCAGAAAGGGTTTTATTGCCAAATGTTGAGCAGGTTTACAACATTAGGAAATTGCTGCGGTGCTTCAGTGCAAACATACTGTCATAAATTAAGCTAAAATAGACATGAAAATAAAAATAAGCATAAGAATTAAAAGTGCTAAGTAGATAGATATGAGTGCAGGTGGTGATCAGTGCCAAACATGGAATGATGCAGTGAACACAGTGTAGGGTCATGTGTTAGTGGTAATTAAGCTAAATTCATGTAGAGGTGCAATCCGTGTGTACAGATGTACTTGTGGACTTGGCTCTATCAGAGACTGTACTCTTGTATTACTTAGAGTCTTTAAATAAACACAAACCACATATTTAACTCTATTTTTAAAATGCTTTATTTACAAAAAGTTTTGAAAATAAATGAATGCTCCTTTTCACAGGAATGCTCACACACAGGCTCTCTCACACACAATCTCATTCAAATGCACTTTCAGAAAAAAGTATACTTGTCAATCTGTAGAGTATGCATTACAGACAAGATCTGAATATACAAACAGCTGTTAAATCACAGGAAAGGAAAGTAGACCGAAAGTTAAACAGAGATCAGACGTAACAAGAAAGGTCAAAATGATGCAGCTGTGATAAATAAAAGCTTTACACGCAAAAACAATTCAAGATTTAGAATGCAATAAATACAAATGACATTAATGTGACAAAATTTTGGCAACTTACTGCCAAAACTCAATGCCTATACCTATCATAGTGATAAAGTGACAAAAAGATAATATGAAGTTAAGAATATTGTCTCTTCTTTGTATATGCTAAAGCTTCCACATTAGAAAGCTTTAGCATATACAAAGCAAATTGTATCCCTTGTTCCCTCACTGGAACAAGGGATACAATTGTGACATTTTCAGAAAGTTATGGAATGAGTCTTTTAAAACCATTTTCATCAAAGTCATAAGAAAATGTGCAACTTAAACTCTGATCAAAGTATACAAATGACAAACATGTGCTTTAGGACTCCACGGCGTCTGTGACGGGCTCTGTGTCCTCCTTGCTGTCTGAACACTCTGACGGGATGAAGCAGCCCGAGTCTCTGGGACAGTCGCTGTCTTCCTCCTGCAGACTGTGGGAAGATTTGAGCTCCTCCGCATCCCTGACATCATCACCTGCAGCCACAAACCAAACTGAATTCAATTAAATGTCATAATATTCAAATCTGTACTACTTTGCAGAATTGAAGCCATATTTAGATGCGGAAGGGTGACACCGTTTAATTTTAATATGATTTATTGCGATGATAGCGACGCATTATCGCAAATGTTGCTTATTGGTGTCAGACCAGAGGATGTTCTGGTGAGTTGTCACATGACCCAAATACATATGATTTGAAGCAGGAAACTCTAGAAGAAAATATGTCACCTAATTTTTTTTCCTGTAAACTGCAAAAATATTCTTCCTCATTGTTTTTTAAACTCACTAACAGAAGCCGCTAATCCGACTAATCTAGCTCAGCTTGATTAAATTACTGGTGTCTAATGTGAGCTTGGCAGGGTCACGCTGCAGCAGCTGCCATCTGTTTAGTTTCACTGTCAACCAAGCCGAGCTAAAAAAGAAATTACACTGACATTTACTTTGACTTTGTGTTTTTCCACTGTCATATTGGATTGTTTTGGAAAGTTTTGCTTTCATTCATGCAGGGATTTCTGATAATCAGTCAGACTGCTTCCAGACTTCAGATTACAGGAACACCTTCTGTCATGTTAAGCACTTTCTATCTAAGTAACAGGAAGTCACCAATAAGCTTCTCACAGTGTGCATGATGTATTTCTATTCTCTACGGCACAAATGTCTCAGCCTTTACCTGTTTCTACCCACATATTTACAGAGTGAACCCTTTTTTTATTGTCCCACAGAAATAAAGTGACAGAATTACACTTCCATTCATTTTATATTTATGGTAAATATAAAATATTTTTCTTAATTTAAAAAAGAGAGTTTTTATTTAATACAGTCTTTACCTTATCTTGCTGTTTGTTTGAATGCTCACTTCTGATTGGCAAATGAGTAAATTCTACCATGTTTTAACCATAATCAAACAAAGCAGCTCCACATGCTGCTTAAAAGACTTTAGGGATGTAATTGTATTTAATTACTGGACAAAGATTTTGCTGTCTGTACAGACACACACACACAGAGTTATTATTTACTCAGAAAATGTAACTCTCATGACTGCTGGTTAAAAGACGAGAGCCAATTGTACAGTTTTTATTCTTTGTTTTATGGTTGCTGGGACGGGTTACAGACAGGAAATAAAGGGTAGGACTGGAAACAAAGGTTTAGGTTTTTATGTATTTTTCTATTATGTTAAAAGCATTTAGTTTGTGTATAATAAAATGTGCTATTAAATAAAATTGTGATTGACAATAAGTGAGGTAGCTATTAGCTTCTTTAATATACAGTCTCTGTGAAGACTGTATTGTATTTACAGCTGCTTCACATTCAGTGTGGTGTTACTTTCAGGCTTAACATAACACCGATTGAGCCTGCTAACAAAAATTGTTAGTCTCATTTGCTGACTCCTGCATCTCTGCTGCGAGCCAGTCTGTGCAGCCCACTTCTGAATACTGAAACCTTCATGAGAGGATCTTTATTTTTATTTTTCAGAATGTTCATTTTTCAGGAGTGAACTCTTATGAAGCAGTATCTCCCTTGACTAAGTGCTGCATATTGTTACTTGTTAGCATTAGAACCAGTCACAATGATTGCTCGGTGTGTTTCTGACCTTCTGTGTAGTGGTATTCAGCAGCAGTGAGTAGCTTCTGTCTGTGCTCTGGGTCTTTGACGTTCAGCTCTATAAGATGTTTCTCCTGCAGGTGCATCAGGGACTCCACTGTTTCATAGCCATTTAGCATCAGTGCAGAAGCATATTCCTAAAACAAGAGCAACCACCGACTGTAAAACTAAAGCACAAATCTTTAAATGTTTTGCTGTCATGACTAAGTCTTTGAAAACTTTGTGATTCGTCCCCTAAACTAAGACAAAAGACCCCAGGTGAGCAGATCTGGTCCTCACCTCCAGATTCAAGCGTTCCAGTAACTCCAGCAGTGTTTTAGGTCGAGGTCTTTTGCACAGCTTCTGCTGTCTGATTTTGGGAGTCTCCTCTTCTTCTTCTTTCTCCACCAAAACGTCGACATAGATGAACTTGAAGTTGCCCACTTTGTTGTTGAGCATGCCTGTCCAAATGCCCATTGGAGGCTTACTGATGATGTTGATGATGTCACCAACCTTGGAAAAAAAAATCTATTAAAAGATGGTTGAGACTGCTTCATTGTTACTGCAGATGTTTCCCTGTCTAAGTACAGCCATGTCCATGTAAAGCGTGGACATGGAGAGTTACCTTGAGTTTGAGGGAGTCCGTGTCATATGGACTGGGAACAAAATCCGTGTGGACTCGAGCTCGGCCACAGAACTGTCCGTGATACGAGCCGTCCTCCTCCAGCCTCAGACTGTCTCTCTGACCAGAGCCATTGGACTCACTGGTCACACCACCTGAACCCACAAACACAACACAGCACAGGAGGATTACACACTCATCTAAGTGTATTACTGGTTAACACCACACATTTATTCACTATGTCTGGGTGTGCATTATGAGCAGATACTTACTGGAGGAGCTCTGGCCACTGTAAAGACTCTCCAAGGAGTTGCTTGTCTGTGTGGAGTTTTTCTCAGCTGGAGGGCTGCTTTCTGTCTCTGCATCTGGCTCTTTGTCTGTGTCATCGCCCTGAAGGAAAGAAAAAAAAACGACAAGGCCCACGGTTTTAAAAGGCAGCAACGTTACATAAACAGATAAACAGGGACGGAGTGTGCACAATTAGGCAGACTATTCGAACGACTCCATGTAAAAGTGGAGGTGGAGGTGTAGGCTATGAAATTTCCAAAGCTAATCAAAACATCTTATCTTTCAATCGCTGTTTGAGAAAAACACAGATACTGCAGGAAGACACTTTTCGATGCAGATGACAGCAAACAGTCATCTAAATATCGCCAACAACCGCGTCACAGTTTGAGGATGTGGTTTCAGAGGAGATGAAAGTGATAAACAGAGCAGGTTTGCAGTAAGTGATGTCCGTGGCCTCGAATTTGTTGCACGCTGAGGGACTTTTTGATCACTTGCGCACAAATTCTTTAGAATAAAACAGCGCTGGAGAACTAAAGCATTAATGTGTGTATGTGAACGGTCAAAAACCTTATCAGAGTGCTCGGTTAATTGATGTAAAAGTGTGTGTGAGTGATTCAGCGACTCACTGTCTCCTCGGATAAAGACTTGGCATGTTTTTTGCCCATTTTTCTGCGCATGGTCAGTGAAATCTCCTTCATCTTCTTCCGGAGTCCAGCTGAGTTGTTTGGGTCTGAACTTTCACATTCTTCTGTGACCTGTGTGAAGAAACATGGTTTAGTACAAACTGAACGGGGATATTAAGGAATACGACCTAAAATAAAAACAAACAAAAACAAAACACCAACTCTTTTTCTTTTCTACAATTCTACAATTATATTTAGTATTGACAACATGTTTTTCTGTTCTCAAAAAATCCAGTGTGTCGCTTTCAGTCCGCTTTTTAATGTATGAGTGAAAAACCTGCATTAAGTATGGCAGTCTCATGCATCGGTTACACTATTATTGCTATTGAAGTAAATTTTGCTGACATCAGGGTTACAAAAGTGAAAAACAAGCACATCTACAAACCATAGCGGTTCCATTTTCCTTCGGTTTGGCCTGTGATGAGTGATGTCTGAGACCTTCAAATTTGCCAAAGCTTGTGGAGCGCTGTGGGGAAGGGTAAAAAGAGATGTCACACAAAGACGGCTAAACAACGTCTGAATAGCACAATCGTGCTGTGACCCGAGATTTCACAGGCCAAATATAATCAGTTTTTCTTTTAACAGTCTTAAAACATCTAGGACAAGACAAAAACCAACAAGAAAAGAAAAAAAACCCTTCCTTTAAAATCTACGATTTTAAGTCAAGTACACACTAAATGAGAGCTTGTGTTTTAAACTTAAACGAATACACAAGTACGTTGATAAAACCAGTTTACCCTCAGCGCACTGGTGACACGACAAGTCGTTGCTGCTCTGGCTCAATTTTAATTCTTTCAGTCCCCCCCCCCCCCCCCCCCGGGTTTTCATAAAACTAATAGTCAGCCTAATCTCTCCCAAGCCTCCATCATCTCCCCAGCACAGCACCAAAAATAATCATATAAATGAATAATCCCTGGAAATCCTGGTTAAATATGAGCTCCATACTCCTAGACAGCCCTGTGCAGACTGATTTAATGCAGCTCTGAGTGCACTCTCTGACTGAAAATACACTGGCAGAAATCAAGGTTTTATTTTAAAGACTTTCTTCACCATTTAAAAAATGAACTGTGACATATTCTCCAAAAACATCGCGCTGCTTCCAGCAGACTGTAGTTTTTAATTCAATAATTGGTGATGTTAGATTGAGCCTCATCTTCTACAAATTTGTAACGGAGTCGATGTCACAAGTGAAATTTGGACCCTGAAGCTTTGATCATAATTATTTTCACCCACCTTTGGTTTGCTCCTTGCTTTGTCTGACACATTAGATGCAGCCCTCTGTAACATTTTCTAACTCCTTTTTTTTTCTTTCAAGGTGTTAGTCGGATCTTAGTCCTTTGCTCTTGTCTTTGCTGTACTCCTCTACAGAGAAGTGTTAACTGACACACAGATTATCTGTCTGATGGGCTGGCTGGCTCACTTCCTTAGAACGCACAGGATGTGAGGCAATTCACACTGTTTCTTTCAGTGCAGCTCTGAAAGGGGAAAAATACGAATGCTTATGTGTGCATTTTGTGGCCGGCTCAGCGAAACAACTAGAACCACTTCCAGGAATAGCGGCACTTCAGTTTTATAAATGTGGCATTTGCTTGTTCAAACATCTGTCTTGTATCTGCTACTCGTCTTTTAGACGCTGATGGTGAGCCACACCACCATGTTGGTCTGTAACTGTGCATAAGTATGCCACAATCATATACATGTAGCCACTCAACTCAGGTTCAATTATCCAATGAGGCTAAAAGCTTCACAGTGAAAGCTATTTTATGTAGTTCAGGAATAAAAAGAAGACAAAACCTCTTTTGTTTAATTCAATTCTTCTTTCAATATACCTCAAATTTTCCCTTTTATCAGCAATGGGGAACTCTGTTGCGGTAAATGATGCTGGAGTAATTATTCTTCTGAGTTCATTTCCTAATGTGGGGCAGAACGCTTTTGAGGAAGTGTGGATTTATGACAGAGGAACAGCTGAAAGTGGCAACTTTGGTGTGTCGAAATACCTTCCGGTCGACCTCCCCTCTCGGTGTGGAACTGAGGGTTTTTTGGCTTTATGTCTTTTTGGATACACTAAAACAAGTCACCCTTTTTCTAAAATCGGTGACGAATGATAAAAGTTACAAAACTCTTATCTACAAACACACCCACACACTCATAGTGTTTCCACTGAATCAGAAAAGGTGAGGGAGTTTTTAGCCTCCACAGGATTCCACCTTGCCTCTCTCATGTCGCCACATTGGGGATTTGCCATGTTTACACTGCGGTCGGTTGTGGAAAAGGGAATTCTGCAGACCTAAACCTCAGTCTAATCCTGCTGCTTGCAATCAACAACAACAACAAAAGAAACTCATTTTGTTCTAGATCAAGATTTTAAATTTCTTACTTTAGTGGTTTCCTGTCTGATTTAAAAAAAAAAATCCACCCTATCTTCATTGAAATATTTTGTTGAGATACAGTTTTATGCCAAAAGTATATCAAAACTGTTCTGACATGCATTGTGTGCACTGTTAGTTCTGCAGAGCTAATGTTAACTTCCCCAGTGACAAAACAAGAAATAAGCAAATTCAGAGGAAATTAAATTAAAACCACTTCACTTGATTGTTTTCTTTTCTTATCACTATCTCACGGGAAGTTCGTAAAAGGACAAGATAGAGTCTTAACACCCTGCGCCATCTCTGTTTATAGTCCTCTGGGGATTTATTCTCTGTTAAATGACTTTCTGACTCTAAGAACGAATGACACCACAGATCCATGGGGATTTTGTAATCTCTGCACTGGATGGTTGTTTTCATCAGACAATTTTCTCCCTAGTCATCCTGGGCTTTGACAACTGTTTTTGCGTAACACATGGCTCACACGCCACACGTGCTCACCGAGTATCGCTTAGAGTCTAAAGCTTTGAGAGATGTCATGTGCGTGCAAATGTGTACTCCGTTGCGTGATGTTAGCAATGAGCTGCGCAATGAGGAAAATCCACAAAGTCATCAATTTCCACACCTACATCTCAATGTTCAACCAATATTAGCATCTGTAGGAGACGTTTTTAAAGAAAATGCAAAATGTTCTGTATGGGAGGAGGCTGGGTACATGTCAATAGCGCTGACATAGTGACCAGAATTAATTCTCATAGACCACAAAATGTCATCAGCAAGGCACCTAATTGGTCTTAAATGCATTCGACTGCATTTGACAAACCACAGACAACTATCTTGAGTGACAAGACAGATATGAATCCTACAGCTGATCACATGTCCACCACAAAACCCTCAGCTCAGCGTCATCCAGTCAGCCTGGGTCGAAAGGCAGCTGAAACACTCAGAGGAAGTTCTCTTGGGACAACCAATCTGCTGAGTACCTTGAAAAACTGTTGCCATTTTTAGTTCACTGCTCTTTAGTTCAGTCTCAGTACTGTGTGGCAATCAGCATGAAACTTACATTTGGTTCGGACAGGTCCACATCAGTGATAGATCGCGGCACCCTTGGGGGAATCTCAGGTTTACAGTCCTGCTTCAAGCAACCATCCTGGGCCACTACCTGCCGGTGCTCCTGTCTTCCTTCCCACTCCTTCACGTGCGCCGTGATGAAGTCATGGGAGTAGACGCGATACTCTGTTAGAGGCCTGCGGCAGGTGTGCTGTACGGTCCCCCAGGCTAGACTGCTGTCAGCAGGGTTACTCCACCGCTGGTGGTGGGTGGGCGTCGCTCCACCGGGAAGGCTGGCCATGTCAGTGCATCGGCCTGGGGTTGTGTTCTCCTGAGAGGGGAGGGTGGAGAATTTACCCGGGTAGGGCCTCCTGTCTGATCTGTACGGCACTTCGGGAAAGTGGTGTCCCATCTGTGGGCTCATCATGCCAGGTGGGGAGCACACTGAGAGAGGGGACAAGAAAAAAAGTGACTTACAGTCAACAATTCTCACCATTCTCAAACTGGGATCAGACTCAAGTGTAACTTTATTTAACTTAGATGATGCAATGATTTGCTGTTTAACCCTCATCAGAGTTAAACTGAACTGGAAATGACTTAGTCAAATGAGACAGTTCACTGTGAGGATCACTTTACATGTCGAAGCAGTACCGAAAAGAGAGGAGGAAACAGGAGGTTGGCCAAACAGAGTATGTGTAGTATGTCCTTGGCTTTTGTAACCCTCACATCCTGAACCGCTGTGGCCCTCTGAGAGGTGTGAGGATGCCGCAGACACGTAATTTGAAGGTGCTGCAACTCTTAAAAGCAGAAGTAGAATTTAAAGTTGATTACTTTTTTAAAGGGCATTAACTGGAGTTGCCACATAACTGTAGCTGTTCTGCTATTTTGAGCCAAAATCTTTCTTAGTCATAGAGTCATAGAAATTCTAGAAACGTCAGGAAGGACAAAGGCAAGATTTAAAAATAACAATATCATTTAAAAAAAAAAACTCTTTTACTATTGTAAAGTTGTAAGCAATGTTTCTGATCTTTGTTTTAAGGCAGCGGGGTGTAGGTGAAGGTTAGAGTAAATGCTGAAAAACTGAATTTTATTCACTAGTGTTTTAAATAGGTTCAGGAAGAGACTGTGGTTTGGTTTAAAATGCAACAAGTTAGGAGCAACGTCACTATTGTTACAACAGGTCACAGTGGCGACACTAAAGGATGTCCGGTGCACTATCAGTGACTTTGACTAAACAGTTAAAGTTGACCCTCTGGGAATGAAAACAGCAGCAAGAATGAAACCTGTTCTACAAAACCACAAAAACCTTTGGTCATGATTAAGAGATACACGAAGTGTTAGATGTTTTCACATCATCATAATGCAAGTATTACTTTTATCAGCTATGATGTCAATGCATAAAACACTATATTAAATGTTAAAGTTGTCATTTAGTGTGCGCTTGCCTCATTTACTCATTCACACACACTCACACTGCAATGAATGCATCCTGAGCAGCTCAGGGTTCAGTAGCCTGTCTTGCTCAAGGATACTTTAGCATGCAGACATGGATTGAACCACCAATCTTCCGACATGTAATTTGTACCGTGAATACATTTTAAATTTACTGATGATTACTAGACATTAATTCTTTTGTATTAAATATACTATAGTGCTTTACACGTTTGCGTAACGAGCTAAAGATACCTGGTTTGATTCTAGAAGGAGACACAAAGCCATTTGGGGTTGTGTCCGGTCTAAAATATTAAACAGCTGATTGCTGTGTTAACCACTGTGAATAAAGGTGCAACCAAGAGTTTGAAATGATGGTTAATGTTGGTGAAAGCTCCTACCTCTGGAGCTGTTTGCTTTCTTTGTCCCTTCTTTCCCACTTTTCCCGCCTGCTTTCTTGCTGTTTTTGGGGTTTCTCCTGACAGCTGCTTTGGACTCTGTTGCCACTCCGTTGGCATGGACACTCTGAAAAGATAAACAAATGCACACACACTCACCATTTAAACACTTTCATTCCAGAACCTCTAATATCCCACACCCCTTAACATTGATTCATTGTGTGTGACCTTCTGGCAGGGAGTGTTTAACAGGCTTGATGAGAGCAATGGAAAATTTAGGGGGTTAAGTTTAGATTCTTTCAGCTGGTCCACTGACTTCTAGTTTAGATCTGTGAGGAGACAGATAGCAAGGGTGCCTGCTCTCTGTTAGAGGGGAGAGCTGTGCAGGACTACTACAAACAGGCAGAGTTGAATGGGTGAGGAAAATCTCATTACCATTAATAGTAATGAGATTCAATTAACAAAGGATAACAGGATTGCAAGATTTGTAAACATTATAAGTCTTTGCAGATATGCGCTCAGCGATCATGTGACAATGTCAGTGTTGTCATAATGTGTTTTGAGGAAGGAAAAATGCTGCTGAACCGGTTTTGGCAAGCTATGCTTTGTTTTCTTTTAACTATGATGGCAATAGGTAGATTGGCCACTGAGAAACCTGGCATGAGGCCTTTAAACCTTTCTAAGCACGCACGCACACACAGAGTTTTCACATCCCTCTCTGCCATGTGGTCCAGAGATTACACAGAGAGGTGCACCCCTCTTTGAACCATCTGCACTGTATTAAAACCCAATCAGCATTTGTGCTAAAAGATTGTGCCATTTGGGCCAGCGGTAGCTCTCAGCAAGTCACATCAGGTGGTGGTGTCGGTGCTGTTAAATGCTCTGCTGTGGTGTGTCGAAGGTGCTCAAACATGATGCTGGCACAGATTTATCAGCCTTTTGGGAGCAATAAACTTCAGAGTAGGCATTAAAACCAGCCAACCAAATGAACAAAATGGTCTTAAAACCTAAAACCAAACTGATACCGCTGTGGTACCCACAAAGATCTGAATGCATTGCATGACTGAAACATGTCTGCAGAGAGGGTTTTGAGTGAAACAGTCTAAAAGTGAAACTACTCTTCTAACCTGGCTTGAGGTCTGTTTCTCCTTTTTCTTGGTGCCAGAATGATGACTTCCTTTCCCACCTCTGGTTTCTGTCCTGTGTTTCGTCTTTCGCATCTCTGCAACAACACAATGTGTACACCTGAGGACTTTTTAAGGAATTTGCCTCAATGATTAGCAAATCTTAGAATTAAATTAAACATTCTCTCACTTGTTGTTTTCGACATCATTGCATATTGTCCCGACCAATGTTAAACATAAGGCCTGGGGACCAGAGTCAGGCCCTAAAATGACTCCAATCTGGCCCACTGGACATCTTTGGAATTTCGCTACATTTTACAGCTTGTCCTGCTGACAGAGACCTCCCTCCATTGCTGTTCATACTACACCAAAGTAACTAAATAATAGGTAAACAATTGAATGATCTACTATAGAAACTCTCCAAAAAGAACTGGGTATTTCCATTAACAGTCTGGACAAATGAGCATCCAGAACCTTTTCTCTATTTGTATTCATTTATTTCCTAAAACCCAAGCACAGAGAGTTGTGCTGACAGCATTTTTTCCATTTACTGCATCAGCATTTCTTTTTCATGTAGACAAATTGAGACAGTTTGCTAAAATTGCACTTCTTCTTCTTATATTAAGAGATCTCAGGGTTTAGATTAAATGGGCTGATAAATTACTTTATACTAACAGAAAGGCGAATTTCAATGGTCCCGCCCATTTAAGATCACAGTGGCCGATAGTCTGGGGTCATTTTTTAATGCTGAATTGGGTTCGAAATCCCCACCCTGCCTTTGAGCGTCCTGCTGGGACTCCAGATGAGTGCTGGCATAAACTTTAGATGAGCTTAGCCTCTTTATTTCCTGCTTACCTTCATTGTGATTGTTGGCGATGTGAACTAAATCTTCTCTGCTCCTGGCATGCTGCCACACTGCAGTATTACAGCCGGGAGTGTCTGCCGTGGAGAGAGACGAGCGTTGGAGGTTTTAAAGCGAAAAGTTGGAGTGAATGGAAGCCACTGATAGTAAAATCATTATCAGCATTATGAGACACGGACATAAAGCCTGGTAGCTCGCTGGAAGTTTGAATATAAATAATATTAGAAGCTTCCAAAATACACATTTATTTCATCGCAGTCTACCTCAGGGTTTGTGAAAGGGAGTCAGGGCTGTAACACATGTTGTAAACAGTCATTATGCACAAGTTACACTTTAGCACTAATAAAAAGTGAAGTTTAGAAATTGTTATACTCACCTAGTGTTTCATTATCTGATGCAGATTTGGATATATGTGTCCTAAAAGTAAAATAACAAAGAAATATTTCATTATCTTGGATTATTATTTTTATTTAAAACAAATTAGACATTATTATTTTCTTCACAACACAAAGTAAAGAGCCTGGGACTTCAAAAAGGCAACTATGGAGCACATAAACCACAAAACATGACCACAAGACTGCAGACTCATGCTGTGCAGATGTCCACTGTGTTAAATCTTTCTTTGCGTTTACAGCGTCAACAAAGTTGTACGTTGTCCAAAGAAAGGCCAAGGGAGTAAAAGGTGTTGACCTTGAATCCGCTTAGTCCAGCTAGCCCAAAGCCGTAATCTGCCTTCTGCTGGCCCAACAGTGTGAAGGGTCCTTCTTCTCAAAATACAGTTCTCTGTCAACAAAGCTGAACAATTTATAGATTTTTTTGGTTCCTATTGTGTCTTACGGACGTCAATCCCTCTTCTTTAAGCGCAGCATTCCAATTTATTCTGCTCTGCTGCAGGAAGGATTTACAGTATTAACCCACAGCGAAAATAAACAGGGAGCCTTTCAAGCCATATTATTACTCAATGGGAAAGCTCTGTCACTGGCAGGGCAGCTTTATGCTTTCTGCACGCTCGACCAACAAAAGAAAGAGAAATAAGGCCACAGCACGCACTAGACGAACAGAAGCCTTAATTCCTTCCAGGATTACTTGATGTTTTTAATACAATTTTCCTGTCCGTTCGAAGCGGAGTGACATACATAATATGTGGAGATAGAGCAGATTGAGCTTCGAGCTTAAAGCATTGTAATGTGGGGCATATAGGACGATCTTAACATTCTTGAGTAATTTACGTCTGAGCTCACCTTCTTTTCTTCTTGTTCGAGTTGGCTCTCTGCGTCTGAGGCATCTCCTGAAAGAAAACAAAGCATTTAAGGCTGTCTGTACTAAATGAGCAACTTGCCACATTCAACAAAATCCTCCAGCTGATTCATGTAGAGATTCACTGAAACTGAACATTTGGCCTCGCCTCAGAGGCAGCTGTCAACTGGCTCTGCTCATCATTTAATAATCAGCTTTATTTTTTTTAGGTTCAATCTGGTTACATGTCACAGCTCCTCAAGGCCGTGACCCCATACAATCTGGTCATGATTGTTCACAAGCCCGCACCGCTCACAGTCTGTACAACATGCTTCAATGTACGAGATTTTCATGACACACACCATGGATATAGATCTTCCAGAGCCTCGCCACTTTGTGCCATCATTCAGCAAGACTGCCGGGCTGCAGGAGCGGCTGCACGAGCGGCTGGAGGAGCGGCTCGGGACAGGCTGTGGTGGGCCGTCGCTGGAGCTCTGCACCGCCTCGTACAGGCTGTCCATAGATCCCTCCTGATGCCCAGTGGACAGACAAAAAGACACACAGTTGTTAGAGGGCTGCAGTTTGGCAGCCGGATATGAAATTCATCTGTTTCCATCCATGTTTCCAGCACATAAATCTGCATTTCATTGTAATCAGATGCAAAATATGAAAATTGTAGTTATGAGGATTTGATATGACTGCAGGGAAATGTCACCAATGCTGCTCCAAAGCTCCTTTAAATTTGCTTGTCAACCATGGATGAGGGAATTTCGACAGAACTGATTTCAGCGTGGATTAAATTTTGTTTGATTCGTTGGGATTCCTTCTAGGAACGCATAACCAATTTCTCTCGTCAGCTCATCTTGACTGTACTGTGACGTCTCATCGGTGTACATGATAAAAGATAGTGCAGAGTATTGATTTTGTATTCTTTCTCTACTCAACCATTCCTGGTTAAACCAAACCACAAAATTCTTAATGAGTGGTCTGAGACAGAACTGGAGTCCTCCATCTTTTAGAAAATCAATCCCTGACTCATATGACTGTGGGCCAATAACAGGTCTTTACAGAGTACTCAAAATGTAAGATGTAGTGCAAAATGGTTTAAACAAAAAGCTTCCAAATGAAGTGTAAGTTCCTGTATTTGCAGGGGAACAAGTGTGTATTTTGAGATGCTGCTGCTTTGCTGCTGTGTTTGTTTTTTCTCTTTTCTAGATTTCTACCTGGGTTAACGGGCAGCACGAAAACTTGCTGTATGTGCTATTTGAGCAGAGTGGTTAAAAGGTGCGACATCCGTTAGAGATTCTAGGCAATGATGAATCAGTCTGATCATTTGTAAACATCCCCAACATCTGTGCAGAGACAAGTTTAAAGTATCCAACCCACATGTCACATCCCCACGTGCAGCATGACAGCTGCAGGAGCATCTGAGGTACCCATGTGTATATTGTGCACACGTGTGTATTCCTGCTTCTTATCTTAGCTTTTGTGGCTTCATTAATAAACACTTTTAACAGCACTTGTAGGCATAAAGAAATTAGTCAGTAATACATAAACCAGGGCTTCAAAATACATACTGTAATAAAAGAACTGCTGTGAAATGTTGCTTAAAACTTTATGGCAAACAAAGCTTAAAGTTTTCAGACAAAGGAAGATAAGAAGACAAGGTCGGTGTCAGGAGGACTTGTCTAATGATCAAACTTTCTGCAGCAGGTTATCAATGATCTATTTACCGAGAAGATGTAGCAGCAACCATTCTCATTAGATTAGTGCCGCGCTTTAGCATCATGTTTTGCTTCTTTGTAGGAAAACTGCGATTAAAAACCTAGATAGACACTCTGTAGCTTCCCACACATTTAGGTATGCATAGTGTGTTATTTATTGATCTTCACGATATATTTCTTGTGGCTAACCTCAGATTTGCAACTCAAGTTTCTCTTTTACTCTGCGACTCACACACAGACTGTTCTGTAAAGAAGACAAATGCATGCATCTTACCAGAGAAAAGCAGAAAAGGTTCATGTTGGCTGCGAGGTCTCGGGTTCAGTTTGCTTTGGTGCGTCAGATGGAGGACAAACAGCGAGCCGAGTGAAAGCCAGAGGCTGAAAGACACAACAGCTCAGTCTGAGGCCAGCCTCGGTCGCCTGCTGTCTTCTCAGATTAATACCACAGTGAAATCCCTCCACTAATCCAATAGATGGCCCACCATTACTCTAGCAGCTAAAGCAGGATTCACTCTTGACAACAAGCCCACTATTGGTGGATCAGCAGACTCTGTCTTTGTTTTGATTCTTTTCTTTTTTTTCCAGTAGGGAAGCAGCGAGCAGCCATGTTATTTATTTATTCTGACCTAAGTGAAATTACAAAAACAAAAATTTACAGGTAAATTTCCTCATTAAAGGCAACTTAGGAAGACTTAAGACTAAAAAGTCTTTTGCCTAAATAATATTATCAATCATAAATATTAATCAATAATTATGAGGATCACTGGTAAAATCAAGGTAAAATTAATCATTCCATTAAGAACAATTGACTAGAGATGACATTAGTTTTTGAGATCAATAATATATGAATGTATAAGCAGCGTTTTCATGCGTTTTATTGGAAAAGTCATTTTCTTATATCCACTTTACTCCAGCGGTGCACATTGTATACACTGGACTGATCATAAAGGTCATGGTTTAAATCTGGGCACACTGAGCTGATTAACGGAGTGCAAGAATAAACATCTGGACCTGCTGGGGTAATCTTTAAAACATATATTTAAAAAAAACAAACATATCCTGTGATTCTGAGGCAACACACAAAAACCCAGATTCAACACTTTTTATTGTTATTATGCAAACTGAGGCATTAATCTCTGCCATGATGCAAGGTAAGTAGTGGAATTTCAATACTTTCTGTCATCATCATCTATAGCTTTAAGTGCTAAGATGTGTTCCTCCTTACATCAGTGGGAATTTAATGTAGGTTTTATATCTATCTGTAACGCTGTAATCAGTTAGCATTAATACAAAATTGAAACCAAATGTAGTAGTAATGTAGTAATTAACCACCTGCATCTTTATACTAGTCAAATTACACAGGCCCATAAACAGATTGTTTACATAAAGTTACATCAAATACTACTTACGGTATGCTGTCATGGATGTGCTTTAAGTATATGTAAGCTGTGCTTTAATGTAGCAGTTGGAGTAGTTTTGAAGTTGCAGTTTATTTTTCACAGTTATGGGGAGATTATTTAAATACATGTGCATTGTATGTGTTAAAATCTGAACTTGAAGGTAATAAATGTAGTGAGGTAAAACAATGTGTATATCTGTGCTTGGCTTAACAAGTTAGGAATTTAAAGACAGCATAGCAAAAGGGAATGTAATGTGTGGAAAAAAATGCACTTGAAAGGAGACTGTTCATCTGTGACAACCATGCCCTCAGGCAGGTTTTTAGACAATAAAACAAACACTACACTGAGCGCGCTGCACACAATTTCTCACGTGCTCAGTAACAGCTCTTTCCTGTGTGGGCAACAGCTGCAGGCAAGTATTTTTCCACAGCTTTGAAATATTTAAAGTAACTTTTTGACAAACCACAATAAATGTAGGAAAGTTTTCACATATCAGTTTGTGGTGAGGCACAAAAAATATAAGGTTATTTTTGCATGCAATGCATTTCTTCTTGTTGTTTTTTGTTACCTAGAGACTAATCGATCATCTCTCTGGAGTGGTTCAAAGCGCACTAAGTTGTAACACATGAAGTGTGAAGTTGGTGCTCTTTTAATCCACAAATCATACTGTCTGAGCTCCTCTAATGCAGAGCAGAAAACAGCTGGAGAGATTAAAAAATATGACCTATATTTTCACAAACATGAAAATAAAAGAAGTACTTCAAAGAAAACGACGTGATGCTGAAATGTATTTTGCTGCCTTTCAGCTCATTTCGATTAGTCATGTCACTGTTGTCTTCTAGTGTCAGATGTTGTGGTGGTTATGCCTTTTGCACAGCAAGGTAAGCGTAATAATAATAAGTCCTAAATGAACCACATAATCACTTCGTGGCTGACTTCAGCCAACCTCCCATGATTTAATGAGCCTCTTTAAAATGGCCTTCTAGTCTGTATACAGTTCTGCAGTATTTTTATCTCTCCATCAACAAAACAATGCACAGTGCAGCAGTGCATTGTTTCTGAGAACAAGTCTGGCCTGTTGCATACTGTGGGTTCTTAACAACAACAGGTGTGACATATCTGAAAACAAAGCAGGATGCGTGAATGCTGCTAGGCGAGTGACCTGTGCCAACCACAAGTGTGACTGTGTTTACATGCATGTAAAAAAAAAAGGATTAAATGAAAAATCTTAAATCATTTGAGCATCGAATCATTATAGACCTCATGTTGAACCATTAAAAAGAGATGTTCGTTTTATGGTCCGTGGTTATCAGCTCAGTTTCACCTCACCCAAACGAAACCAGTGAGGGAGTCTTACAGTGGCCACATGGGGCCGTGTGAAAATGTATGAAGATTTTAATGTGTGAAACAGGCAAGACACTTGTGCCCTGTAAGAAAAGACAGCTGGAACAAATAGATTAAGACAACAGCTTTTAATGGTTTTTTTTTTTTTTTTTGCAGTTTAAAAAAATAGTCCAACTTTTATTACAGTGGAGATAGACAGTGACCCACATAGCATTGCTTATTGCTCTGACCCACTAAGTCACTCAGGAAAGGATTAAGAGGGTGTGGGTGTGTTTCGCCCTGTTTCCCACATCTATTCATTAAGAAAAACAAAAAAATACAAGAAAATCCATGACCGTAATCACCAGTCATGTATTTGGGATCATAATGAATGAGAGCAAGTCAAACTCTAATCAAGTGTGCGTGATTTTGATAGATTCCGTTTGGGTAAATAAACAAATGACATTGCATTCAGATTAATGTAATTTCATTTTTTTCATTGTATTTGATTAAGCAGAAAGTGAAAGTGAACGGGAGGGGTGCTTCAGGCCTAGCACAAATCCTCTCTGCAACAGGTTGTGAAATAGTCCTCAGCACAGAACTCCTCACATGATCGAGAAATTCTGTCACCTGTTTAAAAATAAAAAATAAAAATACAATCACTATACCATCACACCATTGTTGGAATTGTATTATTTTACATGATATATGAGCGCACATATTAGATCATGAACATGAGAACAAACAAAATGAAAGTAGAAAACAAATCCTACGCACCATTCAGGCTGGTTTTACAGTACTGCGCTGACAGTGGACAAACTGTCTCTGTCTTACAGCTTGTGTCATTTTCATCCACACAGATGTAGCAATTGAGAGTGAGCACTAATTAAAAAAAAGGATAAAATCCATCAAAACATGTTACAATACTAAGACAACAGCCTTCATCTCAGTCAGGAAGTCCAGGTGTAATCAAATGATTCCCTCAGATCAAACCTATTTTCTAGCCCAATCAGAAGTTTGCTTTTAAAATGGAATATAAGCTAGAATGACAAGGCCTCACCTTGGGTGCTACACAGCAGCACGAAGAGCAGCGTAAGCAGCAGGACCTTCATGTTGTCAGATGGTATGTGGATAATCCTCCCGCTCAGGTACTTTTATACTAAAACACCACATACCAAACTACAACTCAGTCATGCACTTCCTTGTGATAAATGTGCCAGTAAATTATGTCTAATGTTTTTGTTTCAACTCTTTTGTCTCAAAGAAGAAGAAAGCGAAAGACTTTTTACAGTAACAGATTAACGTGGATTTTTTTTTTTTTTTTGCAGCGTGTATAAGAGCTCCTAAAGTCTAGTTCAACCTGCTACTATGAATTATTATCAGTGTTGCTATATTTACCTTTCGATTTCTCTGATGAGATCTGTGATTAGTTTTGATCTATCTATTTGTATTTCAAAACACATATCCCACATCGAGAGAACACCTTTTCAGTTTTGTCCTTGTTTTCTTATCACCCAGTGCTCAAGGTAACTCTGCAGTGCATTCATACTATGAAATGAGAGCACACTATTTGGGGGTCATTTTCTAAAGATTATTTTTAAAATCAATTTCTTTACTGGACTTTTTATCGTTCAGCTTTCAGCCTGTTCAGTTTAATCATGTCAACTGCTTTGTAAGGCTTTTTGAACGGTTAACACAAGAGTGATGTGAGCAAAACGCGAGTCAACATACAATAAATAACATTTATGATATGTAACAGACAATAGGCTGCACAAACGATGGACACAGCAACAGAAGCATCACCAGTCTGTTTGTTCTAAAGCACTTAGTTTGGCATTTCAGGTGTTCCCATAGGAACATAAGCCAAATGTGACCATATTTGGGGAGTTGCGTCTCAGTAGGAATTCACCAAGCAGCAAACTTCACAGCTAAATAAAAAATCATGTAGTGGCTTCAAAGGCTTCAAAGTGAGTCGATCCTCATACATGCCAATGTTAAAGTTTTACAACATTAAAAACATATATTAACAGGATGATCTATCTGATTCTCTTTGAGCAGGGCTGGACTGGGACAAAAAAAGGTTGGTTTTAACCAGTTGGTACAGCTTACTTTCGATGCACTGAAGCATGTGACAATTAAAAGTCACACTTAAGCTCAGGTGTGGGGGGCCTCAAGGGCTGGTGTCCTGCAGGTTTTAGATGTATCCTTGATCCAACACAGCTGATTTATATGGCTAAATTATGGCTCAACATATCTTGAAGTTCTCCAGCTGCCTGGTAGTGAACTAATCGTTTGACTCTGGTGTGTTGACCCAGGGTGATATCTAAAACCTGCAGGACACTCGCCTAAGGGCCTGGAGTTCTTCACCCCTACTTTAGCTATTAGAAGTGGACAAAAATCATTTGCTAGAAATTGTACTTTTTTCCATCTTTTCTTTTTTTTTTTGCCTGTCCCGTTTGGCTCTTTTGCCATCAGAATTGTTGTCTAAAGGCAAAGAAAGATGCCCAACGGATTTACTTTAGCAAATTGACCATCCCAGGCTTGCCGTAATGGTCCAGTTGATTCGCCTTTTATTGTTTATTTTATTTTCACTTACTGAATACGGGACAGACTTGACTGGGGGAAAGAAGGGGAGAAAGAAAGAGGGAAAGAGAAACAGCTGAGAAGAGGGACGGGGGAGAAGGGCAAAAGACAAAAACCAACAGAACGGGCAGAAAAAAAAAATGCATATATCAATCACCTGGATCACCTGCTGAGAAATAAAAAAGAAAACAAGCAGAAGAGAACAAGAGTAGTAGAATAAACAACATCACAATGATATATGGGAATATGACAGTAAATACTAAATATTAAACATTATTGTGCAGCACATAAGATCAACAGAACACAGTGTGCTTTGAGGTAGGAGCCAAAAAGGGTGTAGTTTGTGGGTGTGATCACCCGTGTGTACACCTGTGAGCATGGACGCGCTTGTTTTTTTTTAAAAGGTTCCTTCATGTAATGATCTGCTAGAGGGTGTGGGGGGGCCACAGCCCCGTCCTCCAGGGCATGAAGCAGGTATGGAGGAGATCAAGACTCCAGACATCCAGAGGCCCCCAGAACACAAGAGACCAAGGAAGACCAACAGAGGGGCAGCTGCGCCACTGTCCCGGTAAGAGCTGAGGAGAGTCCCAGATGAGGGCTCACTCAGCAGCCGCGGAGCAGAAGCCAGGGGGAGTTGCAGTGACGCGCCCGTGAGCTCCGCCAGCAGCCAGCTGTGCCTGAGTGACCGAGCCCCAGGCCGAGAGGCCGGGGGCACCCCACCTCCGAAGTGGCCCGAGCGAGCCCCAGGCTCCAGGCCCCGATAAAGGTTCGGGGCGTGAGCCGGTGTGTACCTGGACGCCCATCCCTGGACACAAAGAACCACCAACGCACCGATGTCTGAGGGAGTCCGCCACTGGCAGGGGAAGTGGTGGTAGGGGGAGATAGGCCTCCAAACCTTGGAGGGCCTGAGATGTCCCCAGAGAGGTGGCGTCTGACACCCAACCTGACATACTTTTTTCCATCTTTTGTTCAAATACAAATCCTCCCTGCAAAACCGTCTGGGAAGGGGGGAGAATGACTGAAGATTTCATCGTTAATATGTAAGTAGGAGTTAATGATTTCGGATCCGAGGGATCATTAAGATACTCCACACTTAACGGTCTGCTGTTAATGATGCCATTGACTTGTAAAGGAGTGTTCTTAGACTAGTTGTATCAAGCCTATTTGAGGACTTGTCTAGCATTGTTGTTAGTATGCTTCATACTGTCCGAATTTGGCGTTCCCAGATACCTCCCATATGGCTAGCTGATGGAAAATTCATTACAAATTTTCATAGCTGTGCGGTTCCATCTTGTCGTCAACCAACAAGAGTTTCTGAATTTCCATCTAATGATTTTATTTGTGGCATTACAGCTGCACAGCCAGCAAACTTTCTCAACTCACTTCCATCCTTGGAGCTTATTTAAGGCTAACTGTGAAGTTTGTCTCTAAAGCGTTTTCTGTAGTGAAAAGATCTCCAAATAGCTTTTCCAGCACTTCCCAAGCTGAGTTGTATGCTTCATCTCTGTCCACTAGGAGAAATCCTTCAACTGCTCTCTTTGTGGGTCTACCGAGTTACTTCCTGAGATAAAAGTCTTTCATTCTTTGAAATGTTTTTTCTTTCAATCATGGTTTCAAATGACAACTGCCAGACTTTAAACTTTAGAGGGTCATCAGTTTGACCTGAACCACTTTTAGACCTTCTTGATTTTGACCTTGATTTGGTACTATGAGATCCTAAGCACGACCCAACATCTGGCCATGGCTCTTAATCACTATCTGCAAAGTCTCCTTGTAGCTGTTTTTCAGCTCTTTTAACAATGAATGAGGAAAGTGAAGTACACTACTTTGCGCTTTGCGTCTGAATCTGCAGTTTGTATTTGGTGTATCCATCCATCCATCTTCTTCCGCTTTATCCGGGGCTGGGTCGCAGGGGGCAGCAGCCTAAGCAGAGAAGCCCAGACCTCCCTCTCCCCAGCCACCTCCTCTAGCTTATCCGGGGGAACACCAAGGCATTCCCAGGCCAGGCGAGAGAAACAATCTCTCCAGCGTGTCCTTTGGCGTATTTGTTCATAAATGGTTTGTACATCTCTGCAGGTGACATTATGTTGTTAATCACCTCATTCAATTCGCGCTCTGAAAGTTTCTCCTCTTGATCTCTTTACCCTTTTCAGTGTTCTTACTCTTTCACTTTTACAAACAGTCTGTAGTTAGAATCGAAGAATAATCCTTTAATTGTCCCACAAGGGGAAATCTGGTTGTAACAGCAGCCAGAAAGACACATATACAAATAAACAGTACACAGGACACGGAACAGAAACATACACAATTTTTTCTTACATATTTACATCAAGGACAATGGTTACTATAAACAGAGTACTGTACAATTATTAAATTAAATAAAATTAACTACAGATAAGAGGCAAACCCAGGTTGTAGTGCGAATCGGTTGATTAAATTATTGCAGTTACAGTGCAGATGTAAACATCTATGTTTGTTGGGAGCAGTTCTGATTGTACAGTCTGACAGCTGCTGGGAGGAAGGACCCGCGGAAACGCTCCTTCATGCATCGAGCATGCAGCAGTCTGTCACTGAAGGAGCTCTGCAGTTCAGCAACATTTACATGCATGGGGTGGGAGACTCTGTCCATCAGAGATGTTATTTTGGCCAGAGTCCTTCTGTCTCCCACCACCTGCACTGGGTCCAGGTTGCATCCCAGAACAGAGCTGGCCTTCCTGATGAGTTTATCCAACCTCTTCCTCTCAGCTGCCGATAAACTGCTGCTCCAACATACTACACTATAAAAAATGACAGATGCCACCACAGAGTCATAGAAGGTCTCCCTGTACTCCAAATGACCTCAGCCGCCTCAGCAGGTAGACTCTGCTCTGACCCTTCCTGTAAAGGGCGTCAGTGTTGTGGCTCCAGTCCAGTTTATTATTCAGGTGAACACCCAGGTACCTATAAGAGTCCACTATCTCAATGTTCACTCCCTGGATGTTCACCGGTGTCAGTGTGGTGAGTCTGCATCTCCGGAAGTCCACCACCTACTCCTTGGTTTTCCTGGAGTTGATCAGCAGGTGGTTCTGCTGACACCAGTCTACAAAGTCCAGAGTCCACTGTCTGTATTCTGAGTCGTCCTCACCTGTGATGAGGCCGACTATGACAGAGTCGTCAGAGAACTTCTGTAGATGACAGCGTGGGGAGTTGATGGAGAAGTCTGCAGTGTAGAGGGTGAAGAGGAACGGTGCCAGCACAGTTCCCTGTGGGGCCCCCGAACTGCAGACCAGCATATCAGAGACACAGCCCTTTGTCCTCACATACTGAGGGCGTTCTGTGAGGTAGTCCAGTATCCACTTGGACATGTGGCGGTCCACTCCTGATAGCTCCAGCTTGTCTCTCAGAAGTCGTGGCTGGATGGTGTTGAAAGCACTGGAGAAATCAAAGAACATGATCCTCACAGTGCTTCCAGGCTTCTCTGGGTGAGTCAGAGCTCGGTGCAGGAGGTAGATGATGGCGTCCTCCACCCTAATGCCAGGCTAGTAAGCAAACTGCAGCGGCTCCAATGAAGACCTCACCAGGGGGCACAGATGGTTCAGAACCAACCTCTCGAGGGTCTTCATCAGATGTGAGGTCAGGGCTACCGGCCTGTAGCTGCTGAGGTCCTTGGGATGGGAGGTCTTTGGTACCGATACCACACAGGATGTCTTCCACAGCTGTGGTACTTTCCCCAGGAACGATGCTGGGGGAGGGGTGGGTGGTTGATTAAACCTATTAAAATATTTATTTAGGTCATTCACCCAGCCCAAGTCTCCTGCACCCTGTGGGGTTGGTTTTTGTCCTGAGATTGTCTTCAGGCTGTTCAAAACCTCTCTGATGTTGTCCTGTTGCAGCTGCTCTTCCATCTTCCTCCTGTAGTTTTCCTTTCCTTGCCTTATCTTCCATTTCAGCTTCTTCTGGACAACTCTCAGCTCCTGTTTCTCTCCAGATATAAGGACTCTCCTCTTGTCCTTGAGGAGAGCCTTAATTTCAGGATTTATCCATGGCTTGTTGTTAGAAAAACACCGAACCTTTATGCTGGGTATGGTGTTGTCCACACAGAAGTTCATGTAATCCGTAATGCAGTCTGTGATGCTGTTGAGGTCATCCTCCAGGGGGCTGCAGAGGTTGTCCCACACAGTAGAACGGAAACAGTCCCTTCAGTCTCTGCCGACCATTTCCTTACTGTGCGTTTCACAACTGGTTCTCTGTGTACTAGAGGTTTATACACAGGCTGGAGATGAACCAGGTTGTGATCTGAGCCCCCCAGGGGAGGGAGAGGTGATGAGCTGTATGCCTCCTTGGTGTTGGCATACAATAAGTCCAATGTTTTATTGTCTCTGGTGTGGCAGGTGACATACTGGGTGAAGGTGGGGAGAGTGGAGGACAGGGAGATGTGATTAAAGTCCCCAGAGATCAGGAAAAGGGTCTGAGGGTGCTGTGTTTGGAGTCTGCTGGTTACAGTGTGCAGGACCTCACAGGCTGCTGCAGCGTTAGCAGAGGGCGGGACATACACAGCTATCATAATCATGTGTTAAACTCTCGCGGTTCTCTCTAGCAGCTCAATGTCCTTACAGCATAGCGTCTCTTTGATAGATAAATGCCCAGAGTTACACCATCTATCGTTCACAAACACAGCCAGACCCCCTCCTCTCTTCTTTCCACTCTCCGTTGTTCTGTCGGCCCGGATCTGATGAAAACCATCCATGTTTACGTGTGAGTCTGGAGTTAGCGCGGTTAGCCACGACTCTGTGAAGCACATCAGGCTGCACTCCCTGTAGCTCCTCTGATGTCGGGTAAGAGCCGCCAGCTCGTCTACTTTATTGGGGAGAGATCTCACATTCCCCATAATAATAGATGGAATTGCTGGCCAGTACCTCCTAACTTTACTGCGACGCCCGATCCCGGCCTGAGTACCGCGTCTCTTCCTCCTCACCTCGCAGGGGATGTTGGCTTGCTCGGCGGTAGGCAGGGCAGCGGAGGCCCAGAGGGCTAACAGCTGATCCCTGCTGAAAACAATGGGAGGTCGGACCTCCACGCGCTCTCTGGACACAGATGCGGTAAAAAATGTAATAAAGAACACGATTGTCCATAGAATTCTGAGCTCCATTGTGGGGAACAGCAGTCCACAATAGAAAAACAAAAACAAGAAACACAAGAACAACAAAGAAGCATATATTAAAGAGAAAAAAGGACTCGGTCAGGTCGGAGCTGCTGATGCTGGCTGCCAGCTCGGAGTGGTGCCGGAAGTTATATTATATATAGTTCTGTAATCTGCTCAGCAGTATTGCTCTTCATGATCATTGTCAGCCATCTTGTGAGTCTAGTTAAATGTCAGTCAATGCACTAAGCTTTGATTTCAAAATACTTCTTTAAATTTGTAACTTATACGTAACTTGAGTATTACTTTGGCATTACTGTTACTATATACTTTAGCTATAACGACTTTCATTCTTAATATATGTGTACTTTAACTTGAAGAACTTTGTAAACTTCACATGTAATTTTACCTTATACAAACACACAAAACACTTTCATAAACTACAAAGCATCACTTTGAAGTACAGTAGAAATTAAGTAACCTTTGACAGATGTGTTATAGAAATTCGCTGTGGATTTAAACCACTCTTACTCTACTTTTAACACTGCCCTTTGTTAATTTCCAATTTACTCCAGTTATATAACGTTGTTGCTATTGTGCTTGGCTGCTTGTGAGTGGTGAGCTTGTGTGATAGCGACCTCTTGTGTCGCACCACTGCACCGTCACACACCACTCTTCTTAAGTCAGGGGTCAGCATCCTTTTCATTTCAAAGGGCCCCTTTTCCCCCTGCTGCTACAAAACCTGTCTAGAGCCTAAAAAAAGAAAGAGCCTATAAATATCTAGAAAATGAGTTGTTGTGTCGTATAAGCTATGGAAATGTAAATAAAAATGCTTATTTTTAGATTTGATAAGACAATGAATCATCAAAGCTTTATATCGGAAAAAAGTATTTGTTAAAATGAAGCCAGCTACGTGAGTCCTTTCCATAATAATTGAAAATTAGGAAAGATGGGCAACCAACTTGAAAATTACAGTAAACAGATTTGAACCTAAGAAACATTAAATCACTTTTAAAAGCCTTGTACATTCAGTGAATAGTCAATGCAGATATTTCATAAAAAAAAAAAAAACTGTTAACAGAACCCTTTCTTGTTGTCTTTATAATAAAAAAATGACT
This sequence comes from Rhamphochromis sp. 'chilingali', assembly GCF_963969265.1. NCBI lineage: Eukaryota > Metazoa > Chordata > Actinopteri > Cichliformes > Cichlidae > Rhamphochromis > Rhamphochromis sp. 'chilingali'. The sequence goes on along the minus strand of NC_137935.1, from coordinate 23,262,777 downwards.
TACTTGGACTTGGACTTATAAGACTTATAAGAGCCACAGTGGAGGGGCCGGTGAGCCACATGTTGCCTAGGTGCTGTGGAATATTCAGTTTTCTACACGTAGGTAACAACCTATCAAAGCAAACACTTCATTTTTTCTGAGACAGCTACATTAATAATAATGAACATATATAATTCAAAACAAAATCATAGAGGCCAACTGGGTATGTAAAAAATAATAATAATTTAGGTATACGTGAATCACTTCACATGAAACTCAGTTTTGCCACAGAAAAAATAAAAACTTTAGCCTACCTTGTGTACGTTTCTGCACTAGTAACAAAAGAAATATTGACCTTTGCGCTGAATAAATTGTGTTACTAAAGTGTAAACTAATAAAAGTTAATATGCCGCAAGCCTAGAAAAAGTGAAAAACTCCACAGCTGCTGAAACTCACTGCCACAGACACTGGTGTTATACAGTGTAGGCCGCAATAATTAAAATCATTATATCTCAGATACTGTAGCAGCACAAACGCTAATTTTACCTGCACAAATCAGCACAAACGTAGCACTAAAAAAGTAGACCATTTTGGTTTGTTTTGGAGCAGTCTGGGGGGATGGTGACCTTTGAATGACCTATAAAATAATGTTTAATATCTCAAAAACCGTAGCAGCACAAACGCTAATTTTACCTGCACAAATCTGCACAAACGTAGCACTAACCGCTCCGCCTATTTACCTTTACGTTTCAAGTGGGTGGGGGGTCAGCTTCACTCTGCTAAATAATAGTATAGTCTTGTGGGTTCTGAAATTAACATATAAAGTAATGTGAACGCCACTGGCGGTCCTAGCTTGTTTGGCGCCCTGGGCGAACACTCCCTCTGGCGTGTTTGTTGGTTTGTTTTTATTTTGTGAGTTGGTTATTAGATGCTGCTCCAGCCGGTCAGAGAATCCCCCGCCGCCCCGCCCTCTCCTCTCTGCGCCACAAGCAGCAGGCGCACCTCGCAGACGAAGGGCGCCCTTACTCCCAGGAAATGGGCGACAGAAAACCAATCGGTGCCTATGCCATTCCCAATATGCGCTGGCTGACGTCGGGCAGCATGAGTACGAGCATTTTTTTTTTTTTTTTGCCGATGCCCGTGATGCCGCCCCCCACCACAATGCCGCCCCGAGCAACCGCCCGTGTCGCCCGTATCTAAAACCGCTACTGGTGAACACCATACATTACAAATTTGCAGACTATTACAACACAATTATAACAAATACCTTGTACAGCTAGTGGATGAACCGCAGGCCTCACAGTTTCTTATAAACACGCCCAAACCTCGCGATAATAGCGGGGCAACAAAAATTGTTGTCATACACAAGAGAAAACACACCTTAACAATATGGTCCAACAAAAATATTTTAACTGCAGAAACCTAAATATTAATCTCTTTTATACAAAAGCCATTTGAGTGACAATTACATTAATAATTAATTAAACATGTTATTAAAAGAGGCTGACAGTATTACATAAGTCACAGAACTGAATAAAATTCTGTTCAACAGGGAACCTATTTTTGTGTCTTTGTCCTTCTCAACTTTATGAAGAACAAGTCTTACAGACAACAGAGGGTTGAGGCCTTAGAATATGAGAACCAACACATGAGCGTGAGATTTATTTTTTCATAAATAGACAGCATAATTAAATTATTTATGTATATCAAAGAACGAGGCAAAGGTAACTTCTCTATTTGTAAGTCTTTTATCGGTCTTAGATGTTTTACCTCAAATACACACGTGCAAAGGTTTGTCTCATGATTGTCATGTTGTCATTATCAACATTAAGAATATGTAGAGATTTAAGTTTTTATCACATTATTAAATTAGCACAGAATTGTGTATCAGACAATATAAGAGTTTGATCAAAAAGCTCCACAACTCCACTCACAGGTAGAGTGATCACCATCATGACTTCCATGCATCGATCTAAAAATAACAGCATCAAGCCCTAACTGTATGGTTGATCAAAAAGGAAAGCTTTAAGCCTAATCTTAAAATTAGAGAAGGAGTCTGTCTCCTTAATCCGAGCTGGGATCTGGTTCCACAGAAGAGGGGCCTGGAAGCTAAAGGTTCTGCCTCCCATTTTACTTTTAAATAGGCTACTCTAGGGACTACAAGTAAGCCTGCAGCCCAAGGGCGTAGATTTGGCATGGAAGGGACATGTCCCCACCAATATCCAGCGATTATTGAATTGTCTCCACCAATAATTTGATCTCTGCCAGTAAAGAAAAACGACAGAAAGAAAAAAACGATCTGTCAACGTCTCATTCACCCAGTGGAGCAGAAAGAGTTAAATTACGTTCTCTACTGGAGTCCTACATCATGTGACAAATATGGCCAATGTGATTGGCTGTGCCTTTCAGGGAGCTCTGTTTAGTTTTAGCAGCGGCAAGGAGGATGGCAGCAAAAAGGAAGAACCTGGATATAAGAAAATATTTTTCAAAGAAACCTGTAAGTCAATTAAAGCCAAGTTCACTCATAAAATGTGTCCGCCATAATAACGTTACAGGCTATGCTAGGCTTTGGCCCACGTCAGTCTAAAACTTTATGTAACCATGAATAATGTGTTTTGGAAACTAACTGCACAACAGGCAGCACTATTAGTTATCCCAGTCTCAGAGTAGCATTTCTAATTTTAATTGAAACTGTCAGAGAAAACGGCAGCCTCGAGCAAGCCAGGATATTAGTTTACAGAGGCTGTTAAAATTACATGTCTAACGTTAAAATGTTGGTGACACAATAATTTCATCCTAATGGTACTGACATATTCATAGAGTTAATGTTTGAGACAAAATATCAAGAGGTAGTCATGATTTTGCAAATATTCCACCTTGTAGTGCAGTTTGCACAAATTGTTTTAAAAATGCACTCACCCTACAAACATCACCGATGAGTCAAGATCTGCACAAATTGACAGAAACACTGAAGCAGCTACACATTTTATTCTTCTTGTCATGTATGTCCTATTTGTCAGGTGACAGAAGAACCAACACAAAGCTCAGAGAGTAATGGTGATACAAGATCACAGGAGAGATTGGATGATGACTTGGTGGTTCATTACTGTTTTTGAAGCACATGTGTGACTGCATGTATGTGGAATGTCTCACTGTTATTTATCAGGTGACAGAGGCAGCTCTGCCATGTTGTAGCTCAGACAGAGGTGAAGATGTGAGGTCACAGGTGACTGACTGATGATTCGGTGCTATAGATTAACTAGTATTTATTATCATGACAATTGTTAGGCTGCTGATGTAAATTGATTTATTAGTGTATATTTGACAAAGAATCTGAATTGACATGTCTCACTTTTTATATGGCACGAATCAATGTGTTATTTTATCAGGTGGCAATATGTCCTAGTGCAGTCAGAGGAGAAGAGCCAGGGCCAAAGGTGAGGCACATCAAGCACATAATAATAATTTTAATCTGAGGATAAAACACATGTACTGAGGCTGAAAGAAGCTTAAGTGCTCTCAGAAGACTAAAAACATGGCTAAGGTCAACAATGACACAAATGAGTTTAAACAATGCTGCGGTGTGCCATGTCCACCAGGAGAGACTGGACAGTATAGATGTAAAACAAATATGCCAGCAGTTTATCTCAGTTAACGAGAGGAGCAGGCATGTGTTTGGCTCCTTCACATAGTGGACATTGAGTTGTTGTGTGGGACACCAGTAGTCCATGTCTGTTGCTGTAACAGGGGCAATAGTGCGCCTAAAATGTTGCATAATTTTGCTGAGAGATCTTTTACTTTGTGGAAATCTTAGATGAGTAGTTTTATGGACAAAAACCACCAGGTCATTCAGTGTTCCCTTAGTGCTCATGTATCAGAGATGTTGGTGTACTATAACTGAAGTAATGTTGTTAAGTCCTTAAAGTCATATTCTTTTATTGTCATGACTGTATTTGAAGCTATTTTTTATTTTTGTATGATATCTGATTTATATGGAATATGGCTGAAGTAAACTAAAGTCTAAAATACTTAGTCAGTCATTTGTTTAATAGTAATTTAACATATATAATTCACATATAAAACTATGAATTGTAATTTTAAATAGTTTAAAAGCATGTAGAATAGCATATGTAGGCAAGTATATTACTCCTTTTTTTTTCTATCAAGAAGCAAAGACAAAAAGGGAAAAAATAGAAAAAGAAACAGGGCAGACTTCAGTGGTTGAATTATCCGTCCCCACCAATGCCAAAACCAAATCTACGCCCTTGCTGCAGCCTGAGAGCAAAATGCTCTAATGGGGTGATATGGTACTATAAGATCATTAGGATAAGATGGGGTCTGGTTATTCAAGACCCTTGGATGTGATGAGAAGGATTTTTAATTTGATTCAGGATTTAACAGGGAGCCAATGAAGAGAAGCCAATATAGGAGAAATATGCTCTCTCTTTCTAGTTCCTGTTAATAATCTTGTCACAGCATTTTGGATCAAACCTTTCAGGTAGGTTTCAGGCTTCCTGATAATAACAAATTACAGTAGCCCAAACGAGATGTAATGAATGAAGTAATAAGTATGTCAACTAGTTTTTTATTGTCACTATTTAATATTTATTTGATGCCCCCTACAGTTTATTTAAGGTGTCCTGTGTTAAATGGCTCCTGGTGGCGCCTCCTGGTCTTTGGATGACATCTGGGCTCCTCAGGTCTGAGGAGCTGAACAATCTGGCTTCTCAGTGCAAACACGCCCTACTGCTATTCTTTGTTTTAATATTTGTGTTAGTTCGGGAGGTAGAGTCCTTTTATTATTAAATCAAAGTCCTGCTTTACTAGTCTCCTATACAGTGCTTTCCAGTATTCTTTTGAAAGAGATTTAGACACAGCGTTTTTTGTCTTTTGTTGTCAGAAAGCATTATTCAGCTGTGCAACCATTGCTATCTTTTAGGCATACTGTGCAAGGTCAAAGGAGCTTGGAAAGAAGAAGTCCAGACGGTTTTCTTTCCAAGCTTCTTACCTGGACGTGACCTGGATGACTGAGAACCTTCACAGAGCTACTGTGCAAGCTACAGTTGTGAAGCTGTCCTTTGGTGACATCTGTAGGCAACACTGAGGAGGTGCAAACTAGTGTGTTTTCCACTAATTCAATCAGAGAAATTATGTCTAAGTCGGTTTGTTTGGGGCCAAAAACCTTAATGTTGTGTTTGTGTTATTACACTCTTACTTTTAATATTGACAAAGTATTTAATATTGTTACTCTGACAATTACATTAACAAAGTTACATTATCATAGTTATGTTAACATAAGAAGTTTCAGTAGTTGTAATACTATTTGCATTATTTACATTATATCCACAATGTTTTAAATTATAAAGGAAAATAGAAATACAAAGTCAGATCAAATCATTGTCATTTTCTAAATGAAAATAACACACACATATATTAATTTATCATTCATCTATATGAAGTATACATTAAAAATGCACTTCCACAGCTAAGGTTTAAAAGTTATTTGTTCAGCAGAAAGTTCTTTTTAAAATGATGTCAATGATGATCAATGATGTCACCATGAATAAACAAACTATATTAACCGACAGCTGGCTGACTAAATCCCCTATCTGAGAAAAAAAGGAAGGAATGCATTTCACGTTGGCTGTGCTGCAATATTTACACAATCTATAAACAAGAACTGATCAACTGTCACACAGCATCTGTGCAAGTGTCTCCACTGTGTGTAGATGTGTACATAGGAGTGTTACAAAAGTGTTTTAGACACAGCGTTTATTTGTTGTCAGAAAGCATTATTCAGCTGTGCAACCATTGCTATCTTTTAGGGATAGTGTGCAAGGTCTGAAGAACTTCTCAGATGAGAGATGAAACATCTTCAAGCAATTTCAAAAAGTCCAGACGGTTTTCTTTCCAAGCTTCTTACCTGGACGTGACCTGGATGACTGAGAACCTTCACAGAGCTACTGTGCAAGCTACAGTTGTGAAGCTGTCCTTTGGTGACATCTGTAGGCAACACTGAGGAGGTGCAAACTAGTGTGTTTTCCACTAATTCAACCAGAGAAATTATGTCTAAGTCGGTTTGTTTGGGGCCAAAAACCTTAATGTTGTGTTTGTGTTATTACACTCTTACTTTTAATATTGACAAAGTATTTAATATTGTTACTTTGACAATTACATTAACAAAGTTACATTATCATAGTTATGTTAACATAAGAAGTTGTAATACTATTTGCATTATTTACATTATAATTTAAAACATTGTGGATATAAAGGAAAATAGAAATACAAATTCAGATCAAATCATTGTCATTTTCTAAATGAAAATAACACACACATATATTAATTTATCATTCATCTATATGAAGTATACATTAAAAATGCACTTCCACCGCTAAGGTTTAAAAATTACTTGTTCAGCATAAAGTTCTTTTTAAAATCTGATTATTTCAATGATGTCACCATGAATAAACTATATTAACCGACAGCTGGCTGACTAAATCCCCTATCTGAGAAAAAAAGGAAGGAATGCATTTCACGTTGGCTGTGCTGCAATATTTACACAATCTATAAACAAGAACTGATCAACTGTCACACAGCATCTGTGCAAGTGTCTCCACTGTGTGTAGATGTGTACATAGGAGTGTTACAAAAGATCACACCAAGGAAGCAACTAAAAGGTATGATAGAAACAACACATAATTTCTTATCAACATCTTTATTTGAAGTTTTTCAAAATCATATAAAGTATGAAAAACAATAGTGTCAGAAGATGACACTGAATGCCCATTTCATACATGAGGTGTCCAATATTTAACAATGAAAATCAAGCATACACAGACCAACCGTTCTGAATGACTGCAGACTTTCTCTTTCTTTTTCTTTTTTTGCTCAGTTCAGATATTACAAACAATTTTTCTTCAAACTTCATGTGTAGCTAGGTTGGCTAAGCATTTGACCTTGACCTTCACTGTTAGTACCCAAGGTCATAGTTGACCCAGAAAAATTATAGTATATATTGTTTCAAGGTCAAAGATCAGGGATCAGTGTGTTGTTATAAAAGCAGGCTGATGTAGCATTTTTTAATAAAACCAGCCCAGCACCAGCGTGACGCAACAGAAACGACATAAATTACTAAAGTTTTCGTATGACCACTTTCTTTCTGTGGGGATTTGTGCTCTCTGAAGCTCTTGTTCAATTCACTTCAATTCAGTTCAGTTGAAATAAATTCAGTTTAACCTATATAATACCAAAACAGAACAACGGCTGCTTCAGGGTACTTAAACTAAAACATACAATGAACATTTAACAGTATTTCTAAAGAACACAGCACAGCACTGGAAAACACTAGATGTCTTTCTGAAGTGATGTAATCAAATTTAAAGAAGTGCTTCCTCCTTTGTTATGCTCTTCAGTGGGATGTGCGAACAAAATACAAAGCAGCCACCTAAACTTTGCTCCCACAGAGGTTGATCTGGTTGGTTATAGTGGTACATGCTCACTGCAAATTGTTTGTTACTCTACTAAAACAAAAGCCCTCCATGACGCTTGGACATTCTACTATTCATCACACATTCATGGAGTTCCACAGGGGTCTGTGCTTGTATCAGTAATTTTTACATTATACATGCTTATACATCGTTAGTCAATTTAAATAAAAATGTAGCACTGATTTCTTTCATCTACACAGTATCTCTTAAATGGAAACTTTCCTATATGGGAGTGATGCTGAAAATATAGCTAATGCTTGCATTTTTTGTAGGCTGGACTATTAATCCAAAGTAAGTAAATAAATGGCAGATAGAAATGAGTCCTGCATTTCATGTATGCGCAGGACTGGAATTTTTGGCCGTTTTAGTGAGGGCACACAACTCTGTGAAAACAACTGAAAACGATAGTGTGGACATGGAGCATTTTCAAACGAAAATGCCATTTTTAAATTTATCCGGGCTAGTGTGGACGTAGCATAAAGCACCTTGAGGTGACTGTTATTGTGAAGTGGGGTTACATAAATAACTCTAAATTGAACTGAATAGTGTTAAAAGAAAAAAAAAGTCACAGCCATGAAAGTAAACAGATAAAAGTTCAGTAAACTTGGTTTATGTTCTTCATAATAATGCTAAAATATTTTATGGCTAAACTTGTGAAATGAGGTTAGGACATGACCTTTGAACACTTAATAGTTGATATGTTACACTATTTTGATTGTCCTTTTCCATTTTGTTCTTCATATCTTTCATGGCACAGTTTCTGCAGATCAGAGACCTGTTGTAACAAATAGTAAAGAAGCGTAAATTAACCACAGATCACACCAGAAATGCATTTTTCTAGTCATAAATGAACATATATCCTTAACTAGAAATCAAAATCCACACAAACACACATGCACGCGCAACAATACAGTCTTTAAAGACAAATGAGAGCAGAAACATACCCCTCTGACAGCCCATTACTGCATGTTTCCTGGACGTTTTCACCTTTCTTCACTTTTTCCTGACTGAAAATTTGTAAAAACTGTATTACTTCAATAGTTAGATAATAATGAATGATGTAGGATCTTTTTATTAACAACAAGTAATAAACCACAATGAAAACACCTCACTACAAATGAAACTGGGAACTTGTAATAAAGTGATTATCAGTGTTGTAGGGCTCAGCATAACTCCTGGAAATGTTTAAGGTTAAGCATGTTTTATGTCCTGTGAGGACCATAATAGCTTTTAATTAACCCCAAAACACAAGCTTATGTCTTGATTTTAAATAGCATATGTTATTGGACTCAATTATTAAATCAATCAAACTATTCAAATTATATATCATATTAAATATATGTATTTTAAAAAAATCTAATGTGAAGTTATTCTAGCTCATTATTCTCTATACACACATATTGTGGTCCTTTCAATATGGAAAAAAACCTAAGAAATGTCTACATCTGTACTCGTGTGTTGCTTTTCATACTTTAAGACTTCAAACTTCTGGTCTTTGTAAGACTTCTTCCCCGTAGTTAAATAAAGGAGGACAATGTCGCAAAAGAAGGTTCCCTGTTGAAAAGAATTTTATTCAATTCTGTGATATATATGTAAAAAAATGCTGTTCAATTCATTTAATATCATGTTGATTTAATTATTAATGATACTCACAGCTCCCATCACAGCCAGTCCTGAACCAATATTGACAACCAAGGGGACTATGGCAAACTTTCCAGCCTGTGGAGGAGATCAGAAACCCAAGAGATGTTTTTAAATAGGAGTTTATTACAATTTATTTTTGTTCAAAGAGCAAAGACTGCAGTGCTCTTTTCAAATCATTCCTTTTTTCTTTTCTTTTTTTTTCACCAGTCCCGTTTGGTTCTTTTGCCATCAGAATTATTGTCTAAAGGCAAAGAAAGAGGACAACCCACCTGACCCCACCACAGAGAAAACTGCACCCACCCCGTCATCCACTCATCTTCCAGACTACACAAGACAATAGACACCCAGGCTGAGTTCTTCTCCTGTATCTCCTGTATCTCCCCCATCTGCAGAGTGAGTTCCTGGAGAGAGGAGACCTCCTGCAAGATATAACAGCCTCCCCCACCAGTTGAAGAGCCCCTCAGGTGGCTCGATGTACTGGCGGCACCCTGCGCCAGGGCTGAGCCCCCATACACCCATACACCCACCCACAACCCCGGCGACATACCAACCAGGACCCAAGGCCCAGCCAGGGCCCCAGCCCGGAGACGGAGCACCCTCAGAACCCCACACCCGACCCGGACCCACCCAGGGGCAGCCAGGCTACCAGGTCAGTAACCCACGTCCATCAGCACAGACCCTCCCCTAGCCCCGCTGCATGCAGCCACGAGGAAACCATCACCTAAGAGCCAAGAGAGCCCTTAACAGGACATGACCGCAACCCCAGGTTGAGCCCTCCAAGGAAGACGCCCCTGGGGAATCCCCCGACGCCCCAAGCCTGTCTCTACCCCCAATCACAACAGCGAAGGTGGGACCAAACTATAACCCCCCACCCCCACTAGGTGATGGAGCTGATCAAAGGAGCCCAGAGCAATTGATTTGATGTGGTGGCAGAGGCTGTATCTATTAGATAATTTCTATATTGGTTAGAATTAAGATTATTTTTTATTTTTCCCGTTCATGAGGACTGTTTTCTTGGCAATGCATAGGGCAGTGAAAAAAGTTAAGTTAACTGATAAATCCACTTCCCATTTTGCAATAGGAAGTGATATTGATTCATCTGTTTTAGAAAGCATTCTGTATATTTTGGAGAGTAATTTTGGGGTTTTACGAGTAAGAAATTGTACCACACTCAATGGTGTTTGTAGTTCAACTTGACAGGGTTTAAATTTCTTTTTTTTTACTATGGATTTAATTTGTTGATATTCTAAAAATCTTTTCTTGCAAATTCTTGCAAAAGAGTTTATCAATGCAATCACCCCAGAGAGATTGGTTTGTGAGTTTTGGAGAAAAAGTAACACATCATGCAGTTTATGCCCTTAATTACTGTATTCTGTCTAATTGTCAAATCATTCCTAATAACCCCTCTCCTAAGAAGAGAGGATACTACTACTAATAATAATGGTATTTTTGCATTGGTGTTATATGTATTGGCTTTATTACATAAATTATCTTATTGTAATGCATTGGCACCATTTATGCATTCATTCTGTCACTGATGCATTGTACATACCTTCCCATATACCAGGATATGAAATCGTATGCCATAAACTTTGTATAGAGATCGATAGCTTTCACCAGCAGCATTTTTAAAGTATCTTGCATGTCTGTTAGAGAAGAAAACAAAAATATAAAAAATAAAATAAAGATAAACATAAATAACCTTTAGGTAATTTAGAATGGTTATGGTTCTTTATTCCTTTCATAAGTTGTAAAGATGATTACATGTCTGTGCACCATGCCAACAAAGATGCTCTGCAGTGAGCCTCACCTGAAGTTAAATCCTGTTGCGATGCTCTTGTTGGAGACAGTGGCATCCAGGCGAGTGAACTGGTACTCTGGATTACAGTGAGAGGTGCCTTTGTCAAGGTCACAGTCCCACTGTATCACAATGCCAATAGCGCCACCCTAACAAAACAGCCAAAACATGCTTATTCTAAGATTTTTATTTTTATACATGTATTCAAATTTGGATACTTGTATGCATTCCATTAGTGGTGTTTTACCTGCGTTCATTCACAGCTGTATAGAAAACATTTGTTAAACATTAGCTACATCCTGCTAGTACCAGATCAGACCCCTTTAATCCTTCAGAACACGAAGAACTAATTCTTCATGGCACTGAACATTCCACAGAGAACAGTCCACATGACATGACAGAACCACACAGCTGCACATCAAGGGGATTAATTTCCCATTTCACCACATTCCACAGGTTCTCTGTTAGCTCTTGTGACTGGAGGCCATTATAGTTAAGTGAGCTCATTGCCATGTTCAAAAACAGTTTGAGATCAGGTTTTGTCAGAGTTTTGTGACATGGTGCGTTATCCTGCTGGAAGAAGCTGTCAGAAAATGGGTACACTGTGGCTATCAAGGAATAGAACTACAGAAAGTAATCTTGATCATGTCTTAATTCCTAAATGGATTGACTTGGTGCATTGTAATTGGCTGATTAGATATTCCACTTAATGATCCCAAATCATTAAGTGGAATGGTTTGGGACAGTTGAACAGTTGTACCTAATGAAGTAGGAAACATGAGAAACTTTGTTCAGTGGGACATGTTTCGGTTGTCTCACAATTTCTCCCAAGAACAATGAGCAAAGGTCATGACTAATAACAGTAACTAAAAAAAACCTTTAAGTCATGGATTCAGTCATCATAATTATTTTGGGGTATAAACTCTATGTGTGTTAGAAAGTAACATTTGAGGTTATATCACATTAACACAATCTTGAGAAAATACAATGTAATACTAACAAGTGTGGCCATGTCTTGGAAGTTGCATCCAGCTCTTCTCGTAATGTCTCCCAGGCGAAAGATGGGGCAGTAGGGGTATTGCTTCTCATCATATCTGCATTTCTTCAAGTAGGATTGATCAGTTGTTTTGAGGATGTTGGACCTCAGAGTTAAGAAAAACACATATTTATGGATGTGAACTGCTTATTGCACACAGCAATATCCAGCTAGTCAGCAAGTACAAGGAGATATTGTTGTAAATGTTAAAGAGGACTTACTTTGAAAATGAGAATTTAGGAAACTGGATGAAATTCTTGATGTAGATGGTGAAGTTTTTAGCATTTTTGAGCAAAGGCTTTCTGTGAAAACAAAATGTTAAGTAAATATACATTTTTGTGAATAAATGTATAAGACAACAATAAAAACAAATCAAAGTCAAACCTTCCTGTAGCAGATAGAGAGGGATTGTGATTGAATTGCTGAGTGGGAAATGAACCCATCTATGACCCAGTGCTGTTTAATGTGAGCTGATACAATACTATTATAAGACTGGGTCATGAAGCTGAGTGTCTCAGTGTAGGACATCCTTAGTTTAGATTTAGTGCCAAACCTGTTGTGCTGACCCGATAAATGACAACTACACGTGATTTGCCTGAATGTTTGTGCATGTTAGTGCAGAGAGAAAGGAGGATTGGTCATTTCAAATTTGTCCTCACTGTGGTTTGATGTTTTTTTCAGTTGGACACCAGCCAAATATTTCACAGGTCCCATTGGACTTTTCATTGTTTCTTATGCATTTGCCGCTCATGACTCCTTTAGACAACAGACAACAAAAAAAAACTGTTTAAAAACATCTAGATGATCATGTGAAAAGAGTTTCTGATTCAGACATGTTTCACAATACTGATTTAATATCAGGATGTTTCTTTCTCACCATGACCAGACTCCACCATCTTTCCCTTTTTACAGTCCTCGTCAACACTACAGTGGCCATTAAGCACTTTGTGGCTCTGAGAACAAAAAAAGGACAGAGGCAATGTAAAAAACAAAACAAAAAACACAACACAGAACCAAGTGTGATATAGTATATCGAACTAAATGATAAATACAGTGGGGCAAAAAAGTATTTAGTCAAATCAAATCAAATCAAATCACTTTTATTGTCACATCACATGTGCAGGTACATTGGTACAGCACATGTGAGTGAAATTCTTGTGTGCGAGCTTCACAAGCAACAGAGTTGTGCAAAATACAATAATGTAAACAAGCAAAATACAAGAATGGCTACATCTGAAACTAATAAATATATGTACAATATATAATAGTATATGCATTTCTGGATGTGTATACTAAATATTTTTCTACGTGTGTGTGTGTGTGTGTGTACACATATTTTACAAATTAAATAGAGTAAACAATAAATAAAATATATAAAATAAAATATACAGAGTGAGACATGTGCAAAACAGTGGCATTACTGTACAGTGTGTAGTGCATAATGTTAAAGTTCCAGTAGTGAAGGTGAGGTGTCTATGAAGTGTTCAGCAGTCTGATGGCCTGGTGGAAGAAGCTGTCTCTCAGTCTGCTGGTACGGGACCGGATGCTGCAGAACCTCCTTCCTGATGGAAGCAGTCTGAACAGTTTATGGCTGGGGTGACTGGAGTCCTTGATGATCCTCCCCGCTTTCCTCAGGCACCGCTTCCTGTAGATGTCTTGGAGGGAAGGAAGCTCACCTCCAATTATCCGTTCAGAGCACCGCACTACTCGCTGGAGAGCTTTGCAGTTGTAGGCGGTGCTGTTGCCATACCAGGTGGTGATGCATCCAGTGAGGATGCTCTCAATGGCACAGTGATAGAAGGTCCTGAGGATGCGGGGGCTCATGCCGAATCTTTTCAGTCTCCTGAGAAAGAAGAGGCGCTGCTGCGCCTTCTTCACTGTTTTGTTTGTGTGTACTGACCACGTAAGATCCTCAGCCAGATGTACCCCAAGGAACCGGAAGCTGCTCACTCTCTCCACAGCAGCGCCGTTGATGGTGATGGGGGTGTGTACTTCTCTGCACCGCCGGAAGTCCACTATCAACTCCTTGTCAGCCACAGATTGTGCAAGTTCCCCCACTTAAAATGACGACAGAGGTCAGTAATTTGCACCAGAGGTACACTTCAACTGTGAGAGACAGAATGTGAAAAAAAAATCCATGAATCCACATGGTAGGTTTTGTAAAGAATTTATTCGTAAATCAGGGTGGAAAATAAGTATTTGGTCACCTCAAACAAGGAAAATCTCTGGCTCTCACAGACCTGTAACGTCTTCTGTAAGAAGCTTTTCTGTCCCCCACTCGTTACCTGTATGAATGGCACCTGTCTGAACTCATCATCTGTATAAAAGACACCTGTCCACAGCCTCAAACAGTCAGACTCCAAACTCCGCCATGGCCAAGACCAAAGAGCTTTCGAAGGACACCAGGAAAAGTATTGTAGACCTGCACCAGACTGGGAAGAGTGAATCTACAATAGGCAAGCAGCTTGGTGTGAAAAAAATCAACTGTGGGAGCAATCATCAGAAAATGGAAGACATACAAGACCACTGATAATCTCCCTCGATCTGGGGCTCCACGCAAGATCTCATCCCGTGGGGTCAAAATGATCATGAGAACGGTGAGCAAAGATCCCAGAACCACACGGGGGGACCTGGTGAATGACCTGCAGAGAGCTGGGACCAAAGTAACAAAGGTCACCATCAGTAACACACTACAACGGCAGGGAATCAAATCCCGCAGTGCCAGACGTGTTCCGCTGCTGAAGCCAGTGCATGTCCAGGACCGTCTGAAGTTTGCCAGAGAGCACATGGATGATACAGCAGAGGATTGGGAGAATGTCATGTGGTCAGATGAAACCAAAGTAGAACTTTTTGGTATAAACTCAACTCATCGTGTTTGGAGGAAGAAGAATACTGAGTTGCATCCCAAGAACACCATACCTACTGTGAAGCATGGGGGTGGAAACATCATGCTATGGGGCTGTTTTTCTGCCAAGGGGACAGGACGACTGATCCGTGTTAAGGACAGAATGAATGGGGCCATGTATCGTGAGATTTTGAGCCAAAACCTCCTTCCATCAGTCAGAACTTTGAAGATGAAACGAGGCTGGGTCTTCCAACATGACAATGATCCAAAACACACCGCCCGGGCAACAAAGGAGTGGCTCCGTAAGAAGCATTTGAAAGTCCTGGAGTGGCCTAGCCAGTCTCCAGACCTCAACCCCATAGAAAATCTGTGGCGGGAGTTGAAAGTCCGTGTTGCTCGGCGACAGCCCCAAAACATCACTGCTCTCGAGAAGATCTGCATGGAGGAATGGGCCAAAATACCAGCTACTGTGTGTGCAAACCTGGTAAAGACCTATAGTAAACGTTTGACCTCTGTTATTGCCAACAAAGGTTATGTTACAAAGTATTGAGTTGTATTTTTGTTATTGACCAAATACTTATTTTCCACCCTGATTTACGAATAAATTCTTTACAAATCCTACCATGTGGATTCATGGATTTTTTTTTCACATTCTGTCTCTCACAGTTGAAGTGTACCTCTGGTGCAAATTACTGACCTCTGTCATCATTTTAGGTGGGGCAACTTGCACAATCGGTGGCTGACTAAATACTTTTTTGCCCCACTGTACATATGTAAATGTAAGTCAAAAATAAGGGATACAAAGTCAGAATTTACAAATATAACACAAAAAGTAAATTTCAGTATATTTAAAGCAGTCAGAACTTGTTAGCATCCAAGAATATCTTAATCTAAAATAGAAGATTTCTGTATTCTAGCAACATGGTGAATATGAAAGTTAAATGAAGCCAAGGGTGTTAAATGGATGCATGTCTGTGCTTTTTCTATTTTACTAGAACTCAACCGTTAAAAATGGCACATGCTGCATGATACCAAAAGGCTCCCCTGCAAGTGTCAGACCCTGCTCTCGGTTTCGGTCAATATTTATAAGAGCAAATTTTTATAGCTGTTTGTTTCTTCTTAGCTGATGGCTATCAGGCAGGCAACCCAGAGAGTCTTCTGGGTTTACATACTGTATATTGTGAGCTGAAAATAAATCATGAATACTGACACACATACACACTCATATGATGATGATGGAGGTGACAAAATGGGTTAAGAGGTGTGAGGAAAACATTTCTCTGCTACCGTGCAAACAATATGTTACCATGCAGGAGAGGAATTACAGGTCAGCCACAAACCAATGTGTATGACTTTAAACACATCACGCTATTGTCAGGTGGGCCATGAAGCACTGGAGGAAGCCTCCCCAGTCTGTTATATTCACATGCAGAGTGATAAAGTAGTTTCATAAAATATCATTCTTCCACATTCTGGCACTTTATGGTGTTACCTATCTCATGTAATCACTTATTGAAAAAAAGTTTTTTCCTGTAAGTAACAGACAAAATGAAACAAATCCCCTAAATAAATAGTGGATACTCTCCTTAGAGTTAACATCATTTACTTGCAACACAGTATGACACACTCTATCTAACCTGTACTTGCAAGAGGAAACTGTCTGTGGTGTGGTGCATGCTAGAAAAATTGGGCTGGCAGGTGAAAGGTTAAAGTGAAAGTGAAATCAACAGGAGAGGCAATATTTCCGTTGTCAGTAAAACAAGGGAATGTTAGAAGAATTGTTTTATTTGATGGCAAATGAGTCTGTAGAATGACCAGCAATTAAAACTGAGACAACGACCTGATCATCACCGCTGCCATTCATCAAATCTAAAAACAATGAAAACACCTCTTAGTTAAAGTTAGAAATACCATCACTGTGGTCTATTATGTCCAGTCAGTGATTTAAAGTGAAAACAAAATGTTCTCACCTCAGCACAGTAACCCATCTTCTGGTTTGGTGTCTCTAAGAAGCTGGTTACAACAAACAGAACATCTTCACCCTGAATGACAAAAAGAAAATAACAGACAAAATGTCAAAGTCTCATCAGCAGTGCATGGCTTTAATCTAGTCTGAAATAATAAAAGTGTTCTCACCTGTGGGGGGATGACATACTCCTCAGGTCCCCACACAAGCAGACCAGATTCACTGGTGTTGGTCACCGCAGTTCCCTTCACTTTAGTTATGACAGAACTCTGGATGGCATCATCTATCTCCTGGTAGCCTTGCTTGACTATGAAAACCCACCTTTAAATCAAAGCAGAACTACCCAGTGTTCTCGCAGGTCTTTGGTAAAAGCTTTGGTGCAAACCTTATGCAGATATTTTATATGTTTTTGCCTTTTTCAACTGTCTTTTGTGACATACAGTATGCATTGAGGGGTGATACTGCTAGTCAGGTGTATCAAAGTGGTTGGCTTAGTGGGACTCTCTAACCTTGCAAGGCCTGGAATGAAGAGTTTGTTTTTTTGTTTACATTTTTATTATTATTAATTAATTAGTTCCATAAGTAAATTGCCCAAATGAACTGGCTGTGTGACTGAACTTTGATTTCAACATATTGTGGAGGCTCAGGGGTCCTTTCATCTCTTAAAAAGAACCAAAATGGTTTAGTCCACACTGCGATTTACATTGTTCGCATAGGCAGAATAAAATACTTTAGCATAATTAGCAGATTGGAGGTTATACTGAAAGCTTACAAATACTAACCTCAAGTAAAATTTGGGCTTATTGAATGAGGGACCAGTGGTTCTCAGAGGACGTGCTGTGAGACAATGAGAACGTTCGGAGGACTTTCCGAATGTTTCCTGACTCTGTGTTTGCAAGGGGCACTTTAAACCACGGCCAGCTACTGGCTCTGAGATTGTAGCTGTTCTCCAGGGCAATGAACT
This sequence comes from Rhamphochromis sp. 'chilingali', assembly GCF_963969265.1. NCBI lineage: Eukaryota > Metazoa > Chordata > Actinopteri > Cichliformes > Cichlidae > Rhamphochromis > Rhamphochromis sp. 'chilingali'. The sequence continues at coordinate 23,245,058 of NC_137935.1, read as the reverse complement.
TGGTGTAGTTTAATTATCGCTTCTCACTTTCTGCTTTATTTTGATAGTTAATTGTCCCTTGTGCTTTTCATTTAGTTTTGCTTCGCCTTCTCACATCCTCCGTGATTTAGTTCAACTATATCTACTTCCCCGATTGCCCTTCTGTGTTTATAGAAAATGCCATCTTCCTGTGTCATCTGTCCCATCAGTCTCCTGGTCCCAGTTTGTTCCCATGCCTCAGTTTAGTTTCTTCTCTTAGGGTTCTGTTTTGCCTTTTGGACTTTTTACAACAGCCAAATAAAGCAGATTGTTTTGTTGCTAAACCCCTGCCTGTGTTCTGTATTTACATCACACTCAAAACAGTCTCCCAAATCAGCAAACTGTGACAATATACAAGCAGTCTCAGCGACCCTCTTCCATGTTGACCCACATCTCTGACGAATGTTTTAAAGGAATAAGTTAGCCAGCGGCTGTACATGACAATCAGTGGGTATTGTTGGGGTGGCCAGTAATGAGCAGTTCATATGCCATGTTCAATGAAAATCAATGATAAAGGTTTTCCACAAAGTCTGCACAGTTTGAAACCTCCCCACATTTGCAATCCTCAAAAATGATTCCTAATAATACTTTTTAGTTGCCACTAAACGATCTCGCCTTGTGTCACATCATTTGGAGAAGGACCTGCTGTTTCATTGTGTTCAGCTGTCCTCATTAACACTGTGTCACATCTGATATTAACAGCAGCTCATAGCCAAATGATTTCTTAGTCACATTTGTGTGCTTTTCATATTCTTCTTTATTTGAGGTAAGACCACAGTAACAGTGTGCATTAGCAGTAACCTAATATCTTAGCTGTGAAATTGGTCTAACCCATTTTTCTAATTTTGCTAAGGGATAAAAGCAACATCAAAGCCTCCACTATTAATATAAACAAAGTTTGGATTAAAGCCCCCCCCCCCCCCCCCCCCCATGAATGAGTGGGTAGCCCCCCTTTTCCTCCCACTATAACAGGGACTCTCTGATCTTTGTGCTGATAACATTAAAGGAATCCTAACAGATCATGGTTCAAACACTGCACGTCATAAACCTAATATAATCTGACGCATTTTCACACACCAAAACATTTAAACTCAGTTATAAAGATAAGTGTTGTCTAAAAATTGTTTTGTGCAGACTTATATGCACAGTTCTCTACATTCTACCCACATGACACCTAAAGATTACTGTGTGCGGTTTTCGGCTGTCATCGGTAAGCCAGGAATAGACCCCTTGTGTTCCGTTTCCGCCTGTTGTGTCCCAGGTAACACTTTTGAATTGTGTCGGGTAAAGCGAGACGCTGAACCGCATGCCACAAGTGCGCATAGGTTCGGGCAAAAACAAAAAACAAAACAGCGAAAGAGAAACGTTCATGTGGTATTTGCTCAAACGCACAGGTCAAAATTCTGACATTTTAAGCATTTTATTTTTAATTTTGCTTACTTCTTTAAAGTATAAAATAAGCGTGTAACGTGCGAATAGTCTACTATTCAATACAATAAATGAACCGCTCATTCAAAAATTAATATTTTTTGTTTGTTTGTTTTATTCTGTTTACCAAACGATATGCTACAGACAAAGCCCAAATGTTATTATATTTGTTCAGTGACTTATTTTAAGTTAACCCGTTAAGTAATAACATGTACAGTTTAGGAAATTATACGTGGCAATAATGCACTTACCCTATTATGTAACCAATGACAGATAACTGAAAAAGTCTGTGCAACACTCCGACTGCCTTATTTTTTGTATCAATGTATTTTTCTGTTTTGTAGTTCAGTAAGGAGTTGATCGCGGCCGTGGCCATCACGCAGCTCTTAGTCTGCAGTTTGATGTCAGTGTTAAAACGAAACTTGATTGTAATGGAAAGATTCGATGCGAGCTCTTACAGCAAACACCGCGTGGGAGGCGAAAACACACCTCATTGCACAACCACCGCCAAGCGTACATTAGCCACAATATGTATTTAGGTATTACTGTTGGACTTCCCTAGTATCAAAGGCAAGGCAGAATGGAAAAGGTAAAAGAACATCAACACGCAACAATTAACTGTAAAAACAAATTAAGCAAGGAAAAACAGGAAAGGGTCTCCTATAAAATGCCTGATTAAAATCTGTATTCATTGTTACGTTTGTTAATCCAGTTACTTGTTTTTAAACTGCATGATTTGTTATTTTTTAAAATTTACTTATTTATTTTAATCCAATTCCAATCCAATTTTATTCATAAAGCACTTTAAAATACCCAGCACAGGAACAAAGTGCTGTACAGAAAATAAGTTAAAACAATAGAAAAACAGAAAACAGCAAAATAAATAAATAAAACATAAAATTAAAACAGCCCTACATTAAAACAAAAACAAGATAAAACAGCATCGAATCACCTAAAAACAACTGAAATAAAAATAAAAACCAACATCTCACGTGGTGTCGGTAAAGAGGTGGGTTTCCAAGAGTGACAGATAAAGAACTGGCCTGTCTAATCTCTAAAGGAAGCTCGTTCCACAGTTTTGGAGCTTCTACAGCAAAAGCACGATCTCCTCTAAGTTTACGGCCAGTCCTGGGTATCTTCAGGAGCAGCTGATCATCTGACCTGAGAGAGCAGGTGGGTGTATAAGGCTGTAGCAGCTCAGAGAGATAAGATGGGGCTAGGCCATGGAGAGCTTTCAAAGTAAATAAAAGAATTTTAAAATGAATCCTACAAGAAATGGGCAGCCAGTGAAGTGAAGCTAAAACAAGGGAAATGTGCTCAAACTTTCGAGTGCCAGTTAAAAGACGAGCTGCGGCATTTTGCACCCTCTGTAGATGACTAATATATGATGCGCTGACCCCAATATAAAGTGCATTACAGTAATCCAGCCGAGTGCTAACAATGGTGTGGATCACTGTCTCAAAGTGCTCAAAGAATTGGCTTTATTTTTGCCAGCTGCCTGAGGTGAAAGAAGCTAGATTTTACCACTGCCTTAATTTGATTGTTAAACTTCAGATCACAGTCCACTTTGACCCCTAGGTTTGTGACAGTTGGCTTAACATACTGGGCCAGGGAATCTACATACACATTGGGGTCTCAGTGGGGCTACCAAAAACCATCACCTCTGTCTTTTTATCATTGAATTTTAAAAAGTTAACAGACATCCAAACCTTAATGTCATCGAGACACTGAAGTAATGGCTGTGTAAGGTATCTGCCTTTTTTCTTTAGAGGGACATAGATCTGACAGTCATCAGCATAAAAGTGGAAAGCAATGCCGTGCTTTCTCAGTACAGAACCAAGAGGAAGCAGATATAAAGAGAAGAGGAGGGGGCCTAGAACTGAGCCCTGTGGGACACCACACAAGAGGGGAGCGGAGGACGACACATAGTCACCGAGGCTGACACAAAAAATTCGCCCCGCCAAGTAGGACCTGAACCACTCCAGTGCTGGGCCCCTAATGCCCACCCAGTGCTCCAAACGAGAGAATAAAATGGCATGATCCACGGTATCAAACGCAGCTGTCAAAAAAAGCACAAGAACAACACAGTCCCCAGCATCAGTCGCTAAAAATATGTCATTAAAAACTTTTAAAAGGGCTGATTCAGTGCTATGAAAGGGTTTTAAACCAGATTGGAAAACTTCTAACACATTTTGCTTTTCCAGGAAGGCCATTATTTGGCTGTAAACTACCTTTTCAAGAATTTTGGAAAGAAAAGGTAGTTTGGAGATAGGACTGTAATTTGCAAGAACCGTAGGATCAAGAGCAGGTTTTTTAATCAGGGGTTTGACTACTGCATGTTTAAAATCTTTAGGGACAACACCTGACATCAGACTATGGTTTACCAGCTCAAGAACCAAAGGACCAACTGTAGGTAACACCCCTTTTAAAAGTCGAGGAGGGACAGCATCATTTGGAGACCCTGCAGGCTTAAGATGACCAACAGTCTCCTTTAAAAAGGACAGAGTCACAGGCTCAAACCTGTCAAAGGCAGCAGAGCAGGAAACAGAGACTGAGAGGTCGTGAGCATGAGGAGAGATTTGAGCCCTTGTGGAGGAGACCTTGTCAATAAAAAAGTGTAAAAAATTTCACAGGCTTCTGATGAGGGCTCGATACAGTCAGTATATGGTGCATTAAGAACAGAGTTAATAGTTTTAAATAAAACACGGCAGTTTGACAAAAATAATGTCATATAAGTGTTTTCTTTTGGCATCTTTTGCAGTTCTTTGATATTGACGCCAACAGTCCTTCAGCATCTGGAATGACACTTGTAGTTTGTCCTTTTTCACTTGCGCTCAGCTCGACGGCAGTCGAGTCCGACAGCTCGGGTCATGTCGTTCAGCCAGGGCTCAGATTTAGTTTTAGGCAGTCTGGTTTTTAATGGAGCCACAGTGTCCATATAGGCACTGACGTTGTGTTGTTTTTAAGCCCCCCCCCCCCCCCCCCCCCCCCCTTAACTGCTTTTCTGTTTATTTAATTTGTAATGTAATCACTTATAATCCCGCCTTAATTACCCATTAAGATATAAAATTGAAATGCTTTGGATTGTAAACAGTTAATTTGCCGTGATACTAGATTGTAACTACAGATATTTGGTTGGAAATTACTCACAGGTAAAGTTCAAAAATTAAAATTGCATTTAACAAAACCTGCGATTTGTTTTCATCATGACAAATCTGCCTCTGCAATACTGTTCAGATCTATTTTAACAAATCCCTGTCTTAATAATAATCAATAAAATGAGAAAAGAAACACATTTTCTAAAAAAAAAAAAAAAATCAAATCAAATCATATCACTGCATGTATGGATGACTAGTAGGCATACTGTGAAAAAGTCATTCATGAAATAATATTGTTGCACCCACAACGTCGTCATGGGGCTGGGACTGTGACCTAGGGATCATGCGTTATTTTTGGGTTTGATGAATATTTATTACTTTCATTTGTCTTCTCGAATGCTTATGGTTGTTTGTTGGTGTGATCTGCTCCTGGTCCCTTGCTTCCCTGTGCACGAGTTGGAGTGAGTTTGTGTGTTTGTGTGTGTGCCTGGAGAGCCTCCTGCCTTTGAGCCAGCCACACCTGGGATTAATCCCTCACCTGTTGCCGATCTGGCTATCAAGGAGCCCTACTTAAGAGAGCAGTGGAGCGGCAGTTGGTGTGGGATAGTTACATTAGGAACACAGTTAGTTGTCGAGCGTATATGATTATGATTTCTGTTATCTCTTGTGGAATGGTTTAAGTGTTTTTGTTGGCTGGTAGATAGGACTGTACTGAGTGTGGCATCTTTTGTTTCTAGGTCAAATGCATAGGCACCAAGGAGGACAAAGCTTCAACACATCAAGGAGAGGAATCACAACTATTAAGCTAGGCGGCTGATATGTATTTGCATTTGAATGTGTTAATAATGTATGTTTAAATGCTTTGATTATTTTCACGTTGGCTTGAAATAAAATATCTCCCTCTACTGTTACTCCAGTGTACTGCAACACACTGCAACTTCTGCATGCCTGTCCTCAAATGGAGATGACCAACATCCTTATTACACATTTTTCCCTGATTTGGGGTTGGTTATTACTGCTGCCCACCTGGAAAGCATTAGCAAAAGGCTCCGACCACACTTTGGGATTCAATCATCGAGATCAGGGGTGTCAAGCATCATGACGGATAGTTTTGAAAAATATGAAGGAGAGGATAAATGTTGGACTATTTACTACATTTCCCTACGTTTTAGAGCTTTGGCTACAAATAAAGACCTTCCCCGTGGTCAGAAGAGGTCCTGTTTTTTACAATGCGTTTCCATAAAAAAGGCCACCTGCAGTGCCTTCACAGCCCACCAAGCCCAAACTCCCACAGTAAGACCAGATCTCAATCCTTATTGTTAGCCCAAACCTGCTGGAGCAAGGATTGTAGCTCTCATGGTGAATGGCATAATGTAACCTAGTGGTTAATATTAAGATGGCAAAACTTTGTTCACATTTCTAGTTGTTATGGTTTGGTAGGGTCTGTATATCGCCCAAGGTGACAGAAACACAGTACCAACACAGTTCTAGTGCACCCTCTCTGGGCTCTGTTCTTCTTTGGTTTGGCCACAGCTAAATCAGCAGCTGGTGGTCTATAACCACCCAAAACCTTGCCATTCATAAACAGCTGGAGTCTCTTTGCCCTGCATCTCACACCACAAAACCAGAGTAGTGGCTTGTCTTCTGGTATCAGCCTTACTTGATGTCTTACTTGATAAAAACACACCTCAGTATTCAGTTTGGGTGCATCCTTCGTTATTAGCAGGGGCGTCTCTAAATTACCTGTGACCCACACAGCTTAGCACCTGAAGTAGATCAAGAGAGTCCTTCTGCATTCATGGAGGATACAGAACAAGATCACATGTTTAATCACTGATAATGCACCCAACATGATTGCCTGTGCACAACTTTTAAGTGCAACATGGGCATTTTTTAGGTTCACCACAAATGTTTTTTGAGAAATTGCCAGGGAACATGAGCATCGCTTTCTCCTAAAAGTAAAGTGACTATTCTGTGTGTTCACATGGATTACTTTGTGTGTGTGTTTTCAGAGTCTGTTATTCCTTATAACCTGTTCACATCTGTCTTGGTTTTGATTTTGCATCTCAGTCTCTCAAACTGCCTCCAACACTGTACTAAGTGTTCATTTCTTTAATGATGAAGAAGAACAAGGATCCTCTGAGTTGTTGTTCTTATCATCCAATTAGCTTAGCAAATGTGGATTTTAAACACTTGTCTAAACTACTGATCTTACATTTGAAAACCATGTTACTAACAATTATTTCCCTCAATCAGATTTGTAAACCAAAAAAACCCCAAAACAGTCATTCCTTGTTTCTTTTTTTTTAAAGACAAATGTTTAATATAATTTACCAACCCCCTACTCTATTATAGCTACTCTATTTGTCCTTATATTTGTCCTTGTTGTCATAGGTTGGGCTAATGTCTCTTCCCTCCTGATTAACCTTCCTGCAGACAGAATTTAGGAATTTTGGATACAATTCTTGATGTAGATGATGTAGCTTTTAGCATTATTGAGCATTAACATTCTGTCCAAACAAAAAGTAAATATACTTTCTTGAGAATGAATGTATAAGAAATGATTAAAACAAATCAAGAAATCAAACTTTCCCATAGCAGATATAGAGGGATTGTGATTGAATTGCTGAGTGGGAAATTAACCCATCTATGATCCAGTGCACTTTAATATGAGCTGATTCAATGCTAAAAGAGTGGGTCATGCAGCTGAACGTCTCGGTGTAAGACTTCAGTGGAGTATAGAGACACAATCAAGGAGCTAAGGCACATCAGAAATGAAAACAGATCATCAAGACATACTGTAATGATTGTAAATAGTGCAATTTTCAGCATATCTGTGAAAAATTAATTGAATGTCCAAACATGTTTGTTTTTATGGAACTTTAACACTGATGTTAGAGTCGCTTTTATGATATAATGTCATACTTGGCGCTCTTCTGGACAGAGATCTCTGGTGTTCTTCTTACTGGAAACCCTTTCTTGGATGTCTGCCACCGTGATGGTTACTGGACCCTGTTCTGGGAAGTTGCTATGGTCTACACTTAGAGCCACTAGCCACTGAGCATTGTGGTTATGGGTTGCGTCCTTCTCCCATATGCTCTTCCAGTACTGCTCCATCTACAGGCTTGCTGGCGCTGTTCTCATATTGTTCCCCTGCTACTGAGAGTACACCTTGGATGGTTCTGTGGAGTATTGTCCTGCCTTCTATTTCTCTGGTATACCTCTTCAATCTGGCCAAAGCTGTGAGTCTTTGCTTGGCAGTTTCCAAAGCTTCAGGTATGGACAGATCGCCATACTTCTTAGGCACCTTCTTCATTACACCTTTCTGTAACTCCATTAGTTGGCTAACTTCCTCTAGTCTCCTTCTCCATGGAGGGTGCTGCTCTTTGTGGCTTCCCTTTTTGTAGCCAAGCATCTCATTAATCCCTGCTGCCGCAGTGTTGATCAGCTGATAAGTCTTGGTGATGGTTGCAGTAGGAATTGTTCAGTGTTGTATTCACATCATTAAGTAGACCTTTAGAGGGCACTTCGTGCCAACATGTTAACTAGCTATGGAGGGTCCAGGTTTCAAGTGTCGCCATGATCCTATCTTTCAGGTTAGTTCCTCTCACACTTAACACCCCTTCTACTATTGTATTTGGGGCTTGGTGCGCAATCTTGGGTTGGGGTGATGATGATATCTCCCCCGACCTTTTCCTGGCTCCCTCTTGCCGTAGTATACGTGTTGTACCTCAGCAATCTCTAACTGTGAGAGCAGTTCCTTATACTAGTTGTTTTCCCATCAGATTCCATAGGTCCCACATCCAATTCATGTAACCCCTTCCACTTCATGTCAACAAGCATGATACTTGCACATTCGTCTCTCTCTACATAAATAGTGTAGTTAAGCACCATGGTGTTTTTTCATATAACAAAAAAGACATATCTCTGTATATGTACTTGTGTGTTGCTTCTCAAATTTTGAGATTTTTTGTGCTTCTATTGTCTCTAAGATTTCTTTTTCTTTGTAAAATGGAGAAGGATAATGTCACAGACGAAGGTTTCCTGTAAACAGAATTTAATTCAGTGCTGTGACATTTAAACAATCTTGTTCCAGTCTTTTAAGAACATTTATACTTATTAATGACACTCACAGCTCCAATCAAAGCCATCCCAGAACCAATATTGATGACTGTGGGGACAATGCTAAACTTTCTAGCTTATGGATGTGAGTAGAAATACAATAAGCATGTGTTTGAATGTGATTTCATGTGAATTTATCTTATCTCTTTTTTAAGAGAGATAAAGAGAGCTGCATTGTAAATCGTCTACTTTCTTTTACATTAACCAACCACTTAATTAGTTAAACCTTGTTAATACCTGCTCCACCCCTAACGAGGATATTAATGGGGCGATTGTGGCTCAAGAGTTGTGAGTTCGCCTTGTAATCAGAAGGTTGCCGGTTCTAGCCCCGGCTTGGACAGTCGTGGTCGTTGTGTCCTTGGGCAAGACACTTCACCCGTTGCCTACTGGTAGTGGTCAGAGAGCCCGGTGTCCAGCAGCCTCGCCTCTGTCAGTGCACCCCAGGGTGCCTGTGGCTACAATGTAGCCAGTGTGTGAATGGGTGGATGACTGGATGTGTAAAGCGCTTTGGGGTCCTTAGGGACTAGTAAAAGCGCTATACAAATACAGGCCATTTACCATATTAGTTTTTTTCTTTGTGAAATAATGCCTTGTGTTTTGTCTAGGCTTCACCTCCTCTGTCCTGGGTGCTGCTGCCTTAATCAAGTTTTTATTAACAGTGTGAATGGCCCAGGAGAAGAATCTGTGAGTCTGGAGGTGCACAGGAGACAATTTAACTAGTGATTCCAAGCCTTAAATGCACTGGACATTTATCATCCATATGCTAGTCTAGGCAATCTATTTAACCCTTGTGTGGTGTTCGTATTTTTGTTACTCAGCCAGTGTTCATGGGTCTGGTGGACCCGCTAGAGTTTTGGCTTTCCAAATTAACACTATCAAACAATTTTATGTTAAATTACTCAACAGATGTTTACTTCATCCCAATTACAAGACATATGAACAGCAAACATGGTTAATTTTTTCCCTTTACCTTTGTTAGATCACATTTATGAATTAATGTGCTTCTCGTTTTTCTTTTATATAAAATGTTATAAATAAATCAGTTATAATCAAGTGGAGTGAGTGGAAAGACACAACACATTTACACGTGAAAAAATAATTAATTGTTTAATTTTTCTTTTGAAAAAAACTGAACACGGGTCTCACAGACCCGAACACCATACAAGGGTTAAATGTTCTTGTGTTACCAGATGAGCCTGTCTAAATGTGTTATTAATTGTTAACAATTACCAGTTCTATTTGCATTTTTGTTGTCATTTTTTAATGAGTAATATGTAAACTACACATCCATGTTTCTGGGAGAATCAAGAGTGCTTACTAACCATCTCCATTTGCACTATTTGCCTATTTGCACTACTATGCCTCCTTACTTGAATATTGTATATTGTATATTGCATAGCTTTTTTTTTTTGTTATACGTAAAATTGTATTGTATTTATTTAAATTTTTACTTTTTAATTATTTTATTTGCATTTTTTAATCACTAGGGTTTGAGAGTAACGGAATTTCTATTCTCTGTATGTCCTGTACATGTGGCAGAATTGACAAATAAAGTTGACTTGACTTGACTTAACAGTGGCTACTGATTTGCAGTAGGCGGATGCAGGCGGATTAGGATTATCAGCAAATTCAAACCCAAGAGAGAGAAGCTCAACAAATGCAGGTAGAGGCACTAAAGGCCTTAATTAAGCACCCTGACAGCAGTTGTCATGCACAACAGGAAGGTTAAAGGAAGCAGAGGAAGTGTTGAAAGTGGCCAAACTTGTTACTTCTCTCCTCAAATCATCAAATCCAACCTAGTTATATTCCACCCACTGGGGCAGAAATGCTAGTTGCTTCTGCTTATGGCATTCCTAGACCTTCATTGTTGTTGCTTTTTTGTTGTTGTTGTTGTTGTTGTTTATTGTGGGTTTTTTTTTTGAAAGCCATTTCATCAGCCTGAAATGCACTGACTTCCACAGACTGCCTTCTGGGCCTCAAAAGACATGAGTTGAGTAACACTGGTCCAACGTACAATAACGATTTTATTTTTGAAAAAACTTAAAAGAGAGGAAGAGAAAGCAAACTAAAGGAAGTCATCTGCTAACGGTCAACATCCTTCAGTTTGCTTTCTCTTTCTTTTCTATTTGATACCCCAATTTTACTTTCCTGGGGAAAGATTGGACTCAGTGTACATTAACAGTCCCCTAATAAATTAGTTGTGGTGTAAAGGTGAGTCTGAGGTGGGTTGAACTAAACAATTTGGTATAATTTGTAAGAGCTGAAAGTGGAATCAGAGAATCTCCACTTTTTCAGGTTTTTTTGGAATCAAAGTTTAGTCACTCAGCCCAATTATTTCAAGCCATACAGACCTCAACTGCTCTGGGAGTTAAAAAACAAAAACAAAAAACAAAAACAAAAAACACTAATATAAGGGTCCCCCTGTCACTGAGCTCCTAGATAGTCAGTAGCGCCTTTCCCATGACTATGACAGAACCTGTGTAACATCTCTACATTTTGTAATAGAGAACACCAAAGGAATACTAACAGAAATATCACTATCACTACATCTTAAGGATGTTCCACGACACTGTGGTGGCATCTGCTATCTCTAATGCTGTGATCTGCTAGAGTGGTGGAATGGCAGAGAGGGACAGGGGGAAACTTAAAAAACTGGTCAAGACGGGCAGCAGGTCAAGACATCAAGCAGGTTTGGGAGGACAGGATGTTGTCTAAGCTAACATCCATCATGCACAACAGCTCGTTCAGCAGGAGACTTTTACACCCACAGTGTAGGAAAGAGCGCTACCACAGGTCATTGCAGCTGTTAGAGTCTATAGCACAGTTTAACATGGTTATCCTACACATCACCTGTTTAATTGACATATCATATGTTTTTTAATTACTGCTACTCATTTGCAGCTTGTTTGTATGTCCACTGTATTTTCGCCATTTTTCCATTTTGTAGTCATAATGAGCTCTCCATCATGCAGCCCTTCAGAGATGTCAGCATTCATAGAGGAACCTTGTTTATGAAAAGCTTGAATTTGAGCTTTTACAGTAAACAGCCAGCAGGAGGCAAAACCACACCACACTGCACACTATATTATATTAAATATTACTATTATTGTACGGTCCTCCTTACAATATAAAGCACCTTGAGGCGACTGTTGTTGTGATTTGGCGCTATATAAATAAAATTGATTTGAATTTAATTGAACTGTATCTCTGAGATGCTGCTCAGCACTGTCTCAGATAAAAGATAAAAGACTAACCAAACACAAAAACTGAAGATGAAGCAGCAAGGAAGCACAATCAGGAAAGAAGCTGTAATCAAATGTCTCATTAAAATCTTTGCTTGTTTTAATATTTTTACATTACTCATTTCTGTTTTTAAACTGATGGACTTTGTCCAATTTTTTCACTCATGTGTTTTTCATACAAAGTACACATTGACTTTTTTGTTGTTTTCATAATTCCCTTTTTAATTGTAATAGTTTTTAAGTAATAGTCACCTCAAGGAACGTTAAATGATGTATGGTAAAGACCCTGCAATCACACAGGTCTCAACATATAGTTATTAAAGTCTTTCAGTATTCAATCCCTGTTTTTATTAATGAAGGTGTTACCTAAATAACAAATCATTTTGCTCCAATATTAAAAAATGTAATATCAATGCAATCACATGGACCACTGAGGTATCAAAGACTAAACGTGACAGTAAGCCAACTTTCCAAGGAAGATACTTTTCATACTACCATAACCATAAGCTTTGCTCTTTTGCACATCGACTATTTATTTCAGTGCAAACATAATAACACAGCTGCCAGGAACAGCAAAACATGCAAAGAACAGTGATATAATCATAGTAAACACTGAGATTGATCGTTGATACCACATGCTGACAGAAAAATAGAACATACTCAAAATTAACTGAAACACAGAGTCTTAAAAACAGCAGTAAACATTTCCTACAAGCATGCGTTGTAGAGATTTTTATGGGGTACTTGTACAATCAACTTAAATAAAGGATGTGACACCTTGACCCGTATAAAGAATTTCCCAACAGTAACCATGCGCTATCACTGAGTACTGCAGAGGTATGGTTTTGAGTGGTGGAAGTATGTGACCTTTAATATATTTGCAAGTTGCAAGGTAACAAAACCACACAAAGTATCACCACATTTGATACAGTGTAAACAAACAAACTATTATACTGTCACGTTATTACACTGTCACATTAAGACTTACATTTTGATGCTCAGTTTACTCTTGAAATATATTTTTTTGATGAAAACTAACATTTAGTCTCAATAAATGGGTGAAATCTGGATAGTATTGAAGTATTGAAGCCTTTTGATTTTTATTAAACAACTTGCTACAACACCCACAATAAACTTCAGCAGTTTGCCTAGCAACACAGCCATTGTGACTGATGTGGGTAAAATGTACTACTTGTCTTTTGATTACAGTAGCTAATGATCACTTTATGTATTCATGCGTGGCTTTCATAAGGGGGCCTCTTGCCCAGGAAATATCAGCAAGCTTCCACAGGAAGTGGTCTAAAGCAGAATGTCGCAGCAGGTGCTTTCTGCTTTCAGTCAGAAATACAATATCACTCTTTGAAGTGTAATTATCTACACATTTCAGTTAAAAATGTAGCATTACTAGCATTCAGTTAAGATCACTGATTTTTGTGCTAAACATATAACTCCCATATAAAGGTAAATATGGCAAACCATTGCTTTAAACAACTGAAACTCGTGGTCTTGTGGTTTCTTTCTGTGATAATGAATAGATTAATATAGCATTGTGCTGCTCACATTGTACGAGATGCTGAGGAAGATGCACGCTGCCAGGTGGCCGCTCCTTTTTACCTTGTGCCTCACGTGTGTGTGTTCAAATGGTAAGTTTTAAAAATATATATATCTATAGATAGATAGAAGTCGGCTAATGAAAAGTTAATGAAAAATTTCATGTATTTAGACAGTGATTTTGTAACATTCCGATTTTACTCATATTGATAGAAAAAGGCATATCACTGAATATATTTTCTAATAAAATAATTTTGTCAATATTAAGGAAACATAAACTGTAAATGATGCGAGAAAGGTTAGTTGAATGCCATATACAGATCACACAAGTTCAGTGAAAAAGTGAAGCACTGTCAGTCTTCATGCACTTTTTTGTGGTCTTCATTTGGTTTTTATCTTCATCTTAATCTGGTCTTCACAGTCAGTATACTTTCAAAAAAGTCTAAACTTGTGTGACATGAATGTACACAATGAGAGTAAGTAAGAATAAGATGTTTCTAATTAAATATAATAATCAAGTGATTTAAATGGTAAATGGACTCATTCTTATGTAGCACTTTGCTACTCTCCTGGAGCACTCAAAGCGTGTTATATGCGCTTTATTTAGGAAGAGTGAAGGTGTGAATTCAGCCTACAGGCGTGCAGTGATTAAAATGTTTGTATGATGAACTCCAGCCAGGCTGCACAAAAGAGCACAGAGGGGAACCATCTATGCCTCGTTTTTGGTGACAGTGATCTAAATGAATCTGTACTAATTGATGGAGGTGTGAGCTCTGAAGTAGGCAGAGGGAAATTGAAAAATAATCAGATAAATAAAAAGACTGATAAACTGCTTAAAAGACGGAATAATTATTCTCTCAGCAGGATCATGATTCATGGTGTGAGAGCTACCTTTTGATAGAATATTTTCTCACCTAATGTCTCACTTTTCAAATCAATACTGTATACTTTCACGTTTTGGTGTCTAATCCAGAGAAATGCATATTCACTCACCGGTCACCTCTTTAGATATATTATTTTTATATTGCGTTGAATCCGGGATTTGCCTTCAGAGCCGCTGTAATGATTTTGTGTCACAGATTCAACTCGTTGCTGTAAGAGTTTCCCAGATATTTCAATCCGTATTGATATGATAGCATCACACAGTTGCTGCAGATTCATCACATCCATGATGTGAATCTCCTGTTCGACCATATCCCAAAAATGCTCTAGAATAAGATCCGGTGACTACTTGACTACAGTGATTCTGTTGGAAGTAGCCATCAAATGATGGTACATAGTGGTCATAAAGGCACACTGTGGACATGGTCAGCAACAATACTCAGGTAGGCATTTATGCCATATTCTGACCCTAGCACCCAAATGTTGTGGCTGATATCAAGATTTATGAAACGTTTTTCCAAATTGCTTTCGGCCAATTTTGGTGACCCTGTGTGACTTTTGGCCTCAGTTTCCCATTCTTAGCTGACAAAGTGTCCCACAGTGGGGTGTGGCCCACAGGAAATGGTTGTGTGGAAAAATCACAATATATCAGCATTTTGTTCTGAAATACTCAGAACAGCTCCTCTGACACCAACAACAATGTCACATTCAAAGTCACTTACATCACCTTTCTACCCTATTTTGATACTCGGTTTTTTTCATTTCTAGTATCTTTATCCAATATATAACATATGATCCATCAGATAAGAAAAACCTCCCCTTCATGCACTATATTATTTTTATGTGTTTGTTTATTGTTGTACAAGTATAACATATCTTCTATAATATTCTACAATATTTATAATATAATATTATCTTCTTTAATATTTATAAGCTTTTAGATTTTTTTTTGTCATCAGCTCTCTTCAGCTAATCTTATCGTCATCGTAAACATTGTTCGCTTTTAACTGAAATTTTTATTTTGCTGTGGTAAGACCTATTAAAAAATGTCTGTTCTCATTCCCTATATAAGCTTTTTTCAAATATCAGTCTTTCAGAGAAGACAGCAAGCACACAAAATTATGATGATAATTGATTTGATGTTACTTTGTTTCACGCTTTGTGGTTTTTGTAGCAACAGATCCTTTGCCGCTTCAGTTTTTAACTACTTTTGGTGTAACTGTACATTGGCATAAGATATGGTTACTCTGTTGAAACATTTAAAATTGCTTAAATCATTTTAACATTTTTACTATAGATCATAAATTTTTACACTAACGTAGTACCACAGGCCAGTTTTAATCAATGTGTAAGGGTTGTATAATATAGTTGTATTTATTGTGATGACTTTTTGGTCATTTGAATATGAAATAACTAAACTTGATTATATTTCATTTTTTCCTTGAAGATGAAAAATCTTGTGAGGATTCAGTTAACTTCTGTGAGAAGATCAGTAAGACCGTTTCACTTGGCTCGTCTGTGCTCCTACCATGTAACCTTCGACCAAACAGCTCCAATTGGGTGACATGGAGCCACGCTGCCACAAGGCAGGCAGAGATGGTGCAGTTTTCATCTCAAGGGCATGTTAAGTTCATGGACCCCAGAAATGGCCGAGTCAAAGTCTTTTCAAACGAGCAAATCGACGGGAACTACTCTATTAGAATTGATGAGCTTGAAAAATCTGACCTAGGGTGTTACCGCTGTCGACGGCAGTGTGTTCAAGTCATGGAAAGTCGTAAGTGGAGTTTTATTTTAAGCTATGTTAAATATTCAATACTAAACAGCAGCCTGTAGAGTTTCTTCCTTTCCAGGGTCACAAACCTCAAGACCCATTACACGAGAAGGGACAAATGATTAAGCGACTGTTTCCTGTGACACATATTTTGTAAAACCACAACTTTTCATGCAGGTGCAAGTACCGCCGACATGTGGCCAGTCATTTACATCTGTATTGGTGTGGCTGCACTCCTTCTGATGGTTGTTGTCAGCTTCTACATCTACTGGAAATGCATAGGTGAGAACCTGACATGTCAGACACAAAGCTGAAACTGGGTGGTTTAGTAATACAGTTTGCTTCTGTTTCAGTTTGCAGTAAAAACAAAACACAGGACAGTGCCGAGATTCCCACCATTGCAGGTACAGAGTCTATGCCATATATTCATATCTGTGTTACATCCTTTGTTTGTAATTTTTTTCACTTGTTACCATATTTTACGAACACTAAAAAACTAAAAGGGAATTTAAACTGGGATTACAAAGATATGTATATATAATATATATACTAAAATATCATTGCTGTTTCACTGGAAAAAGGTAACAGACGCAGGCCGGTTTGTTGTTTCCTACATGCAGCTCAGTGTTTAACATGCTAACCTGCAGTAACTACCTGCTGGCTTCATATTTAGCAGACAAAATTTGTAAAAATTTGCCAAGACATGGAATAGCTGTCTTCCCAAAAATCTCTGAATAGACCCTTAATTTGCTCTGACAAATGTGCCACTGCAGATCCCAGTGCTCCACCTATGCCAACAATCAATGTACCAGTGGGTGTACATGTGCGTGTACAACAGGCAGCAGGAGCCTACGGTAATAATCTCGTCTACGGTGAGTTTACTCATCTTTTCTTCCCTCCTTACTTGCTAAAATACAATCAAGTAACTGTCTTCCACCTGAGAAATAATGATGAGTACGTTTTAAACAAATCTTTTTTTGAACAACAGAAAATGATAACCTGCGCCCAGCAAGTGCAGAACCCCCCAGAAATCACTATGACTCACGTGGAGCTGTGCAGTATCTGGACAGCATTCAGCCTCAACAGCCCGGTCACAGCAGCGGTGGGATTTATCCAAACGTGGATCAGTTTCACTTTGAAAGGGTGGAAAGTCAGAGAACCAGACAGAGATTTCATTTAGGTGCTTGGAAAAAAGTCACTTTACTTACGGCATTACTGGTGACTTCTAAATAACAGTGTGAAGTAACTGTCTTCTCTTACCCCATTAGAGCTTTTCAGCAGGTTACGGCAAGCAAGTCTCAGCCGGCATTATTACGGTAATCTTTAATTATATTTACATTTAAATTATTTCATTATTATGAGTTCAGTTCTGTCCGATTTTGATTCATCCGTTTTATTTCACAGTTAACCAACGCGATCTCCGCAAGCAACACGCCACATCAAAGCAGGCGGTGAATCAAAAGAGAGGTAGTTTGAGTTGATGATAAATGAGGAGAATGTCTGACAATAAACACAAAACACAGATTCCTTTATTAACTCACATTTCTTTTCCAGTTGGCCGCGAGAGGAAGAAAAACAAAGACAGTGAGTGTTGACTTCATCTGTGGGCATGTTACTAATCAAATAATACTGTACACTGAACTGCTGTTTCTTCCTTTTTAGATTGTGAATACAATAACCCGATTTACAACACAAGCTCAGACCAGCTCAACCGGCTGTAGAGAATGAAGGACAGAGATTTAAACTCCTTCCACAGTGAGGATTACTGATTTGTTTATTTTATTTCTTTGAAGTGATTCGTGTCTTATTGTATTTGTTTGTAGTATCACTGCACTTACTTCACTCCCTGTACTATTCTTGTTTCTGAACTGTTGATGTTTGTATGCTCTTTTACTAAAGTTCATCATTTATGGATCTTCACATATAATATATTTGCAATCTAAATGTACACACATTCAGAGATGTGTGTTACTTAAACTTAATAAAAGAACCTGTATGTACTAAATTTGGTTTGACTTTTATCACTGCATGTTAAAGCAGTTCTACGGTGCTTTCACTGTCAGCGCTTGTACCTTCTGTCATAGTAACAATGAGATTGCATCTGAATCCCAACTTTTCATTATGTCACCAAGGATTGCTGCATCATTGTGAAAACTATTGCTAACTAAATAAAAGAGTGGCAGATCGTAGTGTTCTTTGCAAACACACACACAATCACACAAATGTTACTGCTGAGTGCCAACCAAATGCCTGATCCTCTAAATCTTCCCAAAAACCGATTCTGTTCATCAGGACGTAGCATTACGCAGCAGTAGAAACAGTACTACTCTATGTCTCTCATCCAAGTGACCGGACATGCCCTTTGTTTCAATTTTAACAGCACACTTGTGAAGTTTGATGTAGGTCTCTTATCTGGTTACGGTGCTAT
This sequence comes from Rhamphochromis sp. 'chilingali', assembly GCF_963969265.1. NCBI lineage: Eukaryota > Metazoa > Chordata > Actinopteri > Cichliformes > Cichlidae > Rhamphochromis > Rhamphochromis sp. 'chilingali'. Next base: position 23,226,518 of record NC_137935.1, on the reverse strand, counting down.
TACAATCACAAACTGAAAACTAGGTTTGTGCTAGTTTTTGTCACCAGGACCACATTTTTCCATGATGTCAGCCTGTTAAACTTACAGGCTCAGTGCAAAGACACTTTAGAACGTCATATGTCAAATAGCATGCCATTAACATGACATGCTTTAGTACTGAATAAATCCCACTCTTATTTCCATAGGTAACAGAGCTATAATATACAGCGTAACACAGCTGAACAACAACACCTACAGCCACAACTCATCTAAGTTGAAAAACGAATTAATATAGTTGACACCTGGTTAATATACGAGCTCAATTCAATTTTATTCTTATGGCACCAAATCAAAACAACAGTAACCTAAAACATTTGATTTCAAATGTAAATTATTATTCCCAGATACATACTTCAGTTTGCAGCCATATGCAGCCATATGCAGTATTAAGGCTGCGTACCACACTCATATGCCGGCAGATAGAGAAATGCTTTAAGAGGAGCAGGAGCAAAAACAAGAGAGCAAGAAAAGCATTGTAGAAAACCATGCGTATGAATTCATGAGCAAGTTGGTCTTGGCAAAGCATCATCCACGTGACTTGATGGCAAAAACAAAAGCCAACACATCACAATCTGAGCAACGCAAAACAGTTGATGTGATGAAGCTAGCTGCTGCTTAAAAGAAGAGGGGAATGCCGAAAAAACCGAATGGCAGCTGATCACACCTTCTTTATTTCTGTTAGAGAAACCATAGACAAAACATTTTTACAAAGCCCATGAGAGAATTTCTCTTCCAAACCCAGGAAGCACGTAAGCACTTTCTTAGTTGGGGGGTAATGGATATTCAGTGGCAGCGTCCTTACATGACCCAACACAATGTTATTAAGTAAAGCCAGATCACAAAACCAGCAGGTGATACATTTCACATAGTTTGTACCAACAGCACAGATCGAATGGGTGATCACACTTGCTCTCAGTTTCACAGATCTGCCTTGGTGTGAAAAAGGTTTTTGCAACCCAACACGGCAGAACTTAGTTTGTGAAATGGTCTCAGCACTTTCTGTAACTTATGATTTAATGTTCCAGTTTGGTTTTGCGGACACCTGACACATATGAGAGGTTCTAAAATTAAGTGAGGTCAAAAATACTTCTAAATATAGCTGCAACTCTTACAGAGCCATGATTGATCAACGGACATCCTCAGCACTTTAGTGGGTGCAACCACCTGAACCAATCTTTAATTTTTGTTTCATGCTTCACATATAAGGATTCTGATGACAAAACTGGGATGAAGATTTCTCCTTAATCAGAAGAAAGTAAAGGCCCAGGAGAAACAGAGACGTGACCATCAGCATCTGTGTTGCTCTTACTTAACGTTCTCATCTCAAGTTGAATTTTATTTCCAACCACAACAACAGTAGTTCCTTCTACTGCTCAAAAGTTAACCTAATTTCACTAGATGCAGATGCAATAATAGCAGCCATAACCAGCAAACAAAAGCACTAACCCCAAAATGACAAAAAACAAAACAGGCCCAAAACAGCCAGAGCTCAATAACCCATACAACAACAACTCCCCACAGCACAGCCCTGTTCCTCTGCCTAACCCTAATCTAACTGACCCTCACGCTTAGTTTTCAGGTGCTACTTAAGTTGGGTACTTATGCATTTAAAACCACAAAACTGGTAAAATATAAATGGCAAAAAACTGTTGCATCCTTGAATGTGTCTCCAAGGCAACCCTTCAAACCACTTTTAACATTACACTATCAAGACCTCGCAATGAAGTCAAAAGGGAATTCCCTCTCACACCTAACAGCAATTTTCTACAAACCAAGTACAAGCCTTAGCTCAAAACCAGGAAAAACCCCCGCAGAAGAGAGCTTACTGAGCAAACATGCAGCAGAACAAATCACATTCTGTTCTTCACTACAGCTGCTTCAGTTACCTCAGAACTAGAGCCCAACCGATGATCTGCTAATATATCGGTACCTGCATTTGCAGTGGCTGATAAATGAAATTGTAAGCATTTTATAAAGAAGAGCTGGACAGGCATCCTTCAAACATGAGTGTTAATTTTGTTTTGAGTTTTAGTGTTGGTGTTACAATCAGAAAGAGAGATGAAGGGAGTCTACAGGAAAGGTGGAGCTGTGATATACCAGCTCACTGGGCCAAGGTGTACCTCATGCTCATGCATGATCATCCAGTAAGCTCAGAAAACACCAAAATAGAGTTACAGAGTGCCAAGTAGTCCTAGCTACTCTAAATGTTTCTTATGTAGTGTCAATAGAATACACCGTCTTTTGGATCAAGATATCACTGGAGGAAGATGGAAATGCAAGTATTAACATTTGCATTACCTCCTCATCTTTGTAAGACTTGTCTTTAATTATCCTCTTTAACTGAAATGCTAAATTTAACAATGATTATGCAATGTATTTATATTTATGTTAAAATCATTTTTGTGCACCCCGTCAGTGGTGTTTCCATCTACAGAAGTAAATGTAATGAAAACTCTTATAAGACAAAAAAAAAAGACATAAGTTGCACATGTAAACACTATAAAATCTATTTATTGGATTTAGACTGTCATATAATATGTGATATATTGACATCAACGTTCAACATTCTGCTAGAGGCAGCTTTTAAAAGAAAAAAAAAGGGTCCCATGATGAAGTTTACAGGGACATCAGCGCCATCTTTCTGCAGCTCATTTACAATGAAGTGTTTCTGGTGTCACTCAATCAGCCAGCGACACTGATGGAAATTAAGTACCTGAACTGTTTTGACTATTCAGTGTGCACTGTTTTAGTATTTGCAGCCTATGAAGAGATGTCCATTACTGGACATCTAATACTGGATTTTATGACAAACAACAGTAATAAAATGTCTGTAGGAAATTTTAATATATTAGATCTCAATGACATTTAAAAACAGTAATAGTACTAAAGTAAGTCATCTTAATTCCCAACATTTACTCCAGGATCAAAGAGAGAATGCAGTCACTGGACGCTAATCTCAAAACATAAATAATAACTTTTTATGTAAGAAACCTTACAATCTTTGGTGAATTAAGCAGTTTTATTATTATTATTATTATTATTATTATTATTATTATTATTATTATTATTATTATTATTATTATTATTATTATTACATAAGCATTGGGTGCATATAAGTAATGCAATAAGTCAATGACACTGACATGCCTCAACAATTTAGGCTTCTCTCACCCCCATTCTCTGCGGCCTGCTGGAGCGGGGGGGCTAGGAGGAGTTGGCCGTCCGACTGCGGTCTGGAGTGTGGGGCCTCCCTGCTGCTGCGGAGTCGGGGCGGTCTGCCTCTCCCCACCGCAGGGAAAAGGGTAACACCACCTGGGTCTGGGTGCAGTTCCCCCTTCCAGGGGCAAGGGTACCTAGACCCGGTTTGTAGAGTACGCTTGGGGAGTGTGATTGTGTGTACAGCGTCTCTTTATGTCTGTCTCCACGTTGGTTGAGTGTGGAGTAAGTGCATATGAGAGCATGAGGGTGGGAATGGATGTTTGTATCTGTGTGTGCCTGTATGTCTGTGTCTATATGTCAGGTTGGGTATCAGACGCCACCTCTCTGGGGACACCTCAGGCCCTCCAAGGTTTGGAGGCCTATCTCCACCCACCACCACTTTCCCTGCCAGTGGCGGACTCCCTCAGGTGTCGGTGCGTTGGTGGTTCTTTGTGTCTGGGGGTGGGCGTCCAGGTACACACCGGCTCACTCCTTGGCGGCCGCTTATCGGGGCCTGGAGCCTGGGGCTCGCTCGGGCCACTTCGGAGGTGGGTTGCCCCCGGCCTCTCGGCCTGGGGCTCGGTCACTCAGGCACAGCTGGCTGCCGGCGGAGCTCACGGGCGCGTCACTGCAACTCCCCCTGGCTTCTGCTCCGCGGCTGCTGAGTGAGCCCTCATCTGGGACTCTCCTCAGCTCTTACTGGGACAGTGGCGCGGCTGCCCCTCTGTTGGTCTTCCTTGGTCTCTTGTGTTCTGGGGGCCTCTGGATGTCTGGAGTTTTGATCTCCTCCATACCTGCTTCATACCCTGGAGGACGGGGCTGTGGCCCCCCCACACTCCCTAGCAGATCGTTACATGGAGAAACCTTTGGAATGCAAGCATGCTGATCCACACAGGTATGCACACAGGTGCACACATGGGTATTCACAGACGCGGACTACAGCTTTCTTGGCTGCTGCCTCAAAGCACATTGTGCGCTGTCTATCTTGCGTGATGCACAATATCGTTTATTATTTAGTATCTACTGATATCTACTGCTAGCTAGTTTATTGTGATGGTGCTGGGTTTTTTTTTTATTATGTTGCTCTTTGTTGTTTGCTTTCTCTTCTGTTTTTTTTCTCCATACAGGTGACCCAGGTGTTTTGTTTTTTTGTTTGTTTTTTTCTTTCTTCTCCCCCTTCTCACCGTCTCTTCTCCCCTTTGGTTTTCTCTCTCCCTCTCTTTCTTTCATTCTTTCTCCCTGTCCTATCCCCCAGTCATGTCTGTCCCTTATAAAAACAAAACACAATAAACACCATTTATGTCTCCAGAAAAAAAAAAAAGTTATGTGTGTTGCAGGTATCGGTCTAGTTATGCTGTTCTTCAGTTGGTTGCTGTCGATCTTCAGAGCCAAGTACCATGGATATCCATACAGCTTCCTGATGAGTTAGTGCTGATCAGCTCCTCCAGAGTCAGAGCAAGTATAAGTCAGAGGACAGACGTGCTGCAGGGTGCTGTCCACAGCATCTTTGATGAAAAACTGTTTGCCAAGCCATGATTTGTCCTCTGATCTGTTTAATAAAGTCAGTACATCATATACATACGGTGCCTTTTACAATATCACAAGTGGTTCCTTTACAACAACAGAGCTCTGATCGCTGCTGTGCAACATGAACAGTCGTGTACCAAAAGGTGTCTTCTTGGTCTGAACTTGGGCCAAATTGTTTGATTTGTGATTCATTTCTAACCTGCAGACTATGTTTTTGTCTTAAAGTGCAGACATGAGTCAGGGCTGTTTAGTTCTTGTTGCTGAGACCTCAGCAGACATTACAGTCTGTTGTTGCTGTGACTCTTAGGATCCAGCAGCAGTAATCTGTGTGCTATTTGTACTAAAAAGGTTTTGTTAAAACATCAGTTGAGACATATATGGATCTGCACTTAACGTTTCTTTTTTATGTACAAATGCTTCCCTCCTTTAGTAATACTCTGCTTGGTTTTTACTGAGTTTGTACACTTGTGTTGCAGTTAGGCAAACAGTCAACAGAGAGCATAGTTTTGATTTTAAACCCACATTTAAATTTAAATGTGATATTTGATTTATTTGCCGGAGTAACTGTTAAAGTTAGCTCTGTTTCTGGAACAGAACCGCTTCCTGTGTTTGGGGTTAACAAACTAAACCTGTTGTCGGCATCACGGCCCTCACATGTAAAATATGATCTGTAGAAAGAAAAGTTACTTTCATTACATGGCTCAGTAAAATCCCATAATCAGTAAAAAAACAAAACAATTTAGGCTTCTGTTCTGGCCATTTATGGCACCACCAGTGAAATGAAGAGCCTGAACTCCCAAATCATTGAGAAATTTATTTACAAAAAATCAAAATACAATTGCAGGTAAAAAAAAAAAAAATCCATTTCCTGAAATACCATTTAAAATCGATTAACTGAGAAACATGTACATATAATACAAAGATTAAGAAGCAAAACAAACATGGAAAAAGAATGATGAACTGTTAAAAACAAAGTCCCGATGAACTATTTGTGGGTGAACGGATGTGGGGGGCTTGACCAGTCATCAGACTTTCATCCTTCGCATCATCTGTAAGTTTGAAAGAAAAGAAAAAGACAAAGATTAAACCAAAACTCAGGAAAATGCATTTCAGCAACACTGCTACAAAACAAGATTTAATAACATCTGAATACAATAAAATGTTGTTGCACATGTCAGAAATAAAAACCACACCCTGTGCTGTTGTCCTTTCATAAACCACTGCAGTGTCAGATGTTTACCTTGCGAGCGCTGGCTGTCAATCCAGGAGACTTTGCAGATCTGCTGGCAGCTTGGGGAGATTTCCTCGATCCTTTCGTTACCACTTGAGGTGATTTAAAGTTTCCAGTTCTCCCAGCTTGTCTCACACCACCACGTGAACTCCCCGATGGCATTTTTTCCTGGTGCTTGCGTGCGCTCGTCTGAGCAGGCGACTTCTTCAAGCTGTCGCCTGGGGATTTACGTGCAGAGCTGCGCAGCTTGTTCAGATGTTTCTTCAGGTAGTTATTGCTTTTAGGGGTGTTTTCGATGGTAAACATCATTGACTGCCTCCGCTCAGCCTGAGAGTAATGCAAGTGAAACTTAGCAAAGCGCTCAAAAACAAAGTTTTGTCACAATTTTGTGTGAGCTAAAATTACACTCACTGGGCTGAGGGCAGCACGAAGAGTAGAGCTCGAAGGACCACTGCTCACGCTCCTGTTTTTCGGGGTGAGTGGACGAGGGAAGCAGCTGGCTTTCATCTTTTTCTTCAGGTTGAGATAAAAAGCAAACATAAAGTTACATTTTAAACATTTTTCTACTTATTTTGGATGACTATTCAATAACTATACAATATACTATCCACCAGTAATAGTATACCACAGTTTCCTGTTCATGGTTCAACCAACCTCAGGTGAAGTTTGGTGTAGGGACAATGTGGATGAAGGCTGCTTTGTGCCTTTTGGGCTCCTCAGCTGATAGGAGCTGGCGGTCCTTGAGGGTAGCTGGCCTGGCATCAAGGACAGACGGTCGGAGCGAGTGCCGGCAGCAGCACCCACCTGCCCCAACATGAGTGACTGTCGATGTGAGATGAGGGAATCCCGCAGCTGGCTTGGAACCATGGATGCTCGGCGGATTGTGTCTGACGGGTCACCTGTACGCAGCTCTTCGTCTGTAAAAACCAATGGACCGCTCCTTCCAGTCTAGAAGAAGAAAGATTTTAGTGCATTCAGTATACAGACGTTTAATTAGGAACAAATGGTAAATGGCCTGCATTTGTATAGTGCTTTACTCAGTCCCTAAGGACCCCAAAGCGCTTTACACTACATTCAGTCATTCACCCACACACACATTCACACACTGGCGATGGCAAGCTACGTTGTAGCCACAGCTGCCCTGGGACGCACTGACAGAGGCGAGGCTGCCAGACACTGGCGCCACCGGGCCCTCTGACCACCACCAGTAGGCAAACATGGAGTTAGTATCTTGCCCAAGGATATTTGGATGCAGCCATGCAGCCAGGAGGCAGCCTGGGATCGAACCACCGACCCTCTGATTAGTAGCTGACCTGCTCTGCCACCTGAGCTACAGCCACCCAACACACTATTTGAGAAATTTGGCATCCAAGTTCTTTTCTTATCACCTCAGACTCAACAGGGTAGCTGCTTTTTAGGTGAGGCAGACAGGCCTTGTTCCTGGACTGGAGCTCCGCAATCCTCAGCCAGTCTTCAGGTCCACCATCAGGCTCGTTTTCTGCTCCAACGCAGAAGGTACTGGTGGCTGAAAAGAAACAGATGACGCAAAACAGTTACACATACACACAAATCTCAGGTTTTACAGTTGTTACTATGAACGTGCAGCTCCAATTTCAGCTTCCATCAAAAACAGTGATTCCCAAAGTGTGGGCCAGCGTCCCCTTATGGGCCACAAAGGTACTGCAGGTGGGCCACATCAGTAACAGAAATTTAGCTTGAAATCACTCACAAATACAAGTTACATACTTATATAAATTTAGTTATATAAAAAGTGAATTATAACTAGTAAAGGGAGGTGGTTAGTTGAAATAATTTTAATTAAATAATCTTTACAATTGTAATAACTGCAATTATATTTCTTCCATAATCAAGCAGCCTGAGTTGCTCCAACTATACAGTAATTTAATAATGTTATAACTGCATTATAAATAATGCTGTTTCTCTCTGAAGGCTTATTAGAATTACGATTTAAAACTTAAATGAAGTTCCATCACGATTCTGCAACTCTTTCCTTTCAGGAGGGAAAACTGATCCTTTTACTCACGCTGTACATGGATGGTGCTCCGTCTGTACCCTGGAAGCCCAATGAGTTGGTCGCTGGCAGAGCTGGTCCTTCTGGCAGGAGTGTCAAACAGCTCCATAGACACGGGCCGGGCAGAGTTTGCATTAGCGAGGTTTGGCTGGGAGCGAGCTGAAGCCAGGCTGTAGAAGGTCTCATCAGCTTCACCGCAGCCCGGGGTCTTCTACAGATCAGAAATCAACAGTCACAACTACAGTAATACTCGGATGGAAGTTTTGGGATATTTAGAAGGGGAAACGTTGGACCACTTAAATGTATTGTTAAGGTGCTGCGGTGAATTATTATGTGCTGCCAACAAGCAAGTGATGTACACAAAGATCTATTAGTCAACTAATCTTTTAGTATGATAGTTAAAACTTGAGACAGTGATTCCTTGTTAGAGAAAGGCATCATCAGAGAAATTTTAGAAACTGGTTAAATGAAACAATAACAATAATACTAGTAAACCTTCATCAGCATAGTGACTAAATTACATAAATAGTGAAGATGAAACACCTGTAATTTAAAAAAAATACAGAGAATATTAAAAATGAACCAATTTTATCAGTGTGTATTATTGTGAACATGCAGTAAGCGTGTGTGAGTTTCCTCCACCTTGGTCATAGTGATGTTTATAACCTGTGTGGTTCTGCGGCGTTTGACTGATGAAGTTGGATTTTTTTGGGTTGAATCCATAATTTCCTCTGCACCGGTCCTGAGAAAGAAAAGGAATTTGAAAATGAAAGATTTTGAAAGCAATTAAATCAGTATTGTTTCTAATACATGAAATACAATTTAGACACAATTATCTGTACAATTGTGTCCTATTCAGTTTTATACATTAAAATTACATTTAAGAACAAATGTTAAAGGGTCTGAATAATAAATTATTTTACTACAGTAACCAGGAAATAAAGTACTCACTCCTTAAAGGAGTAAAGAGTTGCAAAGTGTTTCGTAATCGCACAATATTAGGGGACAAGATATAATCACTGCTAATTCTTAAATTTTGTCTTGATAATAAAACACGTCTTGGTAAGATCACAACCAATCTAGAGCTAAAAATGCGTAAGGAGTATGACCACAAAAGCACCTCTTGACTTGTCTGGTGTTTATAGGAGTAAAGTACAAAGTTTCCAGTGACTCGGCCTTTAGACCCCGGCGTTTGGCTGCCAAGCGTTCTGAACTGCGAACAAGTGGTGTGCTGGATTCATCGGGCGCTGAGAGTTTTCTGAAAAAGTTTGTTTTAAAAAAAAGAAAGAAAACAGTGTGCATTAATCACTACCCCCACTAAATCTTTCCAAATCCAATATAACACTTTCACCTTCCACACAGTGAGTGTCTGCATGTATACAGTTGTTTTTGGGAGAACTACCACAAAGGTGATATTCAGAATTCTGGCAGGTGTTTGTGTGTCTAGTGGGACATATTGTGTTTTGTCAGTACTACAGTAGTCATGAAACATCACAGGTGTGTCGTTGGGATTGAAATGAAGTTTGAGGATGTGTGTAGGAACACAGAGTGGAGGCATGTCAGAATTTATGGGCCACAGCCCCTGAAACATGAATATCAATTTGTCATCCCATTTGGATTGTTTTCCATTTGTAATGCATTACTGCATCATCGTGTGAGTCATGTAATGCATTTTAGTCCAAGAACACACTGACTTCAGCTGGAGCCATCCTGTACAAGGTGGGCTTCAGTTATCTGTTACTCAAGTCACAGCTTTTAAAAGATTTTGCATCTCCTCTTCTTTAGAACACCAATCTTTTAACTTTGTTCTGTGCGTTTAATTTATTTTCCCGTCTGTTTGGTGAACAAGTCCTATAAAAAGATTCTGAGAAACCTTAACCCAACACTTACCTTGTGGAGTTTAGAGAGTCTTCCATACTGCTCTGGTCCAGGCTATCTGAGCTCATAGCTCTCTTCACCTGTGCTCTAGTGCAAACCCCCGAGTTTGAGTAAGGCACCTCAAAGAAACACGAGCTTGTTGCACTGCCTCCATTGGCATGAATCTTATTCTGTACTCTTAAATTCTGGTCAGCACAGGCAAGCTGAAAGTAAAGAAATTGTGACAGAACAGGTTAAAATGCTAAAAAAATAAAATAAAATTCAGGTGTGGTTTTAATTTCTTCTATGTTTCTGCTTATTGTGTTCAATCGTCATGCTTTAAACTGCAATACTAACCTGTGCCTCCAAGCTGGCCACCCTGTGTGAAAGTGTCTTCTCATTGGCTTGAGCCTTGTCCAAATCAAGCTGAAGTACTTTCTTTTCCATTATCATAGTGTGCATTTCATGCTCTTTAGCTTCAAGAGAAAGCTTGAGAGCATCCACTTCTTCTTGGCTTTTCTGGAGAAGCTGCTTCTTGCTGTTGTAATGATTTGCAGCCTTCTCCATCTGTGGTATTCAAAACACGTATCTTAATTTTCTAGTCCAGATCATTTATCTCACACACAAAAAAATTCTCATGAACAAAAGAGATAAGCAGAAATAAAAATGATTACATTCTCAAACAAATCCAAACAGATGTTCAGTCACAAGCAGTAAAATATATTTTGTAACAGTTTCTGGTCACACCAACCTGAGCCTTGTAGTGTTCAGCAGCCTCTGATTTAGTGGCAAGCTGTTCCTGCAGATCTCTCTTGATTAGCTCAATTTCTTCTGCTTTCTCTTGCTCTTTCAGCAATTTCTCATTCTCCATTTTCAGTATTTCCAGCTCTTGCTGCAGTACAGACTCAAGCTTCCGTGAGGCTACATTCTCCCTCTTTAGGGCCAGGTTGGCTTGGAGAAGTCTTTCCTTCTCAAAAACTATGGCTTCGTGATCTTTTTCTGCCTGGAGTATTCTAACCAAAAGCACCTGTTTTTCTTGGACAAGAGTATCCTTCTCTTTGAGTGTGGTAACCTGCATCTCCTGCACAGTCTCTTTCAACCTGATGTTAGTAACTTGTGTTGCTTCATGTTGTGTCAACTCTGCAGCTGCGGATGCAAGCTGTTGCTGAAGGAGGTTTATTTGCTGAGCAGACTCTTGCTGAGTTTCAACTAATTTCTGCTCTTTGGCCAGAAGCCTTTCCACCTCCTCCTTCAAATCCTGGATCTCATTTTGGAGAACATAGGTCTGTTTGGAGCTCTCCTGTTGTATCTCAGCCACAAGTTTCTCACTAGCTTCAGCTTCAGCTTTTGTTTTTTGTATCACGTTAGCTTGAGCAGTGACCTCCTCTCTGAGTGTGTTTATACTTTGGTCTTTATCAGCTCCAAGTGTCTTGACAACTGACAACTCTGCCTGAAGGACTTTAACCTTCTCCTCTGCCTTTGTGAGAGACTCTCTCATGTCACATACTTGGTTTTTCAGAGTTTCGATCTCTTGTTCTAGCATGTCAGAGTGGATTGAGCCCTCTTTTCTAAGTGTGACCAGTTGTTCTTCTTTGGCCTCGACCTGCTCTCTCAGCCGCTTTACCTCATCTTCTGAGGTCATCATCATGTTTTGTAGAGAGTCCTTTTCCTGAGAAAACTCAAATTCCTTCTGTTTCAGCAGGTTTTCTTTAACCTGAGCCTGCTCTGTTGCAGTCTTCAGTGATTCATTCAAACACTGCACTTGACCCTGAAGACTTTGGATCTCATTCTGTAGAGCCTCTGACTCCATGTAGTTGTTGGTCTTCATCTCATCTACCTCAGCCTCTTTAGTCTGGATTTCCTGCTTCAGTCGATTCACTTCTGCTTCAAGAACTGAAATTTGCTTCCTAAGCTCTTCAATCTGCAAAGTGCTTTCCTCTTGCTGTTTGGCCATTACAGCTTCTCTGGCTTGAGCGTGCTCCTTGGCCATCTCAAGAGAATGGGTCATGCTCTTTATTTGGTTGTTCAGATCATCAAGCTCTTGCTGCAACAATTCAGAGCGTGTAGAGGCCTCAGTCTCTAGCAGAGCCATCTGTTCCTCTTTTGCCTGGACCTCATTTTTCATTCGCTTCATCTCTTCCTCAGAGGCAAACAGTTGTCGCTGCAACAGCTCTTTCTGGACGACGCTCTCCTGCTCCTGTTTTTCAAGTGCAACTAGCTGCTTTTGAAACTCGTCCTCTGCCTTTGTGAGAGACTCTCTCATAGTATTCACGTTGGATTTTAGAGTTTCGATCTCTTGTTCTAGCATGTCAGAGTGGATTGAGCCCTCTTTTCTAAGTGTGACCAGTTGTTCTTCTTTGGCCTCGACCTGCTCTCTCAGCCGCTTTACCTCTTCTTCTGAGGTCATCACCATATTTTGTAGAGAGTCCTTTTCCTGAGAAAACTCAAATTCCTTCTGTTTCAGCAGGTTTTCTTTAACCTGAGCCTGCTCTGTTGCAGTCTTCAGTGATTCATTCAAACACTGCACTTGACCCTGAAGACTTTGGATCTCATTCTGTAGAGCCTCTGACTCCATGTAGTTGTTGGTCTTCATCTCATCTACCTCAGCCTCTTTAGTCTGGATTTCCTGCTTCATTCTATTTACTTCTGCCTCAAGAACTGAAATGTGTTTCCCAAGCTCTTCACTCTGCAAAGTGCTTTCCTCTTGCTGTTTGGCCATTACAGCTTCTCTGGCTTGAGCGTGCTCCTTGGCCATCTCAAGAGAATGGGTCATGCTCTTTATTTGGTTGTTCAGATCATCAAGCTCTTGCTGCAACAATTCAGAGCGTGTAGAGGCCTCAGTCTCTAGCAGAGCCATCTGTTCCTCTTTTGCCTGGACCTCATTTTTCATTCGCTTCATCTCTTCCTCAGAGGCAAACAGTTGTCGCTGCAACAGCTCTTTCTGGACGACGCTCTCCTGCTCCTGTTTTTCAAGCACAACTAGCTGCTCTTGAAACTTCTCCTCTGCCTTTGTGAGAGACTCTCTCGTGTCACATACTTGGTTTTTCAGAGTTTCGATCTCTTGTTCTAGCATGTCAGAGTGGATTGAGCCCTCTTTTCTAAGTGTGACCAGTTGTTCTTCTTTGGCCTCGACCTGCTCTCTCAGCCGCTTTACCTCTTCTTCTGAGGTCATCATCATGTTTTGTAGAGAGTCCTTTTCCTGAGAAAACTCAAATTCCTTCTGTTTCAGCAGGTTTTCTTTAACCTGAGCCTGCTCTGTTGCAGTCTTCAGTGATTCATTCAAACACTGCACTTGACCCTGAAGACTTTGGATCTCATTCTGTAGAGCCTCTGACTCCATGTAGTTGTTGGTCTTCATCTCATCTACCTCAGCCTCTTTAGTCTGGATTTCCTGCTTCAGTCGATTCACTTCTGCTTCAAGAACTGAAATTTGCTTCCTAAGCTCTTCAATCTGCAAAGTGCTTTCCTCTTGCTGTTTGGCCATTACAGCTTCTCTGGCTTGAGCGTGCTCCTTGGCCATCTCAAGAGAATGGGTCATGCTCTTTATTTGGTTGTTCAGATCATCAAGCTCTTGCTGCAACAATTCAGAGCATGTAGAGGCCTCAGTCTCTAGCCGAGCCATCTGTTCTTCCTTAGCATGAATATCTGCATTTAGCCTCTTGATTTCTTCTCGAGATGCTGTCTTCTGCTTCTCGAGTGCTTCCATATGTTCAGCACTTTGTTGTTGAAGTAGCTCTATTTGTTGGACATTCTCTTGTGTGGTTTTATCTAGTAAGTCTTGCTTCATGTGAATTTCCTGCTCCGCCTGTTTGAGAGATGAACTAAGGTCTTCCACTTGAGCTGTTAAGATCTGGATTTTGTCACTGAGAGTTTCTTGCACATTAGACTTCTCAAGAAGTAACTTGGCAAGCTCTTCTTCTTTGGCTTGAATTTCATCTTTGTTTTTGTTAGTTTCATGTGTAAGAATGTCAACTTCATCTTTGAGACTGTTAATTTGTTGCTCTTTAACAGCCAACAGAGAAGTAGCAGCAGCTAACTTTGTCTCAAGATCGTTCACCTTTTCTTCAGTCTGATGAAGAAGATCTTCCTTTGCTTGCTTAATTTCCTGTAGTTTTTTAATTTCTTGTTCACAAGCAGCAATATGCTGTTGTAGCCTGTCTGTCTGCTCATTTTTTTGCTCCTCAACCTGCTCAAGCTGAAGCTTAAGGACTCTGATCTCTTCTTGAAGAACTCCCCTCTGCTCATGTATCTCCTTAATTTCTTGGTGGCATTCCTCCAGTTGCTGAGTTTTAGCATGAATCTCCAGCTCAGCCTTTTTCAGGGAGAAATGTGTAGTCTCTAGCTCATTCTTCAAACCCCTGATTTCAGTCTCCAACATTTCTCTCTGGCAATTTAAGAAGAACCAACAATTATAATCAATGAAGTAGAAAATAAAATTTCCAAACTTAAACTGAAAATAGGGCTGCTCAATTAATCGAATTTTAATCACGATTACGATCTGGGCTTTCAACGATCATTAAAAATGACTGAGCACACCTTTTTTGCGCCACGGACCGGTTTATGCCCGACAATATTTTCATGGACCGGCCTTTAAGGTGTCGCGTATAAATACAACAAAATAAAACTAGTACCAGTACCGAAAAAAAGAAAATTTATTCATACCACACGTGAAAAGACCAAGGAAAACCGAGTAAATGATAAAAATGATAACAAAATAATGCTGAAAAACGATAAAAACCCTGAAAACTATACATTTCACACCTGAGCCTCAACTCTCGCGGCCCGGTACCAAACGACTCGGACCGGTACCGGTTCGGGGACCGCTGATTAAGAGGACCCGAGGGATGCTCGGAAAGCTCAGCAGAAGTTATTTGGAGAGGAGAGTGACTGCCGTTGGTTGAAAAGAGAGGTAAAAAACTTCAGTGGTGTGGAAACATTATGGATTGGCGGAGTCAGACGTGGATCAAGTAGACACAGTGTGTAAACTTTGCTACAGTGTCGTAGCTGCACCACAGAGCAACACTGCAAAGTTCACTAAACATAGATGTTTACATTTTTCATTTATTTTTTATATTGCAAACATTTGCACTGTTATCAGTATTTTCACACTATTTTATATTATTTTTTGACAATCTTTAAAGTCATTATTCAACACATTGTTATTGTTAAATAAACATCGTCAAATAATCGAGATCTCAATTTCAGTGAAAATAATCGTGATTATCATTTTTGCCATAATCGAGCAGCCCTAACTGAAAATAAACAATTCAAGAGGTTTATCGCTTACCATAATATTTTATAAATTTTTTATATTTTCAATTAAGTTTGCTTTTAAAATTGTTAGCTTTTACATATAATTACCTCTACTATGGGTCCCATATTTTCCCCAACTTCATCCTTACTGGCCTTGCTTATTTCATCCTCCAAACAGGAAATCTTTCCTTGAAGGATTTGAATTTGTTCTGTAAGGAGTTCCTGAGAAATGAGAAAGGGAGCAGCTTACAGTAAATTAATTTGTATAAAACCCAACATTTAATGAGAGCAATGGAGAAATAAGATTACTTACAGTCAACACAAAACTAATATAACTACTCTTCTTTATTTATAATAAAATAGGCAGACATGAGCATTTAAATGTGCTTTTCTTCTGAGTCTTCAACAGACATGATGTTTCCTATTCATTGTCCTTTTTGCATTCAGATTTCTCTGAATGACACAGGAATGCATGTTAAACAATATCTCTTGTGAATCTATACCTTTTGAGCAGTTGCTTGGTTGAGCTCAGACTGTAGATTGTTTCTTTTGTTTCTCCACTCCTCCTGAGCGGACGCTTGACTTTCCGTCAGTCTACCAACTTCTGTCTCAAAGGCGGCAAGCTGTGAGCACACAGCTCTCACCTGAGAAAATTTTTAAAAATTAAAAAGGTTTTTCAAATCCATGTTTTGATCTCAAAACTGACACAAAAAACTCCTCAATACTTTAAAAGGTTTCTACTAGTGAAACACTCTCCAGAAACATGAAATGCACATGACCTTTACTGAATCCTGTCATAAGTGAGAATTCACTATCACAGATTTGCCTCAAAAGGTTTGGAAGCCGTAACAGCAGACACGTTCATTAGATCTTTAGTGTAATTAAGAGACCCTCAAGAAAAAAAACAAAACAAAACAAACAACAACTTAAAAACAAACAAACAAAAAAAAAAAAAACAGAATATTTTGCATGTTATTACCTGAGAAGAAAGCACACCGTTTTCATCTGCAAGCTCATCCACTTTGCGCTCCATGAGTGAAGTGTTTGTCTTGAGGTCTTTATTTTGCTTCAGCATCTCATTAAGACGCTTTTGTAAGCTGGAAAATAAATAAATAAATAAAAAATTTACTTTAAAACACTTCTGTACAAAGGTCTTGAAGTACAGACTATTAGTCTGTTGTACAGAATTTAGTCTGTTGTTAGGGGGTTGCTAGGCAACATGATGACAAAATATTGTGTAACTTTTGTGGATAGAAATTAGATGTTATGGTTGTGATATTAAAATGATGATTTTATAGGTAGGGATGGGAATCGAAACCCGGTTCTTGTTGAGAACCAGTTCCCACTGTTTCAATTAACTGGAAGCCTAGGCTGTGAATCTCTTAAGATCTCACTGTTGGGTTTGTAAGGCCATGTTACTCCTAAATTTCTATCTTGTTCAAAGAGAAGATATAAAACAAAGTTATAAGCTAATCGACCTGTGTGTTCTTCTTTTTTAAAAACAAGAATCGATAAAGAATCAAGTTGTTAAACAGAATCGAAAAAGGAATCGGAATCGTGAAAATCTCATCAATTCCCATCCCTAGTTATAGGTTCATAAATCACTGTTCTTGGGTACTTACTCATCGTTCTTGATCTCAAGCTCATTAATTTGTTCTTTGGTAACATGCTCCTGATCACCTTGTTCTTCCTTTAGTTTATCCAGGCGGTACTGCAACTGGTTAATGCGAGACTCTGGGAAAGAGAGAGAAAGAAAACCAAAGCACGAAGCAAAGTCTACTGAAAACATGACAAGTATAAAAAGCTTAAATGAAAATGCAGACAATCTTAGACAAATATGAGTGGTGCTTTAACAAGAATTTTGCCATTTCTCAAGTCTAACAAAATGCAAACCATACATTCAACAGATAGTACCTCTTTGTTCAATGAGCGCAATCTTGCTGGCCAGCTCCCTCTCCAAACTATCTCGGTAGTCTCGCTCCTTGATCATCTGTCGCTGCATTTTCCTCAGCTGAAATTTCGGTGTGTTCATTACATCCTCCAGAGGAGAACTGCTGTGTGAATTAAGCAGATCAGAAAGGTAAAGATTTTCAACGAAATGATGACAACCTGTGGATTTTCATCATGTATATTATAAGATAATGTAATACAAGGAAGATTGGATTAACATAATCCATAAAACTGAATAAAAATGAATATTGCAACATAACCTGAAAATATTTAAGTCATATCTGGTACCTGACTGAAGAAGAAGCCACAGTTTCTATGTCCACAAATTTAATTCTACTGGTTCGGTGGAAGAAAGGAGACTCATCACCCAAGAAGGAAGAGATGCTTGACATGTTGGTACCAGAGGTGGCTGCTGATTGCTCAAATATTTCTTGAGAGAAAGTCAAATCTGAGACAAATATTGCACAATAGAGTCAAGCCAATTAGTTAGTTTGTTTTGATAAAAACTTCTTATTACAGTCTACCTCGGAGGGGAAAAACAAAAGTGACATATTTGCGACTTACGTTTTCCTCTCAGATGAGCGTCAAGTTCCTCGCTCAAATAAACACAACCCTCACTCTCCATCACAAAGGAACTAGTTAGGTGTGCTAGTTCCCGCTAGCAGAGTGGGAATAAATAAATACACACAGAATTAAAATAATAGCACCAAGCAACTCATGAGAAATGAGATGAGATGTATAAGTGTGACCACAATACACCAGCAGCTCCCAGCTTACCTCCACATCGCAGTCCAACATGTTCAGAGTGCAGTGGTCATTCATCATATCATGGTATACAAGCAACAAAAGCACCTAGTGATGTTGCAATAAAAAAGTATGATAAGTGTTTTCTTTGGGCCTTTGAAAAGAAAAATGAAAAACAAAGAGGAAGTTTTTTACCTTTGAAATTTCAGCTGTTAGGCTGATGCCATCTCTAATGTGGTCCCAACGCAGAGAAGAGCTCTTGCTTGCATTAAATCTGCAGTCCCCTAAACAACAAAACACACACATGCTCAGGTCAGTAATATATTTATCTCCCATTATAATAAAAATGGTACCAGTGAGGAAGTTTTACAGTGAGGCTCAGGAAGAAAAGCCAATGATCTTTAAACATGAAGGTCAGTTGCTCACATACTGAAGCGTCCTTGTGCAAGACACTAAACCCCAAACTAACACTTATCCACTAGAGTTAATGTGTGTTATATGAATGAGTGAATTTGGCTTGTAGGCTAAAACACGCCCTGTAACAGTAGAAAAGTGTTAAATAAGTAGCAGTCCATCTACCAGGACACAATCTGGATCCCACCCAGGAATGCAGGGTGTGTCCAAAGGTGCAAAATATCTGTTATTTAAGGGAGAGAAAACAATGTGTTTAAAGTAAGGATGAGCTCCAAGTTCCTACATTAACACTTTCTGAAATACAAAGCCGTTTAAGCCCAATCAGACCATGAAATCCCCTTTGATCATATGTACTTCAGTCATTGGTTTGGAACAACATAAGCCTCAATAAGCTAAAGTGCTGTGATTCACCAGCTGGAGCCTTTATTACATATATCTTGTATTAATATCACACTCGTACAAAAAGACACTCTTTTAAGAAGTCTCTCCAGAAAGAAACTCACTTTCTAGAAACTCTGCAATGACTCTGAACCGATCCTCATTTGCATCATTTAGACAGGGGATGGGCTGCTTTTTCCTAAAATGACAAAGAAAAAGAAGAAAAATATAATAAAATAAATGTCTGTGAAGGTTCTCAGTCATCCAGGTCATCGTAGTCAAAGGAGCTTGCAAAGAAAAGCGTCTGGACTTCTTAAGTTACTTGAAGACGTTTCACCTCTCATCCGAGAAGCTTCCGAGAAGCTTCTCGGATGAGAGGTGCAAGGAAGTAGGAGCTCTATATTTTCCAAAAAGCAAACAACCAACACGTTTAACACCCTGTCAGTCGCTGACACTCCCTGTTTACACAGGCTAAACATTACACCGCATTGCCAGCATACTTACAGCATATAAACAAGTCTAAGTAAGATCACTCCGTCCTGCAAGTCATCGATGGTCAGCTCTGAGTCACAGAGTTTTAAACTGTTCACCTATAAAATTATAGTTTGGAGAGAAAAAAACAAAACAAAAAAGGGTGATTAAAACTTTAAACATTAGTGCAATCATTTCACCGTAATGTCCACTAACATAACTCAACTTACCCAGGAAAGTAAAGACTTTACAGCCAAGTTCATCTCCATCTTGGCTGACCCTTTATTCAAAAAAAGGGATTTGCACTCAGGAAACTATAAAACAAAAAGCTATGTTAAATACTTGCAAGCTATCCAATTAGCACCGATTAACATTGTTGCACGACATTTTTTTAACTACTACTACTACTTAACAAGTACCTGACAATAATATCTACACTATGTTTCAGCAAAGTTATTTTGACCATAATGTTTTAAAACACCAGCTGCCGACCTACTGTTGCGCCGAAATAGAGCTGCCAAAGGGTTCAGTAACGTCTATTAAGTCGAACGGTAGTAAAAATCGTGACTCACCTTAAAGGTTAGCAATTCTTGCCACTTGTACAGCAGTAGTTTATAGTGTAACTTATTAGTGTCTGAAGATACGCCTGCCTGTCTACAGAACATAGAGTTACTGGTAGAAAATAAACAGTCCCATGTGAACTACCACCAAATTCAAAAAGAGACGAAGAAAATTGAACCAGCCAATCCGTTTACACGTATACTCGCGTCTGAAAAATAGGCAAAGTTGATTGGTTTACAAAGCGGAAGTTGTGCTCGATCATGTCCGGGCAACACAGGCACTGCGGAAAAGTTAAATAAATAAATTACATCCTATCTCATTTTTAAACACTTTATTTGACCTCCATGTCAAGTGATATGAGTTACGGAAAACGGCGAAGGAGAATTTGTAAGGGCGTAAGAGAACTGCGGCGTTCGTTCGGCGTCTCATGTTGATGACGTTTGCCAAGGTGAAACTACAATCTTCCGAGGAAGGACTACAAGCGCAGCTGTCAAAACGAATTGATGACTTTTGTTTTGGGTCACTATTGTTTAAACGTGGAAAACCCAGTGAAACATAGATCCTTACAATGGATGGAATAGAAAATAAATATATACACTCAGTGGACACTTTATTGGGTACACTTTGCTAGTTCTGGGTGGAACTACAGAAATACTTAAATGCTACCTGGCAGAAATTTAATTAGATACTGGAGTACTGGCCCAACTTTTATGTCTTGAATTAATTACATTCTCCATTTTGTAGACAAATTATGACTTGTAGAATAGCTGAGAGCCTGCAGGTGGCAGGCTAAACTATGAATACAATGTACACATGACATTTTCTTTAAATGAGAGATTCGGCACAAGCTTTTACAGTAAACAGCCAGTGGGAGGTGAAAAAACACATTTCTCAGCACTATAGCTATATACTATACTATTTAGTTACTTATGGTTTTAAACTACACCGTTTGACATTTTATTTTATTTTTTAATCTATTAGCTATTATATATTTTTATATCTTTTGGTATTATGTCCAGAGGTACCAAAGAAGTTCAAATGTTTGATAAAAGGGCCTGAAATCCAACTTTTCCTGTGATGAAAGTGACTGTTTTTATGTTAAGGTCGGACTCCTGTGGGACTTATTTCAGTCAAAAACTAAGGACAGCTGCCAGTGACAGCTAAAGGAAACACACATGGCTTCAGCTGGTTAACCTATGACCTGATAGATGAAGTCCCTTTATTTTGGAATTGTGAATCTGTTGTTTGCCAGCTCTTTAAATTCATATAGACTGATATTTCATACCACACAGTGACAGAAAAACACCTTAGACATATTTAAATATAATCCTAACCCATGAATTCTCAAAACAGAATCAGCAAAATTAGAATTGAGGTGGCACTGAACCTTGACTGACTTGGAAACTTTCCCAACCTTGTGAAACCTTAAACCATGACAAAACACTGCAGAGGCGTGGATTTGAGTGACAGAGGCAGTGACCTTTATTTACTTACAGTTTACCAAACCACACCAAGTATTAATGTACATTTAAACAATTCTACAAAAGCAACCAACAAAATGTGAACTTACACAATGTTATACCATGATAGTTATATTAAAGTATACTCTATAATAGATTAATATTAGAACTTTTATATGAAAATTTAAATCTGATGTACAGCATGGCCCATCTCAGAGTCTTTGTCTATTGCTGAGTAACTGAAATTTTGATTAACCAATTCACTTAAAACACAACACTCGGATCTTATGTTGATTAAAAGAAAACCTGCATGTGACATTGCACATGACAATGATCACTTCATATATTTATCTTTCTTTGTGTCTCGTACTCCGGAAACATCAACATCATTTCCACAGGAAGTGGTCTGAAGCAGACTTTTGCATCAGGTCCTTTCTGCTGTCTGTCAAAAGTACATTATCACTGTTTGAAAGATATTTTTTTTAGTCAGTTGGTTTCATTTGGGGTTTTTTTCATGACTGCTGCTCAGTTAAAATAATGATTGCGTTAATCTGGCTGCAGTTAATATAAAGAATTTCTTCAAAGAAGTGAAACTGGTGGTCTTGTGGTTTTGTTCCGTGATGCTTGAACAGGTTAATATATCATCGTCAGGGTGCTGCTCACACTGTACAAGATGGTGATGAAGATGCACGTTGCCAGGTGGACTCTCCTTTTTGCCCTGTGCTTCACTTGTGTTTCTTCAAATGGTAAGTTTTTTGTTTTTTTAAGAAATCTTAAAATATAATGTTAAAAATGTAAAAAAATAATAACCAGTTTTAATGTAATGTTTAGAAAATATATGTCTACATAAGTCTGTCAGGTTTTCTTCCAATTCTCTCTTTTTTTTTCTTTTTCTTTTCTTTTTGTAAATATTTGACTCTACTGAGTGAAGAGCTCAGAATCTGGCCAATGAAAAGTACACTTAATGTATTTAGACCGTTAAACTATCACTTAACTATCATGTTAGGGTAAAATCTTCTATAAACTATCTTAGAGCAAGCTGGTTAAAACCAGTTGCAAAACTGGGACATGACATTGGATTTTTTTTTAAAAAAGAGACATCTACAGAGTTAAATTAAATAATAAACTTGGTCTGAATGACCAGTGAGGGATTCCAACCAGACCTCAGTGCGGAGGTGGGACAATGTGTTTTTTTCTGACAGTGACACATGGCAACTTGTGTTTATTGCAGAAAAGGTGAACTCTATGTCATGCAAAGGTATTTGCAGAGCAAATTCACAAAATAATAATATTATTAAATATTATTAAAACTATTCTGAAAACGAAACAAGGTAAACTTTCAGCGATCTAAAGTCTACCAGCAACCTCTTTTCTAAAGATGAAGTGATCTTAAGATCACTCATAACACCTGAAGAAAACACAAAGGAAATGTTCAACTTTGGCTTAAACTTAACTAAACTGTTGTTTATCTGCATTTTAAAGAGTATATCTGCTTGATTTTTAACTTTATTTTAACATTTGCATAAAAGATCTTTTTCTCCTTGATATAGTAACACAGGGTCATTTTTTACCTGTTTGTGGGTGGGCCATATAAGATTGTTAATGGTTTTAAAAAGCATGATTAAGGTTATCACTTATACATTATTAGTCTTTGTCACAATCCACATCCTTTAAGGGAGTGACCTAAACTTTCTATTTTGTTTCATTTTTCCCTTTATGATGAAGACTCCTGTGAACATTTAGGAGAAATCGGTGAAGAGCACAGACTGAAGGTTCCACTTGGTTCATCTGTGCTTCTACCATGCAACATTCAAACAAGCAAGTTCAAATGGGTGACGTGGAACTACAGTGGCTCAGGGCAATTGCTCAATCTCTCATCAAAAGGGCACGTTACATTCCTGGACCCCAGAAATGGCCGAGTGAAAGTCTTTCCAAACCAGGGCTCAGAGGGGAACTACTCTATCAGAATTGATGATCTTGAAAAGGCTGACATAGGATTTTACCACTGTATACAGGAGGAGGGAAAATGTGTTCTAGTGGTGCTGGATGAAATAGGTAAGTGGATTTTTACTTGTAGATTTTAAGTTTATTCAATATTAAGCAGCGGCCTGTACTGTTTCTTCTGTCCTTGGATGACAAATGTCAAGACCCAGCACACACGAAAAGGACAAATAAATAAGTTTCTGTTTCCTGTGATATAGATCTTGTTAAACCGCAACTCTTCATGCAGGTACAAAAATCCCATGGCTGGTGATATACATCTGTGCTGGTGTGACTGCTCTATTTCTGCTGGGTACTGGTGGCTACTACACTTACAAAAAATGCAAAGGTGAGAATTGTTCTGTCTGAAATTTAAAGTCAAAGCTGAGTGTTTTAGTGATTGTTTAGGAGGCTCATTGTATATTGAACTCACTTTTTGATTCTGATGTAGATATCCGTAACAACAAAAGCAACAGCAAAGTAGAGAAGAGTACGGTCATTCCCAGTAGTGCAGCTGCTCCGGGTAAGCAACAATTTCAACTCTGTGTCACTCCAGTAATGTTCATTTGTTCGATGTAAACTAGAAGACATTTGAAATTTGTATTCACAGAGAATAACGTTTGCTTTAAAATCATTTAACTACTTTCTTACTGTTTAAAATTGTATGACAGATGCATAAAATACATATACAAGTATCACTTTCATGGCTATCCATTATGTTTAATGTTCATGTGAATTTGCATTATAATATCAACAATATACATAACACACTATACAGAGGTAAAACTACAAAACATGTCTTTATCTATCAAATCATAGACTGTGTACTACCTTTCAGCTGTTCATTTATAGTTTTACAAAATAATTTGATGTTTTTAATCAATATCATTAAGTAACTGTTAGGTCAATTGTTAACCAACGTACTTTAAAGGTGCTATTTCAACCATTTATTCACTCTTTGACAGTTAATTGCATATTTAATTCATCCCTTTTTTGTTTGTGAAGCTGTCTTCATGTTTAGCAGAACCAAACAGAAGAGCTCTTTCAGTTACTCTGCTAATGTTTCACTGCAGGTCCCAGTGCCCCACCCGTGACAACAATCAACATACCAGTAGGTGTGCATGTACATGTACCACAGGCAGTAAGACCCTACACTCATGATCTTGTTTATGGTGAGTTTACTCATCTTTTTCTTCTCTTCCTCACTATTAAACAAACATTTTGAAGTCATTGTATATCAACTGAAAAATGAAAAAAAAAAGTTCAGTATATAATGTTCTCAAACAATAGAAAATGATGACCAGTTCCCAACCAGTGCTGACCCCACCAGAAGTAATCCACACGGAGCTGTGCAGTATCTGGACAGGACCCAGCCTCAACAGTCTGGTCAAAGCAGCGGTGGAATTTATCCAAATTTGGATCAGTTTCGCTTTGAAAGGGTGGAAAGTCAGAGAACCAAACATAGATTTCATTTAGGTGCTTAGAAAAAGTCAATATGCTTACTGCAGTTTGCATTGTTGGTGACTTCTAAATTGTAACAGTGTGAAGTAACCATCTTCTCTTACCCCATTAGAGCTTTTCAGCAGATTACGGCCACCAAGTTTCAGTCAGCATTATTACGGTAGAATGAGCAATTCTAGTCATCTTTTATTTTTATAATGATGCTATCATCATTTCAGTTCTGTCTGATTTTGACTCATCCATTTTATTTCACAGTAAACCAACATGATCTCCGCAAGCAACACGTCAAGTCGAAGCAGGTGGAGAATCAAAAGAGAGGTAGTTAGTGTTCGCTGAGTTTTCTCCAAATGATCAGAATTATTTGTCACTGTTGGAGAATAAGCACAAAACACTGACTTCTGTTCTTTCCTCACCTGTTTCTTTACCAGCAGGCCGCGAGAAGAAGAAAAACAAAGACAGTGAGTGCTGACTTCATCTGTGGGCATGTTAGAGATGGAATAATACTGTGCACTGAACTGCTCTCCCGATTTTCCACTCTTTCCCTCTCAGACTGTGAATACAAAAACCCGATTTACAACATGAGCACCGAACAGCTCAGCCAGCTGTAGAGAATGAAGGGCACGAATGAAGGAGTTTAAATCTCATTTGAGAATGAGGGCTACGAATTCTTTTCTATTTTACTCCTTTAAGGTGATCCATGTCTTTTGTATTTGTTTGTACTGTAAGTGCGCTGCATTCCACTATTCTCTTGAATGCTGTTAGAATAAAGTTCATCAGTGTCTTCACATATAAACTGATTGCATGATGAATATACTAAAAATGTCTTCTATTGATATGTTTACCACTATGTACAGAGTTGTGTGACTGTAGAGATGTGTGCTGTTTAAACTTACAGATTGTTGTATTGAGCCTGTGTGTATGACATTGAAATAAGACTTTCTAAAAAATAAAAACTGTTTTATTGCCTTTCTATTATTTTAAAGAGAAAAATTCAAGATGTTTTTTCTTAGAAACAAAATCCCCCGCCCCCCCACACACACGCACGCAGTGACTGTAACTTTAACAAGTTGGGGGGAAACCCATCTTGAAAAACTGATAACACCAGAGGGTGACCACACGATGCTCATGTTGTGTGGGCAGACACCTCACTGTCTACTGGCTGCATCAGTTTGCAGATCACTTTCTGATCTGCTGGGTTGCTTTTACCCTCCTGGTGGGAGAGGTGGCAATTAAAGCTAACAACAACCAGCGGCGCCCTCGCACTCAGACTCAGCAACCACGAGTGAAGACCAAGTTTATTCTGGTGACATTTACTTTCTTTTCACTGCCTATTCTGAAATGTGAAACCCTGGCTGTTTCAAACTATTTCGAAACACTGCGAAAATCAAAAAGGCCACTTTGATTTGCTGTGAGGAGTTCATGTCTCTCTATATATCAAAGATTAAATTCACAGATCTTTTTAATGGCCATTTACGTTTACGGTAAGTCATGCGCTGTCAATATATGTACAGGTATGTAGCTTTCAAAGTGCGTGGAGCTTTGAAATGTTTGTTGTGTCTGTGCTTCTATTTCTATTGATTCACACTCAGATGACCACAGCGGATATTACCAAGTCACTGCTATAGCAAAGCAGCGCCACTACTTCCTGCAAGAAAGTAACAGCTTGGTTATCTTAACAGTTGCATCCTGGGGATGTTTTGTGAGAAAGAAAAGTAAGATAAACCCATTGTGTATTCTTCTAAAAGGACTTTTATTTTCAAAACTTTTCTTTAACTCAACACAAATATAACACAAATATAACCATTTTCATTGAAGCACGTGCCAGCAGTGGCAGAGTTGAGTCAGAAAAGTGTTGAGTCTTTGCCTCTAATCTGTGAAAGGAAGATGAAAGGTAATGCACAGAAATATCACAATATATTTTAGTTTCTGTTTATCAAATAATTCAAGCATGTTTTCCACAGAAGTGTCATCAAAGCAGTTTCTCTGCAGCAAAGATGGCTTCAACATTACCATACACAAGCATGCAAGAATGCTCCCTCTGAATCTGGATACAGTCTGGATTCATTCTGGCCAAAATCCCAACTGTAAACCCAAGAAAAGATGAGCTGATGCCATCACTTTCATCTTTCTGTTCAGTGACTGTGGCACTCGGTCTATGGTAACCATCAGCCTTTAGAATATAAATAATGTTATATATTTACAGTGTGAGTTATTGCATGTAAATTAAGTACTGCACAGTGGACGATGACACACTTCACACTTTTTTTTAAAGATAGTTGTCACTCATTCTAGTTTCCTTTTCCTTTTGTCTCACTGTGCAGTGCAGCTTTGCACTAACTCAAATGACTCAACTAGGCATCAGGGTTCAGCAAAAAAAAAGTCAGAGCGCCCACTTAAACTGAGGAGCAAAGGAACAAGAACTGAACTGAGAATTGCCAAAAGTCAAAGTTTCATTCCTATTTTTGTTTTAAAAAATATTTTTTGTATTTGTTAATATGATTAAAATGTGGTGGGTCTTACTCAGACATGTTTATCTGCAGATTTCTCATATAGGTCTTTCTATTCCCATTTTTACCATCCAATAGTAGCTGAGCGTGGCCAGCCCGTGTATGTGGAGCTGTTTGTAGTCAAACGTGAGGACAGGGACTTTGTTCTGCTGCCGGAGGACAGCTGGGCTACACCGACTGAGGACTCAGATGGCCAACAAAGATGGAAACTGCTGCTAGTGACAGCCACAAAACAGTTATGCTGCAAGTTTCCAATACAGAACTAGGATAATCCTCCATTCACAAGTGGTTTGTGGTTAGACTTTTCTCTTTTGTGAAATCCCCAACAGCTGAAAACCTGGTATGTTAAAGAGAATTTGTAGAGAATTTGTATCATTTTATCGCTGAGCTTTGCTACAGTACCTTTTCTCCTACAGGTGCATTTCTACTGAAATGTAGAGATCTCTAAGGGGCCAGGGAGCCTGCAGCCTTGCAGTAGTGGGAAATCGACTTTTAAACTGTTCATCTTTTGTCTTATAAATCTAAAAATAACACTGATCCCACACATTAACATGTAACACTGTGAACAAAAGATTGTTTTTCTTTGTTTTGGGGGAGTGCATAAATCAGGAAGACCTCCTGGATCACTATATGACAATCAAATCAACCAAGAACTGTACAATTTGTAATGGATATTAAATTGTACCTTGGCTCCCAAAAGACGTTTTCCTTATAATATTTGATCACATATTTAATTCTATAATCCTCCAGTCACTGCACAGCTTTATTGTCACTTTGGGTTGTTTGTGTCAGCAGCAGGGCTGGACTGCGACAAAAAATCAGCCTGGGCATTTTGACTAAAAACCAGCGTACTAGGTAATATAGGAAAAGCCATAAAGCCTTTAAATGAACAAAAACGCTTTTGTGACAGTGGTGTACACTGTCCTGTTGGTATATATGTATGATTTCTATATATTTTGCATCAGATGACCACTTTGATTGTAAGATTCTGATAATTATTTATTAAAAGCTAGACATTCTAAATGAGAATAAGAAAGAACTATTTCTTTGTGCCCCCCTTTCCCTGTTAATGCCCTACCTGACCCAAGGCAAACCTTTAGACCCGTCCCAGTACAGTTACCAGCTGTCAGCAACTGTCAGAAACGGTTCGTAACTTCCCTTCAACTCATTCGTCACCTAAAAGGTAAACCTGTTTCTCCATCACCTGTTCAGCTCTCATTCAGTAAGGACATCTCCCGTTTTCATCTTCATATTTCCCTCTCACCAGATATCCAAACCGATATATGCCCTGTATGCCCGATGGTCAGTCCAGCTGTGGTCAACAGGTTGTCTGTTCAGATGCACGCAAGGAGCAGATGCAGATGATGTGTGAACAGCAGTGTTGTTGTTACGAGTAGTTATGATAAAAGACCAGTAGATGTCGCCCTATGTCAGCTAGCACATTAACATTTTTCAGTGTCGGATATAGATCTGATATAAATATAGATCTACTGCAAACAAATGGCTGTTTATGCAACTACAAAACAGTGTCAGCTTTTGTTCTGTAAATCTGTTTGACTCATTCAAATTGTACTAGAATCGATCTCTAATGAACTACATTCGCTAACAGCTGACGTCATGTGGAAGCAAATGAAAAAGTACAATTTGAAAATATCCATTCAAATTCAATTAAAATTGCAAATCTTCACATTTGTGCATGGGTTTAAACAAACAAGCATGTTTTTTTTTTATAATGGATCAAGTGCTGCTCATGGAGAGAGAGAGAGTGAGTGAGGGAGGTGGGCAGGAAGTAAAAGTCACAGCAAGATACCAGAGATAACATCTTTCAAAGTACAACAGGAATCGACCTCAAAAATCATAAACATGGATCCCACTCAAGAGCTTCAAATTTAGAATTTAAGGGTTTAAGATGAGACACTTAATCGTATTCACAAGCATTCAAAATCCCTAAACAACAAATGGTAACCAGAACACAAATAAAGCAAGAGTCCAAACTACATACCTCGCATAGCACAAAAAAAAAAAAAAAAATGAAGCGCAAAACCAACATAAAAAAAAAAAAAACGGGGAAAAAAAACAACTTCGAAAAAACTTTAAAAAGTTATGTTGGTTTGACACCAGTGATACAGACTCATTAATCAGCCATATCATGCAGAATGATGATGTGTTATTTTAAACAATAGTTTTAATTGTATTGTGCATGGTCAGCGCCAGAGCAGATGGACTGGATGGGTAACTTGCTTGAACAGGGGAAATTAGATTCAGCACACCTAAAAAATGCATAAATAAAAACACATTTTATTACCAAATCTACTCAATTTTACTTATAACTGTCAAAGTAGGTCAGTAGAATTCAGCTGATGGGGAAAAGTGACCTTTTTGGACAGCCTGGACCCCTGGAGCCCGTCCATAATGCAGACACTGGTGTAGATTATTATGATAACACTAATTGTTAAGAGCTCCCTCACCTTAAATTTAACACCACACATCGCACACTGAACAAAATGACAAACTGATGGTCTTTTCTGTCCTGCTAGCAAAAAGTAATTTACTGATTAATGTGTTTCTTCTGCTTTTTGTTTTGCAAAAGCAAGCTTGGATATGATGCATAATGAGATCATAACAGGATACACAAGACAAAGTTAAGTTAAAAAAAGAAGTTAAAATCGTCCACTAAAGGCTACACTGCACAACAAGTACGTCTCTGTTTGGCTGTTTTCTCTGTACACACTGCACCAATGAAAAAATACCTTTATTTTGAAAGTTGTGTTTGAATTAGGCCCACCCACCCGTTTTTTTTTTGTCAGTGCCAAATATACTTCCGGATGGACCCTTTAAATAGAACCTGTGGTCTTGCGTGTACCCTGATGCTCAAACAGGTTAATACACCATCACCAGGGTGCTGCTCACATTGTACTACATGCTGAGGAAGATGCACGCAGCTGGGTGGACTTTTGTTTTGTGTCTGTGCTTCAACTGTGCGTCTTCAATTGGTAAGTGACTCGGTGGAAGTCTAAAAAGTATGAAACTACTCTAATCAATTAAAAAAAATAAAAACAAAATGCGGATTGAAATATTTTGGCTGAATATTTGGACTTCTGACCCAGTGGATGGTTTCAGAAAAATATTTTTAATCAGATTTAAGATATATTAATTAAACTAATCAACTAAAATTCATGAGGTTGATTTTTTTTGCATTTATTATTTATAATTGCATTTATTAAAGGAAATGTGAATTTCATATGCAAAAGTATTTAGAAAGCAAGTCTAACTCACAGTTTACCATCCAACTGATAAAAGGCAATCAAACCTAAATCCAACAGTCACTAAATCTAAAGGAAATACAAAGGAAACTTCTGTGATATGTTTTACTGAAACGTAACCAGAGATCTTTCTTGTAAAATACAATGTTTGTATCTTTAAAATACCTTTAAAATACCTACTACTTCCTTTGACACTTTCTTGTTTAATGCACTGAAACAGACATATGTTTAATTGCACTTTAGGTCTTTAATTACCTAGATATGATTGTTATACTGTTTAAATATGTTTAAAACTTTATTTTTATCACTGTGTAGCTGGGTTGTAAAGATTGTTAGTGTCAAGGTCTGTGCAGGCAGACCATGATGAGTGGAAAGTAATGGACCCAAATGCAGATTAACAAAACGTGGAAATGAAATTGGATTATAACAAAAGTTGCGCTTTTTATTGAGGCCGGGAAACAGAACATGAACCAAACACTTCTGCTTCTTCTTCCCTGTCATAATTATTCACTTTTATTGAAGAAATGAACACGTCATGAGCTCTGAATACCTGCAGTATGGAGGGGTAAGAGGTTGTTCTGTTGGCTCTTTGATCATCTGACCACGAGATGAGTAAACTAAACTTTCTATTTTGTTTCATTTTTCCCTTTATGATGAAGAATCCTGTGAACATTTAGGAGAAATCGGTGAAGAGCACAGACTGAAGGCTCCATTTGGTTCATCTGTGCTTCTACCATGCAACATTCAAACAAGCAAGTTCAAATGGGTGACGTGGAACTACAGTGGCTCAGGGCAATTGCTCAATCTCTCATCTGAAGGGCACGTTACATTTTTTGACCCCAGAAATGGCCGAGTGAAAGCCTTTCCAAACCAGGGCTCAGAGGGGAACTACTCTATCAGAATTGATGATCTTGAAAAGGCTGACATAGGATTTTACCACTGTATACAGGAGGGAAAATGTGTTCGAGTGGTGCTGGATGAAATAGGTAAGTGGATTTTTATTTGTAGATTTTAAATTAATTTAATTTTGAGCTGTAGAGTTTCTTCATTTTGAATAACAAATCTCAAAGCCTGACAGGCAAAAGGACAAATCAATAATCTATTACAATGATGTACTCTGATACATATCTAGTAAAACAGCTGCTCTTCATGCAGGTACACAAAGAATCCCGTGGCTGGTGATTTACATCTCCGCTGGTGTGACTGCTCTATTTGTGGTGGGTGTTGGTGGCCACTATGGCTACCAAAAATGCAAAGGTGAGAACTTGCTGTGTCTGACTGGATTGTCAAGTGATTGTTTTGGAGGGTGGATTGGTCACAGAACCATTGTACCAGACAAAAAATAATTAAACTGCCAAACTGCAAGATATCCCATGTTTATAGTCCTGTAGAATTTGTATCACAGAGAAAAAATTTATTTTTTTTAAATTAACCTATTTTTAGTTAAAAAAAAAAAAAGTTGTTTCAAACCGTAATAAATTAGCTAAGGATTCCAAAATAAATAATCTGTTGTCGGACAGCATAATGCTAAGAGCACTTTTAACACAAACAAATAAAACAATAAATGTCAGACTACTGGAATAACAAATGTGAAATCTAAAATAAAATGTATTGTTTGTTTTCGTACAGGAGAAAACAGGTGAGAGGCCACAGAATCTTCCTTCTATAATTAATCCTCAGAAGAGGGAAAAGAGAAAAAGAAGAGCAAAAATGAAAATACTGAAAAGTTACTAAATTACAAAATTCTATAAATAAAATTATTCATGAACTAACTGCAATTAACGACATCTAAGGTTGCAAAGCCATTTCTAAAGCTTCAGGATTTCAGAGAACCACAGTGAAAGCCATTATCCACAGACGGAGAAAACTTGGAAAAGTGGTGAGCCTTCCCAGGAGTGACCACCTAACAAGAAGACTCCAAGATCACATTGAACTCATCTAGGAAGTGAAAAAGAAAACAGAACATCATCTCATGAACTGCAGGCCTCACTTGTCTCAGTTAATGTCAGAGGTCATGATTCAATAATAAGAGATTTTGCTCCTTATCACAACTGTTTGAAAGTTTTGCTGCTGCCGCACAACCAGTTATTAGGTTTAGGAAGCAATTACTTTTTTCACACAGGGCCAGTTAGGTTTGGATCATTTTTTTCCTTTAATAAATGAAATCATCATTTAACGACTACATTTTATACTTACTCAGGCTACCTTTGTGCAGAGGTGTGGACTCGAGTCACATGACTTGGACTCGAGTCAGACTCGAGTCATTAATTTTATGACTTTAGACTTGACTTGAAAAAATGTTCTAAGACTTGTGACTTGACTTGGACTTTTACACCAATGACTTGGGACTTGAATTGGACTTGGACCGGTTTACTTGAAAAGACTTGATATTTTACCCCAAATATAAAATTTAACATGCATATTATATAGAGATTGAAAATGTGACGTCATTCACGGGTAGAACCGCAAAGGATTCTGGGAACTCGTGGCAAGCGGTACTAGCGCACGCAGGCTTTCAATTAAAATCAGTTATACAGCGATAAAAAGAAACACAAAAATGTCAAGAAGCCGTTGTATTATTAACTGCAATAGCCGGTCGCATGACAGCCACGGGAAGCCGACGGGTAAAGAGATCGGTTGTTATCGGATTATGTCGTTGAAGAGAAATTGTTCAAGCCATGTTTCCGAAGTAACAAAGACGCGACGGATGGCCTGGATTGCAGCCATTCAAAGACCAAATATAACGTCCCAGAACACTCCAGCTCACAGGTTAGTCTGCTCCAAGCATTTACACGAAGGTCAGTGTTTTTTAGTAGTTAATACCTCATTTTCATAACATAATTAGTGATATAGGTTACAAGCAAGTCTGGCGCTGAACAGAAATGGTCGCGCTATGCTCCTTTATTTATTGTGCATAAATAGTGAATTGTCCTGACACAATATTGCGTTTCGCTTCTGTTACTATGGTACATTGACAAGAACATATACTTTTATTCACAGGATAAAACAGGTTTTTTGTATCACTAATTGCCCAGTACGATTACAGCATACAATATTATTGTCACTGCTACATTTCTGTGATGCTACCAGAAATTATTTCCACTACTAATTAATTACCGTTGAGCTCAAAGGTCCTATTAATAAACTGTTAAGGAATGTGTATTTATGAAGACGATTTGTGAGATTGGTAAACTTATGATACGTACGATGGTCTTTACTTTCTACACGGTGCATTTCAAGGTCCTGTACCCATCCGTCGGTAAACTGTACCTGGGCTTGTTGCAGTGACCTGAAGTTACTAAACTTCATGAGTGTATGCGCTCACTCCAAGAACCGTATGATTATAAATATGCATATAAATATGCTAAGATGAGATAGCTGACTTCATCTAACTAGCAAATGTTGTCCAGGCTATGTTGGTGATACAGTTTTTTTAATGTGTATGATATTTTTGTCATGCGATTTTAAAGCCGGTCCTACAACCGCATCCAAGAATAACATGCAGCTTATCTCAGAACTGTCGGTGAAAATTATTCTTGGAGCTAAGTTTAATTGAGCTGCATTTTAAAGAGGTGCAATTTCACAATTTGTGTATATTTTCTAAGTTCACTATTTTGTCATGTGTTGAGAAAAACACAGATTTTAAAATTACATGGTCTAATATTTACATTTAGCATAACTGCAACATTATTTTTTCGTTGTTTTTTTTTAAAGACTCGAAAGGACTTGAAATTCAAAGTTTCAGACTTGTGACTTGACTCGGACTTTTACACCAGTGACTTGAGACTCGACTCTGACTTGCCTGACATTACTTGAGACTTGACTTGAGACTTGAGGATAAAGACTTGAGACTTACTTGAGACTTGCAAAACAATGACTTGGTCCCACCTCTGCCTTTGTGTGATATTGAAGTGTTTGATCTGAAACAGTTTGACAAACATTCAAAAAGAAAAAGAAATCAAGAAGAGGGAAAAACACTTCTTCACAGCACTGGATGTATATATGCTGATTTATTTTTTATTTTATTTTTTTTTGACACAACCCACTGTGGCTTATGGTTCTAATTTTAACTCTTACAGAAACCTGACATTTATGCAGTGTGTGCATCCACGTGTAAATTGCATTGGCTTCTAAAAGAGAAGGTTTGCTTATCTGTTGTTTACTAAAATATAGAAAGTGACAGCAACCACCAAATAAAGCAAGCAAAGAAAAGAAATATGCAAGTTATATATATTTCAAACATATTAACTTTATTTGACACATGATTATACACTCAATATGCATGTTTTTTTTTTGTTTGTTTTTTTACAACAGATTATCCAGAACAAAGTTTACTGGGTTCTGTCAAGATCCTTCAAAAAAGGAAAAATAAGTTTTGTACACACATATTTGCAAACCATCTATCAGTTTTGTAGGGGAAGCTGACATATACCAGAAGAGTTTAATCTGAGACATTCCTTAGCTGCTGCTTTTAACCGTGTTGAATTACCATATTTCTCGCTCCTTTTTCTCATTGCTCTCCTATTACTATGAAATATTTAGAAAAAAGTGAGAACTGTATAAGTCAGCTGGGTACGTTAAAGTTACAGGTGATGTTTCTGTGTGTGAGTTTCAGCAGCTTCGTGCAAACCACCAGTTTTTATTTATACACTGTTTTTTACCATAATGAGGACAGTGGTTTCCATTCTCTTGGCCCTGAGGCATTAGTGCTAGCAACAACCACCGTCTGCGACCGAGAGGGCTTCTTACTAGCTGTTGCTGTAAAAAAACTCTCTGTTAAAGGTGGAGCTGCTAACATGTGACTTAATTTGACACATTTTGCCTTGATTACTATTTATTATTTCTTTTTCTCTGTCAGCTTTTTAGGTCTCTCTTGTTTTGCTTTTGTTGGTCCATTTTTATCAACCACTACCTTCCCAGTGTGCACAGACATGCAGGGAAGGGGAAGTGCTGATTGTTTTAAGAGATTAGATTGGGCAATCCATTGTCAGTAATGAAAATGAACCAATAGTGCTTGTAGGGCCAGTGGGCAGTGGCCCAGAAGCTGACTTGTAGCCCGTATAAGTATATTGACTTATACTAGATGGTATGTGTCATGGCTACTGAACGGACCCACGCGCAGACAGTTCTTTCAAGGAAACAAAAAGGGGATTTATTTACAATAGGGATCACCTTAGTGCAAAATATATGTACAGTGAGTTGGGAGGGGGTCCAGGGCTCCAGGGAGAGAAGGGGGGGGGGGGAATCCACACACACGCTTCCTCTTCCACTCAGTCACCGCCACCGCTCCTCCGCACACACGCACTCCTCTTCAGCCACACTCGCCCCAACACTCCACACACTGCCCCACTTGGACAGGTCCGGTGATTCGGTCCAGAATCTACAGACAGAAGGTCAAAGGTTAGTTCCACAACATAAAACACGTGTAAGCGATTCTTCTTTGAATATGCCGCGAGCACGAACTCAGGTGGTTCGACGTTCCAGCAGTGAGCTGCTCTGTGCCACTGCCTTAAATAGCAGCTGGGGAAATCAGCCAGATCAGCCGCAGGTGGACACCATCCACAGGGGTGCGTGGGCCAAGAGTGAGAGCCCGTAATGAGCTCCACCCAGGCAGAGAGGAGGAGGAGAGACAAAAAACTAAAACTAACAACAACAAAACCTGTAGCCAGCGTGGGCCAACCAGAGAGACACGGGGACCGTGACAGTATGCCAGATTACCACTCCAGCCATGGGTGTAAAGTTTTAAGTAAATAGTAAATAAAATTTTATTTATGTAGCACCTTTCTAGACAGAATCAAGTGCAGCACATAAGATAACAATTCATAAAAGGTAAAACAGACAATATAATACAGGCAAAAATTAACCAAAAGCAATTTTAAAAAGGAGAGTTTTGAGTTGTTTTTTTGTTCTTAGTTTTCTTGATTTTGATTTTCATAAATCAAGATCTTCAGTGGACATTTCAGGTTTTTTCTCTGCCGATTTCTCATTGAAGTCATGATTGTGTTGCTTCACCAGCAGTTCCCCTCTGTGATCAATGGAGATTCAGTTAACTAACGGTGGGGTCACTGCTCCCCCCATTCATAGCCTTCTATTAGTGGTCCATGAACAACTCAGCCCAAAAAGGTTTTAATACCATAAGGACCCTCACCCTTGTTACGTGCCACCTCTTTGGTTCCATTACCTTTGAATCATTTGCTCTAATTATCAGCTCCACATTAGCGTCAGAATTTCCACAGAGTTTAAGTGTGGCCAAGAATGTAATTCTTCCTGTCGTGGGATGTTATCATGAGTCACTGGCATCCTACAGTTCAGACAATTCCTTATAAGTGTTGCTGTTAAGTGGGGGGTGGCCTCCAATTTATAATTGTCTTCACACAGTATAGAAGATACTTTAATTCGCTTCTCAGGCAGATTTCACTTTGTTTTTATTTGAGTTGCAGCTCTAGAATTAACAATAGCCACAGAAGTAGCAAAGGAGTTTCATGCCTTCTGATGCAAACACCTGATGGAAATCAGACACCTACATTGATTGTCAGGGGTAGACATTTGTTCTATCACAAGTAAGAGAAATAAGACACTGCAGACCAACTCAGAGAGTTTTAAGAACGTGCGCACGGGTGAATGTCCCTGAGAAGACACACACACCGATTGCAGGCTTGCTTGCTTTATTTATAGGGCAAAGCAGGTTACATAGTACTTCCTCTTCTGTGAGGAGTCGGGAAGAGGTTAGACGTTAGCTCAGCGCTTATCTGACCTCACACCCACACACACACACTCTGAAATAACGAATACAGAAGTATATCATGCTTATCTGACATCTCACACACTGAAGTAAGGAATACATCATGTTCTCTTTAACAATAAGCTTGGTTATGTTGAAATATATGAACACTTGAATATAAGGCACACTTGATTATATTGTATTATGTAAAAAATCTTCTTACATTGATGATCTCGTTGGGCAGCTTTATAAGGAAGCAGCAGTGAATACGTGGGATCATTACCCTAACAGCAGTCACTAAGGGTCATCGCTTCCATAGAAGTTGTGAAGTAGAAGGTTTATGAGTAAAACCAGTTTCTCCCTGTGTGCCGGATTGGGAATTTAAAAGACATCCAGTGGTGAGCTGATGTGGTTGTGATTTCTGGGAGAAGGTTGTCATTGGAGAAGGGAGCCGGAGATCGACAGACGGATTGGTGCTGCACCGCTCCGTCGTGGTGAAGAGGGAGTTGAGTGTAAAAGCGTAGCTCTCAATTTACCGGTTGATCTACGTCCCTACCCTCACCTGGGCTTCTCTGCTTAGGCTGCTGCCCACGCGACCCGGCCCCGGATAAAGCGGAAGAAGATGGATTGATGGTTGCCATTGTCTGAATTAAGTTTTGAGGAGACTGGCCCTTCCTGCTGTTCAGACCATTTTGAAACTGTGTTTCAGTCTTATTCATTTTCATGATGTTCATTCATTTCATTCATTAAAATTGCTTTGATCAACATTTGGCTGTATAGGCAAAGGCATGCTTATGAAAACCCAAGACTGTAACGACAAGCTGACAAACATGTTTTAACAACAACTATGGAAATGCTGTCATTTGGTCCAACATCATCATTACCCGCATTTATAGTTGGCAACCTTATTATCATAACATCCATTGTTATCACTATCATGATTATCATAGGCTTTGTACTGGTTTTTGACATCAAATAGCCACTTTCCTATTTTGCGCAATATCTCTTTATTACTGTGCATTTGAGTTTCAAATGCACATTTGTCAGGGACACTTTTTAACTTGATAGATAAAGTTTATACAAAAGTCACTCTGGCAAAAACTGATTGCAGCTTCCATCTTGTCACAGGAATGTTGTTTGTGGCTCATGATGACTCGTTATCATTCATGCATTTGACATATGTTTCGCATATTATGGGCCAACAAATCATTTACAGCAGTTTAAATACTGGAATTCACTTTCTGGCACAACACCTGTTGTATAGAGATTTTGAAACAGTGTAAAACACATCTTCACAGTGACACCTGCTGGCCAATTTGGCAATCGGCACATCTTTAAAAAAAAATTCCTACACAGATTTACATAAAGTCTGTGTAAAGGTACAGGATGAAAACAAAAACTAGCAAGTCTCTGGGACGATTTTACCAAAGGGACAAAGGGTATCTATATCGCTCTTATAATTTTGAAAAGAGCTTTTCAAAAGGTGTTGATTGTTATACTCTTTGTAATGAAGGTTAAGGTGTCAAAAAATAAAAAATTAGGGAGAGCGAGCAGCATGATGGGTTGGGGAGAACACACATCACGTGGGGAACACGGGAACAGAAATGGGAGACACGATATGGACATGATGCGACATGACAGACTCAAATAGGAAACAGGGAGTGACATATATGCAAAAAAACATGGAAACAGAAATATAATTAAACATAGAAGCAAAACCAGGACTAAACTCAATACTAAATGACAGAAAACTAAAACATTAACACAAAGAAATCACAAAACAGCATAAACTCAAAATGCCGGGTCAGCTGACCCAGAACAATGACATAAGAAGAGAAACTTTTTGACAGATCCACCTCATGTTGTGTAGCCTTCTGAATTTTATACTTATTGGGCTACATGCTTGTTTATTACATATATAGTACACAGAATCAACATTCACATTTTTTAACTGAAGTGTTTAATTATTTGAGCTAAAGTCAATAAGAAAGTTACAAACTTTCCATATATGAAACGTGTATAGCCTACTTGCTGCATTTATTGTATTTTAACCATACATATCACATAACACTTAACACCTGGATTTGTAAAGAAATGCCTCTGATTTTGCCACCCCATCTGTTTCCCATGCCACTCTAAGCCTCGGGTACGCACAGAATGTTTTTGTTCGTTGTGTGGTTGAACTTAGCGCGGTTCAAAGCTTCGTTTCTATTGGTCACTTGGGTCGCTATTGCGCGGCGCAAGCATTAAAAAAGAATGGGTTTCGGAGCGCAGCGCTGCGCATGCCGCGTCCCACGTGAAAGGGCCTTAAGAAGAAATCTGAAGTAAGGAGGCGGTCGACACCCAAACTTCGTAGCTTTGTTGTCTAAAGACGTACCATCACCAGCGGGATGATTTTATATAACGAGACGCAGATGAAGATGCACGCTGGAAGGTGGATCTTTCTTTTCGCCCTGTGGGTCGTCTGTGTGTCTTCAAATGGTAAGTGCTTCTGTGAAAAGTGTAAAAAAGAAAAAAAAAGAAAAAGAAAGGTCTAATCAGTAAACGTTTTTGATCAAAACACGCTTTTTAAAGTTCTTTTGATTGACTAAATTCAGAAATCTGTTGATGAAAGTTACTCTTAATGTATTTACATCGTTAAACTATCAACTAACATTCATGAGACATTTCATAACGCATTAAATTCTCTACCATTTGATTAAAAAAAACTCAGAGCAGAACTCTCAGACCATAGCTTTCACTGAAATAAAGCACATAACATAAACTCAGTGAGAATTTTCCACCCGCTTCAGATGTTGTCACTGATAACATTCGAAGCGGATGAATTTCCAGGATTTTTGCAACCTGTTTATCTTGCGTCTTCCGCAGTTTTGCTTTCAAACATGTCTAAACGTGAATAGAATGTGAACAGACAAAATAAATAGAAACTTTTTTGTCCAATGTTGTGTGATCTTGTTTATTGTAGGAGGAAGTTTGCACTCTGAAGTATGAAGAAGCATTTAGAAAGCGAACTCAAAATCGTGACTATAGTCATGATATCCTGGAGAATCAAACCGAAATCTTACAGATTAGTCACGAAGCTTGAAGAAAATACAGGAGAAACTTTTATCACTGCTCATACCAAACTAATAATAATACAAATATTTTCTCTGCATTTTTAACTATATATCCGTACTATCTTTCAAGATTATTTTTTAATATTGAGCAATACAGAGAAATAAGATTTATATTTAATAGATTCACATCCTTTAATGCTTACTTGAAGAAATAAAGTCTGGAGATCTACTGTAAGGAGGAGAAATAGGTTCTTCTGCTTGCTCTTTATTCATTTGAATATGAAACGGGTAACCTGAACTTATTCTCATATTTAATTTTCCCTTTCAGATGAAGAATCATGTGAAGATTTAGGAGAATTTTGCAGCATGAGCAGACTGAGCATTTCACTTGGCTCATCTGTGTTCCTACCGTGCACTGCTCGGCCAGCCAGTTCCAACTGGGTGACATGGAGCCACATTCCCAAAGGGGAGGTGGTCAACCTGTCACCTTTAGGACATGTTAAGTACCAGGACCCCAGAAATGGCAGAGTTAAAACCTTTCCATTTCAGGGCTTGGAGGGAAACTACTCCATCAGAATTGATGATCTTGAGTTAACAGACCTTGGATGTTACTCCTGTATACAGGATAACATCCATCACCACTGTTTTCAAGTGGTGATGGTTGAAGTAGGTAAGTGGATTTTTATTTGTTTAAGTTAAGTTCAGCAGCACCCTGCAGTTTCTTCCTTTTTATGGTCACAAACCTCAGGCTCAACATACACAAAAAGACAAATGAATAAGCTACTGTTTCCTATTATTAATATGTTGTGGAATCACGTGCAGGTACAAGGAGGGACATGCAGATGATTTACATCTGTGTTAGTGTGGTTGCTCTCCTTCTGCTGTGTGTTGGCGGCTACACCTGCAAGAAATGCATAGGTGAGAACCTGACATGTCTGACATTCTCATTCAGTAGAGATGGTAAAAGAATCTGGGTGGTTGAATTGCTAAGTGGGTCAAAGTTACCTTACAACATTGATTATAAAGCAATATTGTAAGCTTCCTGGATATAATGATGTGACTGTCAATATTTTTATGTGTATTTTAAATAATCTGTGTGTCAGGCAGAAACATAATGATAATGATTTTTCTTGGGAAGTGTAAAATAAAATCTGTTCTTTGTTTGTGTACACTACAGGAACTAAAAGGTAATGGACCACAGAATTTTCCTCTTCGTCATGTTCATCTTCAGCAGAGGGGAAACAAACAAACAAAAACTTAAAAAAATGTAAAAGAGGAGCAAAAAAGCCTAAAAAGAACTAGCAAAGAAATAATAATGAATAAATTCTACAAATAAATAAATTATTCACATCTAAAAATAAAAAAAATCATTGTTAATTCTGCTCTGTTACTTTTTAGTTTTGTAAATAATCCAACTTAATTTAATTTTTTGTGGTTGTTTTGTCCTTGAAAGTTTCTTGGTGAACTGTGTTTATGAAGAAAAATCAAAAAGAAATAATTGAATCAGTCTGTGTACCATCATTGTGCCTTACGTTCTGGTTGTATCATTATTATGTTCACTGAACTGTTTTGTACTATCAAATAAATCAAAGAAGAAATTTGCAGGATGATGATCAATGAAGTTGCAACATCTATTAAACTTTAATCATATTTGTATATAGCCTACAGTGTAGCTTTGACACCCTCGAGCTCAGGAGGAAAGTGAATGAGGACACGCTGTTGAACAAAACATGCATCAGAATTATTTCCATATATCACCTGTACTCGCTGGTTAACGGGATACACAACAACAACAACACACCTCTTTTGTTACACAGCATTTTGAGATCCCACTCTACTTTCTAGTCTGTCACTTTGGACTGGCTTCAGGTTTTTCTTTATTCAAGGATTAAAATGGGGTTTTGGCAGGCAAACACAGTCCAAACATCAATGATAGAACCAATCAAAAGCTATTTTATTTTTTATTTTCTCTCTGTACGTGTTGTAAAAACTTTTTTTTTTAAAGTACTGCCTGAACTTACTTAGACATTTGGCAGCTGTTGTGTGAAGCTTAATAGAGCAAAGCATTCTGTTAAATGCATGAAACTGTTGGTTTTGTGGTTTTCTTCTGTGAAGCTTAAAGGGTTTACTAAAGCATTGCAGGTAGCAGCTTACATTGTTAGAGAAGCTGATGAAGATGCACGCTGCCGAGTGGAGTTTCGTTTTTGCCCTGTGTTTCATCTGTGTGTCTCCAAATAGTAAGTGCTTTTTTCAAGCCTTTAAAAAGTGTGAATACATGCTAATAAAAATTCATGTCACAAAAATCAGTTTTGCTAAAAAATGAAAAGGAAAAAAAATACTACAACACCAGCAACAACAAAAACATCAGCTTTTTAAAAAATATATATTGTACATTATTCTTTTGATTGCATATTTTTGGTTATATGTTTCACGAGCTTCATAGCATTGTCTAACATGTCTAACATATATTTAGAATTTGAATATATGTTGTCAAAATTCCTGAAGACAAACAAAATCCGTTCAAATTGTAGTTCAAAGCAATAGCAAAAAAGAGAACCGCATCTGCTTTGTCTGGTTTTTAATCTGATCTTCACCTTCATCTTGTATTCCCAGTTGATATAATTTCAAAATTGTCTAAACTTTATAGGAAGAATAAATATGTAGCGAGACCAGCATTTACAATTAGTCTGAAATTAAACTTAAAGTCATTTGTGTAAATAAGTGATTAAAAATTCTTTATTCGGTGCAACGGCTGTCTTTATTCGTGTGAGCTCTGAGGTGTGCAGAAATTATTAGAAAATATTTTAAACTGTATACATATTTCAACATTTTTCCTCAATAAAAAAAATTAACGAACAAAAAATGCATTTTTTTTAATATAGTATCACAGGGCTTTTTTTTGTTGTTATGTAGGCAGGTCATATAAATGACCTAAATCAGCTTTATCATTGAAACATTTTATTTTAGCTCACCTGTTGAATTCTTTTCAGTCATAATAATTAAATTACATTTTAAAAATGTACTCTTTTAAAATTTATTTGAAAACATAAGAGTTGTGAATACCTGCTGTGGGGATGAAAAAGAGGATCTAGTCATGGCTTTTTGGTCATTTTAATATGAAATGACCAAAACTTGACTGTATTTCATTTTTCTCTTTAAGATGAAAAATGTTGTGGGGATACAGAAGACTTCTGTGAGAAGCTCAGTTTGAGCGTTTCACTTGGCTCGTCTGTGCTCCTACTGTGTCATCTTCAACCAACTGGCTCCAATTGGGTGACATGGAGCCACGCAACCACAGGGCAGGCAGAGATGGTCCAGTTTTCATCTGAAGGGCATGTTAAGTTCCTGGATCCCAGAAATGGCCGAGTCAAAGTCTTTCCAAACCAGCATTCAGACGGGAACTACTCCATCAGAATTGATGAGCTTGAAATATCAGACCTAGGATGTTACCGCTGTGGGCGGCACTTTCTACACGTGCAATTGCCAGAAACAGGCCTAAGTAAGTTGGTGTCTGTTTGTTTTTTGTTTTTGTTTTTAACTTTATTCAACATGAAGCAACAGCCGGGGCCTGTTGAAGACATTTTATTAAACCACAATTCATCATGCAGGTTCAAGCAAAGGCTTCCAGCCACTGATTTCTATTGTTACTTGTGTGGTTGCTCTCCTTCTGCTGTGTGTTGGCGGCTACACCTGCAAGAAATGCATAGGTGAGAACCTGACATGTCTGACATTCTCATTCATGGTAAAAGAATCTGGGTGGTTGAATTGCAAAGTGGGTCAAAGTTACCTACAACGTTGATTATAAAGCAACATTGTAAGCTTCCTGTATATAATGATGTGACTGTCAATATTTTTATGTGTATTTTAAATAATCTGTGTGACTCAGGCAGAAACATAATGATAATGATTTTGTTTGGGAAGTGTAAAATAAACTCTGTTCTTTGACTGTGTACAGGAACAAAACAGTAAAGTGCCACGGAATTTCACTCATGTTCTTCAGCAGAGGGGGGGAAACAAACAAAAACTTAAAAAAATGTAAAAGAGGAGCAAAAAAGCCTAAAAAGAACTAGCAAAGAAATAATAATGAATAAATTCTACAAATAAATAAATTATTCACATCTAAAAATAAAAAAATCATTGTTAATTCTGCTCTGTTACTTTTTAGTTTTGTAAATAATCCAACTTAATTTAATTTTTTGTGGTTGTTTTGTCCTTGAAAGTTTCTTGGTGAACTGTGTTTATGAAGAAAAATCAAAAAGAAATAATTGAATCAGTCTGTGTACCATCATTGTGCCTTACGTTCTGGTTGTATCATTATTATGTTCACTGAACTGTTTTGTACTATCAAATAAATCAAAGAAGAAATTTGCAGGATGATGATCAATGAAGTTGCAACATCTATTAAACTTTAATCATATTTGTATATAGCCTACAGTGTAGCTTTGACACCCTCGAGCTCAGGAGGAAAGTGAATGAGGACACGCTGTTGAACAAAACATGCATCAGAATTATTTCCATATATCACCTGTACTCGCT
This sequence comes from Rhamphochromis sp. 'chilingali', assembly GCF_963969265.1. Classification (NCBI taxonomy): domain Eukaryota; kingdom Metazoa; phylum Chordata; class Actinopteri; order Cichliformes; family Cichlidae; genus Rhamphochromis; species Rhamphochromis sp. 'chilingali'. Next base: position 23,181,879 of record NC_137935.1, on the reverse strand, counting down.
GGTTAACGGGATACACAACAACAACAACACACCTCTTTTGTTACACAGCATTTTGAGATCCCACTCTACTTTCTAGTCTGTCACTTTGGACTGGCTTCAGGTTTTTCTTTATTCAAGGATTAAAATGGGGGTTTGGCAGGCAAACACAGTCCAAACATCAATGATAGAACCAATCAAAAGCTATTTTATTTTTTATTTTCTCTCTGTACGTGTTGTAAAAACTTTTTTTTTTAAAGTACTGCCTGAACTTACTTAGACATTTGGCAGCTGTTGTGTGAAGCTTAATAGAGCAAAGCATTCTGTTAAATGCATGAAACTGTTGGTTTTGTGGTTTTCTTCTGTGAAGCTTAAAGGGTTTACTAAAGCATTGCAGGTAGCAGCTTACATTGTTAGAGAAGCTGATGAAGATGCACGCTGCCGAGTGGAGTTTCGTTTTTGCCCTGTGTTTCATCTGTGTGTCTCCAAATAGTAAGTGCTTTTGTCAAAGAAAAAAGTGTGAATACATGCTAATAAACATTCATGTCACAAAAATCAGTTTTGCTCAAAAATGAAAGGAAAAAACATACTACTACAACAACAACAACATTACCTTTTTAACTATATATTGCACATTATTCTTTTGATTGCATATTTTTGGTTATATTTTTCACGAGCTTCATAGCATTGTCTAACATGTCTAACATATATTTAGAATTTAAGTAAAGAAAGATATATACAAGTTATACATACACATGCATACGTACATACATACACACATATACATCATATATGTGTGTGTGTATATATATATATACACACGCACATATATATACGCATATATTTCCACATACATGCTTACACATAAATGCCATGTGAGGAGCAGGTGCAGTATGATCAGTGAGATTGCACATTGAGTGTGTGTGTGTGTGTGTGGGGTGTGGGGGGGGGGGGGGGGGGGCTACTATAAGTACGGTTATAATAAATACAGTTTAAAGATTATAGTTCATAAATAAAGTGTAATGTCCATGAGTGTTGGCAGTGCAGTTATCCTCCAATCAGGGTGGAGGTGGTGCATGTTTGACAGCCTGCGAGTAGAAGCTTCTGTTGAGTCTGTTCGTTTGTTTGTTCATTTATTTCGATCATTTAAACAATATACAGGTACATAGCTAATAAAACAAGAGAGAAAAAAATACTATACAGAATAATATTAATATATTTCAATATTGCTTCTGATTCAGTTACATGTCGAAAGGAAGTGGGAAGAAGTACACACATATATAATCTGACCTCTTTGCCATAAGTTATCAGTCAATATTTAGTCAGCTTCCTTACTGATATAATCTGTAATAAAAATACCGAACAGATTTTTGTTATAATATATACTATAATATCACATCATGAAATTTTCTAGATAGAGACATTTACTTAATTTCAACATTTTCTCTTTCTTTATAGGTTCAAGAAGATCATATCTTTTTAACTCTCTTTGAACTGTTTCAACATTGCTTCGATTCCATATTCAAATTGTTCCAGTTTCACTCCATGCACAGAAACACAAAAGCTTTTTCTTGTAGTACGTACCTTCCCTATTTTGAAATTACAAAAACCCCTTACATTATAACTTCTTTTAAAAAAAAAAACATACTCTGAATATTACCTGGCAGTTCCTTTTTTTTTTCTTTTTTTTTTTTGCTTTTTTGCTTTGAATAGAATTTGTGCTGTTTGGAATTTCACTAGATCAGCAAATTTCAATACTTCAGACTGCAAAAATAGTGAGTTTGTATGATCCCTATAACCTGCACTGTGGATGATTCAAACTGCTGTTTTTTGAAGAGTAAAAAGTCTCAAAGGTGTCTTTGACCTGATGGACCTGAAGCCTTTGCCTGAGAGAAGGGGGGGGGGGGGGGGGGGAAAGTGAGTGTCCAGGGTGCAAGGGGTCCTTGATGATGATACTGGCTTTCCACTGAAGTCTGCCAAATGTCTCTGAGGGGGGTTAGTGAAGTGCTAATCGCTCGCTCTGCTGCCCTCACCACCTGCTGCAGTTTCATCTTGTCTTCTACAGTGCAGCGGTTGAACCAGAGTGTGCAGCAGTAGGTCAGAAGGCTCTCGATGGTGGAGCGGTAGAGGTTTACTAGCAGTCTCTGGGGTAATTGGGCCTGACAAAACTTCCTCAGAAAGTACAGCCTTTATTGTGCTTTCCCTACCTAGTGGGAAATGTTTGTGGACCAGGTAAGGTTGGCCGAGATGTGGACTCCGAGAAACTTAAAGCTTTCTACCTCCTCACCATTAATGTAGAGGCTAGAGTGCTCAGATCGCCTTGTTCTCCTGAAGTCGATTACCATTTCCTTGGTCTTGACTGTTGTTGTCACACTATTGCTTCAGATGCTGAACCTCCGCTCTGTAGGTTGAATCATCGTTGTTGTCGATCAGTCCTATGATGGTGGTGTCATCAGCAAACGTCGTTATGTTTATAAAAGAAATAGAAAACAAATCAGCGTAAATTTGCACAGGCATACAGGGAGTGCAGAATTATTAGGCAAGTTGTATTTTTGAGGAATAATTTTATTATTGAACAACATCCATGTTCTCAATGAACCCAAAAAACTCATTAATATCAAAGCTGAATGTTTTTGGAAGTAGTTTTTAGTTTGTTTTTAGTTTTAGCTATTTTAGGGGGATATCTGTGTGTGCAGGTGACTATTACTGTGCATAATTATTAGGCAACTTAACAAAAAACAAATATATACCCATTTCAATTATTTATTTTTACCAGTGAAACCAATATAACATCTCCACATTCACAAATATACATTTCTGACATTCAAAAACAAAACAAAAACAAATCAGCGACCAATATAGCCACCTTTCTTTGCAAGGACACTCAAAAGCCTGCCATCCATGGATTCTGTCAGTGTTTTGATCTGTTCACCATCAACATTGCGTGCAGCAGCAACCACAGCCTCCCAGACACTGTTCAGAGAGGTGTACTGTTTTCCCTCCTTGTAAATCTCACATTTGATGATGGACCACAGGTTCTCAATGGGGTTCAGATCAGGTGAACAAGGTGGCCATGTCATTAGTTTTTCTTCTTTTATACCCTTTCTTGCCAGCCATGCTGTGGAGTACTTGGACGCGTGTGATGGAGCATTGTCCTGCATGAAAATCATGTTTTTCTTGAAGGATGCAGACTTCTTCCTGTACCACTGCTTGAAGAAGGTGTCTTCCAGAAACTGGCAGTAGGACTGGGAGTTGAGCTTGACTCCATCCTCAACCCGAAAAGGCCCCACAAGCTCATCTTTGATGATACCAGCCCAAACCAGTACTCCACCTCCACCTTGCTGGCGTCTGAGTCGGACTGGAGCTCTCTGCCCTTTACCAATCCAGCCACGGGCCCATCCATCTGGCCCATCAAGACTCACTCTCATTTCATCAGTCCATAAAACCTTAGAAAAACCAGTCTTGAGATATTTCTTGGCCCAGTCTTGACGTTTCAGCTTGTGTGTCTTGTTCAGTGGTGGTCGTCTTTCAGCCTTTCTTACTTTGGCCGTGTCTCTGAGTATTGCACACCTTGTGCTTTTGGGCACTCCAGTGATGTTGCAGCTCTGAAATATGGCCAAACTGGTGGCAAGTGGCATCTTGGCAGCTGCACGCTTGACTTTTCTCAGTTCATGGGCAGTTATTTGGCGCCTTGGTTTTTCCACACGCTTCTTGCGACCCTGTTGACTATTTTGAATGAAACGCTTGATTGTTCGATGATCACGCTTCAGAAGCTTTGCAATTTTGAGACTGCTGCATCCCTCTGCAAGATATCTCACTATTTTTGACTTTTCTGAGCCTGTCAAGTCCTTCTTTTGACCCATTTTGCCAAAGGAAAGGACGTTGCCTAATAATTATGCACACCTGATATAGGGTGTTGATGTCATTAGACCACACCCCTTCTCATTACAGAGATGCACATCACCTAATATGCTTAATTGGTAGTAGGCTTTCGAGCCTATACAGCTTGGAGTAAGACAACATGCATGAAGAGGATGATGTGGACAAAATACTCATTTGCCTAATAATTCTGCACTCCCTGTATGTCTTCCTGTTTCCCTGTATAATTATAAAGTAAAGGTGAACAGCATTTAATGTCATTTTTTTCTATACATGTGTAACAAGTATCATCTAGTACTCTTCACCTCTGGAATGAGATATAGTTGCTTTCACACCTAACTGTGGTTTATGCATAGCTCTAACTCTTTAATATTATATTGAGACCCAACTTTCTTGCACAGTGTGTGTGTGTGTGTGTGTGTGTGTGTGTGTGTGTGTGTGTGTGTGTGTGTGTGTGTGTGTGTGTGTGTGTGTGTGTGTGTTAAGAAATATATTCTAAAACACTTCTTCAGTAAAGACTCAGAGAAGAGAAACACACAGAACTTCTTGCTAGCAAGGGCAGCCTCCAGACTGAGAGACTCGCACTGAGAAACTGCCCCGGTCTTTATTTATACTTCAGTGAGCGTTTGTTCCTTAAATTGGAATGTGGAGGTGTGTGTGTGTGTGTGTGTGTGTGTGTGTGTGTGTGTGTGTGTGTGTGTGTGTGTGTGTGTGTGTGTGTGTGTGTGTGTGGCCCCATAAACGACTTCCCTTAACCTGCTGGTCTGGAAAATCCAACAGTTCATCTATATGTAAAGAAGCACTTAAACTAAAACTGACATAGCTACGTTAATCCTACCGTAAAACAATAAGACAAGGTATGACCTCTGCCATGCTCCTAGGATGTGGGGGTGAACACGCTAGAATGTTACAGACCTCCTAGGATGAGACATTCTTTCAATATGCCACCAACTATATACTTCTACACACAAATAATTACATGCAGCATTCTACCATATGCAAACTTATATCATTAAAAGATTATACTGACTACTAAGTACAATTTTCCTATTAACAGTGTGTGTGTGTGTGTGTGTGTGTGTGTGTGTGTGTGTGTGTGTGTGTGTGTGTGTGTGTGTGTGTGTGTGTGTGTGTGTGTGTGTGTGTAAAAATACAGCAATCATAGTTGACACTGTATATGTTACATTCAATTAAAACATACACAGACCTTATTAACTTCACTATTCATTCCCAAAAAGACCTATTCAAATTTGTAGTCTAGTGTCATCTTTTCACTTTTAGTTTTAAAGACCTCAGCTGCAGCTTGGAAATTGGAGGAGCATATATGTAATTATATACTCAGTAAAATGTTAGCAGATAATACAAAAGCCAGTTTACAGGCTTCATTTTAAAGCAAAAGGTTCAGCTGCTTATGAACGCAGACGGACATAAAATCCTGCTGCTGCAGTATGCTGTTAGTCATCATTTGTCACATGATGAACATCACACACTGATTTTATACCATTAATGACTTCCTGATACTGTTTTAGGCTATTATCATATTAAATAAAAAATCTAGCGGCGATAATCAGTGGAGGTACGCTTTTCCTTAAGACTAACTCATATCTGTGTTTAGCCAATAATACATCTGAAATACCTTCAGGTTCAGGAGATGAATAGGGAGAGAAAGCAAGCTGCATCAGGTCCTTGCAGTCATGCTTTTGTCAAAGGAAGCTGCTGTGCCTGATTCTGATACCCCATTTTGGAACATTCATGTCAAAGTCACAGTCATGGTATCCCCACCTTAAAGATAATCAGCACGGTAGCAGACTAATGCCAAGGTTTTATCCTAAATATTCAGAATTATTTATCACTATGTGACAAACAACACAAAACAACAATTCCGTTTTCCACTCCAACAGGTCACGAGAAGAGTAAAAGCCCAAGAGAAGTCCCGACTTGATCTGTAGATATATTAGAGACGGAATAATTCTGGATTTTTGTTTGTTTGTTTTTGACTTCTTTAAAGTGATACATAGTGCATACTAACTGTATAAATTTTACTCCCCAAAGGAAGTAAAATGCACTGCACATATGGGATTGGTTTTATTGAAGTTCATCAAATCATCATTGTCTTAGATAGAAATGAGTTACGTCGTGATCATATCCAGAAATGGATCCTTAGAGCACTGCGGTAAAAATGTATATTGCTTACATTTAATAAGAGGTTGTTATAATAATGTGGTATGTAAGAGATCCCGTTACTGCTTTTATAAAGAGCAATGTAAAGAGAAAATATTTTAATACATGGTGGGGTTAAGGTTTTATATAGATTTATGGTTGGATTGGCAACTTTCCCTCTCAGCAAGTTTTGATTTCAATAAAAGTAAAAATAGAAAAAAAAAATCCATATACTTTTATTGTGAAGGTGCCTAGGTCATGTGTCCAAAAAAGGACCAATAAAAATGGAGAATGAGTTTAGTTTGCGGAAGCCGAGGAAGTAGCGTGTCGCCTTCGAAACGAGAGGACCAAATTTTTAAATAAGCCGATCCTCTGTAAAGTTTTATAAAGACTCTGGCCGCAAAGATTAATTTAAGTGTGCTCGGCACTGTTAAGGTCAGTGTTTCACGTGTTTAAATCCTCGCACGGCTCAACACATTCAGTTTTGTCGGTTATGTCAAAATCAGCGAAATGGAGCCCAAAAGAAGACGGGTCAAAACGTCTGCCCATCTATCAGCACAAAAGCAAACTAATTCAAGCTGTCAGAGACTGCAGCTTCCTGGTGGTCACCGGTGAGACTGGCAGCGGGAAAACCACACAACTCCCACAGTACCTGCGTGAAGCAGGTAAGCTGACTTTTATTGTCAAACACACAGACATACTCTAATTCTGCACGTAAAGTCACCATATACATGCAGTGTACCTGAACTGAACCGTCTGAATAGTGCGAAGTTAGTGTGGCGACCATTAAATGAAAACGATGGCCAACTTTTGTCTGTTTGTTTTTTTTCAGGTTTTTGTAAAGATGGCAAAATTGGCATCACTCAGCCGCGCAGGGTCGCTGCCATCACTGTGGCCCAGAGGGTAGCCCAGGAGATGCAGTGCACTCTGGGAAAGGAAGTTGGCTATCAGGTCCGCTTTGATGACTGCACGTCACAGGTAAAAAAAAATCTAATAATTATAATACTACTACTACCTATAATAATAATAATAATTATAATTTATCCCCTGCAGAAAATACGTGTTTTCAGTATTTTTTTTTTTTTGACACACACTTGTTTGTGCCTGAGCCAGGACACGGTGGTGAAGTACATGACAGACGGCTGTTTGCTGAGGGAGGTGCTGGCAGACCCTGCACTCTCTCAGTACAGTGTTATAATCTTGGATGAAGTCCATGAACGCAGCCTTAACACAGTGAGTCACCCTCCTCACCCAGAGTAATTAACATCATGTTGTTAGGACACTGACACATAACAAAGCTTATCAACTACCTTAAACCAAAACCTCCAGCCCTCAAACACAAACAAACAAATGAACAAAAAACTGAATTACAGCCTTTAAAAAAAACAAATTCTGTGACGTCATATCTGTGGTGGGCCAAGGTTTACATGCACCCATCATGGGTAGCTCCTGCTACAATCGTACTCAAATGTTTTGGTAGTTAGAGGAGCATGCACTGTGTAGTCTTTAAAACAACATAGAAACATTAGATTAGTTAGAACTCATCTTTCAAGATAGCAAATATACAAAATGATTTAAAAACAACATAGGAGATTGAAACACTGAATGGGGTAAACAACTGCACTAAAGTTATCCATTCAAACACTGCCACCTTTTGGTGAAAGTTTTTTTTTCTCCCCCTTTTAAGTTTGTTTCTCTGTGTGTTTTATTACAAGGACATTCTCTTGGGTTTAATAAAGAAAGTCTTCACTGACCCAGCCAAGGCCACCAAGGGCCGATCCTTCCCTCTGAAGGTGGTGGTGATGTCGGCCACTTTGGAAACGGACAAACTATCAGCTTTTCTTAGTAACTGCCCCGTCTTCGCTATTCCTGGGAGGACGTTTCCTGTAACCTGCACGTTTGGGTCGGCTGTTGGACCTAAAGATCTGGAAAGCACTGGTTATGTAAAAGAGGTACTCAGGGTCATCTGGAAATCAGGCACTGCTTTAGCCAATAATAATTATTAGTGATTAGGTAAGCTTAGATATGTTGTAGATTGATGTGTTTGGCTTGCGTTTATCAGATTTTACACCTTCTGCTCCACAGGTTGTGAAAGTGGCTCTGGACATTCACACTAGTGAAATGGCTGGGGATATTCTGGTGTTTTTGACAGGCAAATAATGATTAGTCTTCATCAAATATCAAGACTGCAACATACTCATTAAAAATAATATTGATAGTCAGCCACATTATTTCCTTTTTTTTTTTTTTGACAGGTCAGTCTGAGATTGAACACGCCTGTGACATGCTGTTCGAGAAAGCCGAGTGCATAGACTATCGCTATGATGTAACAGACCAATCAGTGGATGGCCTTCTCATTTTGCCCCTTTATGGATCCATGCCTACTGGTAAACACACACAGTTGTGTCAGATTGAAGCCAGTGTCAGCTTTGTGTGGTGTTACTGTGATGTCATCTTCTTTTCTTTCTTTTTTTTTTCTGTCTTAGATCAACAACGGCAGATCTTTCAGCCACCACCTCCAAGAATAAGAAAGTGTGTCGTGGCCACAAACATTGCTGCAACCTCTCTCACCATCAATGGCATAAAGTGAGTAAAGACTGTCGGTCCAGTGGTTTAACAGTCTCTCTCACACCTTTTGGCAAACACATCGTCATGCTATTCTTGTCCACATTTAGGTACATTGTGGACAGTGGCTTCGTGAAGCAGCTCAACCACAATTCGAGGGTGGGCATGGATATCTTGGAGGTTGTGCCTATTTCAAAGTGAGTTTCTGAAAAAATTAAGTCATTTTAGACCTGCGTACAGCTTTAACAGAGACTTGATGTATCTTTTTTGTAATCAGGAGTGAGGCGCAGCAGAGAGCGGGTCGAGCTGGAAGAACTTCAGCTGGGAAATGTTTCAGAATCTATACCAAGGAATTCTGGGAGAAGTGTATGCCTGAATACACAATTCCAGAGATCCAGAGGACGAGTCTGACCGCTGTGATACTCACGCTGAAGTGCCTGGGAATTCATGATGTCATCAGGTATATTTTTACCTCATTCTGTCTCAGTTTCTTATTCAGTGTAGTTTAACTAACTTTGCCTTCCTGTTGTCACCGATTTATTCATTAACAAGGTTGATTTGTTTTTAAGGTTTCCTTATCTGGACTGTCCAGAGGAAAGATTCATACTAGAAGCACTAAAGCAGCTCTACCAGTTTGATGCCATCGACAGGTGAGTACAGTGGATTTAAAAGTCTACACACCTCTATAAAAGTTAAATTTTTTGCAATGTAAAATAATGACAGCAAGATAAATCACTTCCAAACTTTAATGTTAACTATAAGATGTGCCACCCAATTAAAAAACAAACATGAATGCGTAAGTGTGTACACTCTTTTATAATAAGTGATATGACTATGGTCAAAACACACCAATCACCAATCTGCCATCAGTTAAAGTTCAGCTGTTCTTGTAGGATTTTTCTTACATTTACTTTAGTTGCATCTTACAAGCTGGTCCACAAAGAGCCTACAAAGCATCATCGTTGGAAGGACAAAACTTTAGGTCATTAAATACACCACAAGACACAGCAAAGATTATCATCAACAAGTGGAGAAAATATTGTGCAAATGTTACTTCTGTAAATATCCACTCAATGAGCACTCAAAGTGCTTTCTACCACAGGTTTTATTCATCCAGTCACACGCACTCATACAGTGATTTTATGTATTACTTAAGTGCTTTATAACACTCACATACACTTTACGGATGCACTGAGGGCAACTGAGGGTTAGGCATCTTGCCCAAGGATACTTCGACATCAGGACTGGAGGAGTCGGAGCAATCCACCAACCATCTGATTGGTAGATAACCCACTCTACTGCCTGAGCCATAGTGACATTACTGTGAAAAGGACTACAGGAGCATTAAAGGAGCTGCCTGAACTTCTGGCAAGAACTGGTTGTGCACTACATGTGACAGCAGTCCCTGTGGTTAAGGATGGCAAGATGGAAGCCTTTTCTTATAGAGAAAAACATCTGATCCCAGCTAAATTTTGCATACATTGAACAAACATGAAGTCTTCCAAAAGTGTGTTGGAAAATATGTTATAGTGTGATGTGGCCAAGGCTGAACGTTTTGGTCATAATTCCAAAAGGTTTGTTTGGCAGAAAAAACAGTATTGCACATCACCAAACGAGCACCATACCCATGGTGAACCATGGTGGTGGCAAGAACATGCTTTAGAGGCTGTTTTTCTTAAGCTGAGACTGGAATTTTAGTCAAGTGGGAGGAAATTACAAACAGTTCCAAATATCAGTCATTTTTGTCATAAAGTCTTCAGGTGTCTGCTAGAAAGATGAAGAGGAATTTCCCCTTTCACCACAACAATCCAAAGTATACACCCAAATCATCAAAGTAATGGCTTCACCAGTAGAAGATTGAAGTTTTAGAATGGCCCAGCACGAGCCCAGACCTAAATTCAATGGAAAATCTTTGAAGTGACCCGAAGAGGGCTGTGCACAGGATACGCTCTTGCAATCGGACAGCTTTGGAGCGCTTTTGCAAGGAAGAGTGGGCAAGTTACCAAGTTAACAATTGCTGTGCTGTCTCCTACCCAAAAAGGACTCAATTTTGTATTAAAATCAAAAATGTCAACAAAGTGTTAGTGTTCATATTTATGCAACTAGATTATTGTACTTTAAAATTGATTTTATCTAAGTTTATATTGTTTACCAGTTGAATTATATGTGTTCTAGATCAGCGGTCCCCAACCTTTTTTGCGCCACGGACCGGTTTATGCCCGACAATATTTTTCACGGACCGGCCTTTAAGGTGTCGCGGATAAATACAACAAAATAAAACTAGTACCGGTACCAAAAAAAAGATTTATTCATAACACACGTGAAAAGACCCAGGAAAACAGAGTTAACGATAAAAATGATAACAAAATAACGCTGAAAACCGATAAAACCCCTGAAAACCATACATTTCACACCTGAGCCTCAACTCTCGCGGCCCGGTACCAAACGACTCACGGACCAGTACCAGTCCGACGTCCGGGGTTTGGAGACCACTATTCTAGATCACAATAACCGTGGAAACGATTCTGAAATCATTTATCTTGGTCTTGTGATTTTTTTACATCACAAAACCATGGCATTTTATCAAGGATGTGTAGACTTTTTAAATCCAGTGTATTGTTGTTTTTTCAGGGGCATGAAATTTACACAATGTCTTGTGTAAATTTCATGACCTCTTATCCTCTTATCTCTTTGATGTTTGGGCTGTAGAAGAGGAAATGTGACAAAGCTTGGGGAGCTGATGGTGGAGTTCCCCCTACACCCAGGCCTCACCAGGGCCCTGCTCAAGGCTGCCTCCCTCGGCTGCCAAGACCTGTTGCTTGCTGTGGCGGCCATGCTGTCGGTGGAGAACATCTTCATCAGGCCAGGTCCGCAGTAAATTTTAATGTTGATAATTTAAAGGAAATGTCTTCTAACAGGGACAATAAGCTATACATACAATACAGTCCATTTATTTACTGATATGCTGGTTTATTTGTGTATGTATTTCACATTCTACCAAATGGGGAAGGCAGGTGACATGGAATGAAATAAAGCTTTCGGCTCACAAAGTGTTGGCTGATCTCTTGTTCCCCTCAGGCCACCCTGATAAGCAGAAAGAGGCAGATAAGAAGCACCGAGCGCTGGCTGCAAAGACTGGCAGTATGAACGACTTTGCCACACTTCTCAGTGTCTTTCAGTCCTGCAAATCCAGGTGAAGAAAATAATCGATTAGTACTACAAGATGCATTTCTATTTTCCACTTCTTCCTCTAGAACTTCACATTGCATGACTTCATCTGTGAGCCGCTGTGTGAGCCTCTTATTTGCTCTATAGTGATCGACCTTCAGCGTGGTGTAAAGAGAACTGGATCCACTGGAGGGCGCTGAAGTCAGCCTTTAGTGTGGAGACTCAGCTACGAGACATCCTCCACCGACTCCAGCAGGTAAAGCTTTTTGACATCACTGCGACGCTCTGCTAATTTGTTCATATTGCTTCTCATTGTTTGTGGATCTGCCTGCTTGCTTTCTAGAAAAAAGATTTCCCTGTAGAAACATTTGATGGCAACAAGAGTGAACTCTTTAGGCGATGCCTCTGCACAGGATACTTCACTAACGTTGCAAGAAGGTATCTGAAATGATGCTATACGGCCTCATTTGGGGATTCATTATATATAAAAGATTATAAATTCACGGTGGTTGTTGATGTATTGCTTTATCCCATCCCACATAGGTCTATTGGAAAGGTGTTTTGTACAATGGATGGCCATGGATCAATGGTTCACATTCATCCATCCTCATCTGTAAATGATTTTTAAAAATGTTTTTGCTTTAAATAATTCTCTGTATTCAAACTGCAACATAAACTTACTGAGTTTTTCTTGTGGCTTCAAGCTATTTGACCAGGAGGGAGAGCTGAACTGGGTCATCTTCCATGATGTGCTGGCGACATCACGGGTGTACATCCGGACTGTTTGTCCTATTCGATATGAGTGGGTGAAAGATTTATTACCCAAACTCCATGAAGTGGACGCCTATGAACTGAGCAGTGTGGCGAGAGAAGAAGTTACAGCCGAGGAAATGACAAAATGGGAGTCCAGGGAAGCCGCCAAAAGACAATCAGGTTGTTAAAAGTAGAATCTGAGGCAGAGCCTTCAGCTTTCAGGCCCCTCTTCTGTGAAACCAACTCCCAGTTTGGATTTGACTTCTCTCACCTCTTTTCACCATGTGTTATACACCACTCTAAATGTAATCATTCTGGTTCTGCAAGAGATTTATTCCTCTTAAAAGGGAGTTTTTTCTTTCCACTATGACCAAGTGCTTGCTTATAAGGGGTCGTGGGATTTTCTCTGTATTTGTGTAGGGTCCTTACCTTACACTATAAAGCACTTTGAGGCAACTGTTGGTGTGATTTGGTACTATATTAAATGGAAGAGGATAAAACTGACTTGTCAGAATATGTATTTATGATGTATGTATTTATTTATTGTTATATAATATTGTGGTTCTTGGTCTGTACTCACATTACTGAGAGATACCATCAAAAATAGCTCAAAGAGGGTGAATTTAAAAGGGTTAACCTGTGCGGTGCTTTTCTGTTTGTTTTTTTTAATCTTCCAGAGGTTTCTGATGAGGATGCAATGAAGAAGCTGGAGAAGCGAAACGACGAAACCACAGTGAGCGAAGCTCGTGCTCGCTACCTGCAGCGAAAGCAGCAAAGGCAGCAGAGTAAACCTCTCTGATGTTTTTAAGGAAGTGATTCATACGCTATAATACAAAGGAGCAGTTTTAGAAGACATTTAAATAATAAAATATGTAGTGGTAATAAAATCGCCTCTGTCTTCTTTAATCCCTCCACTTTACATGCTACACTGCAGCTGTGACTCTGTTTGCTTTTAAAACTCCTAGCTGACTGACTTGAGATCCATTAACATTAATTTGGCTTGTTTCACACGACTGCCTCCCTGTCACTCAGTCCAGCTCTTTCAGGCTAAGGTTACAGCAAAGCACTTGATGTACTTTCACACTGACCGTTCAGGTGCAGTGGACCCCTCTCTGGTCTCGTACGTCACTTCCTTTTAGTGTGAGTCTGCGGGGCCGCTGTACTGTCTGGCTGGGACGGAGGGCTTCAGTGCTAACCTTATTAAACTCCAAAGAGGCGTTTTCTTTTCTCCTGGATTGTTCTTTTTAATTACTTGTCATCGCATTTACCTGCCCGGCACTTCGCACCTTAGTGGAATCTGTTCCCTGGTCTGTTCACACACGTTTCAACAGAGAACTGCAGCAGCGACTTGAGCAAGCACGCCGCCGCTACCGCTGTTGTTGTCAGAGAAGAAAACAAGCTCGGCGAGCAGTCCGCTAAGCTGTGTGATCATTGACAGAGTTCAATACACACACGCTTCCAGTGATATCTGAGGGTAGCTCTGCGATAGCGTAGCTCCGAGCCTTTTCAAAGAAGCGACGGCTGGGACTTCTTCGTTGTCACTGAAGCCGAGGTAAGAACAACCAGAGTAACGAGAAATACCGCAAACGGCTAACTAACATGCTAACTAGCTGCTAGCTTGAAGGATATTTTGGCTAGCTGCCTTGTTTGGTCGTAATGCGGTCACGGTCAGTGTCCTCGCTGCTACCTGACGCGCCACTTGGCCTAGCTGCACATCGGCTATAATGTTAGCTGGGAGTGTTGTAACTACTCTACTCATAAGCTAGAGAAGCTTTGAGCCCGCTTTGGACTTGGAGGAGTAGCATTTGTTGACTTTGTTTCAGTTAGCTAGCTACACCACTGGAGGATGTGGACGTGTTAACTTTACGGTAATGTTTACGTTTGGCAGATTGTGGTCGCGCTGAGTACGGTGCTTAGTTTTAAATTTGAATTAAATTATATTTTCCGACAGAGTAGCAGCATATATGTCGGCTTGCCTCCGTTTCTTTAAGAGTTGCTGCATTTTAGGGCAAAAAACAACCTTAACGCTTGGCTGGTAGTGTTGGGAGGAGAGGTCACGTCTGTAAAAACAAAGGGGTGTAAGTTTACAAGGAAATGTCCTCCTTGTTTATTATCTCAGAGAGCAATTACCTATTATTCTGGCCAAGCTGTGATAACTAAGGATAGTCATAAAAAAAAAGAAAGTCTGAAGTCGAGGGGAGCCTTATCTGTTTCATCTTTGTAAACAAGGCAGTTCAAACAGTCTTTGTGACTGTACGCACTGTAATATTCAACCCCTTCATTTTCACCGAAACGCTGCGAAATTCCGGTAAACCTATTATCTAACATAAGCTGTTGATTCAGGACTGACCCTGGATCACCAAGGCCTCTCCACAAACATTTAACAAGAGCCGTTGTTGCTTTTTGACATTACACAGCGTTTCAGCCATTTCACTGTTAGATGAGCGGCATTGATTTCCTGATCACTTTCACTTGGCTATTGCTCGAATACGAGGATCTACTACGTTTGGCTATAACGTGACAGTAAAAAAAACAAACAAACAAACAAAAAAAAAAAAACACCGGGGGGGTGGTAAAGATTTGTCAGAGAGATTTGCATGAGATAATGATGACGGCACCTGGAGTGGTCATGATAATGATGTGCAAATTGCAGCAGTTTTCTTTTGTTGTGGAGTTGCTTTTCAAAGTGGCAGAAGGTGGAGAGTTTACTCAGGCACATTGCTGCAATGACAGCAGTCAGATAGGCATCAAGAGCAACACTTTTTTTTCTTTGTGCATGTGTGTCAGTTTCAGTTTGTCTTCACCGTTTTGCTTCCTTTAGGCATCGTGTCTTCTCGTATTCAT
Source organism: Rhamphochromis sp. 'chilingali' (assembly GCF_963969265.1). Lineage (NCBI taxonomy): Eukaryota > Metazoa > Chordata > Actinopteri > Cichliformes > Cichlidae > Rhamphochromis > Rhamphochromis sp. 'chilingali'. The sequence continues at coordinate 23,166,534 of NC_137935.1, read as the reverse complement.
TTTCGTTCCCCTGCACCTTAGTGAACATTAAAAACAATTACTTGAGGCTATGTGTTCCTATTCAAAGTGAGGAACCGAATTGTCCATTCAGGGAACGTTTTTAGTAGTTATCGACAACTAACATTACACTTTTCCGATAATCCTGTGCAGCTCTGCGTGTTTCTTATTTAAATGAATGTAGATAACCTATTTAACTTGGCTTTTTAACTGGCTTTGTTGTATTTTACCTTTCATACTCTTCTTGGTTATTCTCAATTTAACTGGCGTGCTTGGTTCTTTCCTCCAGGTATTTCTTTCTTTTTTTGTTGTTGTTATCTGAGCCACAGTGAGGCACTTGACCAATAAGAACAGCTTGCACAATTTCCACCAACCTGTCTGCAGCCCCCTCCCTACCCAGACAGTCTTCTGCCCCAGCATGAATGAAGTCAGTGTTGTGAGAGAGGGATGGCTCCACAAGAGAGGTAAGGGGACCTTTGTGTTCAATATCCATCACCTGAGTCTGCATTAAATGACATAATTTTATATTTTAAGTATTAGCTACTTCTCGTGAGCTTGTCAGGGGTTCCTTTATTGACAGAGAACAGCTGTGACAGCCTTATTGGATTCCCAGTGTAATGATGTTCGAGTACATGTATAGGAAAGTCAGACATCACTGGCCTCTCTTTAAAAAAAATTAATAAATAAATAATCTGTTTTTCAGGTGAATATATTAAAACATGGCGTCCTCGTTACTTCATCTTAAAGAGCAATGGCTCCTTCATTGGCTACAAAGAGAAGCCTGAGGTGTCCAGTGACCACAACCTCCCACCACTCAACAACTTCTCTGTCGCAGGTCAACTTTCCCTTCTGGCTGACAAACTTGAGTCAGTGCAATATCTAAACTCTGTTTTATTGTTGGTTCCTTCAGCTGAAGTGTCTGTGCTTTTGCAGAGTGCCAGCTGATGAAGACGGAGCGCCCCAAGCCCAACACGTTTGTCATTCGGTGTCTGCAGTGGACCTCCGTTATTGAGCGGACTTTCCATGTAGACAGCAATGAGGAGAGGTAAGACTTCCCACTCTCTGTGGGAAAAGTGTCGATCACAGTGGCTTTAGGCTGGTGCATCTTAAAATTCTGTTTACTTGTGAAAATGGCTTTTGTCTGTAATTTGTCTCTCCATACTACATAAATATCCTAAAAATGAACTTAAATATTGTTCAGAGATGACATAAACTCTGCTTGAGCTCAATAAACCTTGTTTTCTTTATCATCATTTGCAGAGCGCTGTTTCACTAGAACCAGACTCCAGTTATTTATTATTTATATCCAGTTATTATTTAATTGCTCTGAAGTGGATTTTGCCCTTTCTTTTGTTTCAGATACATAACAAGTTTAAATAAGTGAACTGATCATACATGTGCGGTCTTGGAGATTACAGATTTAAAACAACAGCAGAGTTTTATATAGCGTTGCCATGGTATCCAAATGTTGGCAATATGTTTTTTAATTTATATGATACAAAATCCTTTGTGTAACCAAGTTGATTTTAGTATGTAGTTTTGATCACATCTTAAAACAGCTTTAAAAGAATAAAAACGGAAAGACACAGAATGGACCAGAATTAATCCAGAGTCGATAAATGGGTCATTGTTAACCACACTCACTGAAAGCCATTTAGTTTCCAAGTATGAGCAGCCATCATAATCTAAAGAGAATTCAGGGCCAGATTAGGCCTGATTATTCACCTCTAACCCAAGCATTCGTCATTGGGCTTTGTTTACATCGTCTCTGCCAAGTAGCAAATCCCAGCAGCCCCTAGATGACTAGTACACGGATTATCCTCTACCTTCTAAACTTAGCATGCTAGACTACAGATTTTCCCACTGAGATTTATTTAAATTTTGACTACTTTGATGCATGTGTGTTGCTCCAATCAGGGAGGAATGGATGCGATCGATTCAGGCGGTAGCAAACAGCCTGAAGAGTCAGCAGCAGGATGAGGAGCCCATGGAGATCAAATTTGGCTCCCCGAGTGACAGCAGTGGCATGGAGGACATGGAGATTGCTGTGTCCAAATCCCACACAAAAGTGGTCAGTATTTGCACAAGCAGTGCCTGGCAGCTGAGTGTATGCTGTGTTTGTCCAGCTAAGCTCATCTTTATTGAGCAAGTTGTTCAAACTTTAAGCCTCTTTCTCAAAGCTTTTTTTTTTCCCCTTGGTTTTGATGAAGCAATCTTTAAAGGAGTTCAGGGTAACATTTCATTATATATTTTATCAATTGCTAAGTCACTTCAATTGATTTTGAAGATTGTTGAAAATAACAACCAGTGAGGTTGTTATTGAGTATTAAAAACATATAACATGTATAGCTGTTAATGTGTACTGATCAAATACAAGTTTGTTGTTCTGTAAAGAAGTCTTAATTTATGGGGTAAAAGTGTTCCTATCACATCTTATCCCAGTTGAAGTGTTCTGCTTTACTTTGTGTTTGTGCGATATAATTCAAATTGTGATCTGCCTCCTTGTCACCTCCCTTACATTCTGTACACCAGAGGCCTGCACAAGTCTTTGAAGTAATTCTTTGAAATGAATATCAGTCCATCTTGTTGCTTTTGTTTCTCATGCAATATGAAAAATTAGCAATATTTTGAACTACATCGTGGCATAACATGTTGCCTGTCATTAACACGAGAAATCAACATGCTAGGATACATCAGCAGTGTCCAGTAGCTGTTACTTTACATTTTAGATAGAGGTAGTTCCGATGTATTTATACATAACAACACATCCTTCAGACCAATCAGAGTTCGAAGATGAAACATTGGTGGCATCTTTGAGAGTTGAGTTTCGTTCAAGAGCACTCGTAGACCCATTAATTTGTCTCGGCTGATCTTTGACCTCTGTTTTCTCAGACTATGAGTGACTTTGACTACCTGAAGCTTCTGGGCAAAGGGACATTTGGTAAAGTGATCCTGGTGAAGGAGAAGGCCACAGGGATGTACTATGCCATGAAAATCCTGCGCAAAGAAGTTATCATTGCTAAAGTGAGTCCTGTCACATCAATATGTGTAGTAGCAGAATTCTGAGCAGTTAGTTAGGTGTTGTTTACACTCCAAGTACTGAATGTGTGTTTATATTTAGGATGAGGTGGCACACACAGTTACAGAAAGCCGAGTTCTCCAAAACACACGGCATCCTTTTCTAACGGTGGGTAACGGTGCATCTATTGTTGTTTCAGTTTCTGCTTTCCTACAATGACTGGACTTTCATCAGTATAAAACAGTCAGTAATTCATCTTCCCTCTTTTACAGACACTAAAATATGCATTTCAAACACACGACCGGCTATGCTTTGTGATGGAGTATGCAAATGGAGGAGAAGTAAGTCTTCCTCTTCCTCTTTCTCTTACTGTTGTGTCATTTCTTTGCGTGACCTTTTGGAAAATGGCTAGTTGCAGAAGGGCAAAAACATAGAGGACACTGCAGTATTGGGTCACATTAATGAATAAAAAAGAATAGGTTTGATTTGAGAAATGTATTCCAATGTGCTTTTTTCTTTTCAGGAAATCCAATGTCTTGAGAGGATTTACGAATATTTTTTTGAGCTCTTTCCTGTTTTTAATTCTCTTGCAGCTCTTCTTTCACTTATCCCGGGACAGAGTATTCACAGAAGACAGGGCTCGATTCTACGGTGCAGAAATAGTGTCAGCACTGGAGTATCTTCATTCACGCAATGTAGTTTACAGGGACCTGAAGGTAGGAGGATTTCTGGCTTTGACTGTATAACAGTAATGTATACATATATTAAGGAGGGATGGGAGGGATATATAGGGATTAGCTAGTAAGGGAGTAATGACTTGATAGCATCATTACTCCATGCAGCATCTCTGATGCAACACATCAAAGCATCCAAGTTTTGCAGTCACACTGCAACAGGACAACAAATAAGCACTTTTAATATGTACAATAAGTATGCGATTTTAAATTATTTTCCCAGCATGGCTGTGGGCTGATTTGACTCTAATTTGAATTTCTCCCCGCACAGCTGGAGAACCTCATGTTAGACAAGGACGGCCACATAAAGATAACAGACTTCGGCTTGTGTAAAGAAGGGATCACAGACGGCGCCACCATGAAAACCTTCTGTGGAACCCCGGAGTACTTGGCACCAGAGGTAATTCAGTGGTTGCTTTTATTGTCATGAGGGTGATTTGTGGACAGTATGATGTAAAAAGGCACCAGTGACACAGAGCTGGATGAGACAAGTGGGATAGATGATAAACAATATTACCTTGATAAAAGGACCAGTCACAGTATTCAAAGTGGCCATTTTATCAGAGGATGTCTGTTGCCACCTTGTTCCCAATTTTCTTTTGTGATGGAAAAAATGTTTACTGATATTCCTGCACCGCTATTTTCATTGTTTGGTTTCTTTCTCAACACTTTTCATTTCTACCCTGTCAGGTGCTGGAGGACAACGATTATGGTCGAGCAGTGGACTGGTGGGGATTGGGTGTAGTGATGTATGAGATGATGTGTGGCCGATTGCCTTTTTACAACCAGGACCATGAGCGCCTCTTTGAGCTTATCCTAATGGAGGAGATCCGCTTCCCCAAGAACCTGGCTCCTGAGGCCAAGGCCCTGCTGGCAGGCCTGCTTAAAAAAGATCCCAAACAGAGGCAAGTTGTCCCATCACAATAAGCACTACTTTATGAATATTATGAAGAATAATTAGAGAGAGAATTAAATGGCTAAGTTGAACCTTAAAGATTTTTACAGCCACTTAACCAAAAATAAACCGCCTAAAATATGTTTTTGATTAAAGCTTAAAATCCTTGAATACATGAATATTTATTCATTGTTTTGAACTTTATCTGCAGCATAATGGATACATGGCAGCAGTTCAGCTGCACTTGTTGCACTCTGTTAGTTTTCTGAATCTTCCACTGTGCTCAGGGGCACCATGTATTCAGCTATAAAAGGAGTAACCATGTTATTTAAGCCCATGTTCTTTCTTGATTTGTTTTGGCTCAGGATAATGGCCATAAACAGGAATGTAATTAGTTGTTGTTTTGACCAAGCACTGCGTTTCTGGTAATAGTTGGAGAACTACTAATATTAGCACATTAAGGACTGCCTGCAGGCTTACTAACACATTGCATATGGTAAGGAAATGAAAAATAAATTTGTCTACAAATTGGTAAATATAAGTCAGTGGAGACCAACACAACAAGTGCTTGTTGTGCCCATCTAATGACTGTGTTTTGTACATTTATTTGTAGCTGGTGAGTGTGTGGGTGGTGGTGACGATGATGGTGTTTTTGTTGTGTTTACAGGCTCGGAGGTGGTCCAGACGATGCCAAAGAAGTGATGAGCCACAAGTTCTTCACCTCCATTAACTGGCAGGATGTCATTGACAAAAAGGTGAGATGAAAACAAACGATGGGGGAAACTGGATGACTGGCATGCGAACTGACTGATTTCCTTCCTCTCCTCAGCTTATTCCACCCTTCAAGCCACACGTAACATCCGAGACGGACACGCGCTACTTTGACGACGAGTTCACAGCACAATCTATTACAATAACTCCTCCAGACAAGTGTAAGTGCACTTAAGTGGCTGCTTTTCTTTGTGCTTGGATTTATTTTTCTAAGCAGCTCTAAGTTGTTGTTGTTGTTTTTTTAACGTCTAGTTTCATCTTTGTATCATCTTCTTCTCTCCCCTCCAGATGACAGTTTAGACGTAGAGGATTCAGATCAGCGTACTCACTTCCCTCAGTTCTCCTACTCTGCCAGCATACGGGAATGATCCCTCAGACTTTTGAATGAGCAGGCAGGCTGACACACGATCACAATCCCACATACACACTTGCACTGCTGAGGAAATTTGAACGACACCAACAATTTAAAACAAAAAAAAAACAACAAAAAAAATAAAGGAAAAAGAAAGTGGCACAAGACACATTTTCATTCTGTTTTTAACGCACACATACTGGCAAATCAGACAAGACACAGATCATAGTAGTAGGGAATGAACACACACAGACCCTGAATGACTGACCTCAGCAGGTTGGTGTGGATAGACTGGCAGCTTTGTCTCTGTAAGTCCTCTCAGGGCTTGCGTTAGGCTTCCCTGCGGGACCTCTGCTGCAACACATCAGAGCCTTGACACTTTGAAAACCAGGTTATGCCAGCAAGTAACACCTCTTTACCAGCTGTTCCATGCTTCACACACACAAATAAACACACACCAAAATCTACCAACTCATGCACAGACTGCATAAATGTACTTGATAGAGTTTTACAAAACCAGTATAATCAAGATTGGGAAAATCACAGCAATTTGATGATGGGGGAGACAAAGTTTGATTTCATCACTTGTTACGGTTTTAAATGTAAAGCCATATTTCTGCATTTTTTTTTTTACATTTTTTTTTAACAAGTGCTCTTTCTGGAACTTGCTGTTACAAATCAAGAGTGGGATTTTTCCCTACAGTTGGGTTAAAGGGGGGCAATAAGGAAGAGGAGAAGGGTAAGGAGGGGTTGCCATTACTGTTTGCACTGCTTGTGTGTGTGTGTGTGTGTGTGTGTGTGTGTGTGCGTGTGTGTATGCAAATGGTCGAGCAGATGTGTATGTGCATATAGGGTGCAAGAGAATGTATGAACAACCATTTTGAGTCTCAGCCATCCATTCGTGTCTGTTTTTATGCACGATGTTTTGGGTTTTTTTTTTAACTCTGAACTTTTGCTGGAATATGGACAAGAGAGGACGCCACCGAGCACACTAAACACGCTGGGTGTTTTGTTTTTGTTTGTTTTTTCTTAAGGGAACAGGCATGTCATTTATGATTGGCTGGCTTATTGCTAAGTTGAATCAGTCTGGATTATAAACTGGGATCGTGTGTATGGCTCACATTTGCTTTAAAATACTGCATTAAATTTATCTTGATGCAGCAGACAAGCTCCTAGCATCCAAAGTGTGCGACTAACTTGTAGCCAGTTGAAAGTCTAAGCAAGTTTTCCTTCAGGCTAGCCGAACTTCCATGTTGAAGCAGTAGGAATAGAAAGAAATCCCCCCCCCCCCCCCCCCCCCCCCCCCAACCTGTCTACAGAGACCAATCTAGAGGAGAACAGACATCTACTGCTCTCACTGGAGAATTTGGCACCAGTCGTTTATTTTCAATCTGTATTACCAATTTTTTTTTTTTTTTTTGTGTGTGTGCTGTTTTGTTTTTTTTAATTTAGCCCGTGGGTGTCTCCCCTGTATTTAGAGAATGAGCGTTCAATCATTGGTAAGAGGCCAAAATTTGACTGAGTTGTTAAACACTTCACATGATTCCACCTTTGATGTTTAGTCTTTGTGTTTTTAGGGTTTGTTTTTTTTTTTTGGTTTTTTTTCTTAAATTCTGTGTTGAAGCACTTAAATCTGTGTAGCTGTACATCTGGAGCAACAGTCTGCAGGTTTACAATCAGACTAAAAGCTGCGTGAGCTGTTTGACCGACCTTCAGCCTGCGAAAGAGGAGGAACTGATGGAAACGCGAGCGCTGATGTTGAAATAATAAAAGCCCTGAACATGATATTGAAAGAGTACTCAAATTGATGAACGTGTATTCCATAATGCTGGAAGAGGATGCTGGTTGCTCTTTGAACTTAACTAAAGGAACATCAAAACTTTTTTTTTTTTTTTGTATGTCATCATTTTTTGTTTGGTTTTTTTTCCATCCCCCCCCCCCCATCTATTTCTCAAACCTTTGAAGACACATTGTCTTGTTTGAGTATACGTTATATAAGATATATATTAAACTTTTTTTTAAACCACTTTCTTTTAAGTTCTTCATTTCAAGGGGATTCCACGTGAGGATTGCTTATGTAGCAATTTGACTTGCATTGTCACATCAGACACATCAAAAATGAATTTAATGGTTTTATTAATAATAATAATAATAATAATAATAATAATAATAATAAGCTGATATTGGAATAGGAGGGAAAAATGGAAGTTTGTCACTTTTTACTTAAAGAGACATTTGCCCCAAAATGGGTTAATTGTGAGCAAGCCAAGAGCAGCACTTGACTGAACTTACTGTGTATATAAATATTTTCTGCAACAAATCAGCATTCTCTGGGACATCCCTCGTGTCATGTCACATCTTTATTTCTTCAATTTTAAGTTTGTGTGAATGTTGTGGTGTGACAGAGTGTGCCTGTGAGTGAAAGTGGTGAAATAGACACGAGAATCTAAAGGCCCCTGCTCCTCAAATGATGATGATTATGTGGTGATCAAATGGCTTTGATTTACAGTTCACAACTCCAGCACCTCTTCTCACTGGCTCAGGCACAGCCATCATACTCTAGCCTAGCGTCCTGCGTTTTGGAAACAGCAGGATCAGATATCAGAACCATTGCACTGATGGACTCCACTGTGGACTTGCCTTCATTGCTATCACGGCCATAAGGGGGTGCTGCTGGACTTCTTTTGATATTGGTTGTGAAGCCATACACTGAACCTCGCTGCTGGCCACGCTTTAAGCAATGCTTCAATGCTAAACATGCAAGTTAATACCCCTGACCTCTCCTGTAGGCGTACACGGGCACAACAAGTGCCTCTTTATTATTTTGTAAATACCAAAAAAAAAAAAAAAAAAGAAGCAGCTAGATGGGGAATGCAGCATTAGTAGAAGGGGAGGCCTGCAGCTTCGTAGTGTTTGATTTGCAGCTTTACTATGGTTATCTTGCTTCTTTGTATATTTGAATGTGATCAGCAGTCAGGAATGTCACACCTGATGCCGGTATAAAAGATTTTTTTCCTCCCCTTTTTTTTTTAATATAGATTTTTTTTTTGCTTGTTGCTGTTAGTTAAGGCTCAGAGGGCAATGAAAAAAAGCAATCTCTAAGGGGAGGACTTTGTCCTGGAAGGCATTTCCAGCCCCCTTTTGCAAGACTTTACAATGTAACGGGTGATACCTGCTACAGTATGGTAGCTTATAACATTTGCAACTATAATGTGCCAGTAAACATTTTTACTGAAGAAATCTGTGTGTGTTTTTCTTTCATGAACTTGGTCAGTGTAAGCTACATATACATGCACTCCTTTTCCTGGATAAGGTTGTCAACTAAAGGGACTGTACGTTTAGATTAATGTTACACAATGAGTGTTAGAATTTAAATATAGATGCATATTAGGCCAGAAATAAATTCAACCCAGACCTAGTTGAAGCCATGAGATGCTTTGAAATACCATTTGTGCAATTATTTGAGAAAGGACATTTCCTACAAGCCAATTCTAGCAACTCAATTATTACATCATTTTGTAATTCGACGATTGCACTATGATAGCTTTGTTTGTATTATAAAACTAGTGAAGGAACATGGCCTCGCGTTGACCTTCGTGGGGTTGCATAAAATGCCCCAATTATGAGAGTATAATATAACCGTTAGCATTGTTCGATCTCACTAAAACGTAAGTCGCGGTGGACAAAACATTTCATTTAAGACTTAAAGTTCAGCTTTTTCCTTGAACTACGCAGATGAATTTTATGAGCTTTTAAGGACCCATGAATGTCTCACGGTTTGACGTTTTCGCTACAATATGCATTTTTGCGCAATCTCCATTTGTTTATTTAGCCATCTATCTGGCTATCCACCGGAAGTTCTAACCTGTCCATCACACCATTGACCCCGCCCCAATCAGTGGGCTCACCTGTCTTTATTAATGGCTGTTCTGGCTGCACGACTCTGCTCCAGGCCTCCGTCGACACCCGTGGATAAGTAGCTGCAGCGGCCGTGCATGAGACCTCTGTCTTCGGCTGTGACCATGGCCAGGACTGGGTTCTGCGACACCAAGCCTCTGCTGGACTTACACAAGAAGGTTTGCTCGGTGTGCTCCAGAGACCCAGTCTTAAACATATGTGATATACTTCTAAAATCAACTGTTAGAATGAAGCATGGAAATTTCTTCAGTTTCCATGCTTCATTTCTTTTCTGCCTTAAACCTTGGTGTGCTTGCTCAAATGCGGTGAGAATTTGGGCAAGCTGGTGGAGAAGTGAATGAGGAAAAGTAACCTTTACCTCATTAATCACATCCCTTTGTTATTGCACCCCGTTATCATCTCACAGCAACATAATTAGATGAGTCTGAAACTTTTTTTTACTGCACTGCAGTCACCTTTCTCAAAGTCTACAAGTTTCTGTTATTAGACTGATTGTGTTCACCTGCCATGAGTCCATGTGGCTGTAACAGGACCTTGATGTGAGGCACGCTTTTTGAACAAATCATTGCAGAGATATACTGTCAGCAGATTGTCTCACAAACTGTACTGGGGGGAGAAATGCATAGCCATTCAATTTTAATGTCAGAATCAGAAAGTGTCAGTCAGTTACCATCTGTGATCCCTCCAGGCGGATGAAAGGCGAGCCCCACTAAGAACCTGGGCTAATGCCTCTGGGCCTATAGATCGCTGGCTGCCTGTAGAAGCAGACGAGTCCAGGATGAACTTGCTTAAAATGGAACCAGAACGCAGATGGGTATGCTTTTTGTCTCCCAACACTAACATGACTTCATGTACTTAAAGTGACTTAATGTATTCTTTTGCCAGCTAAGTGTAGAATAGTTGCAGGAATTCTGTGTGGATGTAAAGTTCCTCTCCTTTGGAGAAAAAAGTCTGGGTTAGAATTGGTGCTTTTATTTTTTCCTTGCCATGATCATAAGAGTTGCAAATTGAGCATCATTTTGCAATGATCAAATGTGTTCTCTGCAGGAAAGGAGGCTGTCCTTGCAAACCAGTGATGGCATCATCATGGGGTTTCATGAGGACAGTAGGGCATGGTCACCTGGTAAATTAATTGGTATGTTTTGTTTTGAAAGATCAGAGCCATAAAACCACGTGGTGCCAACATATAGGATGAATGGTTAATAAAATTGAATTGTCAGTGCTCATAAGAGGGAATATCGTTTTAAATCTGCTCAACGTTTATAAACTTGTGCTTCTCTTGCTGTCCTGTATAGCAGAAGGGTGTGTAGAAGATCCTGTGCTGCTTTATCCTTGTGGCCTGCAGGGTCTTCCTAGCCTACAAGTGCTGGTTCCTAGTTTGTTGCGCCATGAAATAGAGAAGGCATTAGAGAAATTAGATGTCATATGGGACCGGACATATGCCTGGGAGATGTTTCTAGACATGATGGTGAGACACAATTAAACCCCTTCATGTCTTATCTGAGTTAACCTTGTCTTTCAAGTGGGCTGTGTGCACAGGTCACTTGTAATGTGACTTCACACACTTATTATTGCACTCTCATCCTTTATTTTTTTTAATGTGCCTTCTGTCTTCTATTTTCATCCTTTAGCGAACCCAAACACAGAACTCTCTTCCCAGTGCTGACCTCCCCAGGTATTTTACTAATGCCACTCGAGGTATTCTGGTGGATTGGCTCATTCAGGTTCATGTAAGTCCCATTTAAAGTAGATTAATTTTTAGCTAATCAAAGACTGTATCCCTTTGTTGGGTTGTTTGTAAAAAGTAAAACGGGTACTGGGCACACAGGACACGCATGAAAACACACCATCAAAGTAAGTGGATAATGTTGGGTTAATCTATCTAAAAAAAACTATGAGCATACATATTGTAAGTTTGTAAATATGTAAATGGTGTTATTTATATACAGTTCAGGTTATTGCACATAGAATTTGGTATTGCACAGTGGTGGTTTATAGAGGGAAATGGGGGAAAGTTGGGGGGCGGGGGTGGGACTGTGTTATCGGTGCGTGTAGAAGTTGAAGAAAACTGTTTGGGTTTTTTTTTTTGGGGGGGGGGGTTTGAGTCTGTGGGCCTTTGTGCTGATGCATCTTTAGCATTTTCCCCAAGGGAAGCAGGCTTCATACAGCTTGCTCGTATTAGCTGATAAGCCTGCACTTCATGTTCAACTCCAAAAAAGCCAAGATGGAAATATGTGAAAAGCTAAACAGCAATGCTTTTAAAATGGTAGTGTACAAATTAATGGATGGCATCACTGTGGTTATGTATGTACATCTTCCATATAGAGCATAGGTGTCAAACTCTGGCCCGCGGGCCAAATTTGGCCCGCAGCCTAATTACATTTGGCCCGCGAAGCCATACCAAATTATTATTATTAGAGCTGGCCTACTGGTATTATACAGCTAATATATATATTGTTTAGTATTAAGCTTTGCTTGTTCCATATTCAGTTTTTCAGCAAAACGTGTTTGAGTCCATAAGAAAAGATTCATTCTTATATCTGGAGGAATAAATATATTTCAATAAATATTAACGTTAGCCTGCGACTTTGTTCCAGTTTTGAATTTTGGCCCACTGTGTATTTGAGTTTGACACCCCTGATATAGAGTATGAAGGTCCTGTTTTGTTTTTTCCCAGGAAATTATGCACTTTCAAGATGAGACCCTTTATCTGGCTATACACCTCCTCAACCGCTCACTGCGACTAATCAAGGTGACCACAGCCAATCTGCAGCTCCTTGGCATGGTTTGTCTCTTCATTGCTGCCAAGAAAGAAGAGTGTCTTCTCCCTGAGGTATGCTGCCTCAGCACTCCATGTCTGAACAGATACAGCATCCTTGGATCTCTAAATAAGCCGTGAGCATGTTCAATACAGTGTAATTTGGCATGCCTTCATAAATATATTTTATGTCCTCTTGTTTCTTTGTGATTAATTGGTCAGCCTATTCATCTGGCCTGAAGCTCACATGGATTTTTTTTTTTTTTTTGTTAAGAGAAAGGTGAAAACAAACTACCTAAAGATGATACCCTACCCAAAAACATAGATGGCCTGAAAGCAGCTATCAAAGCAGCTTGGCTTCAGTAACATTTCAGGAGTGTCACAAGCTGATCACCCACATGCCATCCAGCACTGATGCATTAGTTTGTGCTAAATAATCCTTATCGAAGTGCTGAGTGTATAAACATACTCTTCAGAAGCTCAACTTTTTAATTCTTTTTTTGGTATTCATCTTAAGAAATATTATTTTGAGATACTGGAATTCTGAATTTCTGGAATTTCACGAGCTATATGCTATAACAATAAAAATGAAGTGTATGAAATATTTCACATTTTGTAATGAATATATGAAAGTTTTACCTTTTCAGTTAATACAAAAAAAAAAACATTCACCTTATGATCTTTTGAGATTCACTACTATTTTTAATCTTGCAAGTTAAGATGACAAACTTCTTTTCTAAAGCTGTTCTATCTTGTGGTGATTGCTCCAGGTGTCTGGACTCTGCTCCCTGATGGATCACACCTATACTAAGCATCAGTTTCTGCGAATGGAACGCAAAGTCCTCTCCGGCCTCAAGTTTGAGCTATCCTATTCTCAACCTCTTCATTTCCTGCTTATTTTTGCCTCCGTTGCTCACTGCAGTGCCATGGTAGATGGACAACATTTTTGTCAAGATGTTTTGTACATATTGATCAGAAAGATCCAGTGTCACCCCATCCTGTTATTTGTGGCACTAGGTGGTGTGGATGGCTCGTTATCTGCTGGAGCTGTCGCTCCTGGAGGGCCAGTGTGTGGTGTTTCTGCCCGCTCAGCTCGCTGGAGCTGCACTCTGTTTGGCCCGCCAAGTTGTGCAGGAGCCTACAACACCAGAGGGAGAGGCTGCCTGGTGTTTAGTCTCCAGCATTCATGTTGGCAGGTCAGCAACACATTTATTCATCACAAATTAATTAGTTACCACATTTACATCTATACAAAGCTTTGTTACTTTCGTAGTGGTTAGTTTAATGTCTGTGCTGCTTTTTTTTTTTCTTTTCTTTCTTTCTTTTCAGTGAAGCTACTCTTATGAAGATCATGCATATTCTAGCCAGTGCTGCTGCCAAGGCTCAGACCTGTGCTACTTTTCTTAAATTTTCATCTCCAGAAACCATGCATGTCAGTAGACATCCAGGACTGAAAAATGCCTCCAGTCTACTGGGTGTATGCAGTTGACATACCTGATTTGAAACAACTTGATTACATTGTTGAGCTTCAAAGGTGCTAAACTTGTACAAACTAGTTTAAACTAGTTATACTACACTAGTATAACTCAAGAATGTCATTCCTTTGACAAAAAACTTCCAACCAAAGCAGTATCATCTTGACTATGGATCATGAAGTGTTGACATGTAATTGGGTAAAGAAACAAGTAAGATTTGTTGCCAGACATATGTACTGACCAACTTTGCAGCACACCTGTTTTATGAACTTATCTTGTAGCTGATTTAAGAAATATATATTTGAACTGTATTGATGTGTCCTTGTCTTGCCATTTTGTGGAGAGGATGTCTGAATGCCAAGTTATTTGAGAAAGTTTTAATGTAAAAAAATAAAGTGTCTGTTGCTGAGTATTGACATCCGGCTTATTCATTTTTGTATAAATGTGGAATACATTTAAGTCCAGTGGCACCTGGAAAGTGTTTCTTTTCAATGGCACAGGAATGTTTAATAAAAAAAAAGTATAAAAGTCTGAAGCCACCTCTAATTTCTTTATATTTTGCTAGAAAAAGTGGAAATGGGTGCAGAGACGTATTGTGCCAATGTACAGGAAACTGGAACTTGTCTGTCAATATTTGCTTTGACCACATTTATTCTTAAACACAACTTGAACACTCTTAATTTCTTTGAGTCTTCAGGAATGGTTTATTGACGGATATGCAGCGATCTTTGGTTATTGCTTGTCTTTTTGTTCTGTTCTGTCAAGATGATCCCCAAACTCTAGGAAGACTAAAAAAAACCAACGCACACAATGGAACACTATCAATGCTTTCACTGCATTAGCAGAGTGTTTGGGCTCATCTGACCTAGGTACTCTAGGTTCATTATTCCATGAATTAAACACTTACTGTTGAATCATCCTGACTACATCTGTGTGTGTATATATAAGAGAACTCTTTATTGTCATTGCACAGTCATATATATATATATATATATATATATATATATATATATATATATATATATATATATATATATATATATATATATATATATATATATTAGTAGTACAATGAAATTGGAAAACTGTCCTTTCGCAAATGTGTCTTTTGACCCTCTTGGTTTCCTGCACAAGCGCTGCCTTCCTGCGCACGTGTTTCCTATGATTGGCTCTTGGAGTTCTGTCACGGACCAATGGGAGCTTAGCTGGCGGAGAGAGCTCGTTTCGTGTGTGTGTGGTAGGTGGTACAACAGGCAGCTGTGGGTTCAGTTAAGGTAAAACAGGACGAACACACGTTTAATTGTGTCGCCGCTGGGCTGTCCTCCCACAGTGTTGTTCATACTTACAGGATCGAGTGACAGCGTGCGGACACTGGTTATGTTTTGTTTTCACTTTTTCGGATCGTTTCTGGGATCGGCGACGTCAAGCTAGGAAAAATTTAGCCACTGTAATTTCAAAACAAAATCGTCGCAGTTTGTCCGGTTGGATAAAAGTACAGGTAAGTAGTGACGGAAGAACCTAAACTCAACAAACAACTATATATTGCACTGAGTAGTGTATAAAATATATGATACTATTCACAGAACCGCGTCTTTTTACTTTTTTTTTTTTAAGCTGTGAGTTTTATTTTGAAATTTATCGCATATGGCGTTCAACTTAAACAGTTTGATGGACGTTGCCTAATTTCAAACAGTTTTAACCCTAGCTTTTTTAAAACAGCAAATTTGACAAAGCACATATAAAATATACATACTGGATATACAACAGCTATAACATTTGAGCGTTTATGGACAGCATTTTTTTTTTTTAAAAAGCAGAGAATCTAGAAAACAAGCCTTAGAATGGTATAATTGGCTGTTTTACGTAGAGGTTTTACGTTTAGCTTATGTCAACAGATAATCTACACACAGCGTTTATATTGCCACCACCGTGGATACTAAATGTATTTTTTATGTTTTTGTTTGTGTGAGAGGAAGTGTATGTAAGAAGAGGGCCGGACTTAAAGTTGGGTATTACATAACACGGGGGGTGGGGGAAGAGTGGTGTTGTTCAGCTGACAGCGGGCTGTGGTGCCTTCATGGAACCAGCCCGATAATATCATAAATGCTGTGATGATGTCATCAGTCAAGCCCACCCGATTGGTAGGATAATATCTTTAAATTCTTAAAGAGCAGCCATTAAAGTTAAAAGTCCTTCAACTGCACAGCCATGCATGCTGCTGTAGTTAAATCGTTATCATCTCAACTCATCTTTGAGACAGAGAAATCACAGTAGAGAGCACAGAGGGATAATATCAGATTGTAGCTACAGTTTGTGGGCAACATGAGGAGTTCTGTGTATTACAGCCTAATTGTAAGTCATTTTAGTATCTTCATTAAAGCCGAGCTTTATCATGTCAGTTTATTTATATCGGTGCCTGCGTTGTACAGTATGAATTGATATGATTACTTGTTTCGTCCTTTACGTTTTGTTTTACAGAACATAATGCAGGGTGACATGCTTGGGGCAATTTAGAAATGGTGCTGGCAGATAGTTTTTCCCAGCTGAGTGACTGTCTTCAGCACATGAAGCAGAGTGCACATCACAGCTGAGCAGACAGTGGTGTGGGGTCAAGCAGGTAAGCTGCAAACGTGTGTGAAATGTGTTGTTGGAAAGTTAGAAAACCAGAAACCCATTTTTCTTTAACTTCCTAATATAATTATATGTATTTGTATGCTGATACATGGTACAGTTGAGTCCTAATTGAATAACAAGATCAGATGATGCTGGTATGTAATTCTGTTGTCTTTCCTATAATCTTGAACTATTGTTTACACATATACTGCCCTGTCAGTAAGTGTCTTGCAAACAAACTTATTTTTATTTATTTAGCAAAGATCCATCAACTAACATTTATGTCTGTTTGATGGTATTTCTCACAGGCCTTTGGCAGAAATCTTGGTTGTTTGCACCATGGAGTACTGTGGTGCAAACAACAGTACTTTTTTTGTAGACTAACTCCAAAGGCATTGGGCTTTATACAATTAGGTCAGCAATTTACTGGGTAAAGAATTTTTTGTAATTTTCCCTCTGTAGAAGTTTGTTATAAATCAAACTGTCAATATGTGGTTGGAGTAAGCTGAAGGCATGCAAAAATTAAATGCAATTTGCATTTACTATTTAGGAATTACAACTATTACAAGAGACTTACAAATAATTTAACAAACAATTTTAAATATAAGAATTGTTATTTGTGTTATTTATTTACCAAAGTCCTTCACACTAAATGACTACCTGAAGTCTAGAACCCGTGGACATCACCAAATGCTGTTTTTCCTTCATTGAGATGCTCTTCCAGGCCTTTACTGCGGCCATTTTCAGCCACTGCTTGTTTGGGGGCCTTTCTGTATTTAGTTTTGCATTAAATGATCGAACATTGCGTTAAATGATCGAACATTGCTTTGTTGAGCTGAGCTCAAGCGACAGACTTGGCTATTGAAGAAAATATTTCTTTGCCATTAGAAACTGTTGAGTTGCTTTTGCAGTAGGCTTTGGGTACGTATCCATTTGCATTGTGAGGTGCAGAATCTGGACAGACGTTTCCTCTTGCCTCTTCTATCAGCAAACATCTCATCAAGAAATCCTAGTGACCTAGTTCCACTGGAATAATACTCCCTCCACCATATTTGACAGATGATGTAGTATGCTTTGGTTCATGGACTGTTTTTGTCTTTGAGAATACTTTTCTCAACATTGTGGTGCAGACTAACTTTGGTATATTCTTGTAAAGTCTTATCTGGTTTTCCTGTTCTTGAGTGTAATCAGCTCTGTATTTCCATTCTTAAATGTGTCTTTTGATTGTTAGCTTGACAATGATTGCCTCACCTATTTCCTCTGTTCTTCACCTGGTTAGCTGTTGTCAAGTTCCTATCAACCAAGGAAATAATGTCATCATGGTCTTTAGTCATCTTCTTTTAGCCTTAGTCGTCTTCAATTCAATTCAATTCAATTTTATTTATATAGCGCCAAATCACAACAAAAGTCGCCTCAAGGCGCTTCATAGATACAGAGAAAAACCCAACAATCATATGACCCCCTATGAGCAAGCACTTTGGTGACAGTGGGAAGGAAAAACTCCCTTTTAACAGGAAGAAACCTCCGGCAGAACCAGGCTCAGGGAGGGGCGGCCATCTGCTGCGACCGGTTGGGGTGAGAGAAGGAAGACAGGATAAAAGACATGCTGTGGAAGAGAGACAGAGGTTAATAACAGATATGATTCAATGCAGAGAGGTCTGTTAACACATAGTGAGTGAGAAAGGTGACTGGAAAGGAAAAACTCAATGCATCATGGGAATCCCCGGCAGCATAACTAAGGGAGGATTCAGGGTCACCTGGTCCAGCCCTAACTATATGCTTTAGCAAAAAGGAAAGTTTTAAGCCTACTCTTGAAAGTAGAGATAGTGTCTGTCTCCCGAATCCAAACTGGAAGCTGGTTCCACAGAAGAGGGGCCTGAAAACTGAAGGCTCTCCCTCCCATTCTACTTTTAAATACTCTAGGAACAACAAGTAGGCCTGCAGAGCGAGAGCGAAGTGCTCTAATAGGGTGATATGGTACTACAAGGTCATTAAGATAAGATGGGGCCTGATTATTTAAGACCTTGTATGTGAGGAGCAGGATTTTGAATTCAATTCTGGATTTAACAGGAAGCCAATGAAGGGAAGCCAAAACAGGAGAAATATGCTCTCTCTTTCTAGTCCCTGTCAGTACTCTTGCTGCAGCATTTTGGATTAGCTGAAGGCTTTTCAGGGAGTTTTTAGGACATCCTGATAATAATGAATTACAGTAGTCCAGCCTGGAAGTAATAAATGCATGAACTAGTTTTTCAGCATCACTCTGAGACAGGATATTTCTAACTTTAGAAACTTAGTTACAGCGCTTTCAGAAAGACATCTGCTTTGATAAAGTCTACTCTCCACTGCTGTGTAATCAATTATTGTAAATGTAAATGTTATCAGGAAATGATCAGACAGGAGAGGGTTTTCAGGAAACACTGACCCGTGCAAGAATCTACCAAATTGTTGGTAAACATTGTATGCTATCCTTCTAATAGTTTTTTGTTTTTTTTTAAATTTGATTTCATTTTTTCCAGCCTCACTTGCAACACTCTCTCTTTGGACCTTCATTCCAGTGAAAGGACACCCTGTGAAAAACAGCTCTTGCAATTAACCATGGATCTGTTTATCTGTTTAATTTCTCAAGGAAATAAAACACAGGGCTGGGACGCACCTGGCATCAGGGATTTGTCCAATTGCTTCTGAGCCTCTGAATCTGAATTTGTGCAACATTTTTGTTAAAGTTGAGAGTATGTGCTTCAATCACACTTTGATTGTTTAAAATCCAGTTTTGTGATTTTTTTTTTAAATTGATTAATTAATTAATTAAAAAAACATATGGGCATGTACATGGCTTAATAGAGTCCTAAATGTATGTCAAGATCTGGTTTATGGTTAGGACTTAAAAAGTATCTGTCTAACTGTGTCTTAGTGAGTGATGTTAGGACCATCTGTTCAACACTGTGGTTAATGTTGCTGTCTAAGGAATTTTAACCACACATCAACTGAAACAGAGTATTCCATTTTACAAATTAAACTGAAACAGTTACCCTCCTATAGTATGAAGTATGAGGATATTGCTGTTTATTTGTGGATTATATATATGGTAAACCTGTTTAGGGTTACTATTTCCTACATCTTAGCACAGAGGAGCTATTTAAATTTCTCTGATTTTCTTGATAGGGTCCAGTATGCCAAAGGAACAGCCTCCATTGGATCAGCACAGCCTTTGTGCTGCACCCAGCAAGAAAGTTAAAGATAAGAGCAACAATACAGCTCTACTGGCTATACGTGACATTAAAGACAAAGATGACTCAAGCAGGAGGGGCTCCCACTGCAGCTCCGAGAAGGACTCTGGCTTCTCTGGTGAGTCCAAGTCGATATAACGAACGTTTCATATTTAATTTCATAGCTATTCACCATGCTTTTTAGATTTATATACAAGCCAGTGCAAGCATTGATACCTTCACTTCAACTTTGCTGGAATAATATCTAAAGCATCTCCTTGAATTCAAAGTGAAAAGGTTATTACAAATATATAGTTTTAGCTTTTGGGGTTAGATTTTCATCTATGCGACATTCCTAAGGGACACGGTGAAAGTTGATTAGAAGAAAATCATAATGCAATGAGTATTGTTGGACGTTCTTGTGTGGCTTGAGTCATTTAAGAGCATCTAATGCACTTTTTTAAAATTTTAAATACAAATAAGAAAATAAATAAAACAGAAATACAAACACTGTGCTACTGATACCACAAAAGAAGTGTTGACTGTAGGAAAGCATGCATGTTGCTCCTGTCTTCCCTTTTGTGAGAATAAAGCAAATGTTTGCCTAGTTTGATTTGGTACTGCCTGATAAGGTAGTGAGGGGAAGAAAAAACATCTTTCTGCTGCATTGTGTCACAAAAAGTTCAACTATCCTCTTGAATGTGGCGTTCAGCTGTTAGCATTTCTTCCTGTAATAACTTTTCTGCAGATGGTTCAGACTGGCAACTGGAGGACCAGAAGAGAAACAAAAGCCAGTTCAGAGCCAGTGAACATGCAGAAACGTCACAAAACCAAGAACGTATGCAAAGGAATCTTGGAAAGCATTCTGTGATGCCTGATGGTCATGACCAGCCACCTGTTTACATGATCAAGAACACGATGCTTAACCAGGTAAAGAAGGATACAACCAACACAGGATAGTCTTTCAGAAAGAAAAATAATGTTCACATCAGATGTACGGTGGAGCTCCTCACCAGTGTGTCATATTGACTTTTCTCTTCCTGTTTTGTTCCAGCAGTCAGATGTGACCCAGAAAAGAGGCCAGCTTCTCTGGAGAAACAGCGTCACTGACATCAACCATTCGGGTTCTCGTCAAATAATCCTTCTCCAGCAGCCAGGATTGTTGCCTGCTACCTTCCAGCTATCAAAGCCCTTGTCCCGAAAGTTTAATGTCTCAGAAAGGAAAATACCTGGTTCCTACTTACCCATACTGAACTCCTACCCACGCATAGCGCCACATCCCAGCAAGAAACCACCGGATAAATATTCAATCCACGAATGCCAGAGTCTCAGCAAGAGGGTGTGCTCAGAACAAAAGGGTGATGGCCCGTCTGTGACCCGAAATCTGCCAGAGCAGCACCTTCATAAACAACCTAAGTTGGCACTCTCAGCGACTGGCATGCCGTGTTCTTCTCCACCCCAAGATCAACTGTCTGCCTCAAGTCCCACCCCTACTTCCATGAGCCAGAGATCCCCATCTGTATCCAGTCAGGACACCAGCTACTCGTTATTCACAACCAGTTCGGCTGGACTTAAAAGAGATGCCACCACCAGTATTCGCCACCGACGTTTTCTCAACACAGTAAAAATCCTCCGACAGTCTGGTCTGCTGGACATTACATTGCGCACAAAGGAGTTGATGCGTCAGAGCAACGCCACAGAGAGGGACCTCTCCCAGCTGCGGCAGCACACAGAGCTGCTGTGCCAGGCTGCCAGAAACCCCAGCCTCAATCTAAATGGTATCACTGTTTGGGAGCACCTCCATCAAGCTATGGCTGAGTCAGGAAATTATCCCAACCTTAAAATCCTGCAGAATATCCAAATCTCAACTGTGCCAGGTTCTGCCGGTCCATCAGAAAGGATTTCCAAAGGAGACACCAACAGGCCACAAGCTGCTGAGACCACACAAGCCCTGCCAATGTGCCTTCTCAGCACCATGCCAGAGCAACACTGTGGTGTACAACAACAGTCAAAACAAGACAGGAAGCTCAAGGCCAATGAGACATCCTTAGACAAAGCCAGCTTTACACCTCCTGACAGTTCTACTGGTTAGCCCAGTTGGCAGTGCCTTTTTGAAGGGTGAGTTTTAGTTGTGGACATTTAGTTTTATGAATATTTTAAACCCAGCGTTACAGGAGTCATGCAGAAAATCTCTGTAGGTCCATGGAAATCAAACACAGACGTAGCTTTAGTCCTTACTGTGCGTGTCACAGTTTTCGGACTTAACTAATGGCTTAATGCACTTGAGTGCAATCAAAGACCAGATTCACCATCTGATGACAGATGATGGTACAATGTGTGCTTGAGATGCACTTAAAGAAGAGGAAAAAAACGTGTTTCCCTGGGAGAAGGGAAGGGGAGTGGCACTTCATGCAGTGGTGACATCTGCAGTATATATTATCAAGTTTGGTTGTTTTGCTGTTGTTTCAAACCAACCACATTCAGGGAAAGATGAATAGAAACAGTTCTTTTATACCTGTATCACCAACATCGGTGTGATTATTCTGTGCCTTTGATAGCACAGCTGAAGCTAAAGACTCAAAATATAAACTGTTCAACACTACACTGGACATGTGGATTTCTGTCCAGTCTCTTTTCCACAAAGCCTTAAAGCTTTTTTTCTTTTTTTTAAACAGGGGCACATTTACATCACAGGCTATCATGCTGTTGTTGTTGGTTATAACAACTTTCTTTCTTTTACAAACACAGCACACATCTCATGATAATGGAAGCAATTCTGCAACAAGCTCTATGTATCCAGTCATACCACATCCTCTCATGTAGCCGCTTTATTTTTTTCTTTTTTTTTGATCAAGCCACTAATTGTTGCTTTTGTATGGTCATTTGTTTTTGCTCGTAGAAAACCACACTTTGGTTTATAAATGTAAAAATTTGAGTATAAACGCTGTTGTTTTTGTTTTGTTTTTTTAATGCATAGGGTATGTGCAAGATTATTCTCTCTTTCTGCATATGAACACATTTGTGAAACTTAAGGTGGTTTTTAATGCTAAGTTTTCATAATTAAGCTATTTAAATAAAACAATATGGGAAAATGGTCTTTATTTCAATGTGGAGCTTTTCAAGGTGAGTCTCATATTATTGTTGTGTTTTTGTGCCACATGTTTACTTAACCTTGAGTTATTCTAGCTGCTGCTATGGAAACTGACAGGGTGCTTCATGTGGTAGAAGTGCAGCACTGTCTCTGGTTCCTGAAAGCCATGGAAATAGTTTCCTTTCCATTTGCTGGATTGTGTGGATTGTAACTCTTGTCTACACTGTGTTCTTTTCCTAATGAAATAACATGCTGACATATGTCTGTGAAGGTTCTCAGTCATCCAGGTCATCGTAGTCAAAGGAGCTTGGAAAGAAAAGCGTCTGGACTTCTTTAAGTTACTTGAAGACGTTTCACCTCTCATCCGAGAAGCTTCTTCAGTTCTAAGGTCAAATGGTGGGGAGTCCCAGATATAAACCTAGTGGGAGTAACCCCCCCAAAGAGGGACAAGAGGACCCCCTGATGATCCTATAATCGCCTGAGCCAAGGTGTGAAACTGGGTGTGGGTCCCAATCAGCCAGAGTTTCTGACATATGAAAAGTACACTACAGTGGGGCAAAAAAGTATTTAGTCAGCCACCGATTGTGCAAGTTCCCCCACTTAAAATGATGACAGAGTTCAGTTATTTGCACCAGAGGTACACTTCAACTGTGAGAGACAGAATGTGAAAAAAAAAAAAAATCCATGAATCCACATGGTAGGATTTGTAAAGAATTTATTCGTAAATCAGGGTGGAAAATAAGTATTTGGTCAATAACAAAAATACAACTCAATACTTTGTAACATAACCTTTGTTGGCAATAACAGAGGTCAAACGTTTACTATAGGTCTTTACCAGGTTTGCACACACAGTAGCTGGTATTTTGGCCCATTCCTCCATGCAGATCTTCTCGAGAGCAGTGATGTTTTGGGGCTGTCGCCGAGCAACACGGACTTTCAACTCCCGCCACAGATTTTCTATGGGATTGAGGTCTGGAGACTGGCTAGGCCACTCCAGGACTTTCAAATGCTTCTTACGGAGCCACTCCTTTGTTGCCCGGGCGGTGTGTTTTGGATCATTGTCATGTTGGAAGACCCAGCCTCGTTTCATCTTCAAAGTTCTCACTGATGGAAGGAGGTTTTGGCTCAAAATCTCACGATACATGGCCCCATTCATTCTGTCCTTAACACGGATCAGTCGTCCTGTCCCCTTGGCAGAAAAACAGCCCCATAGCATGATGTTTCCACCCCCATGCTTCGCAGTAGGTATGGTGTTCTTGGGATGCAACTCAGTATTCTTCTTCCTCCAAACACTACGAGTTGAGTTTATACCAAAAAGTTCTACTTTGGTTTCATCTGACCACATGACATTCTCCCAATCCTCTGCTGTATCATCCATGTGCTCTCTGGCAAACTTCAGACGGTCCTGGACATGCAGTGGCTTCAGCAGCGGAACACGTCTGGCACTGCGGGATTTGATTCCCTGCCGTTGTAGTGTGTTACTGATGGTGACCTTTGTTACTTTGGTCCCAGCTCTCTGCAGGTCATTCACCAGGTCCCCCCGTGTGGTTCTGGGATCTTTGCTCACCGTTCTCATGATCATTTTGACCCCACGGGATGAGATCTTGTGTGGAGCCCCAGATCGAGGGAGATTATCAGTGGTCTTGTATGTCTTCCATTTTCTGATGATTGCTCCCACAGTTGATTTTTTCACACCAAGCTGCTTGCCTATTGTAGATTCACTCTTCCCAGTCTGGTGCAGGTCTACAATACTTTTCCTGGTGTCCTTTGAAAGCTCTTTGGTCTTGGCCATGGCGGAGTTTGGAGTCTGACTGTTTGAGGCTGTGGACAGGTGTCTTTTATACAGATGATGAGTTCAAACATGTGCCATTCATACAGGTAACGAGTGGGGGACAGAAAAGCTTCTTACAGAAGACGTTACAGGTCTGTGAGAGCCAGAGATTTTCCTTGTTTGAGGTGACCAAATACTTATTTTCCACCCTAATTTACGAATAAATTCTTTACAAATCCTACCATGTGGATTCATGGATTTTTTTTTTTCCACATTCTGTCTCTCACAGTTGAAGTGTACCTCTGGTGCAAATTACTGACCTCTGTCATCATTTTAAGTGGGGGAACTTGCACAATCGGTGGCTGACTAAATACTTTTTTGCCCCACTGTATGTACAGAGGCCGTTGGAAAGAGTGAGCAAAGAGTGAGCAATTTATACCATTGGTCCTTGATATTTAATCAAAGTATAGACCAGATGTGGCACCCCCTCTAGGGTCTAAGCACTGTACCAGAATGGGATTTTAGGCATATGCATGGCGCTTTCATAAAGCTTAAAATCAGAATCAGAATCGTGTTTATTGGCCAAGTATATGTGCAGACACATAGAGGGAATTTGGTTCCGGTAGATGGTGGCTCTCAAGCACAGCAATGTAAATCTCACACACACACACACACACACACACAAGTGTCTATATATACACATTACACATACATACACAAAGCTATGTAAACCAACTATAAATAACGAATCTAAACGTATATACATAAAATACAGAAATGAATGAGGTGGAATGAATACTACAAAATGTACATAAGGTGCAGTTGCAGTCTGGCAGTGTGACAGGTCAACTGTTAAGAAGGGAGATGGCGAGGGGAAAGAAACTGTTCCTGTGTCGGGTGGTCCTGGTCTGCAGGCTTCTGTACCATCTGCCAGAGGGCAGCAGATCAAAAAGTCTGTGTGCAGGGTGTGAGGGGTCTGCGATGATTTTCCCTGCCCGTTTCCTGGTTCTTGAGAGGTACAGATCCTGGATGGAGGGCAGGGGGGTGCCGATGATCCTTTCTGCTGCCCATACAGTCCGCTGCAGTCTGCTTCTGTCCTGTTTAGTGGCTGCTCCATACCAGACTGTGATGGAGGAGCACAGGACAGACTCAATGACCGCAGTGTAGAACTGGATCAGCAGCTCCTGTGGAAGACTGTACTTCCCCAGTTGTCTCAGGAAGTACATCCTCTGCTGGGTCTTTTTGAGGATGGAGTTGATGTTGGTCTCCCACTTCAGGTCCTGGGAGATGGTTGTACCCAGGAACTTGAAGGTCTTCACAGTTGACACAGGGCTGTCTGATATGGTGAGGGGGAGCAGAGTTGAGGGATGTCTCCTGAAGTCCACTGTCATCTCTACAGTCTTAAGAGTGTTCAGCTCCAGATTGTGCTGACTGCACCAGAGTACCAGCCGCTCAACTTCCTGCCAGTATGCAGACTCATCACCATCTTGAATGAGGCCAATGACAGTGGTCTCTATGTGGCCTGAATGTTTTAGTTACTTAATCATTTACAAATTATATGAAAACGATATTTACCATCTTATCATAACACATGAAGTCTGTCTGTGTGTGATGATTTTTTTTTTTTTTTTTTTTTGGACTGCCAGCTCCTACACAGTCTGGAGTTCAGCGATCATACTTGGCACACAGGAATGGCTTAGACTTCTTAAGGTTCTTATCTATATTAAATGGGTGGTTGCTAGGCATCATACTAAATATGGTTTTTATGGTAGTTTTATTGTAATGGGGAGAAAATATAGGCTGGATCCTATCGAAACCACCATTTGACGAGAGGCAGGCTACATCCTGAACAAGTCACCAGTCTGTTGCTGGGCTAACACAGAGAGACATGTAGGAGCTATTTAGAATCACCAGTTAACTTAACCCTACTAAAAGATAAAGTATAAGTAACCTAAATTGATTTGCATGTCCTCCATTTTGTGCGTGTGAGATGTGTGAGACATCTTCACGAGTTTGGGTCCTCTACCAGAGGCTTGGGAATTTGTTGTCCACAGAGACCTTTGATTTCGTGCCTGGAATGTGTTGGAGTCAGTCTTCCAGTTCTGGGGTTACAACTCCTAATGCTCTTCTTACCATTGCAACCACTTTGGAATTAAAAATAGCAGCTCGATAGTGTAGTGGCAACACCACAGTCTTTCGAACAGTTGGTCAGGGGTTTTGGCCAGAGCATGGATCCAGTAAGGGTCCCCAGGTTGTGCCCCCCGTGCTGCCCAAACCTATGAGTGAGGATCATGAGTGTGATATTTACAGACATCACCTGGCTTAACAAGGTCCATGTCACTATCTCTCATTGAAGATAAATTGGATACTATACTGGAACAAGGCATACATGAAAAAGGACTGATATATAAAAATGAAAACTTAAATTTCTTTATACGGTCCACATCTGGGCCTTTATGTTTTGTTGATTTCTTGCTCTAAGTGCTTCAGACAAAACTAAAGTTGTAACTCAATCAGCTCTTTGTATTTTTTACACTTTTCTTGGTGGATACCATTAAATCAATCTCATTTGCAATTTAAATTTTAACATTTTATCTTTTATACAATCAGTTGTATAAAGGTAAACAGGGAAAGCCACATCACATTCAGCTCCAAATTGTAGCAAAAACCAAAGGACCTGATGACCTTTTTCTCTCTGTTGAGTTTGAACTACAGCAGAAGTTCTTCTCTGATGCTCTGCTCCCCAGTTTCTATCCTTTGGTTCGCTGAGTTTTCAAGATTTGGCTGGCAAAGATGATGGAAACGCTACAAAATGTAGGAAGTATACATAAACAGGTTTGTGACAAAGTTTAATAACAATTCTGAAAGGCTACAACATAACAAGCTGCGATGTGAGTCATTAAAATCTTGTCATAGGCAGCTACATTTAGTTAGCTGGATGGCTGCATATTGTGATTAAAAATTACAGTGTAGGCACGTAAGCTATACATTTTTGTTTAACAATATACAGTGGGGTGCATAATTATTTGAATTTTAAAAATTTGCTCACAAAGAAATAAACAGTAAGGTAGGTTACAGGATGACTTCATAGTATTGAGGGGACAATGGCTGGAGCCATGTATCATAAAATCATGGACGGCAACCTCCTTCGTTCAGTCAGAACACTGAAGATGGGTCCTTTCAACATGACAGTCACTCAAAACATACTTCCAAGGTAAGAAAGCAGCACCTAAATAAGCACATTTTAAATCTAAACGAATTAGGAAGTTTCTGTAAAGAAGAGTGGATCAAAATCCTTCCTAGCAAGTGTGCAAATCTGGTGACTACCAACAAGAAATGTTCAATCACCTTGCTTGCCACGAACAATATACTCCCATTTTTGCTTTGGGATCAAAGACTTACAGTGGGGGAAAAAAGTATTTAGTCAGCCACCGATTGTGCAAGTTCCCCCACTTAAAATGATGACAGAGGTCAGTAATTTGCACCAGAGGTACACTTCAACTGTGAGAGACAGAATGTGAAAAACAAATCCATGAATTCACATGGTAGGATTTGTAAAGAATTTATTCGTAAATTAGGGTGGAAAATAAGTATTTGGTCACCTCAAACAAGGAAAATCTCTGGCTCTCACAGACCTGTAACGTCTTCTGTAAGAAGCTTTTCTGTCCCCCACTCGTTACCTGTATGAATGGCACCTGTTTGAACTCATCATCTGTATAAAAGACACCTGTCCACAGCCTCAAACAGTCAGACTCCAAACTCCGCCATGGCCAAGACCAAAGAGCTTTCGAAGGACACCAGGAAAAGTATTGTAGACCTGCACCAGACTGGGAAGAATGAATCTACAATAGGCAAGCAGCTTGGTGTGAAAAAATCAACTGTGGGAGCAATCATCAGAAAATGGAAGACATACAAGACCACTGATAATCTCCCTCGATCTGGGGCTCCACGCAAGATCTCATCCCGTGGGGTCAAAATGATCATGAGAACGGTGAGCAAAGATCCCAGAACCACACGGGGGGACCTGGTGAATGACCTGCAGAGAGCTGGGACCAAAGTAACAAAGGTCACCATCAGTAACACACTACAACGGCAGGGAATCAAATCCCGCAGTGCCAGACGTGTTCCGTTGCTGAAGCCAGTGCATGTCCAGGCCCGTCTGAAGTTTGCCAGAGAGCACATGGATGATACAGCAGAGGATTGGGAGAATGTCATGTGGTCAGATGAAACCAAAGTAGAACTTTTTGGTATAAACTCAACTCGTTGTGTTTGGAGGAAGAAGAATACTGAGTTGCATCCCAAGAACACCATACCTACTGTGAAGCATGGGGGTGGAAACATCATGCTATGGGGCTGTTTTTCTGCCAAGGGGACAGGACGACTGATCCGTGTTAAGGACAGAATGAATGGGGCCATGTATCGTGAGATTTTGAGCCAAAACCTCCTTCCATCAGTCAGAACTTTGAAGATGAAACGAGGCTGGGTCTTCCAACATGACAATGATCTAAAACACACTGCCCGGGCAACAAAGGAGTGGCTCCGTAAGAAGCATTTGAAAGTCCTGGAGTGGCCTAGCCAGTCTCCAGACCTCAACCCCATAGAAAATCTGTGGCGGGAGTTGAAAGTCCGTGTTGCTCGGCGACAGCCCCAAAACATCACTGCTCTCGAGAAGATCTGCATGGAGGAATGGGCCAAAATACCAGCTACTGTGTGTGCAAACCTGGTAAAGACCTATAGTAAACGTTTGACCTCTGTTATTGCCAACAAAGGTTATGTTACAAAGTATTGAGTTGTATTTTTGTTATTGACCAAATACTTATTTTCCACCCTGATTTACGAATAAATTCTTTACAAATCCTACCATGTGGATTCATGGATTTTTTTTTATTTTTTATTTTATTTTTTCACATTCTGTCTCTCACAGTTGAAGTGTACCTCTGGTGCAAATTACTGACCTCTGTCATCATTTTAGGTGGGGGAACTTGCACAATCGGTGGCTGACTAAATACTTTTTTGCCCCACTGTATTTAAAACAGTGACATACAAATCATTTATAACTTTCACGTAATGTGTTATTTTATTAATTTTGGGGTTGATATTGTGTCTTTATTAAAATGAAACAACCATAAAAAATAAAGGCTGTTCATTTCTTTCTAAGTGAACAAACTTTCAAATTCAGAAGGGGATAAAATAATTATTTCCCACACTGTATTTAATCTTATACCACAATCATCCCACCTGACTTAGAGTCCCAGTCTCAGTGCCCAGCTTATACAGGGCCCATCCTGGAACAAGCAGGATGGAGGAGAGGGCCAGTATCCACCCCAGCACATATGCCCAGGATGGATAGATGTACCACCGATTAAAGGTCAGAGGCTTGTACTCAGTGAAAGAATAGCCTGAGAAATCAAAAGGAGATGGTTTAGCTGGTGGCGAATTGAGTGCTGACATCCTAACACTTACAGCTCAACTCACTAGTGAGACCAGTGGTGTGAGGTAGAGCCAGCAGAGTTTAAAGAAGTAGTTGGCTTGTGTTTTCCTGTCATGTCCTTTATTATGTCATACAGCCGATCTACTCCTTAATAGGAAAACAAACAAGATAAACAACATATATTGATCACACTTGGTGTTAAACGGCACTATAATGTCTATAGTGTCCAAAAGATAAATCTGAGAAAATTTCCCTGATCATGTCATCACCACGACATCACTAGGGAACGATATGGAAGAGCACACCTACCAAATATCCAACCCAGTGCCAGAGTTCAAAACACACATAGGAAGAGGATGCAGGCTCCATTACAAGCATAGTAGTCCAACAACTGGAACACAAACATTCCTCCCTAGACACAATGACACAGATATTTCATATGTGTTTAGTTTTAAAATCTAAAATCAGAAACTTAGGATATATAATTTTTAAATATTTTCTTTCAGACCCCTACACACATTTCTAAAACATTTTTTGGCAGTGATACATTACATACAGACCTCAGTAACCATGACAAGCTGAGAGAAGAAACATATCAGGCAGTAGAGAAGGAGAAAAATCTCCCTTCGGCCAGCTCTGCGCAACACTTTGGGAAACATATCGACAAAGGACGTCATCACTACTTCCATGGCAACAAACTGTGCAGAAAATGGACAAAACACTTAGTAAATAGCAACGCATAAATGCAAAGTTTCAGAGTTGTGTGTGTCTTACTTGTGAATCAAGACGCAAGAGAATGAGCATAACAAAGAAACAGATGGACCACAGTTGAGGCAGGGGCATCATGGCTACAGCCTGAGGGTATCCTGGTATGAACGCCAGGCCTGGACCTGAAACACAACAGCATGATGCCAGAAAACTGAGCTCCTTCTATATAAAACATGCCAGCCAGTGTTGAATGTTTGTGTTTTAGTTTGGACAGTTTGTGGTGTGTAATGGCATAAATATGACAGCAGGAATGCAGTAAATTGAACAGCCACCTGTGCCTGCTTATATTAACAAATATTACTTTGCTACTC
The DNA here is from genome assembly GCF_963969265.1 of Rhamphochromis sp. 'chilingali'. Taxonomy (NCBI): domain Eukaryota; kingdom Metazoa; phylum Chordata; class Actinopteri; order Cichliformes; family Cichlidae; genus Rhamphochromis; species Rhamphochromis sp. 'chilingali'. The sequence goes on along the minus strand of NC_137935.1, from coordinate 23,135,424 downwards.
ATGTTTGACTGTCCACAAGATGGTGCAAGAGGCTGAGATTTGATTTGTATGGAATTTTGTTTTCACCATTGAGGGGGAAGAAAACAAGAACACCATTAACCAGTTCCTAAAATCATCTTTAAAAAAAGAAAAAAGTAAACATGTCATGTTCATTGTTTCTGCTCTTACTGTCCTTCTTCAATGACAGTGAAACAAAATATATTTATTTAAACATGAAAGGGACACAGATTTATATGTGATGTGTGTTTTGGCTAAACAAGAGTTACGTTTTTCCAAGTGTTGATGAGCTCTGATGAGAGCCTATTGTTTTATTCCACTCCTCTTGTTTAAGCTCTAGGCAGTTCTTCTCCCTCAGTGCCTGCTCCCATATTTTCAGTCTCTTGCTTTCTACATCCGAGCACAGCAGACGGCCTAAAACTTTTTTTATTGGTAAGCTGGAGAAAATAACCTCTAACGAGTGAAATACCATTTAAATTGATATTGTTCACCAAGTATGGTTTGCATTGGTTGTTGTAGAGTACACAGCAAAATCTCCAGTGTTAATTCAACTCCTATAGTGTTAAAGTTAACACTTTTCCAGTGTTTATATAATTCTCACTGGTTTAGAGTTAAAGTAACACTTTGCAAAGTGTTATTATTTTAACTCCATTGTAGTGTTAAAAATATAACACCCATAGTGTTAAAATTTCACTCTGTATGGTGTGAAGTGTCTTCACTCAGAGTGTAACTACCTAACATTTATAGTGTTGTTTTAGGACACTGATAAGTGTTCACTTTTACACTGGCTTGGGTTAACTCTTTTCACTGAGGGTGTTACTACACAACAACTATGGTGTTATTTATGACACTTTTAAGTGTTTATTTTCACACTGGATTGTGTTGACTGTTTTCACTTAGAGTGTTATTCTGTAACTTTTACAGTGTTATTTTGGCACTTTAAAGTGACATATATGAGCTTTTAAATACTAGTCTGTATTAATTGTCTGAATACAAAAATGCATTAAAGTGCAATTACTGTATGACTACTGTGTTACATTCAGTGAAAGTCCTTGTTAAGTCCCTTTACAGGATAAAAGGAGAAAACATAAAATTGGTCACATAAGCATTTTAATAAATATTAAATTCCAAGCACCATACAGCATACGTTCACAACAAAAATAATGGCACAATGTACAGACCATCATCATCACCATAAGCACTTTGCAAATCAAAGGGCTTGTATATTTCAATACAGTCTGCTTTAACAACATCTTTTTCATCCGTTTCAAACACTTTATAAGCATGGCAATGTTCACTGAAATTTTCAACCACAAGCTTCTGAACTATGAAGTAGGTGTGACTATTGACCAAAACTATTGTTTTTATTCTGCAAAACACCGGCATCTCATGTTCAGAACCACAACAAATGACCAATCCTGTTCTGTACTCAGTCCCATTAATGTTAACCCAATTAGCAGCGAAAGCCTCTTCTGCAACAGCAGGCAAGCCTAGGGAGATCATTTCACTATTTTCCTCACTATCAACATCAAATGATTTCAAGGGCCCATACTCAACATGGCTTAAAGGACATGTCTCCCACTTGTATGCTATGGATGTTTGATGTTTTTTGGCAAGTGACACTGTGATGTTCTTAAAGTTCTTAAGGGTGTCTTTGAACACCCTATGTTTAGCCTCACCTCTCATGCTCCATACATGCAATAATGGCCCAATTTTTCTGATGCAAGTTGGGTAGTGCAACATAAAGTGGTGTTTGGGAATCATGTTCCTACCTGGATACAACAATTTGAACAAGTCATGATGTTCCATTGTTAAATGTTTTAGAAGCACAGTCATGCCATGTGTAACAGATGGAGAGAATATGATGTTAATTATTTGCAACAATAGCAATAGCATAGTCCAGTTCTGATTTCCTTCTGGCACAATATCACCAAAAATTAAAGGAATGTTTCTTATCAGACAAAGAGTCTGAATGGAGTTAAGACCTATACTATTACCACTACTGTCTAAGTTCACCCTTGTTGGACGATTTTTGCTCTCCAAGTAGCCATAGTCAAAAGCATAGATCCGTGACAAAAGAGCAGGTTTCGGCAGAAAATTGTCTGACAGATATTCCAACAGTAACTTTATCTCATATTGTGCTACCCCTTCGAGAATATCATGCATAATGTCCAAGGAAAAGTTCTGGCAAACATGAAAGAATTGAAGAGTGTTCAGTGTAGAATTCTTTCTTAAGCCAAACACATGTAGCTTTTGAGGATCAGATTGCAACTCACTGCAGTGCATTTCAAAAAGTTCTTTCCCTCGTAAGATGATCTTTGGATCATCCTCAGTATACACACTCTGTGCATCCTGTTTTGCAATTAAACACAAACGACAAAAGTAACGTCCACTGAAAGACTCAACAAAACCCAAAATTGAGTGCATCCCCAAGTTGTCCCCAGTTATCTGACATATAGTGCCATGGACCTTTTCAGATGAGAAGGGTAAATCAATGCCATGGCTCTCCAAAAACTTTATGTCATCAATCAGAGGCTGTAAAATAGGATCAAAGCCGTATTTTTTCACATCTTCTGCATGAAACAATGCAACCAAATGAATGTTCATCAATGCAGAATTTAACTTTGGAGGCAGATTTCTGAGGACAAAATAGATTGCACCAACTTTGTGAACACCACGTTTGGAACCAAGTGGATTAGCAGTCTCAAAGTCATCATAATAAAGCTGAATTTGCAAAGAAGTCTGTGGTTTTGAAAACAATGGATGAGACTTATAGTAACTCCCATCACAAAAGTCTTCATATCTGTCTTCTTTTGATACACATGGTTTAGCAAGCAGCTCGCAAATATAAGAATTGCGACATATAAATTTGATTGTTTCCAAAATTGGAATGTACACAAAAGTGTCTTTTACTGGTACCTGGTCATAAGTGCCTGATTTTTTATTTAACCTTGTATCATAGCGTATTCCTAAAGTCTTTTCCACTGGATCCACAATTCCCCATTTTTCACGGAAATATGACTTTCTTTTAGCTTCAGTGTCGAACTTCTCAACTGGATTGTCAAAAGTCTCAAGACATTTTTCCACTGGAGATCTAACAGGATTTTCTGTTGGCACAACGTTCAGTACTTTATGTTTAAACTCACAGTGCAGTCCATCAGCAAAATCTTCCAAATCACAAACAAGTGATGACACAAAACTATTTGCCAAACCACTACCATTGAGTTTACCAATAATTTTAGTGCAAATTGCTTCAGAATTTTTTTTAATTCTTTGACCTGACCCATTGTTTTCAGAACACCCAACCTCTAGGCTCTGAGTAACACTTGTTCCTGCAACTGCTATGTCTGTATCTTGTAATCTGTCAAAATCAGCTTGAAATGACTCTGAGGGTTCTGCATCACCACTTTGACAACAATCTTCATCATGAACACTATTTAAATGTTTTTTTAAACCAGAATATGTAGTGAACTGACGGCTGCAACCATCTTGTGAACAAGCCAACTTAAATTTGGTGCTTGGATAAAAACTGTGACCTAGTCGCAAATGACTTATCAAAGCCTGACTGGTGCTATGCAGAGTTTGACAGATAAAACATTTAAACATGGTTCTCATTCAACATTTTGGCACGCAACTCACGAACACGTGGTGACTCATCTGTTGAGGTGGCATCAATGTTGAATATGGTGGTCTGCACAAAACTGTAGAGATGAACCAGTGACTCGTCGTAAGATAAGTTGAACACGTAGTGGGATTTGAAAAGTTCATCAAAAGCACTGAGTGAGCTGGTGGCTTGGCAGGGGATGAGCTGTTTGTCCACTGCGATGTAGAAGGTGTCAATGCTGTTCTGGGTTCGACCAACAGCGAGGATGTATGGTTGTTTACCATCTCTTGCTTGCAAGTGTTCATCAATGCTGCAGCATGACTAAAAACAAATGAGATATTGACATATAGGCCTAGCTTATACTTGCTGAGTATGAACCATTCATTCAGTTTGACATTATGTGCCTTGCTAACTTATTACAAAATACTAAGACACATACTTCATGGAGAGGAAAACTAAAAAGTGCAAAAACTGAAAAAGTGTTTTGTAGGATTTTAAAAAGTGAGACAACATATTTACCTTGTGAAAGTGCACCATTTTGTGTGCTGCATCAGTTGGACTTATTTTGGTTCTCCTCTTTCGTCCAGCTGTGGGTGGCAAAAGTTGAAGGAGTAGCAGCAGAGAGGCCATGTCACTGTCCCAGTCTGTGTATGGTTGAATTTATAAAACAATTTCAAAATGACAGGTAAAAATAAATATTATTAAAATCAAACAAGCATGGTGCGACGCCTACCATTTACATCACTCTCTGTTGGTTTCTCAGCAGCTTTTATCAAACGACACAGGTCAGTTGACTGAGTCAGCTGTTTGGCTTCTTTAATAACCTTTGGCTTGAATGACATGTCCCACTTCTCAAGCAACTTGGTGGCTGTTTCAGCACCAAACAGCAGCAGGAAGTCTTGATTGACCTGTTCATCATACACACAGGACATAAAGACAGTGCTCAACATTGTTTACATTGCAATGTGATTTTGACCAATATGGGATATAGCCTGACTGGGATGACCAATGATCACATCTTTTACTGTTGCCATCCACATCAGCAAAACAAAAAAAAAAGGATTAACAGTTGAAAATATCAAGTGATTTGACTTACTAGTCCTTTGACATCCAAAAAGCGTGGAAATGTTTTGAAGACATCTGCAGTTCTTTGTGGATCATGCACCAGATCCTGGCGATGTTGGAACGTCATTTTCATCTTCTGAAATACACTTGCTTCATCAGGAGAGTGAACAAGAAATGAGATGGCCTCCTTGCAGGCATCTCCATCAAGTTGCTGAGGCAATGTGGTTGCTAATCTTCTGCGCTTAGGCCCTTGTTCTTGATGCACTGGGACTTCCTTCACTGGCCGTTTGGTTGTAGACCTGGACATGGTTTTGAGGCGCCACGCTACATATCCAGTGCCTTTCACTCCGTCGTAGAAATGCTCCTGTCACATTTAAACATAGATGAAAAATAAACATCAAATGCGATCTTACAGACTTTGCAGATTCAGCAAAAAGAAACCCAAGGACTATTATCATGTAACAGGTGCAATACATGTTAAACAACATCCACAATTTCAATACAGTTTTATGACAATAGTTATTACGAAAGAGGAATTAAGATTTTTCTTTTAAATCATTTAGCTGATGTAATTATTCCATGATGAAAACTAAATAATGTGCTGTTTTACAATCACTGCATGACTTACATAGCCGTTTGGAGAAAATGGATCCTTCAATGAGGGAAAGAGTGTAATTATTCCAAGGGCATATTTCTCCTTTTGCTTACGGGAGGGAATTCTGCTATAGAGGAAATACAATTGACAATGTTAAATCAGAAGTATGTGTCTTTACTGCAGTATACATTACAAGAATATTCCATATGGCCCATCTTTACTTTTTTTATTAGGTACTATTACTCTTACCCATGTCTCTCAGTCATATCACTTGCCAATATGTTAACAAGCTGCCGCCGGGTGCGGTGGCTCAGTGAATTTTCGGCATTGTATTCTTCAAGAATTTCCTCTCCACCAGGTTTCCTAGTCAAGGCATTTTTAACCATCTGCTCATATAAAAGGGAAAATAATAACAATAAAAACTTGTTTGTCAGTAAAGGTGAAAGTTTAGAGGAATGTCAACAAACCTGTGAAAGACATATCTAGCAAGAAGCACTAACTTCTACTAACATTTTTTCATACAGGGCAAGTTGGGAACCACCATGTTTTGAATTTCAATTTGTATAACAATCTACAGTATAAATGGTGTCAACTCAAAAATACAAAAGACATTTTCTGTTCTCAATTACCTCTTTTGCAGCCTCTGACACAGAAACATTTGGTGCAGAACTGTCTTTGCTGGATCTACTGCGGCCTGCAGGAATGCCCTTTTCCCTGAGGTCACTGTCACTTGATGAAAGTGATATAGTGTCCGTGAGGGAAGATAATGTATCCGAGGAGGATGGTGTGGAATGAGCTAAAGGACAAAAATCTTTGGGAGAGATGATTTGGTTAACTTTCTTTAGGCTACTCCACAATGCCATTAATAACACAATTTCAATGTTCATGTTCAGACAACATTCTATACAAATATGACCCAGCCCTGTCCACTGTCATGTATATTGCATGAAGACAGGTCAATGTCATCTGCATCAAGAGCAAAAGAACTTGGCTCTACATTGAGTGGGCTATACTCTGAAAATTTAAGTTATGATAACATTTACCTTCATCTGAAATCTTTTCACGTATTGTCAGGCATAGGTCTGGTTGGGCCTCCAGTAACTCCAGAAAAATGTCTTCTTCGACAGCTGTGTCAGTTTCATCGAAAATATCAAGGTCAGCAGCATCCGGAAGTCCAAACTTGGTTTTGGCTTTACAAAAAGATAAGCATAATGTCACCTAAAACGCCTGAAAAACTTTTTTAAAAACTAATTTTGACTTTTTTATTTAGCTAATATTTATTAACAGCTGTTTTACCTGTCTTTAAAATGGTTAAATTAGACAAGTCTGCAGCAACAATATAGGCCTAGGCCTACTGCTCTGTACTGTTTTTAATGTCACACATTAAAATAAAATGTGTTAACATTTAATTCGTTTTTTAAATAGATGAGATGCAAACATGATGAACTGATACATGTGCAACAAATTTTGTTCTGCCAGGTTATCTTACCTTCACTGATGAATTCTAGATAAGTGAATCCTGCGTGCAATTTAATGTACTTCTTTACATTGAGGTATTTCACTTTCAGCAACATGTCTTACAACAGCACCTGGTGGAGAGAAGGGGGCACAGAATATTTTTTACCATATATTTAAACCATAGCTTAAGTGGCAACAAATCCGGACAACTTTAAGAAAATATTAGGCTATACATTGTGTGATGATCTGTGAAGGGGTGACAGACCACTTCAACCTCAGGAACATAATTTGGCTTCCCCCTGCGCACTAAAATAGCTGAACTTGGGTACACAGAAATAGCATCCAATGAATTATCCACCCATCCACATGTTTATAAGACGACAACGGCGATCTTCTCGTCTGCACGCAGGCTAGATACTTAGTTCTGCTATGTTGCGAGTAAATCGCTGTAGCCTACTTGGGGAAAAGCATCTCTGTTTAAACCATGTCAGGATGATAATCCACATAAAATTTCCTGTTGAACGCACACCTGCCTTCATCACGCTTTCACTTATGACAACAAATATCCCTTATACTGTAAATTAATGAGTGCAAGTCTTACATTTATATCGGGAGTTTCTGACACATGCACAGCCGTCTGGCTAGTTGCTACTTTGTGGTGGTTGTTTTGTGACACGACATGCTAGGATTATCAGTGGAGGCGACGTCAACGACCCTCAGTCGTTATACCGCTTTGTCTTAAACACTGGATGGTAGCCTATTTCACTAAAACTGTAGAAAAGGGGAAAATGTTCCCTTAGATTAGGCCTACTACAACATAGGGCTGCTCGATTATGGCAAAAATGATAATCACGATTATTTTCACTGAAATTGAGATCTCGATTATTTGACGATATTTATTTAACAATAACAATGTATTGAATAATGACTTTAAAGATTGTCAAAAAATAATATAAAATAGTGTGCAAATACTGATAACAGTGCAAATGTTTGCAATATAAAAAATAAATGAAAAATGTAAACATCTATGTTTAGTGAACGTTGCAGTGTTGCTCTGTGGTGCAGCTACAACACTGTAGCAAAGTTTACACACTATGTCTACTTGATCCACGTCTGACTCCGTGAACCCATAATGTTTCCACACCCCTGAAGTTTTTTTTACCTCTCTTTTCAACCAACGGCAGTCACTCTCCTCTCCAAATAACTTCTGCTTAGCTTTCCGAGCTTCCCTCGGGTCCTCTTAATTGTTGTGACACGTGTTCGAAATGCAGAGAGGTGCGCTCGATTTGCCACACGGAGCAGCGCGAGAGTAAAGCACGAGGGAGGGGCTAATAATCGGCTCAGTCATTTTTAATGATCGTTGAAAGCCCAGATCGTAATCGTGATTAAAATTCGATTAATTGAGCAGCCCTACTACAACATGTATGATATATCCTAACCGTTAGCAAGCAATCCATGCACAAACACAGCGCGCCTTGCTTGGTCACTAACATCTAACAGAATTCCATAACCCCCTGCCACTTCAAAGATTTGTAGGCTAGGCTACTGCTAAACTCGCTGGTAGCACGTGTAATTAGCCTATCTTGACGCTTTCCAAAACTTGACTTGAACGTCTCCATGTGATTGTTTAGTTCACTTTTAAATAGGATATTTCTGAGGCGAATGTTCGCTTCCCTTAAAAGCAGTGGGCTAAACGCATTTGTCTTAGCTGCCAGCTAGGCTACCACAAATTCAAATTTTAACATTACATTTAACATATCCAGAGGATAGCTAACTCCTCCCTCGTTTCATTTAATAAGCATTGAACACTGGAAAGCATTTCTCTTATGACATTAGAACTAACTAGAATTGAGAATTATATTAAGCACGCATTTATTTTCGCTGCAATATTAACTTGTTATAGAGGATAGTTTAGCTACCTAAGCTAACGAATCCCATCTCTTACCGCAGATGAATACACTCCACATTAGGAAAATATTGCATGCTTCTGATAAATAATGTTATAGGCTAGTTAGTTACAATATTTAATAATGATAAAATAACATAGGTCTTGTTGTATAGTTCTTACCTGAACAACCTCCTCGATCTTGACAGCAAACTTCTGGCGGACTCCTCATGCCCATGAGCGCGAAAAACCCGGATGTGGAAATCAACTCCAAATGAGTGTTATAGTATTGACTCTTTGAAATAACTCCGGCTACAGAGCTTTTTCAGCACCGTTAGTGTTACTGTAACTCTCAAACCAACACTTTTCAACTCGAAATTTTTAACACCAGTAATTTTAACTCACATCAACACTTCGGATTTTGCTGTGTACGGAGTGAAAATGGGGAGTTTACTGAGCCATGGCGTCACGTAAACACTGAGCATCCCTCTCAACAGCGGTAAGCTAAATGTGGCTAATTAGACACATGAGTGGTTAAATTGAATTGATATACCTTTATTAGTCCCACAAGGGGAAATTTCATAAGGCTGTCGACCTATTGCATGCAATGGCGGCGCCATCTTACCCTCCGACCATACATACATTTCACAAACCATCACATGGGGAAGACAGGTCAGAGAGGTATAACAATGGAAAATGCATCACATGAGGAAAGATAAGGAGAAAGAAAAATAACTCCCCCCAGACTGAGCTCCAACAGGGAGATCAGTTTGAGAACAGAAAAAAAAAAACAAAAAAACCCCACCTCTGCACATAGGACATGAAAAAACTCTTAATACACCAAAGAAACACATGACAAGCAACAGGGGTGGGTAAAGGGTGCAGCATCAGAAGGGAATAAGTGTAGAAAGGGGTTTGGAAAGGGAGGGGGGGATGAGTGTGTGCGTGTCCAGAGTTCAGCTGAGACAGTGTCCTTCGCCCTGCTAGGCTAAGTAAACAGTCTTCCAGCCAACCCAGGTGGCCTTGCATGGAATGGGAAGGAACAGACTAAACACAGTCGTTATCAGGGTGTTGTTGTTCAGCTCCAGCCTTGAGACCGCAGCTGGCGCCAAAGGGGCTATCCGCATGAAGTGATGGTGCTTTTTACTTTAGTGCGAACAGCTCATATGAATTTCAAAGCAGTGGCTTTTTTCAGTGTTTTATGTGTTATTAACCATGTTATTAAATTAATGCAAGTAAGGTGAACTAGCAAACACCGTCGTAGTTACATGCGGCTGCCTTCTTGTTTGATGGCAGATACTCCCTTCACCCTGGCCAAAAAGGCTAAAATGACCAAAGAAAAAGTGGAAAACAGCTAAACATGAGAGGTTTTTGGACAAAGTTGGTGTTTTTTTTTCCATTGATTAAGCACTGCTTCCAGCCAAGAGTGATGCCATGCCCTATAGCTGCAGAAAAGGCTAACATTGTTATCTTTTTACAAAAAACAGCTGAACATGAGAGGTTTTTGGACAAAGTTTGTGTTCTTGATTCTTTAAGCACCGGTTTGAGCACCGTTTAAGCACCGGCACCGTTTCAAAAGTACCGGTTTGGTACTGGTATCGGATAAAACCTAAACGATACCCATCCCTAGTGATAAGTCACCCTCTGTTTTACATTCATCAACCCTTGGATCAGATACACAATTAAAGTCACTTCCCAATACCATATATGGAGAGGCTATGGCTGAAACAAGGGTTAAGAGATTTTTTTTGGGGGGGGGAAGAGATATCTTCTGAATTTGGACCATAAATGCATCCTATAGAAATAGATTCTCCAAATAGATATCCAGAGAAAAGAATGTAGCATCCTTCATTTTCTTTTACAACTTTTTCTATAGTTAAAGGCAGATTACGATGGATGGGGATGGCCATCCTCTACTTTTTGTATTATAAGATGAGTAAAGAACTTAGCCAACCCAACTTCTCTTTAATTTTGAGTGTTCCAAATCATTTAGATTGGTTTCTGATAGTAAAGCAATTTAGGTTTTTTCCTCTTTCCGGATTGAAAGAGGGTTTTTAGTTTGTTTTTTTGTTTTTTTGCCTTTTTACAACATTATTCATGTTGTGATATTTTGATACCACGGTAGCATTTACAGGATATTGCTTTGTAGTGAAAACTGTTACTCAATAAGGCCCATTTACTAGTTGTTTTTCTCTTTCTCTCTGACCCAAGAATTGATGTGTAAGACTCACAGGCTGGTACCCCAAGGTCGAAAACACCACAGAGACGAGACCACTTCCTTACTCCCATCCTCCCTTTTTCTTTATCTCTTAGAAAAAGGCTCGTTAAAGGCCAGGTGGTTTGTTTCAGAATTCACTAATGAAAGAACTCTGTATTCTATGTCTAGGAGTGTATTTTGCTGGGATGATCATAAATTGTAACTGAAGAGATAAACTACACACAGGATACTTCTTTGCTCACAAGGCAGGAAGACGTTTCCTTATTTGGTCTGTACCGGAACCTGCTGACACACGAACCTTTTTTTCCTCTATATAAGCTGTTATGTACTAAATAAACCTTTGAGTCGATTGGGAAGGCAACCTAAAGCAGTCTCTGTTTTCTTGTTCTCCCAAGCTGCTCCCGAGCTCGTACTAACACGCTGAATGGCATACCTGAGTGTTACTTTAAATAATTAGGAATCTTAGAAGGAAAGGACAGAACTCTGCTTATCGCTCGTGCCTTGGAGGGAAAACCGGGATGGACATTTTTTTCCTTCAATTTGGTGTCAGAAGTGGGATTGACTGACAGAAGGTAAATATGCGTCTTTCATATTTATATAAAGACCGTATTATACCTCTCTCAGTGATCGATCCATAAAAAAACGGGATATGCTGACGAAGTTTCACTTAGTGATCCAGAGAGATACACTGACGACTTCCTCAGTCCCCAAATAAAGTAAATTAACCCTTGTGTGGTGTTGGTGGACCCGCTAGAGTTGTGGCTTTCCAAATTAACACTATCAAACAATTTTATGTTAAATTACTATGAATTAATGTGCTTCTCGTTTTTCTTTTATATAAAATGTTATAAATAAATCAGTTATAATCAAGTGGAGTGAGTGGAAAGACACAACACATTTATACGTAAAAAAAAAAAAATAATAATAATTAATTGTTTAATTTTTCTTTTGAAAAAAAAACAAACAAAAAAAAAACACGGGTCTCAAGGGTTAAAAGCAGTAAATTAAAAGCAGAAAGACACAGGAAGTTGCCTGTTGTTTTGCGAGAAGTTGCTCGTTAAGCGAGAAGTTGCTCGTTAAGTGAGAGTTGCTCACCCAAACAAAAATTGCTAGCAATAAATTTAAAGTGACCTCAGCTGTGCCGCAGCGAAAATACTAACCTAAATCCTCCTAGCGTGTAAACCCCTCTGGAAATCACTGAACATGGGTCAGAATTATTCAAAGACCACAGACAGGTCCGATAAAAAATCTAAAGTACCTGTAAAACCAAAAATTAATAAAATACAAAATAAAGTCTCAAATAACGGCTCAGTACGACTCCCATTTCCGGTTACGTGTAACCTACGTCCGCGAATCGGCGAAGACTTCCATGATTACGTATCCAGAACATGCGGAAGTGCTTATGTGACTGACTTTGTTTACAACTTACGGACTGTAAGTTCAATGCATTCTAATTTATTTCCGGAGCCCTATCCCGAACGATTATCGCCAGAAAACAGGTCAGTAAAACTGAAGGCCAGTGCAGATACTACCACGAAAGCTAAAAGTGTTAAGATAAAGTTGAATTTTGATGTAGAAGGCTCAGAGGAAAGTGAGAAACTAATGTATGCAGGATTACCCGCTCCAGCACAGCAAGGAAGTTTCAGAGGACGGAAGGATAAAAGTAGAGATATGTGTTTTTATTGTGGCTCAGTTTTCCAGCAGCCGCAGACACCCAGAGCAAAAATGAATTTGTGTATTTCATTTAACATAAAGGGTGAAATGTTTGCTGACACTGATAACAGCTTATGTTTTCTCTGCCCTATGTACCGACATGATGGAGAAGGAACATCCTCTGTGTCAGCTGGACCCTCAGCAGAGAATGAACTCAACATCCTTTTTGTCCGGTACTCTATGTCACACACTGTGCCAAAAAAACGTGTACAGACGCCACTACCAGGTAATCCCATGACTGGGAGCCACACTTTTGTTTCTCTAAGGTCAAACAGTGATTTTGTTACATAACTCAGACATAGGTTACGAAATATGTCGACACATAGATGTAACCTACCTTATATTGACTTTATACCTTAAATACAACAAGCCAGTATATGTCAAGCAGTGTCCCATTTCCACGGAAAAAGCTGCAGCTCTAGATGTCATGATAGGAGATTTATTGACTACAGGAGTAATAAAGCCCACACTCCTGTCAATCCTGTGCCAAAGCCTAACAAACCTGGCGTATGGCGTTTCATACAAGACTTAAGGCAAATTAATGCAGTCAACATTCCTCTGCCACCTCTCGTTTCAGATGTTCACAGCATATTGACATGCATTGCATACACATTTTACCGTGGTGGATTTATGCTCCGCTCCTTTTTCTCAGTACCTGTGCATGAAGACACACAGCCGTTATTTGCATTCACACATAGAAATAAGCAGTACACTTGGACTCGTTTGCCCCAAGGCATGGTAGACAGCCCTGCTGCTTTCTCAATGGTGGTCCGTGCTACCCTGGACAGCTTCACTCCTCCAGGGCTGTACTGGATGACCTCCTCCTCTGTGCTGAAAGTGAAAAACTATGTCAAACTGCTACACACATGCTTCTCCAGCACCTCCAAAAGACTGGCCACAAAGCATCAGCAAAGAAAATGCAGTACTGTCAGACTTCTGTTCAATATTTGGGATTCACACTGTCTCACGGAAAACGTTCCATGACTGCAGACAGGGTCAAAGCTGTGACCTCCGTCCCTCGTCCCACTACACAGAAGGAAATGTTGTCCTTCCTGGGCATGGTGAACTATTGCAGACAGTGGATACCAGACTGTTCTTTTCATGACCACATTCTGCGTGACTGTTGTAAAAAAGAGAAGCCTCCTCGAATACTGTGATCCACAGAAATGACTGCCTCTTTCAATGCATTAAAGGGAGTGCTGACCTCCGCCACTCAAAGGTGCTGCCTGAATTGTTCAGGGAATGCCGGCCTGCCTGAGGGCAGTAGCAGCTTGCTCTATCATGATAAGGGACTGCGAGAAGCTTACACTCTCACATGACACTATTCTACACACCAATCACCAGGTCACGACCATTCTAGCAAACATAACTACACAACATATGCAAATCTCACTATAAAAGCGAGCAGCACACCCAATTCGCCAGCACATTTATTGATCCTATGCTGTGTTCTTCTGACCGACAGGATGGCTCAGACAGGCTTGACGATCATGACTGCATGACACGTATACAGGAATCCACAGCATCACGTCCAGATTTAGAGCAAACACCTATCCCAGACTCAGCCACGGTTTATGTGGACGGGTCCTGTTCAAGGCCGAGTGACAACTCATTTCTTTGTGGCTATTCAGTGGTGACATTGCCTGACATCATACTAGAGGCTCACTCATTACCATTTCACTCAGCACAAAAAGCAGAGCTCATGGCTTTAATACGCACCTGTGAGCTCCATTTGGATAAGCGTGTGACAATTTACGCAGACAGCCGCTATGCATTTGGCGTTGTGCATGACTTTGGCACATTGTGGAGACAAAGAGGATTTAGATCTGCTGATGGAAAACCGATTGCTAATTCTGATCTTGTGCAAAGACTTTTGCAGGCTATACAGCTGCCATCGGCCGTTGCAGTTGTAAAAACGAAAGGACACAGTACAGCTGACACAGACGAAGCAACAGGTAATGCCTTAGCAGACGTGACAGCCAAGGCTGCAGCTCCCACCTCCGCAGGAAGTATTATCTGTGCCCCTACAGCTGCCACTTGTTACACTCCCAGACTATTTAGAAACAAATGTTGATTTAAAATTCATACAAGAGCAAGCCTCTGCATGTGATTACACCTATTGGGAGAATAATGACTGTACCTTAGATGACAGAGATGGCTTATACAAAATCTTAAGGGTTTGATTGCCCTCCCATATTCCCTGATGCCAGTCCTTGCCCGACATTTTCACTGTGTGAGTCATGTCAGACAAAGAGGGGTAATAGGGGCAATAAAATCAAGATTTGTAATTGAGAAAACATCACATGCAGTAAAAAGCATATTAGCAACCTGTCTAACATGTGCGCGAACTAATGTAGGTAGCTCAAAAGCAAAACATCAGCATTTACCACAACCAGATTTTCCATTTCATACATTATGACTCCATCTGCAGTAACCAAATTATTTCCATTTGAAATAAGACTATTTCCAACACCATGGTCAGCTTCCAGAGGGGCACCGCTAGTAGAAGGTGATGTATATTGCATTGTCCACTGATGTTCACAACCTGGTAGAAAAACTGAATAATAACTATCAGAAAGTTTGTCTCTCTCAGCCTTTCCCCTCCACAGTTCCACCAGTGGAGACAAGGAGATGCGTGTTGGTGAAGTCGCTAAAACCAAGGACACTTTGGGAGGCCGCGCGTGTTCCAGCCCCAGACTGTACTGGCAGTGACGAAGAACCAGCATCCTCACAGACGGACAACCTCAGTGGATTCATGCCAGCAGGGTTAAGACCAGCCCAATCGGACCATCTCAGGCGTCGATCAAGCAGATGACATCTCCGGCGGGCCAGCGCCAGGATCCAATTCAATCCACATACACACACAATCACTGATTAACACACAACGCCTGAAAGAGCCAAGACTCAGAGAGCTCTTTGATGCTTCACCTGAACAACAACAAGGTGCACGCTGTAATGAGACATGGCTAGCTGTCTCTGTGGCTGAAGTTGTATCATATCTGGAGGAACACACACACAGTTCAAGTTCGAGCGGAGAATCGATCATTGTTCCCCCAGAGGGTGTATTAAATGACACTGACTGGGGGGAGTTAGTTAAATCACACATGGTCACGCGCCTAACTAGAGCAATCCCTAACGCTTATTGGATGTGCAATAATACCCTTAGATTAGCTTTACCTGTTAATTGGACCGGTACCTGTGGTCTAGTAACCGTTGATGTATGCTGTACTTTCATTCCCAATAATACCGCTCCTAACGGTTCATTCACACAAGCTATGAATAGACTTGAAGCATTGAAGATAGAACTAATTGCCAATGCAGGTCACGGTCAGTGGCTACATAAGTGGCTACAGGACACGTTTGGAAGATGGAAGGAACTAATTGTAGCCTTTGTAACCGTTGCAGCATGTTTTCGATGATTATTGTCTGTTGTGTGATACCATGTATACGCTCTCGGAATTTTTGATATTAAGCTTGCTCGAAGGACCAGTTACATTTATGATTTGTTTTATGTTTATGATTTGTCTTTATATTATGTTATTACATTCTGTCTTTATACTATGTTATCATTTCATGATAAAAGGAGGGAACTGTTGTGATATTTTGATACCACGGTAGCATTTACAGGATATTGCTTTGTAGTGAAAACTGTTACTCAATAAGGCCCATTTACTAGTTGTTTTTCTCTTTCTCTCTGACCCAAGAATTAATGTGTAAGACTCACAGGCTGGTACCCCAAGGTCGAAAACACCACAGAGACGAGACCACTTCCTTACTCCCATCCTCCCTTTTTCTTTATCTCTTAGAAAAAGGCTCGTTAAAGGCCAGGTGGTTTGTTTCAGAATTCACTAATGAAAGAACTCTGTATTCTATGTCTAGGAGTGTATTTTGCTGGGATGATCATAAATTGTAACTGAAGAGATAAACTACACACAGGATACTTCTTTGCTCACAAGGCAGGAAGACGTTTCCTTATTTGGTCTGTACCGGAACCTGCTGACACACGAACCTTTTTTTCCTCTATATAAGCTGTTATGTACTAAATAAACCTTTGAGTCGATTGGGAAGGCAACCTAAAGCAGTCTCTGTTTTCTTGTTCTCCCAAGCTGCTCCCGAGCTCGTACTAACACGCTGAATGGCATACCTGAGTGTTACTTTAAATAATTAGGAATCTTAGAAGGAAAGGACAGAACTCTGCTTATCGCTCGTGCCTTGGAGGGAAAACCGGGATGGACATTTTTTTCCTTCAATTCAGTCCTTTAACCAGGGGTGATTTTAGCCCATTTCGGAATCAAATGAATGAATCAAAGCACCCCTCAAAGATCTCTTACTTTTTTTTGAGAATATTTGTTGTTTGTGTGACACACTACTAAAAATATAAAAAGCATTCAGTACTTGTTTGGGACTTAACATTTTAACAACAAAAGTATAGATACCCCTCCCCCCAAAATGGTTTGTTCCAGTTCGCCTCTCCCCTGCTCTGGCTCTAGCGCCGTTGCTGCCAGAACAATGGTGGCTGACATGCAGCGGAGAGGATGTGTAAGTGCCTGGCTTAAAACAGGACATATTAGCTGCATTTAACCTTCAGTTACTCTTTATATAGTTAGGTAAGAGTCAGACCATGTTTCTTTTTAACTGAAAAACATTACACCCAGGTAACCGGCTGTGTTGAAAACGTGTTTCTCAACTATGTTTGCTACCCTACAATCCGTCCTGCTCTGTAGTAAAATCAGCGATATTTGATCGTCCTGTTGCTCCCATTGAAATTTATACAGCCTATTTAAAATCTAAAACTTAACATTGTCCGTAGCCTACTGTTGTTACCACTGTCCTGTTTGAAATGTAATGAGAGAAGCTGGTTATTTTGTCATATGTGCATGTGCTGATATTGAACCCAAGGTACTAACTAGCTAACTGACTGGATGCCCATTAACCTTATAACTTCTGTTGTGTGTGTGTGTACAGAGAGACACACACACATCTCATAATGGATATGAGGAAGTTTTTTCAAAAACAAGAGCCACATTCAGGTAAAAGTGTAAAATCAAATGATCCGTCAATAACGAATAATGTTGGATCAGTGTTTCAATATTTATATCTTTTATTAGATGTACATGTGGTTTGGTTATTTGCCTTTTGGTTGAAAGTACACTGAAAGAGGACTTTTTTATTAGTGTTCTTAATAGTATTTTTTTAATCTAATTGAATACAATCTATTTGTGTATGATTGTCAGTCCAAAGATGGAGAGAGGAAAGAGACAGGAAATACTAACAGGCAAAACAGAAACTGGCAAAGAAAAAACAACAACTAATTTTACTCATACAATCTGGAAGTTGTGTCCTCCCTATATTAAAGCTGCTATACAGTGTCAGGGGTTGCTGAGTGGATGTGGAGAAAAGGACTCAAACGCAGGACTCACGGTGAAGATGCAGGGTGTTTATTGTGAGGGACGAATGACGAAAACAGGAGATGGCTGGCTGACTGACTGAATGAACGGCTGACTGATCTGAACTTGGGAGGCAAACATGGGGCATAGACAGCAGTGACAACATTAAGGACGCGACGCTGACCAGGAGAGAACTGAGGACTTAAATACACTGTCTGAACAATGACTGATAGGTGACAGGTGAGTGAGTAGCTGAACACAATTGAACTAATGATGCATGGAATAAGAACTAGAACATAATGCACACAGAGTAACGTAACACAAAACAGGAAGTGGAACGTACAGAGGATAAACAGTGAACATGAACTGAAAATACTGGGTCAATGACCCAGAAACCCTGACATACAGAATCTGCAAAACCAACTGGGTTGTCAGCCCTGGCACTGCATTACCATATTGAACTTCAGTCAGAGGAAGTCACGGTTGCCAAAAACTTTTTGAAGCTCAAGAGTGAGGCTGGTGCCATCCCAGATATGTTAACATTGTACAATCTTCTGGATAATCAGATCTTCCCCACACTGAAAACTGTTATTCAGGTTGCCCTAACAAACCCAGTTACCAGCTGTAGCTGTGAAAGGTCTTTTAGTGTCTTGAGTCAGCTCCATACCTGGCTGAGAAGGACCATGGGTCAAAGCAGACTCCAGCACCTGGCTGTGATGTCAGTTGAGAAAGAGATGCTTGAGAGACTTGACCACCAAAATGTGATAGACGGATTTGCCAACCTCAAGGTGAGGCGACATAGGTTAAAAGAAAAGAAAAAATCTGCAGAGCTATATTAGTATCTGCAGTAAAGATCTTTTCATACATTGTATACATTGTACCATAGGCCAAGGTGTCCATTTTCTAATTTTTTAATAATATTTTGTACATTTCAAGGACTCTTCTATTTTTGGAGTGTATTTTTTATATTATACATACACATTAAAAGTGAATCTCTGTCCAAAATATGCACTCAGTTTACTTCTTACTCACTGTGAGCATCATTCACTTCTCCCACAGTAATTAAGGTTGGGATATGTTTTTTATTTTTATTTTATTCCAATACATTCTTCTTTAGCAGCATTTAAATAACCTTTATCAGATTTGATGGTTTTGTTACAGACTTTTCAAAAAAGTGTTTTGCTTTTCTTTCACAAATGTGGGGATTAAATTGTGTTAAAATGTACAAAACAGTGATGTAATGTTTTGTGATGAGGACCCAGGCACAGAGAGACTTGATGAATTTAAGAATCTTATGATTTAATAAAGAAATTTGCAGACTTGCACAGAGATGGTAAAATTATGATGAGTGATAATGGAGATGAAGACAACAGACGATGAGGACAGGGAGGAACAGGGGTTTAAATGCACCAAGGAGACAGTCAGAGAGAACTCGTGACAACTGGAGACATTTAAGGATGCAGGGACTGACAGAGACGGGGAAGACGTCTCATTATGACGAGTAAAGGCCTGGATGCCTGGATGGGCAGCTCTCTGGCTGCTCAGCACCCCCAAAGCTCTGATCCTAGAATCGCCCCTGCCTTTAACGTTTAAGGACATTTTTTTGAGGTCAGTCATATCAACACAAAAGCATTTTTTCTTTTTGTAACATGTGGTGTAAAACATCATTTTTGGGAGTGCACTACACAAACACAGCAACCATATCTTTCCATTAAAGAAAATGTGTGTGGATTTAGATACATTGATATATTGTATAAACAAAAAAAAGAAAAAAATGACTATGATGCAGCTCAAATGGGTACAGAAGTGGAAAAAAAGAGAATTTTTTTTTTAATGGAAAACAGAGAAAGTGACATCACGTTCAACTCCAAATCGTAGGTGTTACAAAGGGATCAGATGACCTTTTGTATCAGTTGAGTGTGAACTACTGCAGAAGTTCTCTGATGGTCTCTAGCTGAGTTTCCCTCTTTTGGTTCTCTAAATTTTCAAGATTAGGCTGGCACAGATGATGGAAACGCTACAAAATGGAGAAAAATGGAGAAAAACTTAATTTAAAAGTTTTATAATAATTCTAAAAAGGCTATTATTACCATGATTTCTATTACGTTAAAAATCACCCAGTAAACATGAAAGTCTTACATTTTTGTTTAACTATATATTTAAAATAATAACACAGTCATCCCACCTGACTTAGAGTCCCAGTCTCAGTGCCCAGCTTATACAGGGCCCATCCTGGAACAAGCAGGATGGAGGAGAGGGCCAGTATCCACCCCAGCACATATGCCCAGGATGGATAGATGTACCACCGATTAAAGGTCAGAGGCTGGTACTCAATTAAAGAACATATAAAAGAGCCCTGAGAAATCAAAAGGAGATGGTTTAGTTGGTGGAGAATTGAGTGTTGGTATCCTAATACTTAAAGCCCAACTCACCAGTGAGACCAGTGGTGTGAGGTAGAGCCAGCAGAGTTTAAAGAAGTAGTTGGCTCGTGTTCCTGTCATGTCCTTTATTATGTCATATAACTTATCTACCCCTTAATAGAAGAAGAAACAAGATAAACAACGTATAAAGATCACACTTGGTGTCAATGGAATGCCATGGATGTATTTTTTTCACATAAAGGTTAAATGACAGCCAAAGGAGTCATAATCACCCATGTAAAGACTCCATTATAATGTCCTCACAAGTGTCTGCAAGATTTGCCCCTATATATGAGAAAACTTTCCTGATCATGTCATCATTACGACATCATTAGTGTGAGATGTAAAAAGAAGAGCACACCTACCAAATATCCAACCCAGTGCCAGAGTTTCAAACACACATAGAAAGAGGATGCAAGCTCCATTACAAGCATAGTAGTCGAACAACTGAAACACAAACATCCCTCCCTAGAGACAATGACACAGATATTGATTTTGCATGCATTTATTTTCCTCACTAAAATCAGGGGCCCGTTCTTCGTACCTCGCTTACTACATCCTAGATCAAATGACACATCCAAGATCAAATCATCTCGCTAACTTTGAGCTCGCTATTCCGGTTCTTCGAACACACCTGTTGTTGACGATTAGTATAGCTGGATGAAGTAATGTGAGATCACTGGGTGGCTTAACAGGGGCTACGCATCGATAGTAGAAACATTGATCGGCAACCCTTTGATTGGTCGGCGAAATGTCGAAGGAGCGCGCTCAGTATTTTTCGGCAGCAGAGCAAGAACTCTTGATTGAGGGATTTCAGGAGTTTCAGAGTTTAATTAAAACGCAAGGGAACACTGCAAAGGCTGCAAAAGCAAGGAGAGAGGGCTGGCAGGAAGTTGCTGACAAATTAAACTCGTAAGTAATTTAATAATAATAATAATAATGGATTGGATTTATATAGCGCTTTTCAAGGCACCCAAAGCGCTTTACAATGCCACTATTCAGTCACTCTCACATTCACACACTGGTGGAAGCAGCTACAGGTGTAGCCACAGCTGCCCTGGGGCAGACTGACAGAAGCCAGGCTGCCATATCACGCCATCGGCCCCTCTGGCCAATACCAGTAGGCGGTAGGGTAAATTTATTATATTATATTATATTATATTATATTATATTATATTATATTATATTATATTATATTATATTATATTATATTATATTATATTATATTATATCCTCTTTCACATCAGAGCCACAACAGGACCCACGAGAACATGTGAACAAGTAAAAGTGAAATAAGAATATTCTACAGAATGGTAATATTTATCACTTATATTGCTTTTAGTCTCTTGAAAAGAGACCCTGAAATAATCTGTTTGTTTGTTTATAAAGGCAACCAAGAAAAGGGCAGAGCAAAAAAAGACAGGTGGTGGTCCTGCACCCCCTCGTCAACAAGTTGGTTAAGTGAATAATACCCTCACGGGAAAATCGATATCTCTCTATGAGCACACTGTCGCGCTGAGCTAAAGGATCCTGTCTGTCCCGCAATATACGCTGAATTCTGAAAACTCTCCTTATCAATCTTGCACCTGCTGCGACAGGCTTCCCAAATCCACCTTCGCTTTTATAGCCGTGGTCTCTCATCTTGATTACACGAAGTAATTTACAATTACTACTCTAAAATATGAATTACATCTGAAATAATCAAATACATGAAATAGAATGATTAATAGTACATTTCCCTTTTTTTAGGAAATGACCTGTATGTATCTGTATGGAATCAATAAAAGGATCAAGTACTGCATTATCTTTAGTTACATTGATAATATTTATTTATGGAAAAACAGTGGTAAAATATCGCTGTTGCTTTCGTATACATGAAGCGGACATACCTGCGTGGCCGCGATCTAATCTTGTTTACATAAAGTAAACCTGCTTCCGAGCAGGTTTACGCTTACGGATCTGTTGCTATGACAGCAAGTCCCGGATGAGCTTCCGAGAACCGAACGATCCAAGATCACGCGAAATCGTCAACAATCAAATCCAGCTAACTTACTTAGCGAGGTACGAAGAACGGACCCCTGGATTACAATTAGGATATGTAATGTTTATTTTTTTCTTTTAGACCCCTACACACATTTCCAAAACATTTTCTGCCAGTGATACATTACATACAGACCTCAGTAACCATGACAAGCTGAGAGAAGAAGCATATTAAGCAGAAGAGAAGGAGAAAAATCTCCCTTCGGCCAGCTCTGCGCAACACTTTGGGAAACATATCGATGAAGGACGTCATCACTACTTCCATGGCAACAAACTGTGCAGAAAATGGACAAAACACACTGAGTAAATTTCAAAGCATAAATGCAATGTTCCAAAGTTGTGTGTCTTACTTGTGTATCCAGACCCAAGAGAATGAGCATAACAAAGAAACAGATGGACCACAGTTGAGGCAGGGGCATCATGGCTACAGCCTGAGGGTATGCAATGAACGCCAGGCCTGGACCTGAAACACAACAGCATGATGCCAGAACATATCAAACATGCCAGCCAGTGGTAAATGTTTGTGTTTTAGTTTGTACAGTTTTGTGGTGTGTAATGGCATAAATATGACAGCAGAAATGCAGAAAATTGAACAATCACCTGTGCCTGTTCATATTAAGAGGGAAAAATCAAATGACATCAGGTTTTCACCATTACTCACGTGTTTGACTGTGATGGCACAATGGCACTGACTGATTTAGCCCACATAATATAGTCTGACTATTGGAACTCAAAGGATGCTGAGACCTGATTAGTATGGTAGTTAGTTTCCACAGCTGTAAAAATTATTTTTTGCCAGTGAGACCTAAGTCTTAATTTCAAGTTAAGCATCACAAAATGTCAACTTCCTGACACAAACATTTAGCAAAGCATTCGGTTTTCCTATAGAAATGTGAATACCACAGAAAAACCAATCCTTCTGTTCCACATTCCTCCTCTTCCTATAATCAAGATAACAAGGAAACTTTCACACAATGTTTGGATGCCAACATTGTGTGAAAATGTTGCCAATTTTCTTATTAAGTTTTCTTAGATATCGTAAATTTTGAATTTTCAGTGGCAAAAGTACTTCGTTGTTTTTCTTCCAGTGCTGGAAACAAGTTCCCATAGATTAGGTATAAACTCACTACTGAGAAATTAAGCTTTTGTAAACAAAAATATCGAAATCTGTCACGGTTCTGGGTCACTTTGACCCAGTATTTTGAGTTGTTATTTTTTGGTGTGTTTTTGGATTATGGATTGTTTTCTTATTCTCTTGTAGTGATTGTGGTGGTGATGGTGGTGGTGATGATTATTAGAGTTTCATGTTTCTGTTTATCCGTGTTTAAGGATTTGTTGTTTCATGTATTGTTTGAGTTCCATGTGTTATATTCTGTCTGCCTCTCTGTCTGCCTCTTTGTTTAGTGGTTTCTTGTTTCCTGTTTTATTGTGAAGGTCTGTGTCTCATGTGAGTGTGTTCAGTTCTACTGCTCCCCTGTCTCGTTAGTCCAATTTCTCCCAGCTGTGTCTCCCTCCTGTTGCCCATTCCCTGATTACCACCCTGTGTATATTAGCCCTGTGTTTTCCTGTGCTCAGTGTCGCTTCGTACCCCCAGATCCTGCCTGTGTGTTCCAGTTTTATGGTTTGATTTCTGTTTTTGTTTGGTGCCAGCAATAAAGCTGTGTGTGGTCTTCAGTTACATTTCCATCTCAGAGTCCTTCATTTGGATCCACATCTCCACCTGCCTGCACAATGAGCCCTGACAGAAATCATTCCAAAAAATAATATTCCCCCAAATCAAGCTTAACAATTAAAACAGAGCACTGAAAATTTTAAAGTCTTTCTTGTTCTGTTACCAAGTCTGTGACCAGTTGAGACATGCGCCCATAATATTGTTATGTAAGATTGAGTCCATTTATGGATCACTGTTATGTCACATTTATGGGTCCAGGAGAATATGATCGCATGTTTGTGATATATACCTGACTCTGCCACTTCTGCAATGGGAACACCTTGCTCATGAGCCATGAATCCCAGCACCGAGAACACAGCAAAACCAGCTACAACACTGGTACCACTGTTCAGCAAACACAGCATCAGAGAGTCTCTGCAAATCACAAAAACAAAGTGCAAAGTGCAGTCACTGCATGTGACAAAATATGAGGTTGTTAATATTTAAATATCTATTTAAAATTAAGGTAAATAACTACTGATCATCATGTACTTATAGCAGTTGTTGTTGTATTTGTTGTAGCTTCCCAGCACAGTTAGGGAGCCCACACCGATACTGTAGGAGAAGAAGATCTGACTCACAGCCTCCATCCACACCTGTTCCAACAAAGCAACAGTATTACACTTGTCCACCTGTGTCAGACACTGTTAGAGATTTGAGCTCGTACCTGAGGGTCTATCAGTCGTGAGGGTTCAGGCAGAAGATAAAACATGATTCCTTCGAATGCTCCAGGAAGAGAGAGGCCACGAATCAAAAGTATTAACAACATCACGTAGGGGAAGGTAGCTGTGACATATACCACCTGTGGGAAAAAGTAACATTTCAGAGCATTTAAGTGTTTACTCAATATGTACTATGTATACATACTGTATATAGAGCTACAGTGAGGAAAAATAATTATTTGATCTCCAGCTGATTTTGTAAGTTTGATTGCTTATAAAGGAGTGAACAGTCTCTAATGTTTGTGGTAATTTAATTTTAATGGGGGGGGACAAGATATCCCCAAAAAGAACACATTAAATAAAAGTTATAAACTGATTTCCATGTCATTGAATGAAATAAGTATTTGAGCCCTTACAGCCTAGCCAGAACTCTGGTTCTCATAGATTTGCTGTTGTGGCCTATGTGGCACACAGATTGCAATCAATCAATGAATTAATCAGTTACAGATGCTCCTGTCACAGTTCTGGGTCTTAGGGCCAGCTTCTGAGTTTATTGTGGGGTTTTGTTTTGTTTTTTGAGTGTTTTGTGTTATCATTATGACTTAAGTTTCAACAGGCAGTCCTGAATTTATTCTTATTATTGCTTCAGAGTTTTCTTGTGATCTCACTTAATTTCCTTGTTCATTAGGTTTCCTTTGTTCCCCCCTTTGTCCTGTGTCCCTCGCTCCCTTGTTGCATTTGGTTGTGTGTGTGCGTCTCTGCGTCTTGTTTCCCTTTTCTTTTTACATGTTCCCCTCCTTGTTTTTCATTCCATATTTCTCCTGTCTCTCGTGTGCATTCATGTCTGTTCTCCACAGCCCAATTTTCCTCTTGTTTCAACAAAAACAAACAAAAACAAAATGTTTTACGTCTATTTGTCCTGTATGTTGCTCTGCATTTAGTTTCTCACATTTTTGATTAGTTATTGGCTTTTGGTTTTTCTTATTTTTGTACCTTTGTGTTTTTGCGCCTAAATAAAATGCTAGCCTTTTGTTATTGTTGGATTTGTATTTTTGATTATCATTTATGCTTAGAAATATCTACTTACATATGCTTAGAGTTTTATAATTAGTTGTAGACAATAGAGGTTTGATCCTTAGTAGTCTGCAGAGACGTTGTTTTCATTCCAGAGTGCTCTGGCATTCACACCCACATTCTGGGAGCATGGGAGAGGTCGTACCTTGTCTTATTGTTTTATGGTAGGATAAACGTATCTATATCTGTTTTAGGCTAAGTGCCTTCTGTTTAGACCAGCAGGTTTAGGGAAGTCATTTATGGGGTCACACTCTGACCCCACACACGCACACACAACGCACAGGCAAGGTACTCTTTGTTTGTATGTAGACATCATATGTTAATGAACCTATGTATATTCATGTAACCTCAATAAAAGAGCAGTGTTACGGGGGGGGGCGGACGAGAGCAACTGGGGTCGAGCGAAGGAACGGCGTTTGTCCAGTTCTCTCCCGTGCACTAGAAACATAAAGAACTTTGCCTACTCGTGTCTTGCTTTGCTGTGTAATTAAATTATCTTGAACGTTCCAGCAAATAGGTTTAAGTTACAAACCTATCAGCTCTTAAGTTCATTTTTCCTTCTGCCATCTGCGCAGGGGTCCGTTCATTGCCACACACAATCTGCATCCACAGATCGTTGTCAACAATTTTCTATTTTTTTGTCCACAAAATATGGGAAATCTGTGGAGGTAGCTAACACTTGAAGTTAAATACTTATCTCATTCAATGACATAAAAATCAATTAATTCCATAACTTTTATGTCACATTCTGCCTCATTCCATTGAAATTAATCTACCATTTAAATTAGAGAGTCATTAGAGAGTCATGTATTTGGACAAACTTATAATTTCTGCAGGGGATCAAATAATTATTCCCCCACTGTATTTACCAGCAAAACTACCTTTCCTGTAGATCTGACTCCTTTCCAGATACAAAAGTAGCAGACGATCCACATAGCAATGAGGCACAACAGCACCTCCCACTGGATGCTGCCTATTTCCTCAATGCCCCCAGAGATCATCAGCACTCGTCGTCTAGAAGTCAATTAAATGCAGAAGGTAAAAAAAACAATATATAGATTGATAGACAGACAGATCGATAGGTAGAAGGATATAGATATATATAGCTGGAAAAGGTACAAAATGTTTTATTGGGCTTTAAATAACTTGGTATGTAGGCTTTTTCAGTCCATCTACATAGACATACTCCCAAAATTCGGTGGCTGCAGAGGTCGAGTTTGTCTGGTTGGTCCAGTGGACGGTGTTATTTTTTGTTGAAAAGTCTACACAGCCCTCTGAGAAGAGAGTGTGAAAAGTATCAGAACAAAAGTTTAAATACCTAAACATACTTTGACAATTTTTTATTGGAAAATGGAAATAATCTTTGCATTTTACCTGTGTTCCAGTCGTTGTTGCAGGAGGCCCAGGGGAGCTGAGAGCTGAAGGAGAACACGAGGTAGAGCAAAGCCCAGGAAAGAATAATGATGTAGGTCATACAGCTATAGAAAAGGATTAGTTGTCCACCAAAGCCTATCCCTGAAAGGCATTTACAGATAATAATTACAAAAATCTCCATTTATCAATTACTCAGACTTCTTGTTGTTTTAGGGTTACTCAGCAGTTTTGGCTTGAGGTCTGTGACTGTGGTGGCCATTTGAATGAACTCATTGTTATATTCAAGAAACCAGTTTAAGATGATTTTGTGATATAACAGGATAATATGACATTATCCTGCTCAAAGTAGCCATCAGAAGATGGCTACACTCTGGTCATAAAGTGATGGACAAGGTCAGCAGCAATACTATAGGCTTTGGCATTTAAACGATGTGCAGCTGGTACTTAAGGGCACATGGTGTACCAAGAAAATATCCACCACATTATTACATCAGCACGACCACCACCAGCCTGAACCACTGATCCAAGGCAGTGTGGACTCATGCTTCTATGCCAAACCTACCATCAGAAAAAAAGTTTGCTCTCTTCTCTAGTTTTGGTGAGATTCTGTGAATTTCAGTTTCCTGGTCCTTATCTGAGTGGCACTTGATTACAGCTGAAGCCCATCTGCTTCAAGGTTGTTGTGCATTGAGAGATCCTATTTTTCCCAGGATATATTGGATGTGTGTGTGTGTGTGTGTGTGTGTGTTTCATTTTGAATGAGCATATTTGATTTGTGTGCGGGTATTGAAATACATGTGTGCGTATTCAGATTTTTGCTACAATAATATGTCAAGATACTGTAGCAGGTTACATGTGAAAAGGAAGCCTAGTGAAAAGTTGGGTGAGCTGTAATTGTTACTTGCCTGTATTTTCAATGCTTTCAGCAAAATGTTAAGACTTTTCAGGCCAAAATCCTAATAATAATAATACATCGTAATAATGTGCAACTTTAAAGTCAACTTTTATTTCAGGCTGCTTGCATTCTGTTGCTAATTGCTAACTTAAAATATAATGGGTCCAAAAACTTGCAGCTACAGTAGCTTTTATGTGTAGAATTCAGTTGTGGGATAGTCCAGTGCTATTCCTTTAAAAACATAAATAAAGAGTGCCACAAACACTGTTTTATACATTAGCTGGGTAGCAGTCTGCAGTAAACGGGACAAACACATTCCAATATTTAATAAAATTTAGTATTTCTAATTTGAACATCATGGAAAATATTTGAGATAATGTAGAAAAGTGAACCACACACATAATATTAGTCTTAACATATTAAATTTAAATGCATAGAAATTACATCTTGTTCCTTTAGAACTGCCTAGTAGCAAATCACTGAGAATGACTTGCAAAACACAATGTTACCAGTTCTCAGTTAAGGCTTGAACTTATAACTTGAAGATTGTGATAAGTACAGAATTGGCTTAACTTTAAATACTTATTAACTTGTTCACTACATTTTGAGACACAGTTGTGCAAGACTGTGAATAAATGGCCATTGAAGAGAAGGATAACATGAACAGCTTACCTTCTGCTAATGGGCACAGCTTCCTCCAGCAGGTAATGCCACCCTCCTGGGTGAATTGCCCTATAGTTGTCTCCAGCAGGAACACGGGTACACCACAGGTTACCACAAATACCAGATATGGCACCAGGAATGCACCTGAATTAAAAACATACACAGTAAACACACCTGTTGTGCAGCTTCTGAGTAACAAGCTTACTCAATTATGAATTGAAATTTTATTTCAGTCAACAACAACAACAACAGATTATAATTTTACATAAAAGTACTCAAACAGAAACCGAAAAAGGAATAGGCTGAAGCCTTATGGCTTATACTTATCCTATCCCTTACCCCCATAGAAATAATCAAATCCTTAACCAAGAAAATAAATAGCATTGATAAATAAGTTGTATAACAGTTTGAAAAGAAATCAATGATAAATCAAGAAATTAAATCAACACAAAAAATTTTTAACAAACCAAATTTCTATAACCTTGTATAATACTAATTTTTAAAATCTTCCTGAAGAATGACAAAGAAAAACACATCTTCAGTTCATCATTAAGTCCATTCCATAATTTCACTCCCAAAACTGACACACATCTATACTTAACATTGGTTCTCACTTTAGGCATTTCAAACTTATAAGACCCCCTCAAATCATATTTTCCATCTCTTAGTTGAAACATACTTAAAATACAAATTGGAACATTCTTTTTCATCACACGATATATCATTTCTAAAGTTTTAGAATATATAATGCCCATGAATTTTAACATAGATGATCCTACAAAAAACTGGTTGGTGGACTCCCTATATCCAACTTTATTTATTATTCTAATAGCTCTTTTTTGCAATTTAAATATTGAATCCAAATATGTTTTGTATGTGTTCCCCCAAATTTCTGCACAGTAGGTCATATAAGGCAAACAAAGGGAAGTATACAATAAATAAAGGCAGTTCTTATTCAAAAAATCTCTTGTTTTATAAAGAATAGAAATAGACTTGGATAATTTTCGTTTCACATGTTCTATGTGGGGCTTCCAACAAAGTTTATCATCAATAATTACTCCTAAAAATTTTTGTCTCATATACTCTTTCAATTTCAACATTATTTAAATTCAATTTTACTTTAATATTACTTTTACTACCTCCAAATAACATAAATTTTGTTTTACTTTCATTCAATGATAGTTTATTAAATACAAACCATCTATTTAACTTCATGAGTTCTGTTTCCACTGTTTTCAGTAATTTCTTTATGTCTTTTCCAGAGCAAAATAAGTTTGTATCATCAGCAAACATCACATATTTTAAAGTATCACTGGCTGTACAAATATCATTTATATAAAGTAAAAATAACTTAGGTCCCAAAACAGATCCTTGCGGAACTCCACAAGTTACTTTTCTAAGTTTAGATTTCATGTTATTAATACTCACATATTGGAACCTATTATTCAAGTAACTATTTAACCAAAATTGTACAACACCTCTTAAACCATACCTTTCACACTTCCGTAAAAGTAAAGAATGATCTATTGTATCAAAGGCTTTACGTAAATCAATGATATTAAACAA
The DNA here is from genome assembly GCF_963969265.1 of Rhamphochromis sp. 'chilingali'. NCBI lineage: Eukaryota > Metazoa > Chordata > Actinopteri > Cichliformes > Cichlidae > Rhamphochromis > Rhamphochromis sp. 'chilingali'. The sequence continues at coordinate 23,105,097 of NC_137935.1, read as the reverse complement.
GGACCTGGTATATGCTTTTAAAAACAAAACATATATCAGTTGTTTAAACATACTACCAAAATTAAGATGACATATTGGGAAGTTATTAAAGGAAATTTTTACTAATGAATTGTTTGACTAGTACTTTTACTACTACTGCTGCTACAACTACTTTTTACTAGAACTTTGTTTGTGAAAGTTGAATTCACAAAAAAACTACAAGAGGCAGATTTTTATAAACTAATAATATTGTTTTCTTCTTTTTTAATTATAATGATTCTATTGCAAACAATCAAGCTGCCTGAGGACTGGATGCTATTGGATTCAGTGGAGCAGAGTCTTCACTTTGGATGCTGGCATCAGATTTGATGGAATCAACCTGCTGCCAAATCCAAAATGCTTCAAAAAGATAGAGAGCCCTGCTTGACTTCACCTACAGTTGTCATGTGAGCTACCTCAAGTGATAAAATTAACATTTCCTAGAGTACCAATGGAGTTTGAAGTCACACTTTCAGTCTCATTTCAGTGACTGTGAACTAGTAATAATAGACCTTGAACTAGTACTGTTTTGTAATTTATTTTGCTCATGCTTTGCACAATCAATATAATCCTACAAGATTAATACACCTTTAATGTAGTGAGTTCCTCATTTGCTTACCCCCTCCATTTTTGTAACAGAGGTAGGGAAACCTCCACACGTTCCCCAGGCCGACAACATTTCCCGCCACAGCAAGGAGAAATTCCACCTTATTTCCCCAGTGTCCTCGCTCCTCCACCTCTGGCTGTGTGTCTCTCTGCATAGATTTTCTTTTCATCATTTCTAAAGGTTCAGGGTGCGGACAATGATGGCACTGCGCTTGGTGCTCTAATTGTCACTGCCTTTAAATTCTCTGCCAATTCTGTGTTGAAGAATGAGTTAATAAGTTTTCAGTAGAAAAATTAATTAACTCCAGGAGAGTAACTGGATGAAAAAAAAAGGTTTCAAAGGTTTCACTTTTAACTTGTTGGGGTCTATGTTTTTCAAGATGCATCTCAGATATAGGAGGGGTTAAAATTTAGTTGTGCTGCATCACTATGTCACAACTGCCGATCGTTAAGCTATACTTGCCAGGCTTTTGTGTTGGTCAAAGTAAAAGTTTAAAGGAAACCATTTAAAGCCATGAGAAGATTGCGAGTTAAAAGATGGGAGAGGAAGAGGAGGTGCACTTAAAATTGGGGTCTCCTGTCTCTAATTTAACTGTGAGTTTGTGTTTGTGGTTGCAGTAGCTTCTGATTGGTTCTCTAAGGCTGGCCCAGAAGGTGGGGACAGCCGAATTTCAAATGAATAACTGAGTAACAGGTTTTAGCAAGGTTCGTAGGAAAGTAGTTAAATATTAAATTTTAGTTTAAATATTTAAGCTAAAGTCCTACAGCTGAAGCACAAAGGAAAGTTTCTCAGTACATTTGTGTGGGATGTGGGATTTTTCAGTTAAATATAAACAAGGTGCATGACTCTGCAAAATTCTTTGTTTCCAGCTTTGCCAGATTGTATTTAAGGTCTAAAGACACTAAGAGTTTTCAATACTTTCTTTTTGTAGATAAATGGACGTCAGAGAATAAAAGCGAAGACCCATCAGTCAATTCTTATCATGGGCCACTCTTTAATATTACCCTGACTAGTGGTATACAGATACTGCTTCGTAAATTTGTCAGATGTCTCCATGATATCATCTTAAAACAACTTCTTTTTTTCTTTTTTTTTAAATGTGTTAAGAAATGCATTATTTCATCTTGGCCATTAAGTGATGATGGTCTGTGAAAACAATCCAGTTATTTACCCACTGCTTTATTTGATTTCTACTTTTTTATTCCACATTGGGAAAATCCTGGATCCAAGTTCTAGGATTTTGAGTTTTTCTGTGAGTTATTAGTTCTTCTGGGTTTTTAGAAGTGATTTATGTTTTTGTTTTGTATCATTTCATGGTTTTCTATTGTAGTGTTATTTTGCAATTCCTAGTTCTGAGTTTTGTTATAAAAATTTTATAACATATTACCATATTACCATATGGCCAGAGGGTGCCTCTCAGCAGCTGCAGGACTGTTTTGACAGGACTAACTGGGATATCTTTGAACATCAGGACTTGGAAATGTTCACAGACGGTGTCCTCTGCTATATAAAACACTGCATAGACACTGTTACAGCAGTCAAACGGATCCGGGCTTATCCCAACCAAAAGCCCTGGATGACCCGGGAGGTCAGGCAGCTGCTGAAGGAGAGGAACATTGCGTTCAGGTCTGGCAACAGGGATTACTACACCACAGCCCGATCCAACCTGAAGAGAGGCATCAGAGAGGCAAAGGGGGACTATAGGAGGAGGATCGAGGACCATTTGAAGAGTAATACCAGCCGGCAGGTGTGGCAAGGCATCCAGCACCTAACCAACTATAAGATCAATCTCGGAGCTGCGGACGGTGACCTGGAGCTGGCAGAGGAGCTGAATATCTTCTTTGCCCGCTTTGAGACCAGGGTACCGGAGGTATTGGAGCCACAGCAGCAACACGCCACCCATAGCAGCACCACCCTCACCCTGGAAGAGCACGAGGTGAGGCGCATGCTGCAGGCTGTTAACCCGAGGAAGGCGGCGGGTCCTGATGGTGTGCCAGGTCGAATATTGAGGGATTGTGCAGGACAGCTGGCTGGGATCTTCACCAGGATTTTCAACAAATCCCTCGCACAGGCGACTGTCCCACTCTGCCTGAAGTCCTCCACCATAGTCCCCTTGCCTAAGAAGCCCCACATCACCGGCCTGAATGACTACAGACCGGTGGCACTCACCCCAGTGGTAATGAAATGCTTTGAGAAGCTGGTCCGCAGACACATCACAGCAGCCCTGCCCCGCAGCCTGGATCCACACCAGTTTGCCTACAGAGCAAACCGATCCACGGAAGACGCTGTAGCCACAGCACTCCATGCTGCATTAACTCACCTGGAAGAGCATGGTAGCTATGTGCGGATGCTCTTCGTGGATTACTGCTCAGCTTTTAACACCATCCTTCCACACAAACTGGTGGCCAAGCTACAAGACCTGGGGCTTCCATACAGCACCTGCATGTGGATCAATAGCTTCCTCTCGGGCCGTAGACAGAGAGTCAGAGTTGGCCATCACACATCCTCAGCCCTGAGTCTCAGCACTGGCTCACCCCAGGGCTGTGTGCTCAGTCCACTGCTCTACTCTCTCTACACACACGACTGCACTCCTCGCCACCACAGCAACATCTTTGTGAAATTTGCAGATGACACCACAGTGGTGGGGCTCATTTCCAAGGGAGACGAGTCTACGTACAGAGACGAGGTGGAGCAGCTGACGTCATGGTGTAAGGCCAATAACCTCCTCCTCAACACTTCAAAAACCAAAGAACTCATAATAGACTTCAGAAGGAAAAAGGCAGAGATCCAACCACTATTCATAAATGGGGACTGTGTAGAAAGGGTGGCAAGCTTCCGCTTCCTGGGAGTCAATATAGAGGAGAACCTTTCCTGGAGTGTGAACACCTCCGAGCTGCTGAAAAAGGCCCAACAGAGACTGTACTTCCTGAGAATTCTCAGGAGGAATAACATCACACAGAGACTGCTGGTGTCCTTCTACAGAGCCACCATTGAGAGTGTTCTAACTTACTGCATATGTATTTGGTACACTAGCTGCACAGGGGCTCAGAGGAAAGCACTCCAAGGGATCATTAACACCGCCCAAAAGATCACTGGCTGCCCTCTCCCCACACTGGAAGTTCTACACAACGCCCACTGTTTTAAAAAGGCCCAAAACATCATAAAAGACACCTCACATCCTGGCCACTCCCTGTTCGAACTGTTGCCCTCAGGCAGACGGTACAGGGCAATCAGAGCAAGGACTAATAGACTCAAACACAGCTGTTATCCAACTGCAATAACACATCTGAATACTACAAAAAAATGTCCATCACGCCACTCTTGTGTTAATCTATGCACGGTCTGAAGCATGTGTGTGGGAATGTATGTGAATGTTTTACTGTTATATCTTATTAGTATTTTAAGTATTCTATCTATTTTATTTATTGAATTTTATTGTTTTATTTATATTTTGATATTGCTAGGGATGATGCAATGATCGGGGACCATTCTTAATTTCGTTGTTCTCATGACAATGACAATAAAGTTTCTGATTCTGATTCTGATTTTAATTTTATTTATTTAATGGACAAGTCACAACAACAGTTGCCAGGTAATGTATATTGCAAGGTAAATACACAACAATAATATAAGAAAACAGAGAAAACCCCAACAATCATATGACCCCCTATAAGCAAGTGCTTTGGTGACAGTGGGAAGGAAAAACTCCCGTTTAACAGGAAAAAACCTCCAGCAGAACCTCAGAGAGGGGCAACAATCTGGCACGACCAGTTGGGGGGTGAGGGTAGAAGGACAGGACAAAGACATGCTGTGGAAGAGAACCAGAGATTCAAGGGTGTAGATTTGGTTGTGGCATTGGTGAGGACGGATGATTCAACCATCGAACCCTGCCCTGTTTCTTATTTTTTCTTTTTTGTTTTTGCTTCTTGATAAAAGGATATATATGTACATATATATATACAAAAAACGTGAATCTTACAGTGTTTATTTATCGGATAAAATACCGTTATTATTGTCCGGCCGGAAACAGGCCGGGAGTGTCCAAATTCAGAGGCTGCGTCCACCTGAGGACCCGGGTCCTCCGAAAGCCGGGTAGACCGGAAATGAGCGACTGTGAAATTGGACGGTCTAGCCTTCAGAATTACATCACCTGCCGTCTGCTCCTTGCTGTCTAAAATATAACCGGACGCTGGCGTAGATGGTCGAATAAACTGCTGTATTCACACAGCTGCTTTCACACACTGCTGTGTGACAGCAGTTTATTCAGCTGTGTGAGAACCCGGAGGAATCCTCCCGAGGGATTGATAAAGTTTTATTTAATCTAATTTAATCTAATAACTTTAATCTCAGCCAAACCGATTTACTCACCAACAAATAAAACACAACTAAAGCACTGAAAAAGGCCAAACAATAACATGTTTAAGTTATTTGATGTTTACACAGCTACATTCTCGCCTGAAAATGTGTTAAAAGTTTATTTTGCGACCCAGAAAGAATAATAAGAGTAAAACTAAGTAGCTGCAGTAATAGTAGCCATTGTTGGAAACTGAAATTGGCTGGGCCAGTCTGGGATATGGCTTTTCAGTTTTGTTGTCCGGGTGGAAAATCGGGAGAAATTGGGGAGAATGGTCGCCCCCAGAGATTTTTGGGAGGGGCACTGAAATTCGGGATTCCCCGGAAGAATCGGGAGTGCTGGCATGTATGGCCTAGCATAGCCTGTAACGTTATTGTGACGGACACATTATATGAGTGAACTTGACTTTAAGTGACTTACAGGTTTTGAAGGAAAAAATGTCCATCCCGGTTTTCCCTCCAAGGCACGAGCGATAAGCAGAGTTCTGTCCTTTCCTTCTAAGATTCCTAATTATTTAAAGTAACACTCAGGTATGCCATTCAGCTGGGTTAGTTACGACGTCGGGAGCAGCTTGGGAGAACAAGGAAACACAGACTGCTTCAGGTTGTCTCCCCAAATCGACTCAAAGGTTTATTAAGTATACAACAGCTTATATAGAGAAAAAAAGGTTCGTGTGTCAGCAAGTTCCCAGTTCAAACCAGTACAGACCAAATAAGGAAACGTCTTCCTGCCTTGTGAGCAAAGAAGTATCCTTTGTGTAGTTTATCAGTTCAGCTACAATTTATGATCATCCCAGCAAAATACACTCCTAGACATAGAATACAGAGTTCTTTCATTAGTGAATTCTGAAACAAACCACCTGGCCTTTAATGAGCCTTTTTCTAAGAGATAAAGAAAAAGGGAGGATGGGAGTGAGGAAGTGGTCTCGTCTCTGTGGTGTTTTCGACCTTGGGGTACCAGCCTGTGAGTCTTACACATCAATTCTTGGGTCAGAGAGAAAGAGAAAAACAACTATTAAATGGGCCTTATTGAGTAACTCTTTTCTGTATAATATCACAATAAAACAATATCCTGTAAATGCTACCATGGTATCAAAATATCACAACAGTTCCCTCCTTTTATCATGAAATGATAACATAGTATAAAGACAGAATGTAATAACATAATATAAAGACAAATCATAACTGTAACTGGTCCTTCGAGCAAGCTTAATATCAAAAATTCTGAGAGCGTATACATGGTATCACACAACAGACAATAATCATCGAAAACATGCTGCAACGGTTACAAAGGCTACAATTAGTTTCTACCATTTTCCAAACGTGTCCTGTAGCCACTTGTCTAGCCACTGACCGTGGCCTGTATTGGCAATTAGTTCTATCTGCAATGCTTCAAGTCTATTCATAGCTTGTGTGAATGAACCGTTAGGGGCGGTATTATTGGGAATGAAAGTACAACAAACATCAACGGTTACTAGACCACAGGTACCGGTCCAATTAACAGGTAGAGCTAATCTAAGAGTATTATTGCACATCCAATAAGCATGTGGGATTGCTCTAGTTAGGCGCGTGACCATGTGTGATTTAACTAACTCCCCCCAGTCAGTATCATTTAAGACACCCTCTGGGGGAACAATGATCGATTCTCTGCTCGAACTTGAACTGTGTGTGTGTTCCTCCAGATATGATACAACTTCAGCCACAGAGACAGCTAGCCATGTCTCATTACAGCGTGCACCTGGGGAGTCAGAGAAGAATGTGTAGTTATCCTTTGTATAATCTATGTGTGTGTCTGGGCCAGTTAACTTTAGTCTGCGCAGACATATCATACTAGTATTAAAATGGAGAGGGATCTGTCCTAAGGGCAGTGAGGGCTTTAACCTATTCTTGGGGCGTTTCATTGGGGCGCAGGTCCCTGCGGTGTCATTAGATAACTTCAATAATTCGCCTAATGGAGTCTCAGGGTTAGTTGGTGTGTGTGTGTGTGTCTAAGTAAGCAGTCGAGAGGGCTCAGAGTCAACTGTAAAGCGTCTTTAAAGAGAGCATTATCTCCGCCGATTTTCTCTAGTCCCTCAGTGAGGGGGAAACCGGATATGGGGTATCCTACTATTACCTGTTCTGGATTAGCCTTTGAACAGACATAACAGTTACTGTTTCCTAAATCACGAGCGGCTGTTCTGGCATTTTCGTACCAGGAGTTGACTCCTGCTCTAGAAGGCGCATAAAATGGTTTATTAGTGGCGTCTATGTTGTCATTTACTGATTTTAGGGAGCGTGAGGAGTGCATTAAGTAGGTGTCTTGCAAAATAGAGCATGAGGTATCGTCAGCAAAATATGACCTGCAGAAATGTGAACATGGTTGCAGTTTACAATACAAAATAGCAAAGAAAAATCCTAAGGTTAATGCGATAGATATGATAGATAACCTAAATATATAAGAAAAACAGTTCTTCAGTCGTCTTCTGGCCTGGTCCCAGGTTCGAGAGACACAGAATAAGCGTCGTATGATGACAATGGGCATTTCATTTTCTCCATTATCAGGATGGAATGAGTCTAGCTTTATCAGGTTAGACATCATGTGGTACTTCCGGCTTTCTGTTCCTGCTGGATGTTTGAGTACCTTGTTGTTGTTCTTTCAGGCGTTGTGTGTTAATCAGTGATTGTGTGTGTGTATGTACATTGGATCCTGGCGCTGGCTCGCCGGAGATGTCGTCTACCCGTGTGTTTTATTTGCTCTGGTTCCGGGCGTTGGCCCGCCGGAGATGTCATCTGCTTGATCCGACGCCTGAGATGGTCCGATTGGGCTGGTCTTAACCCTGCTGGCATGATTCCACTGAGGTTGTCCGTCTGTGAGGATGCTGGTTCTTCGTCACTGCCAGTACAGTCTGGGGCTGGAACACGCGCGGCCTCCCAGAGTGTCCTTGGTTTTAGCAACTTCTCCAACACGCATCTCCTTGTCTCCACTGGTGGAACTGTGGAGGGGAAAGGCTGAGAGAGACAAACTTTCTGATAGTTATTATTCAGTTTTTCTACCAGGTTGTGAACATCAGTGGACAATGCAATATACATCACCTTCTACTAGCGGTGCCCCTCTGGAAGCTGACCATGGTGTTGGAAATAGTCTTATTTCAAATGGAAATAATTTGGTTACTGCAGATGGAGTCATAATGTATGAAATGGAAAATCTGGTTGTGGTAAATGCTGATGTTTTGCTTTTGAGCTACCTACATTAGTTCGCGCACATGTTAGACAGGTTGCTAATATGCTTTTTACTGCATGTGATGTTTTCTCAATTACAAATCTTGATTTTATTGCCCCTATTACCCCTCTTTGTCCGACATGACTCACACAGTGAAAATGTCGGGCAAGGACTGGCATCAGGGAATATGGGAGGGCAATCAAACCCTTAAGATTTTGTATAAGCCATCTCTGTCATCTAAGGTACAGTCATTATTCTCCCAATAGGTGTAATCACATGCAGAGGCTTGCTCTTGTATGAATTTTAAATCAACATTTGTGTCTAAATAGTCTGGGAGTGTAACAAGTGGCAGCTGTAGGGGCACAGATAATACTTCCTGCGGAGGTGGGAGCTGTGATGCAGCTGCAGCCTTGGCTGTCACGTCTGCTAAGGCATTACCTGTTGCTTCGTCTGTGTCAGCTGTACTGTGTCCTTTCGTTTTTACAACTGCAACGGCCGATGGTAGCTGTATAGCCTGAAAAAGTCTTTGAACAAAATCAGAATTTAGCAATTTATTTTCCATCAGCAGATCTAAATCCTCTTTGTCTCCACAATGTGCCAAAGTCATGCACAACGCCAAATGCATAGCGGCTGTCTGCGTAAATTGTCACATGCTTATCCAAATGTAGCTCACAGGCGCATATTAAAGCCATGAGCTCTGCTTTTTGTGCTGAGTGAAATGGTAATGAGTGAGCCTCTAGTATGATGTCAGGCACTGTTACCACTGAATAGCCACAAAGAAATGAGTTGTCACTCGGCCTTGAACAGGACCCGTCCACATAAACCGTGGCTGAGTCTGGGATAGGTGTTTGCTCTAAATCTGGACGTGGTGCTGTGGATTCCTGTATACGTGTCATGCAGTCATGATCGTCAAGCCTGTCTGAGCCATCCTGTCGGTCAGAAGAACACAGCATAGGATCAATAAATGTGCTGGCGAATTGGGTGTGCTGCTCGCTTTTATGGTGAGATTTGCATATGTTGTGTAGTTATGTTTGCTAGAATGGTCGTGACCTGGTGATTGGTGTGTAGAATAGTGTCATGTGAGAGTGTGAGCTTCTCGCAGTCCCTTATCATGATAGAGCAAGCTGCTACTGCCCTCAGGCAGGCCGGCATTCCCTGAACAATTCAGGCAGCACCTTTGAGTGGCGGAGGTCAGCACTCCCTTTAATGCATTGAAAGAGGCAGTCATTTCTGTGGACCACAGTATTCGAGGAGGCTTGTCTTTTTTACAACAGTCACGCAGAATGTGGTCATGAAAAGAACAGTCTGGTATCCACTGTCTGCAATAGTTCACCATGCCCAGGAAGGACAACATTTCCTTCTGTGTAGTGGGACGAGGGACGGAGGTCACAGCTTTGACCCTGTCTGCAGTCATGGAACGTTTTCCGTGAGACAGTGTGAATCCCAAATATTGAACAGAAGTCTGACAGTACTGCATTTTCTTTGCTGATGCTTTGTGGCCAGTCTTTTGGAGGTGCTGGAGAAGCATGTGTGTAGCAGTTTGACATAGTTTTTCACTTTCAGCACAGAGGAGGAGGTCATCCACATGTGGATCAGGGTGCAGCCCTGGAGGAGTGAAGCTGTCCAGGGTAGCACAGACCACCACTGAGAAAGCAGCAGGGCTGTCTACCATGCCTTGGGGCAAACGAGTCCAAGTGTACTGCTTATTTCTATGTGTGAATGCAAATAACGGCTGTGTGTCTTCATGCACAGGTACTGAGAAAAAGGAGCGGAGCATAAATCCACCACGGTAAAATGTGTATGCAATGCATGTCAATATGCTGTGAACATCCGAAACGAGAGGTGGCAGAGGAATGTTGACTGCATTAATTTGCCTTAAGTCTTGTATGAAACGCCATACGCCAGGTTTGTTAGGCTTTGGCACAGGATTGACAGGAGTGTGGGCTTTATTACTCCTGTAGTCAATAAATCTCCTATCATGACATCTAGGGCTGCGGCTTTTTCGGCAGAAATGGGATGTTGCTTGACATATACTGGCTTGTTGTGTTTTAATAGGTGTACGTGATAAAGTGTACAGTCAATAAATCCTATATCATTCTCACTTTTAGACCACAATGTCATATTCTGGTATTCAGCTGGCAACGTAAGTGCAGAAATAGTACAGTCGATAGGGTAGGTTAGATCTATGTGACGACATGGTGTAGTTATGTCATAAACTATGTCTGAGTTATGTGACAAAATCACTGTTTGACCATCACTTGTGTGAGCAGTTATCATGTTGTTGAACAGTGTGAGAGAAACAAAAGTGTGGCTTGTTGTATTTGTACACGTTTTTTTGGCACAGTGTGTGACATAGAGTACCGGACAAAAAGGATGTTGAGTTCATTCTCTGCTGAGGGTCCAGCTGACACAGAGGATGTTCCTTCTCCATCATGTCGGTACATAGGGCAGAGAAAACATAAGCTGTTATCAGTGTCAGCAAACATTTCACACTTTGTGTTAAATTAAATACACAAATTCATTTTTGCTTTGGGTGTCTGCGGCTGCTGGAAAACTGAGCTAAATTTGCACCTGTGGGGCCATTATTGCATGCTTCCCTTTGTTGCCAGTTACCTTGTCTGGAAGAGCTCCGCTGACGCCTAGTGGCAGGAACTTGTACTGCGTTCTGTGGTCGAGGCGCGTGTGCCCTGTTGGTGGCTGCAAAGCGACATTCTCTGGACCAGTGTCCTACCATTCCACAGCAAAAACACACATCTCTACTTTTATCCTTCCGTCCTCTGAAACTTCCTTGCTGTGCTGGAGCGGGTAATCCTGCATACATTAGTTTCTCACTTTCCTCTGAGCCTTCTACATCAAAATTCAACTTTATCTTAACACTTTTAGCTTTCGTGGTAGTATCTGCACTGGCCTTCAGTTTTACTGACCTGTTTTCTGGCGATAATCGTTCGGGATAGGGCTCCGGAAATAAATTAGAATGCATTGAACTTACAGTCCGTAAGTTGTAAACAAAGTCAGTCACATAAGCACTTCCGCATGTTCTGGATACGTAATCATGGAAGTCTTCGCCGATTCGCGGACGTAGGTTACACGTAACCGGAAATGGGAGTCGTACTGAGCCGTTATTTGAGACTTTATTTTGTATTTTATTAATTTTTGGTTTTACAGGTACTTTAGATTTTTTATCGGACCTGTCTGTGGTCTTTGAATAATTCTGACCCATGTTCAGTGATTTCCAGAGGGGTTTACACGCTAGGAGGATTTAGGTTAGTATTTTCGCTGCGGCACAGCTGAGGTCACTTTAAATTTATTGCTAGCAATTTTTGTTTGGGTGAGCAACTCTCACTTAACGAGCAACTTCTCGCTTAACAACAGGCAACTTCCTGTGTCACTTTTTGGTGAGCAACTTCTCACTTAACGAGCAACTTCTCGCAAAACAACAGGCAACTTCCTGTGTCTTTCTGCTTTTAATTTACTGCTTTTAACCCTTGAGACCCGTTTTTTTTTTTTTTTTTTTAACAAAATTAAAATATTCAAGACAACAGGCAACTTCCTGTGTCACTTTTTGGTGAGCAACTTCTCACTTAACTCTGAGTGAGCAACTTCTCACTTTTTAACGTACGTTTCAAGACAACAGGCAACTTCCTGTGTCTTTCTGAGCGGGTCCACCAACACCACACAAGGGTTAATTTACTTTATTCGGGGACTGAGGAAGTCGTCAGTGTATCTCTCTGGATCACTAAGTGAAACTTCGTCAGCATATCCCGTTTTTTTTATGGATCGATCACTGAGAGAGGTATAATACGGTCTTTATATAAATATGAAAGACGCATATTTACCTTCTGTCAGTCCATCCCACTTCTGACGCCAAATTGAAGGAAAAAATGTCCATCCCGGTTTTCCCTCCAAGGCACGAGCGATAAGCAGAGTTCTGTCCTTTCCTTCTAAGATTCCTAATTATTTAAAGTAACACTCAGGTATGCCATTCAGCTGGGTTAGTTACGACGTCGGGAGCAGCTTGGGAGAACAAGGAAACACAGACTGCTTCAGGTTGTCTTCCCAAATCGACTCAAAGGTTTATTAAGTATACAACAGCTTATATAGAGAAAAAAAGGTTCGTGTGTCAGCAAGTTCCCAGTTCAAACCAGTACAGACCAAATAAGGAAACGTCTTCCTGCCTTGTGAGCAAAGAAGTATCCTTTGTGTAGTTTATCAGTTCAGCTACAATTTATGATCATCCCAGCAAAATACACTCCTAGACATAGAATACAGAGTTCTTTCATTAGTGAATTCTGAAACAAACCACCTGGCCTTTAACGAGCCTTTTTCTAAGAGATAAAGAAAAAGGGAGGATGGGAGTGAGGAAGTGGTCTCGTCTCTGTGGTGTTTTCGACCTTGGGGTACCAGCCTGTGAGTCTTACACATCAATTCTTGGGTCAGAGAGAAAGAGAAAAACAACTATTAAATGGGCCTTATTGAGTAACTCTTTTCTGTATAATATCACAATAAAACAATATCCTGTAAATGCTACCATGGTATCAAAATATCACAACAGGTTTCTTTGAAAAATACTTTCTTATATCCAGGTTCTTCCTTTTTGCTGCCATCCTCCTCTTCTCCTCGCAGCGCAGGCTACTAGGTTTTCTTTCTATCGGGTTGTTTTTCTTTACTCAAAGGGATCAAATTATTGGTGGGGACAATTCAATAATCGCTGGATATTGGTGGGGACACGTCCCTTCCGTTCATGCCAAATCTACGCCCTTGCAGAGATTAGTAATAACTAATAATGAAATGCATAGAGGTGATGGTTGGTGTGATGCTTGGTTTTGGTTGTTTATGGTTTGTAATTTGTGCCTTTATAGTTTGGTTATAGATAACTTCATGTTCCTTCAGCCTTGTCTCTTTTTTTGGACTTTTTTTTCGCATGTCAAGTTGATCTTGGGTGCACATTCAGTTGTGTCACTCTTCCCGTTTTCTTTTGGCAAGTGTTGTTCCTTCCATCTCATTTGTTTAGTTGTCTCCAGCTTGGTTTCCCACCAGTTCCAACTCCCCTCATTACCTTGTCTTTATATTGTCTGTGCATTCTGTGTTTTTGTGGAGTCCTGTATCCTAACTAATCTCTGATTTTTATGTCTTCTGTTTTTGTAATTATTTTCTTAGATTCTGGACTTTGTTTATGTTTTGATCTATCAGTATTAAAGCTTGCCTTGGTGTTATTGGTGCTGCTCCCCAAGTACAAACTACAAATGAATCGACCTCTCACACAGCCTTAAACGTGACAGGCATACAAATCTAGTTGTAGCAAAAATAAAAGGAAGTGCAATAAAAGATTTTTTATTCTTTGCAAATTTGCATCTTTTGAATATCAATATGAAAAAAAATTATTGGTGCTTCAGATTTTGCCTTTGAAAATACAGTAGAGCAAGCTCTGTATCAAGTCATCAACAGATAATTTTGACCAGCAAAACATTTGTAATCACACGGGGCTAAAGCAGAGGAAAGCACAGCAGGCCTAACAGCAAGAAAAAGAAGCCTGTGGGCATTTTCTGTCCAGTCCCACTGGTTTCTGTACTCTTGTTTTGTAGCTGCCTCTTCTGACCATTTGTTAGATGGCAGCGTTTCATGTTTCCAGCTTTGTCCCAAACCAGCATCTTTGCCTGAGTAGAGCAGCAGCTGGATGTGTAGCTCACAAACAGTGGCTGAGATACATCCAGCGACCATTCTGAAATATTCAAAGGGGGGCCCCCTGTCTCTAATCTGGCCTTGTGGTTGTGTTGCTCTTGGTGGTGGTGGTAGGCTCCATTTGTTGATTTATCCCTCTGTGTCTGTTGCAGCTCAATGCCAGGCTCTCCAAGGCTGTCCTCTGAGGTTGGGTTACTGTGAAACAAAATCAGAATACCTTCACCTTCCTGTAGCTGCAGAGCATCAAGGCCAGAGTGTCCGATATCTGATACAGACAGAGACACACTCCAGCTAGTCACGTTGCAAATTGCAGAACAGTTCGATTGGACTCGTGCTGCAGAGCAGGATGGTGGGGACGTGTCTGAATCCTGTAGGCAAGAGAAAATCATCATATACACAATAAACCAAAAAACAAGTTTTCAGCAGAATATCCTGCAGTTTCTCTTATTGCTCACCTGAGGGACCACAGTCAAGTAGGCCACTGCATAATTTGAGTCAGCAGAATGAAGATCATTTACAGTCAGTGTAAGGGTGACTGTCACCCCTGCCTGCGCTGTGGCTGGAGTCTGGAGGTACACCTGGTCACGAAAAGACCTTTGTTCTGCTACAAGAAAGCTGAAGGGCAAAAACATGAATTGTGAAATCATTTAACTTATACTTACAATACTGTGCCAGAGTTTTGAACTAGCCATCATTTAATTTATATTTTTCTTAAAATGCGAAATAGATGCAAGGTTTTATCTCCTTTCTTTTAGTAGTCTTCAGGAATAGGTCTCCAGGCTTCTTAAAAGACATTCAAAGGTCCTCTTTGAATGCCGGCTGCCTTTTGTTCCACCCTCTGTCAAGATCATCCCACACTGCTTCAATAAAGTTAAGGTCCAGGCTCTGGGGAGGCCAATCCATGAATAATAGTGTTCTACTTTGTGTTTTTCTATCCAGGTATGCTTTTAATGCACTGGCAGTGTGTTTGGGATCATTGTCATGAAAAATTAAGCCACTGCCAATCAGGCCCAAAATGGAATCATACCTTTCTGTGTTCTTAATTGCATCAATTTTAACAAGATTGCCAACACCAATGGGTGAAATGCAGGCCAAACCATGACTGTAGATACTGACTGTTGTCATTCCATAAGACCCGTTACCACAGATTTTCAGTCCATAATTTGGTATATCTAAGCTTTTTCCCGTTTCCCTTCCTTGGGGATGGCTTCATGACGGCCTTTATAGGCATCTTTATCTGCTATGGATAGTTAAGTGGGCATGCCACTTCTTATTTTGTCCGCAACTGGTCTAATTTCCTCACACTTTTTAATGACACACTACTCAGCTAATAGTTCTTTTGAATAATCTTGTTGGTACATTTTGTTACTGTTTCACAGTGTTATCTTTGAAATTTTCATTAAAAAGAAATGGGAACAAATTATGTGTTTTAATAACAAAGTGCATAAAGTTAAAATTTAAAATTGGTTCTTTTCCCCATCTAAAGCACAAGTGCAAACTGCAATAGGTGCACACCCTTAATATATCCACTAGCAAAAAAGAAAATTAGAAAGCCAATCTGATATGAAGAGCAGAATTGAGGGGTGACTCAAGACTTTTGTACATAACTGTATAATTTAAAAAATATTTTGGGTTACTAAGTTTACATAGTTTTCAAAGGTGAGAGAATGCCAGCGAAGGTGACAAAAGAAGCGGGATGGCAGTCTAAGTTCTTTGAAGTTTGCTTTGTACCTGAGCAAGATGTATTTTCATTTTGATCTACCTGTGGGGCTCTGTCATAAGAAGATATCCACAGTCATCATCGGCTGTCCAACTGAAGTTCCGTGCTGCACCGTGGTTTTGGATCTCAAAGTTCACCACAGCACTCTGACCAGGCACGAGGTCAGGAAGAGAAAGCACCTGAATAATGTGTGAAACAGACTGTGTCAAAAGTGCACGGACCACCGGTCAAAGAAAGGTCATCACCTGACACCTCTACATAGATACTGTAGGTAATCAATAACTTATAATTGTGCCATCTGGCCCTGCAGAATTTAAAGAAGCAAGAAAATAGAGTTTTACAGAGAAAACTGTAAATCCAGAAAGTATTCACAGGGCTATACTTGTTCTACAGTTTGCCATGTTGCAGCCTTTTCATCTCAGAATTCGACACAAAATATCCCATATTGACATTTTCGGGTTGTTTTCATTTTTCTCATTCTTCTTTGCAGAACCTCTCAACCTCCATTAGGATCGATGGGAAGCATCAATGCACAGCCATTTTCAAATCTCTCTAGACATGTTCAATCCGGTTCTAATCTGGTCTCTGGCTGGGACACTCCAGGATTTAACAAAGGAGTGGTCTTGGAGAGTCTTTATATGGGTTCATATGGCCCACAGCAAGAAGCTACCACCAGCATGCTTCACTGTAGGGATGGTATCGGTCTGGTAATATGCAGTGATGAGAAAAGTTAGATTCTTTTAACCAGAGGATTTTGTTTCTCATGGTCTAAAATGGTTGCCCTTCTAGAACGTCCTCATCTCTCCACAGAGCAATGCTGAAGCTCTGTCAGAGTAACCGTTGGGTTTTGATCACTCCCCTGACTAAGGCCCTTGTACCCTAATCTCTCTGGTTGGGCAGGCAGACAGCTCTAGGAAGAGGCCTGGTGGTTCAAAACTGGTACCATTTACGGATGATGGAGCACACTGTGCTCACTGGAAACTTCAATGCTGTAGAGGTTTTTCTGTAACTTTTCCCAGATCTGTGCCTCAGAGGTCTTGGACTTCATGGCTTGGTTTGTGCTCTGACATAGAGTCTCAACTACGAGACCATATATATATATATATATATGACAATGTTGTGTAATAAGTGAAGTGATGTGAATACTTTCTTGATACACTGTAAGAGTGCAAGAGTGCTTTACATTTATTGTGCACAGAAATAACCAAACCAAAACAATTTCCATTTAAAATATAAGAAAAATTGAAAAATAGATGTACATAACAGAGTAACGGAGATGAACTATAGTAAACTTGGAGTAGAAAGCAGCCTCTGTCCTCTTCAGCATTATTGCTAACAATTACCTGTATCTGAATGTGAGTGGGCTCCACCATCTCTGTGGAAACCCTCTCCAGTTTGTTTCCTCTGCTGTCCTCGCCTGAAAGTCTAATGCAGAAGGGAACTCTGGGAAAAGGGTCCACCAAGCCCACCAGCTCCTCCAAGGAATAGATAGATGAAGAGGAGGAGTTGAGCTTCACCTGCTGAAGACTTTCTCCTTCAGCCCCCAGCAGTGTTGCATGACTAAAAGATGCCTCTTCATCTGAACCCAGGCCTGTAACAGCCACCACTAGAAAGGCAGGAACACCTGAAAATTAGAAAGATATATTCTTAAACATATTGTTTACTTACAAATCCTCATTATCGTGTAAATTTATCAAAATCCCTCACCTGCTGTAGGATTACCATCAACTCTGGCCAGACCCGGGTGTGTCTCATTGGTTATAATTGCAAAATAATACAGGAAGTCTACACCGCTGTCACCTGGTGGTGTAGATCAAAAGACAAATCAATTTTAAAAAATGTTTTTTAAAAAATCTCATACCACAGTAAAGCTGCATTTGAATTGAAAATGAATATCTGCCAGGTGATCTGCTTGATGTACTCGATATTATTTCTTTTACCTATAACATTGAACGTAAGATGCCCATTGCTCTTGGCTTGCAGTTTCCACTGGCCAGGTTGTAAAGGAGGAAACAGGTTGACACGGTACAGTCCCTGAAATTGCTGTAGCACTGCTAGGGGACCTTCTTCATTCAACAGTGACTGACTCTGGTCTGAGAAGAGAAGCATAAACAGCTGAGCTTATTTTACCCTCAAATTACAAAGAAAAAAAAGTTAAAGAATGATCTTTGCAAGGTAACACTTTAAAGTATGTGTGATAAATCTAGCGCGTAATTCCCCTGTAACTAAACTGAATTTCAGTGTAGTGTAAATACCTTTCAATATTTACATGTAAATATAATTATACTGCTATTTAAAAGAAAATATGCTGAAATTCAATTTAATTACAGGGAAATTGCACCCTGTACATGATATTTCAAGCAAATGCAAAGTACAGTTCAAAGTGCAGTGTCGTGATGGAAAAAAAGCTAACCCTGACTTCAAAGCTGATGTTAATATGATGTGAGAATTACCTGATGGACTGGTAAGGATACACTCCGTCATAGTGCCAGAGACATGTAGGGTGACATTTTTTACCGAGCTGTCAACTCTAAATGTATGAACGGACATCAGGTCTTTGTGACTTTCCACATGGAGGAGGGTCACCTGAGGTAGGAGAAGAAAAATAAGTTGTGATAGGTAATGAAGGTAATGAAGAGTAATTATAAGTGATATCATTATGAAATTAAAGGTCTAAAAGAGAAATTAGTCGGCTTGCTGGAAAAGAAACTAATAAAAAAAAAATTAGAAATATACTTTGTGATATAACTTTTTATAAAATCTGACACATTTCTGCTCAGCAAAAAGTTGCAGCTAAGATAGACTACTTGATTAAAAAAGATTTACATGTGCTAACTGTCATGTAGAAAATGAAATTATATTGTTTTTTCAATGCTTTATAAGCAGCAGTTGCCATGTTTGTCTGAGAAAATTAGAGCATTAGGTCAATGGAAAATTTCATATTTAATTGAAATTTTCTAATATTAAATGGTTGATAAATTATGAAGGTGGGAAATTGAGACTGCTAGAATGAGGGAAGTTAACAGATACTGTGAGCTAGTGTACTACCTCAGTTCCTTAAATAACTTGTTAACTTTGTTTGGAGTGAATTTCCAGTAAAAAATCTTATTTTGGCACCTTGTCAGCTGCTGTGTTGTCCTCCACTATTGTGGAGACCCTGTGTATGTCAGAGTTGGTGGTGAATATTGTTAGTCCTCCTGACAGGGAGGACAGTGAAGAGTAGAGATTAAAACGATCAGGAGATAAAGGTTCTCTACTTCTCC
The DNA here is from genome assembly GCF_963969265.1 of Rhamphochromis sp. 'chilingali'. NCBI lineage: Eukaryota > Metazoa > Chordata > Actinopteri > Cichliformes > Cichlidae > Rhamphochromis > Rhamphochromis sp. 'chilingali'. The sequence continues at coordinate 23,086,258 of NC_137935.1, read as the reverse complement.
TCTTCCTCCTCATTAACCTGCCTCGGCTCTCTTTGGTGTAGTTGGGATCTTCAGTAAGGAGAAAAGTCACCTGTAGGGAAAATAAGTGCTGTCAGCTGTAAGTACACTGACATACAGTTTGCTTTACTGCAGTCCCCCTGTCCAAAGTAATTTCACAGTGAGCAAGAGAAGGCAAACAAGAGGGGTTCTTTCAGTCTTTCAATCTGGCTGCATGTTATTTTTGCTCCTTATTAGTATAACTGCTGGATGAATTATTTTCTTTGTTACAGTTTTTTCTGATAGCTTAAGCACATTTTTTGTAACTATTGGCTAATTTTGCAAAACTCTTCACACAAATAAGAAAACCTGTCACCCAATCATCAAAACATTGTAGTTCTCTTGCAAAAGCAAACACAGCTAGATTAACTCTTCACACCTTCGTAAAAATGGTGTTTCCGTATCAAACAGTACACACAAGCCATCATCTACTAAGCACACAATGCGCCAACTGCACACTGATGGTATGAATACAAAACACATCTGGCTTTTGCTTTCTCTGTGCACAAGGTAGGCTATGTCAGTTTGGGCTCATACTTCTGTCATAGATCCATAAGCATAGAGGGATCCAAACTTCAAGTACATCAAAACAAACACAAGTGTTTATTTCCAAGTATAGGATTATTTGCAATCGCCATAGTGACTATATGGGTTACTTGGTCTGCAGTGAACATGCTTCCTCTGCCCCCAGCATCTGGTCATCTAGCAATTCTGTAAAGTAACAATTTCAGTATTTTTACATCAATGGTATTGGTGTGTTTCTCATTGGCATATGGCAGTGCTACAAATCTTTGTGCGAAGTGACTGTACTAACCGATTCTCATTTCAAGATGTCCTTATGGTGCTTGCTACAGTGTAGCGGCTCGAGTTAGGCTGGACCCGTTGGCCAGCTTCCCTCAGGGTCATTCCACGGTTGATGACATGGTCCACTATTGTAGCTCTGATGTCATCAGCAATTCTATTTCTTACTCTTCCTACCCTTCCTCTCCCCCTTCCTCGTCTTCCTCTTGCTCCTCCTTGTCCTTGTCGTCCTCTTCATCCTACTTCTTCACCTCCACGTCCTCTTCCTCGGCCTCCTCTACTTCTCACTCTTTCTGCTCCCTGCATTGTACTCCGCACACACAGCTTACCTGTATTATAGTGCTTAGGCTGATTGCAAAGTGAACTGATTATCTAAAAAAGTTTTCACATGTGAAAGTGTGCCAGACAGTTGGCAAATTAGTGTTAATGATAGCCATACATGTGTATACTTTTGCTAGGAGTGTGTTGGAAATTTGGTAATTGAGTGTTGTGCAGTGAATTGTGCCTACAGTTTTGCAAAGTGTGTGTTACAAAATTGCAAACTGAGTGCAAAGCAGTTTTTGTGCTTTTAGTTTTGCAAACTCAGTGAGTGGTTTTGCTATAAGTCTGAATAGTTTTAGAGATTGTGCTACAGGAATCACAGTTAGGGTTTAAGCATTCAGAAAAAACTGTAAAAGGTTTCATGATACAATAGCACCACTGTGTGGCCAGTGACAAAAACTACAATTCCATTAAACTTTTAATTTTCAACTAGTGTAGCTGCTGCCACCTGCCGGCCACATGAGGCAGGTGATCTCCACCAGCTTTCAGCAGGCACAGTTTCTCCAGGAAATTCTTATTTCCTTTAAAACCCATCTAAAAATGTAATTCACGCAGTGCTTTCTTTATAAATATACATACAAACAGAAGCTGTATAACCAGTAGCAATCACATCAGATGAAGGCTTTTATTTTAAAGTTTTGAAAATCTGAGAACAGGTTATTAAACAGCAGCTCCCGGTTGGTGTTTGTCTTCGCTGTCAACCTTAAAGCAGCTCTGATTTTTGTTAAACATAATGCTATGTGACAGATGAAAAAAAAAAGACTTCCCTTCAAAGGTGCATATACCTTGCTCTGTTTCTCGAGGGAGAGGGCCTTCACCACACCGAATAAATGGGCATCTTTAGGGGAAGCGTCAGTGAACACGAAGATCTCAGACAGAGGTGGACTGTGAGTGAGTGCCAGCTAATAACAAGAAGAGAGCAAGTTAGTGGTGACATGTCCAATCTATACAACTGCAGTGTTTGTGTTTTCTAACTCAGGTGTCTTAGCTGAAGAACTACAGGGTGATTTAAAGAAACCCCTTGTCACACACACACATGCACGCACACACACATACACACACAACATCACTTATTCTCTCTGAGTGTTTAGCGTCTAAATGTACCTGAATTGCGGAGAGGCACATCTCTGGTTCATCTCCGCCTCCAAGAGCCATCAGCCCCTCCATGTGCTGCATGAACTGGCCTGGATCATCAGTCTCAAATACCGGTCCTACTCCTGCACAGTACAGTAAATATAAATGCTTACAGACTGTGATAAGGAACAGCTTGTTTGCAGTCTTTATAGACCCTTATTGTCTATTTAAAACATATTTACAGTACCATAAGACTGAATCTTTAAGCTATCAAGAGGCTCTGTCTATAAGTTATTATATTAATATATTATTTCTCATTTCATTGCTTTCATGGAAGTCACAGAAGTTCATTCAGTCATTCTTTGAACTGAGGGAAACAGATGGCACAAATCTAGAGGCTCACTGTTGATAGAACATACAGTAGGCATGAAACATATAATCAGAACTATACCTTCTACAGAAGTATATAAAGGTATGTATATAATGGGAAACACAATCACACATTAACAGGGGGCAAAAGCCTCTACAGGTTTATCTGTTATGACCTGCAGGCACTTTTTACCACCAGCTGTCACCTGGATCGTGGAAGGGGACGAGCACAAAGGTGCCGAGTTGCCCCGGGCTGTTGGCTCTGCTCTGTATGATGGATTGAGCCCGAAGACGAGCAGCGTGGATCTCCTCAAACATGCTGCCTGTGGTGTCCATGACAAAAACCAGTGCAGGAACTTGCTTCACACTAAAGAGTCTTCAAAGAGAGTTCAGCAGCAATTACAGTTTTTTACAGTCGCTAACAAGCGCCTACCCATACTTCAGATACTTTTTCTAAACTCTTAACACAGACCCACACCTACAAAACACAATTGGCCAAATGGATAATATCCTTCCCAAAAATACACTTTGTTAAATATATACTAACTCCTCATTTCAAAATTAGAACACATCTTTCTCTGCACACACTAACTGTACAAAAACACTATAAATCTGACTCAAAATGAAATTAGTCTGTCAAAGAATAACACTTGTTTTCACTTCACAAGGTACATGCAGTCAATCAAAGTACACCAGGTTTCAAAATACTGGCTATTATTGACATTACAAAAACTGCATAGACTTTTATGTTTCAGTTTTACAGGTATTTGCATGCGAAACATGCAATCCACCATATTGACACCAGAAATGTCTTGGTTGGTAACTGTATGTCCACATGTACAGTAATGTTCACATTCAAAAGCATTCCAGTAAAAAGCAAATAAGTTTTTGTTTCTTTACTGTTTACCACAGGAGGTACAGTAGAAACACGGTATGATAGGACAGAGAAAGTTTTACAGTATTGCTTACAGTGAACAAAATATCCATGAAACACACAAGAGCATTCTGAACAAAAAAAACAACAGCAAAAAGCCAAGATAAAAAGGGGGGAGGGGGGCTAAAAAAAGGCAAAAAATTTGCATCTAATCTCTGCGATCTTCAGGGTTAGGCCACATGTTTTCATCAACATCACATCTGATGTTATCCAAGTCGATGCACCTGGGATAAAACCGCATGGTATGTCGGATCCACCCTTGGCAATCGTCAACTGTGATGTCCCTGGAGCCGGCATCCATGGCTTCAAGGAGGGACATCTGGTCATGTGGCTGATGGTCATAAACCTTCCACCTCCATGCAGAAAAGAACTCCTCTATGGGGTTGAGGAAAGGTGAATAGGGTGGAAGGAAGAGACTTACCAGTCTTGGGTGGACTTCAAACCATGTTGTTATTGCTTGCAAGTGATGGAAAGCCACATTGTCCCAGGTAATTACAAAGGTCCTCATGTTTTCACCCTCCTGACCCTGCTCTGGAACCAGGCGCTGGTGGAGATCATTGAGAAAGGCAAGCAAGCGCTCTGTATTATAGGGTCCAACCTGACATCTGTGAAGGAGTAATCCTGCATTTGCAATTGCTGCACACATGGTAATGTTTGCCCCTCTCTGTCCTGGCACATCAACTGTGGCCCTTTTTCCAATTACATTTCGTCCACGTCGACGCCTTTTGGCCAGATTGAATCCTGCCTCATCGATGTATATGAATTCATGAGGGGCCTGGTTGGCCTCCAATTCCATAACTCTCTGAAACAAAGTTTATGTAAGTCATGTTATTACTGTATACCATACTGTACTGTAACCTAGTATTGTGTAGGTTACCTACTTGCAAAGTGCAAAGCTTATAGAACTGGACATTGGATTGAATATACACTATACCTGGACATATTGTCGTCGTAGCTCCTTGACCCTCTCACTGTTCCTCTCAAAGGGAACAGTGTAGAGCTGCTTCATCCACACTCTGTGTTTGGACAATGTCCGCGTAATGGTTGTGAGGCTGATTCTATCGATATTGTCAAATATCTCATGGTCCGCCACAATTCTAGTTTGAATTTCACGCAGTTTTATTGCATTATTTGCAGTAACCATTTCTACAATGGCAAGCTCCTGATCATTACTGAGGAGCTTTCCTCTTCCCCCAGAGGGTGGAAGACGTTGCATTCTTTAGAAAGACAAAAAATTCAACATATGCATTACTGTATGACCATATTGACATGTCAAGTGAGAATAGAAACAATCCATGTAAAATGCAATACTTACCTGTTGGTTTGTTGAAAGATGCGTATAATGGAGGCAACCGTTGACCGCCTCAAATTGGGCTGCACTCTTTCACCAGCCTCTCTTAGTGAAAGACCATGGTTGATTACATGGTCAATGATAGTGGCACGAATTTCATCACTGACTACTGTTCTTGCAGCCCTTGGAATGCCACCACCACGCATTCTTACACCTCTACCTTGCCCTCTCCTTGGGCCTGCTCTTCTCCCTGGGCCCCTTGCTCTTACTCTTCCTCAACCAGACATTACAGTGTTTGTCTTTTTTTTGTTTCCAAAAACATCACTCCTCAAGGTCTTGCCTTATAAACCCCACTGAGTCTAAGCCAGAATGGAAGAAGCTGTGGTTGGCCCAATTTACCCAACATAAATAAGCTGTGTCTCAATTATTCAGTTGTTTGTTTATTATCAGCTGAGATATATTTTTGATATTGATATTGTTTTTGTACTGATATCATTGCAGAAGCAGAGGCTTTTATACTGTATCTAAGGTTTGGAATATTGTTTTTGCTATTGTGGGATGTTGTGTGTTAACATTCGTAGATACTACAAAAACAGTCCATAATTTTGTTGGGAGGTATAGCTTGTCTGTTAAGAAAATGTAAGCATTGTGGAAATGTGTTCACTGACTGCATATTGGGTGAACACGACATGAAATGTGTGAATGGTATGGCCACAACAGACCGATGCTGTGCTAATTGTGTTTAGAGTTTTGCAAATGTGACAACTGTTTGGACAAACGCTTGTTAGCGACTGTAAAAAACTGTAAAGACAGTCATTTCATGCAGCACAGGCATCACCTAAATCTTGTAACAAGTCTACAGTTCAGGGAGCTTTAGCAGTGGTTTAAACTTACTTGAGAAAGTTTCTGTGGCCCACAGAGTCTCTGAGGTCTCTCAGCACAGTCAGGGTGGCCTCAGTAGCCAAAGTGGCAGCTTTGAGATGGAGGTAATGATGAGGGGAGAAGAGAGGTGAGGTGCTGTCCTTGTTGATGCCCCCTTTGGCGCCCGAGAAGCGGCTGCTGTCTAGAATACCTCCATGACTGCATTTGCCTAGCAAAAAAAAACATCTTTACAGCTTTGTAGATGGAAACGTAGTTGAAAAAGTCTTTAAAATATTCTAAAAACCAAATGTGTTTATTTATTGTGTTTTTGTAACACTTTGCCTGCAGGTGGCCGAGGTTTACCCTGAGGTTTTGGAGGAAATGTACTGAAATATCCAGTGGTGAGCAGCTGAGAGTTTCCCTGTGTGGTTTTCAGTCTTGGCAGAAGGTTGTTTCGACAGGTGGTACTGAAGCACTCCATACAGGTAGGTGTGTCTTCTGAAAGCAGAAATGATGAAGGCTTTAGTTTTTACATTTAAACTTTTTTTTGGTAATGTAATAATGAATATATCAGATTGACATATGTACAGCCAGGTTTCCAAAACATTGGGAGTCTGTGTTAAATGCATGACCAATAGAAATGATAGCTGATTTCCACTGAACCATTTAAAGCCACATTTGAAAGAATGTTGAACATTTGGCTGGTCAAGTTAATTAGTAAAGATGGGGAGTGCTTTACTAGACGTGGTGGGTCAATAGTTAAATGACGTGGATAATTATATGTGTATGTGTGTATATACATATACACACTGAGTGACACATTGAGTTTTGAAAAAAACCAACACATTATATAAATATTATATTCTTTTAAATGAAACATTATGCACCCTGCCTTCCTGGGTGCAGCTACTACCTTATTTTTTACATCACTTCCATTTTCCTGCTAAACTAAACACTGACATAATTGCTCTGATCAAATCGTTTTCTTTATTTTGTTGAGTCAGTCAGCCTCTGTTCTGCCTAGTTTAAATCTCAGCACTCAGTCATTTTGCCTTTCAAATTCTCATTCATGAAACCCACTTCCTTTTCATCTCTGCCTCCCTCTTGTCACTAATAGCCCCACCCAGGCCTCCGTCTTCATCTTCACTCTCATTGTCCTAATTTCTATCATTGCTGGGACTCCATTCTGGTACAAGTCTGATTACAAAATAACATATTAATCGAACTGTTAAATAATAACTGAATGATCTCTACTTGATGAAATAAATACTATACAGTAGCATATTACAGTTTTTTCTGATTGCTTAAGCACATTTTTTGTAACTATTGGCTAATTTTGCAAAACTCTTCACACAAATAAGAAAACCTGTCACCCAATAATCAAAACATTGTAGTTCTCTTGCAAAAGCAAACACAGCTAGATTAACTCTTCACACCTTCGTAAAAATGGTGTTTCCGTATCAAACAGTACACACAAGCCATCATCTACTAAGCACACAATGCGCCAACTGCACACTGATGGTATGAATACAAAACACATCTGGCTTTTGCTTTCTCTGTGCACAAGGTAGGCTATGTCAGTTTGGGCTCATACTTCTGTCATAGATCCATAAGCATAGAGGGATCCAAACTTCAAGTACTGGTGTTTATTCAAACACATCAAAACAAACACAAGTGTTTATTTCCAAGTATAGGATTATTTGCAATCGCCATAGTGACTATATGGGTTACTTGGTCTGCAGTGAACATGCTTCCTCTGCCCCCAGCATCTGGTCATCTAGCAATTCTGTAAAGTAACAATTTCAGTATTTTTACATCAATGGTATTGGTGTGTTTCTCATTGGCATATGGCAGTGCTACAAATCTTTGTGCGAAGTGACTGTACTAACCGATTCTCATTTCAAGATGTCCTTATGGTACTTGCTACAGTGTAGCGGCTCGAGTTAGGCTGGACCCGTTGGCCAGCTACCCTCATGGTCATTCCACGGTTGATTACATGGTCCACTATTGTAGCTCTGATGTCATCAGCAATTCTATTTCTTACTCTTCCTACCCTTCCTCTCCCCCCTCCTCATCTTCCTCTCCCTCCTCCTCGTCTTCCTCTTGCTCCTCCTTGTCCTTGTCGTCCTCTTCATCCTACTTCTTCACCTCCACGTCCTCTTCCTCGGCCTCCTCTACTTCTCACTCTTTCTGCTCCCTCCATTGTACTCCGCACACACAGCTTACCTGTATTATAGTGCTTAGGCTGATTGCAAAGTGAACTAATTATCTAAAAAAGTTTTCACATGTGAAAGTGTGCCAGACAGTTGGCAAATTAGTGTTAATGATAGCCATACATGTGTATACTTTTGCTAGGAGTGTGTTGGAAATTTGGTAATTGAGTGTTGTGCAGTGAATTGTGCCTACAGTTGTGCAAAGTGTGTGTTACAAAATTGCAAACTGAGTGCAAAGCAGTTTTTGTGCTTTTAGTTTTGCAAACTCAGTGAGTGGTTTTGCTATAAGTCTGAATAGTTTTAGAGATTGTGCTACAGGAATCACAGTTAGGGTTTAAGCATTCAGAAAAAACTGTAAAACAGATTAGACCACAATAGAATGACATCTGAAGAAGCAGCAAAATCGGTAGTAGGAAAACTGTGGAAGAGCTGTAACTTTACAGTTTTTTCTGAATGCTTAAACCCTAACTGTGATTCCTGTAGCACAATCTCTAAAACTATTCAGACTTATAGCAAAACCACTCACTGAGTTTGCAAAACTAAAAGCACAAAAACTGCTTTGCACTCAGTTTGCAATTTTGTAACACACACTTTGCAAAACTGTAGGCACAATTCACTGCACAACACTCAATTACCAAATTTCCAACACACTCCTAGCAAAAGTATACACATGTATGGCTATCATTAACACTAATTTGCCAACTGTCTGGCACACTTTCACATGTGAAAACTTTTTTAGATAATCAGTTCACTTTGCAATCAGCCTAAGCACTATAATACAGGTAAGCTGTGTGTGCGGAGTACAATGGAGGGAGCAGAAAGAGTGAGAAGTAGAGGAGGCCGAGGAAGAGGACGTGGAGGTGAAGAAGTAGGATGAAGAGGACGACAAGGACAAGGAGGAGCAAGAGGAAGACGAGGAGGGGGGAGAGGAAGGGTAGGAAGAGTAAGAAATAGAATTGCTGATGACATCAGAGCTACAATAGTGGACCATGTCATCAACCGTGGAATGACCCTGAGGGTAGCTGGCCAACGGGTCCAGCCTAACTCGAGCCGCTACACTGTAGCAAGCACCATAAGGACATCTTGAAATGAGAATCGGTTAGTACAGTCACTTCCCACAAAGATTTGTAGCACTGCCATATGCCAATGAGAAACACACCAATACCATTGATGTAAAAATACTGAAATTGTTACTTTACAGAATTGCTAGATGACCAGATGCTGGGGGCAGAGGAAGCATGTTCACTGCAGACCAAGTAACCCATATAGTCATTATGGCGATTGCAAATAATCCTATACTTGGAAATAACCACTTGTGTTTGTTTTGATGTGTTTGAATAAACACCAGTACTTGAAGTTTGGATCCCTCTATGCTTATGGATCTATGACAGAAGTATGAGCTCAAACTGACATAGCCTACCTTGTGCACAGAGAAAGCAAAAGCCAGATGTGTTTTGTATTCATACCATCAGTGTGCAGTTGGCGCATTGTGTGCTTAGTAGATGATGGCTTGTGTGTACTGTTTGATACGGAAATACCATTTTTATGAAGGTGTGAAGAGTTAATCTAGCTGTGTTTGCTTTTGCAAGAGAACTACAATGTTTTGATGATTGGGTGACAGGTTTTCTTATTTGTGTGAAGAGTTTTGCAAAATTAGCCAATAGTTACAAAAAATGTGCTTACGCAATCAGAAAAAACTGTAACACGTGAAGCTATGCAGTATGATAAAATGATGCAAAATGAAAAAATTCTGTAAAGCTGTTACCTCAGTAACTAGTCTTTTCAAGAGGACCTTTACAATAATGTGTAGATACAACTAATTTTGTTTTTTTGTGATTAAATGGGACTATAATGTCACATTCATGAATCACCTTTAGCTACAGGCACGGCAGGCTCCTCTGGCTGAAGCAGATGGAGGTAAATAGAACGCTGGCCCATCTCCACCCAGTTACTGTGGCTGTAGAAGTCCTGACATAGCAGATGTTCAAAACAAAAACATAGCCAAAACATTTCACTTCATGAAATATCTCTAAGGTTAAGCTAACCCTCCCCCTATTATTAAAATTCAGTTCTGTGTGGCAGATTACCTGCAGTGAATGAAATAGCTGACCCAGGCTATGACGGGCACTTTGGTACTCTTTGGCCCGCACTGAGAGCACAGTGTGGGTCCAGAACCGTCGTAGCATGACCGTGGCACTTTCAATATGCTCTGAATCAAAGTGGTAAACTGGGTCAGACCTTGTGGAGCTCCGGAAGTCCATGGCTGCATTGGATTTCACCACATCTCCCACAGCTCTCCAAAATCCACGTCCCAGTCTGATCTGCAATCGTTAGACCAGGACTTTTATCATTATTTGAAAGAAATTCAATACGTCTGTGTTCAAATATCACCATAGGGAGAAAGAGCGATTCAGTTAAATTTGCATACTTACTTAAAGAGGTAATTCAAACACTTTATGAACCACTGATGCTGCATTACTCAGTAAATCTCCTGACTGCAAACATGACCTCACCTCCTCTTTATCATGGTTTCCATGGTGTTTTTTTAGTCCCCTCAGAGTCTCCAGGGTTACGTTTAGAATGGCCCGCTCTGTAATGTACTGGTGAGTGTGTGAGTCCCAGGACAGAGTCAGCACTCTAGACCACAAGTCAGGGAGGAAACCCTCGCACGGTGAAGCCAGGAGAAGAAGGTAAGGGAGGGTAAAAAGGTGCACCTGCCTCCTCCAGATTCCTCTGTGCTGTGACATTGTGCTCTGAGCAGGTCACGTCCTACCTGCATGAAATAAAAACGAAATGTCATTTGCCTGATATCAGTCTTGCTAAGACTCATTATTTTGTCTTTTAATTGAAAGGATTTGAACTGACCTGACTTCTATTGTTCAGTAAAGTTTTGTGCTAATTTGATCAAGCTGTGCCACTCAACCATGCGTACCATTCTGTCATCACCCGGTCCTTACCACCACCCCCGACAGCTCCTCTCAGATTTTTCTCAGCCTTGCCTGTACAGAGCCTCCTATTGTTCTTTTTCATCTTAATTCAGATACATTCTTTGGGATTGTTCTCACAGTCTGTGCTTTCACGAGGAGAGAGTGCAACAAAGCACAAGGCCTATAAAAAACAACCTGTTCCTTTTACTATGTCAGGGTCCCAATAAAAACTCTCCAGGATTGATTCAAAGACAGTCATTCACTTTAACATTTCACAAAGCAAAAACTTTGGTAGTGTTGGTCAGTTTAAGCAATCACTTGCCATTTACCAACACAACTAATCAATTTTTAACACTTTAGCCTAATACGTTAACTGACTCCAGTGCAAAAATGAGCACTAGATGAGCATGAAGTATGAGTTATTTTATGCCATAATGGTTATTTTTATTAGCTTCCAAATTAGCAGACAAATGCAAATATTTCTTTAGAGCTGTAGTCAGACCCAAAGAACTTGATAAAAACAGTCTCACCTCAGTTCATCCTGTATGTCTAGCCCTGTAGATCTGTTTGATCACGTAGCACAGCATCAAGAGTACAGAGTATCAAGAAACGCCACAACACATGCTTGTCAGTGGTTAAGCAAATCACAACATTTCCATCTTTGAAACAAAATAGCAAAGTCTTCACATTTGTGCGTCCTTGAGCTCTTGTCTCTTATTTGCTCCTCATGGATATAGAAACCCTCCCACCCCCCACAAAAAAAACAGGACCTGAATGTTAGAGGCACTTTCTTCAGATGAGAGTTTAGGTGATACTGCACAGTCTTGGGTGTGCCTCTTAGCTTTAGGGGTGCACTGTGGGGCAAAAGATATCTCGTCATAGCTCCCCATTGCCCCTCCTTATCTCCCCATTAAAGCACGGTGCATTGATTCACCACAATAGGGCTGAATATATTACCAGTCAGGGTGTTCAACTAAGGCCTACCCCAACCCCCTCTTTGCAATGTATCACACTCTGTGTTCCTCACAAAACCAAAAAAAGCACTTTGCAAAGGCGTTGAAAAGAGGGGAATCAGTTGCTAGACAACTCCAAAGAGGGTGTTGAGCTTGCAGGACTGAAATGTGGTTAAGGTTATAAAGAATACAGGATGTCTCTGCTTTGTGTTTTTGTTGTTGTTTTCTTATGCTGTTTTGTTTTGCCTTTTTTTTGGCATTTTAATTATTAAAATTAATTATTACAATTGAAAGTGAAACACGAGATGCAACGGTTGTTTTGTTGCTGTGTCTCACTCTCCTGCCCTGACAAACCAAAACACACCCAAGAGGAAATTCTAATGTGTTATAGAAAGTGATCAGTGGGAGACTTTGCTATGGAGCTGCAGTTCTAATGAAGGACAAGTGCATTGCACATGGTTCCATGCAGGCACTCATAGCAAGAAAGAGGCTAAACAAGTCTGCTAACTTTTGCAATTTACCAGAAGAGTGCTGAGGTTGTTGAGGGTAAGGTTACTGTTTCCTGTTTACCTGCAGTAACGTAAGCTAGTTCACCACACTGACATTTCTGTCTGTCACCTCAACCAAGTACTTGTTACAAAAGCTTCTTTCTGTACTGAACAGTACAATTTGTGTCTTATTATTTTTTATAATTCATGTAACTGGAGAGTCCTCTTCACAGACAAAGTTTAATATTGGAGTTCTACAGGGTTCAGTACCAGGACCAGTTCTGTTTACAATATACATGCTTCCTTAGGCAGTATCATCAGAAGGCATAGCATACATTTCCATTGCATTGCCAACTTTATCTATCCATTAAGCCAGATTACACACACCAATTAGTTAAACTGCAGGAATATCTTAAAGACATTTTTCAAATGACCTTGGCCTCCAGTAACACTGTGAGGAATCTTGGAGTCATTCTTCACAATGATATGTCCTTCAATGCACATATTAAACAAATGTCTAGGATTGCTTTCTTCCATTTGCGCATTATATCCCAAATTAGAAACATCTTGTCTCAGAACTAGTTCATGCTAGTTCTAGTTTATGTATTACTTCTAAGCTGGACTACTGTAATTCATTATCGTCAGGATGTCCTAAAAACTCCCTGAAAAGCCTTTGGTTAATCCTGCAGCAAGAGTACTGACAGGGACTAGAAAGAGAGAGCATACTTCTCCTATACTGACTTCCCTTCATTGGCTCCCTGTTAAATGCAGAATTCAAAATCCTGCTCCTCACATACAAGGTCTTGAATAATCAGGTCTCATCTTGTCTTAATGATCTTATAGTACCATATCACCCGATTAGAGCACTTTGCTCTCAGACCGCGGCTTACTTGTAGTTCCCAGAGTATTTAAAAGCAGAATAGGAGGCAGAGGCCATCCGTGCCCTAAACACACACACCCGCCCTCTCACATCATCTATAATTGACTGAGACAGGACTCTCTTCCAGACACTAAACCAAGGAACAATGTACATTTCAATTCCTTTAATTTTAAATATGTTCATATTGTCTCTCTCTCTCTCTCTCTCTCTCTCTCTCTCTCTCTCTCTCTCTCTCTCTCTCTCTCTCTATATATATATATATATATATATATATATATATATATATATATATATATATATATATATATATATAATGTTCTTCCTCTACACCCCCCCCCCCAATTTTTGCACATGTCGAGGAGCGTGTCAGGCTACATTTCACTGTGTGTTATACTTGTATAACTATGCATGTGACAAATAATAAAGAACCTTGAACCTTGAACCTTGGGTCTTCTGTGGAACCAGGTTCCAGTTTGGATTCAGGAGATAGACATTATTTAGTCAAATTTGTGAAAAATCAAAGACTTTCAGAATTTTTCTGAATGCTTCTTTAGCTTAATTCTAATTGTTTTACTTGTATGTATCTTTCTGTTGGCAGCAATTGAAAAATAAACCCAGTGCTTTGGATGAAATGACCTCCATTCCTTTAATTATTGACTTTGCATGTTTTCTGTTCAGTGTTGTGCAAACTATGTAACACATTTATGAACACTCTCTTCTAAATTTAAGAACTGACTACTGTAAAAAAAAAAGAAGTTCATATCTCTAACCTAAAGTTTAACAATTTACTCTTTGCTTAGGTCTTGGTATGCTGATTTCAAGAAAATGAACGATAGCTGTCTACTTTTTTTCAATAATACTTACATATATTACAACAAACTTGCAATGTCAGCATAGATTTAATATCTACAGCATCTACCTATACACTCCACTTCAGTACACTTCAGAACTTCTTTCAGTAACTACGAGCTGTGCTATTGATATGGCTTAAGCCAATCACCTTGGACATGTGAATGGTTGTATTCACAAGATACAAGTGAACAAAACAAAATAAATTCTATCGTAGAAACTGAGATCCCTACCTCTGAGCATAAAAAGAAGGTTTCTGGAGAGCTTAAACCCCTACATCCTGAGAGATTTGCCTGGGGTGCCAAACTACATGTATAACGTTGTGGTCTATGGAGACTCCAAGAAGGCTCATGATCCACACATGTAGGCAGACCTCAAACGCCTCCAGATAAATGCAACAAAAAAAAGTTTGTTCAGCCATCCCAGCATTCCATTTCTGATAGATGTGATTTCCAGAGATGGCCTGTGCTCTAAGTTTTTGCCTGACTATACAACAGTGATGAGGCATTCTGGGAAGTAATACACAGACTGAAATGCAGTGGAATTTGATGGCAGAAGAAAGCTTCAGGGAAACTAAAACCTATCACAAGTATATATATAATATAGAAATAGAACAGATAAAATACAAATAGTACAAATAAATAAATGAAGACAGAAAAGGAGAGAAAATATTGACGTGTGAAACAGAGATGTGTGCAAAAGAGCTATAGCTTAATATGCTGCCTTAATATGCTGGATGACCTGATGTGCAAAAAATTATTATTTCTGTTCAATAATAGGTCAGCTGTTCAAGAGTCTGATGGCAGTGTGGAAGAAGGAGTTGTTGAGTCTGGATGTTCTGGATTTCACACTTCTGAACCTCTGTCCCAAGGGCAGAAGTGTGAACAGTCTGTGTTGTGGGTGTGTGAGTTCTTTGAGGATGGAGGCAGCTCTCCTCTGGACTCTGCGATGGTAGATGCTCTGAAGAGAGGGCAGCGGAGTCCTGATGATCTTCTCCACAGTTGTTATCACTCTCTGCAGGCGTTTGCGGTCCATGACAGTAGTGCTGCCGTACCATGCTGTGATGCAGCTAGTCAGTTCTAGGTTACTGGAAAACCTAGCACTTGTGATTTATGACCCTGGATTCCATACCTTCGTTACCACAGATTTCTGAGACTGAGACACTTTCCTAGCTCAGCTTCACAAAAACAACATTGAATGCAGAGATGGGCAGTAATGCGTTACTTGTAACTTCTTTTTACAGCGAAAAAAAACCCTAAACGTCCAAGCAAGCACCGAGTGCGCTACGACGTAATGAGAAATTCACAGAGAAACTCGCGGATTCTTCCACTGACCGCTGCAGCACACCTGCACCGGGGTAAACCTCCGCCTACCCTACTTCTGCTTTGCAGGTGACAATAGAGCAACAGAACTGCTAGTCTTTGATTTTATTTATTTTCTGCTGTGATTTACTTGCATCTATTTGAAAGAGTGAGTGTAAACACAAAAAAAAATTTTTATTTTATGTGCTGGAATGTGCAGAAAATAGGTTTAAATGTTAAACAAATTTCTTCCAATCAGAGAATGTTGCATATAATTAAATGTTTGATGCATAAAGTTAAAAGATTAAAACTAATAAGACAAGTTTTTAAAACAGACTTTTCCATTTGATTACACATTGTATGATGGATTATGTAGAAAAAGTAGAATTGGGCTGAAAGATCTATTGCTTTATTACCTGTTCAGGTTGTAAATCGTGTTTTTAAAAAGTAACTAAGTAATCAGTAAAGTAACGGGATTACTTTTGGGGGGGAAGTAATCAGTAATTAGTTACTGATTACTTTTTCAAGTAACTTGACCAACACTGATTGAATGTGTAATTGCACTTGTATCCTGCATCCTGTCACCAACTGACAGAAAATTCTCCATAATCGAAAAGTACAGATTGGCTTGTGTCTGGTGCGTGAAGCAGTGGAGAACCTGTGTATGGGGACTCAGATTTACAGAGATAAAGTTCAGGTAGGCAAACACATGGGAAAGGGAGGGCCAAGGTTCTCGACCACCATTTTGGTCCATCAGCAGACAGGGCCCAAGCACATTCATCCTCAGTGACACAAAACACTGGAAGATAGAAAGACTTTCTCCCTGTTCACAGTGGTCTAAAGGGTCACCGCAGAATGACTTTTAAGAGTAAGCAGGCAAGGTTCGCCTAGCAGGTAACAGAAAGAGAGACACCTTCCTGTTTGGTGTAAACATTGTGTAATAAAGTATCCCTCACATGGAGGATTAAAAAAATGTAAATGGTGTAGGTGGATCTCTTCACTTAAAAATGAAAATAAATGAATAAAAAAATGTATCAAGAAAAATAAGGCTAAAGTAAAGTTTTACCTTCAGAACTTCAGCTGACTGCATTATATTTTGTTTTTAAACTTTCTATTATTTCGACATAGGCTTAATAAACCTGAGGTGTATTGCGTGAAAGAGATTTTTATCCAGAGTTTGTTGATTCCAAGTGCTTTGCAGAAACATAGACATGCTATTTGGCTGGTAGATGCTTGTACCATCTACCAGCCAAATAGCATGTCTATGTTTCTTACATGTGTTAGGCTAAACCATTATGTGAGGCAGGCAAGAGTTGGCTTTTGTCGCTGCTGCAGCTTTTTCACAAGCAGAAAATGTCTTGGGTAATGGAGATGTTGGCCACCAGGCGGCAGGCAAAACGTATTTTGGAGAATTCATATTTAATGCGATCTGATAAGGGAGATATATGAGACACACAGAGAATTGGCAGGTATGATTACTCTCTCTCTCTCCCTGTATATATATATATATATGAAAAAAATAGCACTGGGTGTTTACAAACTGCGTTTGAAGATGTATTAAGAACCCTGTATAAAAAACTCTTTAAGAATTTAGTCTTAAATGCAGATGTTTGTATTTCAATACTTGTCTTGTATGATGTTCTTTGGTCTTCAAATACCAGACTATTTTAACAACGGTGATGGGTAAGTTTTGTATAATAATAATAAAAACAAATTTAAGGTCCACCCACTCGACTCTGACGCGATCTCACTGAAGGGTTCCCACGGATACAGGAAAGTGTTTCAGTTCGGTATAGAAAACTGGCGTAGGGGCATTTAAGCCACATTTCACACACTGAAGAACGAAAGTACTTTGAGGAGACAAAAATCTTTCTTTTCAAAGGTAGGCATTTCTCTGAAACCCATTCCCGCACACTTGTTGCGTGTGTTTTGTGGAGAATTCTGTTATTTTTCTTTTCACAAGAAGCGGGCTGTAAAAAACAAAAACAAAAAACAAATACAAACTGAAAAACAGCTTCGATCTGTGATCACCCCGCCTTCACATGACTTATTATTAAATATTCATCCGCTCTGCTGTTTTGATCAGTTTGAGAGTGTGTTTTGATCACGTGGAGAAACTATGTAATGGCATGAAGACATCATCTTGCCCAAATGATGTTTTTCCAACACATTTAAAAAATATATTTTTAAGGTTATCGGTACTGACATCTTAAGGATTTTTAACAGCAGTCTTAGTTCAGGTGTTGTGCCAGCCCGTTTCAAACATGCTGTTGTACAGCTTTAAAAAATCATCTGGATTCCTCTGTCCTCTCAGATTTCTGGCCTATTTCAAAGCTTCCTTTCCTGTCAAATTTTTTTTGAAAAGATTTTATTCGTTCAGCAGCAATCTTTTTTTAAATTGACACGGTGTCCTTGAGAGGTTTCGGTCTGGTTTTAAAGCTCTTGGCAGCGCTGAAACCGCAAAGTTTTTAACGGTCTTTATTTAGCCACTAACTCAGGAGACTCGGCTGTGCCTTTGCTTTTGGATCTGACAGCTGCCTTTAATACTGTTGACCACAGCATCTTGATCTCACATTGGGGCATTGCAGCATCAGATTGGTTCAGTGGCATTAGAGTGGTTCAGGTCTGAGAGGACTTTCTCTGTGAGCTTTGGAGATTTTATCTCTTCCTCAGCTCCCTGTAACCCACACAATTTCCTCAGGGATTAATAAACTATGCTGATTCTCATTCTGATTACTTGTGGTGTTGCCCAGGGATCTATATTGGGGCCAATTTTATTCTCTATTTATATGCTACCTCGAGGTCTATTTTTTTTTTTTTTTTAGAAAATATAACATTTGTTTCCATTCATACACCGATGACACTCAGATCTATCTAGGACTGAAGACGAGCTGCCCTGCCCCACTGCTATGGATAGTTACCCCACCATTACTTCAGTGTCTCGGTGAAATTAAAGCCTGGATGGCCTCTAACTTCTCTTTAATGAGAATAAAACCAAAGTGATAATTTTTGGACCAAGTGGCAATCCCAGCACAGCTGATTTTAACCGGCACAGTCTTACTGCTTATATGTTGGAGTTATCCAGATCTGCCTTGTAAGACTGCAGTTGGTCCAAAATGTCGCAGCTCGTCTTCTGACACGAACCAAAAGACGCGAACATATTTCCCTGGTGCTTGCCTCTCTTCACTGGCTCCCTGTTCACTTTGGAGTTGATTTTAAATTTTTTATTGTTGACTTATAAAGCCCTGAATGGAAAGGCTCCTGGGTATTTGTCTGACCTCCTATGGGCCCTCTAGATCTATTAGATCAAATGATCTTCTGCTTTTATGGATACCAAGGTTGAGGCTGGTTCAAAGAGGCGATCGAGCGTTTGGGGTTGTAGCGCCTTAACTGTGGAATAATCTACCCCTACACATCAGACAGGCTCCTTCTGTGAAACCTTTTAAATCTCATCTTAAAACACATCTGTATTCACTGGCTTTTAATGCAGTATGAAAGTTATTTGTTATTTATTTGTTGTTTGGTACCATCATAAATTATTTGGAATTAGTTGTTTTGTATTTTTGTACAGCACTTTAGTCAACGTTGTTGTTGTAATTAAACGTGCAGTATATATAAATAAACGATAACGAAACTATTATGGTTTGATCGAGGAGGTGATCAGGGTGTCAATGGGACAGTTTGAGCACATGGGCGAGGTTCTCTCTTAAACGCTACACGGGTATTTTTGAAAACGTAGATTTTCCGATTTCCTTTAAAAAAAATCTCGTCCACACAAAATATCTCCGTTGTCATGTAAATGCAAAAAACCGGAGTCAAAAAGTCAAACTAGAACCCCTAACCCACTAAGAAATGTTGGCCAATCAGAAGTCTAGAAACCTGGGAGAGAAAGAGTATACAGGGTTTTGTGTCCTCACAAAACCTTAAGTACTGAAAAGTTTTATTTTTATTTTTGGAAAGGCAACTTATTTTGTGTTACTTTTCAAGTGCGTTCATCATTTTAAATGTTAAGAAATGTTAAGAAAAACATTAGGAATGAACAAAATGTATACAGCATACATAAGTTTAATATATATATATATTTTTTTAATTCAAAACCGACGTCGGGATTTGGGTTATGAGAGCGTCTGTGTTGAAGAAGCCACGTCCGAAGTTCACTCTGACCTCTCTGTCTTTCTAAATGGAGGGCCAGTAACTGCGTGTGTATATGTAAGCGTGTAAAAACTGCAGATAGTAAGATTAAGAGCAACAATATCTTGTCTCTATCCACCATTGTACAAATTCATCTCATGTAAACAATAACGTGGCGCACAGCGTGACGTCAAAAACGGCGCACACCTTTTACATTGGGTGACAAATAAAAACCTAAACGCAGAAACGGAGGTTTTGAAAATCTCCACACTGGTAGGCATTTTTAAAAATCTCAGTTTTCAGTGATGGAAATTTGGACGAAACGCATAGTAAAATGCGTTTGCACCTCCTTGGGCACAACGCCACAGGTGGCCTGTCTTTAGGCGTATTAATTTTTTGTTAAGCTGCTAGAGCAACATAGTGTCACTGAATCTTGTTCTTTTAATTAGTGTCTGAAAAGTGTTTTAATTTCAGGTCTGGTAGTATTCTAAGTCCTGCCACGTAGTTTGCTGTTTTTTCCCCTGCTGCTCCTTATTAGTTTCAGTTATTTTATTAATAAAAATCCTTTAATTAGTTTTTCTACGCCTTTGTCTTGTCAACAACCATATTTCCTGGGGTGTATCTCCACGCCAAGGTAGCGTTGTCAGTTCCATGTTTACAGACAGCTGTCTTTATTAAATTTTATTTCATTTTTGAGATGCTAAATCTATTTTGGCCTAGCTGAAAAAGACTTTATAGCATTCACCTTATCCCTGACTGTGGTTGCTGTCCATGGTGCTGATCAAAAGCTGTAATGATGCTACTGATATTATTATTATTATTATTATTATTATTATTATTATTATTATTAAAAATATACATGTAAAATATATTATTTTTGCACTCAAACACTGTGTGCGTGTGTGTGTGGTGGGGGGACTCATTTCTCTCGAACAAACCATTTTCTGAGCTGCTAGAATAAATGTTTTTGAGTCTGGTGATGTGAAAATTCGCTTTGAGTATGTGCAGAAGAGACAGACTCCAAAAAAAGCTGATAAGTGTAGTATAATATACTATGTAAACTGAAATGTTTTATTGAGGAAAACTGTCTGTGGTGTTTGTCTCTTATACAGGTACAATGATGAGATGCTGTGGTCTGCTAACTGCCCAGAACAAACCAGGTAAAAATCTGATAAACATTAAAATGAATTTTCAATTTGTCATAAAAAAATTAATAGAGTTGCATGGACAGATGGCTCAGCAGAAAATCTAATTTTGACTTTAAAAAATAAATGCTACTATGAAGTGTGACTGTTAGAATTCTGTTTGTCTGTCAGTTCCCCTGAAGAGCATTGAGGTGGAGCTGGAGGTGAGGGACCATGTGGCTACAGTGGTCTCCACTCTGAATTATGAGAACAAGGAGAACAAACCATTAGAGGCTGTTTTTGTCTTCCCTCTGCCTGGAGACGCTGCTGTCTGTCATTTCAGTGCTAAGATCGGACAGACACAGATTGTAGCTGAGGTGATGGAAAAACAGAAGGTGAGCTGGACAGTAAATATAACCTCATTATAAGTAAGATTATCTATTCCATGGACAAAAAGCAATGTGTGGTAGGTTATCCATAGGCTTGAGAAAAGCATTTGACACTATAGATCACAATATATTAACAAGAAAACTGGAACGTTATGGTGTCAAAGCGGTAGTTTTAAATTTGTTTCCTGAGTAATTTAAGTGACAGGAAGCAGTTTGTGAAATGAAATGGTTGTTGCTCCTTATGTATGGACATTGCTTGTGGTCTACCCTAAGGGTCAGTTTGGGGCCCAAAATTCTTCAACTTATACATCAATGACATTTTTAAAGTCTCCAAAGTATTAAAATGGTACTATTTGCTCATGATACAAACATTTTCTGCTCTGGTGCTGATCTGCAGAAATTATTGGATGAGATGACTAATGAAATAAGTAAAGTGAAGTTCTGGCCTGATAAAAACAAATTGTCATTAAATTTGAATAAAACACACAAGACACTTCACCTGCCGCCTACTGGTGTTGGCCAGAGGGGCCGATGGCGCGATATGGCAGCCTCGCTTCTGTCAGTCTGCCCCAGGGCAGCTGTGGCTACACCTGTAGCTGCTTCCACCAGTGTGTGAATGTGAGAGTGACTGAATAGTGGCATTGTAAAGCGCTTTGAGGCCCCGAAAAGTGCTATATAAATGCAATCCATTATTATTATTATTATTATTATTATTATTATTATTATTATTATTATTATTATTATTATTATTATTATTATTACCAGCAAAAGCTTTTGCATTTCTGTCCATGGAGTGAAGCTGTGGAACAGTTTGAATATGGAGTTGCAGCAGTGTCCAAACATAAAGCAGTTCAAAAAGAGTTATAAAGATATAGTTATAATGATTTTCATGAAAGAAAAGGAAAATGTTGAAATTCAGTGAATGTCTCTATTTAGAAAGTGTCATGATGTGATGTATATACAGTATTATATCAGATATCTGTTCGCTATTTTTACTGCAGATTTTATCAGTAAGGAAGCTGACTAAATATTGATAACCTAAGGCAAAGGGATGGGATTAAATAAGTGTGTAGGCTACTACTTCCCACTCCTTTTTGATATGTAACTGAATCGGAACAGTTGAAGCAATATTGAAATGTATTAGCTTTATTTTGTATAGCATTATTTTCTCTTCGTTTCTTTGCTAAATGTACTTGTATATTGTTCACATGATTGAAATAAATTAACAAACAAACAGACAAACAAGATTCAAATTAATAATAAACACAGTGAATGTCACTGACATGTGCCACCTGTCCTTCAGGCTCGTGAGGAGTATGATGATGCTCTGAGCTCGGGTCAGCAGGCCTTCCTATTGGAGGAGAGTGATCAGAGTCCAGATATATTCTCTCTGAGTGTGGGCAGTCTGCCTCCAGGAGAGCACGCCTCCATCAGGTTGGAGTACGTGACTGAGCTGGCTGTGCAGGCTGATGATGGTCTGAGGTTCTGTCTGCCTGCTGTGCTCAACCCTCGATACCAGCCTCAGGGTAGGAAAAAACGTTGACACTAACAGAAAGCCTCAAACTCGCACCTCTGCATAGAAAAAGGTTTCATAACTGCAACTATGGTGGTGGAGGAATTTCCAACCTCTTTCTCTCTCTCCGTCTCTCTTCCTCCATAAATAAAATATTTTTGAATTTGTTATGTAGACATAAAAGATAAACTTGAAAAGAATTAAGCGTAACATGGAAACATAAACATTGAAAGCAACTGTCTTTCTCAACACTTTATTTTCAAGTCCAGAATCTATAACATGATTAGGGGATGGACTTTGGGGTTATGGAGTATCTGTGCTGTGTTAGGCTATGTCATTCTTTCTTTCTCATTCTGCATTTATTCTGTCTTTCAAACATACAAAATTATTTGATTGCCCTTCCACCATTACTATAACTGCAGTTTCTTTGCTCTTTGTGTCATTTCTAGCCACAATTTAAACACAGGGTTTACTGTGGCTCCTCTGAAAGAGAACACCTCAAATCAGAAGTACTTGACTCCCTGGTATAACTCGCAAATGTGCACCTTAAAGCAGATAAAGTAAGCTAGAAACAGTGTCTCACTAATTTAGAAGATCATCATTTAGCTTAAAAATAGTTTTTTGCTTTATAAAAAAGCCTTCAGTAAAGCTAGAAGGTTACTATTCATCACTGATTGAAGGAAATAAGAGCAACCCTAGGTTTCTCTGCAGCATTTTATTCTATTACATTGTCTACAATTGTGTACAGTATCTTATTCTTATCCTTTTCCAGTGTTTTTCTAAATTTTACGATGTAACTTTGCACTGTCCACTTTCTGCTGTAACAAAACAAATTTCCTACAGGTTGGACTAATAAAGGTTATCTTATTGTATCTTATCTTAGCACTGTAGTCAAGCTGACAAAAAGTCAGAGCTCTGCTGAGCCAACCATTCCTTTAACGTTAAATAGTAATGAATTCATGAATGTCTTCACAAATACAATTTTAACTACTAGAGGAAAAACATACTCATAATCATCTCACTGACTTAACAATGTGTAGAGTTACTTTCAGTACCAGTGGTATTTATTTAATCTTTTTCTTCAATTGATCTTTCTGAGTTAACTTCAGTAATTACTTCATTACTTCCTCCAAATGATCAACATGTCTCATAGACCCCATTCCTACAAGACTGTTCAAAGAAACTCTGCCAATAGTTAATATTTCATTCTTAAATATGATCAACCTATTTCTATTAAGCGGCTATGTACCACAGGTCTTCAGACTGGCAGTAGTTCAACTGTTACTTTAAAAGCCACCTCTAGACCCAGCAGTCTTAACTAATTACAGGACAGCCTTCCCCTAATTAGGACTGGATCAGGTGGCCCAGAAACTTCCCTTAGTTACACTGCAATAGGTCAAGGTTCCAATGAAGCATTAAGTGTATTTCTTCACTGAGTGTTTTTTCACTCACTATACGTTTACACATACCTCTGCATTTAATTCAAGTTCTCTTCCATGGCATGTCTTTGTCCTGTTTTCCTCCTCTCACCCTCAACCGGTCTTGGCAAATGGCTGGCCCTCCCTCAACCTGGTTCTGCTGGACGTTTCTTCCTGTAAATAGGGAGCTTTTCCCTCTCATTGTTGCCAAGGAACTTGCTCATAGGGGGTCTTTCGAGTGTGGGGTTAGTGCCCTACAGTCTGTCTTTCTCTGCCCGAGTGTCCTCTCCTCGTCCAATCTCTAAAGTAGAGTCCAACTGTTCCCTGGACCCTCTCCAGGACCTCAACACTGATCAAACCCAGGCCACGGTAGGTAGAGTGCTGCTGTTTCTGCTGTGTGTGGTTGTTACTTATAACTGAGAATTAAATATGAATGTGTTTGTGGTGTGCAGGTTAAGCTGGCTGCAGGACACAAGTTTGACAGAGATGTTGAACTGCTGATTTATTACAAAGATGCTCACCAGCCCACTGCTGTGGTGGAGGCAGGACAGGCCTCTGCTGAGCCGGGTGAGTGGAAATGATAGGAGTAGTTGGTTTGAAAATGTAAAAAAAAAATTGCTTATCTACTGCTGCTTGGAAGTTCAATTTGTTGGCATAAACAAAAAACAATTTCTCCCATTTTTTATTTTTCAGGCTCTCTGATGGGTGATCCAGTGGTGATGGTGAGTCTGTACCCTGAGTTCCCCCAGTCTGCGATGTCTTCATGTGGAGAGTTTGTGTTCTTAATGGATCGATCTGGAAGTATGAGTAATACTCGCATCCGCAGTGCCAAGGTATTCATAATATATTTAGTCATAAACTCATAAAAAGTTTCATGTTGTTCCTCTCACACAGTGGCTTCACCATCTTATCCATGTTCCCTTAAGGATACTCTGCTGCTCCTGTTGAAGAGCTTACCAAAGGGCTGCTGTTTCAACATTTACAGTTTTGGGTCCAGATATGAACACATCTTCCCGTGAGTCTCTCCCAGCCCAACAAAGGTCCTTTTGTCCTTGACATGAAATACATGCATGTTTGTATTGGTGTCTGTGTGATGGCAGTAAGAGTGTGGAGTACAGCCAGCAGACCATGGAGGAGGCTCTAAATACAGTTGAGCAGATGGAGGCTAATCTTGGAGTGTGGAATACACCAGGCACAGACACACGCACACACAGGTAGGTACAGCCAACTTCCACATTTATTCAAGTGTTGTTGTTTTGACAGCTGACTCAGTCACACAGTCTGACAGCTCACGAGCCCAGCTGATCTCTCTCCTGGCCGCTCCTCCTCGTCTCACTATAAACACAGCGGAGGGAGACCATCATCAGTCCATAAACAACATCAGCTGTTCTTACCGGCCTCGCAGCGCCGCCCTGATGAGCCTTCCGCTCCACTCCTCCCCTGCAGCTGCGCCCGGGGCCACGCCTCCGCCACATGGAGAAACAGAGATCCTGGAGCCCCTAAAACATATTTACAACCAGCCCTGCATTCCCAATCAGCCTCGACAGGTAACACACACTCACATGCTCTTCTGGTTTGCTGTCCTCGTGGGGACATCCCAATAACATAATGCTTTCCCTAAACTTAACCATTAACCATAAACCAATTGTAACCCTAAAACACTAAAACCACAATTTAAGTGTGAAAAATGCCTCCAACAACGTGGGGACCTGGATTTTGGTCCCCACCAGTACAGTAAATTTCAGACTTTGGTCCCCACCAAGATAGTAAGAACCCATATGCGCGCGCACACACACACACACACACACACACACACACACACACACACACACACACACACACACACACACACACACACACACACACACACACACACACACACACACAAACTGCTTTGCATTAATCTCTTGGAAATTTCCTTTGAACTTAATTTTACTTTCTGCTTGCCTTGCTTTAGCCTTAGAACAACTTCATCTTAAAATATAATGATTTAGGATATTTTAGCTTTTTTTTATATCACCATGAAGATGCTTTATAGGGATGTATCTACATAGAGCAGATTCAGTTTCATAAAAACATTGGACAAAACTTGGACCACACACGCTCTACAAATGTTTCTCAGCATTGGCATTAGTGTACAATCTAACTTTTAATATATCACATATTTTAACCCTGTGAATATAATCGTTGTTCATGTAACAGCTTTGTTCTTTAGTTTGGAGTTCATACTAACTGTACATTGTTCGTTGCACACTACCAAATCAAATCAAATCAAATCAAATCACTTTTTATTGTCACATCACATGTGCAGGCACACTGGCACAGCACATGCGAGTGAAATTCTTGTGTGCGAGCCCCACAAGCAACAGAGATGTGCAAACACAACAACACAAACGAGCAAAATACAAGAATGGCCAACCTGAAACTAATAAATATATGTACAATATATAATAGTGTATGCATTTCTGGATGTGTATACTAAATATTTTCCTACGTGTGTGTGTGTGTGTGTGTGTGTGTGTGTGTGTGTGTGTGTGTGTGTGTGTGTGTGTGTATACACATTTTTACAAATTAAATAGTAAAAAAATAAAATAAAATAATAATAATAATAATAATAATAAAATATATAAAATATACAGAGTTGAATATGTGCAAAACAAGTGGCATTTATATACAGTGTGGAGTGCATAATGTTGAAGTTCCAGTAGTGAAGCTGAGGTGTCTATGACGTGTTCAGCAGTCTGATGGCCTGATGGAAAAAGCTGTCTCTCAGTCTGCTGGTACGGGACCGGATGCTGCAGAACCTCCTTCCTGATGGAAGCAGTCTGAACAGTTTATGGCTGGGGTGACTGGAGTCCTTGATGATCCTCCCCGCTTTCCTCAGGCACCGCTTCCTGTAGATGTCTTGGAGGGAAGGAAGCTCACCTCCAATTATCCGTTCAGAGCACCGCACTACTCGCTGGAGAGCTTTGCAGTTGTAGGCGGTGCTGTTGCCATACCAGGTGGTGATGCATCCAGTGAGGATGCTCTCAATGGCACAGCGATAGAAGGTCCTGAGGATGCGGGGGCTCATGCCGAATCTTTTCAGTCTCCTGAGAAAGAAGAGGCGCTGCTGCGCCTTCTTCACTGTTTTGTTAAAAACATTTGTGTTTCTGAATCCTAACTCAGCTCTCAGAACAAGCTGTGTGTTTCTGGGTCTGATGTTATGTCCTTATGTGCCAACTCTCCTCTCTAGCTGTTTGTCTTTACTGATGGAGAGGTGAGGAACACCAAAGAAGTGATAGATCTGGTGAAGAAGAACTCAGATTCTCACAGGTGAAACCACAAAAACACAAGTACGTCTACACAATTCCCAAAATGTCCAACATGTCCTCTATGTAGAAAATTGTTGTATTGCAGGTGTTTCTCTTTTGGGATTGGGGAAGGGGCCAGCTCTGCTCTCATCAATGGGATGGCCAAAGAAGGAGGAGGTCACGCTCAGTTCATCACAGGGACTGACAGGATGCAACCAAAAGTAAGACATTAAACACAATTAAAAGTCAAGTTAAACATTGCAGCAGCAGCAGCAGATCCATATTTGTGATCAGACCTGCAATGAGTAAAATGTCTGTTCCAACTGTTTGTGTATATTTGGAGAGTTTTTCATTATTTTTCAGGTGATGCAGTCGCTGCGATTTGCTCTGCAGCCGACTGTGGTCGACATCTCAGTCACATGGGATTTACCAAAGGAAGTGTCTGTCACTGTCCTCTCTCCACCAATCACAGCACTTTTCCAGGGTCAGAGGTCACTGATTTATTCCCAGCTCAGTGGACAGGTAGGAGCAGCAGCCTCTCATGTTGTTGTTTAACTATTTCATGACTTCTGACCCTGTGATTCTGTGTCAGAGTTCAGAGGCAGCAGAGGGCTGTGTGACGGTGAAGTACAGCCTGGCAGGTCATCCCTCTGAGAACCAGCTGCACTTCAGTTTCAGACCTGCAGAGGACACTGGGTAAAACAGAGTTTAAGAAACTCAGTACTTTTCATTGGTTCATGACTTTAGATATATTGGGTTGAAAATAGCAGTAGATTATAATGAATATGGACTGAAATATGTTGTGTTCACATCTGAAATAAAGTATTTAAATAGGTCAACCACTGACATTTACTTCTTATTGCATAATCTTGGTGACTAAGAGTCGACATGAGTAATTAACCCTCTCAAGGCAGGCGTTGCCGATTTGCAACAGTTAAAAACTAACAACCTGATTACCCCACATACATATTTTATGACTTCTTTTTACTCAGAAGTGATTGAATGCAATAGGATATTAACCCTCTCAGGCTCAAATTAAACTTTTTGTTGCTAATGCACAACCAAGTCCTGCAGTGGTACTTCTGAGTCTCTTCATAACTTCTACTCCGCATGCTGAGCTTATCCACAAACCTTTTAAATAAAGTAAAAAAGATAACATTCTCTTGTTTGCTGTAATTACTAACCACTCACACAGGAGGAGACACTTCTTTCTCACTATCAGTGAGAATGAATCAGTGGAATTTGCTCATTGAGATATTAATTATAAATTCTTTTAGTCTTAATCACAAATATTGTAACAATCCAAACTCTAATATCAGCGCTATCAGCAGGTTTAAAACCTGAAGAAAGTGCTCATGTGTCATTTGGATTTTGATTACTTCTAGGTATGAGCATTTGTTTTCAATCATGGTATCTGATGTGATTTTTGGGGAGTTTGACTCCAACTCTATATAACCTTTAAAAAATACAATGGTAAAAAAAACAAAGAAACACTTAAGTCACCCATCTCTTGGTGTGTTCCTTCTTATCTGCAGATTAACAGTCCACAGGTTGGGTGCTCGAACTCTGATTCGCTCCCTGGAGATGGAGGAGAGAGAGCACAGAGGACAGCAAGTTGGAGGTGTGAAGGAGAAGGTGGTGCATCTCAGTGTCCAAACAGGAGTGAGCAGTTCTTTCACTGCCTTCATTGCTGTCAACAAAGACAACAGCGAAGTGATTCAAGGACCTCTTGTGTGCAGAAATGTTCCGACACCCTGTGAGTTTTTGCCAAAAGCAAAGCTAAAAGTCAGCCACAGCTCTGAAGCAAAGATGGTTGAGCATGAATAAAACCAGTAAAATGTTTGGTTTAAGAGAAGGTCAGACCCAAATGAAAAGAATGATTAGCAACAAGATGGTAAAAATAATGTAGGTACTGATCAGACAGCAGTATGAGAGAGAGGGATGCATGTAAAAAAGCATTGGTTACCCAATAAATTTGTTCCCTAATACTTTTAAGTGTTGATGGAGTCTTTACGTCATCTTACAGTAGTTTTGACCCAGAGGATTCTGCAAATCGTTATAATATTGTCAGCCAGCAACTTTTGGTGTGTAGGAGTTATGTAGGAGTTATGTTATGTTATTTTAGTTATAAAATCTATGGCATTATTTTTGTGCCTCTGTTCTGAGTGTATGTATATTATTTTTGTAAGTACAAATGTTGCATTTTCAGGAGAAAATTATTTTGAATGAAGAAAAGCTTAATTTGAGCGAACAAAATTCATTGCTGCTAAATGTATTTCAGTGTTTGCTAATATCTATATACACACACAATAACAGCCCCTCTCGCTCAGTTGTTGGCATTTTCTCCTGCTCAGAAATCTGGTCTGTGTGCTCATAGACATCTACCGTCCTGCTCTCAGTGTGACGATCATGCTTTCAACACCTCTGCTTCCTGCACGCTCAAAAACCAACCAATCACAGTCTTGGATTCAAAAATTCTGGTTGGCTCGCTAGCTACTGTATTCCAAAAAACACTGTCCAAAATGTAGCTAAATCCAGTGGACTGGTTTGGTTTAAACTAGACTAAAACCAACAATGGTCTTAAAAAATAATATTTTTTAAAATAAAATAATTAAACATACTAACTGAAATGGGTTGGGCTACACCTTGGACAGTGTTTCTGGAATGCAGTAGCTAGCAAGCTGATTGGAGATCAATACAGCCAATTGTTTGTGGTGAGTCATGTATGAAGCACAACAGCCAAAAGGTTTGAAAATTCTTTTTACTAACGTGTTTTCACCTTTCTTTCTTTTTTCTTCTTTTTTTGCGTTCTCAGCATTCAAGGGATTAGGTAAGGAAAAATGTTTTCTTTTGTTTGTTTTGTTTTTTTAATATTTTGTGTTTTGTAATTATAAGCATACCCATTTAGCAAAATTGGTATGGCCTGGATCTGGCCCACACAATGTGCTTACACATGGCCCACATACCGCAAAGAATGACGGCCCTTTGGTGGTCCAGATCTGGTTTGCCAGAGATGGCCCACACATGGGCCAGAACAAGGTCAGTTGCAGGCACACTGGTGGTCCTGTGCCTTATGTCAGCCTTATGTGTACTTTAATCAAGCCATGTAATAACAACATGTGCCGGAACATAATAGCGCAAAAGTAACATGACGAAACTCTGTTCAGAGAATGGACTAATTCTTTTATAGCTGCCATGACACCAGTCAGTCAGAAGTGCCGGCTTGATACCAGATCTGGGCCAGACCTGCTTGCTATTTGGGTAGGCTGCTGTCTAAAGCAACAAAAAACATATGAACCAGTTCCTGACATATAGCAGTTGAAGAGTTTTCATTGTCCTACATTTAAGAGAGATGCCATTGCATTTGTTGCACATTTGTTTAGTCAGGGCTTCCACAGCCAGTGGAATTGGAGCAGCTTTACTTTGTTTAGATGACCATCACTGCACTGGATGGATGTGGATTTCTATTTATCAGGAAGGAATGAACTTAATCTCAGTGTTAGTCATATGAAAGTAATGAATTACCAGATCACCCAATTGGACTGTAGTGTGTGTGTGTTTTTTATAATAATGACTTGAGCTTTACTGAGTTGCGGTCTCTCTAATCTCTCAGCAGCTCATTGCTATGAACCAACAAAGTCTCACAGCAAAAAAGGGCTATTTCCTCACATGAAGAAGAAGAAACTACCTGTCTTTTGGAACTCTCATAAGATGCCTGCCAAGCATTATGCTGCTTCACATATGTTTGTTTACGAAGGTAATGTTGGTTAAAAGTAGACACATAAATCTTTTAGTTTCCATCTTTTACAGAATATCAGGGCACCCAATAAATTCTTCATTGTTGTTGCCACATCAGACTCATCTTACCATAACACTGCACTGCAAAACTTTACATGGGAAGAAGTGAGCGCAGTTTGGTACCACAAAAAAAGGAGCAAAAAGTGCCTTACTGTAAATTTACTGTATAATATTTATTTTTTTAATTAGATAGAAAGGCCATGACTGGACACTTGATGTTCAGTTATTATTTCATCTTTGTACTTTTTTTTTTCCCAGCTGCTGTGCATGAGCACCTATCCAGAGACCCTTTGCTACAGTTAGTCTCCCTCCAGGAGGCGTCTGGCTGCTGGCTGCTTGATCCAGCTCTGGCTACTGCACTGGGAAAGACCAGCAAGGAGGTGAAAAAGTCAAAGCCTGAAAAGGTGGGTTTTTGTCAGTTTCAGTCATTACAAAAAGTGATGATATGCATGTTAATCAAATTTTATGGTACAAAATATAGAAAGAAATTACAAATATTAAACATAACATAACCCAAAAGATGAAAATGAAGTCAGCTGTAGTAAAAACTGGCAAAAAGTATTTCCCTCATAAGAGGTGTCCGTGAAGGTATTTGCCTTATGTTACATTAGTTATGTTATCACAATTGTAAAAACTAAGATCAGAACCCTTTTATGTAAAGGTAGTTTGTTGAGATTATGTGTGTAGAAGCATTAATTTGTCTTGGTGTACCTACATTCACATGTAACTGGCTGCCTGTTGCTGTTTTAACTCCACTTACTTTCTGTTGTTGCCCGTTCTCTGTGCCATGTATTGCCTGGTGTTCATATAAGAGCCGGAAAGCCCTGGGTTTCATGGGGGCAGGGTTGGTTGTAATTGAAGGGACCCAGGCTTCTCATTCCAAGTACCACAGGGGTCACTGAATGAAAAATTGCTTCCTTGAAAAAGACTAAAATTACAGTTCAGTGTAGAATATTACCTAAAATAAACTATATACAAAATGCCTTCAAATGACAGAGATGCAGAAATGTGTGGATTTCCTCCAGAGCCATGGCTCAGTGTCTGTGTGTCTAAATTAGTCTCACAGACCTGAATATGACACTGGAAGCCATTTATATTTCTGAACCTGTTTAAACTGCTGCTCACCACTAACAAGCACAAGCATCAATTTTGGACTTTTAAACCTTTTCATAAGTTTTGCATCTTTTCCTTCTGATTTAAAATCTCCCTTATGGTCATTCATACTACACAAAGTAATTAAGCAATAAACAATTAAATGACCGAGAAGTTAATTTTTCACTTTCATCTATAGAAATTTGTTTGGTTTTTTTGTGACTAACAAAAACTGGACAGTCTAGAGAATTTTACACATTTATTTACTATAATTTTAAGTTCAAAGAGTCGTACTGACAGGTTTCCTTCTATGTTACAGCAGGTTTTTCTTCATTATGTAGAAAAACGGTTAAATATGTAACAACTTTAGTTTCAGTGGTCCGACCCACTTAACTCATTCACTGTCATTGACGTCTATAGACGTCAATTACGTTTTTCAATGGGAGGGGCTAGAATACAACCTCGGGCAGCTTGTCAGTGAACATCAGACTGCTTGAAATGTATTTTTCACAAAAAGCTCGTTTTCTCCCTTTTTGTGGTCAAAACAGGCATTTTTGGTGGAACCCACCTCTCTTCTACAGCTGATTACTAAAGAATGGAAAATGATAGAAACAAGCTTTTTTTTTTTTTTTTTGGATGGAAGAAGAGAGTCTGTTCTTCATTTTGGTAGGTTCAGCGTTTATATGATCATAACACACAGTTTTCTGTGGCTCTTCAAAAATGAGTAAAAATGCTCAAAAACCCTGGCAGTGAATTTAAGATCAAAGTGGGCTGAACGTGGCCTACGATGTAAAATTAGACACATCTGGTCTAAACAGAGTATTGCAGGAGATGATGCTCTATCAAATACCTTCAGAAATACCCCAGGATAACAGCAATAACACTGCAGGAGAGAGAAGCCTCTGGCAAAACACACAAAATAAGTGTGCATGGCTTGTTTATTGTACTGAATAAAGTCAATTGCTCTCAGGCTCGGTGTGTGTGTGTGTGTGTTTGTGCTCCCTGTTTTATTTGTCTTTTATTGGGGAATTAGGGCAACAATGAAGTGTGGGCCACCATTCTGGCTCTGATCTGGCTTCATGCTTTCAAGATGGATGCAAAGGACGAGTGGGAGCTTCTGGCTATGAAGGCTGCCTCATGGCTCCGTGCTCAGAATGGTAGTAACACGATAATAACAGAAAATGCTGCATATCCATGACACAAAGTTAAAGTGAGCTATTCTTGCAAATTCATTCTTTAATCCTTGTGTTTTGTGTTCTTAGCACCATGTGAGTCAGAGTGTGTGGACGCTGGAAATATCCTGTTGGGTTCCAGCGTGAAGAAAGAAGCTCTGGGACTCTGAGAGTTTTCTCAAAGAGCTAGTTATGCCAAATGCCTTTTGATTCAGTGTTGTGTCTTCTTCATTCACGTTTTTCACTGACTGTGTGTTTATACATAATTCTGCATTTAATCATCAGTTATTATTAATCTCTGGCTCTCTTCCATAGCGTGTCTTTTGTCCTGCTCCCTCCACTCAGAAATAAGAGAGAAAGCACACTAATGTGCACACTAATGTACACGCTTAATGTGCCCTACACGCTTGTGCCTTGGGAAACGTTCGTCTTTGTGATTAAGATGTGTATATTAGCAAGCAATTTATGTTTAATTTTCTGTACATTTCAGTTAGAAAAACGAGGAGAAGCCTTAAGAAAGGAAAGGGTTTAAAAAGCTCTTCAAAGTCAAGAAAAGCAAGCCTTGTGGAGATCTCTTCTGTTGTGTTTGCTGGCTGTCAAGCTTCACATTGTTACGTGGTGTGAGGGCAGCACGAGGCAACTACTGTTGTGATTTGGAGCTATATAAACAAAACTGAATTAAATTGTACTGAATGATGTCTCCGCTGTTATATTTATTGTTCATGTTTCATTTTTATTTTGTTGCAATTGTTCTAAATGCTTTTTGAACTTAATCAAACTATTTTATTTGTATTTCCATTTGTGCCTTGAACTGAAAATTAAAAATTAAAATTGGTGCTTGGAAGATTAAGAATTTGTTCTTTGGTTTAACTCAGTCCTTCTGAGTAAAGATCTATAGCTTCAGTTCAAGAAAATGAATAATGGTATACAGGAGTACAGTATCAAATTACACTGATAACTGAAGAACTACCATGCGGCTTATTCCTTCATTCTTTATTAACAGGACAAGTCACATTAAAGCTTTACAATAAAAAAGACATGTAACAAACACAAAACATCAGAGAATAATAAGTTTATCAAAACACAAGTTCTAATAAGTAAACGTGAGCAAAGGCTGTAAATGTAAAAGCTACACTTTAGCATAAAATATAATGCGTAAACATACCATTACAGACATATCTGAAACCGAACTGGAACTCTTAAACTCACTACTATCGTTAAAGCTTTTAATGTGTAAAGATAAAGTTGATAAGTTAATTTCCTGTTAGGGCATCTGTGAAGCCTCGCTCACTAAATGATCTCATTGGAGGGATGCAGCAGAAAGCCTCTGACGTCACCGGAGTAGAACTGCGTGCGCGTATTGTAGACGCATAAGCTTGAACTTCACACACATACTACAGATCGGTGCTTATCGGACACACAAATCCCTCTATTCAAAGGTATGCTTTTCTCCAATTCATTGTAACTTTTCTTTAGACGTTGTAACCTGACGCACTTCATAAAAAACGCCGTAAGAAGTGTGCTGACAGGAGCTGTATACAGATGCAGTCTGTATTTTCCTTTTTATTTACTGGCAGAATAATATCAAAACTTGTTCTGAGTCCAAAAAAAAATCTCAACCAGGGCTGCTGCAGTAGGCGGTGAAACGTAACGAGTTTGGGTACCTCATATTTCAGTGGCGAGAAACACAATTTGTTGTCTTTTCAAGCTAAATCGCGATGCTGTGGCCCAGTTAAACACGTTAATGCAGGGGTTTAAGACCCAAATAAACCCGGCGTGGTTTGCAGCGCCGCTGCAGGGGAGACGGACGCACCTGAGCTGCAACCAATCACGCCTCGCCGCCTTAACGTCTGTGCTATCTATGCTGTTGTGTTGGTATGTGTCGGGCTGTGAGCTGAAAAGCTACAGCCGGCTGTGCGTGAAAAGTGGTCAATAAAGAGATGCTGAAAAGCATGTTCATGCAAACATCATCGGGTCTGCCTGATATGTTTACAATGGGACTTCTACTCCTGAACCTCTGCGCATATCCCATATGCGCACAGCGTCTGCAAATCGGGGCTGTATGAAGTCACTTTAATCTTTACCAGGACTGTAAGCTGTCATCTGTGAGGCATGAGCGGTGTTTGTTTGTAACATAGTTACAGAGATATGCAAGCAGTTTCTTGAGCGTTTCTGTAAAAATAACAATCAATAAATTTGCATCATTTGCAAAAATCTTCTCACCTGTACTTAACCTTTTGTTTTTTTCTAACTCATCAGCCTGTCAATTAGACATCATCCCTGCTATATTTGTTGTTGGGGGGGGGAGTCAGAGATGATATAAATAATTAAGTAAAAAAAATAAGCTAGATTAGACATCTACATTATTGTAAATTATCCATCTTGATTTTTAGCACTTCTGATGATACGCTGTAACAGAAGTAAATCCTCTCCGGTGTCCCAGAACTTCCATTTGTCCAGCATATAAGATGACACAAAGCTGCTGCCATAAACACACACATTACTGGGAATATAGTTACTCAAAGATGACAAACTAGGGAAAAAAGAGATGGAAGCCCTGACTAAAACAAACAAAGAGGAAGAAGACCATGAATCAACCACACAATGTGCCATTGGATCCAGGCTTCTGTTCTGTAAAACTAGACTAACAGAAACCAAAACCAGGAGTAACGGTAACTCTCAACTCAACCTATACTTGATAAATAAAACTATTAAAGGAACAGAAAGATGAAACCGATGCTGATGGATTTTAGGTAGATGGAGAGGACCGAAACACCAGTTGGCGACCCCCATGTTGTGCTGTCTTCATGAGCGCCCACATTCAGCACTAAGAATAAATCACAGATGTGAGAGAGCAGGTTAATGAAGGTGACAATATAAACACAACAAGACGATGACCGGACCGATGCTCTCATGCCGCACATAGCAGCGCCCCAAACTTAATGCATGACCTGATGTGTATGATCGTGAAACATTAGGTCTGCTCCTAAACAGGGAGTCATTTCTAGCTTTGGACTTTATTTGGATTTAAGCTACAAATTAAGGTCATACAATCATCCTTATTTTTAATAAGAATTGTGGGAAAAGTAAAAAAAAAAAAAGGTTTAAATTACAAGTGAAAGACATGAACATGCCTTCATTTTATCTACTCCAATTCTGTCTGCTAAAGTTACAGCCAAAAGTTCATCCCCTACTTCCAGTTTATTTAAAGTTCAGCTGCCAGATGTTGAAAAAATTTATAGAGAAAAGGCTCTTGGATGCTTAATTGTTTTCTTTAAAACTTTGCAAAGCTTTTAAATCCTTATATTACGTAACTATTCCCTAGTTCTAGATTTAGATCTTAACTGTTTCTCAGTCAGATCCTCCTAACTATCATTGTCATCTGTTAGTTATTTGGCTTCTGGAGCCAAAATGAAAGCAACACTAAATTCTTTTATTTGGAGTAAATCTCTGTGGTGGTTGTCTCTTGCACAGGAACAATGGTGAGAGCCTGTGGTCTGCTAACTGCCCAAAAGGAACCAGGTAAAAAGTTGATGAAAATCCAAAATGGGCAGGAGACTAAACAAATTTTGAAGTTAATCAAAAACAGTTGTTTGGATGTTTATGTTTTTCTTTTAGTTCCTCTGAAGAGCATTGAGGTGGAGCTGGAGGTGAGGGACCATGTGGCTACAGTGGTCTCCACCCTGAACTACGAGAATAAGGAGGACAAACCATTAGAGGCTGTTGTTGTCTTCCCTCTGCCTGGAGACGCTGCTGTCTGTCATTTCAGTGCTAAGATCGGACAGACACAGATTGTAGCTGAGGTGAAGGAGAAACAGAAGGTGAGCTGGACAGTAAATATAACCTGATTATAAGTAAGATTCAAAATAACAATAAACACAGTGAATGTCACTGACATGTGTCACCTGTCCTTCAGGCTCATGAGGAGTATGATGATGCTCTGAGCTCTGGTCAGCAGGCCTTCCTATTGGAGGAGAGCGATCAGAGTCCAGATATATTCTCTCTGAGTGTGGGCAGTCTGCCTCCAGGAGAGAGCGCCTCCATCAGGTTGGAGTACGTGACTGAGCTGGCTGTGCAGGCTGATGATGGTCTGAGGTTCTGTCTGCCTGCTGTGCTCAACCCTCGATACCAGCCTCGGGGTAGGAACACTTCAAAATACTTGGACCAGAAATGGTTAAACCATATTAGGTCTTGAACCAACCTCACAACAGTGACAGAACACAATATATGGCAGAAAAAGCATCAAAGTTCAACTTTATTTTCTCGAAGAAAAGATACCACATAACACTGTGACTGTCAAACATATTTATCAGATTAGAAAAAATGTAAGACTTGTGCCAGCCTTGTACCTAATTTCCCTGAAACCTTTAATTGGACCAGATGTTTTTAGAAGCTTTAATATTTAATGCCTTATTGTTCACAGCATTTCTAACCTGATGTTGTGTACAGGTAGTGAAGGTGTTCAGGTGACTTCTGTTCCAGCCTCTCTGGTGCCCTACAGTCTGTCTTTCTCTGCCCGAGTGTCCTCTCCTCGTCCAATCTCTAAAGTAGAGTCCAACTGTTCCCTGGACCCTCTCCAGGACCTCAACACTGATCAAACCCAGGCCACGGTAGGTAGAGTGCTGCTGTGTCTGCTCTGTACTTATAACTGAGAACTAAATATGAATGTGTTTGTGGTGTGCAGGTCAAGCTGGCTGCAGGACACAAGTTTGACAGAGATGTTGAACTGCTGATTTATTACAAAGACGTCCACCAGCCCACTGCTGTGGTGGAGGCAGGACAGGCCTCTGCTGAGCCGGGTGAGTGGAAATGATAGGAGTAGTTGGTTTTCAAAGACAGATTTTTAATATCCCCATTCTTTCACTCAAAAGTTTGAATATGTATGAAAAAACCACTGAAAAGCAAATTTATATAAACTTTTTTCTGTCTGTTATTTTTCAGGCTCTCTGATGGCTGATCCAGTGGTGATGGTGAGTCTGTACCCTGAGTTTCCCCAGTCTGTGACGTCTTCAGTGGCTTCATGTGGAGAGTTTGTGTTGTTAATGGATCGATCTGGAAGTATGAGTAATTCTCGCATCAGCAGTGCCAGGGTATCCATAATATACTTACTCATAAACTCTTTAGTTTCAAATTGTTCCTCTCACACAGTGGCCTCACTATATTTTCAATGTTCTCTTAAGGATACTCTGCTGCTCCTGTTGAAGAGCTTACCAATGGGCTGCTATTTCAATATTTACAGTTTTGGGTCCAGATATGAACACATCTTCCCGTGAGTCTCTCCCAGCCCAACAAAGGTCCTTTTGTCCTTGACATGAAATACGTGCATGTTTGTATTGGTATTTGTGTGATGGCAGTAAGAGTGTGGAGTACAGCCAGCAGACCATGGAGGAGGCTCTAAATACAGTTGTGCAGATGGAAGCTAATCTCAGAGGAACAGAGATGCTGCAGCCCCTCAAACATATTTACAGCCAGCCCTGCATTCCCAATCAGCCTCGACAGGTAACACACCAGGTTAGGTTCAAACTTTCAGAGGGAGCTCAGCTCCCAAACATAATTTCATCCATACAGTTTCTTGTGATTAATATTAATGAAATATGCTTTTGCAAATGTCATCAACTGTTACCTTCTAAAGCAGCCTAACTGGTACGATGATCTATTCAGAGTGAATAATCAGAGATTTCTATCTAATCCACCCGTTGAAGCAAACTGGTAATAGCGTTGTTTTATATTAATTCATACAAACCCTCCCTTTATGATGCAGACTCAGCATTATATACCCCAATTTCACGAGTGGATAATAGATTTGTATTCCCTCACATGAATGTAATGACAGCCATCCTGTTCACCATGTTTAGATTGGTATGAATCCTGTAAAATGGACCCTTGTGCACCTCTTCCACCTCTGGCTGGAGCAGCTTCCCCACGTGGCTCCTCCACTGCTCTCGGCTGAGAAGTTTGAGGACACAGTAGTTGCTCTGTGGCTCTCCTCCGCGGGGCCGATATGAGCGCAGACACCGCGCCGGGCACTAGCCGCTCCCGCCCGAGGAGCAGGGATGGGTGTGGCAGCAGGCTGCATCTTGGTTGTTCGCACCCTGCTGCATGCCTGCCGCTGGGGAACCTGGTGGGGGTGTTGGTGGTGTCGGTCAGAACTGGATTAGAGCTGCCAGATTCGCAATCCTTTGTGTGCTGCAGTCAATCCAGTACCGGAGTTCTTTCTGCTTACGCTTCCTGGTTTCTGCACCACTGTGGCAAGAATGAGGCATGAT
Organism: Rhamphochromis sp. 'chilingali'; assembly: GCF_963969265.1. Classification (NCBI taxonomy): domain Eukaryota; kingdom Metazoa; phylum Chordata; class Actinopteri; order Cichliformes; family Cichlidae; genus Rhamphochromis; species Rhamphochromis sp. 'chilingali'. The sequence goes on along the minus strand of NC_137935.1, from coordinate 23,046,764 downwards.
GCGACCACGATTCTGCATTCTGAAACATCTTACTTTATTAAACGGTTGCTTTTTGTACAACTCGGCTCAGCTTCCCAGCTGCCAGCCACACGTACACAACAACAATACAACAGGACTTCACACCGCGCTTAAGCTGGGCAGGCGTGATTGCGATGCCACGCAGATGTGTCCACCTTCGCTGCTGTGGCACCGCCAGCCACGCCCTGCCAGAGTGCTCTGATGGAAATTTCCTTGAGCGCCCCCCAAAAGAGTCCAAACTCAACTATCTAACACACACACACAGTATGTTTGACTTCAGAAGACATTTCACTGACTTGAAAAAACTGAATAATAGCTGAATAATATAAACATGTTGTACATATGTCTCTTACCTCTGTGACATTATCATACTACCCTTCTTCCATCTTCTTAAGTACCATATTTTGAGTTCATATTAACCGTACATTGTTCTTTGCACATTACCATTAAAACATTTGTGTTTCTGAACCTAACTCAGCTCTCAGAACAAGCTGTGTGTTTCTGGGTCTGATGTTCTGCCCTTATGTGCCAACTCTCCTGTCTAGCTGTTTGTCTTTACTGATGGAGAGGTGTGGGACACCAAAGAAGTGATAGATCTGGTGAAGAGGAACTCAGATTCTCACAGGTGAAACCACAAAAACACAAGTACGTCTACACAATTACAGAATGTCCAACATGTCCTCTATGTACTTAAAGAAAACTGTTGTATTGCAGGTGTTTCTCTTTTGGGATTGGGGAAGGGGCCAGCTCTGCTCTCATCAATGGGATGGCCAAAGAAGGAGGAGGTCACGCTCAGTTCATCACAGACACTGACAGGATGCAAGCAAAAGTAAGATATTTAACACAATTAGAAGTCAAGCTAAACATCGCAGCAGCAGCAGCAGATCCATATTTGAGATCAGACCTGCAGTGAGTAAAATGTCTGTTCCAGCTGTTTGTGTATATTTGGAGAGTTTTTCTTTATTTTTCAGGTGATGCAGTCGCTGCGATTTGCTCTGCAGCCGGCTGTGGTCAACATCTCAGTCATATGGGATTTACCAAAGGAAGTGTCTGTCACTGTCCTCTCTCCACCAATCACTGCACTTTTTCCAGGTCAAAGGTCACTGATTTATGCCCAGCTCAGTGGACAGGTAGGAGCAGCAGCCTCTCATGTTGTTGTTTAGATATTTGATGACAGTAATTAACGTGACTTCTGACCCTGTGGTTTTGTGTCAGAGCTCAGAGGCAGCAGAGGGCTGTGTGACGGTGAAGTACAGCCTGGCAGGTCATCCCTCTGAGAACCAGCTGCACTTCAGTCTCAGCCCTGCAGAGGACACTGGGTAAAACAGAGTTTTGATATAAACAGCACTGTTCTGTGGATCATGACTTTAGACTTAAAGTTGCTAAGTGTGAAACATATGACACTATCCAGTTAATCCCTCCCATGTTCTATTTCTAACCTCTTTTACTTGACCTTGACGATCACGTCAATGAGGTCATAAATAACTTATAAATTCAAATTTTATTTGTTCCATACACAGTACAACATGTAGTGAAATACTTGTGTTTGAGCTGCGGACAGGCTGCAGACGTAGCCGCTCCATCCCCGGGCTTTGTTTTAACATGGGGGTCTAGCCAGGACCCTTACTGGATACCGGATACTGGAGTCTATTTTCAGGAGGGAAGATGTTATCAGAACTAGTGTGTAATCGGGACTTTGCATAGATGCTTAAAGCTCTTATTGCAGTGCCAAAACTTTGTCTCTGTCCTAAAACTCCTCCCTCTGTCCTCACGCTGACTGTTTAGAGGTGAACCCCACTTATTGTTCCACTTATTGCTGTGCCATTAGCAAATGTTAGTGCGCAGCTGTGTTTATTATGTTTATTTTCATGAATGGTCGGATGGTCCTCACAGTGAATTATGGGAGAGCATTTTCTCCTCCCTTTCTGTAAAGGATGGTCCAGTGTATCCTCTGCTCAAGGAAGCAATAAAAGAAGCATTGAAGCGCCATTCCTTAGTACTTACAGAATTGAGCAGCTCTTATTATGGTCGCTTTGCCGATATTTCAGTCATGTCTCTCAGTTAAGAACCCTCCAAAGCAAAATTAACTTTTGGAACGTATCTATTGCCTCAGTCTATTTTTGTCCTTTGTCAGAACATCAGCTCACTTTCCCTTCCTGTCTCTTAGCTCCAGTGCTTCTTACTGTAAGTATTAGTTCCCAGTTTAGGTTTCGGTAGTTTATAGCTTTCCGTTTCCTTTTGAACTTTATGTTCCACATTTCATCAGTTTCACCTTCAGTTTAATAAAAGGCTCGCATGTTGAATTTAGGTCATAATAGAGGCCTCCTGTCCATATACTGCACAGTGCAACGAGTGGAAAATAATTATATCGTTTTATCTGTTTTCACTTGAAATGCCACCATGAGCTTCTGTTCTGTGGACTGAGATTTCCACTAGGAGATTTTCTCTTGGTGTGAGCATTTGTCACCATTCATGTTATCACTGTGATTCTTATATAAAGCAGTGGGTTTATCTCCATCTATGTTTGACCTTAGAAAGCATACAATATAATAAAAACAGAGAAGTCACTGGTAAACAGCTGTAGTAAAAATATGTCCGTACTTCTTTACAGATTAACAGTCCACAAGTTGGGTGCTCGGACTCTGATTCGTTCCCTGGAGGAGGGAGAACACAGAGGATGGCAAGACACAAAAGTGAAGGAGAAGGTGGTGCAGCTCAGTGTCCAATCGGGAATAAGCAGTTCACTGACTGCCTTCATTGCTGTCTTCAATAACAATGGCGAGGCGATTCAAGGACCTCTTCTGCACAAAAATATTTTAAAACACGGTGAGTTTTTAAAAGCAAGAACTAAAACTTTCACCCACAAGTCTGAAGATCAAAATTACGGTGCACGAATAAAGGGAGTGCAGTGATTAAAAATAGTTTTATAAGATGACTTGAAAACAAGCTCATTAAACTAAAAACCAAAATATTAAGGGGGGAAAAACCCATTGGTCAACACTGACAGTGTACCAAATAAAGGATGGCCAGCTAGAGGTCTATATACTGTGGGGCCCATTCAGGAGGCAGCTGAATGGGTTTGCAGAGAGGGCAGACTGAACAAGGGACTAAATAGATGAATGAAAAACATATAAAACAGCAATGACATCCAAATGTCATTCCGACTGGTGACGTGTAGTCGGATGGTAACAAAGACAGAGAGGGTAGTCAGAACGGACACGATTGAACTGCCAGAAACTACTTTGGAATCTCACAGGCAAATGGGAACCATCAAGAGGCCTCTAGAAGACACCGAGGGTAAGGCAAGTCCTGAGGAGTATGCTAAATGAGAAGAACAAGATCTGGGAATCAACACCTGCAAGAAAGCTCCTTATCATGCATGGGGTTTCAGCCCAAGTCCAGCATCCTGAAACTTTTCGCTAAGCGAAAGGAAGCGGGCCAAGGACTGGTGAGTGTCAGAACCACTATCCAGGATGAAAAAAAGAAAAAGGAGCCATGAGTATATCAGGAAGATGACCACAACTGATCACGTACATAGGGAATACTCCAGGCAGCAGAAACCTGAGAAAGAAAAGGAGGAAAAAGAGGAACCATCATGGAAGTATAGGTCCATGCAGGGCAAGTAGCACTGACAGATAGAAGAAGTGACTGATATCGAGAAATCCGAACAGTGGCTGGACAAAACTGAACTGAAAGACTAATCATGGCAACACAAGATTCATAAGGGCTGGAGTCTACCACACCAGGCAAGACCCCAGGTGTAGGTTATGCAAAGTTTTCCCTGAGACCTTCCAGCACGTAATTGCAGGGTTTAAGATGCTAGCAGGCGGGGCTTACAAGGAAGACCATAACCAAGTTGCCGGCATAGTATAGAGGAATATCTGCGCCGAGTATGGCCTGGAAGTTGAGTTCAAAATGGGTGGTTGAGAGAGACCAGACTAAGATCCTGTGGGACCAGATACAGATGGACAAACTCACTTGGTGATGGCTAACCAATCAGACCTAGTAGTGCTAGAAAAGAAGAGGAAAACCAGCCATAGTGATAGATGTAGCTATACCAATCAATAGCAAAATCAGGCAGAAGGAAACTCAAGAAAGTCGAGAAATACAAATGGCTGAGAGAGGAGCTTTAGAAGATTTGGAGGTTGAAGACAACAGTGGTCCCAGTGGTAACTGGAGCATTTGGAAGTGACTTCCAAACTGGTTGACTTGCTCCAGGAGATCCCAGGATTGACATCTGAGATCTTAACAGATATCTACTCACACATTTTTTGGGGGGTCAGAAATATAAATTAACACAATACTGTCCGTGCTATGGAAAAAGAATTTGTCACAATATAAACAGGCAATAGAGCAACAATCCTCACAATCTCTGTGATCCAGGACCTTCTAATTACTCAAATTATAAAATGTTGAAAAACATCAGTTGTTTGATGCTAAATGTTTTACTGCCATAATTTTAGTTAATGTATTTTATTTTGCATTACGCATATTTTCTGTCAATAGGACATTTATTTTAGAAATTCTCATGTAGGATCTATGAGATGCACACCCATTTTGAAGCATGAGCATGGCAAGTTGAAGCCGGGAATGTTAAAGGTTTCTTAAAAGTATCTGTACATTGCTCATTTCAGCCTCTAAACATGGGTCAGCCCACGAGGTATGTTTTATGTCATATAGATCATTTTATGTCTCTATTGTACCTGTTTTACTATCTCATTGAATGTTATGGTTTTTTTTAGTTTGATGGTAGCGTAGTTTGTGATCAAGGTGATGCTGTAACAATATCAACCCAAGATTGTACAACTCGCATAAAAGTCAACTTCATGCCATCAGTAAAAAGAACTCTTTACTGACTTTAAGAAGAGGTGGAAGTCATGATATCCAAACATCCATCTAACCATTAAAAAAGATTCAATGGACCTGATCTATGAAAACATTAACCATTAACTAGCCTGTAAACACTGAATAAACCAATAATTCTGTTGCAAAGTTAACATGATTGGAACTGAAATATGAATCTTGTTTTTATACACTGTTTCTATAACTTTTTGTGATATTTTAAATATTGTTAAATGGCACTTATTAAATCACAGTTTGCAAAAAGCCCCACTTTGTTGACATTTTAATCAGCTTCATTTTATTCGTACATTTTACAACCGACTGTTATGATTGATGGTATGATGTTTAACTTAATGTGTTTACCGTCCATCTTTAGGATCTAAAAATGCCTTCTTTTCTTGCTACAGATTACGTTGATTGCACTCTGAGTCCTTACCAGGATTATGAAGGTAAGCAAGTAGCTAAATACAACAGATATTGTTTCTCTAAACTTTTGATATTTTAAATATTACTGAAAAACTTGTACCTTTGGTTATGAATCATTGTGCATAAAAAAAACAGTGATTTATAACACTTTGAACATTTTTATGAATACATTTTAAACTGTTGTCATGATTTTAGTTTTAGATTTCTTTATAATTTCTTTACCTCCCCTCTCTTTTAGATCTCCAAGAGCCTTCCCTTCTTACCATGGGTTACATGTATGCTGATCAGGAATCTTATGGCAAGCTAAGTTTTGTTTGTTTTTTATTTCTCTAAATGCTGGTGAACACTGAACAAACCAACATTTCTGTGGCACAGTTACTGCTGAACCCATTTGCAACATTAATGAAAAGAATTGTTACTATACATTTTTGTGATACTTTAAATCTTACTGAAAGTTGCACTGTTGTAATAAGTTATAAATCACAGTGTGTGAAAAGAAAAACGTTTTTGACATTTTGAACATTTTAACAAGCTTATTATTGTAAATACATTTTAAACTGATTGCTGTGATTCATAGTATGAGGCTTAGCGTAATGTCTTTAACTTCTCGCTTTTGGATCTGAAAATGCCTTTCTTAATTGCAACAGATTACGTTGGTTGCACCCTGAATCCTTATCAGAATTGTGAAGGTAAGTAAACGGCTAATTATAGCACAACATTCATAAATAGATTTCTATAAATGGAATAACTGCCTGTAAACACTGACCGAACCAATATTCCTGTGGGACAGTCGGTATTTAACTGGTTTGCAGCTTTATTGTGAAAAGCTGTTCCTCTAAATTACGGTAATATTACTGAAGAACCTGCAGCCTTGTAATGGCATATGAATCACTGTATAAAAAAAAATAAATAAATAATCACACTATTTTGATATTTTAATAACCTTTTTATTATAAGAACAGGCTAAACTGATCATTGCCATTGGTGGTACAAAATTTAGTTGTAATGTTGTCACTTCTCCCTTCGTTTTGTGCCTGGAAAAACCTTCTTTAGTTACTGCAGATTACAGTCGTTTCATGCTAAAGTGTTCTTGGACTACTTCTACAAGGGAGTCATAGATAGATTGATAGATAACTCATAACATTATTACTCCCTACCTAATATTGTGTTGGTCCCCCATTTCCTATAAAACAGTCCTGACAGTCCAGTTCCCGGATGGTATACTGGGGTATCTGGTCTTACATCCCAGTCTCGGGGAACAGAAGCACAACATAAGGGTTAACCCTCAAGGTGGAGTTTTATTGCTACCAAAACTAACAGTGCTAACTCTGGGGTGAACAAAGGCTAAAATAATAAACAAAACAAGCTATTCCAAAAGAAGCTGCTACCTAAACCCTGCATGAAACAAAAGCCAAATAAAAGACAACCACTACCCTAACTCCCTAATTTAATGAACAAGAGAAAAGGTAAAGAAAACAATTAGGCAGTTCATCCCTTCTGCTTTAGTGCTTATTTAGTGGAAAAGAGTATTTACAACACTGTTTACAAAACTTGACGGTTCTCTGAAGACACGCACAAAAATTTGTCACAGAGGGTTTGGAGGCCAACGACAGGTCTATGTAATTATTTTTGTGCCATTGTTCTGAGCACATGTTAAAAAAAATTTGCAAGTACAAGTGTTGCATTTTGAGGAGAAATTTATTTTGAGCGAAGAAAAACTAAATTTGAGCAAACAAAATTCTTCTTCTTTGCTATTATCCATATACACACACAATAACAGCCCCTCTCGCTCGATTGATAACGACACCACATATTTGCAAAAGTGTTCTAACGTTTTTGGAGATGCCCGTTACCCACCAGCTGACTGCACAGCTGGAGTGGCCATTGGCCGATAGTGATTTTTTGTTTTTATGTTTGTTTGTTTTTGTAACAATATAAACTATGAAGGTGGTGGATTTGCAAAGTGGTCATGATGGACTCTGGACTCAGGGATCCATATCCTGCTGAATGAGACTGTAGTCATTGGAGTTTCTTTTTTTTTTTCTTGCCTTGATTGACCTGATCTATTATTTAAGAATAAAAAAACAAAAAGCTGAATGAGAAAGAACAACACATGATTTTCTATAAAAGAACAACATAACTGCCTGGAAACACATGAAAAAATAAATGCTATTTAACTTGTTTGGGACTTAAAAACAAACAAAACAAACAAAACAAACAAAACGCTGTTCCTCTACATTTTTGTGATATTTTAAATATTACTGAAGAACATACACACTTGGAATGAGTTATGAATCACTGTGTGTAAAAGCCCCACATTTAAAATTTTTATTATAAATACCTTTTAAACTGATTTTTATGATTCATTATGAGATTTTTAGTTATGTCTTCCCCTACCCTCTTTTATATATCTCAAAGAACCTTCCTTTCTTGCCATAGGTTACATGGATGCTGATCAGGAATCTGGTGGTAGGCAAAAGCTAACCTTTTTGTTGGTTTGTTTTGGTTTGTTTTTCTTCTCTAAATGCTGGTAAACACTGAACAAACCAACATTTCTTTGTGATACAAATACTATGCTATTCATTTGCAATTTACATATAAAATGTTGCCCCTATAAATCTTTGCGACACATTAAATCCTGTGGAAAAAAAGTTGCACTGTTGTAAGGAATCACAGTGTGTTAAAATGTTCACTTTTTTTCTTTTTTTTTTTTTTACAATTTTGAACATTTAACAAGCTTATTTATTTTAAGTTTTTAAGTTTTAAATGGATTGTTGCGATTCATGGCATGAAGCTTAGCTTAATCTCTTTACCTTCTTTGTTTTCCACAGATTACATGGATTGCGCACTGCCTCTTGATCAGGATTATGAAAGTGAGCAAAAATTCTAAATAAAACAGAAACACAGATGTGTGTTTATGTTCTGTAATTAGAGTGACTGCCTGTAAACACTGAACAAAACATTTCTGTAGCACAGTTACTGTTTAACTTTTTTGCAACTTTAACATGAAAAGTTAATTCTTTTTTGTGATATTTTAAATCCTGCTAAAGAACTTGTGCCTTTGAAATTAGTCATTAAACAGTGTAAAAAGCCACACATTTAAATATTTTCAGGTATTTCAACAATCTTATATTATTATAGTATAGCATTATAGTTATTAAGTTGAAGTCTTGAAGACACAAACGTTTCAGTTATTCTAAAATTATGTTTAACTTACTTATCTCAATCAGAAGACATGCCCTGTGCTAAAGTTAAATTTAAAAGCTAAATGCTATAGAAAGTGTTTTTTTTTTATTTTTTTATGAATACATGGCTGTAAACACTGAAATAACTACCGCCTTTTTGTGGAACAGTTGACATTTGCCTTTTCCTTTGTAGTCATTAACAATTTGCCCATGTTAAGTAGTACTTAAGGTGAATCATTTTATTACCATAAAAATCCAGTTTTTAGTAGTTTCATTTCTTAATTCTCATGTCAGAAACATTTACTATTTATTTTAAAACCTTGAAGTGAAAAAGTGTTTTTAGTGTTGTGACACATCTTTTAAAAAAGAAAAGAAAAACAGAACAATGAAAAAAATAACCTTTCCAAAGAAATTGTCCTACATTACAAGTTACAAACCATTACACTGGGTGACAGTTTACTTAGGACCCCCACATTACGTGGAATTGGAGGGCTTTTATTTGCCTTGTTTTAGACAGGCATTGTTGCCCATGGTCATGGATGTGGATTTCTGTTTATTGTGGAGGAATGAACTTAATCAAATGTTCATCATTTTAAAGGAAGCTTGTATCAAAACACCAAAATCCGATGTATTATGCATTTAATAACAGTAAATTGATCTATATCAGGGTTTTGTTTATCTGTTCTCTCACCAGCTTCTAGCTACAAACCTAGAAATAAGTCTGACAGCAAGACAGGGGTATTTACTCAGATGAAGAAGATACTAAGTGACTTTTGGAAATCTTGTAAGACGGTGGCTGATGGTGCTCTAAAATCTGTGTCTGAAGGTAATGTTAGATGTAAGTAGATAAATCCAATAAACTATCAGCTTCCATCATTTACAGAATGTCAGACAGTTGTAGTTGGCTCATCACATGTATGTGTAGTGTGTGCTAGTGGATCAGGAAAAAGAAAATAATAATATGAAAATATAGTCAACAAAAACTTGAATGAGGCATTTAAATATATTACAAATGTTTCAAAGTTTATGGTGGTTTATGGATTGCTTTATATTGTAGACTTTTTATGTCTTCACATGTAGAATAATTATAATCAGGTCCAGCTTTTGTTTCATCTTTGGTTTTTCAGCTTCTGTGTCTGAGCAGCAAACCAGAGATCCTTTGCTGCATTTAGTCTCCCTCCAGGAGGCAACTGGCAAGTGGTTGCTTGATCCAGCTCTGCCTACTGCACTGGGAAAGACGAACGAGGAGGTGGAGAAGTCAAAGCCAGTATTGGTGGGTTGCTGTAAATTTAAATCATTATATAAAGTGATAATATAAGATTTCATAGTATGAAACCTAATTAAAAATGTTCATATATAACACAAAGTTTTTGGGTGCCGTCATGGAAGGGACTGTACCTGGAGACATTGTGAAAGGAGTGATTGGGGGGAATGGCCTGTTTGCTCTAAATGAGAATGATGTTTTGTTATTGGACTTCTGTACTAGGTACAGGTTGGCCAACCAAACAATATGTTTTAGTGTAAGGTTGATTGTAAGTGTACTTTGTGCCAGAGCAAAAGGTCAGTGGTTGGTTTTGTTTTTGTATCTGATCAGAGGCAGTATGTCTTGCACACTTTGGTGGAGAGCAATGCTGTCAACTGACTGCCTAATGGTGAGTCGGACTAGATGGCAGGGAGGACTGCTAGACAGTCCTAGAAAACCTAAATGGGTAAAGAGGGAGGTTTTGGACCTCCCACAGGATGCAAGAGTAACGAGAGAGGCTGTAAAGGTTAAGGAGTAGGCTTTCTAGACTGGGTTGGCCCAGGGATACTCCCGAAGCAGGTATTGTGGGGCCAAATGGGGTGGCTTCAATAGTTGAACAGAACTTCAAGCAAAAACCTGGGTGTGGGATGAGTTCAGAGAAGCTATGGAGGAGGACTTTTGGCAGGCATCAAAGAAGGTCTGTCAAGCTATCTCAGTACTCAGGAGGGAAAAGCTGGGTTTGGCCCAAGCCATGTTTAGTTGGGGAGGAGAACTGCTGTCCCGTGGAGGAAAAGGCATGTTGAGGAACTCTAAAACCCAAGCAAAACGTTCCATATGAAGGAAGGAGAGCCTGAACACTTGGGGTAAGTCTCACCGGTTACACTTGCAGACGGTCACCAGGATTGTTGAGAAGCAGGAGGAAGGGTTACCTATATGCGCTTTTAATGTTGGGACAGTGCCTGTGGAGTGGCAGTCCAGGGTGGTGGTTCTCATTTTATTATTATTATAAGAAATTATTGGGGTATTATGCTGCTTAGCCTCCCAGGGAAAACTTAATTCAGGGTATTTTGAAAAGATGTTCCGTCCAATCATTGAACAGGAGGAGGAGCAGGAAGGTTGCCTGTTGTTTTCGATCCTATTCTAAAATTTCAAGAAGGACATCTGCTTTGGGAATCTCAGAATAACATCTGTTTTTTTGCAAATAATATATATATATATATGAGAATGATGTATATATATATATATCATCATCATATATATATATATATATATATATATATATATATATATATATATATATATATATATATATATATATATATATATATATATATATATATATATCTCAACCAACATAATCTGTCGCAATTAAGTGATATATGTGGTTCTGTATGCTTCATTGGAGCGTGACCTTCTGTGTTACATTAGCACACATCTATTCCATTCAACCACTGATACTTTTCACTTCTCATATCCCATGCTTGTTATTTCCTTTTTTTGAATAAAGTAATGATTAGCAACACAATCTGTCTTGTCTTCCCTCTGTCATTTGCCATGGGCCAGCTTGTGACAGTATCCACTGGAGCAATTTGTCACAGTTTGAAATGGTTGGTATGAGAGTCAGCACCTCCAAGTCTGAAGTCATGATTCTTTGTTGGAAAGTGGTGGGATATTTCCTGGATTCTTGTGGTTAAGAGAAATGTGAGCCAAAACGTGAATCTTTCAATTATCCAGTCCATTTACATCCCAGCCCTCACCTATGATCATGAAATATGTGTAATGACCATAGAATAAGGTCATGACTGCACACGCGGCTGAATTAAGTTTGCTCCGTAGGGCTCAGTCTTATAGATGGGGTGAGAAGCTCTGACATGTAGACAAATCTTGAACTAGAACTGCTGTTCCTCCATCTCAGACAGAGTAGGTCGAGGTAATTTAGCCATCTGTAAGGATGCTTCCTGGGCGCCTTCCTTTGTGAATATTTAGAGCATGACCAAAAGGGAAGAGACCCCGGGAATCTGCTGGAGAAATTATATTCCTTGTCTGGTCCTGGAATGCACTTGGATCTCCCAGAAGGAACTGGAAAATATATGGATTAGTCTGCTGCCACTATGACCTACTTCAGATGAGCATAACATAAAGATGGATACAACTATAACATAAACAAATTACATTGAAGGGAGCAAATGGAGCAAAAAATATTTATTATCAGTCAAAGTATTTCAGTGCCTTCTTTCAGATTATTTATGTTTTCAAAGTGGTAGGAAACAAGATCATAATCATTGGGTAGCATTTTCCATGTGAAGGATTGTGTTCTGTCTATATCATTTGATTTTGTTTGATTTGGTGAATTAGGCCAACAAGGAAATTTGGGCTACCATTCTGGCTCTGATCTGGCTTCATGGTTTAAAGATGGATTCAAAGAATGAGTGGGATCTTCTGGCTATGAAGGCTGCCTCATGGCTCCGTGCTCAGAATGGTAGTAACCCTTATGAAAGTGCTAAAGTGCTTTTTAACACTGGTTGATGCCACACTCAGCTGTCTTTCTTTGTTTTGTGTTTTCAGCACCATGGGTGACAGAGTGTGTGGAAGCTGCAAATTTACTGTTGGGTTGCAGCGTGATGAAAGAAGCTCTGGGACTCTGAGGGATTTCTTATGAACCCTTTTCCAATAGTACCTACTTGATTTGGGTCAGCACGGCTCAACTCTGTTTTTAGCCTTTTCCATTAAGTGATAGTATCTGGTAGTGGATAGTTTTTTAGTACCTCCTCAGCCGGGGTTCCAAGCGATCCATGCAAGTAGAAAATGTGACATCAACAGACTGCGTGCCACAAATTGATTAGTCAGAGGTGTCACTCGATGAATCATGAGAGCGTCTATTTAATGACTAACCAACTAAACTGTCATTTTTGAAACCTAACAACAAGGGCAATGGCTACACTAAAGACAACACTGTGATCACTGACTCTGCCAAAAAGCCACAGACTGAGCAACAGGTATAACACTACCTTTCTTGTGGCGTTCGTGTCACATACAAATGATATTACAGTCATGCCTGCTTACCTGATGAATGGTTGTTGTCTGCCACTAATTTTAGTATATCACCTTTGTGATTCATTTTATTACTTTGGTTCAAAAATGTCGTGCAGAGAAAGGGACACTCCAAAACAAACAACAAACACATCTCCTACTACTGTCCAAGTTGCGGCATTTTTTTATTTACTTAGTCAGTTATTAGTTATCGGTGCAAAATCTCCACGTACTGACAAGTACTGTAATTCTATGAATACATCGAGAAGTTAAACAAGAGAAACTGTATGCAGGTGGATTATGGCAGTTCTGTTTTTACAATAATAAAAATCAATAATCAGCAAGTAAAACCTTGATTTGTGACTTTTATTCTATTTCATTATTTATTTTTTAAATCCTGTCTGGCAGCTTTGCAATCAGAATTGTGATCTGAATGCATTTTTGCTTTTTTTTTTAATAACATTAAACTTTTGGATATATGCTACTATAGTAGCATAGGGCCACTGAAGGTATAAAAAAATAAAGGGGAAGGCTGTGCGTGTGTGTCAGTTATTTTTTTGTGCAGTGGTTTTTATGCACTGGTTTATCTGGTAGGTATTAAATATTATAAATATTTAAATACACCAAATATTTAATAATTTAATAAAAAAAAATTCTACCTGTTGTAGCTAAGAAGCCACCCACAGGCCCTTTGCTGACATTAATCTCCCTCCAGCAGGCGTCTGGCTGCTGATTGCTTGATGCGCCTCTGGCTATTGCACTGGGTAAGACCAGCAGTGAGGTGGAGAAATCAGTGCCTGGAAAGGTGACTTGTTCATCTTAATAAATAAAATCAAAAACTGATAATTTGAGATACTGTTATAATAATAATAATGATAATATAGCAAAATTTGAATACAAACACATGATGTATAAAAATGTATGGAACGACCAGACAACATTATGTGTGCGTTATCATTTGTTTTAATTATATAATTAGAATTGTTATATATTTGTATTGTACATTGGTATTTGAAATTTGTGTTTACCGTTGTAAACAAATAAATAGATAAATCAGAATTGTTCTCATAACATTGATAAAGTAAAGACAGCTACTGTAGCAGCTCTTTCAGAAAGACTGTTCCTTACTTTTCTCTCCCCCTTTCTGGTGATGAAATTCATACTTTGTTACTTGTTTAACACATAAAGACTATAAGAACATTTTCCCAGGTTTCCCTCTGTAGCCACCCTACAGTCTTCTGTACCAAGACTTTTAAACGCAGGGTTCAGGTCCTGATGACTGTGTTCTCAGAGCTAAGGCTGCGAAAAAAGCTCCACCCACATCACAACAAGTAAGTGGAGAATATCAGATAGAGGTGACATATCAGTTGAGTCTGTGCTGTGTGAACACTTTGGCCTTTAATATTTACAAACGGGGACGGCAGTAAACCATCTGACATCTGACACACATGTTGGGCTTTAGAGGTAAGCTCCTACCGTGCATTTATTTAAGCAGCCTGATCACTTGCTGTTCAGCAACACATTACTGCACACTGACACGAAAACCTTAAGACTAAGGATAGCAACCTGGATGCTGTCACATTGAAATTCTTTATTAATTTTGTTTATATGTTTTTATCGTGATATAAAGAAATGTGGTTGTGCTGCAACAGACAACCGCATTTACAGAGAGACATCTGTGTGTGTGTGTGTTGGGGGGGTGGTGGTTGGGGTGTTGATCTTTATTTTTAATTCGATGATGCAAACAACAGGAAGAACTAAACCGGAAGGCGCTTCAGGCTAGCTGTTACCTGTCATCAAAACAGTGGTATGCGGTGACGATTCTGCCCACCTCACCCACCACACATACACATAAGAAAAACACATTCCTCCACCATGTAACAATTTCACAACATAAATTGGACCAGTTTAAAGCACTATTTATGCTGCCTGTCTGCTTTCAAACACAGAGATCTTAAGCCTAACTAAATATCTACTATAATACCAAGAGTATTCACTGTTAGCTGACAATGCTGACAAGTGATTTTCAAACCATTCCCTTAGGAAAAGAAACAAGAAAACAAAATGAAAACACCTCACTATAAAAAAAAAAACTGTATGACTGGAAAACTGTGCATAAGTAATCAAATTAATAATGCAATTAAAATTTAACTAACTATTAAGATGTTCCTATTAGCATTAAAATAATGTTCTTGGTTCATAGGTACAAAGATGAACTTCTCCAGTCCGCTAACTCTCCAAAAGGAACGAGGAGCTGATTCAAAGAGACTTCTGTTTTCTCTCTGACCACGTTTGGATTTTGTAATATTTTAATGTAACTGGTTACTGGTTATAATGGCACATAATATCTTGCTTCACATATTGTTTGTGATAGAGATAATATCTAATTAAAAACAGTATTTGAAAAGAGGGACAAATAGCAGAAATACAGTCTGCAATGTCATACATTTCGTGTTTGTCTTTGTGTAGTTCTTTAAAAAAAATGAAAAATTAAAGTATAAAAACTCAGAACTACAAAAATCTAGTCTTTCATGTTAATTCAGTTTGAATAATATTACTATTGAATAGTCAAATGAAAGTCTGTTTAAATTAAATGTAACTTCCAGAATAAACATTAAAGAAAGTGTCTTATATAGTTAACACAGTCAAAGTTATGATTCAACTCAAAAATCCATGAAGGATGAAAGCAGTCTTAACAACAACCTCAAATATCGGGGTACGAAAAACACTTGACACTAGCAGAAACCCTCAAATTCAAACATGTAAAAGGTTTCATAACTACATATGTGGAAATAAGTAAGATATTACATGGAATTATTTACATGTTAACCGAAAAATAACTACTGTAAGTCATTCCATCTCAAATTGGGCAATTTGTAGAATCTTTTCTGCTTGATTGTCACTGATTTGAATAAAATTTTTATGATACAAAATTTGAGCAGCTATAATTATTGCAGTCAAAATTTTGTTTTATAACTAAAATACTTTTCAACATACATATTTTTGAAAAATGACTCGTGCACCTACTTAAATGGTATTTTTTTCATACATTGAAACTGCAGCAATGTTTGAACATGAAGGTTGATTCTGTTCATCTGGTTGTAGCGTTTTCAGCGAGAGAAACGTTTCATCACTCATCAAAGTGACTTCTTCAGTCTCACCTGACTGCAGGTTTCCCCAACCTTATTGACAGTACATTTGCATAATGACTGAAACCAGCACCACTGAAGGAACAATGGGCTGGGAGGTCAGTTCCTGTTAGCAGAGACGGGTCTTCCAGCGGAATCTGCATGAATATTGAAGATACTTATATTGTCTAGACGGAGGAATAATCACACGTGGGGCATCGGCTTTTCACCGGAACAACACTTAGTTTTTATTATTGAACTCTCACGTGCACTCTGCAGCATAACAGGAAGCATCCTTTCAAAATAAAATCACAACAGATGACAACGAGGGCATACCTATTAACTAGCTCAACAGTTCCTTCATCATGATTATGCAAATTCTCATGACCACTGATCAACAGCTGAAGTCTGAAGAAGTCACTTTGATGAGTGACGAAACGTTTCTCCCACTGAAAACGCTACGTCCAGATGAACAGAATCAACCTTTGGAGATTTACTTACCTGGATGACTGAGAATGCATCAAGATCTCTGAACATAAATATCTAAAAGATGTTTAAAAATAAAAGCCAGTATATGTGTATACTGGTCTTTCTTACTATCAAAACAAATCAGAATCTATACTCTTGGACAAATATAAACATGTACTGGCTAAAAGAAAAAATTCTGTCAAAACAGATTTAGCTGAAATGTTTATGATATAAAGTTGGAATATATATAATGAATCTTATAAAATTATTGTAAATTGTTTAAATGTATGAAATGCTCTGTCAACCCACTTCCAGGCACATGTTTTTTGGGGGGTTTTTTTGCCTTTCAGGTGAAAAGTTTAAACATGAATACCTCAATGAAGGAGTTTCTACATAAATTTTGGTTACAGATGAGCATATTTTTCATTTTCTCGACCTGGATCACTTTTCTATTCTGTTATACATATTCTGCTTATAACTGAGAATATATCTTAGTGTTAACCTGAATTAACTCTCTTCGGAATCACATGACTGCCAATCTTTTGTTTGAAATATGGAATTTATAAAGTGATTGGAGGATGGACATGCCATTCTGTACTGGTGCTGTCCTTTAAGAATATTGAAAGAAAACATTTGACTGACCCTCATCATACCTGCAGTTCTCTTTCTGCTGAAGTTACAGCTGTAAAAAAAAAAAAAAAAAAAAAAAAAAAAGGTTTACTTCTAATCAGTCACATTTGTTTACAGGTAAGAAATGTAAATCTTTCGAGGTGGTTTATGTTCCAGCCTCTTGGGTGCCCTACACTCTGCCTTTCTCTGCCCGAGTGTCCTCTCCTCGTCCAATCTCTAAAGTAGAGTCCAACTGTTCCCTGGACCCTCTCCAGGACCTCAACACTGATCAAACCCAGGCCACGGTAGGTAGAGTGCTAATATTTCTGCTGTGTGTGGTTGTTACTTATAACTGAGAACTAAATATGAATGTGTTTGTGGTGTGCAGGTCAAACTGGCTGCAGGACACAAGTTTGACAGAGATGTTGAACTGCTGATTTATTACAAAGATGCTCACCAGCCCACTGCTGTGGTGGAGGCAGGACAGGCCTCTGCTGAGCCGGGTGAGTGAAAATGAGTGAAGTTGTTTGCTGCAATTTGTTGGAATAAACAGTAAAAACTGCTTTGCGTCATTTTTCTGTCCCTTTCATTTTTCAGGCACTCTGATGGGTGATCCAGTGGTGATGGTGAGTTTGTACCCTGAGTTCCCCCAGTCTGTGATGTCTTCAGGGACTTCTTGTGGAGAGTTTGTGTTCTTAATGGATCGATCTGGAAGTATGGACTATGCTATCAGTAAGAGTGAGCAGGAGGAAACTCATATGAGCTCTGCCTGGGTATCCTTAATACGTTATTACAGTCATAACATCTTTAATAGTGTCCCTCTCCGCTCTGCTGCTCCTGTTAAAGAACTTACCAATGGGCTGCTATTTCAACATTTACAGTTTTGGGTCCAGTTATGAACACATCTTCCCGTGAGTCTCTCCCTCGTATCAGTCAGCCCAACAAAAGACTTTCTGTTTTTGGTATGAAGTGCATGTAATTGTGTACTGATATTTATGTGAGGGCAGTAAGAGTGTGGAGTATAGCCAAGAGACCATGCAGGAGGCGCTGAAGAATGTTGATCACATGGAGGCTGATTTGGGAGGATCAGGGATGCTGGAGCCCCTCAAACATATTTACAACCAGCCTTGCATTCCCAGTCACCCTAGACAGGTAACATGCACAGTGGCTCTAATTAATTTTCTGGGGACTTCTTGTAATCATAACCTTACTGCTTGCCTAACTCTTACCTTAACCTCCTAAGACCCGAGCTCTTTCATGGCATGCATTTTTAATTTCTCTTTATTATTTGGGCTGATTGGATGTAAAAACTGATGAATTTAAAAACAAAGAAATATCTTTTTACCTGATTTTGCTCTACAAGAGCCTGATAGTCACATACAAGGACATTCGTTTTGGCAGTTTTGGCAGTATGGCCTCGTAAGTGGTATCAGGCCCTTGTAGAGCAAAATTGTGTATTGTGGTCTATCCATCCATCCATCCATCCATCTTCAACCGCTTATCCGAGGCCGGGTCACGGGGGCAGCAGCCTAAGCAAAGAGGCCCAGACCTCCCTCTCCCCAGCCACCTCCTCCAGCTTATCCGGGGGAATACCAAGGCGTTCCCAGGCCAGCCGAGAGATATAATCTCTCCAGCGTGTCCTGGGTCTTCCCCGGGGCCTCCTCCCGGTGGGACATGCCTGGAACACCTCACCCAGGAGGCGCCCAGGGGGCATCCTTGTCAGATGCCCGAACCACCTCAGCTGACTCCTTTCGATGTGGAGCAGCAGCGGCTCTACTCTGAGCCCCTCCCGGATGGCCGAATACCTCCTCCTTGAATCGCTACCTTATCGTGGTGGAGGGGTTTGTGTGTCCCAGGGATCCCGGGGGCTATGTTGTCTGGGGGCTTTTGCCCCCTGGTAGGGTCTCCCATGGCAAATTGGTCCTGGGTGAGGGACCAGACAAAAAGTGATTCAGAAGACCCTTATGAAAAGGACATCGAGGGAACAGTTTACCCTGCCCGGGATAGGGTTACCGGGCCCCGCCCTGGAGCCAGGCCCGGGGAGGGTGCTCGAGGGCGAGCGCCTGGTGGCCGGGCCTTAGTCCATGGGGCCCGGCCGGGCACAGCCCGAAGAGGAGACATGGGCCCATCCTCCCGCAGGCCCACCACCCGCAGGAGGCGCCATAGGGGTCGGGTGCATTGTGTGTCGGGTGGCGGCCAGGAGTGGTCTAGACAACCCAAAATGTCATGTCCACATATGTGGATGCCAAGTCCTAGGAAGTTAAAACAACCATTTGCCTTGGAATGTAATTACTTATGTCATTGCACATGTCTTTCTTTACATCTCCATAACAGGACTGTATAAACAGACATAATTTCTACAACATGAGTAAAACTTACATCAAACACAAATGTTCCAAGAACGAGTTGATGGTGGATTTTGCAATTTGTACCATAGTTGCATCTACTAAACATATCAGACACGTTTGAATCTCAGTGACCTCAACTTCAAGATGGAGGTCAGAGGTCAGGTTTTAAGAAAAATACTTAAGATTTGCACATCTTTATGGCCTATTTCACCTATCATGTAGTACAGGCACTATCTACTAGGAGGCTAAGAGGACTGGCAACTGCCTGTATTTTGTTGTTTCGTTTTTGTTGCAGGTACTAACTGTGCATTGTTCTTTGCACATTACAATACAAACATTTGTGCTTCTGAAACCTAACTCAGCTCTTAGAACAAGCTGTGTGTTTCTGGATGTAATGTTATGTGCCAACTCTCCTGTCTAGCTGTTTGTCTTTACTGATGGAGAGGTGTGGGACACCAAAGAAGTGATAGATCTGGTAAAGAAGAACTCAGATTCTCACAGGTGAAACCACAAAAACACAACTATATCTACACAATTCCCAGAATGTCCAAAATGTCCTCTATGTACTCAAAGAAAACTGTTGTATTGCAGGTGTTTCTCTTTTGGGATTGGGGAAGGGGCCAGCTCTGCTCTCATCAATGGGATGGCCAACGAAGGAGGAGGTCACGCTCAGTTCATCACAGGGACTGACAGGATGCAAGCAAAAGTAAGACATGAAACACAATTAAAAGTCACATTAAACATTGCAGCAGCAGCAGATCCATATTTGTGATCAGACCTGCAGTGAGTAAAATGTGCGTTCCAGCTGTTTGTGTATATTTGGAGAGATTTTCATTATTTTTCAGGTGATGCAGTCGCTGCGATTTGCTCTGCACCCTATTGTCACAGTCATATGGGATTTACCAAAGGAAGGGTCTGTCACTGTCCTCTCTCCACCAATCACAATACTTTTCAAGGGTCAGAGGTCACTGATTTATGCCCAGCTCACTGGACAGGTAAGAGCAGCACCTTCTCGTTTTGTTGTTTAGGTATTTGATGACAGTAATTAACGTGACTTCTGACCCTGTGATTCTGTGTCAGAGCTCAGAGGCAGCAGAGGGCTGTGTGACGGTGAAGTACAGCATGGCAGGTCATCCCTCTGAGAACCAGCTGCACTTCAGTCTCAGACCTGCAGAGGACACTGGGTAAAACAGTCTAATAATGACAGCACTGTGAGAAAGGCTACACTATTTAGTAAAATTTAGTTTGCCAATTACAAAATACCAATGTGTGCTAGTACTGATTATAAATAAGATATAAACAAAAGACAGAAGAATCTCACTTCCAGCACAGGTGCAGTCATTGTTTGATTCGTCCAGCTTATCTTGGTTCTCTTTCCTTTCAGCAACGCCTGAACTTGCAGCCTGATCTCATCTAACACTTTATGATAAAATGAAACTGACATCATGCACTTTATTTTTCTGCAGATATTTCTTTCACACTAAACAAGTGACTCATTTCTCACAATAAACATTAGACTGAAACATTCACACACATGTGGTCAGGCTCCTGAGTGAAGTGAAGTCACAGGTGTTTTGACTGTTTGTGGTTTGCTGACTGAGTGACTGCAGTTTAGGTAATTTTATTTAAGATGCACAAAGTGCACATATCGCTGACGTCTTTTAAAAGCTGGCTTAACCAAGTACTCATTTTACTCTTTACCTCGTTTTTATGGTTTTTACATTTTACATTCTGATGACAGCATTTACTGATTTAATATTCCAGCTTTAGCCACCATCAACCAACTGGTTCATGTTTCCCTTAGCTCAAACTTCATGATTCACAAAACACAGGAATAATTAAATTATTTTAATTAAAAAATTAAAAGAAAAAGAAAAAAATAGTTTGCAGTCTGCTATCTGTGACATCCTGCAGCTATAAGAGGCATTTCTGAAGGAACTGACAGAATCTTCCATTTATCCTACAGTATATTTATCATTGTAAAGTATTTTACGCCGTAATGCTGTAAAAATTATATTTATCTCTGCTGATGAGTAAGAAAACACAGCAGTTACACTCCTGTGTTTAAAGATCAACCCTAATCATTGACAGTCAGAATTCTCTGCAAAGGTAAACTCTGCAGCTTGTTGTTTCAAACTGTTGACTTGCAGTTATGCATGGGGGTGCTGTCTGTGATATCCTGCAGCTATGAAGGCCATCGCTGAAGAAATGTTATGTCTGTGGTTTGTTGGTTTTGAAAGTGCTGCGGCATCAGTTGTAATAGGTTGATAGAGAGGAGCAGTTACACTCCTGTGTTTAAAGATCAACCCTAATCTGACCATTATTCACTGTAACATTGACAGTTAGAAACTGTCTGCAATGCTGTAAAACACATTAAAGTGTCATTTAATGTCATTTTATTGAGTCGTAAACACAGAATGTCTGCTGCTGATCTCAGTAAATGTAACAGGGAACCTCGATCTCTCTGTGCAAATATATAGGTGTGGGTAAACGGGGGAGGTTTGCTATAGATTTGCTGTAGATGACACTCTGTTTGAAAGTACAATAAAACTGTCATCAAAGCAGATTCTTTTTTAGGACCCTGTTTTAGTAGAATATTTACTACTTCTTTCTTTCTGTAAATGGAAGAGGAATGTAACGCTCTTAAACCGTTTGTATTGTTGTGTTTGATTATGAGTGCCTAAAGAGGAAATCATCAGGTAGGAATGTAGCTCATATTAATTTTATTAAAAAAATACCAATGTGCACAATGTGTTTAAAACTTTAAGACCTGAAGTTGAATAATTAAAGTTCATAAACACATCCATATATTGTACTGTATGTCTGTATCCATATATAGATTGGGTTGGACTATTATTTTGAAAGAAATAGGAATTTATATTTCTGTTCCATCTATTCTTCCATTTATTTTCTTCCACCACCAGTTGGTGAGTTGGATAGTGAGCTGTCAGTTCAGATCATCTCTTTACGCAAGTGTCCAGAATATATGGCTGCAGATCCGATGATGAGATTACAAAATTGATCATCAACTGAAAACCTAGGATGTCCGGGTGACACATGCACTTATTGCCATTCTCATGTTAAAACATGGTGGTCATTATGGACAAAGTCTGATAACAAAACACTACTCAGGTTCAGATAAGGCAGGCTGGTCCTCCCAATCACAATGCTTCAGGTCTCTCTGTCATTGCCCACGTGAGTGTTATGGTCAAGTCTTCCTGTAAAAAAACACCAGGGCCTCCGCCCCGATAACAGCCCTAACTTTGATTACAAAATTAATGGCAAGTTAATCCCCAGAGTTTGAGTCTGTTCATCTGGACGTAACGTTTTCAGTGAGAGAAACGTTTTGTCACTCATCAAAGGGACTTCTTCAGTCTCAGCTGACTGCATGTTTCCCCAACCTTATGAACAGTACATTTTTATAATGACTGAAACTAGCACCAGTGAAGGGCTGGGAGGTCAGTTCCTTGATCATTAATATGCAAATTCTCATGACCATTGATCAACAACCACTGATCAAAGCTTATTGATCAAAGACCGCTGATCAGTCGCCATTAGTACCATTCACAGAGATTTGGGAAATGGCTGCAATCACAGCATTGCAAGATGGCGAAAGATGTACCCTCAGGCCCCCTCCTCGACTCAGATATAGTCTTTCCCTTTTCACGTAAATGGCAAGTTTGAAAGAAATCTACACCAGGTGTTCACTTGTCTGTTGAATTTAGACCCCTTGTAGGTAGCATTTACCTCCAAACGTTTTATTAATGTGATGGTGGATTAGACTCTATTTATGTATGAAACTAAAGAGGATACAATGGTATAAAACAGACACTAATAAATGAATGTAGTAAAATGATAAACATTACAACTGTAGCTGTTTTCCTTCTTGTCTGCCGACTAACAGTCCACAGGTTGGGTGCTCGGACTCTGATTCGCTCCCTGGAGATAGAGGAGAGAGAGCACAAAGAACATGAAGATGGAGGAGTGAAGGAGACGCTGGTGCAGCTCAGTGTCCAGTCAGGAGTGAGCAGCTCTTTCACCGCCTTCATTCCTGTCAACAAAGACAACGGAGACACAATTCAAGGACGTTTTCTGCTGAGAAATATTGCAACACCCTGTGAGTTTACTGGCAGAAACTTTACTGGCAGATATAGCAGACAGTTTGTGAAATGACGTAACAACCAGACTTAACAAACAAATTAGAAGTTTTAAATGGTATTTAAAGTATTTATATATTTTTTTCAAAAATATTGCGAAAAAGTCTTTATTTGTTCTTTTTAACTGCTTTTTGTAAAATTGCTGACTTCACGTTTCTCATCTGGACTTCATGTAGTTGAAATGGAGAGTGATCGTCCATGGCGTGTATGTAAGTAAAAGCTTCATATTTATGCATTTCTAAAAATAAATGTAAACAAAACCATCTAATTTTTGTTTTAACTTATTTGAAACATTAAATGTAAAAAAAAACCCAGACTGTAATAAACATAGACTGTCTCCTAAAGCAGCGATTAAAGAAGTTTAAAGGAGTTTTTTTTATAAATAGTACTATTGGTAGTATTTAGCGAATCACTATAATAACCGCATTTGATATTTCCTGTAATGCCTTAACCTCATACTAACCTATTTCCTCTTTCCTTTTTTCCTGTTATGGTTATCAATACCTACTCTGCAGCAAGACGTGCAAGGAGCTGGAGTAAGTAAAAAGCTGACTGAAAGCTCAAGAAATATTTAGCCTTTTCTATTCAAATGTTTCAAATAGTGCTGTCAGCGTTAATCTCATTAAAATGACATTGACGCCATAACCTCATTAAGGTGGCAAATCTCCGTTAGCGCGGTGGGGCTGCATGGTGCTAACGCGTTGCCTTGGTGGATTTCTGGGCTTCTCTGCTTAGGCTGCTGCCCTCAGGACCCGATAATGGATAAAAGGATACATTTATTTTTAATACAAGTCCTCAAATATTCTTGGTTCACAGGTACGAGGATGAACTACTCTGGTCTGTTAAATCTCCAAAAGGAACCAGGTACTGATACAAAGAGACTTACGTTTTTCTAAATGAACGTTTTTCTAAATGAACGTTTTTCAAAATGAACGTAAGTTCATTAAATAAATGACAATCGGTCATTAAATAAATTACCATTGTCATTTATTTAATCCTTAATTGTAAAGACTCGCTGCTTGGCATGTAATATTTTGCTTCACATACTTTTGTGATAGAGAGGATAATTGTAAATAAATAAATAAATAAATAAAAATAAAAACTGGGGATAATAGTACAAATACGCGTACGAGCAGCCTACATGTGGTTGTTGTGGCTGTTCTTTCAACATCAAATTTATATTAATTTAGATATCATTTTTATACTGCTTCTGTAGGCTCTTTAGTAACATGTTTTCAGAAGGTGGAGGACATATAATGAAATAAATAACCAGTTAAAAAAAATCCCCCCCAAAACCCCACATGTACTGAACAAATACATAGGCTAATAAATTTTGTTTTCTTATGAATAGTTTGTATTCATATGTATCATGTTCATAACAACGAGCTTGATATTTCTAAACAAAAAAATATTACATTTATCAATCATGTAAATTTCCTGCACCTCTCATAGACGTCCATGCGATGTCCAGAAAAATTAGCTAGTCCAAAGTTAAAATGTTGAAAGTCATATTAA
Organism: Rhamphochromis sp. 'chilingali'; assembly: GCF_963969265.1. NCBI lineage: Eukaryota > Metazoa > Chordata > Actinopteri > Cichliformes > Cichlidae > Rhamphochromis > Rhamphochromis sp. 'chilingali'. The sequence continues at coordinate 23,021,795 of NC_137935.1, read as the reverse complement.
CGTCTAACTTGGGTCATTGTTGGATATCCAGATTGTGGGCCTAGTTTGGATGTTGCATAGATGTCCAGAATTGGTAATGAACTGACGGACCCAATATAGACATGATCTGCACGTTTATGTTTTGCAAGTACAGTTCCTACAAAAAAACTAAATAATAAGAAAGTTATTTAAAAAATAGACTGGATAAGTTAAATATAAATATTAACAAAATTACACTTTTTCTTCTTTTTTTTGTTTTAAGTTGACACTTTGTTGGACAGAACCATGTTTAAATATCAACTTGGTTAACAAGTTTCTTTTGCTGAAATGTAAAAAGAAGAAACAAACAACCATTTTCAAAACATCTCTGATTTATGGTTTTTTGGTAATTCAGTTTGAATGTCAGTTCCTCTGAAGAGCATTGAGGTGGAGCTGAAGGTGAGGGACCATGTGGCTACAGTGGTCTCCACCCTGAACTACGAGAATAAGGAGGACAAACCATCAGAGGCTGTTTTTGTCTTCCCTCTGCCTGGAGATGCTGCTGTCTGTCATTTCAGTGCTAAGATCGGACAGACACAGATTGTAGCTGAGGTGAAGGAGAAACAGAAGGTGAGCTGGACAGTAAATATAACCTCATTATAAGTAAGATAATAATAATGGATTGGATTTATATAGCACTTTTCAAGGCACCCAAAGCACTTTACAGTGCCACTATTCATTCACTCTCGCATTCACACACTGGTGGAGGCAAGCTACTGTTGTAGCCACAGCTGCCCTGGGGCAGACTGACAGATTAATCTGAAAATATTGTTATAATATCTACATAGCTAAGGAATGCCTGGAATGTACAGCCGCTATAAATTTTATTTCACAGTCCTTAAATGTTTCTGTTTCACAGATACGATGATAAACCGCTGTGGAACCAGGTACTGATGGAAAATAAAGTCTTCTGTTTTCTCTGCATTCTCTGCATATTTACTAATTCCACACTTGTCCTGTGGACAGTCTTTATCCTTCAACCTTGGGTCCTCTACCAGAGGCCTGGGAGCCTGAGGGTCCTGTGCAATGTCTTTGCAGTTCCTAGGACTGCGCTCTTCTGGACAGATGTTGTTTTCTGGGATCTGCTGGAGCCACTCGCCTAGCTTGGGAGTCACCGCACCTAGTGCTCCGATTACCACGGGGACCACCGTTACCTTCACCCTCCACATCCTCTCGAGCTCTTCTCTGAGCCCTTGGTATTTCTCCAGCTTCTCGTGTTCCTTCTTCCTGATATTGCTGTCATTCGGAACCGCTACATCGATCACTACGGCCGTCTTCTTCTGTTTGTCTACCACCACTATGTCCGGTTGGTTAGCCACCACCATTTTGTCCGTCTGTATCTGGAAGTCCCATAGGATCTTAGCTCGGTCATTCTCCACCACCCTTGGGGACATCTCCCATTTTGACCTCGGGACTTCCAGGTTATACTCGGCACAGATGTTCCTGTACACTATGCCGGCCACTTGGTTATGGCGTTCCATGTATGCCTTGCCTGCTAGCATCTTGCACCCTGCTGTTATGTGCTGGATTGTTTCTGGGGCATCTTTACACAGCCTGCACCTGGGGTCTTGCCTGGTGTGATAGACCCCAGCCTCTATGGATCTTGTACTCAGAGCTTGTTCTTGTGCTGCCATGATTAGTGCCTCTGTGCTGTCTTTCAGTCCAGCTTTGTCCAGCCACTGGTAGGATTTCTGGATATCAGCCACCTCCTCTATCTGCCGGTGGTACATGCCGTGCAGGGGCCTGTCCTTCCATGATGGTTCCTCGTCTCCCTCCTCTTTCTTGGGTTTCTGCTGCCTGAGGTATTCACTGAGCACTCGGTCAGTTGGGGCCATCTTCCCAATGTATTCTTGGATGTTCGTTGTCTCATCCTGGACTGTGGTGCTGACACTCACCAGTCCCCGGCCCCCTTCCTTCCGCTTAGCGTACAGCCTCAGGGTGCTGGACTTGGGGTGAAACCCTCCATGCATGGTAAGGAGCTTTCTTGTCTTTATGTCAGTGGCTTCTATCTCCTCCTTTGGCCAGCCTTCAAAAAAGATTTGTGTGTGGAAAGGAAGAAAAACAGGGTCAAAATTCGTACTTGTAATTTGAAACTTGAGTGCAGAGTTTCACACGTATTTTTTGGCTAAGTCCACACACAAATCTTTTTTACGCACACGCAAATTCTTTTTACACATACAAATTCTGATTTACAAGTACAAAATATTTATGACCACAGTTTGAGCCCATAGGACTGGCCCTCAGCATGAAAAGGAACCGTATTTTGCATGCCCTCCAAGTGAAGGAAGCTCAAGCCAAACCCAGTATATGTTGGCGACATTACATTTCTGGGCTGGCATTTATTTTATACTGAATGAATGATTTTGTTGTGTAAAAGATACAAGTTTTATTATAGAAAAATATTAAGTTTTGTTTTATAAAATATGTAAATTAATTGTAATGTTGCAAAATTAATAATGATTGTTGTTTTTCTTTGGATAAAATTAATTAGATAAGTAAAATGATTTGTAAAGAAACATGTTTTGATGCTATAATAAACTTTCTTCTTCCAATAAATTATTGTTGGGGTCCCCCGGGCCTCAGATCAGTCATCTATGTAATGTTGTTTGGAACGAGGGTTACATAGTGTGATGTAGATATCTTTTTATCAGACACCAAAATTGGCAATACGTATTTGAGATCAATTGTGTTTGCACAGTTGTTTCATTTGATTGTCTTTGATTTGTTGAAGTAGGCCAACAATGAAGTGTGGGCCACCATTCCATCCATGCCACATTATCTGAATTTCTTTGAATTTTCTTTTTAACTAGTTCTATAATCATTGAGCCAACTAAATGGAGACAACCTATTAGTGCTGATTAATGAAAGTTTGCACCGTAAAATAAAGAATAAGGAGGAGGCAGTACAATTATTTTTAGTGTAAGAGTGTGAGCGTGAGACCTTTCAGGACTTCAGAGCTATTGCAAAGTAAAAATGTAAACCACATGTAACAAGTGTCACCTGGCAGTTTGTTGCTCTCTGCCAGGTGATTGGCTGAAGAGCTGTGAAAAGGTAGTGGGTGTGTGGGGTGAAGTCAGCGCTCTTCTGTGGAAAAAACCAGAGGCAATTAATTCACTCAGGTGCGAGTGGGTATACTGTCGGTAAGAGACTTTTGCCATTTTTGTTTGGATCGTTTGCTATTGCATGTGCCTATTTTTAATGTGTCATTGGACTTTTTTAGTGTAACCACGAATTTTAATAGAAGAATTGATCAAGCCCTAGATCGACTGCGCGCAGGGAAACTGATCAGTATTGTAGGTATATTGAGTATTTGTTTTAGCTTCATGATTTTGAATGGTTTTATAAAATTGCTATTTTATTGGGTAATATTTTAATTGATAATGTTGTTTGTTTTTCAGCTGTGCTGTCTCTGCTGTCCTTTTTTTCGTTCTTTTGATTGATTTGTAATTTTGTTTTGGTTAGTCCGTCCAGTCCTAAAGGCGGTTATTGATTGAGAGTAAGTTGTGTAAGGGCGGACTAACCTCCCTTTTGTTTTGTTTTTTTGTTTAATTGTTTGTGCCACTTCCCTTTTTCTCCCAGATCACAGGCCATACATAGCACTGATTCCCAGCTGCGCTGAGACCCGAATTGTTTGCAGTGTGTGCCACGATTGCAGTGTCGCTAAGCGGGGTGTGACAGGTTGCAGTGTTGTTATTTTCGCACAGTTTGTGTGGTAAGTCTCATGTGCAGCTGGGATATCAGCAGGATGTGTTGTAAGTCCTGTCTGGAAATGACTGGGAATTATTATGTCTAACTTATGTAATAAATAAACGATCAATTTATTTCTTTGCCCCGTTTACTCATCCTTTGTCCTCGGTTACACACAGAAGGAATTCTAAAAAAAAAAAAAACAATCCAAAGGAAAAATGTTTTGCAATTTGACGCTCCGCCCACCCAGTGCATATCGGTTGGTGGAAAAAACAAGGAAATGGGACGTACCCGGTAGTGAAGGAAACTGTTTCCAAGGCCTAATCCGTGGATCGACTTCCTTCGAGGCGTGGACGTCTATCAGCAGAGAATGTACCTTCACCTATCAGCAGAGAATGTCCCTTAGTCTGTAACACAGTCAAATATATTCTCAAGTAATATTCAAGCATGCCATTCAGCGTGTTAGTACGAGCTCGGGAGCAGCTTGGGAGAACAAGAAAACAGAGACTGCTTCAGATTGTCTTCCCAAATTGACTCAACTTTATTCACAAGTACAACAGTTTATATAGAGGGTAAAATTCATGAGACAGCAGATTTATCAGTTTAAACCAGTACAGACCAAGATAAGGCAGCGTCTTCCTGCCCTTGGGTGAAGAAGCATCCTTTGTGTAGTTTATCAATTCAGCTACAATTGTGATTATCTCAGCGACATATTTTCAAGGCACAAAACAAAGAGTTCTTACATTAGTGAAATCTGAAACAAACCATTTGGCCTTCAACAGGCGTCTAAAAGATTAAGAAACTAATGTAGCTGAGGGAGTGATCTCTGTGGTATTTCAACCTTGTACCAGCCTGTGATTCTCACACATCAATTCTTGGGTCAAAGAGAAAAATAACTAAAACAAGGGGGCCTTATTGAATGACAGAGTTTTCCTGCATAATGTCACTATAAAACAATATCCAGTAAATGCTCCCATGGTACTAAAATACCTAACAGTTCCACTCTTTTATTATATTTTAAAATAATAACTCAAATAGAAAGGAAAAATCACAAATGTAATAACATAATATAAAAAGCAAATCATAAAATGTAATAGTTCACAACCTAATGTTCAATATACACATCAGGAACATCATTGGTAACATCTGAGGTTAATGCAGTAGATATGATTAATAACCTAAATATATAAAAAAGACAGTTCTTTAGTCGTCTCCTGGCCTGGTCCCAGGTTCGAGAGACACCGTATAAGCGTCGTGTGATGGCAATGGGCATTTCATTTTCTCCATTATCAGGATGAAACGAGTCTATCTTTATCAGGTTAGACATCATGCGGTACTTTCGGCTTTTTATTCCTGCTGGATGTTCGAGTACCTTGCTGTGGCTCTTTCAGGCGTTGTGTGTTAATCAGTGATTGTGTGTGTGTAGGTGGATTGGATCCGGGCGTTGGCTCGCCTGAGTCGTCATCTACTTGATCCGACGCCTTAGGTGGTTTGGTGGGGCTGGTCTTAACCCTGCTGGCATGAATCCACTGAGGTTGTCCGTCTGTTAGGATGCTGGTTCTCGTCACTGCAAGTACAGTCTGGGGGCTGGAACACGCGGCCTCCCCGAGTGCCCTTGGTTTTAGCGACTTTACCAACACCGCATCTCCTGGTTTCCACGGATGGGTTGGATCTATGGAAGGGAGAGGCTGAGAGAGGCAAACTTTCTGATAGTTATTATTCAGTGTTTCTACCAGGTTATGAACATAGTCAGACAATGCAGTGTCTATGTCCCCTTCCAATAGCGGTGCCCCTCTGGAGGCTGACCATGGTGTTGGAAACGGTCTTCCCATGATTATTTCAAATGGAGATAATTTGGTTGCTGCGGATGGAGTCATTCTAATCTCGCAGAGGATTTGAGGAAGTAGTTTGATCCAGGTCATTCCTGTTTCTATCATTGCTTTAGTCAGGCGATTTTTTATGGTCCTATTCATTCTTTCTACAACTCCTGAACTCTGAGGATGGTATGGCACATGATATTTCCAGTCTATTGCTAGAGTTTTAGCACACTTTTGAATTACTTCTGATGTAAATGAAGGTCCTCTATCACTGTTAATTTGGTGAGGTATTCCAAATCTGGGTATTATTTCATTGCACAACTTTTGACAGACTACTTCTGCAGTTTCTTTTGATGTTGGGTAAGCTTCTACCCATTTACTAAATTGGTCCACTATTACCAGTAAGTACTTGATGCTTCCTTGTGCTGGCATGTGTGTAAAATCAATTTGTAATGTATGAAATGGGAAATCTGGTTGTGGTAAATGCTGATGTTTTGCTTTTGGTTTTCCTACATTAGTTCGTGCACATGTTAGACAGGTTGCTAATATGCGTTTTACTGCGTGTGATGTTTTCTCGATTACAAATCTTGATTTTATTGCTCCTATTACCCCTCTTTGTCCGACATGACTCACACCGTGAAAATGGCGGACAAGGATTGGCAGTAGTGAAGATGGGAGGGCAATCAAACCCTCAAGGTTTTTGTATAAGCCGTCTCTGTTATCTAAGGTACAATCATTACTTTCCCAGTAAGTGTAATCTAAGGCAGAGGCTTGCACTTGTATGAATTTTAGGTCAACATTTGTTTCTAAATAGTCTGGGAGTGTGACAAGTGGCAGCTGTAAAGGCAAAGATAATACTTCCTTTCTGGGTGGTTGCTGTGAGGCAGCAGCTGCTTTCGCGGTTACGTCTGCAAGAGCATTTCCCACTGCTTCGTCTGTGTCAGCCGTGCTGTGCCCCTTCGTTTTAACAACTGCAATTGCCGATGGCAGCTGTATAGCCTGCAAAAGTCTTTGAACAAGGTCAGAATTAGCGATCGATTTTCCATCAGCAGATCTAAATCCTCTTTGTCTCCACAATGTGCCAAAGTCATGCACGACACCGAATGCATAACGGCTATCAGTGTAAATTGTTACCCGCTTATCCACATGTAACTCACAGGCACGTATTAAAGCCATGAGCTCTGCTTTTTGTGCTGAGTGAAATGGTAATGAGTGAGCCTCTAGTATGATGTCAGGCAATGTCACCACCGAATAGCCACAAAGAAATGAGTTGTCATTTGGTTTTGAACAGGACCCGTCCACATAAACAATGACTGAGTCTGGGATTGGTGTCTGCTCTAAGTCTGGGCGTGGTGCTGTGGATTCCTGTATACGTGTCATACAATCATGATCGTCAGGGTCGTCTGAACCATCTTGTCGGTCAGAGGAACACAGCATACGAATGAGTAAGTGTGCTGGCGAATTGGGTGTGCTGCTTGCTTTTATAGTGAGATTTGCTGTTGAAGTCAGTGTAGCTTCATAACCTGAGCGACGTTGTGCGGTCATATGTTGTGTAGTTATGTTTGCTAGAATGGTCGTGACCTGGTGATTGGTGTGTAGAATAGTGTCATGTGAGAGTGTGAGCTTCTCGCAGTCCCTTATCATGATAGAGCAAGCCGCTACTGCTCTCAGGCAGGCCGGCATCCCCTGAACTACTGCTGGCAGCACCTTTGAGTAGAAGGCTACTGGACGGTAGCCACAGCCATGCTCTTGGGCCAATACACCTGCACAGGTTGTGCCGTTCTCTGTGACGTACAGGTGGAACGGTAAGTGGTAGTCAGGCAGACCCAAACAAGGGGCAGAGGTCAGCGCTCCCTGTAATGCATTGAAAGAGGCAGTCATTTCTGTGGACCACAGTATTCGAGGAGGCTTGTCTTTTTTGCAGCATTCACGCAGAATGTGGTCATGAAAAGAACAGTCTGGTATCCACTGTCTGCAATAGTTCACCATGCCTAGGAAGGACAGCATTTCCTTCTGTGTAGTGGGCTTAGGGACAGAGGTCACAGCTTGACCCTGTCTGTAGTCATGGAACGTTGTCCGTGAGACAGTGTGAATCCCAAATATTGAACAGAAGTCTGACAGTACTGCATTTTCTTTGCTGATGCTTTGTGGCCAGTCTGTTGGAGGTGCTGGAGTAGCATGTGTGTGGCAGTTTGACATAGTTTTTCACTTTCAGCACAGAGGAGGAGATCATCTACATACTGGATCAGAGTACAGCCCTCTGGAGGAATGAAGCCGTCCAGGGTAGCACGTACCACCATTGAGAAAGCCGCAGGGCTGTCTACCATGCCTTGGGGTAAGCGAGTCCATGTGTACTGCTTATCTCTATGTGTAAAAGCAAATATCGGCTGTGTGTCCTCATACACAGGTACTGAGAAAAAGGCGGAGCACAAATCCACCACAGTAAAATGTGTGGCTGTTGCTGGAATACCTGTCAGTATGCTGGGGACATCTGGGACAAGAGGAGGTAGAGGCATAATGACTGCATTAATTTGCCTTAAGTCTTGTGTGAAACGCCATACGCCAGGTTTGTTAGGCTTTGGCACAGGATTGACAGGAGTGTTATATGGAGATACTGTGGGCTTTATTACTCCAACTGTCAATAAATCTCCTATGATGATGTCTAAGGCTGCGGCTTTTTCAGCGGAAATGGGATATTGCTTGACATATACCGGCTTGTTGTTTTTCAGCTGAGCATGATAAGGTGTACAGTCAATAAATCCTACATCATTCTCACCTCTTGACCATAATGTCATGTTTTGATATTCAGCTGGCAATGTGACAGCAGAGATAGTACAGTGTATGGGGTAGGTTAGATCTATGTGTCGACATGGTGCAGTAATGTCATAGCCTATGTCTGAGTTATGTGACAAAACCACTGTTCGGCCTTCACTGGTGTGAGCAGTTATCATGTTGTTGAACAGTGTGAGAGAAACAAATATGTGGCTTCCAGGCATGGGGTTACCTGGTAGTGGTGTCTGCACATGTTTTTGACACAGAGTGTGACGTGGGATACCAGTCAGATGGATATTGAGTTCATTCTCCGCTGAGGCGTCCAGCTGACACAGAGGCTGTTCCTTCTCCATGGTGTCGGTGCATAGGGCAGAGAAAACATAGCTGTTATCAGTATCTGCAAACATTTCACCCTTTGTGTTAAATGAAATACACAAGTTCATTTTTGCCATTAAATCTCTGCCTAATAAATTCACAGGCGAGTTTGGAATAATTATGAATGGATGATATGTAATTTGGTCTGGTTTTGGGCCCCAGCGTGTCTTTAGAGAATGAGTTTTGGGGCATTGCACTAGAGTTCCGTTTATTCCCATGGTGTTGATGCACACAGAGGAAACAGGCCCACTATAGAATTTTCCAGACAGTGAACTTTTAGTGGCTCCACTGTCAACTAAAAAAGAATAAGTCTTTTCACCTATCTCTATATCTAACATGGGCAAGCTTTCTGTGTTACGGGACAATTGCAAATGCAGCATCGTGTGTAGTGCTTCACACTGTCCCTCATCCTCACCTGGGCCTCCCTATTGTCGGTCCAGCCTTTCGTTATCATATGGGTGGGGATTAAAATGTGGATTATAAGGTTGCTGCCTAAGTGCAAAGGGGCCATTATTTTGATGTGATTCCTGTCTGCGTTGCCAGTTACCTTGTCTGTAAGAGCTCTGCTGACGCCTAGTGGCAGGAGCTGGTCCTGTGTTTTGTGGTTGAGACCTATGTGCTGCTGATTTGCATTCCCTCCTCCAGTGTCCTATTTTTCCACAGTAAAAACATACGTCTCCACTCCTATCTCTCCTTCTGAGATCTCCCTGCTGCGCTTGTTGAGGGGACGGGGCCCCTGCATACATCATTTTTTCACTTTCCTCTGAGCCTTCAACATCAAAATTCAACATCATCTTAACACTTTTAGCCTTCGTGCTGTTGGGGAAAAGATCTGCACCAGCTTTTGTTTTGACAAGTGTGATAAAGTTCTTTATTTTCATGTCATAGAGATTATCAGTGGCAGTCAGCTTCAATAGTTGTGAACATTCTGGATGAATATTGTTTAAGAATGTTGTTATGAAAATCTGATCATTTCCTCCTTCAGGCATGCATGCCTCATTAGTCCAGCAGTGTGTGAAACGTTTCATAAAAACTAGAATAGATTCATCTGGCTTTTGCTTACACATGGTTACTGCATTTAAATCAATTTTATCTCTAGACATTGTGAGCAGAAATTTCTTTAGATTTTGAAAAAAGGCTGTGATTTTGTCATCGTTTATCCACAAAAACGAGGTGGTGTTGGCTGCTTGGTCATTTTTAGGGTCTAGTTCCTCTACTTCTTCAATAAGCTGAGATTCAGTCACACCTGGAATTCGTTGACATAATATATATCTATAATCAGGCCCACCCAAGTGGTGGTATCTGGTACTTCTCTGTAATGCAGAAACAAAGGCTGTAGGATTTTGTAGAGGATCGGGAAGTTCTTTAATGGTTGCTGCTAACTCTGAAATTTTAGGGGGTTGAATGCAACACATGTCCCCTATTATCATGAACGGAAGGGAGGTGCTGACGTCATTAAATTGTGATCCCTGCTTTTCTTTATAACGGGTGTTTTTGTGGGGGCCCTCTTGAGTTTTTTCCTCTTTTCTCTGCTTTAAGTAGTTCCTTATTAAATTTCTGGTGTTAGTTATTGCTTTTGGCACAGTTAAACCATTCGCTACTCTAGTGTGGCGCTGAACATGATTATCTATGACGGAAACTGCTTGCTGCAGTTCAGCTTCCGTACGTTCAGTTAAAGGATCTTTCATGATTTCCTCACACTCTGTCATTAACTGTTTTGTTTGCTTTTTATGTTCCTGTAACTCTCTTTCTCGTTCAGTGTATTCTCGTTCCTGTCTTTGATCTAGGTTAAACCAGTCATCTTCTTCTGATTTAGGTGTCATTTCAGTGCCTTCCTCACTCCTTTGGGATTCTGCTGTTATATCAGGATATACGCGCTGATGACGTGCAGCCGCCGCAGCAGCTATTAATTCTGTTTTTTCATCATAAGGCGGCGGAGCCGTAGGTTGAACGGATGGGCATATAAGGCTAGTTTTTTCTGCAGTGGATTTACTAGAGCCTACACTGGCTTGATTTAAAGCATTTACGTCTGGCTCGGGTCCTTTTTTCCATAGTGGTAGCATGCGATTGGTCACATCACGACATTCTATCATATATTTCTATCATATATTTTTTACAGGACTTTTTAATCAGCCTACTTTCCTTATCACAAATAGTATTTAACATTTCTACTGACCTGTTTTCTGGCGATAATCGTTCGGGATAGGGCTCCGGAAATACATTAGGATGCATTAAACTTACAGTTCTTAAGTTCGAGACGAAATCAGTCACGTAAGCACTTCCGCATGTTCTGGATACGTAATCATGGAAGTCTTCATTGATTCGCGAGCGTGGGTTAAACGTAACCGGAAGTGGGAGTCGTACTGAGCCGCTATTTGTGATTTTATATTTTATTTTTTTCGGTTTTACAGTTAATTTTGATTTTTTATCGGACCCGTCTAAGGTCTTTGAATTATTCTGACCCATGGTCAGTGATTTCCAGAGGGGTTTAGACGCTTAAAGGATTTAAGTTAGTTTTTATTTTGCTGTGGCACACCTGAGGTTACTTGATTTTTTTGCTAGCAATTTTATCTTTTTAGTGAGCAACTTCTCACTTTTTAACGAGCAACTTCTCGTTTTATGACCCCAGGCAACTTCCTGTGTCCTTTCTGCTGGTGAGCAACTTCTTAGTTTATGACAGCAGGCAACTTCCTGTGTCCTTTCTGCTTTTATTTACAAAACAACAGGCAACTTCCTGTGTTTCTATGTGGGCCACTAATGAAGGCTCCCCAGCGTATCCCACTTGTTACTATGTGGGCCACTGAAGAAGGCCTCGTCAGCGTATCCCGTTTCTATGTGGATCACTGAGAAAGGCATAACACAGTCTTATAAAATAAAAGACGAGTGCCTACCTTCGTCAGGATCCCACTTCTGACACCAAAATTGAAGGAAACGGTTTCCAAGGCCTAATCCGTGGATCGACTTCCTTCGAGGCGTGGACGTCTATCAGCAGAGAATGTACCTTAGTCTGTAACACAGTCAAATATATTCTCAAGTAATATTCAAGCATGCCATTCAGCGTGTTAGTACGAGCTCGGGAGCAGCTTGGGAGAACAAGAAAACAGAGACTGCTTCAGATTGTCTTCCCAAATTGACTCAACTTTATTCACAAGTACAACAGTTTATATAGAGGGTAAAATTCATGAGACAGCAGATTTATCAGTTTAAACCAGTACAGACCAAGATAAGGCAGCGTCTTCCTGCCCTTGGGTGAAGAAGCATCCTTTGTGTAGTTTATCAATTCAGCTACAATTGTGATTATCTCAGCGACATATTTTCAAGGCACAAAACAAAGAGTTCTTACATTAGTGAAATCTGAAACAAACCATTTGGCCTTCAACAGGCGTCTAAAAGATTAAGAAACTAATGTAGCTGAGGGAGTGATCTCTGTGGTATTTCAACCTTGTACCAGCCTGTGATTCTCACACATCAATTCTTGGGTCAAAGAGAAAAATAACTAAAACAAGGGGGCCTTATTGAATGACAGAGTTTTCCTGCATAATGTCACTATAAAACAATATCCAGTAAATGCTCCCATGGTACTAAAATACCTAACAGGTAGCAGTGACTTTTTTCAATAAAGTCTGCTGTTTGTGGCGTAAACATTGCTACAAGAACAGAGGAGTGCAGTAAACCTATCAGGATACACCCGTCTATCAATAGAGGTAAGCTTCTATTGCGCATCATTCTTCACTGGCGGCCATATTTTCATATCTCACGTGTTGATTTTACCTAATTCCATTTTTTATGAGTTTGTCGCTCAGTTCATTGTCACGTCATTGGTTGCTTTTTCAGTTTTCATTACTGCCTTTTAACAAATGTTTTCGGGTCCCAGACAAAGCAGTTTCAAAACTATTCAGTGGCACAAAACTGCATAATTTTGTGTGTAGTGAAAAAGAACTATTGCCTTAGATTCTGAAAGTGTCACGTACTAGCAGGTAGGTGCACAGTCACTCTGTCACAATAACAAAGAGATGCCATTAATTGTCTGCACAGAAAACGCCTCCGACTGGAAGTTATCAGAGCGTAGAAGTCCCCGGTGTTCCTGCTTAACTGGTTTTCGTGTTTTCTGATGGCGTTTTCCAACATTTCACTGCGTGGTAACGTGATCCAGATGTTTCTAGTGGCATCTAATGCGAATCTTTGTAGATGCCAAGATTCAATTTTTGCAATGTTTCAGAGTTCTAATATGCAGATGTGGCGTTAGAAATAAACAGCAGTACTGAGAGCGCACTCAGCATTAAAATAAAATTTAAAAAAAACTCACATTGTGTGTAAAATGAGAAGAAATTTTCTGCACAAAGTATTTCTTTATTTCCAAGTATTCGTGTCACTATCATTCTGTTCGCTATAGATTTTTAATCATCTTCACCTGATTAAATCTCTTAATGTATTGAGCAGAATCCATTAGAAGTGTCACGTGAGCAGTAAAGCGCCAGCCACCCCCTTTTTTTATGAGCGCGCACAGAACAACCGCGGTCAAGTGAACCATCATTTGTGCGTCGGGGTGAAACCAGCCGCCTCTTATCCTACCGTGAAGCGTTGGATATCTTCTTGTTCGCTAATCGAGACACCCACACAAACGCACAGAGGAAGTTAAGAGAAATAAAGCTCCAGGACCATTGTTTTCCCCAGTGAAGTTTTCATTTATTTTTCTTTTCACTTTCGCTGGTAATGTGCTTCATACTTCACAATTCAATGGAATCTTCAATGTGACCGCAACAACACTCAGTTTCATCTCAATCAACTGCAAAATTCCTGAGAAGTTAAAAGACAGTTACTCAAATTCAACCAGGGCTGTAACTATAGATTATTAATCTATCGATTATTCCATTGAGTAATCGGATAAGAAATACTTTGTCGTATTAATGAGAAATAATAAATATCGTAAAGAAAAAGAAAATACGTGTCTATCAAAATGAGCTGCTCACTGTTTTCTATTAGAAATTGCATTTTTCTTTTCGTTTCATCCGTCATGTTTCATTTGTCAGTCTCTTTCTCCCCCAACTAATGGTTCTGCCTCTTTGCTCATTCGGTGCGTAAACAGACTCCAGCTCCACTTTAAACTGTGCCTGCACCATCAAAAATATTTTGTTTATTTATCCGCCATTTTTCAAGTGGTCTTAACCTTTTGATCAGGACTGTGTCATATTCAAAAATTGGCACACATGTAGCGGAGTAACCCAGAGGAGTAATCAACTGAGGATTTCATGTCAACTATCAAGGATGCTTTTAATTAATTTTTATGTGATGTTATATTTGATTGGATATGTTGAATTAGACCAGAAATGTCCGTTAAATTTCTCCAGAATTATGCAGTGGAATGAGAAAAAAAAAACCCTGCACACGTGAGTGTTCAAGAAGAAAAATCCAATTTCATTTAACTGTCATGTATAATTTTAAATACATTTTTAACATGATGTTGACACATTGCTTTGAAATGTTTTTTTATTTTTCTTCAGTTGAGTAGTTGTCCTTTAATTTCTTGGGTGTTTAAGCAGTTTAAGATCCTACTTCTAGAGTAAGTGAACCAAAGTAGAAATATGTTGAAAGTATCATGTCAACTGTGAAGGATGGCTTTTAATGAATTTTGGAATATGATGGAATAATTGCGTGATTGTGTTGAATTTTACTTGCCCTCTAACTTCTCAGAAATTTTGTTGACTAAACCAAAACAACGCAGGGCCGACATTGACTGAGAAAAAGAAGGCATCGTGTTTGTCATGTAAAAATGTATTAGTCTAACTATTAAATCCAGTGTTTTCAGGCAGAAACGTGTGAAACCTGTACTTCCAAAGTCTTATTATGTTGTCATGTGACTCTGCTGGTTTTCGAGCAGCTAGTCTGCTCTGCTTCTGGTGAATTTCTGATCATTCTTGAAATGATCTGGTGTTGTTTATAAACTGAACTTTTCCCACAATTTGAGGCATTCAGAAAATACTGGTTGAGGCTATGTGGATGAATATTCAAACAGGCCAAACAGGGCAGTTTCCTGGACTTTTAGAACCGAGAACAAAGCACTGATGCTCACACAATATCAGTGTGAAAAACTGGTGAAGAAAATATGGTACATTGTTCCAGGATGCATAGAGGAGGTATTTCCTGCATGTCTTACCAGGAGGACGTCTTAGGGCTAACCCCACAGATGCTGGACAGATTGCATTTCTGGGTTGGATGGTTGTGTCATAAATACAACATAAATAATATGTATTTGATATTCTTGAAAACTCACTTTGTGTTCAGATGATAGTAAATAAGCTTTTGAGTAAACTACATTGAATAAAAGTGCAAGCAACAGAAAAATAAACATTTTTGTTTTACAATGAATTAACATGTTTTATAACTTTGCAAAATGAATGATATTTTGTACATTATGTGTAACATCAGATTTCTGTATGCTTGCATGACAACCTTAGGGTAGTAATATAGATGCTTTCACAATGATTTATATGTATATGATGTGATTCCATAAGCAAAGTCTGTGTGGCTACAATTAACCATTAAATCTGAGATATTCATGCTGTTTTTAAACTCGGTGAGGTCGATCACAGGAAGAAGATAACAAGAGTGAAAGTAATGGTTGGTTCAAACTTGGATTTTTGAGAGGAGGTCCTGCTGTCGTTGTTTGTTATTGTCATCAGAGGAACACAAAAAAAATAAAATAAAATCTGCAACCTTCCCTGTGGTCAACAACAGACACACATTTTGCCCCTATCATGGACTAAACCAATCAGAGATAGTCAGGGGCGGGACCTCTCTGATTGGCCGTGGTCCAGTTGAAAGTGCAGGTGGAAGTGGGAGGTGAGTAGCTTGAATAAAGCGATATTATTCATTAAATCCTGAATAGACTTTTAAATATAACTGTGTTTGGCCAGAAACGCCAGATTCTCAGATTAAAGCTCACAAAACCATTTCAACAACAACCAAACAGCAAATGAGAGCAGGTACACGGACTCCACACAAAGACGTAAACACAGAACGGACCATCAGAATCAACTTTGTCTTTCTCGGGCGGCCCTTAGACGGACACGCTGTTGGAGCTTAGCGATTCTGATGCGTCCGGTCCGCGCTGTGTTTACGTCTTTTTGCGCTGATTCTGAGCTGCAGGTTTTGTCTCTCTCCAACCAAAATTCACCGAGCCAGCAGCAAAAGAAGCAGCAAACTGCGCTTCACATTTGATCAATGTCGTCATGAATTTTGCTGTTTTGCTTCCACGACTATTAAAATCACACTTCATGCACAGCTGGCTCTCTTTACTTCAAGAAAAGTTTTATTCATTCGCTTATTGCCCACCAGTCTACCGTTGTTTACAGCGGTAGACTGGTGTCTTTTTCTTTTTTTCACTTAAATGACCTCGGACAAGAAAGCCAATTTTTTTCTGTTGTTCAATACTGAAGAAATTTAAACTTTATATGCAGAACATTGTAGAATATTTTTAAGGTTATCTACTATAAAAAGCCAGACCAGGAAAATCTCCTTCATGTTTTTCTGTGTTTTATTCTCAGTTACTTTCACACAAAGGCATCTGCTGTGATGTTCACAATTCTGAAGAAGTCAGTACTGATAAATGATCAGAATTATAATATTTCTGACTGTCTGAGGCTAAGTTGAATCGAATCGGGACTTTGAAAACCGGAATCGAATGGATTATAGAAATCAGTGATGATACCCAGCCCTAGTGAGCAGCCTAGGCACGACAGAAGTGGATGTAGCTGTAATAGGAAAAGAACTATTGCTAACTTTTCTGTTAAGTTAAGGCCTGATCCTTCTGAAATTCATAGCCAGTGCTCTGACACGGTGTCATCAATCTTTGAATGCTGAAAAAGCACAGTGTATCCAGAAAAACACATTATATTGTATAAATTATTATAAAATTTGTGTGCGCCTAACTTTTGTGCCGGTACGCCCATGGCAAAAAGTTAGTCTAGAGCCCTGTAGCTAAAGAATGTCTGAAATGTAGAGCACCTATGAATGTTATTTCAACACTAAGTCCTCAGATGTTTCTGTTTCACAGGTACAATGATGAACCGCTGTGGTCTGCTAACTCTCCAGAAGGAACCAGGTACTGACAGAAAGTAAAGGGGCTTCTGTTTACTCTCCAGCCTCTTTTCATTCATCTAAAATTCAAATGTAATGACTTTTTTATTTGTAGTGGCTCATAATAATAAATGATTATTTCCCCATGACTGAGACAATACTCAACAAACCGATTTCAATAGCTGGATGGTCATTTGCTCTTTAGGTTATCAACATGAAAATTGCATTGAGGTTCATGGCCATTTTCACCTTCTGCTGACCAAAGTATACATAAGAAAATGTTGTGCTTCTCCCACACCCACTGGTGAAAAGTTCTGGATGGCATCAAGCTTACTCTGTGAAGTTGATCATATGCATCTTGGACAGTAGTGTACTGCTGCATATGGCTACGATTAATGCAGAGTATATCCTTGTGATACAAAAGCACAGAAGAAAAATGATGGATACAAAAAACAAACAAAAATAAATAAATGAATAATAATATAAATAAACAAACAAACTTTGCAACACTGTTGGACAGTCATGTTTAAGTACCAGCTTGGTTTAATGGCTAACTTTTGTGTGGCTGAAATGTAACACAAGAAACAACCATTTTTAAAACCTGTATGGTTTATGTATTTATGATTGTTCTGTTTCTTTTAGTTCCTCTGAAGAGCATTGAGGTGGAGCTGGAGGTGAGGGACCATGTGGCTACAGTGGTCTCCACCCTGAACTACGAGAATAAGGAGGACAAACCATTAGAGGCTGTTGTTGTCTTCCCTCTGCCTGGAGACGCTGCTGTCTGTCATTTCAGTGCTAAGATCGGACAGACACAGATTGTAGCTGAGGTGAAGGAGAAACAGAAGGTGAGCTGGACAGTAAATATAACCTGATTATAAGTAAGATTCAAAATAACAATAAACACAGTGAATGTCACTGACATGTGTCACCTGTCCTTCAGGCTCGTGAGGAGTATGATGATGCTCTGAGCTCGGGTCAGCAGGCCTTCCTATTGGAGGAGAGCGATCAGAGTCCAGATATATTCTCTCTGAGTGTGGGCAGTCTGCCTCCAGGAGAGAGCGCCTCCATCAGGTTGGAGTACGTGACTGAGCTGTCTGTGCAGGCTGATGATGGTCTGAGGTTCTGTCTGCCTGCTGTGCTCAACCCTCGATACCAGCCTCAGGGTAGGAAAATCATCCAACACTTATTAATTTAGTTAAATATTTATCACAAAACAATCATGCTTGTAACAAGCATGAGTCCCAGTAAAAATGTACCACAGTGATTTGCAACTATCTCTAATGTCAAGTACAGGTAGTGAAGGTGCAGGAGTCCAGGTGACTTCTGTTCCAGCCTCTCTGGTGCCCTACAGTCTGTCTTTCTCTGCCCGAGTGTCCTCTCCTCGTCCAATCTCTAAAGTAGAGTCCAACTGTTCCCTGGACCCTCTCCAGTACCTCAACACTGATCAAACCCAGGCCACGGTAGGTAGAGTGCTGCTGTGTCTGCTCTGTACTTATAACTGAGAACTAAATATGAATGTGTTTGTGGTGTGCAGGTCAAGCTGGCTGCAGGACACAAGTTTGACAGAGATGTTGAACTGCTGATTTATTACAAAGACGCCCACCAGCCCACTGCTGTGGTGGAGGCAGGACAGGCCTCTGCTGAGCCGGGTGAGTGAAAATGAGATTTGCTGTTTTGAAATTTAAAAAAAAAAAAATCATTATCCGTCTTCTTTAACTCAGTAGTTAAAGATGTTGGAGTAAACAGCAAAAACAATTTTTGGTTATTTTTCTGTCCGTAATATTTTTCAGGCTCTCTGATGGGTGATCCAGTGGTGATGGTGAGTCTGTACCCTGAGTTCTCCCAGTCTGTGATGTCTTCAATGGCTTCATGTGGAGAGTTTGTGTTCTTAATGGATCGATCTGGAAGTATGAGTAATACTCGGATCCGCAGTGCCAAGGTATCTGTTCTTACAGTCATAAATTTTTTATAGTGTTCCTCTCACACAGTGGACTCACCATCTTTTCCCTGTTCTCTTAAGGATACTCTACTGCTCCTGTTGAAGAGCTTACCAATGGGATGCTATTTTAACATCTATGGTTTTGGGTCCAGATATGAACACATCTTCCCGTAAGGCTCAGATCTGTCAGCCCAACACAATTATTCCTTTCATGTTTTTGTGTCTTTTGTGTTACATGCGTGTGTATTGGTGTCTGTGTGATGGCAGTAAGAGTGTGGAGTACACTCAGCAGACCTTGGAAGAGGCCCTGAAGAGCGTTGAGCAGATCCAGGCTAATCTTGGAGGAACAGCGATCCTGGAGCCCCTCAAACATATTTACAGTCAGCCTTGCATTCCCAGTCAGCCTAGACAGGTAACACACACTGGCTTGGATCAGTTTCCTCAAGACTTCCTTGAAACTTAACCTTACTTACCGCTTGCCTAACTCTGACGTTAATAAAAGGATTGCGAGGACTGCACAGTGTCTCGTCTTCTGGTTTTACTATACTGGCAGTTAAGTTCTGTTTTTCTGACTGTTTATCTTTTTTCTCTTGTTTTTTTCTTTTTGTTTTCGTCTCGCCTAACTGCTTCTTCTTTCCAGGCCTGGAAGTATTGTGATTCTTGCGTGCGTTTTCCTTTCCTTTCTCTCCTAATTCTTTTAAAGAGCCTCCTTCAGCTGTGTTAGCACTGAGGGGCTGCATTTCCCTTCCCAAGTGGGACATTTTGTTTTCTTAGGATTTCTCCATCTACAAGCACTGATTTGTCCGGCGCCTGGACATTTCTTTTCTAGCCACTGCTCGTCAGCAGTGAGTTTGGTGGACTGATTCCCCATTGTCACAGAACTGCAGAGCCTTCTCTGGTACTCTTGACTCGGGGGTGGTGGCTGACACGCCCTTCTACTCCGCGCGATTCACGGAGCGGTGTCAGTTTTATGAGGTGGAACTCAACCTTTCCCCTTTGTCACCAGTACGTGGGCTTTTGCAGGATACACAAAGATGGAAGTAGTTCAGCAGTTTATTTGTGCTGTAAAATCAACTTACTTCCAAAACACATATAGACATAGACATTCACTCGTTTTTATAATTTGTCACGAAGTACTTTCAGCTACTTCTGAAACCAGTCTAAATTTAGTTCCTTTCGGCGAACTCAACCTATTTCACGTGTTTATTTCTTTAGACCCTTGCGGCGGGTTAGACCTACTGCGTTCTTTATTTATACAAGCTTGTGTGTGTACAAAGGTAACAAAGTTATTCCGGGAACTCAGAGCTGAGGTTCCTCTTCTCTAAGTCTGTTCTCAGAAAACAGGAAGCGGTTAGTTGCTAAATAAGTTTATCACACAAGAGTTTATGTGAAAAGTCACGTAGACATGTGGATTGCTTAGTGATCCATAAAATCCAGCATATTTCATGTAGCTGGATACACTATGTACAATTTTCCTTTGACAGAAACCTAACTCAGCTCTCAGAACAAGCTGTGGGTTTCTGGGTCTGATGTTATGTCTTCATGTGCCAACTCTCCTCTCTAGCTGTTTGTCTTTACTGATGGAGAGGTGGGAAACACCAAAGAAGTGATAGATCTGGTAAAGAAGAACTCAGATTCCCACAGGTGAAACCACAAACCCACAACTATATCTACACAATACATGTCCTCTGTGTACTTAAAGAAAACTGTTGTATTGCAGGTGTTTCTCTTTTGGGATTGGGGAAGGGGCCAGTTCTGCTCTCATCAATGGGATGGCAAAGGAAGGAGGAGGTCATGCTCAGTTCATCACAGGGACTGACAGGATGCAAGCAAAAGTAAGACATGAAACACAATTAGAAGTCACATTAAAGATTGCAGCAGATACATATTTGTTATATGTATAGGATGTATATTTGGAGAGTTTTTCTTTATTTTTCAGGTGATGCAGTCGCTGCGATTTGCTTTGCAGCCGACTGTGGTCGACTTCTCAGTCACATGGGATTTACCAAAGGAAGTGTCTGTCACTGTCCTCTCTCCACCAATCACTGCACTTTTCCAGGGTCAAAGGTCACTGATTTATGCCCAGCTTACTGGACAGGTAAGAGCAGCATCTTCTCGTTTTGTTGTTTAGATATTTGATGATAGTAATTAACGTGACTTCTGACCCTGTGATTCTGTGTCAGAGCTCAGAGGCAGCAGAGGGCTGTGTGACGGTGAAGTACAGCCTGGCAGGTCATCCCTCTGAGAACCAGCTGCACTTCAGTTTCAGACCTGCAGAGGACACTGGGTAAAACAAAGTTTAATAACAACAGCACCCTTTTGGTTTGGTTTACTTTATTTAAGATGCAGAAACATATTACTGTGCATATCTTTGATATTTTTATGACCTGGTTTTACCACATCCTTTTTTTCCATCTATACATCATTAGAAACAATGATGAATTACAGTGTATTTCTATGTTTGATATTCTGACAATAGGGTTTACTCATTTAATATTCCAGTTGCAGCCATGGCTGGACTGGGACAAAAAATCGGCCCGGGCATTTTGACTAGAGACAAGCCCACCAGGATAAAGATTGAAAATGTGATGTCATTCAGGGGTAAAACCGCAAAGGATTCTGGGAACTTGTGGCAAGAGGTACTAGCGCACGCAGGCTTTCAATTGAACTCAGTTACACAGCGATAAAAAGAAACCCAAAAAATGGCAAGAAGCTGTTGTATTATTAACTGCAATAGCCGGTCGCATGACAGCCACGGGAAGCCGACGGGTAAAGAGATTGTTTTTTGCTTTTTATCGGATTACGTCGTTGAAGAGAAATTTTTTAAGCCATGTTTCCGAAGTAAGAGCCGACGGATGGTCTGGATATACCAAATATAACGTCTCAGAACACTCCAGCTCACAGGTTAGTCTGCTCCAAGCATTCCCACAAAGGTCAGAGTTTTGTAGTAGTTAATGCGTCATTTTTCTTAACATAATTGGTGATATAGGTTACAAGCAAGTCTGGCGCTGAACAGAAATTGTCGCGCTATGCTCCTTTATTTATTGTGCATAAATAGTGAATTGTCCATCCATCTTCATCCATCTTCATCCGCTTTATCCGAGGCCGGGTCGCGGGGGCAGCAGCCTAAGCAAAGAGGCCCAGACCTCCCTCTCCCCAGCCACCTCCTCCAGCTTATCCGGGGGAATGCCAAGGCGTTCCCAGGCCAGCCGAGAGATATAATCTCTCCAGCGTGTCCTGGGTCTGCCCCGGGGCCTCCTCCCGGTGGGACATGCCTGGAACACCTCACCCAGGAGGCGCCCAGGGGGCATCCTTGTCAGATGCCCGAACCACCTCAGCTGGCTCCTTTCACACAATATTGCGTTTCGCTTCTGTTATTACCATGGTACATTGACAAAAACATATACTTTTATTCACAGGATAAAACAGTTGTTTTGTATCACTAATTGTCCGGTGCGATTACAACATACAATATTATTGTCACTGCTACATTTCTGTGATGCTACCAGAAATTATTTCCACTACTAATTAATTACCGTTGAGCTCAAAGGTCCTATTAATAAACGGTTAACGAATGTGTGTTTATGACGACGATTTGTGAGACTGGTAAACTTACCTTTGTTCTTACGATGGTCCTTTCGTTCTACACGGTGCATTTCAAGGTCCTGTACCCATCCGTCGGTAAACTGTACCTGGGCTTGTTGCAGTGACCTGAAGTTACTAAACTTCATGAGTGTATGCGCTCACTCCAAGAACCGTATAATTATAAATCTGAGCGTGGTGAAAGTTGGGCAGCACGCTAACGTCTTTTGTCCATTCTGTGTGCTCGTAAGGGTCTGACCCTTTCACTCCTTTGATTTTTTCCTCGTATCTTTTCTTTGACTTTTCATCAAGTCTGTCTTTGTACGGACCGGCATTGTTCTCCTTTTGTTTTGTACATTCCTTTTTTGTGCGGCAAAGAAAAAACAAGAAGGTATTGGAACCGGAGAATGAACATTTTGCGGTGCTGCAAATGCTTGCATTTGATGCGGTACTTAGATTGTTTTGCCACGAGTTCCCGGCATGCAATGCGCGAAAATCACGTGATTGCTAAACAAGGGGGAGGGTGCATCCGGCCTCCTCGGCTGTAATTGGTCCAGCCCAGAGTCGATCATGACCAATTGGCCAATCCAACACCTTTCATTATATATACCCTTCCTAAAAAAAAAAAACAATTTAAAAAAAAATCCATCGGCCCATAAAAACAAAAAATCGCCAGCGGCCCACCGGGCAAATGCCCGGTATGCCCGATGGCCACTCCAGCTATGGTTGCAGCCATTATCTGCCCAAAACCAACTGGCTTCATTTCCTGTAGTTCAAATTTCATGATTCAGAAAACACAGGAATAAATGAAGCTGTTTTAACCAAAAATTTAAAGGGTAATTTAACTCTAACATCTAGAACCTTATTATTGCTGAGCTTGATGATGAGTGTCTAAAAAGTAAACATAAGAATGGGGACACGTCATTTCATTAAAATAAAAATGGTAACATTATACATTAAACAATTTCTACACTATACAGTAAACACTTTATAATATTTAAGAACTAAACTTGATTAACTAAAGTTCATGAATGCATGCATGCATTTCAATGTATGTATGTTTGTATCCTTGTATATATTGGATCACTCTACTGTCTTCAGATAAACTTGGTATGTTATCATTGCGATTCTTTACCAAAGTGGTGGATTAAACTTCACCTCTGTAGGACCCTGAAGAGGATGCAGTGGTATAGACAAAGTTACTGATAAGTTAATCTAGTAAAATGATAGACATTAGAACAGAAGATGGTTTTTTTTGTGTCATGTCTGCAGATTAACAGTCCACAGGTTGGGTGCTCGTACTCTGATTCGCTCACTGGAGTTGGAGGAGAGAGAGAGTAGAGGACAGCAAGATGGAGAAGTGAAGAAAAAGTTGGTGCGGCTCAGTGTCCAATCAGGAGTGAGCAGTTCTTTCACTGCCTTCATTGCTGTCAACAAAGACAACAGCAGGGTGATCCAAGGACCTCTTGTGCGCAGAAATATTCCGACGCCCAGTGAGTTTATTTTAAATCCCCAAACTAAAACTCTGTGAGCCACAGCTCTGAAGATAAAGATGGCTGAACTTCAATGAGGTGAATGTAATGACTGCTTTAATTGCAGAATAATAGAGTTAATTCTAAATCCTAAAAAACTTAACTTAAAAACAAAGTAGTTAGGTAGTAGTTGCTTGTTTTCCAAAGTGATCTCCAAAGATCAGAAACTAGCAAGAAGTAAAAACCTGAATGAAAGTACAACAAACAATTTTTGCATTTCTTCCTGTCCAATCCGGACCTCATACCCTCACTCTTTTTTTCTTTTTTTTTTTTTTTTTAATCTTAAAGTGACACTAAGATTTGGATCAGTATTGCATGGTCATCCTATAAGAAGAGGTAAGTACAAAGCAGAGTTATTGGCGTTGGAAGGTACGTGTGTGCATGGACGTTTGCTGCATCCCTGAGATTTAACACATGTATACCTGCAGCTGAGTGAATGAAAGCAGGGCAGTGATAATGTTAAGAGCAGAGAGACACGGCAGTATCCCCGTATTTTTAAAAAATAGCAATCAGAAGATTTTAGTTTTGAGTATGAAGAGTATTAGAGGAATTATACATTTGTTACTACAAAAGCAAAAACTAATTGTCACACACAACCTGAAGACAAAGGCGGATGAACATGAATAAAAGTACTTCAATGATAACTTGGAGCAGAACATTAGAACCAGTTTAGAGGTTCCTGAAGTCAGAATCCAAAAACATGCCAGTTAAAGCAAAATGTGGCTTGTTTTCTTCAAAGGGTTTGTTACAAAGAATCAAAAATACTGATAAGAAGAAACTAAACACAGAAGAACAATGAATAATTAAACAATCTGACAAATCAAGCATGGTGATCAAGCTTTGTAAATACTGCAGGGACCATGGAGGTAGGTGAGCAAGCATCCGGACTGACCACATGAAGATCCCATACATTTAATCAGTGTTTAAATCAATGACATGAAAAACGCCCTTTGAAAAAATTCTTATAAAAGATTTTAATCTCATTTTTTAACATCCTGGTAGGCTTCTGCAGGGCAATGTGTTCAATACCAGATACGTGTAAGTAAAAGCTGAATGTCAGTGTAACACACATCTGCACATCAGTGCATTTCTAAAAATAAATGTTTTCTGTTTTACTCTGTTTAACTTGAAAATTTTAAATATGAAATGCTGTATGGACAGCATCAGCAGTATTTGCTATCATAGTCATTGTATTGGGCTGTTTATAATGTCTGTACTTTATTTGTTCTTTTTCATTTACTATTATGAAATTGCTGACTCCATGTTTTTCATCTTGATTTCATGGTAGATGGAAAGAAAAACGGTAATCCGCGGCGTGGGAGTAAGTAAAGAGTGAATGACAGAACACCACACATCTGCGCAGTAAAATCACAATCCAGTAATTGTTTTTATTTCTTAATAAAAACCTGAAATCGTTCCCTGCATGACTGTAAGTACAAGCTGAATGGAAGTTTAAGACAAGCTATCTAAAGTTCTAAAATGAAATGTGGGATGGGTAACTGGTCAAAACAAGTTAAAGGATTTGAAATGTCTCATTTTTATCTACATTTTAATACAGAGTTCATCTTCCGTCCATGATTCCACCTGTGTGAAAGTCATTTTCTTATTTAGTCATATTTTAAATGTTAAATTGTTATGTCAAATTTAAGATTGTGTTAAAACTGTGATTTCAAATCTGAAACTTGTATTTTTATTTTATTTAACCAGGAATGTCCCGTTGAGATCAAAAACCTCTTTTTCAAGGGAGTCCTGGCCAAGAGGCAGCACATTTCCAAACAAATACATACGAACAAACAAAGTTAAACAATTACACAAAACAATTACACATTATTGAGGCAGTCTGTAGGCCTTTGAGTTTAGTTTTAAAAACATTTAAAGACAACAGTTCAGTCAATTTCCAGTCTTTCTGTAACAGGTTACGCGAAAAAGGCGCACAGTGGACAAAGGCTTTCTTACCCAACTCTGGGAACAGACAGCAGCAGCTGATCATTTGAACGCAAGGAGTAAGAACCACTATTTGTCCTTGTGACCAAAGTACAAATATAAGGAGGCAGCAATCCTAGCATAGCTTTATAAATAAAAGTGTACCAATGCCCCTGTCTTCTAATGGCCAAAGAAGGCCATTTTACTCTTAAGTACAAGTCACAGTGATGGGTCAGATATCTACAGTTGGTAATAAACCTCAAGGAAGCATGATACATCCTGTCCATCATTAGAAGACATGAAGAAGAAGCGTTCATATACAGAATGTCACCATAATCTAACACAGATAAAAAGGTTGCAGTGACAAGATGTTTTTTTTACTGCAAAAGAAAAGCACTGTTTATTACGGAAGAAAAAATGAAGTTTAAGTCTCAGTTTCTTTAAGAGTCTCTCTATATGTGGTTTGTATTTCCAGCTGCCATGTCTTTGTGGGATTTAGAGAGGATTTAGATCATATGTGTACACGTGGGCCGTAGGAGGTGTTAATGTGTCACTTTATAGTTTGGAACTTTTCAGTTTTTTCTGTAGAAAAGAGTAAAAACTATGAAAGTCCCTTTAAGTCCAATTAATGACAAATTCTTCAGCAAATGTCTTGACCCAACTTTTAAACAATATTTGAACAAATTCAAATATAATATTTTAAATATACTGTTTTTATGTAAACATCATGGTGATGAATGCCTACCTTGCAGTAAAATCTATGTTGGGTACGAAAAAAGCTGACTGTAAGCTCCAAAAAATATTTGTTCTATAAATATGGCTCATATAATACCCACAGAGGAAATTATATGATCCTCAGTATGTGTGTGCGTCATCTCAAATCTACTTGCTGTTTACATTCAGAAGCTATTGTTTGATAAAAACATTAATAATATCAACCTATTTGTGGTATACACATTGAAAAAAATAAAGCTATCTTTTTTTTCTTTCCAGTTTTAGTCTTTCTTCAGTTTCTGTTTAAAACCCTTAATTTGCTGTGTGGAAGCCTTATGTACACTGTTTGTCACATTTTTGCTTTCCTCTGTCATGTAGAATTGTGTTTTCTTATCTATCACCATATTGAGGTCTGGTTTTTGTTTAATCTTTGATTTTCCAGTTGCGTTGCCCAAGCAACTACCCAGAGACCCTTTCATGCACTTAGTCTCCCTCCAGAAGGCGTCTGGTTCCTGGCTGCTTGATCCAGATCTGGCTACTGCACTGGGAAAGACCAGTGAGCAGGTGGAAAAGATCAAACCCAGAACGGTGGGTCGAATTTTGCTGACTAATCATTTTTGTCATAATTTTCATCAATAACCTTTGTGAGGGGAAAAACAAAACACAATAAAAACGAACGCAGGAAGACAAAAACTTGAAATGTATTAACAGTTTCACTGACGAATAAAAACGAGATGAAAATTTTCTAGAGAGACGAAATCCAATCAGAACTTAAGTTGTGTAGGAAGGTGAGGCGAATTTGGAAGTGATAAAATCAGAAGGAATCTCCTTGTTAGATTAGTTAGACACCCACAATTTGATCTGCCACCGACAAGCAGGAGGAAACTCCCATGCTCCCTGTTTATCATCAAAACATTATAAAAGTTAAAAACTCGGAAGGAAAAGAAGACCTGGACAGGTTTTGCATGTGATATCAAAGAAAATAAGATGCTTTGTAAACCATTTGGAGCATCTCTTACCAGCAAAAACACATCAAAGCTTTACACTTTACATTAGATTTTAATCAGCTGAATAAACTACATCTACTATAATCTTATAATATTTAGCTGACCACATCTGAATTTAGACGGCTAAATTATAAATAAAAATAAATGTTTAGTAAAACAACTGACTAAAACTAAATCAACATTTTCTCTCAAAGTTAACACTGGCTGTCAATTTACGTAATAACACAAAATGATAATATGAGATTTAAAACAAAATTGATTGGATAATTTGATCAAAAAAACATAGGACGCAATTAAAAACATGGGAGTACAATATAACAAACATAACAAAAAGAAGTAAACTAAATGTAGCCCCTGCCTTGCTGCATGAAAACAAATCTGTAAATATTAGAGGATAAAATATTGGTTGTAATGACTCCTAACTATCCACGGAGCTGCACTGCAGAGTGTTTTCTCATCAGTCAGAACTTCTACTGAACATTTCAGTGCCTTATTTTACTTTATGTTAGCAAAGTTGTAGAAAGTGAGATCATGATTTTAATGTGTTCATTTGATGAATTAGGCCAACAGTGAAGTGTGGGCCACCATTCTGGCTCTGGTCTGGCTTCATGCTTTCAAGGTGGACGCAAAGGATGAGTGGGAGTTTCTGGCTATGAAGGCTGCCTCATGGATCCATGCTCAAAATGGTAGAAACAATGATAATATCAAATCAAGTATTCTTTTAAACACTGTTTGAAACCACAAAAAAAATCTGCCCTCACCTTATTCATATAATAACTTACGTTTACATTTTAACGCCATGTGTGTCAGAGTGTGTGGAATCTGGAAATGTCCTGTTGGGTTGCAGCATAAAGAAAGAAGATCTGGGACTCTAGGTTTTCTCGAAGTGGATTCACCTTCAGGATTGGCAAATCATGCCATATGGCTTTTAATTCATTATTGTGCTATTTACCCTACTGTAATTGTTATGTAATCAGAATCGTTTAAAAAAACAAGCAGTTATTATGGCAACTCATTTAAATTGTATGTTTTTATTCCTGTTTTCCATCACCATATGGTGATGTTGTTCATAATTTGTTACTTTTTACTTGTTTTTATACATTCCACTTCATGTTGTTCTTCTGAAAAAGGTTCTAATTCAAAATGCTCGTGTTACAGTCCCAAATCAAAGTTAACTTTTTATGCCTCTAGACAAAGTCCTAATTTTATCTTATAGTGGAGTGAATGTTTTATTTACAGGATTTGTCATAGTTTGTAATCAGGTTTATCTGTCTGCTTAATGTTTAGATAGAAATGCTATGAAATCTAATGCAACTCAATAAATATATATATATTTCTATAATCTGACAGACTACTAAATGTTTGGGAAAAATTGTGTATGCTGAATAATAAAAGGTATGCACATTAACATTTTAGCACTTAAGCCATATTGTATAGTACAGGCAATATACCCAATTGCCCAGGTCCTCATCTACAAGGAACTAGCACAGTCAGTCTGTGATTCATAGTGTAAACACTGTTACAAGAACAGGGACCTGCAGTAAAACTGTCCAGATAATCTTTCTGGCCCTGCAGGCCAAAAGCACAGAATCTTTTCAGTAAAGTTTTAATAAATGGAGCTAATGGATTGAGCTTATGTTTGCCATGTCCTAGGATAAAGTGTCACATAGTATTGGGTGGGTGCACAGTCACTAATTTACAAGAAGAAATACTGTGAAAAAAAATTTTATAGTAAAATTTGAACATGTGCAATGTTTGCAGTGAAACTTTAGTTTTCAATAAACTACACACACACACACACACACACACACACACACACACACACACACACACACACACACACACACACACACACTCTATTTCTTTGCACATTCACATCTGCAGCAATGTTTGAACACGAATAGCTCAAAGACCACTAAAGATAATAGCCAGACATTTTCAATGTTCTTTCTTACAAGCCAAACGAGCCTCGCTTGTGAGTTTGTGGTTTCTGCGTAGACTGTGTGGTTGTTGTATTTTTTTTTATCTAACTTCAGCAATAAAGCCACTTTTGATTTTTACATCTTGTTTTCAAAGTGGCTTAACCTTCGGGGCTAGTCAACAGAAGCAGATCTAATTACACCATACTGCCTTCAATTCGCTGTTGTATTATATACCCTGTTATGAGTGCTATATAATCAGAATTTATTGGAATTTTCTTTTGAACAATTTCTACATCTGTGGGCCAACTAAATGTTTATAGGGGTATTTATGCTGATTAATGAAAGATATATACAGTAAAAATTAATTCTCTTTTTATTGCTTGTTGACGTTATTATATTTTTGATGTTGGTGTTCTGCATTGTTTACTGTTATTGTATTTTTATTTTTAGTATATATATTGATAAGTAAGAAAAGGAATCAGTGATGTTTCATCAGTGTACATGGGAGAAGTAGTTTCAATACCGTTGGCTGTCTAGTGGACTGACGATGCAAGACCACTAAGATCAGTGATATGCTCAGACTCAAGTTCATCATTCGTTAGTTTGCAAGACAGTCACTCAGATTGCAGACCTGACATTCTGATAGAGATTCAGCAAACATTATATAGAATTACTATGATGGGGCTTATGGTCAACCTCATATGGGTACCAGCGCATCATAGAGTTAAGGGAAATGATTATGGCAGACAGAACAGCAAAGGAAGCTGCAAAGAGACCATTATGGATATGGAAATCAGTGTTAGTAGGACAGCAATCAAGAGTAGAATATGGCACAAAATAAAAGAAAGGTGGCAAAGGCAATGGGAGGAAGAGAGGTAAGGGAGATGGTTTTATAAAATACAAAGGGAAATAAAAAAATGAGAAGCACAGGGAGGAACAGGAGAGAGGAGACAGTTATCTCTCGATACTACACACCAGTTGGTCGCGATAATGCACCATTTTGCTGTTTGCCAGCCGCCACTAAACAGTATAAAGAGGAAGAAAAAGAAAACGAAACCTGTCAGGATACACACGTCTGTTTTCTACAGTCATTGTCCATTGAAGTAAGCTTCTATTACACATCATTCTTCACTAGCGGTCTCCAGCGCCACACTTTCATATCTCACAGGTTTATCTTAACCATTCCGTTCTTTATGAGTTAGTTCATTCCTAATGTCACATCATCGGTTTTTATTTCCGGATTCATTATTGTCTTTTTTTAAAAATGTTTTCGGATCACAGTCAAAAACACACAGTATAACCTATGCAGTTTCACAAAACGGAGCGTTTTCCAATGTGTATAATAATCCGTGACAACATAATCCAGATGCTTCTGGTCGCAGAGTCGCCATATTAATGCGAATCTTTGTAGAAGCGAAGGCTCAATTTTAGTAGACGTGTGTCAAGTCATTAAAATTATGTTTAGACGATTTAAATGTTTAATGAGACTCACGTTGGGAGTAAACAGCAGCACTGAGAGCGCACTCCGAGTTTTCTGCAACAGCAAATGTTTTCTTATTTCCAGCGGTGCTCTTTTTACTATGATATACTGTTTGTTTGTTTTTTTATAGATTTTTAATTGCCGTTTTATTATCATCACCTGATAAAGTCTCTGATAAAGAGGGCGACCGTGGCTCAGGGGGTTGGGAAGTGTATCTGTAACCGGAAGCCGGTTCGATCCCCGGGCTCTCTGTCCTGGTCGTTGTGTCCTTGGGCAAGACACTTTACCCTACTGCCTACTGGTGTTGGCCAGAGGGTGAGAGTGAATGAATAATGGCATTGTAAAGCGCTTTGGGTGCCTTGAAAAGCGATAAAGTCTCTGACTGGATTGCGCTGTACGCGTAAGAAGCGTCACGTGACTAGTTAAACGCCCTTTCTATCGCGAGTGCTCGCAGACCCTCGTGCGGAAAGACTGACTTAAAAAAAAGTTAACAGGTATCATGAATGTAGTTATTATCTCCAACGAGGGTTTTAGATGTTTTTCTTGTCCAGTTTGTGAAAAGAAAGCAGTGTTGTGTTGAACTTCGTATCTGTTCCTGGAGACACAGCAACGCACGACACAGACCAAACCAAACAAAAAGATGTCAAACTAAACGTAGGCTTGCCTCACAGCATGAAAGTAAACATCTGTATATCAGAAGATAAAACACTGTAACCACACACAGCAAAAATACTTTTCTCATCATCAGTTCTTGACAAAGTATTTCAGCACATTATTTTAGAGCATCACAGTTTGTGATTACATCAGGAACAGCATCCAGTGTAATAATCGGCCAAATCAAATATGCAGAGCTACACATCTTGGTGACACCTTGTGACAAGGAAGCAGCCAAAAATATTTAATACTACTGGTTGAAGAAAGTAAAATCATGTAGCGTGTTTTTATGTGTTTTATTTTATTGTCTTTGATTTGTTGAATTAGGCCAACAGTGACGTGTGGGCCACCATTCTGGCTCTGATCTGGCTTCCTGCTTTCAAGATGGATGCAAAGGACGAGTGGGAGCTTCTGGCTATGAAAGCTGTTTCATGGCTCCGTGCTCAGAATGGTAGTAACACGCTAATTAAAGAATAAAATGTTTTAAAAATAGTTTCATGCTACAGTCAACTTTTCTCCATCATTCATTATTTTAATATCTGTTTTCTGTTTTCAGCGCCGCGTGTGACAGAGTATGTGGATGCTGGAAATGTCCTGTTGGGTTGCAGCGTGAGGAAAGAAGCTCTGGGCCTCTGAGGGGTTTCTTAAAGTGGCTTCAACTTCAGGGTGATCAGAAGCAGATCTGCGTACACCTTACTGCCTTTGATCCAGTGCTGTTTTATGTTACATACCCTGCTGCTGTTATGCAGTCAGAATTGTTATATATTCTTTTTCATGCTTAGTTCTTAGTGTTAAGAGGCATTTTGTATTTTGTGAATCACTCCCTGTAAACCGGTGTGGGGAACTCCAGGCCTCATATGATTAGTTCATTACCAGGCCTCTGGAGAACTTCAAGACAAGTTGAGGATGTAATTTAGCCATTTAAATGAGCTGTGTTGGATCAAGGACACATCCAAACCTTGCAGGAAACCAGGCCTTGAGGTCTGGAGTTCCCTACCCCAGCTGTAAACCAATGCACCTTTCGAGGTCCTCCTTCTTAGTTGCATTGAGGATTTTGTGCACGCTTCTTATGACAGAGAGGATAGAAGAGGCACAAAACTGTGCCCAGTCTGTGACATCAAACAAATTGGTTGTGAATCAAAACTCTTTATTCCTACTTTTCTAAGTAATCTTAAAATTTCAAGTAAACCTTTTCTGAGTAATCTGTTTCTCCCGTTGCAGTTGTGCTCACCAGTCAAAACACAACGTCTATACACCACTAAACATTCAACACTTCTATAGCAAAGTCCGTGAGCTGAACACATACAAGGTGCCTGAACATAACTAACAAATTATAATTTGTCACTCCAAGTTAACATGTTTGTTTTTTATTTTTAAAAAGCAAACTTTTTCAACCACCACTGGTTTATTATTCTTTTTGTTCAGTTTGTTCTTGTCTTAATGTGTCTACTCAGACAAAAACTGTGTGCATTTCTTTTCTTTGCTCGGTCACTGAACGCTAATGCAGAAAGCAGTGCAGGGTTGAGTCAAACCGATATCATCAGGTGCTGGAGGCAACCATCATGGTTTCATGTTTCATGACAAAGAAGGATACTGTTCAAAATTATACATGATGATGTGCTCCCAATAATATTTGGAAGACCTACACACATTTTTTAAAATACTGGATTCTTTGTGTGCAAACAGTTCTTGAAAGATCGATTGACGGGGGCCAGTCTCTTTCTGTCATGGTCCTAGGTCTGGTGACCCAGTGTTCATGTGTTTTCGAGTTTTGTTAATATTCTTTGATTTTGTGTCATTTGTGGTTTTGGTTCTCTTAATTGTTTTGTGCTCATGTTATAGTTTTTAGCCTTTAGGTTTTCATCCTTTGTGTCTTGCCTGTCTTTCACATTTCTTGTTTAGTTCCAGTTTGTTCTTGGTTTACTTATGTTTTTTTGTAGGTTAATAAATATTAGGTTTATATTGTTGGATTGTCATTTATGCTTAGAAATATATAACCATATATTCTTAGAGGTGTATAACCGATTGTGTAGTGATAGGATGTGTGATCCTTAGTAGTCTGCAAAGACTGTGTGTGCATTCCAGAGTGCTCTGGCATATACACACACATCTTAAGGAGATGAGAGAGGTCGTACCTTCTCTTACTGTTTTATGGTATGGTAAACACATCTATGTCCGTTTAGGTGTAAGTGCCTTTTGTTTAGATGAACTGCTGGACTTCCACGCCCAGCAGATTTAGGGGAGTCATTCACGGGGTCAGATCTTGACCCACACACACACATGCACACCTACACGTATACACAGACTGGTACTCTTTGTTCCCATGTATGCCTATGTAAGATGTCATATGTTAATGAACTAATGCATATTCATGAGTTACTTCAATAAAGAGCAGTACTACGGGGGAGCTAACTGAGAGTGACTGGGGTTCGAGCGTCAGGAACAGCGCTCATCACAGTTCTCTCCCTCGTGCACGTGATTACCAAAGAACTTTGGTGACTTGTGTCTTGTTTTTGCTGGTGTAGTAGCATTGTCTCATTTCAGCAACAGGTCTGTGCTAGGCAAACCTATCAATAATTGCTTAATTTTTTGTTTTGTTTTTGTTCTTTATCTTTATAAGTAAGGCAGGAAGAACTGTAGGGCCATTTTCTATAAGGGTTTGTATCGGTCCAGCATGAACTGGAGTGGGCCTTTGGGACAGAGCAAGAGAAACAGCAGGAAACAATAAAAATTGATCTTTGGTTATCGCTTGCCAAACTGGATAAACTGACCATAAAACGCAACTTTCAAATTTTGCACATTGGACTGCTTTTGCCTGTTTACAAACTATCACCACAATGCAGCAGTGGTTTGTTGATTTGAAATTATTGGATGTTTGGTTGGACAAACAGTGGACACTCTTGGTCTCACCAGTAAGTCATGTCCCAATGCTCCCCTTGTTTCCAGTGTTAAGCTTGTGTGTCTTTCTCCGCTTCTCCGTATTTGTTGTGCTTCCAGTTTGATTGCCCACTATACAGCTGAATTGACAGCGTCTGTTTAACATCATGTGGCAGTTCTGTTTGATATTGTTCTGAAGCATTGAAGCTCATATTGAAAAACGTTTCATTACTCAGAGCTTTTCAACACAGTCATGTTTGGTGACATCTGCTGGCCAAAAGCAGCTTGAATCTAAAACTTCTAATGAACGGTTTCATTATGATTGCCCACTATACAGCTGAATTGACAGCGTCTGTTTAACATCATGGGACAGTTCTGTTTGATATTGTGCTGATGTGGTTCTTTGAATATGTCGTTTTTGTGGATTGAAAAAATGATGTCTATTTTGATAATAAATCAAAGATGAATAAACCTTCCTTGTTTAAACATGTGCCATGGTGTGTTGTCCTTTTGCTTGTGACTTCTTGTTAGTTTTTTACTAATAAAAAAGCCAGGAAGAGCATCCACTTTTCCTGTACCCATGTTCTGATGATGTTTACTATCGCTTACAGTATAAGTATAGACACTGCTGCTTCATTTTACTTAGCAAAACTTAAAAACAATTACTAGAAATTTGGTATTTAGATTGTGAGACACACGCCTGACTGGTATATCACAGGAAGGTGGTGTGTGTCTGTTTAAACACGGATGAGATCGGTCACAGGTAGGTGATTACATCAGGGGCTTCAGGTGGAAACCCAGAGAGGGACCCACCCGGGAGCACAGACCACAATAAAACACCGATAGCCAACAGGAGAGAGAGAAAGTGAGAAGACAAACCAGATGGTATCAGCCAGGGAAGACTATAGGTGACCATAAAAGTCTGATATTCATATTAGCATAGAGCAGCAGAGAGGGTTTTTCCCTCATCGGTCAAAACAGTTGTGAAATCATTTCAAAGCTTTATTTGTGCTTCATTTCTAGACAGAAGATCGTGATTCCTGTCTGCTCTGTTTCATTTAATTGTTGTTGATTTAATGAATTAGGCCAACAGTGAAGTGTGGGCCACCATTCTGGCTCTGATCTGGCTTCATGCTTTCAAGATGGAAGCAAAGGACGAGTGGGAGCTTCTGGCTATGAAGGCTGCCTCATGGCTCCGTGCTCAGAATGATCGTAGCAATGATAATAATAGATAAATGATTTAAAAAATGCTTTATGCTACAGTGTAGTTTTGTGTTGGACAAGTGAAAACATTTGCTTAGACTTTTTACTTTATTCAAAATTGTAATCATAGTTAATTAGCTTAATACTGAACAAGTTGCGTGACAAAAATACATTTACATCATCTTAAATAATTAAAAGCAACATGTAGAATGGGACATTTCAGAATCATATACAATACTATATACTTTTTATTGGATCATAATTATCCATTGATATGTATGCTCTAGATGATGATTTGTATGATGAGTTTAATAACTCTATACTCCTGATTAGCCAGTCCACCTCTGACTGTTTTAGCCATGGGCGATGTGTGACCTGAACAAATTCAGAAGCCAAACTAAACTAATCAAATTAAGTTTGCTTACTTGCTTTTTTTATGGAAACTAAGTCCATGTGTTACCTTATCCTGTGTAGGTAATGTGCTGTGTTAAGGTGTGACTATTGTGTTAAAGAAATCTCAGTTGAATGTCTGATTTACTCTTTAAACTACATGCAACTTAATAAAGTATCTTTTACTGCTTTTTTTGCTTTGGTATAACTGAGGTGTAAACTTTCTCTAATAAAGACACTGATTAATTAATGAATAAGCAGTGATTGCACTTTTTCTACATTTCAAACTGAAATGGGTCAACAGTTAAAGTTTACATATTCACAAAACGCTATTCTGTTTCCTAATTGTTTCTCTTGTTCACAAGAGGATGCAATAATGCCATATATTATAAGCAAAGACTTTCACGTGAAGTACAATTATTTTTAGTGTAAGAGTGTGAGCGTGAGACCTTTCAGGACTTCAGAGCTATTGCAAAGTAAAAATGTAAACCACAGAAGGAATTCTAAAAAAAACAATCCAAAGGAAAAATGTTTTGCAATTTGACGCTCCGCCCACCCAGTGCATATCGGTTGGTGGAAAAAACAAGGAAATGGGACGTACCCGGTAGCAGTGACTTTTTTCTATAAAGTCTGCTGTTTGTGGCGTAAACATTGCTACAAGAACAGAGGAGTGCAGTAAACCTATCAGGATACACCCGTCTATCAATAGAGGTAAGCTTCTATTGCGCATCATTCTTCACTGGCGGCCATATTTTCATATCTCACGTGTTGATTTTACCTAATTCCATTTTTTATGAGTTTGTCGCTCAGTTCATTGTCACGTCATTGGTTGCTTTTTCAGTTTTCATTACTGCCTTTTAACAAATGTTTTCGGATCCCAGACAAACAGTTTCAAAACTATTCAGTGGCACAAAACTGCATAATTTTGTGTGTAGTGAAAAAGAACTATTGCCTTAGATTCTGAAAGTGTCACGTACTAGCAGGTAGGTGCACAGTCACTCTGTCACAATAACAAAGAGATGCCATTAATTGTCTGCACAGAAAACGCCTCCGACTGGAAGTTATCAGAGCGTAGAAGTCCCCGGTGTTCCTGCTTAACTGGTTTTCGTGTTTTCTGATGGCGTTTTCCAACATTTCACTGCGTGGTAACGTAATCCAGATGTTTCTAGTGGCATCTAATGCGAATCTTTGTAGATGCCAAGATTCAAATTTTGCGATACGTGTGTCGAGTCATTTAAAATTATGTTTAGATGATTTAAAGGATGAATGATATTTTTATTTTTAAGTAACTTAAACGGGTTCTAATTGCTGACCAAAGTTTAGCCTGCGAACTGCCCTGCATGATGAGTCACAGGCACACCCTGTGCTGACAACTACAAGGGGTATTCATTGTTATTTGTGTGCGGATTATCGCTGAATGAATTCAGATAAATTAGTAATGCAGTGTTTTCTTCTTTAAAATGCAGAGCTCATACAGGACTATAGAAACAAAAGAGAACCACCCCCTAAAGCATGCACTCTTTATAACGCACTCTATTGTGTTTGTAAGGAGCAGGTTATGTTCAGAGTTGCAGTTTTAAATTCTGCTGCTAACACAACTCTTTACATGCAGCTGCATGTCTTTACATGGGGATAGGTTAATTGCATAATCCAAATTGCCACTAGGTGTGAATGTGAATGGTTGTCTGTCCCTGTGTGTTAGCCCTGCGACAGACTGGCGACCTGTCCAGGGTGTACCCTGCCTCTCGCCCTATGACAGCTGGGATAGGCTCCAGCGCCCCCCGCGACCCTGAAAAGGAGAAGCGGATGGATGGAATTATCAATTTGGTCAATTTTATTGATTGAATTGAGTATTTCATTGATCTATTTAAAATGTATTGATTTGATTTCTTAACAAATCGAAGCGTCTACAGGTTAGTAATGTTAAAATGTTTAATGTTTCAGAGTTCTAATATGCAGATGTGGCGTTAGAAATAAACAGCAGTACTGAGAGCGCACTCAGTATTAAAATAAAATTAAAAAAACCCCCTCAATATTTTAATTTCAACATTGTGTGTAAAATGAGAAGAAATTTTCTGCACAAAGAAGTATTTCTTTATTTCCAAGTATTTGTGTCACTATCAAATTCTGTTCGCTATAGATTTTTAATCATCTTCACCTGATTAAATCTCTTAATGCCGGGGTGCTCACACTTTTTCCGCATGTGAGCTACTTATAAAATGACCAAGTCAAAATGATCTACCCACTACAAAAATCCAAAACATATACTTATTTATAAATATATTGAGGATTCTTTATATCTACAATGTATATACATGCATAACCGCAATATCCAATATTTCACAACACAATTAACAATGTAAATTTTTTGTCATTACCTGAATTTACTCTGATGACTTGCACTGAATTGAATCAGCCAGGGATGCATAGTCCGGACAGTAGCTGCTGACGGCCAGCCTCAAACACACTTCCAAATGTTCATCAGTCATGGTGGAACGGTACTTGGACTTAATGATCTTCATGTGGGAAAATGATGACTCACATAAATAAGTGGAGCCGAATAATGCAGTCAAAGAGGCAGCACATTTCCTCATGTTGGGGTACTTTACTTCTGTGAGTAAGTTCCAGAACTGTCCATGATCTCTGGACTTCAGCTCAATGTCGGCTTGTAGTGTCAAAATCTCATCTTCCACTCCAGAAGAGTTCAGGTGAAATAGTTTTGCAATTTTTGATGCGAGTGAATCGACCTCAGCATCTTCCTGAAAAGGATAGCACATGAAGGTAGCGACTGGCTCGAGCAAAGAAAAGTCTTGAAAGCGTTTGTCAAACTCTGACAGACAATTGTCAATCTGCTCTGTGTAGCGTGCACTGTCAAGTTGCAAACAGGCCATCCCTTGCATCTCCAGCTCTGACGCCAGGTTTTGAAAGTTTATCAAATCATGGCGCTGCAGCTTTAAAGAGAGATGTTGCATCTTTCGTTTGAAAGCATTAACTGAGCTGATCATGTTGATCACTGTTTTGTCTTTTCCTTGCAGCTGTAGATTAAGGTCATTCAACATGTTTGTCAGATCGGTTAAAAATGCCAAGTCTAACAGCCACTGACCGTCATTAAGTTGCATGTATTCTGCTTGTCCAGCTACACGGAAAAACTCCTTAATCTCCGGACAGAGCTCTCGAAATCTTTGCAGGAATTTCCCTCAACTAAGCCACCTCATGTCAGTGTGTAGCAACAACTCAGAGTGGTCACAGTCAGCCTTCTCCAGATGTGCACGAAATAACCGTCTTTGAAGAGATCTGGCGCGAATAGAACAGGCGATCTTCGTTGCAACATTCATGATCTCCTTCATGTTGAGCATTTTAGCGCATAACGCTTGTTGGTGGATTATGCAATGGTAATTTAGGAAGTCCTGGAAAGCATCGTCCTGCCTGCACTTGGCAATAAATCCATTCAAGCGGCCAACCATTGCAGGTGCTCCATCTGTGGTAATAGACACCAATTTGTACACTGGGAGCTGGGTTTTCTCGATAAAGTTTTTGAACGACTGAAATATGTCCTCTCCTCGCGTCTGTTCTTTCATGGGCAGGACTGTTAATAGCTCTTCTTTTGCAGTGATATCAGTAAACACCATACGAATGAAAATGCACACCTGGGCTGTGTCACTCACGTCCGTAGATTCGTCCAACTGCAGTGAGAAACACTGGCAATCTCCGATGTCCTTCCAAAGTTGCTGGGTTAAATCCTCCGCCATGGCTTCACAGCGCCGTGTAGGGCTGCTCAATTAATCAAATTTTAATCACGATTACGATCTGGGCTTTCAACGATCATTAAAAATGACTGAGCCGATTATTAGCCCCTCCCTCATTTATCCGCGACACCTTAAAGGCCGGTCCGTGAAAATATTGTCGGGCATAAACCGGTCAGTGGCGCAAAAAAGGTTGGAGACCGCTGATTAAGAGGACCCGAGGGAAGCTCGGAAAGCTAAGCAGAAATTATTTGGACAGGAGAGTGACTGCCGCTGGTTGAAAAGAGAGGTTAAAAAAAAAAAACTTCAGTGGTGTTGCACACTATTTTATATTATTTTTTAAAAGTCATTGTTAACCCTTTAAAGCCAGTCAGAGCAGCACGCTCCGTTTTGTGTAACTATTTTTAAATCCCTGTAGAACCTGAACCGTGTAAGCTAGCGCAATAATTTGTTTTGCATACGAAACTGGAGGAGTTGTACTTACATTTTATGCCATCAGCTTGTCCTCGGTCACGGTTTCCTTCCACATAAAGCTTTGCAAAAATTGCATAAAAAGCGCTTGCAGGAACAAAAACATAATATTCCAGAAACACGCTTTGCCGATCCGATCAGCTGTTTGTAACACTTCCCACAGTGAAACCGACGTCAGCGCGAACTATCTCATGTCTGCCATTTCCTGCCCGAAACCGGAAGTGGCGTCATTTTCGCGGAAATGTAGTTTTTTACTTGTAGGCCTTAAAAGCCTATACTGGTCATGTTTGACTTTTCTGAATAGTTTCTGGGATGCTTAGAACTCGAATTGCACTGCTGGAAATAGTTTATTTTGATGCACCTGCTGTTTTCTTTGCAAATTTGCATCATAGGATTGTTTTTTTTTTTTGTTTTTTTTTTCCTGCAGTGTATATAAAAGTTGGTGTATCTCCAAAATAAAACTATGAAGACACTCAAAATAAATTTCCTGTTGTTGTAAACTATTTTTTGCAACTTTTTTGTATTTAAAGTTTTGAGGGATAAACCTCTTAAATTTCTCCAAGTAGAAATATATGTAAAAAAAAACAAACAAAAACGATTTTCAAATTTTTTTTGTAGTTTATTGCACTTTTTTGCAATTAATGTACTTACTATGGACTTAATGCATACATATTATTAAAATATGGGCTATAACAGTTGTATAGCAACTTGAAATGCTCCCATAAATGGCACTACAACATGTAAAAAAATAATATAAGCTCTGGCGGACTTGGTTCTATAGTAGGTCTTAAAGGGTTAAATAAATATCGTCAAATAATCGAGATCTCAATTTCAGTGATAATAATCGTGATTATCATTTTTGCCATAATCGAGCAGCCCTAGCGCCGTGTAACTGTACTTCTTGACAGCTGGAGAGCTTTGATCGAAGATGTTATTTCTGCCTTATTTTTAAAGTCTCGGAACAATGAGTCAGCTGCTTCAACGAATGCCTCTTTTACCATCTCTCCATCTTGAAAAGACTTCTTGTTTTTAACGATGATGTGACTCACCCGGAACGATGCTTCGGTGGCGGCTTTCGCTTTTGAAGTTTGTTGTGTGAAAAATGACTGCTGTCCGGACAACTGGGATTTTAGTTTATTCACCTTTTTCTTTCTTAGCTCGCTTTTCGGCGGGAATGTAGTGTCGTATTTTCCGTGAACAGTTCGAAAATGCCGCTCCACATTTCCCTTCTTTGGCATTGCGATGGTAGCCTGGCAGATGAGGCAAACGCACTTCGAAAATGACATCGTGAAAAAAAAGTCCTCCTCCCATTCCGTATGAAAGTGATAAGTTTTTGTCTTCTTACTTGGTCCAGCTCCCTCACTCATTTTTAACCCTTTCTTAGGTTTAAGAGAAAAAGCCGAGAGCTAAAAATTGGAGTTAACTCGCTGACTAGCTTGTCAGTTTTACTACACTTCGCGCCGCTGTTTGCGCATACGCAGCGACCTAAGCGTCAGAAAAAATCTGATGTCATCTGACTGGCTTCCCTGTATCAATCAAGTGACGGGATGGATGATAGGCTGGCATCTATTTTTTTTTTTTAATGCCATGCGATCTACCAATACTACCTTTGCGATCGACTGGTCGATCGCGATCGACGTATTGAGCACCCCTGTCTTAATGTATTGAGCAGAATCCATTAGAAGTGTCACGTGAGCAGTAAAGCGCCAGCCACCCCCTTTTTTTATGAGTGCGCACAGAACAACCGCGGTCAAGTGAACCATCATTTGTGCGTCGGGGTGAAACCAGCCGCCTCTTATCCTACCGTGAAGCGTTGGATATCTTCTTGTTCGCTAATCGAGACACCCACACAAACGCACAGAGGAAGTTAAGAGAAATAAAGCTCCAGGACCATTGTTTTCCCCAGTGAAGTTTTCATTTATTTTTCTTTTCACTTTCGCTGGTAATGTGCTTCTTACTTCACAATTCAATGGAATCTTCAATGTGACCGCAACAACACTCAGTTTCATCTCAATCAACTGCAAAATTCCTGAGAAGTTAAAAGACAGTTACTCAAATTCAACCAGGGCTGTAGCTATAGATTATTAATCTATCGATTATTCCATTGAGTAATCTGATAAGAAATACTTTGTCGTATTAATGAGAAATAATAAATATCGTAAAGAAAAAGAAAATACGTGTCTATCAAAATGAGCTGCTCACTGTTTTCTAGTAGAAATTGCATTTTTCTTTTCGTTTCATCCGTCATGTTTCATTTGTCAGTCTCTTTCTCCCCCAATTAATGGCTCTGCCTCTTTGCTCATTTGGTGCGTAAACAGACTCCAGCTCCACTTTAAACTGTGCCTGCACCATCAAAAATATTTTAGTTATATATCCGCCATTTTTCAAGTGGTCTTAACCTTTTGATCAGGACTGTGACATATTCAAAAATTGGCACACATGTAGCGGAGTAACCCAGAGGAGTAATCAACTGAGGATTTCATGTCAACTATCAAGGATGCTTTTAATTAATTTTTATGTGATGTTATATTTGATTGAATATGTTGAATTAGACCAGAAATGTCCGTTAAATTTCTCCAGAATTATGCAGTGGAATGAGGAAAAAAAACAAAAAACCTCTGCACACGTTAGTGTGAGTGTTCAAGAAGAAAAATCCAATGTCATTTAACTGTCATGTATAATTTTAAATACATTTTTAACATGATGTTGACACATTGCTTTGAAATGTTTTTTCAGTTGAGTAGTTGTCCTTTAATTTCTTGGGTGTTTAAGCAGTTTAAGATCCTACTTCTAGAGTAAGTGAACCAAAGTAGAAATATGTTGAAAGTATCATGTCAACTGTGAAGGATGGCTTTTAATGAATTTTGGAATATGATGGAATAATTGCGTGATTGTGTTGAATTTTACTTGCCCTCTAACTTCTCAGAAATTTTGTTGACTAAACCAAAACAACGCAGGGCCGACATTGACTGAGAAAAAGAAGGCATCGTGTTTGTCATGTAAAAATGTATTAGTCTAACTATTAAATCCAGTGTTTTCAGGCAGAAACGTGTGAAACCTGCACTTCCAAAGTCTTATTATGTTGTCATGTGACTCTGCTGGTTTTCGAGCAGCTAGTTTGCTCTGCTCCTGGTGAATTTCTGATCATTCTTGAAATGATCTGGTGTTGTTTATAAACTGAACTTTCCCACAATTTGAGGCATTCAGAAAATACTGGTTGAGGCTATGTGGATGAATATTCATACAGGCCAAACAGGGCAGTTTCCTGGACTTTTAGAACCGAGAACAAAGCACTGATGCTCACACAATATCAGTGTGAAAAACTGGTGAAGAAAATATGGTACATTGTTCCAGGATGCATAGAGGAGGTATTTCCTGCATGTCTTACCAGGAGGACGTCTTAGGGCTAACCCCACAGATGCTGGACAGATTGCATTTCTGGGTTGGATGGTTGACTGGTGTCAAGCCAGCCTCCAATTCGAGACTTGCAGTCAAGCCAGCCTCCAGTTTGTTTTACGTTCCCTGTGTATTCAAAGTATTACGGGAATGGATGTGGAAACCGGATTTCAAAATAAAAGCCAACTTCGAGTGAATTAACAGATATGTTAAGAACATAATAACATATAATTTAGGCTTTTTTTTTTTTTTTTTACAAACTCTAATGTTAGATCTATATGACACAGCCTTGTACCCTAATTGTGCCCTGTCACTATCAAGGCCATCTTATTTTGGATTTCAAAGTAAAAGCCCTGTGAATCTTCATTTTTGAACTACTCTTTCAATGACTTAATAATGCTCTTAAAAGCAAAAGTCGTATTTCCAAATACTATTTGAACTTTATATCAACACTTTCCAACCACAGTCTTTTTACAGTGATACCATATCAATATCAAGTCAGTCTGATTTTGCCTTTCATAGTAATGGCCCTTTGAAATTGTCCATAATTGACTTAATCTTCTAATGATTCAAAATGCTCTAAAATGAAAAATTCTTGTTTCCACAGGGTAATTCCACTCCAGATCAACAGTATACAGCCCCACAGTGATACCATATCAATATCAAGTCATTCTGATTATGCCTTCCAAAATAAAAGCCTTTTTAAATTGTCCATAATTGACCTAACTTTCAGTGATTTCAAAATGTTTTAAAATGGAAATTTCCTGTTTCCACAGGGTAATTCCACTCCAGATCAACAGTATACAACCTCACGATGTTACCATATCAATATCAAAACATTCTGATATTGCTTTAAAAAATAAAAGCATTTTCAAACTGCCCATATCTGAGTTGCTCCTGGAACAATTTCAAAATGCTCTAAAATGGCACATTCCTGTTTCCACAGGGTAATTCCACTTTAGATCAACAGTATACAGCCCCACAGTGATACCATATCAATATCAAGTCATTCTGATTTTGCTCTCAAAAATAAAAGCCTTTTCAAATTGTCCATAATTGACCTAACT
This sequence comes from Rhamphochromis sp. 'chilingali', assembly GCF_963969265.1. Classification (NCBI taxonomy): domain Eukaryota; kingdom Metazoa; phylum Chordata; class Actinopteri; order Cichliformes; family Cichlidae; genus Rhamphochromis; species Rhamphochromis sp. 'chilingali'. The sequence continues at coordinate 22,977,150 of NC_137935.1, read as the reverse complement.
TTCAGTGATTTCAAAATGCTCTAAAAAGGAAAATTCCTGTTTCCACAGGGTAATTCCACCTTAGATCAACAGTATACAGCCCCACAGTGATACCATATCAATATCAAGTCATTCTGATTATGCCTTCCAAAATAAAAGCCTTTTCAAATTGTCCATAATTGACCTAACTTTCAGTGATTTCAAAATGCTCTAAAATGGAAATTTCCTGTTTCCACAGGGTAATTCCACTTTAGATCAACAGTATCCAGCCCGACAGTAAAACCATGTAAATTTCATGTTGGTCTGATTTCGCCTTTCAAATTAATGGCCCGTCGAATTTGTCCATATGTGATATACTCTTTCAATTATTTCAGAATGTTTTAAAAATGAAAATTGCTGTTTCAACACATATTGGGTTTTCATTTTGAAAAGCAAAATCAGACTCAATTGATTATGACAGAATTGAATCATAAAGATGATGTAAAAGGAAGCTGAAATTGCCACTAGGTTGTAATTGATAGTACGTTTATATTTTAAGTCTGTGGAAAGATGTCATGGTTGGTTTGCAAGCTGTTTTGTAATTTCTTTATTTAGAATGACATCTGAGTCTGATTTTGCTTTTCAAAATGAAAACCCAATATGTGTTGAAACAGCAATTTTCATTTTTAAAACATTCTGAAATAATTGAAAGAGTATATCACATATGGACAAATTCGACGGGCCATTAATTTGAAAGGCGAAATCAGACCAACATGAAATTTACATGGTTTTACTGTCGGGTTGGATACTGTTGATCTAAAGTGGAATTATCCTGTGGAAACAGCATCTTTCAATTTAAGAGCATTTTGAAATCGTTAAACGAGTAGGTCGTCTACGGGCAATTTGAAAATACTTTTATTTTGGAAGGCAAAATCAGAGTGACTTGATCTTAACATCGTATCTCTGTGGGGTTGTATACTGTTGATTTAAAGTGAAATTATTCTGTGGAAACAGAAAATTTCCTTTTTAGAGCATTCCGAAATCACTGAAAGTTAGGTAAGTTATTGGCATTTTCAACAGGCCATTATTTTGGAAGGCAAAATCAGAATGACTTGAAATTGAAGTAGTACCATGGTGTGGATGTACACTTTTGATCTAACATGGATTCATCCTGTGGAAAGAGCAAGTTTCATTTTTAGAGTGTTCTGAATTCTTTAAAAGAGTAGGTCGTATATCGGCAATTTGAAAACTCTTTTATTTTGGAAGGCAACATCAGACTGATTTGATATTGATATGGTATCACTGTGGGGTTGGATACTATTGATCTAAAGTGGAATTATGCTGTGGAAACAGCAATTTTCCATCTTAGAGCATTTTGAATTCGCTCCAAGAGTAAGTGATATATGGGCAAATTGAAAAAGCTTTTATTTTGAAAAGCAAAATCAGACTGACTTGAAATTGACATGGTAACATCGTGAGGTTGTATACTGTTGATCTAAAGTGGAATTACCCTGTGGAAACTGAAATCTTCCTTTTTAGAGCATTCTGAAATCACTGAAAGTTAGGTAAATTATGGGCATTTTCAACAGGCCATTATTTTGGAAGGCAAAATCAGAATGACTTGATATTAATATGGTATCACTGTGGGGCTGTATACTGTTGATCTAAGGTGGAATTACCCTGTGGAAACAGGAATTTTCCATTTTAGAGCATTTTGAAATTGTTCCAGGATCAAGTCAGATATGGGCATTTTGAAAATGCTTTTATTTTTGAAAGCAAAATCAGAATGACTTGATATTGATGTGGTAACATCGTCAGGTTGTATACTGTTGACCTAAAGTGAAATTATCCTGTGGAAACAGCAATTTTCACTTTTAGAGCATTTTGAAATCTTTAAAAGAGTAGGTCGTATCTTGGCAATTTGAAAAGTCTTTTATTTTGGAAGGCATAATCAGAATGACTTGATATTGATATGGTAACATCGTGAGGTTGTATACTGTTGACCTAAAGTGAAATTATCCTGTGGAAACAGCAAAATTCTTTTTAAGAACATTTTGAAATCGTTAAAAAAGTAGGTCGTATATATGCTCAATTTGAAAGGGCATTTATTTTGGAAGGCATAATCAGAATGACTTGACATTGATATGGTATCACTGTGGGGCTGTATACTGTTGATCTAAAGTGGAATTACCCTGTGGAAACAGGAAATTTCCATTTTAGAGCATTTTGAAATCACTGAAAGTTAGGTCAATTATGGACAATTTAAAAAGGCTTTTATTTTTGAGAGCAAAATCAGAATGACTTGATATTGATATGGTATCACTGTGGGGCTGTATACTGTTGATCTAAAGTGGAATTACCCTGTGGAAACAGGAATGTGCCATTTTAGAGCATTTTGAAATTGTTCCAGGAGCAACTCAGATATGGGCAGTTTGAAAATGCTTTTATTTTTTAAAGCAATATCAGAATGTTTTGATATTGATATGGTAACATCGTGAGGTTGTATACTGTTGATCTGGAGTGGAATTACTCTGTGGAAACAGGAAATTTCCATTTTAAAACATTTTGAAATCACTGAAAGTTAGGTCAATTATGGACAATTTAAAAAGGCTTTTATTTTGGAAGGCATAATCAGAATGACTTGATATTGATATGGTATCACTGTGGGGCTGTATACTGTTGATCTAAGGTGGAATTACCCTGTGGAAACAAGAATTTTTCATTTTAGAGCATTTTGAATCGTTAGAAGATTAAGTCAATTATGGACAATTTCAAAGGGCCATTACTATGAAAGGCAAAATCAGACTGACTTGATATTGATATGGTATCACTGTAAAAAGACTGTGGTTGGAAAGTGTTGATATAAAGTTCAAATAGTATTTGGAAATACGACTTTTGCTTTTAAGAGCATTATTAAGTCATTGAAAGAGTAGTTCAAAAATGAAGATTCACAGGGCTTTTACTTTGAAATCCAAAATAAGATGGCCTTGATAGTGACAGGGCACAATTAGGGTACAAGGCTGTGTCATATAGATCTAACATTAGAGTTTGTAAAAAAAAAAAAAAAAGAAGCCTAAATTATATGTTATTATGTTCTTAACATATCTGTTAATTCACTCGAAGTTGGCTTTTATTTTGAAATCCGGTTTCCACATCCATTCCCGTAATACTTTGAATACACAGGGAACGTAAAACAAACTGGAGGCTGGCTTGACTGCAAGTCTCGAATTGGAGGCTGGCTTGACACAAGTGGATGGTTGTGTGTATACTTTAGTTCTTTTATAGTGGCATCAAAATAACAAATGGTAGATTTTGTCATAAATGCAACATAAATAACATGTACTTGATATTCTGGAAAACTCACTTTGTGTCAGGTTAAGGCTGTGTGCTGGCAGGAGTGGAAGTAGAAGGACCCAAAGTGCAGACACTCGGAGACGGAAAGTAGCTCAAAACTCAGCTTTTATTAGTGATGTGTCCTGTGTGTCGAAGCTTCGAATCGCGTGTCGGGTAATCGCGGGGGCGTTTTTCTGAAGCGCGTATCGAGGCTTGCGTTGATTACGTATGCAGTGACGTTCGAGGCCTCGCGGGCAGTCCGTACCACGTGACTGATTCGGGAACTGGTTCACCGGTTCGCGCCAGATTCGAAATAAAATGGGCAGCAAAACACAGCTGATTCCCTCATCACATCGTGTTGTGGAATTGGATTACGTACGTGTTACATAGCTACTGGAGTACTGGACACAAATTTCTTTATCCAAACTTGTATAAACTTGCTGTGGTTTTTCTTGCAACCCCTGCTTCATCTGTGCCCTGTGAGAGGATATTTTCAAAAGCAGGAGAAATCCTCTCAAAAAAGAGGAACCGTCTTAAGCCCAGCACTGTGGGAAAGCTGCTATTTTTGAATAAAAACAAATGAAAACTTTTCCCTAGTGTCATGAGCACTGTTATACAAGCACATTCACATCACAACTCCCTCCCTTTTTGTTTCCATGTACATTCCTGTGTTAAGCTGCCAATTTATTATACACAAATATTAATTAAATTAATATAAAATTAGTATAATATTAAATATAACTAATATTTAGAGTTCAGTTATTGGTGTCATGAACAATAGTAATTCCTTTATTCATTCAACTTGAAGTGCCACACACTAGTTTGTGTCATTATTGAGATGTACATAAGAATGATTACGCAGTTACACAATCATCCCAAAAACTGTGTACTGATAGTTTCCACTTTCTCTTTTGTATCAGACATACTGAGACAATATTCGGGATAAATAACCATGAAAAACAATTTATTTATTCGGTTTAGCGGTTTACACATCACATCATTATAATTATTGGGCCCGTTTCACTTGAATTGTCCACTTGATGGCGCAGTAGAGCAAATGAATCATCACAATGCTTCGAACCATGAGTCGACCAGTTGGATGGGAAGCTTCAGTTCATCATGAGGCTTCATCTCACCATCACTAGCTTTTATCGCTGGATGGCAAAAAGTGGCAAAAACGTAACCAAAAGCCAAATAAACTTACATGACCAGGCAGACAGAACACACAGCATAAATGAGAGTAGATCACAACACAGACACAAAGAAACACGGGGCTTAAATACACAGAGGGAGCAATCAGGGAATGGGTAACAGGAGGGAAACACAGCTGGGGCAAATCAGGCCTAACGAGACAAGGGGAAGCAAAACCAGACACATTAACATCAGATATGGACTTTCAAAGTAAAACAGGAAACATAACACAGACTCACAGGCAGGCACTATAACAAAGGGAACAGAGACGTGGGACCAGGGCAGACACAGACACTGACTGGATGTGGGGATACAGCAGACAGGGGAGACGGCAACTATGGAACACAGACAGAAAACCAGAACACTAAAACTCTAACCAAACCCCACCCAGAGAACCTAAACTAAGAATGATCCTAAAACCCATAAAGCAAAGCTAGAATATAATGAAATAACAAAATCAAAGAACCAAAAACACAAAACACTGGGTCAACGACCCAGGGACCCTAACACTTTGTGTTCAGATGATAGTAAATAAGCTTTTGAGTAAACTACATTGAATAAAAGTGCAAGCAACAGAAAAATAAACATTTTTGTTTTACAATTAATTAACATGTTTTATAACTTTGCAAAATGAATGATATTTTGTACATTATGTGCAACATCAGATTTCTGTATGCTTACATGACAACCTTAGGGTAGTAATATAGATGCTTTCACAATGATTTATATGTATATTGTTATGGCCCGTCTAGGCGCGGCCAGACCACAACATAAAGGGTGATCCATCCCCGTCCAACCCCAAGCAGCACGTCACACACTTACTATTTTGTGACAGTGATTTATTTACAATAGGTGCGGTTAAACAAAGGAAGGGAGCATATCATAGCTTCAGGGTGAACCCAAGGCCAAAACAACAAACATAAGCAGCCTATCTCAAAAATAAACGAAACTTACCTACTCAAAGGAACTAAACAAAACGACAATCACTTTCCTCCCTACCTAACAAAAACAGGAGAAAACTGATTAACCAAAAAGGCGGTCCACCCCTACATGCTCTTACATTACATAATACGTCGATACAGTGACCGGTCTGCCGGCTGGGTTGGGCCGAGGATGAATGACTGGGCAGTCCCTGGCGGGCTCTTCTTATCCGCTGTCTCCCAGTCCTCAGCCAATCGGTGTGAGCCATCCACCCTGGATGCACCAATCCCGGAGGAGCACCTAGATACTCAAATCCACACACAATTACGGTCACAGTCGTAACAATATGATGTGATTCCATAAGCAAAGTCTGTGTGGCTACAATTAACCATTAAATCTGAGATATTCATGCTGTTTTCAAACTCGGTGAGGTCGATCACAGGAAGAAGATAACAAGAGTGAAAGTAATGGTTGGTTCAAACTTGGATTTTTGAGAGGAGGTCCTGCTGTCGTTGTTTATTATAGTCACCAGTGGAACATTAAGTGAACATTTTAACCCTCAACCAATAAGTATTAAAACAATTATAATACTGGAAGTCCGATCATCAAAATTTGTGATAGTCATAACCACAACATTATCTGATAAGATTAATTTGGAAATATTTATTTTTTTTTATATAGATAGATAGCTAAAGAATGTCTGAAATGTAGAGCACCTATGAATGTTATTTCAACACTAAGTCCTCAGATGTTTCTGTTTCACAGGTACAATGATGAACCGCTGTGGTCTGCTAACTCTCCAGAAGGAACCAGGTACTGACAGAAAGTAAAGGGGCTTCTGTTTACTCTCCAGCCTCTTTTCATTCATCTAAAATTCAAATGTAATGACTTTTTTATTTGTAGTGGCTCATAATAATAAATGATTATTTCCCCATGACTGAGACAATACTCAACAAACCCATTTCAATAGCTGGATGGTCATTTGCTCTTTAGGTTATCAACATGAAAATTGCATTGAGGTTCATGGCCATTTTCACCTTCTGCTGACCAAAGTATACATAAGAAAATGTTGTGCTTCTCCCACACCCACTGGTGAAAAGTTCTGGATGGCATCAAGCTTACTCTGTGAAGTTGATCATATGCATCTTGGACAGTAGTGTACTGCTGCATATGGCTACGATTAATGCAGAGTATATCCTTGTGATACAAAAGCACAGAAGAAAAATGATGGATACAAAAATAAATAAATGAATAATAATATAAATAAACAAACAAACTTTGCAACACTGTTGGACAGTCATGTTTAAGTACCAGCTTGGTTTAATGGCTAACTTTTGTGTGGCTGAAATGTAACACAAGAAACAACCATTTTTAAAACGTGTATGGTTTATGTATTTATGATTGTTCTGTTTCTTTTAGTTCCTCTGAAGAGCATTGAGGTGGAGCTGGAGGTGAGGGACCATGTGGCTACAGTGGTCTCCACCCTGAACTACGAGAATAAGGAGGACAAACCATTAGAGGCTGTTTTTGTCTTCCCTCTGCCTGGAGATGCTGCTGTCTGTCATTTCAGTGCTAAGATCGGACAGACACAGATTGTAGCTGAGGTGAAGGAGAAACAGAAGGTGAGCTGGACAGTAAATATAACCTGATTATAAGTAAGATTCAAAATAACAATAAACACAGTGAATGTCACTGACATGTGTCACCTGTCCTTCAGGCTCGTGAGGAGTATGATGATGCTCTGAGCTCTGGTCAGCAGGCCTTCCTATTGGAGGAGAGTGATCAGAGTCCAGATATATTCTCTCTGAGTGTGGGCAGTCTGCCTCCAGGAGAGAGCGCCTCCATCAGGTTGGAGTACGTGACTGAGCTGGCTGTGCAGGCTGATGATGGTCTGAGGTTCTGTCTGCCTGCTGTGCTCAACCCTCGATACCAGCCTCAGGGTAGGAAAATCATCCAACACTTATTAATTTAGTTAAATATTTATCACAAAACAATCATGCTTGTAACAAGCATGAGTCCCAGTAAAAATGTACCACAGTGATTTGCAACTATCTCTAATGTCAAGTACAGGTAGTGAAGGTGCAGGAGTCCAGGTGACTTCTGTTCCAGCCTCTCTGGTGCCCTACAGTCTGTCTTTCTCTGCCCGAGTGTCCTCTCCTCATCCAATCTCTAAAGTAGAGTCCAACTGTTCCCTGGACCCTCTCCAGTACCTCAACACTGATCAAACCCAGGCCACGGTAGGTAGAGTGCTGCTGTGTCTGCTCTGTACTTATTACTGAGAATTAAATATGAATGTGTTTGTGGTGTGCAGGTCAAGCTGGCTGCAGGACACAAGTTTGACAGAGATGTTGAACTGCTGATTTATTACAAAGATGCTCACCAGCCCACCGCTGTGGTGGAGGCAGGACAGGCCTCTGCTGAGCCGGGTGAGTGAAAATGAGTGAAGTAGTTGGTCTGCAAATACAGATTTTATTATCTATACTCTTTAGGTTTTTGAACAAACAATGAAAAGCAAATTTAGGTAATTTTTAAAATTTGTTTATTTTTCAGGCTCTCTGATGGGTGATTCAGTGGTGATGGTGAGTCTGTACCCTGAGTTCCCCCAGTCTGTGATGTCTTCAATGGCTTCATGTGGAGAGTTTGTGTTCTTAATGGATCGATCTGGAAGTATGGGCTGTCCTATCACAAACAGCAAGCAGCAGGAAACTCGCATCAGCAGTGCCAGGGTATCTGTATTAAGTTATTACAGTCAGAAAATCTGTCATAGTGTTCCTCTCACATAGTGGGCTCACCATATTTTCCATCCCTCACAATCCTGTTCTCTTAAGGATACTCTGCTGCTCCTGTTGAAGAGCTTACCAATGGGCTGCTATTTCAACATTTACAGTTTTGGGTCTGGATATGAACACATCTTCCCGTGAGTCTCCCCTCATATCGGTCACCCCAAGAAAGGGCCTCTTTAATATCTGAATGGATGTTTCGGTCATGTGTTTATGTGATGGCAGTAAGAGTGTGGAGTACAGCCAGCAGACCATGGAGGAGGCTCTGAAGAAAGTTGAGCAGATGGAGGCTAATCTTGGAGGAACTGAGATCCTGCAGCCCCTCAAACATATTTACAGCCAGCCCTGCATTCCCAATCAGCCAAGACAGGTAACACACACAGTCTGACACTTTCCTGGTTATGGCTCATGTTGGGGATGATCTGCTCATAATAATGTTGGTGGTTCGATCACTGGCTGCACACCAGTGTGTTCTTGAGCCCCAATGCACATGATGCAGAGTGAGTATGTGTGCGAGTAAATGCTTGATAGAAAGTGCTTGGATATAGAAAAAGATCCTGGAGCCCTTCAAACGTACTTACAACCAGCCCTGCATTCCCAGTCAGCTTAGACAGGTAACACAGACACTGGCTTACATTCATTTACTGGAGACTTTAGAAACGTTAGCTAGAGAAAGGTGCTTTGACATAGAACAAAGTGTTTGTATTCACCCATTTTTGTGAATATGTGAAAGAGACATGTTGTATGAAGAGTTAAGTTCTCAAGCAGAGTAGAAAAATCACTTAAAAAAAAAAAAAAGCACTCTTCTCCATGCCTGCTTCATGCCCTGGGGGACGGGGCTATGGCTCCCTACACCCTCTAGCAGATCGTTACATGGCGAAACCTTTTGAACACAAGCGCGCCCATTCACACAGGTGTGCACAGGGGTGTTCAACTGTTCACAGACACAAGCTACACCTTTCTTGGCTGCTACCTCAAAGCACATTATGCACTGTCGGTCCTGCGTGTTGCACAACAACATTCAATATTTAGTATTTACTGTTATTTACACTTAGCTAGACTAAAGCGATGGTGTTGTGTTTATTATGTTGCGCTCTCTCTCTTTTTTTATTTTTTTATTTTTTTTTATTTTCTCTCAACAGGTGATCCAGGAGATTTTTTTTTTCTTTTTTACGTGCCCTTTCTCACTGTCCCTCTTCCCCTCTGTTTTTCTTTTCCTTCCTCTTTCTTTCTCCCTTTCCTATACCCCAGCCATGTCTGTCCCATCTGTAACAACTGAAAATAAAATAAATAATAACAACAAAGGTTGATCAAATGGACCAATACGGCAAAGCCGTGATGATCCACTTGGATAAATCCGTTGGGCATCTTTGTTGGCCTTCAGACAACAATTCTGATGGCTAAAGAATCAAACGGGACGGGCAACAAAAAAAAAACTCTAATAAGATTCAGTCCAATTACCATATCTGAAACCTAACTCGGCTCTCAGAACAAGTTGTGTGTTTGTGGGTCTGATGTTATGTCCTTTTGTGCCAACTCTCCTCTCTAGTTGTTTGTCTTTACTGATGGAGAGGTGGGGAACACCAAAGAAGTGATAGATCTGGTGAAAAAGAACTCAGGTTCTCACAGGTGAAACCACAAAAACACAACCATATCTACACAATTCCCAGAATGTCCAACATGTCCACTGTGTACTCAGAGAAAACTGTTGTATTGCAGGTGTTTCTCTTTTGGGATTGGGGAAGGGGCCAGCTCTGCTCTCATCAATGGGATGGCCAAAGAAGGAGGAGGTCACGCTCAGTTCATCACAGGGACTGACAGGATGCAACCAAAAGTAAGACATTTAACACAATTATGAAGTAGGATAATAACACTATATGAAGGACTTACTAAACATACTTCACCAACTTATAAAAGATATTACATCTTATTTTGCTGGTTTGACTAATGGTAATAAACTTAATCCAATATTTTTGTTTGACACCATCAGCAGATTCCTTAATCTCCCTCAATCTGCTTTCCCTGCCATGTATTCCAGTGACTGCATCAAGTCTGTGTGTCTTCAACTGACTCAAATCTCTTGATCAGTTCTCTTCTTAGAGTTTAAACTAATTTTCTCAACATATCTCCTTGACATTATTTCACCCACTTTTGTCCCATACGTCCCATTATTGCACACGTTTTCCTGCCCAGTGGACATTGTCTGTCCTAAATTCATTAGCAGGTTCTACTTGTCATCTGTCCTTGGCTTTTCTCTATTATAAATCATTCCATTTATCTTACCCAGCGTCTTTCCTCTAGGGAAAACATCCCTCCTTAGATTCCACTGTTTTAGGTCATTATGGGCCAATTTCCAAAGTCTTCAAGAAAGTTGTTGCTTCTCAATCTGGTTATTGACAAAACCACAGCACTGAAACAACTTTATTAAAAAAAAAATGCTAATGGTTAGGGATGGGTACCGGTGTCCGGTGCCATGATGGCACCGGTTCTGACATAAACGGTAGTAACCAGACCGAAAAGCAGCGCACATTTCGGTGCTTTATTTCGGTGCTTTTTTTCCTGAGCTGTGATACACTTCTAGCCAATCATTTTACGTTTCCGAGAATAGTAGGCGGGTCCAGGTACGTGCGTTCTTTTAGAGCAGAGCTACAGATTAAAATGTCCAAGGCGAAGCGGTCAAAAGTCTGGCTGTACTTCACAGCAAAATATGCAAACTCAGCAGCCTGCAACAAGTGCTTTAAGCTGATACTGTGATACTGTCAAAGGAGGTAACACCTCGAATCCGATGAAACACCTGGCGATGCATAGCGGTTTTTTTAAAAGCCCAGAAATGCGCTGTATTTGATAGTTTGCTGCGAGACCTCAAACCGAGCGCATCTACTGCGGGTGGGTTGGCTGTTATGCAACATCCCCCAAAAACCCGAAGAATAGAGTCCTGGCCTCTAGCCCTGCCAGTGTAGCAGAAATGATGACAGATGATGATGGCAGCAGCAGCCGTTCTTCTCTGCGTGAGTAGCTAATTTACGTTGAGTAGGCTAACCACGTTATTACATTAATGCATGTAAGGTGAACTAGCAAACATCATCATAGCTACATGCAGCTGTCTTCTTGTTTGATGGTAGATACTCCCTTCACCCTGGCCAAAAAGGCTAAAATGACCAAAGAAAAAGTGGGAAACAGTTAAACATGAGAGGTTTTTGGACAAAGTTTGTGTTTTTTCCATTGTTTAAGCACTGCTTCCAGCCAAGAGTGATACCATATATGCCACATAGCTGCAGAAAAGGCTAACATTGTTATCTTTTTACAAAAAAAACCAGCTGAACGTGAGAGGTTTTTGGACAAAGTTTGTGTTCTCCATTCTTTAAGCACCGATTCGAGCACCGTTTAAGCACCGGCACCGTTTCAAAAGTACCGATTTGGCACCGGTATCGGATAAAACCTAAACGATACCCATCCCTACTAATGGTATTGTTATGCACTCGGATAAGAGAAAATATTTCATGTTAGTTGTGCTTGACTTATCTGCAGTCTTTGATACCACTGATCATGCTACTCTTATCACCAGAATACAAAACTAGATGGCATCACTGGTACTGCTGGCAAATGGTTTTCTGCATATTTATTCAACAAATTCATATTAATCAATGTAGTGGTGTGAAAATGTGTTTTCCCCCTTATTTTATATTTGTCTATTTGTCACACTTAAATATGTCAGATCATCAAAAAAAATTGAATATTAGACAAAGATAACACAAGTAAACACAAAATGAAGTTTCTAAATTAACCAGTTTTATATTAAAGGGGGAAAAAGTCCAAACCTACATCGCCCTGTGTGATAAAAATGATTGTGATAACTGGTTGGGCCACCCTTAGCAGCAACTATGTTTCTATGTTTTTAACTAGATTTTTGCATCTTTGCACTCTTTTAATGTTCCTGTACTCATATTAGCTTTTAATTTGTATTTTTTTATATTAAGTTATTTGCATTTTTCTGTGCAATATTGATTATGTATTATGTTAGGAAATGTTGGGATTCCCCCCCCCCCCCCCCCCCCTTCCCTTGTAGTGGTTTAGTCTAGAATCTATTTTGGCTGTAGCTTAACCAATGAACCAATACCACCTCGTTAATGTCAATTGGTCAGCTGGTTTATTTCTTGAGTTGTAATTGGTCCACTTGGAAATTCTCTTTTTCTGTTTCCTTTTTTTTTTTTTCTTTAAACATTAACTGTTGGACATTTTGCAACAACCCTGATGAAGGCCACAAGACAAAACGCGTTGTTCACTTAATAAAGTTGCTCCCTAGAATCTTAAGCGTCGCTGGAGTCTCGGTGTCATCAGATCTTTGTCTTCTCCATGCACTTTGGAAGTTGGTGAAGTTGTGCCAGAAATATTTGTTGCTATCAATGTTCACCAGTGTCCCGTGTTATTGCCATTTGTGGATAATGGCTTTTACTGTGGTTCGCTGGAGTCCCACAGCTTTACAAATGGCTTTCAACACTGACAGATCTAATTACTTTGTTTCTCATATGTCCCTGAATTTCCTTGGATCACAGCTTGATGTCTGGCTTTTGAAGATCTTTTGGCCTACTCCACTTTGTCATGCAGCTCCTATTTAAGTGATTTCGTCATTAAGAACAGGTGTGGAAGTAATCAGGTTCAGAAACTGAACTCAGCTTTCCAAAGATGTGATACACAGCAGATCATTTCTGGGCCATATAGGTTTTGTTTTGTTTTTTTGTTTTTTTTTCCCCTCTGACTTTGAGGTGATCATGCTTTTGAGGTCGTGGTGCCCAAACCCTGGAATAGTCTTCAGCTTATCTGGAATTTTTGTAATTGTTTTAAACGACTGATGAAAGCACATTTTTATTGGTTAACTTTCCCTTAATCTTTTCCTCTCTATTTTGGGCCATAGTTTGTATGTTGGAATAAATGTTTGACTGTAAGGTTGATTATGTGTCTATTTATGTGTATGTTCAGACATGCATACTAATATTTAATATGTGGTTGTTAATCAAAAACTGAAGTTCTATACATATAGAATAAAAGTAATTGAATTGATTTGATATACCTTTAGTCCCACAAGGGGAAATTTCATAAGGCTGCCGACCTATTGCATGCAATGGCGGCGCCATCTTACCCTCCGACCATACATACATTACACAAACCATCACATGGGGAAGACAGGTCAGAGAGGTATAACAATGGAAAATGCACCACATGAGGAAAGATAAGGAGAAAAATAACTCCCCCAGACTGAGCTCCAACAAGGAGATCAGTTTGAGAACAGAAAAAAACACCACTGCACATAGCACATGAAAAAACTCTTAATACACCAAAGAAACACATGACAAGCAACAGGGGTGGGTAAAGGGTGCAGCATCAGAAGGGAATAAGCGTCGAAGGCGTTTGGAAAGGGAGGGGGGATGAGTTTGTGCATATCAGTGTATATGTATGTGTGTGCGTGTCCATAGTTCAGCTGAGACAGTGTCCTTCGCCCTGCTAGGCTAAGTAAACAGCTTCCAGCCAACCCAGGTGGCCTTGCATGGAATGGGAAGGAACAGACTAAACACAGTTGTTATCAGGGTGTTGTTGTTCAGCTCCAGCCTTGAGACCGCAGCTAGCGCCAAAGGGGCTATCCGCATGAAGTGATGGTGCTTTTTACTTTAGTGCCAACAGCTCATATGAATTTCAAAGCAGTTCTACAGTCCAACACTGGTCTCTCAATCTCTTGTTGGAGAGCCGCGAGCTTCGCCATACTTGCGTTCTGTGATGTTGTCATTTCTTGTGCTCAAGGAGCCGATTTCTGAGAACTCACGGCAGTGTGCCTCCCCGAGATGTCATCCAATTTCCGCCCAGAGATGTTATTCCGAGCTAGCCCTTCCGAGATGTATCCAGTCTGCAGTCAGAGATCTTATTCTGAGTATTCACAGCAGCCGTAGCCTCTCCAAGATCTTATCCGTGCTGACTCAATGAGCCCATTTTGAGAAACTCACGCCTCTCCCAGCAGGCAGCCTTGCGGGGGTTTGAACAGCCGGTTCTGCTTTCTTAATTCTTCGATAAGTCAGGGCCAAGCCAGCTCCGATCAGCCAGAACCCTGTTACCATGGTTCCGAATAGGTAGATATCTTCAGCACTCAGGCTCACCCAAGCCCAGACTTCTCATTGAGAAAGGGGTGTCAATTGCATTTCGGGACCAGTTGATCCAATTCATAATTCCTCTTTTAGGTTTTAGAGAACAGACTGTGAGAGAATGTTCCAGGGAAAAGTAACACAAAAAACACGACACTAGACAAGGACATAAGAGGCTAAGCAGGGAAGCTAAGGGAGAGGAGTAAAGGAGAAAAGTGCGACCGCCTTCGTCAAGAGCAAGAGCAGTCAAGCATGTCAAGTTAAACATTGAAGCAGCAAATTTGGAGAGTTTTTCTTTATTTTTCAGGTGATGCAGTCGCTGCGATTTGCTCTGCAGCCGGCTGTGGTCGACATCTCAGTCACATGGGATTTACCAAAGGAAGTGTCTGTCACTGTCCTCTCTCCACCAATCACAGCACTTTTCCAGGGTCAGAGGTCACTGATTTATGCCCAGCTCAGTGGACAGGTAAGAGCAGCACCTTCTCATGTTGTTGTTTAGGTATTTGATGACAGTAATTAACGTGACTTCTAACCCTGTGATTCTGTGTCAGTGCTCAGAGGCAGCAGAGGGCTGTGTGACGGTGAAGTACAGCCTGGCAGGTCATCCCTCTGAGAACCAGCTGCACTTCAGTCTCAGCCCTGCAGAGGACACTGGGTAAAACAGTTTAACACAAACGGCACACTTCTGTTTTGAAATGCGAGTGTTGAATTTAAAACAATATTTTCAGAAACATAACTCTACTTACCTCTACTTACTAGAAAACAGTTAATAATACACAGACCTAATGGTGTTTGTCTAGTTTTAAACATGTTTCACTTTTTCTAATCTTATTTTCTTGGATTAGGGGTATCATAATATCTAATAGTATATGATTACTGATCACAAACATTTAGACATGACAGAGGAATCTCAGTCTGCAGTTTCTGGGAAATCAAGAAGCCATTTCTTGACCTCAAGTGAAAAAACTACTGTGCAACAATCTGCCATTTTTACTGTAAAGTACATGAAGAGCACACAGCTTGACCCACACAGGTACCTCTCCAACAGCAACTAATTTGTGCCCTCAGTGCCTCTTTTTGTAAAGCGTGACAGTCATAGTGTTTGTTTAGAGAAGAAAACATAGTCTGTCTGACCTTTAGAGGCAAATCTGTCAGAAGCAAAAAGGAATCTATGCAAGATGCTGTTTCGACTCCTTTAGCCTGATAACTGGGGTTAAGTAGAGAAAGACGCAGCACATCTGTCTGGACTATTGGTCACCATCCTCTGTCAATGTGAGTGATATAAACAGAAAATATAGCACAAAGGTAAGTGGTAACTTTATTCCATAATAGATCTTGAAATTATAGCCACTGGCAATACTGCTTCATTATCTTTTAAAAGCATTTTTGGACTTAAATAGCAAAATAACACCTACATTTTACAGTAAGTTTGACACACTGTTATCCATGTTTATCAGATTCTCTTTAAAAATCTTAAAATTTCATTTTGCTTTCTTAACATTGTCTCCATGAAGCCCAGTGACACAAATCAATAGATCAAACTACAGTCATGTCTTTAAGACATCAAGACCTCGGTGAACTCTAATTTCCTGCTTCTAAATTCAGACTAAACTGATGTTATGAGATAGCCTTTATTTGTCAGTTGCAGGTCTTTAACCCACAACCAAGATGACAGACCTTGCTAACCGTACATACAATACAAACATCACATTGGGGAGACAGGTCAGGCCAGGTAGCGAGGAAAAAAACATTGAAATGTGCAACACAAAAGGATAATACAGGAATGCACAGGTATCAACACACCATAACACAATAAACACAGACAAGCAACATGGGAAAGTGTTCCAGTGTGTACATCTGATCTGGGACCGCTGCAATCTTCGACTGTGCCTCCAGCTGTCCACATCATGGGGGAGGTAAGCGTTGGAGGTGGCGTTGGATAGGGAGGGTGACAGTGAGTGCTTATCAGTATCAGTATATGTATGCATGTCCAGAGTTCAGCTGAGACAGTGTCCTTCGCCCCGCCAGGCTAAGTAAACAGTCTTCCAGCCAACCCAGGTGGCCTTGTAGGGAATGGGAAGGAACAGACTCAACACAGTCGTTATCAGGGAGTTTTTGTTTGGCTCCAGCCTTGAGCCCACCGCTGGCGCCGAAGGGGTAGCCGCATTATGATGGTGATTTTTCTTTTGCAAACAACTCATGAGAATTTCAAGCTGTTTTTAACACTCTGACACTGGTCTCTCAATCTCCCGTTAATAGCTGCGAGTTTCTCCATGATGTTATTAGCCGTCGATTCCGTGGTCTTGTCTCTCTTGTGCTCACATAGCAGGTTCTGTAATCTGATGTAATCCAGCTTCCGCCCAGAGATGTTGTTCTGAGTTGATTCTTTCCTGATGTAATCCAACATACATACGTTCAGAGGTGTTATTCTGAGCATTCACTGCAGTCGTAAGCGCCTCCAAGCTCTTAACCATGCTGCCTTCAGTGAGCCCTTTCTGAGAAGTCGCACCTGTCGTTCCAATCCCAGCGGTCAGCCTTGTGGGGGTTTGAACAGCCGGTTCCGCTTTCTTAATTCTCCGATAAGCCAGGGCCAAGTCAGCTCCGATCAGCAAGAACCCTGTTATCATGGTTCCGAATAGGTAGATATCTTCAGCGTCCTCGATCGACAGTCCCGCCAGGCACACAATCCTCTGCCACCTTTCCATTGTGTATCCGGCAGGGGAAGTCCCTCCAGGGCACTTGGGTTCTCCCGAGCCCAGACTTCTCATTAAAGGGTGTCAATAGCATTCAGAGACCAGTTGATCAAATCCATAATTCTCTTTTAGGTTTTAGATACAGACTGTGAGAGAGTGTTCCAGGGAAAGTAATACAAAAAAGACACGAGACTAGACAAGGACATAAGAACTAGCAGGGAAGATAAGGGAGAGGAGAAAAAGTGCGTCCGCCTCCTCCGAGAGCCAAAGAAAGAAATAGCTTTGTCTTTGACCCTAAAAATCTTCACAACATTGTGTCTGACCAGATATTTAATAGCTTTACTTTGAACTACAGCAAGGCTGTGAAGAATCCTGGAGCCAGTTTTGATCTGATATATCTTTTAATTGACATGTTAACCAAATATTTAGCACTATTTTCATTTATTTGTGCAAGATGTCTAAAACGAGAAACATCCTGTCTCAAAGTGATGCTGAGAAATTTGTTAATGAAAAAATTAGAGCATTTATTGCTTTAGGTTGGACTATTGTAATTCATTATTATTCATCACTGCAAAAGCTCCACAAAAAAAACTTCAGTTAATCGAAAACACTGCAGCGAGAGTACTAAAAGTACCAACTCTCACTCTCTCTCACACTTTCTCAAGTGCACACACACACTCACTGACTCTGTCTGCCTCCTTCTCACCCCCAAACAGTCTCAACAGACGATTGTCTCTCCATGACCCTGGTTCTGCCAAAGGTTTATTCTTGTTTAAAGAGAACTTTTCCTTCCTCCTATTGCCAAGTGCTTGCTCATGGGGAGCATCTGGTCATTATTTTTTTCTCTAATATTTTTAAGCTTATATCCAAATTGAATTAAATTAACTGCCTAATTGCAAATTATAATAATTTATACTGCCTATCAAAGTGACCCTGGGGTTTTTTGCTAAGCTGCAGCCTTTCTTTACTGTAACTCCTGTTTAAAACTATTTTAATTATGTCTATATCCAAAACAAATACCACAACACTGAAGTCTAGGAAATGGGTCCAGTTTTTGTTTCAACTGAAGCACAGCTCAGGGATCTCTTAAACTGATTTATTCTTTTTGTACTTCTCAAAGTACGAAAAAACAAAACAAAAAACGTTTCCAAAGTAACTTCAAATTTCGCACAGCCAGTAAAACCAACCAGCTCAGTGTATACATGGGTAACTCCGTAAAATCAACACGGGACTTCTGCCTATCCGTCTACGATTTTCATAAAAATGTTATGGTGTGGGCACATATGAGTGCTGTGAAAATTTCACTTCAAAATTGAAATATTACTCAAGATATGTTTCTTTGAAAAATGCTCTGTCAACCCTCTTTTTTTCTTTTTCTCAAACAGCCACTTCTGCGCTTGTGAAGTGGCTGTTTGGTCTCTCCAATGTAGAGGTCTGAGCATTCCTCGCTGCACTATACAGCATACACCACATTCTTAAGTCTGTGTTTTGGAGTTTTGTCTCATAGAGATTTGTCTATGTTGCGCATGGCACAACACAGAAGAGCCACCTCCACAGGACAAGACTCAGCAGTCCATCTGCATCTTAAGGATAAAGGACACTCTTTCGAGGATGCCAATGTTCACATTTTGGACAGAGAGGACAGATGGTTTGAAAGAGGAGTGAAAGAAGCCATCTATGTCCACTGTGAGCGACCATCTTTGAACAGAGGCGGTGGTCTACGACACCAACTCTCTGCCATCTATAATCCAGTTTTGAGTTCCCTCCCCAGACGCCTTAACGCCCACTCACATCCTGGGCCATCTGACCTCAGGAATTTGCATAATAGGGTGGGGCCAGGTTTCACAATGAACACACCCGAAACCCTGGCTGATTGGGACCCACACCCAGTTTCACACCTTGGCTCAGGCGATTAGAGGATCATCAGGGGGTCCTTTTGTCCCTCTGTGGGGGGATACTCCCACTAGGTTTAAATCTGGGACTCCCCACCATTTGACCTTAGAACTGAAGAAGCTTCTCGGATGAGAGGTGAAACGGCTTCAAGCAACTTAAAGAAGTCCAGACGCTTTTCTTTGCAAGCTCCTTTGAATACACAGATATGGGTATACAGATTTGGTCAATTTTGTTCATTCTTCCAAAAGGACATTTGTTAGGTCACACATCGATCACGTTGAGTTCAGGACTCTGTGCAGGTCAGTTCTCACCAGTCTCGCTCATCATGTCTTTATGGACCTCACTTTGTGCACTGTTGCACAGTCATTCTAGAACAGCGAGGGGTTATCCCCAAATTGTTCCTGCAAAGTTGGGAGCATGAAACTGCAATTTTAGGAGAAATTATACTTTTGTTAGCTTTGGCTGGTTTTGTCACATCACAGTACTGTTTGTTTGAAAGGTAAACGTGAGTACAAAGTTGTTCTGAAGTGAAGACTGAGAGATTTGTTTGACTATCCTGACTGGGCGTGGTTTAAATTTTCTTTTGTGGTGATATACTATTTTATCCAGTACCAAGCTGTCTATTAGCAAATGCACTTGCACATTATTTTTGGCAGGAGAGGTCCTTTTATAAAGGAGATAAATTACAAAAAGAGATGTATTGATTACCAAAAACATAGATAAGTCTAAGTAAAATCAGCTACTAGTAGAGGATGAGATAAAGAAGGAACATTAAGGAACTATGTCAATTGTGGTGATGCCGAACAAGATAAAATTGTTGTGTAGTTTTCTGATTAATCTTATTCTGAATTAGTTTAACACTCAGTTTAACACTTTTTGTTCTAGGTTACATGTATTTGATTTAAATAAAGAACGTTCTCATTTTGGGAAAGCAGTGGATCAAAATTGTTAGCCTGCTTGTGTGTAAATCTTTGTTGTTTTAAAGTGATGAAAAGGAAATGGATGGAAAGGAAATTGTTGTGGTTTTGTGCCTTCTTGTCTGCAGGCTAACAGTCCACAGGTTGGGTGCTCGGACTCTGATTCGCTCCCTGGAGATGGATGAGAGAGAGAACAGAGGACAGCAAGATGGAGGAGTGAAGGAGAAGGTGGTGCAACTCAGTGTCCAATCAGGAGTGAGCAGTTCTTTCACTGCCTTCATTGCTGTCAACAAAGACAACAGCGAAATGATTCAAGGACCTCTTGTGCGCAGAAATATTCCAACACCCCGTGAGTTTATTTCAAAAGAAAAAATAAAACTCTGTCAGGCACAGACTGAAGATGAAGATAGACTTGAATTAAGGGGTATTTATTGTAAGGGGTACAATGATATATTGAAAAGCAGACTATAAGAGTCACAGACAGTACAAATATAAAGAAAAGTTGGTTATGGCAAAAAGTAAGATTCAGTAGCAAAAAAATGATGCAAGGAATCAAGATACCAAGATGGATGTTAACACCACGGACCCACACAGCGTTCGAACACAGTTAAATTGTCACACACACACACACACACACACACACACACACACACACACACACACACACAATATTTCCTCTTCTGCAACTTGACCACCAATCCTCCTGTTCGGCACCTTATGTTTCCCAAAAGCTTGCAGCTGGCCCTCTCTCTGCTGGTCCCCAGCATAACTAAAAACGTGAGAGTGTTCGTGAGCCTAATTCCCTCCACCTGGACCTCAGCCTCCCTGGGACTGGCCCTGGAGTCTGCTGCACCACCCTTCCACTGCAGCGGAGCCATAGACCACACCCCTGCCACACAATCCCAATGTCTGACTGAGGCCCAGGCCGCATCTGGCTCCCCCTGTGTAAACGGGAGAGGAAATTGTCCATGACCATCTGTGGCCTATGGACCACCTTGAACCTAAAGGGCTGTAAAGTCAGGTACCACCGAGTGACCCAGGTGCACTGTAGCGGGGCGTGGTCTGAGCCGAGTGCGAACGAGTGTCCCAGGAGGTAATAACGAAGGGAATTGACTGCCTACCGGATCACCAGACAATCGTTCTCCACCATGCTGTATTTTGCTTCCGGCTGATGTAAAGAACAAGGCGGTTAACCCCTCTTACCTGCTGGGACAAAGCGTCCCCCAGCCTTCTGTTCGAGGCATCCGTGTGCAGGATGAAAGGGAGGGAAAAGTTTGTGGAGGAGTAGCTCCCCACAGAGAGCCTTTTTCACCTGCACAAACACTGCTTGGCATTGCTCCACCCACTGGATCAGATCTGCGGCACCCTTTCAGGTGAGATCTGTCAAAGGACTGAAACTAGGCATGAACTGGTTATGGTACCCCACCAGGCCCAGGAACTGCCTCACCTCCTTTTAGGTCTTGGGGCGCGGGGAGGATACAGTGGCAGTTGTCTTCTCCATCTGTACGCACCTGCCCACACCCCAAGTGCTAACCCAGATGCTGTACTTCCCTCCATCTAAATGCACATTTCTTAGGGTTTGCCCTGAGCCCTGCCTGCTGCAGAGTCTTCAGGACCGCAACCACCTGCTGCACCTGTGCACCCAGGTGTTACTGTGGATGATAACATCATCTAGGTGAGGCCGCCCCACCCAGTCCATGGGGCTTTGGGCAAGCCGAACAAAAGTGTGAAGAATTGGTACAAACCATACACAGTGGAGAAGGCTTTTTTTTGCAGACAAGGGAATGTGCCAGTAGCCCTTGGTTAAATCTAGCATTGTGCAAAATTTTGGCAGTGCCTAACTCGTCCAGAAGCTCGTCTATCCTGGGCCATGGGGTAGGCCTCAAACCGTGACATTTCGTACATTATGTGCCGTGCGACTTTTCTATTAACCCTATTTTCAGCATCTCGGTGGCTTTTAAGCACCAACAACTGGGTGTGTTCCTCCTCTGTGCGAGTGTCACGGCTTACTCGTTCAATGATACAAAGTACGGGTAGGGCCACATGGCTTTAGGGCACACCAAGTGACCATCAATTACTATCTTGGTCAAAGGCTGAGCGTAGGGTGTCGTCACGAGACTGCTCCAGTGGAAAATCTTCTGTGGGGCGAATGATCCACTCAGGCGGGGCCTCATGAAAAGGACCCACCACTTCTTCTCCCCAGGAGTCAGCGTTGGACAACCCCGCGTCACCACGTAGCACCACGCAGACACTACAACCTACAACTGGTCGTGATCACATCCCAACATACTGGCCCAAAAGTTTATTAAATCTCAGCCAATTCATCCCCAAAGTCAGGGATGCGACAGGTGCCAACTAACTGCAGCCTTTATTCTATGTGTGTTTCCCTTAACTTAAATACGCAGCGGCACTATGGGATATTTGTGGATGTCCCCATGCACACATCTAACCTCCACCCGCTCCGCCTCCAACAATGTGCAACGGGAAACAAGGGTTTGGTGGAGCAGAGTCTGCGTGCAGCCCACGTCCACCAAAGCCTGGCGTATACCACGGAAGGCTCAGAGCCACTGTCTGGCCCTGTCATCACAGTAGTGACTGCCACCGCTGTGGCCCAGAAGATTTCCAAGAACATCTGGGGGGGAGTCATCACAGATCCACACAACGTTCGATCACACATGATGCCTCCTAATCAGCAACTTGACCCCCGAGCTTCCTGTTCAGCACTTTGTTTCCCAGCGCATCTTGCAGCAGTTTTTAAAATTTTGTTTACAGGGAGTGCAGAATTATTAGGCAAGTTGTATTTTTGAGGAATAATTTTATTATTGAACAACAACCATGTTCTCAATGAACCCAAAAAACTCATTAATATCAAAGCTGAATGTTTTTGGAAGTAGTTTTTAGTTTGTTTTTAGTTTTAGCTATTTTAGGGGGATATCTGTGTGTGCAGGTGACTATTACTGTGCATAATTATTAGACAACTTAACAAAAAACAAATATATACCCATTTCAATTATTTATTTTTACCAGTGAAACCAATATAACATCTCCACATTCACAAATATACATTTCTGACATTCAAAAACAAAACAAAAACAAATCAGCGACCAATATAGCCACCTTTCTTTGCAAGGACACTCAAAAGCCTGCCATCCATGGATTCTGTCAGTGTTTTGATCTGTTCACCATCAACATTGCGTGCAGCAGCAACCACAGCCTCCCAGACACTGTTCAGAGAGGTGTACTGTTTTCCCTCCTTGTAAATCTCACATTTGATGATGGACCACAGGTTCTCAATGGGGTTCAGATCAGGTGAACAAGGAGGCCATGTCATTAGTTTTTCTTCTTTTATACCCTTTCTTGCCAGCCACGCTGTGGAGTACTTGGACGCGTGTGATGGAGCATTGTCCTGCATGAAAATCATGTTTTTCTTGAAGGATGCAGACTTCTTCCTGTACCACTGCTTGAAGAAGGTGTCTTCCAGAAACTGGCAGTAGGACTGGGAGTTGAGCTTGACTCCATCCTCAACCCGAAAAGGCCCCACAAGTTCATCTTTGATCATACCAGCCCAAACCAGTACTCCACCTCCACCTTGCTGGCGTCTGAGTCGGACTGGAGCTCTCTGCCCTTTACCAATCCAGCCACGGGCCCATCCACCTGGCCCATCAAGACTCACTCTCATTTCATCAGTCCATAAAACCTTAGAAAAATCAGTCTTGAGATATTTCTTGGCCCAGTCTTGACGTTTCAGCTTGTGTGTCTTGTTCAGTGGTGGTCGTCTTTCAGCCTTTCTTACCTTGGCCATGTCTCTGAGTATTGCACACCTTGTGCTTTTGGGCACTCCAGTGATGTTGCAGCTCTGAAATATGGCCAAACTGGTGGCAAGTGGCATCTTGGCAGCTGCACGCTTGACTTTTCTCAGTTCATGGGCAGTTATTTTGCGCCTTGGTTTTTCCACACGCTTCTTGCGACCCTGTTGACTATTTTGAATGAAACGCTTGCTTGTTCGATGATCACGCTTCAGAAGCTTTGCAATTTTGAGACTGCTGCATCCCTCTGCAAGATATCTCACTATTTTTGACTTTTCTGAGCCTGTCAAGTCCTTCTTTTGACCCATTTTGCCAAAGGAAAGGAAGTTGCCTAATAATTATGCACACCTGATATAGGGTGTTGATGTCATTAGACCACACCCCTTCTCATTACAGAGATGTACATCACCTAATATGCTTAATTGGTAGTAGGCTTTCGAGCCTATACAGCTTGGAGTAAGACAACATGCATGAAGAGGATGATGTGGACAAAATACTCATTTGCCTAATAATTCTGCACTCCCTGTAGTATGTAAATCAATGCCAATGTGTGCTCAAGCAGCCATGGGTAATTAAAAGCATTCAATCTGGCTCTTAAAGGATAATAAACAAGTGCTATAAATGCTGCAGCGACCAATAAGACTAAGCTTTACTTGCAGACACATTTGGGAAGTGAGAGTAATAAGTTCTGAAATGCCACAGTATTGTATTGCATCGCATCACATCACAAATACTGTTTGTAGTGTTTGTGTTATATTTCTGCTTCCCTAAAATAACAAAGTTCTTTTTAACAAATTCTTATGAAATATTTGACTTTTTTTTTTTTTTTTTTTTTTTTTTTTAACATCCTAGGTGTCTTCGCCATGGCATGTAGTAAGTAGAAGTTGAATATCAGAGTAACACACATCTGCACATCTATACATTTCTAACAATAAATAGAAACAAGCCAAAATATTTCTGTTTTAACTTATTCGAAATGTTTTGTTATATTTGGAATATTAGTGAAGATCTTTAATACTTACAATACTACCTGTGAGGCACTGCAGTAATATCAGAATTTAATTATTTTACTAGTTTATTTATTATTGTTGGCTAATCCTCTAGGTTTTTTGTTTTTGTTTTTTAAATTATTATAACCTGGTGAAGTGAGGCTGAGTGATTTTTGTGGCACACAGTGCTTGATGCAGAATGACCACAAAATGAGAAAAAAATTAACTGGAAAAAAAAATCTAAACACTAGAGAACAAATTGGAATTAACAAGTTGTATAAACCAAGGTGTTGAGCAAGAGGTAAATACAGCAGGGATCAATCAGACAACATGATGCAGGTGAGGAAACTTTACTGGTAGACATGTCAGGAACGTTACGACATGAAAACAGAATAACCAGACTGAACAGATAGACATTGTATATATTTTGAACACTGTTTGTATTATTTGTGTTGCATTGGTATATCAGCCTGTGAATGTTAAAAAGTATGAAATTAAATGTCTGGACCTATTCGTTTGTTTACATAATAGGGAAGATGGCCAGGCCAATGTGTGCTCCAGTGCCCATGAGTAAGTAAAAAGTGAATGACAATACACCACATATTTGTGCGTTTTTTTTTTTTTAGGTTTTTTTTTTTTTGTTTGTTTTTTAAAAAAGAGGACTAACTTGTTAACCTTTTTGAAATGTTAGATGTGCAATACTGTATGCAAACAGCTGCAATATTTCCTTGGATAACCTTTGTAATGGGCTGTGTCCCAAAGTGAAGGCTTTTATCTGATAACCTCAGTCTGTTTAAGATCGATTTATACATTTTTAAAGCGGTGTTGTTCAGACTGTTGTAATCATTCACCCTGAATTTTTTATTTTTTATTTTTTTTTGTAAATATAGTGTGCATGGCTGCTGCTCCATTTCCTGCTCCATCCGCTTTTAGTAAGTAAAAGCTGAGTGACAACACACATCTACACATACACATTTCTGAGAATAAAAACAAAGAAACCAACATATTTGTTTTTGCACTTATTTGAAATGTTAAATGTCAAACATTAACTACACAGTTGCTGCAGTATTTGTTTTGACAGTTGTTGTAATTGGCTGATTCCTTAGTCAGCAATTAAAGATGTGCAAGCTTTTACAGTGGCTTGCAAAAGTATTCGGCCCCCTTGAACTTTTCCACATTTTGTCACATTACAGCCACAAACATGAATCAATTTTATTGGAATTCCACGTGAAAGACCAATACAAAGTGGTGTACATGTGAGAAGTGGAATGGAAATCATACATGATTCCAAACATTTTTTTTTTTTTTTTTTACAAATAAATAACTGAAAAGTGGGGTGTGCGTAATTATTCAGCCCCCCCGAGTCAATTGAGGGGGCTGCAATTACCCTAAAAGACTGGCAGCTGTATGTCTCTACCAGCTTTGCACATCTAGAGACTGAAATCCTTGCCCATTCTTCTTTGCAAAACAGCTCCAGCTCAGTCAGATTTGATGGACAGCGTTTGTGAACAGCAGTTTTCAGATCTTGCCACAGATTCTTGATTGGATTTAGATCTGGACTTTGACTGGGCCATTCTAACACATGGATGTGTTTTGTTTTAAACCATTCCATTGTTGCTCTGGCTTTATGTTTAGGGTTGTTGTCCTGCTGGAAGGTGAACCTCCGCCCCAGTCTCAAGTCTTTTGCAGACTCCAAGAGGTTTTCTTCCAATACTGCCCTGTATTTGGCTCCATCCATCTTCCCATCAACTCTGACCAGCTTCCCTGTCCCTGCTGAAGAGAAGCCCCCCCAGAGCATGATGCTGCCACCACCATATTTGACAGTGGGGATGGTGTGTTCAGAGTGATGTGCAGTGTTAGTTTTCCGCCACACATAGCGTTTTGCATTTTGGCCAAAAAGTTCCATTTTGGTCTCATCTGACCAGAGCACCTTCTTCCACATGTTTTCTGTGTCCCCCACATGGCTTGTGGCAAACTGCAAACGGGACTTCTTGTGGTTTTCTGTTAACAATGGCTTTCTTCTTGCCACTCTTCCATAAAGGCCAACTTTGTGCAGTGCACAACTAATAGTTGTCCTATGGACAGATTCCCCCACCTGAGCTGTAGATCTCTGCAGCTCGTCCAGAGTCACCATGGGCCTCTTGGCTGCATTTCTGATCAGCGCTCTCCTTGTTCGGCCTGTGAGTTTAGGTGGAAGGCCTCGTCTTGGTAGGTCTACAGTTGTGCCATACTCCTTCCATTTCTGAATGATCGCTTGAACAGTGCTCCCTGGGATGTTCAAGGCTTGAGAAATCTTTTTGTAGCCTAAGCCTG
Organism: Rhamphochromis sp. 'chilingali'; assembly: GCF_963969265.1. Taxonomy (NCBI): domain Eukaryota; kingdom Metazoa; phylum Chordata; class Actinopteri; order Cichliformes; family Cichlidae; genus Rhamphochromis; species Rhamphochromis sp. 'chilingali'. The sequence continues at coordinate 22,950,228 of NC_137935.1, read as the reverse complement.
CTTTAAATTTCTCAATAACTTTATCCCTGACCTGTCTGGTGTCTAAATCCAATCGAGAATCTATGGCAAGATCTGAAAACTGCTGTTCACAAACGCTGTCCATCTAATCTGACTGAGCTGGAGCTGTTTTGCAAAGAAGAATGGGCAAGGATTTCAGTCTCTAGATGTGCAAAGCTGGTAGAGACATAGCCTAAAAGACTGGCAGCTGGAATTGCAGCAAAAGGTGGTTCTACAAAGTATTGACTCAGAGGGCTGAATAATTACGCACACCCCACTTTTCAGTTATTTTTTTGTAAAAAATTTTTGGAATCATGTATGATTTTCGTTCCACTTCTCACGTGTGCACCACTTTGTGTTGGTCTTTCACGTGGAATTCCAATAAAATTTATTCATGTTTGTGGCTGTAATGTGACAAAATTTTCGTCCCCCTTGACAAAAGTTCAAGGGGGGCGAATACTTTTGCAAGCCACTGTACTTATAGTACAATTTATGACAAGCTGCAAGTCACAATAATGACCTCAGAAGCTTAACTAAACTTAACTTGCTGATCTAAACAGCAAATGAAATGTCTAACTTTCACAACATTTTCATACAAGCATCATAATCTAGCTGTGATTCCTTCCATGTGAAATGTATTTTTCTGAATTAGTAAATAATTAGAAATCTAACTTATTAAAATGTGGCCCTATTAAAACTGTGACAGATACCATCCCTTTGTGAGATTCAGAGAAGGCCGTATGTGTATGTTTGGCTCCTTCAACAATGCAGTGATTTCTTCTTCACTGCACAAAAGAGTAAAAACAATGAAAGAGATCATTTAATAAGTCAATGTGTCCAAAATTTGAATGTTTAAATGTAGGTGATGTTTATCAGCATTTAGATTTAAATACAGTTTAAATATTGTAGTAATGTTTTAACTTGCTGTGAGACTCTCCAAAGACGAAAACTTAGTATGATGTGGAGACATCACATGTTAACATGAAATATTAACCTGATTTTCTCATGGTAATTTGCTTTCCTTAAAGATAAAGACCGATGAATGTGAATAAAAGGACAGAATATCTGAGTCATGTTCAGATTATCTAAAAGCAAAAAGGGAGATTGACTTTAAAATATTTGTTCCAAGAAATCAAGATTCTAATTAGAAAGGTTACAATGATATACACTTAAATACTTTTATACTATTTGTTTTGTATTTGTATATCAACAAGTCAGTAATTTAGTGTTCCTTAGTACGTTTCATAAGAATTTGCTGACGTTTTTTTTGTGCGTGTGTTAAATTCTTTCTTTCTTTCTTTTTTACATTATAGTGCCCAACTCCATGGCAAAGTGTGAGAGAACTGCCAAGGGTAAATAGAACCTAAATGACACATTTAAACATCTATGTAAATGTGTAGATGTGTGTAGATGTACATGTGGAAAAAAACCCATCATGTTTTGTTTTGTTTTTTTTGTTTTGTTTTTTTAACTTATTTCACATGTGAAATATGCAGTACTTTATGTATAAGACCATTATTACTGCTGGTTATAATGGGCTGTATCTTTAAAGAGAAAGTGAAGGTTGAGTCATGTATTTTATTTTATTTTTTTAATTTGTGTGTGTGTGTGTGTGTGTGTGTGTGTGTGTGTGTGTGTGTGTGTGTGTGTGTGTGTGTGTGTGTGTGTGTGTGTGAGTAATAATTTTCAAGTCACTAATCACCTCAGAAGCAAGAAATATTGCCTGATATTTCTTAAGTAAATCAAATGTAATGTCTTCATCTCATGCCATCCTCTTTTGTTTTATCATTTTAATCTTGTGATGTAGAGTCTATCTTTCGAGGAGTTGTGCATGACATGGGTAAGTAAAACACATTTCTATTCATACGGTAGTAATCACATAGTGTGGTCCTCCATGTGTGTATGTGTATAAGTAACATATGTATGTAGAGACAGTACGTAGTCTCAAAAGGGTTGCAAATGCGTATTGATGTACAGATGTACGCATTTTGAAATTAGTTTTAGGTGAGGTCAGATTGCTTCGTATTTGTGTGTGAATTCAAGCTGGTGTGAGTCTTCAAAAGTCACACCCAAGTCATTGTACACACTTGTGTGGTTTAGGCTTATGGATCAATCCTTTTGAACACATTTTTCTTCATATATGCATCAGTTAGAGGAGCAAACAAGCAATAAAAAGAGTACATACAGAAAAACAATTTTAATAAATGTAAGAATCCATGTTTTGTACTTGTAATTTAGGCATTTCTGTGAATACACAAACGGTTAGACACAGAGGAAATTATGTGAGCTGTTACATGTAGGAGTTGGTATGGTGGTCCGGAACATCATGTATGTCAGGGTTTGTTTGTGCCTCTGGAAATTATTATTTTCTTAATGTGTGTGAACCCATCAGTTATAATTGCAGGGTTAAAATAAAATAAGAAAAAAAAAGCATGTATATTCTTGGTAGACATGAAGGGAATTTAACATCGAATGGAAGTGACTGTAAAATGTTTAGTTCAGTTGCTTAGATAATGAGATCCAGTTTTCTGCCATTGAATAATTAGTCTTGTATTCTAATAAATCAGGTCAAAACAATTTAATTCATTGGCCATATATTTTCTCTGTTAAGCATGTGAACCGCATACTTTACATCATAATTTATCAAGCTTTCAACTCACTTACTTTCAGATGGTATTCATTAAAACCTCGGTAATTGATGGCGTGTTATTGCCAGCTTTTATTTTTATTTAATAAGTTCACACTGTTGAAAACATTTTATTTGTGATGTTGATCTCAAATACAAAAATGTTTATTTGTTGCATAGTTTACAAGAAGGTGGTTTATAGAGTTCTGTCTTCTCATCTAACACCATAATCGGGTCTAGTTTTTATTTCATTTTTGGTTTTCCAGCTGCTGCCCCCGGGCAGCCACCCAGAGACCCTTTGCTGCACTTGGTCTCCCTGCAGGGGGCGTCTGGCTGCTGGCTGCTTGATCCAGCTCTGGCTACTGCACTGGGAAAGACCAACGAGGAGGTGGAAAAGTCAAAGCCTGAAAAGGTGGACTGTTACATGCTCCTCTATCCTTGCTCCTCTATCCTTGACATTGTAGCACCTATCAAAATGAAACGCCCCAGAACCTACTCACAATGTTGGTTAAATGATTCTGTTCGCGCTTTACGATGTATGTGTCGGCGGGATGAGAGGAGGTGGAGGAAAGATAATCTCCAGTCATCATATGACATTTTATGTATTAGCCGCTTGAAGTTTCAATCAGCTGCCCCCATATGGAAAAGATATATATAAATCTTATAAAGTTTGTATCTGTCTTGTGTGAAACTTGTATGAAAAGCATATAAGTGTGAAAACAGATATAAGATCCGTTGAAAAATTATATAATGAAACTTGTATGTTTTGGATACTTACTAAAACAATGTATGAAAGTAATGCGAAAGTGGCCACTTTCATGAGTAAATCATGTAAGCCTTATATGATTTACTCATGAAAGTGGCCACTTTCATGAGTAATCACATATAAGTTTTTACTATTTCTTTTCCGTATGGGCCAGAACGGCTAAAGCAGCTTTCCTATCTAAAATTATCACCACCAATGGCAACAATCCTCGAATTTTATTTAAAATTTTTAACTCTGTGGTCAACCCCTGCCCCTCTATGCCTCTGCCGTGCTCCCCGGATCTTTGTGAAAAATTTTCAAGTTATTTTTTAGACAAAGTCGTATGTCTTAAATCTACTCTTCCTTTGGTGACAGATCGTATGTCCATTCCTGATTGTCCTACTACTTTTTGTCAATTTGAACCTGTTTCTCTCCCTACTCTGAAGCATCTAATTGAGAAACTGAACAATACTAATCTTGTACATGATGTTCTTCCATCCCGTATAGTCAAGGACTGTTTTAGTGCAATTGGACCTTGTCTATTGTCCATATTGAACTCTTCCTTGCTTTCCGGTTATGTACCATCAGCTTTTAAACATGCTATAATCCAACCTGTTCTTAAAAAAAGTAACCTCGATCAAAATGATTATGCCAACTATAGGCCGATTTCTAAGCTTCCCTTCGTGGCCAAAATTCTTGAGAAGGTAGTTCTGCTTCAACTTCAGACCTACCTGGATGAGAATAACATTAACGATAAATTTCAATCGGCCTTCAAACAACATCACAGCACTGAATCAGCGCTGCTCCGAGTTTTTAATGACCTTTTATTAATGGCTGACAATGGACGCCCCTCTGTCCTAGTGCTATTGGATCTTTCATCGGCATTTGACATGGTTGACCATAACATACTATTGGCGAGACTAGAGCACACTGTAGGCATCAAGGGCGCTGCCTTGGATTGGTTTAAATCTTACCTCTCCAATCGGCTCTCTTCGGTTCACTTGGCCACCTCGTCTTCTTCCGCTGTACCTGTTTGCTGTGGTGTCCCCCAGGGATCTGTGTTAGGCCCTACCCTGTTCTCATTATATATGCTTCCTTTAAGTGCTATCTTTGAGAAATACCACATTGCTTTTCATTATTATGCCGACGACATCCAGATCTATTTTGAGTTAAATGATGATCTAGCTCTGTCCTTGAGTAGCTTTCGAGAGTGCATGTGTGAGGTCAAGCAATGGCTTCTGGCAAATACTCTTATCCTTAATGATAAGAAAACTGAAATTATGATCTTTGGTAGTGACGCTCTCCGTGCCAAACTTCGTGATGCCTTTGGTTTTCTCACTAGCTCTTTCTCTGACACTGTTAGGAATCTGGGTGTGCTACTTGACAGCTCATTTAAACTTGATAAACAAGTGTCTGCTGTCGTCAGATCCAGTTTTTACCAACTTCGCCTTATTTCTAAGCCCAAACACTATATCCCGCACAATGACCTGGAAAAGCTCATCCATGCCTTTGTAACGTCAAGGCTAGATTATTGTAATTCACTTTATTTTGGTCTCCACTCTACCCTTCTACATAGATTACAGACAGTCCAGAATGCCGCTGCACGCATTCTAACTAAAACTAAGAAGTTTGCTCACATCACTCCCGTCCTTGCTGATCTGCACTGGTTGCCTGTGAAATTTCGTATTCAATTTAAAATTCTGTTGCTTACTTTTAAAATTACTAATAACACAGGACCAAGCTATCTTAAGGAACTCTTAAACTCATATGCTCCTGCGAGGGCTTTAAGATCATCCTCACAGTTATTGTTGGTTCAGCCCAGATCTCGTTTGAAGTCTAGAGGTGATCGAGCGTTTGCTCTAGCTGCACCTGAGCTGTGGAACAGTCTCCCGATTGGCATCCGGGCGTCTGATTCTATTCAATCTTTTAAATCACGGCTTAAAACATATCTGTTTGAACTTGCTTTTTCTACCAGTTAAATCCTGGCCTTGTTTGCAGTGAGTTATTCTATTAATTTTTCTGTTTGTCTTGCGTTGTCTATGTTCTCTATCACTGTGTTTGATGGTACAGCTTTACTTTGCTATAGCTATGTGCTATAGTTTACTCTTATTAGTGGTTTTTACCTGTAAACATAATTCCACACTTATATGACTCTGATGTTATAGTGTTAATTGTTTTATTCTTTTATTCTTTTATGTAAAGCACTTTGGCATGCCCTTGGCTTTTAAATGTGCTCTATAAATAAAGATTGTTGTTGTTGTTGTTGTTGTTTTCAGTTTCAATAATAACAAACAAAATGATAATGTTAGTTATTGTACGTCAGATGCTTCATGCTCATGTTCCATGATTTGAACAGAAACACATGATGTAATTAAAAACACAACAAAAAACAAATGACAATGAAGTCAAACTAAATGTAGGCCTTGAAAATAAACCTCTGTATATCAGAAGCTAAAACACTGGTGGTAATCACACGTCTAGACAGAAATTCCTTTGGGATTACATCAGGAACAGCATCCAGTGTAATAATCTGCCAAATCAAATATGCAGAGCTACACAACTTGGTGACACCTTGTGACTAAGCAGCCAGAAATAACTAATACTACTGGTTGTAGAAAGTAAAATCATGTAGGATTTTTTTTTCTTTTTCTTTGTGTGTCCTCTGTTTTATTTTATTGTCTTTGATTTGTTGAATTAGGCCAACAGTGAAGTGTGGGCCACCATTTTGGCTCTGATCTGGCTTCATGGTTTCAAGATGGATGCAAAGGACGAGTGGGAGCTTCTGGCTATGAAGGCTGCCTCATGGCTCCGTGCTCAGAATGGTAGTAACACGCTAATTAAAGAATAAAATGTTTAAAAAATTGTTTCAAGCTACAATCTACTTTCTCTTCCCTCCATACATTCATTGCTTTAATGTCTGTGTTGTGTTTTCAGCACCGTGTGTGAGAGAGTGTGTGGATGCTGGAAATGTCCTGTTGGGCTGCAGTGTGAAGAAAGAAGCTCTGGGCCTATGAGGGTTTCCTGAAAGTGGATTGGTGAACAGAAGCATTTCTGCATTAGACTTGGTGTTGCTTTGTGAAATCTAACATTTTATAATTGTTATAAAAACACAACTGTTCTTTGACTATAAAATGTTATTTTACATTTGAGCCAAATTTGACTTTAATGTTCAGAATGATCTGAAAACCCATAATACACTGTAAAGATTAGACATCTACTGTGTGTGCGTGTGTCCATTCTTTTTCTCTCCCATTAGATCCCACCCCCTGCGCGCACAAACACATCCTCCAATCACACACCCCCATATTTTGCTCCATTGCGGTTTATTTACACCTCAAACATTTAGTAAACAATTAAGCAAATACAAGTAATCTGCAATAAATTACAGGTAGTAATAAAATAAACTACTAACTCTTTTACGCTACGTCCGCACCTACACGGGTATTTTTGAAAACGCAGCTGTTTTGTCCACACGTAAACGACGCTTTGAATCACCGAAAATGGAGATTTTTTTTTAAACTCATTTTTGCGTTTACGTGTGGACGAGGAATACAGAGTTGGTCACACAACGTCAAAGGTATGTGCCTTTTTCACGTCACGCTGTGCGCCACGTTATTGTTTACATGAGATGAATTACAGAATGGCAGATGGACACAAAATACTGTTAATCTGACTATGCAGGTTTTACACGCTTACACACGCAGTTACTGTCCCTCCATTTAGAAAGGCAGAGTCGTCACGGTGTGATTTTAGGTGTAGTTTTTGTAATACTATTCAACATTGCTATCAATACATTTTTCAAAAAATGCCTCTCTGTGCAAAGTGGGTTTAAAAACATAAACAGCTGTGGGATAATGTTTGTCCGTGATTTGAACAGCCCAGCGCTGCTCCCGACACAGGGAAAACCAATTCTGCAGGGGAGACCTACCTCTGCACTTGTGCAGGTGAAACCAAAGGGAAGATCTGCTTTACCATATTTTCTAGTCTTTGGCTTAGAATGAAGTTGGTTTGGAAACATATTCAGCGATGCTTCATCTCCTGCTTTGCGTTTCTGTGGGCGCCCCGTGCTAGCAGTGTCCAAGCGGTTTTGTTTTTTCCCCTTTACATTCCGCGCTCCCCCCCCCCCCCGCAATGGCTCTGCGCCCCCCCTAGGGGGTGGGCCCCACACTTTGGGAAGGTCTGCACTAGATGGTGATAATGTGCATACTTGGTTACTTTTGACTTGTTTCAAAGCCAATTTCAGCCATTCCACTTCCTTCACTTCAGGATGCTTGTGAGATACTTTTAACAATGGGAAAAATTAAAGAAAGTCAATGAAGATCTAGGAAGGAGAATTTTAGATTTGGATAAACTAAACAACTGCAAACTGTGATTATCAGTTTGAAAAAATGCATGTATGAAAAAGTTATTTGGATGTTCATCCTGATAGGACGTTCAGGAACACCCAAGCATCCCAACTCATCAGCAGTACACTAACAGTGTTTTGAACACATTTAAATTTAATGAGTGCTTTTTAATTATTCTGTGGAGTTGAGGATGGCAAACAGATTTCTTAGTTATTGGTGCGAGGTGACAGTGCTAAACATCACAACAACATGCTGTCCAAAATACAGACAAACGTCTTACAGACAAACACTTAATCCTGTTGGTTAAATGTTATTGTTACATCCAGTCACCTTTTGCCCTCGTCATGAAAGAGAGCTGCTCTCTCTGTATTCCACGTTTGCCACACCTGAACAGCTGCTCATTTGTGTACATGCATATCTAGCTCCAGCAGCAACACTGGGCTCTGTGTTTTGTGGTTGCAGGATTATTGCTGGTCAGTGTGCGCTTGACGTCATCTTGGAAAGTGATGGTTAACATGTGGAATCTGTCCTACTGTGGTCAGATTTGCTTGTATGTTAGTGGAAGATTAGCATAGTTCTTTGCCATTTAATTAGGTGAGTTTGCTCCTGTTTTGTGGACAGCCAGAGAGATTAGGCACTGTGTTTGTGTTTTTGCATGTTTTTGTTTCTTTGCTGGTAAAAACATTTCCACACACATGGAAGTAAATGAGGGCCATGGTTTATCTGCCTCTTCTTATAATGGATGTACTTTTTGACATGTTGACATGAAGAAAGAAAAAACTTGCGAGATCCCAACGTAAGACATGGAAACATGTGCATAGTGCTTCCTGCTGCAGGACTGACCCCCAACGTCACAGCCAAAGGTGTCAAACCTGCTCTTTAGGCTTAACAGCTTTAAATCATTTAGTTAAAAAAGTATCAGCCCTCTGAGATGTCACTAGTTCCTGCCTAACTGGCTTAAGGGGTATTTCAGCAGACACATCTGGGTTACACAAACAAAGTTCAACAGCTTCAAATGAAATGGAGGTTTCATTTGAGGCTGAAGATTAAACTGGCCTTAAAACTTTATTTTTTTTTAACATTTATTTTTAAGCTGTTTTTCCAGACATCTTTTTGACGTACTTATTTATGACGTATTTTTTTAAAAAAAAATGATGTTGACAACAGGAAATGTCATATTAAAATTAAATTATCTGCCTTCCCCTCTTTCCCGAAAACCCCCCCCCCCAAAAAACAAATTCCTGTTTCTGTGTAGCTAATGCAAATATGAATACAGAGACTGTATTGTGAGATAACATGAAAGTTGTTTTTTCAGTCGAATAGAATGCAAATGTGTGCTTTTCACTTTTTTAAGAACAGCATGTAAGTTCAACATACCAGGACATAATTTAAAACTGATCAGGTGATTTTTTTTTTTTAAGTAAATACAGCCTAAGATGATAAACAACACATCAGATATTACTCTGTGTTATTATTTATTTTATAAAAATGAAACCAAAATGCAGAGGAAAACTAGGTACACTAGGTACACTGTTACTGCTTCCATAGGAAATAACAGAGTAAGAAGCAGCCAGGTTCTGCTAATGCACTTGATTACAGCCAGTGTCTTTTCTGATCATCAGATAATCTTAGGAAACATGTTGTTGCTGCCTGTCAGTCTGTGAATGGTTACAAAACAATTTTATATTTGAAGTCAGTTTTTCTACAGTGAGAAAAGATATTGACACATGGAAAGCAAGACAGCAGCCAATCTCTCTAGGAGTGGACATCCCAAAAATTCATAAAGGAGGCTTAGACTGACCAAACTGCATCTCACCAAACCAAAAGACTTCTGGATCAGACTGCATCATATTACTAAAATGCATCATTACACTGCATCAAATGCAGTGAGGACTTGGAAAGCCTCCGTTTTCCCAGTCCTCACTGCTACGCAAAATGCTTTTTTCAAAATTATCCACTTTAGAGAGCGTTTTCAAAAAGCTCAGTTTTCCTTGACCAAAAACGGCGTATCAGTGTGGACGGAAGGCCAAAATGGAGAGAAAACGATGCATTTTCAAACGAAAACGTATCAGTGTGGACATGGCCACAAACTATTTTCATAGCACTCTGTCTTATAGTTCTCAGAGGTAACACCATTTACCACTTGGATGTTAGTACTTTGTACGAGCTAGAGTTGTTAGCCCCAACCTCCAACCTGCAGGCCCCAGGTGTCTGACCTCTAACCCTTGCTGCCACATGTCCATTCAAGGCCCTTGTGCGGTAGCAGTAACAGGAGTAGTAGCAATGGTAGTTGTATTGTGCAACACACATGCAAGCAGGCTTCAGAAACTGGCATTCTTCTGACTTGCAAATGGTGAAAACATCCCACATATGCATGTCATACTCGTAATTGAAATTTTGATAAGTAAAATGTCATCATACAAAGAGTTTAAAGCTCATTTTGGCATAGACACAGACTTTATTAATCACCCAGCAGGGACATTCACAGTTACAGCAGTACATGGGTCAGGAAGAGAAAGTGAATCAGAAATATAATATAAAAATAAACAAATTACAAAAATAGTGCACAAATTTAAAATTAGCCAAACAACCTATACGAGAGTAATTACTACTAATCTATAAATGACTGTTATATATAACAAATACACTCCATGTCAGTATAAAGCTGAGTGTCATTCCTGATCAGTTGATGCAAGACTTATAAATTAAAGCTGTCTGCAAATAATAAGCAACCAGGTCGTTCAAAAAGTAGCACAAACAAAGAAATTACTCAAAATTTATAACTGGAACTCGGCTGATATTCCAGCAGACAATAATTAAAAGTTTTTTCTGCCTCCATAGATTAAGAATTTTATGTTTATGAAGGAAATTTCCATCCCGGGTTTCCTCCGTGGCGTGAGCGATAAGCAGAGTTTTGTCCTTTCCTTATAAGACTCCTAATTATTCAAAGTAACACTCAGGTATGCCGTTCAGCGGGTTAGTTACAGCGCCGGGAGCAGTTAGGAGAACAAAGTGACACAGACTGTTCAGATTGCTCTCCCACAATCAACTCAAAGGTTTATTAAGTACACAACAGCTTATATAGAGGAAAAAGGTTCGTGTGTCAGCATGTTCTCAGTTCAAACCGGTACAGACCAAATAAGGAAACGTCTTCCTGCCTTGTGAGCAAAGAAGTATCCTTTGTGTAGTTTATCTCTTCAGTTACAATTTATGATCATCCCAGCAAAATACACTCCTAGACATAGAATACAGAGTTCTTTCATTAGTGAATTCTGAAACAAACCACCTGGCTTTTTAACAAGCTCTTTTCTAAAAGATAAGGAAGGGAGGATGGGAGTAAGGAAGTGGTCTCGTCTCTGTGGTATTTTCGACCTTGGGGTACCAGCCTGTGATTCTTACACATCAATTCTTGGGTCAGAGAGAAAGAGAAAAACAACTAGTAAATGGGCCTTATTGAGTAACTCTTTTCCTGTATAATATCACTACAAAACAATATCCTGTAAATGCTACCATGGTATCAAAATATCACAACAGTTTAATTATTTAACAAGACCTGTGACTTCAAAGCATGTGCATTCAAATTTCGGAACAGGCTCAACATTGTTGTTTTTTTTTTTTTTTATTGGATTTTACTTTGCTGCTTTACTTTGAGCAGTCTGGATTTCTTTTTCTTTTTTTTTCCTTTTTTTTTTTTTTTTACATTTTGTCTTGTGAGTGTGTATTTTTCTAAAGAAATCTGCATCAGTTTGATTTCCAACAGAGGTAAAGAGATTTAAACACACCAGAATCAAACAGCTAGGAACAAAACTAAATGTACTAAAGAACAAACCAAAAAATCAAACTTGATATTTAAATAGCACAGCAAGAAAGTCAAAACGATGATGTTGGGTAAACTATCCCAGGTTTATGGCATGTCTAAAATCTGTCACAAATAATTCTATTTTCAGTTCAGTTTAATTACATAGTGCCAAATCACAACAACACTTGCCTCAAGGTGTTTGTAATTTAAGGTAAAGAACCTACAATAATACAAACTATTAAAAATAATGACATCCAAAATAGTTTTCCTGTGAAACACAACAGTAGCTTGAAGAGAGTATTTATACACTGGATATGTTGGGTCATTCATCTGTTTCCTCAGGAATTTCATCTCAGTGTGACCAGGGAGATGCAGTATATCCTATTTGTGATTGACTTATATGCAATCTTTGCTGCTGTCAATGCAAAGCACTGTAACCCAAAACACAAATGTGAATTTAAAATGATAAAAAACAAATAACGGAATGACTTGTGTTTTTAGTTTGCATACATTCTTTCTAAGGAACATGAAGTGAACATAAAGTTACAAGTTTCTGCTTTCAAACTAGAAATAGTTTCAGTAGATTTACCTGGATTCAGAGTAGGTGCTTTAGTAGAGCAAATGTTGTTTTTCAGACCTGGCAATTGAAGAAAGGTGAGATTTAAAAACATCCGGGTGCTTATACCTGACCTAATCTTAATCAAAACAGCAGCTTACGTTGACAGATGAATGGCAGTTTTTTATGGCAGTTTGCATCCAGCCACTTGATTTCTTTTGCCTCATTAACTGTGATGATCTTTCCACAGTGGTTGTTTAAGGAGTTTACAGGAAAACTGTTGTTCCACTGAGAATATAAAACCTTTGACCCTGAAATCCATTTCCATTCAGGATTTTTGCCAAAAATGGATCGTTCCAGGCCAACCCACACCCCTGTGTGTGACTCTGTTTTATTTTGCAGCAAATTTTTAACTTCAATATCGACTGCGTCATTGTAGATTTCAACCAAGGAGGAATTGTCTTGCCGACAGTGCTCCAATGCATCAATCCAAGTTTTGTTTACTGAGTGGAACTGCAGATCTGAACACAGAAAGGGTAGGTTAAGGTTTTTTGCAACACAGATTTTAGGATGTGGTGACACAAAACAATCTTCTGCCTCACTGCTGCAAATGCAAAGCTATTTTTAGTTTTGTATATTGGGCATTCAATTAAAAAAATCTGGTTCAATGCAGGTAAATATACATCATTTTACAATGACTATAATTTTAATTTTATTTTAGCATGTACAAAGTCTCATCTCTACGTTATTCTTTTATTTGGTCATTTGTATTTTTTCTTCTGACTAGTCTAGTGCTACATTTCTCCTGGAGGCATATCATATGTTGAGTCATATTTCAACGATAAACAACAGTCAGCAGTGATTTTTTAATTACAGAGTCATTTCTATTTTGTGTGTGTGGTAAAGCTCTAAGTTGAAAAAGTTCTAAAAAACTGCTTCAAACGCAGTAAGATGGTTTTGTTATGTTGAATAAAACTTACCCGTGTCATTACAGATACTGCCTGGGTGTTCTTGAGTGCAGTTAAATTCCATCCTTACCTTCCCATTATGTTCCAAGGAGATACATATTTTCTCTCTGTAAGAAAAAATAATTACCTGTAATGTACACTATGTAGGATTCTTAAGATTACATTAGCAGCAGAACGGATGCAAGACATATTTACCCTGGTGTAAAGTTAATACACCTGTCCTTAGTAAGATTTTTGTCACAATGATTTCTGTCAGCTGGAATGCATATGCTGCTGCAGTTCTGAGCAGTGCCAGGTTTTATGTTGGTCAGTTTTATTTGGGGTCCTTGGAAACCATATGTAAGAACACACAGCATGCAGACATCTTGTTTTATGTTGTTTTGTTTTTTTTTTTAACTATGGACATTTAGTAGAGATAAGAACAAAAATGGGGTTTGGAGAGCTTACCTCCATTTACCTGCAAAGACAAACAGCTAGTTTTGTACATATTAAAGCTGTTCCCAGGCATACAGTGATCCAATGTCTGACCCACAAGCATCAGTGTGTCAGGCTTTGGGCTGGTTTGAAAACATTGAAGTGTCCAGTTCCAACTGTCAACTATGTAGTTAGCAGGGCAATCTATTTTTGGATCTTCTGAGGAACAGCTGAACATCTGGACTGTTGATCACACAAACTGTATTTAGTTTCCTTGTATATATATATTACCATAGGTGTTTTGCTTTCCCTTTTCCCTTTTATTTTATCAATAAATTAGAGAAAATGATATGCAGTAAAAAATAAATTGTTTGAAAAAAAGTAAAAATAAGAAATGCAGGAACAAATGTATAAAATAAATAATAGACAAGCACGAACTTTACAAGAAACATGGATTTTAAAGCTTCAGAGGGATTGAACAAAACCAAATAACTTTTTCTTAAAATGAAAATAGTGCATTTACTAGAGCAGAGAATAGGTTCTTCCTCTGTGTGAATTGCTACAGTGATTGGGTTTGATAATTGTAATTTTGATAAAATAACGTTTTAAGGTTTCTAACTATGACCAATCAGTTGGTAACATACCCAGCAGCAGTGATAGATAGGTCAGTCTTGCCATGACCTGTAAACATGACCAGAAAAATATTGGAAAGTTATGAAAAAAACATACACAGCACATTCACGTAGAAAAGTTAAAATACTTTCACCCTTTGCCCAAGTGTTAATGTAACTGTGAAAATTACATATCCAAGGTGCAAAACTAGAGTTAGGGTACAATCTAGGCATTCAAATAGATACACAAATAGATACACATTATATACTGTACACTTGTTTTCATGATACAGAAACACTTAATAATGATAACTTGGATTCTAGTACTTAGTGCAAATGTCGAAACAGTTTGTCCATTAATCATAAAATCATCATAGCCAGAAGTTTTGAGTACAGTAGTTTATTTGTATAAACATATATAAACTACTGTAATAATGATTCAATTCTCTTAAGACTGTAGCTGGTATAGAAAACGAATAGCTCCTTTAATCAAACACGTTGCTTAGACCTACCAAACCAAATGTTCCTTTTTCTTTTTAAACTAAACGAGTAAGTTTATTTTTAAAGATCAATCACATATAACCAAATTTCTATATTTGTGTTCTTCAGACAGATCTTGTACTTACCCCATTAAGATTTTTTAGTTGTTGTGATATAAATGCAGGCATAGAAATGTGATGTTGTTTTATAGAGATCCACAGGTGTTCAGATGTCACCTGTTTTGACTAAAGAAACACACCCACAAATGCTTATTTGGCTTCTTCTTTCTTTCTTTTTTGAAGAAGAATCCCCTAAGGCCCTGTGGATATGCAGTGTGGTTAACATTTCTAATATAATAATATAGTCTGATATAGTAAGGGGGAAAACAAACATTCTAATAAATGAATCCAAATAAACTCTGTCAGGTTATTCTGTGCAACTTTAACAACAGATTAGCTATTGTATGCCCGTCCTCTGATTTAAAAGAAGATACATAATTTGATTATAAAACTAAATCTAATCTGTATCACTGTGGGGGTGACGTTCCACCGAGACATCCCATTGGAGTCTAACCACCAAATACCTCCATCTAAATTCTGTACATCAATACATTATGCTTGTTTCTCTTCTTCATGAAATCAAGGGTGCGTCTGTTATTACTCTCTCAATAAATGCTGTATTGAGAGAGACAGTCATTCTTATTTGTTTACTGTATGCTTTACATGATGCTTGCAATGGGTTCCACTGAAATGTAGACATTTAGCTCTGATGGTTTCTGTAATATAACACCATATACCTGTCTGCCTATAGTGTACCAGCTTTGCAGTGAAGTCAATTTCTTAGCTACAGTTTACAAAATAGCAAAGGCTGGAACCATTTATGCAGCATGTTTTGTTGTTGTTGTTTTTTAATATTTCTTGATAGTGGATCAGATTTCTTTATAATTGTCTCAGAGTATGCAACAAATCTAAACAAGCATATTTTACTATTGTGTTTTTCAGCTGCTGTTTCAAGTCATCCTTAAAAACTGATAACAGGAAACTCATACTGGAATTAGTTCACAGTGTTGTACTTCCCTTTTTTACCCTATGTAAGTATGTATGTAAATCTAGATCCAGAGACCTTACAGTGAGAAAGTGTGTTCAGTCAAATGGGAAACAAATATGTGGTTATCAGTTTTCATGACAAGCAAACCAATATATTGAGTCACAGCCACAATATGAAAAAGCTTGTATTTTTAGTATTATGTTTACAGGAAGTGTTGTTGAATCACTAGTTAATCTGCCACCACCTGCATGTATACTTGTAGAATTAATTTAGTGCTTTAGATTTCACATTATGACTCATTTTTCATGTTTTCAAATGTGATTTAAAAGGTTCACTTGCCTGCTTATCTACCAGTACTGCAGACATAAAGCTGGGTAAGGTGGATAGCACACATTTACCTTATCTCTATGCCACATTATCCCATGCGAAGTATAATTTGCATTCAGAAAAGTAATCTCTATATTTAAGTTGTGTTTTTTAATTCATATAAGGAAGCATTCCTCCTTAAAAGTTAGTAGCTATATAATTTTCAGTTCATTTCCTTTTAATCTTTGCTGTATAAAGGTACTTTATATTGACCTGATCTGTCACGGTTACTGCAGTAGCAAGTCAACATTTTCTCTGTTTAAAATAAAGTCTCCCTTCCTCTGATGACTGTTTACTAATCTTATTCCATGAGATAATGAAAGGAAGGAGAACGAGGATGTGGTTTATATATAGTCTGACACTTGAATGAATCACTAACAGTTGATTTGCCACTGTGGTTACACATCTAGAGAGGAGCTACATAAACATACACATGGCGACTCTCTAGTTAACCCTGTAAAGGCAGGTGTATCATGAGTTTTTGGGATAACTAATATAAATAACTTTTTATTAAAACAATAAATATTTATGTGAAAATATATTAAAGACAAATCTAATTGAAGTAGAACTGCTGAAGGAAACATGAAGTAAATTCTATCTATTTGTGACTGTATGCGCAGTGATGTGAATTCTTTATGTTTGTAATTTTTACTATTTGAATTTTCTTTGCTCTTGCTAAATTTCTTTCTGCAGTTAAATTCTAAATTGTGGACATTCACTTTCTAACCTTTTCTAAAATACTAAAGGTAGAAGTCTGAGTATTGTTTACTATAAGTGCCACGATCAATAGGGGAGCTACTGTTAAAAAGAGGAATTGACAGGATTTGACCTCCATGGCTACTCGGGTTTCTTCTTATCAGGGTTAGCAAGGAAGACACCTGGACAATTTCAAGGTAGTTAGTACTGGGCACATGTGCATTTTCAAGCTACTGTTGTGTTTCACAGGAAAACTATTTTGGATGTCATTATTTTTAATAGTTTGTATTATTGTAGGTTCTTTAGCTTAAATTACAAACACCTTGAGACAAGTGTTGTTGTGATTTGGCACTATGTAATTAAACTGAACTGAAAATAGAATTATTTGTGACAGATTTTAGACATGCCATAAACCTGGAATAGTTTACCTAAGATCATAGTTTTGACTTTCTTGCTGTGCTATTTAAATATCAAGTTTGATTTTTTTGGTTTGTTCTTTAGTACATTTAGTTTTGTTCCTAGCTGTTTGATTCTGGTGTGTTTAAATCTCTTTACCTCTGTTGTAAACTGCATACAAAGTTTGTGTTAATGAAATCAAACTGATGCACACTCGCAAGACAAAATGTAAAAAAAACCAAACAAAAAAAAGAAAAAAAGAAAAAAAGAAAACCAGACTGCTCAAAGTAAAGCAGCAAAGTAAAATCCAATAAACAACAACGATGTTGAGCCTGTTCCGAAATTTGAATGCACATGCTTTGAAGTCACAGGTCTTGTTAAATAATTAAACATAAAATTCTTAATCTATGGAGGCAGAAAAAACTTTTAATTATTGTCTGCTGGAATATCAGCCGAGTTCCAGTTATAAATTTTGAGTCATTTCTTTGTTTGTGCTACTTTTTGAACAAACTGGTTGCTTATTATTTGCAGACAGCTTTAATTTATAAGTCTTGCATCAACTGATCAGGAATGACACTCAGCTTTATACTGACATGGAGTGTATTTGTTATATATAACAGTCATTTATAGATTAGTAGTAATTACTCTCGTATAGATTGTTTGGCTAATTTTAAATTTGTGCACCGTTTTTTGTAATTTGTTTATTTTTATATTATATTTCTGATTCACTTTCTCTTCCTGACCCATGTACTGCTGTAACTGTGAATGTCCCTGCTGGGTGATTAATAAAGTCTGTGTCTATGCCAAATTGAGCTTTAAACTCTTTTTATGATGACATTTTACTTATCAAAATTTCAATTACGAGTATGACATGCATATGTGGGATGTTTTCACCATTTGCAGGTCAGAAGAATGCCAGTTTCTGAAGCCTGCTTGCATGTGTGTTGCACAATACTAGTACAACTACCATTGCTACTACTCCTGTTACTGCTACTGCACAAGGGCCTTGAATGGACATGGGGCCTGCAGCAAGGGTTAGAGGTCAGACACCTGGGGCCTGCAGGTTGGAGCTTGGGGGTAACAACTTTAGCTCATACAAAGTACTAACATCCATGCTGCAGTCTGATCCAGAAGTCTTTTGGTTTGGTGAGATGCAGTTTGGTCAGTCTAAGCCTCCTTTATGAATTTTTGGGATGTCCACTCCTAGAGAGATTGGCTGCTGTCTTGCTTTCCATGTGTCAATATCTTTTCTCACTGTAGAAAAACTGACTTCAAATATAAAATTGTTTTGTAACCATTCACAGACTGACAGGCAGCAACAACATGTTTCCTAAGATTATCTGATGATCAGAAAAGACACTGGCTGTAATCAAGTGCATTAGCAGAACCTGGCTGCTTCTTACTCTGTTATTTCCTATGGAAGCAGTAACAGTGCACCTAGTGTACCTAGTTTTCTTCTGCATTTTGGTTTAGTTTTCATAGAATAAATAATAACACAGAGTAATATCTGATGTGTTGTTTATCATCTTAGGCTGTATTTACTTAATTTAAAACTGATCAAATGATTTTTTTTATGTCCTGATATGTTGAACTTACATGCTGTTCTTAAAAAAGTGAAAAGCACACATTTGCATTCTATTCGACTGAAAAAACAACTTTCATGTTATCTCACAATACAGTCTCTGTATTCATATTTGCATTAGCTACACAGAAACAGGAATTTGTTTTTTCAGGAAAGAGGGGAAGGCAGATAATTTCATTTTAATATGAAATTTCCTGTTGTCAACATGAAAAAAGTAAAAATACATCATAAATAAGTACGTCAAAAGATGTCTGGAAAAACATAGCTTAAAAATAAATGTTAAAAAAAATAAAGTTTTAAGGCCAGTTTAATCTTCAGTTGAACTTTGTTTGTGTAACCCAGATGTGTCTGCTGAAATACCCCTGAAGCCAGTTAGGCAGGAACAAGTGAACTTTTCCACATTTTGTCACATTACAGCCACAAACATGAATCAATTTTATTGGAATTCCACGTGAAAGATCAATACAAAGTGGTGTACACGTGAGAAGTGGAATGGAAATCATACATGATTCCAAACATTTTTTACAAAAAAATAACTGAAAAGTGGGGTGTGCGTAATTATTCAGCCCCCTCAGTCAGTACTTTGTAGAACCACATTTTGCTGCAATTACAGCTGCCAGTCTTTTAGGCTATGTCTCTACCAGCTTTGCACATCTACAGACTGAAATTCTTGCCCATTCTTCTTTGCAAAACAGCTCCAGCTCAGTCAAATTAGATGGACAGCATTTATGAACAGCAGTTTTCAGATCTTGCCATAGATTCTCGATTGGATTTACACTTCTCACGTGTACACCACTTTGTATTGGTCTTTCACGTGGAATTCCAATAAAATTGATTCATGTTTGTGGCTGTAATGTGACAAAATGTGGAAAAGTTCAAGGTGGCCGGATAGTTTTGCAAGCCACTGTATGTACTGGATGAGCATTAGCCTTTAGGCAAACACAACTTGCTGCACCAAATATGCAAATGACACGATGTTACACATCATTTAGGACATCTACATTTCTGTGTACTAAAAACAATGAACTTGAAGAGCACACAATTGTCTTTTAGCTTTTGTCTTTTAAATATTGTCCTGTAGCTGGCATTAAATAAGGACTCTGAGTATTTATGGCATGAAAGAGTGCATTAACAATTGCAAGCTGATATTATTTGTTGAATAATTAGTCAGTGTACAAAATAACTTGATACATAAGTACCTGATCGTCACATTAAAACTATCAATTTGAATGAAGTTTGACGGCAAATGCTCCCTGCATTCTTCTCATAACCAGGACAGATGAGATTAAAAAACTCAGCTGTTTTGTTTTTACTTACTTTTTAATGTTTTTTGTATAATTATGTGTGTGCAATTTCTTACATTATACATTAAATAACTCTTAATTCACAAATTTGACTAGTAAATGAATCTCAAAGCTAAAATGAAGCTCAAATATCTTGTAAATCCAAGTGTATAAGCTATTTGAATTTGAAATTTGGAAATTACAAAAAGTCCAAAGACCTTCAAGTAGGAGGGTGTGTTTAGTCAAATAGGAAACAAATAGAAGCTTATCAGTTTGTTTGAACAGCATACTGTCAGTGTTTGTATAGTTGGCAGACATAAATGCTTACATGGAGGTTTAAAAGTGAGCGCTTTTATTAGGCTGATGGAACTGGTACAAAACAAAGGCAAAAGTCCAAAACATAAACCCGAACTAAAAAAAAAATCTAAACTGGAAATAACAGAAAACCGAAACATGAAGAGGGCCGTCATGAGACAGGAACTAGACAGATCGCTAATGGGAACATAACAGATTCTCTGACAGGGCACATAGGCAGACAGGAATAGTATGAACACAAGAGGGTGAGTATGGAAGTGGAAACAGATGTGAACACAGCAGAGACAAATCAGGGGTAACATGACAGGGGAAGTACATCTTTGGGCAACACACACTAAACAAGAAACTATCACAATAAAACAGCAAACACAACTAATACGAGGACCAGGAAGTTGCAAACATGGAATCACAAATAGATGAAAACTAGACAGAACAAAAACAAAAGGGAAACCTGATAACTAGGGAAGGAATACATAAAAGACTCAGACTATAGGCCTAAACCCCAAAACTGAACTAGATGATAAACAAAACCTTAGAATATCAATATACAAAAAACCCAGGAAATACTGAGAGTGAACAAAACTCAACACAGGGATTCTGACACATACAAATATATTAACTCAAACAACAATGAGAGATCAAAAAAACATTTTGTATTTTAATTAAAATGGCATAAAGGTCAAGATTTAGAAAATCAGCATAAACACAACAGGAAGACAGCCAGGTCAGTTTCATGTAGACATCCAAAGTCTCAGGAAACAAGATTTAAAAAACATAAAGACTAAAACTCAGAATATTTCCTTATTTATTTATTTATTTTAAAAATAGTATTTTAGTTAGCTTTCAGTGTTCATTAGATCCTGTAGCCTTTCTCCTTGCTGTCGTCGCCTTTCTCCTTGCTGCTGCCGTTGCCTTCCCCCATGCTGCCGTTGCCTTCCTCCTCGCCGCTGTCGCCTTTCTCCTCGCCGCTGTCGCCTTTCTCTTCGCTGCTGCTGTTGCCTTCCCCCTTGCTGCCGTTGCCTTCCTCCTCGCCGCTGTCGCCTTTCTCTTTGCTGCCATCGTTGTCGTCATCGCCTTTCTCCTGCCTGCTGCAGCTGCTGGCTTCCCTTTCTTTCACAAAAATCAATAACCACTCACTCAAAACAATTCAGTTGATTGTATATGAGCATCCTCAAAATTTCAAACCTGGAAAAGGGGAGAATTTAACATTTGGTATCAATATCATGCCAGACTGACCCAAACAAATCAGCAGCTTACCTTTGCAGATGTAAGGTATTTTTTCATGACAGCTGGCATCCAGCCACTTAATTTCTTTTGTCTCATTAACGAAGACAATCTTTCCACAGTGGTTGTTTAAGCCGTTGACTGAATCAGTGCTGTTCAACTGAGCATTTAGTAGTTTTGACCCTGAAATCCACTTCCATTCATCCTTGTTGCCAAAGATTGGTCGTTCCAAGCCAATCCACACACCATCCTGCAAGATTTTATTTTGCAAGAGATTTTTCACTTCAACCCTCACAGTCTTGTTGCATATTTCAACCAGCGAGGAATTATTTCTCTGACAGTGCGCCAAGGCCCCAATCCAACTTTTAGCTTCCTCGTGGAACTCCAGATGTATACCTTGACACAAAAAGAACAATTACAACATACAAGTTACATTTTTACTTTAATACTGGAAAATATTGTACACTTGATGCAAATTAATCCTTGTGTCTGTGATTAAAGTTATAGCTCTGGTGTCCAAATCCCTCCCGGAACAATCAGCTTTTTGGTCAGGGGTGAGTTAAGTTCTGCTTTTGTAACAACAGCAGGACATTGTGCTTTCACTGTGTTGAATTAAACGTACCCAAGGCATCAGCGAAGAGCAGCTGGATTATTACTGTAACAGAGCAAGATCACAACAAGAGTTGGATGATTTTGTCCACAAATAATTATTTACTTAGAAAATATATCAAAATGAGTAAAGGAAAAAGCGAGCAATTGCAAAAATGTAGAGATAAATACGCTAGCACTTTTTAAAAAATGATAATTCATTTAAATTTCAAGGAATACATAATAATGTAGGGGCTTCTTAATCAAAATTTAGATAAAGTCTCTTATTAGTACTTTGTGTTTTGTTTTTTGTTTCTTTGTCTGCCACCTTGTCACAACAGGCAGCTCTCGCAGATAATTTCATTTTAATATGAAATTTCCTGTTGTCAACATGAAAAAAATAAAAATACATCATAAATAAGTACGTCAAAAAGATGTCTGGAAAAACATAGCTTAAAAATAAATGTTAAAAAAAATAAAGTTTTAAGGCCAGTTTAATCGTTGAACTGAACTTTCTCACATTTTGTCACATTACAGCCACAAACATGAATCAATTTTATTGGAATTCCATGTGAAAGATCTTGTCACAACAGGAAGCTCTGGATATTTTGGTATCTTCCTTCCTGACACAACCCACAAAGAGAATATTTGTTTTGGAACTGGACAAGTAACCTCTTATTAAGCTAAGCAGATTTGAAAACCAATATACAATGGAGCCACAAAATTCATAAGTCAGTGGCTGGTTAATAGTGATGTGCGGTTCAATACTGAAATATCAATTCCTCTGATACCAGTCATTTATGTTCTAGAATTGATTCTCACATTAAAATATCGATATTTTAGTAATTTAGAGTAAACTTGTAGTTTATCATTAACAGGATCACAGTGGGAAGATCCTATTTCATTCGGATTGTCTACATTGGAAGCAACTACTTCCTCTTCCGCTTTTCATAGTCATGTGCGAAATACGGCTGTATAAATGTGTCGCAGTCCCTTGGCGTGCGCAGTCACAACAATGGCTGAGCGTAACTGGAGTTATGTTCGGACGTATTTTACATCCACAAACGTGGTTTGTGATACATGTGGCAAGAAAGTGAGGTGTTGTGGCAACACCACAAATTTGTCAAACACCTCAGAGTAAATCATATCACAGAATATGATGAGCGTATGTTGAGGCGAACTGAGGAGGAGGAGGAGTGGACAGGGACAGGTGCTGCTAGGGCGAGACAGACGTCTCTCATGGAGTCCTTTAGTGCTGCAGGCAGGCAAGGTGCTCAAATAGCGCACAACTTCAGGTTTTTTTTATTTCTATATGATGAATTCTGTATTATTAAGTGATAAGAACAAGTAATCTGATGTCCTGTAATCATTATGATGCTATAATTTGAGATACAATAAATAAAATACGTTTTTGCACAAAGTATCGTGCAAAAAGGATCAGTATCGTTGATACCACCCTGAATTTTACTTGGTATCGGATCGGAAAGGAAATCAGTGGTATCGCACATCACTACTGGTTAAAGTTACTTGATATTTGTTGTCTTTTTATGTTCGTAATGTACAGTAAGTATGTCAAACAAGTCAATCAGTTCCATATTTTTGTGTCAGGCAGGTGATTAAAAGCTGTCTGACATTTTTTTTTTTAGACATTTAAATAAAGGTGTAGACTCTGTCTTAAATTTCTATTCTTTTTAATGGCCACCAGGGGGCAATACCTAGGGCTTGTAAAAAGAATTTTGTTACTATAGAAAGAAAAACAGTTTCCAAATGTGACCTCTCTAAACACTTTCCTGCTGTATTTAGTCATTATTTTCAGGGTGAGATTGGGAGAAAAATGATTAAGTAATGGTCAGAAATGGAGGATTGTTTCAAGTAACACACTTTTCTACCACTGTGGATGTCTAATTTGGTTGTTCTGTTTTCGGAAAAATAAGTGGTGAATTTACTGTTGGTGTCACTTGTGTTTTGCCAGACAGCCTCGTACAGCTTTTTTTTTTTTTTCTTCTTCTTCTTACCTTTTTCTCCTCCATTTTACCAGTAGTGGCTGTCTTAATCCAGATCAATAATGCTGGTAATAATCACACTGTAAAAAGAATAACCCTATTCAAATAAAAAAAAAAATGATGTCCAGTTGTCACATCCAAAATATTTGGCTTTATAGAATCCAAATTGAGTCACTTGATATGACCTGATACTTTTATGTTGATATAAACAATATTACTAGACTTGACTGAAACTTTAAATTTTGCATTGATCCAAATTGATTTTTTTTACATAGAACCATATTTTAATTATTGAACCAAGCTAATATATTGAAATTTAACCAACCTAATGTATTCACATCGAACCAAATTAACATGAACTAATATGTTTGTGTTGAAGCCAGGTAATTGATTTACATATATTCAAACTATATTTTTTACATTTCATTTTATTTCAGTTCAAAAATGCTCTGCATTTCCTATAAAAAACAAGACAGTTGGCCAACCAATTATTTCAAAATTATTTATTGTTCCAAACCATTTTAACTATAATCACAGAATATGATGAGCGTATGTTGAGGCGTATATTACTAATATTATTATATTAGTAATATACAGATTTAGTGCTACGGCAGAAATGATTAGAGAAATGTTTGTTTTATAAAACCTGCAATCTTTTGAAAACCAGTATAAAACCTGCAATCTTTTGAAAACCAGTATAAAACCTGCAACCTGTCTAAAACTGGCATAAAACCATTATAAAAACTCTTTTTAAACCAATTTGCAAGTACTCAAAAATGTTTATATGTGCACTGTGCCTGTACAATGTAAAAAAAAAAAATCTACACATGTATCAATGAAATCAACTTAAATCTCCCTTTCAAATGGGTGTTCTTATAAATTTTGAATGTAGAATACCACTGCAGGCCAACCAAGCAAAATAACCAAGCACACATGCACATGCATGTGCACATACACATGCACACATGCATGCAAACACACTACTGTGCAGTGTTAAGTTCACAATTAAGTTTGCGAATCTTAGAGGTCATCTTGTTAAAGTCAAGCTCCATCATAATCTTTTGAAGAGCCTCAAAGGTGAACCTGAATCCTCGTGGATATTCCATATTAAGAGCATAACAGAGTCCAAAGACCATTGCCACTCCAGCTGCCACAGAAGGCAACTCATTCAGGACTTCCACACCATCAATGATTATCCCGATGTCTCGAGGCTGATGTAGGAGGCTTGAGTTGTCCCTGAAGACGAAGAGTGCCATGGTGGTACTCTGCAGCTCTTCCTCAGCTTCATCTTTCTGGGATATCTTGAGGTAAAATATGGAACAAAATGTACAAGTGAAGAACTGAAGTCTGGCACACCTGATAAATCTTTGACCATAATAAACTACTATTTTGATAGTTGTTTGGTCACAGACTATTAGAACAATTATTTGACTAATCAGATTTGTGAATTGCATAATCAACAAACACAAGCTTGTGTCTAGAAACCGCGAGCTCACCAGAAAAATTCAAACGAAGCGGAGCACGGAGTTATACTATGAATGTTATGAACTATGAACTTATGCTAGCTAGCTGTATCCACCACCGATGCATCGTGGTAACGCTAGCTAGTTAGTATACTGGTAAAAAACGGCTTTTTGCCTAACTTGCATTCCCGACTGTGATGGTCGGTTTCTGGTAACCAGTTCTAACGTTGCGCAGGATAGCTAGCTAGCTTATAGCTAGCAGCTACAATCATGCAAAAATTAGGGGTGGCTGTCGACCCAGCTTAAATGGGGTTATTTTCTGCAATTTTGGCAATACAAATTATAAAAGCTTTTGTAACACACTTGGCTTTACTTACGTTTATTTTCAGATGAAATTAATCAAAGATGTGACACGATGTTTCCAGCAGCCATGCAGAATAAAAATGGGTCCCGGTCTATTTCTGGTGGGCGTGTTCAAGTGCAAATCACTTTGACTCAAATTAAAGATATTATCTGTTCAACATGAAAAGAAATATATGTTTTGAGAGAAATCAAAAACTTTGCGTTGTGTCCTTTGTACAGATATTTAGTTTCATCCAAATCAAAAGTGGTATTTTAAAATGCAAAAAGAAAGGGTTTCACAATCAAATCAATGATTTTATTCTGTTTTGAATGGCACTTATTAGATTGAATGAATGACTGCATGTTAGACTTTTTTCAGTGCAGTCTGAATTGCATAAACTCATATTTCAGCAGTTTGACTTGGTTTTGTGTCACTTTCAGTTGCTACTCGGTCCCAGGCTCGGCAGACGTGTATGTTTCAGGCCCCAGGTTCTGTTCAAGGACCAGTCTCAGCTACAGAATCCTTTTCAGCTAACCCAGAAACCATACATCCCGAGCCCCCACCATCATCAGTCCTCAAAAACTCTGGTTGGTTGTGATTTACTTATTCATTTAAAACAGAAAGCAAAAAGATTTTTTTAAAAATGCATAATGCATTTTAAAAAATCATAACAGTGCCACATCTGTTTCATTTAACAACATGTTGTTGTTGGTGACCATGCCATATTCATTTGGTTATCTGCAGGGTACAAAGTCATATCATGTACCTGTTAAAATGTATTTGAATAAGTTTCTGAGTACTTTAAATGTATGAAGAAATATTTTGGTCTTTTCCTTCTGTTAAATCTGAATTATATTTGTTTTTTGTCATCTAGTAATTCTGAATCAGCAGCGTAAAAAGAATGATACACAACCAGCGACTTTGCAGCCTTTTGTTCCTGAGGCCATAAAGCAAAATGATGAACCTGAGAATGTCATGATCCTGGGTCCTTTTGACCCAGCGTTTTGTGTTTTCTCTTCGCGATTTTGGTTCTGTTCTTCCTCTGGTTAGTGTTTACTCTGTTCTGCCCGTGTGTTCCTGTATCTAGTCCGCGTTTCTTAGTTTGTGTCCTTTCATGTGTAAGTTCCTGTTTTATTGTGAAGGTCTGTGTCTTATGTGAGTGTTTTCAGTTTGCCTCCCTAGTCTCGTCATGTTAATTACTCCCAGCTGTGTCCCACCTGTGTTCTCTGAGTGTATTTAAGTTGTGTCTTCTGTCATAGTAGTTGCTGGTTCGTCTGTGTTGTTTCCCCTCGGTCTCCCTGTATGTATTTCCCCGGACCTCCCTGCACCGTCATTCTTGGTTTGTGTTGTTAGTTTACCCAGTTTAGGTTTCAGTTTCATGTTCCTAGCGCCTTTGTTGTTTGCATTTTTGTTGTTAATAAACACTCACCTGCACCAGAGCTGCCGCCTTTTGGTCCTATATATATTCCACACGGCTTGCCCCCGCAAACCGTGACAGAACGAACCAGCCACCATGGACCCAGCGGCAGTCAATCCGTCCGAGGAGCTCCAGGATGACATCGGCTACAATGTGGAGATCCTCCTCGGGCTGTGGCTGGAGAATCCTCCGCACGAGCTTCGCCGCGCCGTGGAAGGTCGGCTACAACGGCTCTTTTCCGGCCTGCCATGGCTACTAAATTCACTACCTCCGACCATACAGGCTTTTCTCCGGCACACACCCCACCTTCTCTCAGCCACTCCTGCCTCGCTGCCCGACTCGCCGGATGCGATCTTGCCCGGCCCGTCGGAGCCGTCTGCGGGGAGGAGACGCCGATCGCGCCGATCGCGCCGCAAGCGCGCCACCCCACAGCTGGACGTTCGGACTTCTAATTCGCCGGCTGTGGTGAGTGAGGACTGTTTTCCATTTGCGGACTGTATGACTGTTCATTCAGGGGCGGTGTTCTGTGCGGCAGATGACTTTGTGAACAGCATATCACCTCCCCCGCAGCCACTCTAGGCCCCAGTAGCTCCAGTGCCGCCTGTAGCGCAGGCCCCAGTAGCTCCAGTGCCGCCTGTAGCGCAGGCCCCAGTAGCTCCAGTGCCGCCTGTAGCGCAGGCCCCAGTAGCTCCAGTGCCGCCTGTAGCGCAGGCCCCAGTAGCTCTGGCTCCAGTATCATCGGCTTCACTCATTCACTCCGTGCAGGGAGAAAGTTTAATTTCACCTCAAGGTGCTTTTCCTGGTTCAGCCGCCATTGGCACTGTTTGCCGCTCCAGGGCTTCCCCAGAGGCTAGGTCCCAGTCCTCGGCTGATTCTGGACCCCTGGAGTTTAAGCAGCCACCTGGGAAGTGCCCCGTGTCAGTGCTGTCTGAGCAGGGCCAGTGCTCAGCACAGCACCCATTTCCTTCATGTCTGCCAGTGGACTCCATGCCTGCGGGCTTTGTGATGGCTTCTGCTGGAGGGTCCAAGGGGCCCGTCCAGCCTTCGTCTCGTGTCTCCGCTGGAGGATCCGAGGGACCGCTCCAGCCTTCGTCTTGTGTCTCCGCTGGAGGGTCCGACGGACCGCTCCGGTCTTTGTTTCCTGTTTCCGCTGGAGGGTCCAAGGGACCGCTCCGGCCTTTGTCTCCTGTTTCTGCTGGGGGGCCCGAGGAGCCCGTCCAGCAGCCTTCCTCGTCAGCTGGTGGTTCCGAAGAACCACACCAGCCTCATGGCTCGTCGGCTGTAGGGTCCGAGGGGCCCGTTCAACCTCCTGTCTCCGCTGGAGGGCCCAAGGAGCCTGTCCAGCCGCCACCTGCGGCCGCTTCGGCGTCGCCTGGTCCGGCCTCATCAGAGTCTTCATCCTCGTCTGGTCCGGCCTCATCAGAGTCTTCATCCTCGCCTGGTCCTGCGGCCTCTGCTTTTGCTACGCCTGGTCCTGCGGCCTCTGCTTTTGCTACGCCTGGTCCTGCGGCCTCTGCTTTTGCTACGCCTGGTCCTGCGGCCTCTGCTTCTGCTACGCCTGGTCCAGCTGCATCCGCCTGTGCTTCCGCTACGCCTGGTCCAGCTGCATCCGCCTGTGCTTCCGCCACGCCTGGTCCAGCTGCATCCGCCTGTGCTTCCGCCACGCCTGGTCCAGCTGCCTCTGCCTGTGCTTCTGTTACGCCTGGTCCAGCTGCCTCTGCCTGTGCTTCTGCTACGCCTGGTCCTGCCTCTGCTTCAGCGTCGCCTGGTCCTGTGCCCTCCAAGCCTCGGCCGGTGCGCCTGACACTTGGGCGCCGCCGCTGCCTTCCGCGCGGCCAGCCCCCTGATCGCCGTCGCCTGAGTGGCCGCCGCTGCCTTCCGCACGGCCGGCCCCCGGACCGCCATCGCCTGAGTGGCCGCCGCTGCCTCCCGCACGGCCGGCCCCCGGACCGCCATCGCCTGAGTGGCCGCCGTTGCCTTCCGCACGGCCGGCCTCCCGAACTGTATCCACGTCGCCGCCGTTGCCGTCCGCACGGTCGGCCCCCCGAACTGTTTTGGACTCCTGTGCTGTTGGCCCCCTGGCCGGCCCCCCGAACTGTTTTGGACTCCTGTGCTGTCGGCCCCCTGAACTCTTCTGTTTTGGACTCTGTTTTTTTTTTTTTTTTTTCCTGTGTTTTGGTGTGCTTCGTTTCTTTTGGTTTTGGGCTCGTTTTTTTGTTTTTGTCTTTTGGCCTTCTGGTGCTCCGGTTTTGTTTTGCTTCGAGCCCTCCTTCCTGGGTCCCCCGCCGCCCGCCCTGGTCGGGTTGTTTTCTGTTTTTTCTGGCTGTTTTGTTTCTTGTTGGGCTGTCTGGAGCCAGCCTTTGAGGGGGGGGTACTGTCATGATCCTGGGTCCTTTTGACCCAGCGTTTTGTGTTTTCTCTTCGCGATTTTGGTTCTGTTCTTCCTCTGGTTAGTGTTTACTCTGTTCTGCCCGTGTGTTCCTGTATCTAGTCCGCGTTTCTTAGTTTGTGTCCTTTCATGTGTAAGTTCCTGTTTTATTGTGAAGGTCTGTGTCTTATGTGAGTGTTTTCAGTTTGCCTCCCTAGTCTCGTCATGTTAATTACTCCCAGCTGTGTCCCCACCTGTATGTAATCCCCCTGTGTTCTCTGAGTGTATTTAAGTTGTGTCTTCTGTCATAGTAGTTGCTGGTTCGTCTGTGTTGTTTCCCCTCGGTCTCCCTGTATGTATTTCCCCGGACCTCCCTGCACCGTCATTCTTGGTTTGTGTTGTTAGTTTACCCAGTTTAGGTTTCAGTTTCATGTTCCTAGCGCCTTTGTTGTTTGCATTTTTGTTGTTAATAAACACTCACCTGCACCAGAGCTGCCGCCTTTTGGTCCTATATATATTCCACACGGCTTGCCCCCGCAAACCGTGACAGAGAAAATGCCTACTCCATCCACAGTTAGAGGTATGTAACCCATTTTATTGGTATTAGGTGTTAACATCTCATTTATTTATTTCTGTGTGTGTGTGTGTGTGTGTGTGTGTGTGTGTGTGCGTATATTAAGTGTGTATATTGTTTGTTTGTTTTTTCACATTTTAGGCAGGAGGAAATCTGTGGCTCCCATGGAGTTGAACAAAGGCAATAAAAGGCTCTCTTGTGTTATAAAGCCCCCAGATATGCAAACCAAGAGGGGAAAGGTGAAAGATTTCTTCAACCATTATTCTTTTTTTATTTTTTTATTTTATAATGTAAATTGTTTTAAACATGAGCAAAACTACTCCTCATTTTGTTACAGTACCTTTTGTTTGCTTGTCTTTATAGTTTCTGGAAGGTTCCCGGGCCAACCAGAAGTTCTTTGAGATGATTCAGGATTTCAGAGCGACTTTGGAAATCACACCCTTATCAACTACTGAAACGGTAGGTTTGAACATGGACTTACAATGTTCCATCCAGAAAGTTTTATTGTAGCTTTGCAAACTGTAGCACAGTCATTTCTCTGCACATCTCTTGCCTTTTTTAAGATTGAGCCCCAAAGGATTTGTGTGTGCGTTCGCAAGCGGCCCTTTAACAAGCAGGGTAGGTCAGGAATAATTTGTAGATTCTCTATTCTATCATCTGAATATAAAGGAGTAATTAAGGGAGAGAAAACAGTTGCCATGTTTATACACTAACTCCGATACTCTTGTGTATTGTAGAGATTAATAAAAAGGAGATTGATGTTTTTTTTTGGGGGGGGGGGTTGAAGCACAATTTTGCAAATGTGGAATTTATTCAAAGTCTTTATTTGTTTTTAAGACAATGGGAGGTGATTTCACAGGGAAGCAGCAGAACAGTGCTAAAGGCATCTACGCATTAGCAGGTAGGACCTTAAATGAAACAACTGGATTTTGTACAAAAAAACAGACTTTGTCATAATTTGAGTCTATTCACTTCTAGCCCAGGATGTTTTTGCCTACTTCCACCACAGGAGGTATGCTAATTTGGATCTCTCTGCCTACGTCAGCTTCTTTGAGATTTACAACGGCAAGGTAGGAAGACGTGAAGGGAACACCCTTCACTCAGAAGATATCTATTGAATCCACGTGTTCAATTAATCCATATAGCAAACTAGACATTTATTTTTATTTAGGTGTATGACCTGTTGCATAAGAAGGCCAAGCTGCGTGCTCCACCTACTGTGGAGTTTGGCATCGAGAGAGCACACCGGGCGTTGGCATCAAGACCCGCCGGAGACAGGCAAGATAAAACGCGATCAATAATAGTCAAATTTCGCCGCTATAGGGTTAAAGAAGAGATCCTACGTAGAGCTTGGGAAAAGAAGAAAGTTTTTCTGAATGGGAAATTAATATTCTTTGACCATGATTACCCTCCAGTAGTACTGCAGAAGAGAAAGGAGTACGTAGAGGCGAAGCGGGTGTTAAAGCAGAAAAATATCCGCTTCCATACTCCGTTCCCGGCAAAACTACGAGTGTTTTATGAGGATGGAACATGTCTGTATCAGACGGCGGAGGAGGCGACTACAGACATGAAGGACAGAGGGCTTCCAGTTAATGTGACTACATCGAAGGAGAGTCTGGTCGAGCAGCTGTCCCGTACCGCCTGGGAAACAATGAGAGGATCAACTCAGCGAGGGACAGACGACGAGCGAGAGAAAGATATCAGGGCGAGACTGCGAACCTTCAGAAGACAGATCATACCCTCGTCAGAGGAGTTATAAGTACTGTTGGGCTTTAAAATGAGGTAAAAATACGCGGTGTTATATATATTTCAAGATGTTTGTGTGTATATCTCTACCCCAATTGGATGAGATTATATAGATATAAGCGAGGGATGCATAAAGACACACTTTCCGTGTAATGAACAACGACTTTGTTTTCTTCCGCCTCAAGTGCCATGGCGGGGGCCCTCAGCCCATATATGGGAGAGGCTTTCCCTCACAGCTAGACGCTTTTTCTAGCTCTACCCAGGGTCACTTATTAGAGACCCCAGCCTTGGAACCACAGTCTTTTTTCTGTACTTGTTATTTATGTTTGATATCTTTGTTTGTTTAGGGAGTAGATCTGATAAGTTTCATTTTATTTGTTCCATGGACATACGTTGA
This sequence comes from Rhamphochromis sp. 'chilingali', assembly GCF_963969265.1. Classification (NCBI taxonomy): domain Eukaryota; kingdom Metazoa; phylum Chordata; class Actinopteri; order Cichliformes; family Cichlidae; genus Rhamphochromis; species Rhamphochromis sp. 'chilingali'. Next base: position 22,917,878 of record NC_137935.1, on the reverse strand, counting down.
TTACATATGGCTAGTGATAAAGTAAAATTTCTATCTTTCAATGTTAATGGGCTGTTAAATCCAATTAAACGTACTAAAATCCTAACTAAAGTGAAAGCAGAACAAGCCCATATAGTCTACTTACAGGAGACCCACTTGACAGATAAGGAGCATGTAAAATTAAAGAGAATGGGTTTTACTAATTTGTTTTTTTCTTCATACAAATCAGGACATAGGAGAGGAGTTGCAATCCTTATTTCAAGCAAATTAAACTTTGAAAAAGTATCTGAAATGGGTGATAAAGAGGGCAGATTTATTCTAGTAAAAGGAAAAATAGATGGGAATTTGATCACCCTTTTAAATGTTTATGCCCCGCCAGAGAGTGATATTAGTTTCTTCCAAAGGATTATTAATATTATGGTAACAGAAACAGAAGGCCTTTTGATCTGTGGAGGGGATTTAAATATACACCTACAGCCAAAATTAGACTCGTCTAGCAGGAAAACGTATAATAGGAAATCCCCATATATCAAAGTGAATGCACTTTTTGAGGAGGTAGGATTAATTGACATATGGCGAGACCTTTTTCCTAATAGAAGGGACTATACTTACTACTCTGCTCCACACTCTCTTTATACAAGGATAGATTATTTCATAACATTTAGTAAAGATAAGGATAAAATACATACTTGTGGAATTGGGACGATAGATATAAGTGACCATGCACCAATATACTTATCCATTGATTTTAACCTACGGTTAAAAAATAATACATGGAAATTGAACTCAAGTCTGTTGAATGATTCGCCTTTTAAGGCACAAATTAAATCAGAAATTAGTCTCTTCTTAGAGTTCAACGATACCGGAGAAGTACCACCTCCCATACTATGGGATACTTTGAAGGCGGTACTAAGAGGGAAAATTATAGCAATAACTTCATTTAGGAAAAAAGATAAGAATAGAAAACTAGAGGAGTTGAATAAGAGACTAAAGGAACTAGAAAGAAGACATAAAAGGGACTCAGCACAGGATATATTAAGGGAAATCAAAAACATTAGGAATGAAATTAACAATCTAGCCACACAAGAAATCAAGAAAGATTTAATGTTTTTGAAACAGAGACACTATGAAAGTGGCATTAAATCTACCAAAATATTGGCGTGGAAATTGGAAAAAAAAGACAGCGGAAAATACAATTTATAAAATTAGGGACCTAAGTACAAAAGTGATAAAAAATAAATTAAATGAAATACAGGAAGCCTTTGAAAGATTCTATAAAACCCTATACTCTGAAGCCCCTGGCGGGACTGAAGCTCAGATTGATAGCTTCCTGAACCCTCTAGACTTACCCACTTTAGATGAAGAACAAAATCAAACAATGATAATGAACATAACTGAAGAAGAATTAAAAGCTGCAATTAATAGGCTTAAATTAAGTAAATCACCAGGACCAGATGGTTACACGGCAGAGTGGTATAAAGAATTTAAAAAGGAACTGATACCTGTTTTATTGCCTACATTGAATTGGGTCTTGAAAAAGGCACAAATGCCCCCCAGCTGGAAGGAGGCAATTATCTCAGTTATACCAAAAGAAGGCAAAGATAAAATGGAATGTGGATCTTTCAGGCCAATCTCCGTTCTTAATGTGGACTATAAACTTTTCACATCTATCATGGCCAAACGGCTAGAAGAGTTCCTACCAACATTGATATGTAATGACCAAACTGGTTTCATACATCAACGCCAAACACAGGACAATATACAAAAGACACTACATATTATGGACCATATACAAAAACATAAAATCAAAGCAATTGTGATGAGTGTAGATGCTGAAAAAGCCTTTGATTCCGTCAACTGGAAGTTCCTTTACAGGGTATTATATAAATTTGGCTTTCATGATACGATTATTAAAACTATACAAGCACTATACGATAATCCTACAGCCAGGATTAAAATTAATGGATGCCTATCTAACAGTTTTACCCTAAAAAGGGGCACTAGACAGGGCTGTGCATGGTCACCGTTACTTTTCGCATTATACTTGGAACCACTAGCTCAATTCATTAGGCAAAACGAAGACATTAAGGGAATTTCTATCAAAGGGATGCAATATAAACTGGCTTGCTATGCGGATGACATTTTGGTCTACCTTGGACACCCAACATATTCTTTACCCAAACTGATGCAATCATTTGAACAATACGGCCAATTATCAGGCTATAAAATTAATATAGGTAAAACCCAGCTACTCTCATATAATTATAGCCCACCAGAAGAAATAAAATGTAGTTATCCCCTGGTATGGCAAACGGAGTCTTTTAAATATTTAGGCATAAATTTACCGAAAGATCTTACAAAATTATTTGAACAGAACTACCTACCCTTATACAAAAAAATAAAGGAAGATATAGTAAGATGGAACTTAATTTACGGTGGCCCCTAGAGACAAAGCACGTAGAAACTCCAAAACACGTAGAGACTCCAAAACACTTGCAAACTAAAAAACACTTGCAAACTCCAAAACACGTACAAACTCCAAAACACATGCAAAATCCAAAACACTTGCAAACTCCAAAACACTTGCAAACTCCAAAACACTTGCAAACTCCAAAACACTTGCAAACTCCAAAACACTTGCAAACTCCAAAACACTTGCAAAATCCAAAACACGTACAAACTCCAAAACACTTGCAAACTAAAAAACACATGCAAACTCCAAAACACGTACAAACTCCAAAACACTTGCAAAATCCAAAACACATGCAAACTCCAAAACACGTACAAACTCCAAAACACATGCAAAATCCAAAACACGTACAAACTCCAAAACACGTACAAACTCCAAAACACGTACAAACTCCAAAACACGTACAAACTCCAAAACACGTACAAACTCCAAAACACTTGCAAAATCCAAAACACTTGCAAAATCCAAAACACTTGCAAAATCCAAAACACATGCAAATTCCAAAACACAACAGCAGATCATCTGCCTCCTTCTGCCTCCATCTCTAGTATCCTCATCTGTCACACCACCTCACTGCATGTCCTCTTTCACTACATGCTTAAATCTTCCCCATCATTCCTCTCCTCTCCAGAGCATTGCCTCCACCTGCCCAGGTATTCTCAAAGAATACCTGGGCAGGTGGAGGCAACATAGTATTTCTGCTTTTTATAGGATTTGTGCTTAACATAGTATTTCTGCTTTTTATAGGATTTGTGCTTAACATAGTATTTCTGCTTTTTATAGGATTTGTGCTTAACATAGTATTTCTGCTTTTTATAGGATTTGTGCTTAACATAGTATTTCTATATATTTCTGCCAGGTCCCCAGGGAGCCAATCCTCTGTGAGGACTCAGACATTCAAATGCACATATCAGGGCCTGCACGGCTTCCCAGCCAGCCAATCATATCTGAGGTCTTCCGTTTCCTCTCTCGTCATATCTCCGCGACTGAGATACAAAGAGCAATGAAAATCGCAGTCAAAGTACACCAAAGTCCGCTGATTCACCCAGTACAAGAACTATGCTTCAATCCACCTAGTTTTTGGGTTACACAACGTTTTGTAACTCCAAAAAACAGCGTTTTTCGCCTCTCACCGCGATCTAATTCTGACTGCTCATTGTCCTATTTTTTCAAAATGCCCGCTCTCTTTCCCAGTGGCGCAGTTGGTAATGACACGGGTCTTCAAACCAAAGGTCGTGGGTTCGATTCCACCTTGTCAACATTTTTTTCCCTACAAATTAATACACTGTCACAGACCAGTAATTCATATTCATCATTTATTACAATTCTGCAAACTTTTATGATTTTACCAGCTATTCTAATATGGACCTCACATTCTTGTTAACACTCCATGGCACAAATACTCTTCCCTTTAGGCTCTGTGTATGTGCGTGTGTATCAATATTTCTCCCATTTTAAAGTATTACTCCTCCATAATTGTATTTCTGTTAAATCAAAGTACTTTTACTACATCTTAGTACTTCTGCTCAATCATAGTATTTTTGCTAAATCATAGTATTTCTGCTACTTTTTGGTACTTGTGCTAAATACAGTATTTCTGCTAAATCATACTATTTCTACTATATTATATTTTTCTTTCTAAATATAGCATTTCTGCTATATAATTGTATTTCTGCTATGTTATAATATTTGTGCTAAACCAGAGTATTTGTGCTGAAACAGTATTTCTGCCAAATGATAGTATTTCTGTCAAATTATAGTATTTGTGCTAAAACATAGTATTAATTTAAAATTACAATATTCATAGTTCATCACAGTGTCTCTGGTAAATCACAGTATTTCTGCTATCTTGTACTATTTTTCTAAATCATAGTGTTTCCGTAATGTTTAAGTATTTTTGGCTAAATATATTCTTTCTGTTATCTTACACTATTTCTCCTAAATTCTTGTATTTTTGAGAAGTTATCATGTTTCTGGTAAGTTACAATATTTCTGCAAAGTTCTGCTATGCTATTGTATTTCTGCCAAGTATTATGTTTCCTCTAAGATATTGCAGTTCTGCTAAATTATTCCATTTTAGCAAACTTCTTTTGCTTCTGCAAAGTTTTTACAATTTCTGCAACTTTTCAGCTTTTTCAGCTAGTTTTTGCAGACAGCTTCAGCTTAAAGCATCCACACTGCATTTTCACAGGAAATGCAAATTTTTCACGTTAACAAATGTTATAGTTTCCTGATGATGATCATCTTGTCTTTCTCTGACTCTCTCTATCTCCAGGGGACGACGGTGATGCCGTGTAGATTTGACTGGCACCAGACCGGCAGTCAAGTTATCATCTCCATCTATGCAAAGAACTCCTTGCCAGAGCTCAGTTATGTCGAGGCCAACAGCACCACGGTAGAAACCACAAAGACATGTTCTACCTCTCACATATACACCCCATCATATCTCTAATTATGACTAATGTTGGTAATAAGTAATTCTCTGATTGTCCCAGGTGAACATTCATGTAATGTTTGAAGGAGATAAAGAGTTTGAACAGAAGATCATTTTATGGGGGGTAAGTGACCACCTTACGTTTCATTATAAACTTTGTTTGTGCTTTAATATTAAGCTGTATTGCATGATCACTGTTGATTTTACTTTGACTATTGTTAAATGATTAATATTAATATAGCAGCACATGTTTTTGGAAAGTTACACATTTGGCGCCCTCCAGTGGTAGTAACGATATAAAATAGAATTAAAAACCTAAAAGACGCCATCCCTTTTCTTGATCCTATCAGGCTGTGGAGGTAAAAAAAAACAGTGCGGTGAACCTGTTGGCTTCTAAGATGGAGGTGTCTCTTAAGAAGGCTGAACCAATCACATGGGCCCGTCTGGACCTGCCCTCCCTGCCACAGAATCAGGAACAGGAGGACACCAATCACACATAGGACACTCAGAGCTCACTTCCAGCTTGTTCCCCTCTTTAGTCTTTTGTCGCCTGTGTGTCTGTCCTTCCCTTCAGTAGTGTCACTGTGGCAAATCTGATTTCTTTCACTTGACCTCCTTTTAAATCAAATGTTTAATGTCAGACCTTTTATTAAAAGTAAACAGATGAAACCTCAAACCTTGCACTAACACTGGCAATGTACTGTAGCTTTAATCAAGGCTTAAGGGATATAACTGTGGTTAGGCAGCTTATTTATCTAGCCACATGGATGAATCAATTTTAGTCTTAAGTTATCTCTTTGATATTTTTCTCTAATCCCAAAAAGATTGATTCTGTTCATCTGGATTTAGCGTTTTCAGTGGCAGAAACATTTCAAGTCACTTGGATAAGTTTCGAGTCACTTATCCAAGTGACTTGATAAGTCACTTATCAAGTCACTTGGATAAGTGACTCAAAATGTTTCTCCCACCGGATTTCCTTACCTGGATGATTGAGCATGCATCAAGACATTTTTCTCTAATGAGTATGTGTTGTTGTCAGCCTCCACAATATGGAATTCATGTGTTATTTCTGTGCATTCTCTTTAGGTGTCCTTATACAAAAATCACACAAAGAAGTCACAAAAGATATTTATGAGTGTAAGAACACCAATGTTGTTTCCAGTTAACACAGTATCAGATTTATTCACCCTAACTGTATGGATTATATTTTATATTATTATTTGTGAAATTATTGTCATATTTTTGCCTTTACACTGTAACTTTTCCTGATTGTCACTTAAGCTTTTTTTTTTTTTTTTTACAACTGTTCGAATGTCTGGGCTTCATTGCCTCGTAATGTCATCCCTTGTATGTCATAACTTTGACAGCTCAGCGTTTTAAACATAGGATAAATGTTTGACAGTGTTTCCACAACATGAGATCATTTTATCATGCAATAAACTTTGCTGTGTACCTTTCATTTGAGTAAATTTGTCAAAAAAATCTGCGTGCATAACTAAAATCAGTGATCTTTGTGCCCACATGTGAAGAGTTGAGTGGACTTGTAATCACAAATATTATTACAAAACATTAAAAAAACAGATTTATTTGTGGAGCCACATCATAAAACAGAAACCTGAAAAAGTACAAAGATTTCTCAAGCTTTGATGAAGCATTTCACATTGTTCTGCAGGTCTAGGTGTTCTGGAAAACATCCAGATAAACATGGATTCCCATGTGTGTTGAACTGGAGATCTTATAATTGTCAAATTAATTACACATTTTTATATTGTCTTCATGCAGGCGGTGTGAGGGTCATGGCAGCAGCGTGGACAGTGAAAGCTGCTATGCTGATCTGACGCTTGACTTCCTCCCAGGCCTTTGCTGGGTCAGCTGAGTTCTGAATGTCAAATAAAGCATCATAGATCCCAGGGAAAGACTCCCCTGCATATTTATTGTGGCTGCTGGGAGCAAAAATCACGTGCCTGAAAATAGAACAGATGAATTAAATGGAAGTGTATCGTTAGGGGAATGCACTCACTGGTATTTCAAGAGAAATACATGGGTGCTATTTTTGAAAAAAAGAAGTTCAAGAGTGGGAACAAGTAAAGAGGACAAGAGTCTTGACATCTACTGCCTCTCACAGTCAGCTGTGTTTTCAAATGTATAAATCTGAGAAGCAGTCATGCATACAGTTTAAAAGGATCAAAATAATATTTAAAATTTGTTTCAGGAGCCAAGAGTCTGAAGGACACTGTAGTTATCGTGTAATTATTAAAATATAATTATGAATGTTTATAAAAAAGAGTGACAGCTGTCTGCACGAAAACATCACATGACAGAATTTATAAATACTTCTAAAAAATCTAGAAACTACTACACAGTATTTGTGCCATTTAGCATTTTCTTTTTACTGTTAAATGCACACATAGGATGACTAAACCAAGGTAAACTTGGCTAGTCTTGGGTTTAAAATATCACATTTAGAAAAGAGTGAAATTTTCTAATGTACAGCATAGATACAGAATATATTCAGTGACAAGGACCACAGACGAAGCAGTTTTAAAGATTATCTGTCTTGTGAGGTACCCAGTAGCACAAGTGTTTTATTGGAGACTCATATGACATAGGAGCCCATCCCAAAGTGTACTTTGAGACTGGATCGGTAAACCATAGAGCTGAGCTGCACTATGTTTAAATTCACAGAAATAGAGGGTGAAGTGGACATCCCAGAAAGCCCAATGAGATGCAATGACTGTTACACTTTTCTCATAATAGCTGTTTTCTCAATTTAATGCTTCGTAGTTTCACATGTTATGCCTTGTAAATGTAAACCAAAGAAATAAATCATTCTGTTCTAAGCAGCCACAGTAAGGTGGTGACAACACTAACAAGGCTGCTCAATCTTGAGAAGCTGCAATTTAAAAACGTTGCTACTGCATAGACTACTGCTTTGTGATGTATTAGTTTTAAGAAATCTTCTTTTGGCTGCTCCCTTTAGGGGTGACAACAGCAGATCATCTGCCTCCTTCTGCCTCCATCTCTAGTATCCTCATCTGTCACACCACCTCACTGCATGTCCTCTTTCACTACATGCTTAAATCTTCCCCATCATTCCTCTCCTCCCCAGAGCATTGCCTCCACCTGCCCAGGTATTCTCAAAGAATAATACAATGCTACAGACATGTTTTGCAAAATTTGTGAAATTTAAAAAAAATGAATTAATCTAGATCAATCTTACTGCTCATAATAATGCTAACTCAGTCCATGCTGCTAACTAATGGGCAGTATACTGAGGTGTAGCTGTAAAACAATGCAAAAAAATAGAAAAATGTTTTTTGTGTGTTTGTGAGAAACTAACCTGTAGAAAGGTCTGCCAGGTAAGCCCAGAGGGTCTATAAAGGCTCTCTCCAAGTACATAAGCTGATCATTCATGATTCGTAGCTGAAGAGGACTGCACATACAAAAAAATACTATTACACCTCCATCTGAATTTCACTACATGTCAAGTCTCAAGACACATTTCAAGGACTGTATACAGTAGAAACATGCAGAAAAGTATAGTGAAGCTTTTGATTAAGACGCCTGAAATTTTTAACACGTTAAACACAATTCGTACTCCGCTTTGTTGAGAGTCTGAAGGCGCTCGTGGAAATCCCTGGCTGCAACAGTGAAGTTCTCGACTGCAGAAAAGAGGGAATCTAGAGAAAATAGATACAATTAAAAAGTGTGCACCACATATACTGTGACAGCACTTCTGCAATCTTTGGGTCATGACATTATTGTATTAACAGTGACCATAACTCACCAAATGACACCTTATACATCTCCATTTCCACTAAGTTCTTCTGGGCCAGCTGTGCTATGCTCTGTGCATATTTCCTCAGTGAATCTGCATACTCATTAACATCCAGAGGGAGCAGCTGGGAGTCAGCCAACAGGAAGATGAGTGCACCTCTCACCTGGGCCACCGCCTGAAGCCTCTTAAACGAGGGGTCGTAGAACTTCTCCACGATCTCGAAGGTTTCATACACACTGTGATAGACTGGATAGCTACTGTAGCGCTCTGTTTTCTGAATAGACACATAAAATACTTCACCATGAGTCCATGCTTGCTCACAGTTACTTAACCTCTACAATAAAGACCCTTCAGTCACCTCTTATTCTCACTAAGATACTCCACCCTTTGGTAAAGCCAAACTTTCAATAACATCGATCTTGAATAAAACACAGTAGATTTACATTGTAGTAGAAAATAAAAATGCAAATATAAAGAACTCTGGATATACAAACGCTTACACTATGAATACAGCAAAAGCACATAGCCATATACACTCAAAAAAGTGAAATTTGGTGGTTATTGCATTTACAACACTCTAACATGTAATTTGAACACAATGAATTTATGTTTCTAAGGTGAACGTAATAAAATCATATAAGATCTACAAGAAATTTACCAACTTAGCGCCTCTTAAATTTATTCTTGTTGATATGACATGATAAAATCTAACAAGAGTGGTTAGCTGCCTTAAAGACTCGCGATATCACAAGATCACGTGAGATTCTAAACAACAAGAGGCAGGAAAGCACATGGTTTGCTTCACGGTCATCTTGGAAAGGTAAGAGTGAATCTATCTTCATCCATCTTGATGAAAATACTTTTTGCACAAAGGTATCATTAGTTTGTCGATTCTTTTCAGTTCTATTTATTCACATTTGTTTTTTTGTTTTTTAAAAAAAAAATCTGTTTGTTTATGCCATTCTAGCTAGCTAACACGTTAGTGCAAGAATATAGCACAATGTCATGCTAGCATGATAGCCTAATATGAAAGACTTAGCTACTCCAAATATAGATATTGTTTATAACTTAACCTCTGCACATAAGCTAGTTTGGCTCTACCACAGAGACTGTTGTGATAAATTTACATTTTACGTGTGGGTTGTTGAAATTTGTAAGTTTGTAAGTTGCAACTGATGGACAGTGGTTTATTTAACAATTTATGTGTTTTTAGTACACTGAGGAGGAAAGACAAAACATGAACAGATATGTTTTCCTGTTTTTTAATTTTTTTGAAATTTAATATTTTTCTACTTAATAAACTTGGAGACTTGCAGTTCCCTCCTGTAAAGATAATAAATGTTTAATCTTATCAGGTGGTGAAAGGTCTGGAGAGCTGGCAGGCCAGTTCATCAAATTCATGGTGAGCTAATATTTTTCTTAAAAATTATCACATTCCCATGTTAAAAATGTAATATATTCATTTGTAGGTGACATATAGTTTTGAGACCAAGAAAACATTGCATTCTGATTTTATGTACACATCATCTAAACTTTCTTGAATTGGGGGTATGGCATGATTAAATTAATACACAAATTACAAAACAATATTAAAATGACAGACTTGTCTAAAATGCATAAATACTATTTGAAAAGATTAAGACCGTAAAACAATAGCCTCTGTATTTCTCACAAATTCCTGGTAATTCAACTAAAAGCTCTTTAATCCCACTGCTAGGTCGTTGAGATGGATTTCCGTATATATTTGTTTTTTTCCCCCTCTGTGTATAAAGACTGATGCTGTTGAAATCAGAAGAGAATACATCGCCAAAGGTCTTTGCGTGTACCTGAATGAAGATCCTGAGAAGCTGGTGAAGAATTACCTGGTATGTTAACTTGCCTGTATCCTTAACTAAGGAGATGATCAAAGATAAGCTTGAACTACATACAAAAAGTTTCAGGGGATGGGGTTTTCCTATAAATTACCGGTGGCTGTAAAAAATACCTTTTAAAATAGGAAAAGTAAGAGCTTTAAGTTTCTCACTGGATACTACACACACCATTCTTGAGTGTTTTATACTATCATTATTATAATATCATTATAATAACCTCATTCATACACACATTCATACAAGATTTTTATGTAACATTTACACTTCAATGGATGTATCAGGAGCAACTTGGGGTTCAGTATGTTACCCATTGATAGTTTTAGTATCAGATTAGAGAAGCCAGGGATTAAACCAGTAGACAACTTGCTCTACCTCCTGTGCCACAGTCACCCCTATCACAAGATTTTGAAAGACAGGACATTGTTGAGGTATTGAATGAACTTCTCATGAGTCAGGAAAAATATCGGGCAGTCATTTTTGATTACATTTACATTATTATAAGGCTTGAATGAATAAAGCTTTTAGGTATTTTACATTAATGTAAAACAGATATTTACTTTTAAAACTGTTTGCAATGGACATTAGTGAGAAATCATTATCTTTTTTTTGTTTGTTTTATTGTCACAGGAAGTTGATAAAAAGCATCGCCACTGCCATAGCAGAGACAGTCTTTGGAATCTGTGTCATTCGGTCAGAGGGTGCGGAGCCTGGCGATGACCCTCAGGATGTTGTGATTGTTCTAGAGGGGGTGGAAGTGATGGGTGAGTTGGGCAATGTAGTTTTTGCAGTGACAATGTTGCTTGGTCTGGTCTATTCACTGAACCTGAGCTACCCTCTGGAACTCAGGTACACCTTTGAGGTCCTGCAGAAGATTCTTATGGAATTAGATGCACACGAACTATCCAACAGCACACAAAGTACAGGTTCTCAAAACACTATTTTCTCGTTGAGAAATGTTCCCATTACAACAGCTACACCATGTATCTGGACCATGAACCTAAAATAATTGCAGATATTTTCTTTTTTGAAAGTGCATCTGTTGACCTTCAAAGTAGTTGTATTGGTCATCGAAAAATCACCTGCTTCAGCCATTCATTGTTGTTAAAAAATTGTTTTAACAGGTTAACTTTCCACTTTGTCCACTACTTTTTTTCTGTTATGTAACTTGTACTTGCATTTCATGTATTCTTTATACATTATGTGAAATTTGCTATAAATTCAATAAATTGGAGAAAACAAAAAGATGTGTATGACAAATTTTTATTTACCTTTTAGATGTAATAGTGAAATGTATGTTAACCAGACTCTAGACTTTGTTAAATGCTCCAAAAAATTACTCTTTAAATTAACTTAAAATAATCATGGAAAGAATTTCCACGTGATTAAATTGCTTTCTATTAGCATTAAAGACTTGTGTTGGAATAACTTAATTTGTATGAGTTGGTTCAACTCAATTAACTTAAGCTGGGACCAAATTTAGTAAATTAGTTGGAGAAAACCTACTGAATTGAGTTGGAACAAAACTCTTTAAGTTGGATCAACACTATTAAAATATATTGGATCAAAATGCAGTAAATACGTTGATTCATCAATCTTTAATTAAGTTGATCCAACTTGAGTGCATTAAGTTGGAGTAACAGAATTGCATAATGCTAAAATAAAGCAATTTAATCACGTGGAAATTCTTTCCATGATTTTTTTATGTTCATTTAAAGAGTTATTTTTTTGAGTGTACCTTAATTGTGGTAAAAACAAATAACTATATGGATAAATGTGGGAGTGCAGCATGTCTCACCGTGTTCTTGGTGTATCGAGCTCTGCCTGAAGCAATTCCCAGACGGATAAAATAGGCCTCGAAATCACTGCCTGACCCAAGTTTACTGATCCTACGAAACACCAGGATTGAGCCATATAAATGAAAAATGAGTGAGACGCCTCATATTCAAAATTTAACTTAACCTCCTAAGACCCAAACTCTTCCATGGCATGCATTTTTTTTTTTAATTTGGGCATATTGGGACCCAATGTATGTAAAAACAAAGAATCAGCAGATTTTTTTAACCTGATTTTTGTTTCTAAGAAAAATGAGAGCCACAAATGAGGATATTTGTTTTAAATTTTGATAAAACAGAAGCAGCATAATGTCCTCGTAAATGGATATCAGGCCCTTGTACTGCAAAATTTTGTATTTTGGTCTAGACAACCAAAAATGTGATGTCCACATATGTGGTCCTAGGAGGTTAAAGCTAACTTACAAACACTAAAAGACTAGACTGAATAGATACGGCTTTTAAGTAGAATGCATATGCACTCGTTGGACATTTTATAAGGTACACTTTGCAAAGTACTCAGTTTGACCTTCTGTCTTCAGAAAAAGTTGCTTTCTAACATGGAGTGTTATCTTTCTGGAATCAACCGTCAGAATCCCTTTTTTTATTAGCATGATCAGAAACAATACTCAGGTAGACTGTGGTGTTTAAACGATGCTCTGTTGGTACTGAAGAGCCCAAAGCGAAAAATAATGTCCCCCACATAATTACATCATCACCAGCCTGAAATGTTCACAAAAGGCCAAATCAAGCCATGATTTCATGTTTTTAATACCAACTTCTGACCCTACCATCCATCCAAACAGCTAAATTTAGACTCATCTGACCAGCAAACATTCTTCCAATCTTCTACTGTCCAGTTTTGGTGACCCCATGTTGTTAGCTAACATGACTCACATCTGGTGTGGTCTTCTGCTGCCGTAGACCATCTTCTTTATTAAGAATTCATTTATTGTGAATCTTGTGCATACCTTGGTTGTAAAAAATGGTGCTCTGAGTAACTGTAGCCTTCCTGTCAGCTGGAAGCAGTCATTCGCCTCTGATCCCTGCAATCAACAAGGCACTTTCTCCCAGAGAACTGCTGCCCAGTACATATTTTCTCTTTTTGGGACCATCCTCTGTAAACCCTAGAGATGGTTGTGTGGGAAAATCCCAGTATATCAGCAGTTTCTGAAATACTCAGACCAGCCCATCTGACACCAACAAACACACCACATTCAAAGTTACTTAAGCTTTGGAAGGTTGTCTACATGCCTAAATGCATTTATTTGCTATACCTGTTCTGGCCGGTTAGTGCGTCTTACACAATGTGCCCAAATGGCAACATTTTTTACTGTTGCTTATTAATAATAATGCTTATTATCCTATTTTGTCTAACTTTGTAGCTTTCTACCTGGGTGCATCACGGTCATTTGTCCAGTTGTCCCTCTTATGCCAGCTCTTATACAGAGATACTCCCTCTTCTCCTTCTTCTGGACTGGGTATCTGCTCCAAAACATGAAAACAGATGACCTCAGGGTCGACAGAAGAAGATGCTTGGACAAGCATCATATACTCAGATCTGTGGTAGTTTAAATCTGTCCACCTGCTTCGTGATGTCATACACCAAAGTATGCAGTGATGGAGTGCAGTCAACCCTCAGAGTGTACATACCTGGAGTTTAAAAAGACATTTACACATACAAATAAAACCAGAAACAACCTGGCACTAAGTCATTTTTTCAACAGAAAAGCATTCTCACCCTCTATTGCAGAGTCTGCATTGATGTAGGCCACAGCTCTCTCCTGCAGAAGCCTGGCATTATCCTGACGAGAAGAGTGAAGTGAGATAATTCTGTGTGTTTTAAATATAGTGTGTGTACATTTGCATATACGGTACCTCTGCCCATTCTGTAGATCCCAGCAGTCCAAACTCCTCTGCATCCCAGCTGGCAAATATTATAGTCCTCCTTGGCCTCCAGCCTACACACACAAACAGATGTCAATGAATCCTGAGTATTAATACAGTAATTATTTCATTCACTCACTGGGAAAATCATACCTGTACTTAGCAGCCTGCCAGCACTCCTGACAGTTTCATGGACCACTGCTGCGCCAGACATGGGATCGATTCCTCCAAACACCCAGGCATCGCGGTGCCCTCCGAGAATCACATACCTGTCTACACAAACCCACCAACAGCACATGTAGCAAGAGATGTTAAATAAAAAAGACACTAAGTCACTGTTTTAATGTCTCTGAACAGACAAACAAAAGTCAAGCTGTATTTTCATTCCTATATATCGTACTGTATGCAGACATCGAATTTGTTTGTGTATCCACGCTGCGGTCTGCACGTCAATGCTAATTGTGTGATGCAGAATGAAGGGTTTCTGGTACCTGGCTCCTGAGCTCCTCTAATCTTTCCAATGACGTTGTAGATTCTGGTTACCTGGTTGTTAGTGTGGATGTTCATACGCACCTTCCTGAGAGAGGCAGATTGAGGAATGAGTGATACATGCAAAGGTATTAAGACACAAACAGACCAAAATAATTTAACAGGAAATTACTGGTGCAAAAACCTGGGGATCATGCCTGGGGTATAAGTTTCAACACACACAAAATGCTATTATTTAAGTTTGTTTTATAATGAATGGCCTCAGAACAACTTTAAACTGCAGCTCAAAATTTTGGTCTGCTAGGAACAGCTGATTTGATTTGTTGTGTGCATTTAGTTATGTCTCTCACACACAGGCGGTACAAAGGCCTCCATTGTATTTCAGTTGGCTTGATGCCACTGGGTCACAGAATGTGAACAAGAGCAACAAAAAGAAGAGACAAACACTAAAAACAGACTGGAGACTGGACTGAAGTGGCAGAGGAAGAACAGCCAGCGGGAGAGGAAAGGGGTTTAGTATGAAAATGTGAAGGATTTAAGCTTTAGACAAGAACTTACTGGCTCTTAAATTCATCTGTAAAGCCTGGACCAATCCTATAGGAGACGTTCAGAGCTCCCTTCCAATTGTTGGGTGGAATCTCTCCTCCCATGTTACTGTAACATGAAAAATTATTTACAAATTCACTAGCAATGTCATCCAGGGGCCTCCAGTGAAATGTATCATTTGTTACCTTAAACTCCAGATGGAAGTGAAAGTGAAAACAATGCTCTAATAAATTGGTCATTATTACCAAGTGTTTGAAATGGAAAAAAAAAAATTCATACTTCAGAAGACGAAAAGCGTCGTGGAAGCCAATTGGATGCACAGGGATTTTGGGAAGTCCTACTCCATCCTCTGGGCTGAATCTGTAGGTGTATTCTGCAGGAGAGGAAACTATGTTGTTAGGTAAACTCTATGTAGAATAGTGGTCAGAAGTTTACTTATAGTCTTCATGGGCATAAATATTATGGTAATTTGGGGCTTTGAATGATTTCTTTGAACTGTTAACAAAAAAGAACTATGTGCACAAGTTTTAAAATATCTTGGATTTTTCTAATCTAATCTAATCTAATCATAAACTCAAATTATACACATAGGGTCAAAAGTATATATACTGTACATCCCCACTAATATTTGGTTAAATGTTTCTTAGCAAGTTGTTCCTCAACCAGATGCGTTTGGTGGCCATCAACAACTTTCTGGTGTAATTCTGGCTCGATATTGGTTGATTTCTTGGCACAGACTCTGCCTTTAAGCATAGCCCATACAAGAAAAACAACAAATTTAACTGAACTTGATCAGTTCTGATAAGAGAGTGGTCAATTATCCAGTCATAAATATGGCAGAAACTTGTTGATGGCTACCAAAAGTTTCTAGTTAGGGTCCAACTTACGCAACAGTTAATATATTAAATACTTCTGACCCTGTACGTGAAAGTTTGAGTAACTGTGTGAATTAGAGAAAAATTCAAGATCACTTAAAACTTGTATACCTAATTCTTCTTCTTTAAAGTCATTAAAGGTGCTTCAAAGAAATCATTAAAAGCCCCAAATTACTATGACATCCATGCTCATGATGAGAGTACAGACTCTAGCGCATGGCAGCGCCCACCTTTAGCAGGGTACCCTGGTGTGAGCGGGTCTCCTGCTCCATTCAGGTTGAGAACATTTCCTCTCTGAACTCCTCTGCCAGGTAGGTTCCAGCCGTCGGGGTAGGGCTGCAAGTAAACAAATTCTAAAATGCTAATTCTTACATTTTTGTCCTGACGTGCCAGTGGTCAGACTGTGATTTCAAGAAAAGGTTAATCACAAATTAATTGCAGTTGTTTGTAGATATTGTCACTGCATCGTGGCTTTTTAAAATTCCCACCTGGATTCCATCAGCCCAGTAATCTGCTGGGTCTGAGAACATAATGATCCCTTTTGCTCTGGCTAACACGGCGTTCTTCACCTGGCAGACAGACAGGGTGAGAGGCAGAGAGGGAGCTGTGGGTTATTTTGAAGAAAAAGTGTCATGTTTCTTCTCAACCAGTCATCACATAATCAGATGACTGATGTGACGCTGACAGAGTGCATTAATCGCTTAAAGATGAATGAAAATTTAAACATTTTTGGCATATTTTGAAATTTACCAGGAAAACACTTTTCTTACCTTATTGCCTCTGAATATTTTTCCATATCTGACAATGACAATCTTCCCTGTCACATTGATGCCCATCTCCCTTTGTAACTGAGAAAAGTCTTCTGTGCGACCATAGTTGACATACACCAGGTCCCCCTGAAGAGAAACAAAGGAGAAGCAAAGGCCTCGGGTGCCTGTTTTAATATTATAATTGTTCGTGTGTACACATGTTTGTTTACCTCAGGCTGTCCTTTGGCAGAAAAAGCACTGTATGGAGGTACGATGTTGGAAATATCTTCATAACCCTGTGGAACCGGCTCAGCCAAGGAAGTGTTAAAAACCTGAGAGAGTAAAGACAGACGAGGCTGAACTAAACTGGATTAGAACAGCTGAGGAAACTCTTTCCTCGCTTCCATCAGAAGCTGGTCAGCTGTGAACTCAGCTTTGATCTTGTCAAAAAGTAAAAACACACGACAATGGTTGTCTGGACTAGATTGCAAAGCATCTAAAAAAGAGCAGAGTTAACCAACACAGAAGCAGAAGCCTCCCTTTGATGTAAACCATAAGCAAATACACCAACAGCAGAAAATAAAGGATGACAGTATAAACTGGACGCTTTTGGGTCCTTATGTATATAGAGCACAGGACCACACGACTCCTGCTTGTTATGGTGTGAAGCACCTCTGTCGTACAAGCTCAATCTGACTTCCTGAAATAATTTCCAGGCTTCAGACATTTAGCTGCTCTGATTGCTTTTAAACTCCTTAATGCATCCAAACCAGCTGATATACAACAGTGCACCAATACTGTTTTTCTGTGTTGTATCATTATCAGACACTCACAGAGGTTTATCTCACACCGAGACCTTAAAAGGACCTTGGACTCAAACAACTAAGTCTTGCATTTCTGTGGTGAAGACTATCAGAAGGGTGGGGGAGGAGAGGAGAGGGGGGTTGAAGTAATATGTTACTGTGTGTCTTTTCTACATGCAGTCAGCAACTTTGTTACCTCTCCAGATACAGTGAGAAGTAGTAAGAGGTCTGAACGTTCAAATGCATGGGAAAATCACAAGAGGCTTTTTATTCTTGAGGTGGTGAAATGGATTAGTGTCACTAAATGTGTCCCACTGTGTGAAGTACAAATGAATCCAAAGTGGTTCCACTATCTGAACACAAGACATGAAAATGGTTGTTTTACAGACTATGAAATGAAATGACTATGACTTCCATCCTAATGCTATAAAAACAGAAATATTGCACCAGACACAAGTAGAGGTTTGGGGAGGTATGCATCATATAGAAAGGTTGCACAACAATTTGCATGCTGTCTTTTTGAATCAATGTTGCATCAACATGCACTTTCAGTACACATTTTTCCAGCACACTGTACCTCATTGCCAAGGTGATCAACAATTGAGATGTAATTTGGTTGTGACTCATTGGGATAGGACAAGAGGACATCATATGGCACCATCTCCACTGAGTCTATTCCAAACATCTGCCACTCTTTCATGATCTGCTCCGCATACTTCAGGTTCTGCTCTGTGCCTGCCAGGTGAGGGAGTTGTGTAAATTTCCTGTGGAGAGGATGCTGATGGTTACAGTGGCACTGTTATGTGAAGAATAGCACCTTGAACTGAATACATAAAAAATAAATGTAAAGAAAATTATTACATGCATTCAAGGCTGATACATGATTTCACTTGAACGCAACATGATGCACATGCCCAGATGTTTTCACTCAACTGAAACAGTTCATGTTGCTATAGTTCACCTTCAGGTTCTTTGGATCAAAACTAGACTTCACAATAAAAAACTAAGTATTTAGTATCCAGCATGATTTCAGTACACTTTGCTGGAGTCCTCAGAGGTCTCAACAAACCACCTGGCACACCATGTTAGATTTGGGTGAGTCAGTGGGATGTCAGCGCCATGACTAGCACTGCTGTGTGACTACAAACATTGGAGCAGAGGGGGTCAAAAAGTCAACAGAGACCACTGCAAAACAGATTTACACAACAGATTTAGTATACTGGTGATCACTTTTTACCTGAGATGTTCTCTGATCTTATCTGCCTTCATTTCCTCCAAAAAATCCTTCAGGTAATGGCTGGAATCCGTGTGGTTTTGTGTGTTTGAAGGCTTTGCAAACCAGCCTACACATAGACAAATAGAGCACAAACAAGCATTGAGTGAGTTGTAACGGCATCACTTCTCTTAAGAAGCGAATTGTTACCACACACACTGTTATGTGTTTAAAATTGTTAGTTTAAAGAGGAAATAGAAGGCTATAGATGGACTATACTGGTTGTATTGGTGCTTGACAAAAGGTTGCCAATGTTATATTGTAAGGTTCGTTGGGTTTATGGAGTGAGTGTTAACCTGCTGTGAGCACAAAGACGTGAAATCTGTCAGTATGGTGACACTCAAGCTCTTCAAACTGTGCCATCACGAAGGGCACTAAGTACTTTAACAGTTCACATTAATCATTTTAGACAAATTCACAAAAACAAAACAAAAAAAAGCTTTATCTCCTTAAGCAGTGTATTTATTTAAGTCATTTAATTAACTCTCTCTGGTTTCTTCATTAATACCAGGACAGCTATGCTGTTGTTCCCCCAATAGCATTAGAGACTTCATTAAAAAGGAACAGAAAAGCACGCAGGCAATATCAATCAGTATACAGATAAAGCTAGGGTTGGCTTTACGAGCTTACCTATGCAGAAGCCCAGCACGAACAAAACTGTCACAATCACAATCCACTTGATCCACCGAATCCACCTGCTCTCTTTCCTCATTTTAAAACGGCACGGCTCCAACTTTTCCACACACGGACACAACTGACTCCACAGGGCACGCTTGCAGAGATAGCGATAGAGAGTAATTTGTTTGAGAACTGCACAGCGGGGGAATGGCAGAGTGAGGTGGAGTGTGATACACAGAGAGGGAGGGAGTGTGGTGGCTGACTGAAAGAGGCGGTGAGTGAAAACTTGGACAGGAATGCAAAGAAGAAACTAGTCATTAATGCTTGGCTTTGCCTGTGAGCTGATTGCTGTGCCGTGCACCTTGGCTGTTCCAGTGCTGACTCAGTTATTACTCAGTATAAAACAAGATAGCCACTCTGGATACTGTTTTCCTAGTGGGGGGTGGGGGTTAATGACACTAGTGGAGAAAAAAAGCAGAGGTTGGCTGAGTGAAAATGGAATAGCAGATACTAAATCACTTTCGGTCATGGGGGAAATTTGTAGGGCACTGAACACTTCTAGTCAGCAGACACTGATCCAGCTGAACAAACTTTAGCCCAGCATGCTCTTTCTGAACTCTCTCATAACCTCCATCAAAGTACCAAACCTGGAAATGTCTGATATTGGCCTTTTTAATAATAAAAATGTAATTAATCTCAAATAAAAGAAATAAAATGCACATTTCACCAGCTACAGAGGCTTTTATTTAGAAAGGAGGGATCTAACAAATCAGGTTAGTGAAACCCATTTCTGTCACACAATCAAAGGTATGATAGCTTTAATCCCTTTTCTACACATTGCTGAAATGTGAGCCGAGCTCCTACAGAGGGAAGCAGGTTATTAAGCACACGTTTATTTACTTTAAGATCCATATCAGCTAAAATTTCATGATTTCCTATTAGACCACTGTCTGTTGCTATTGATAGTCATGCATGTTTTCCCACAGCAAAGACTTGCATGCTCTGCTCTGCTTGACCCCTCCTGGCTCTGTGAACAGCTGTGTGGTGTATAGGATAGCTCTTTCATGCAGTCGGCTGAAGCGTGAAGTGGGGAGGAGGCTCTCTGCCCTCAGGAATGTGAGGAGTTCACAAACCACAACAGTGACTCCTCAACAAGCTGTTTATCTGGGAATCAAATTTAATTATCGGCATTTAGATGTTGATTTTTTTTTTTTTATTTAACTTGTTGTTCAGGTATAATTAATAAACTGTAAGTAAGAAAGTTTTATTTGTATAACACATTTCAAGAAAAACATCACAAAGGGCTTCACAACAAAATGCTGAAAAACTGAAAAACAAAAAGTCTAAAAAAAATGAGTTTTTATCTGTTTTTGAAAGCGTTCATCAAACCCAAAGATCCCCAAGCTCAGAAGGAGTTTCAGAGTCTTGGAGCAACTGTTGCAAAAGCACTGTCTGCTTTAGTTTTCAGCCTTGGATGATACACAAGGACCTGATCACATGACCTCAGAGACCTCTGGGGACCTATGGGTGTAAATGTTCTCTGATGTATGCTGGTGTTTGTCCATGCAGAGATCTAAAGGTCATAATCACAATAACATGGACTCTGACATGCATCTCCCCAAACAGCAATTCTTAGTTTGTTAGCAAAAATTCAAATCAAACATCTAATATCTCTCACAGTGATTATACAGTTATAATTTTAGCAATAATTTCTCTGTGGTCAACTGTCCTTTGGTGTTGGATCAGGAAGGCCATCCAGTGCCAAATCAAACATGCAGAGATACCCCCTGTTACCCCTCGTGAAGAAGAGGGAGCAGCCGGAAGTAGCTTCATCTCAGTGGTTTCTTATTGCATAAACAGCACATTAATAAGTTAATACGTTAATAAGTCAGTGTTAATAATTTCTTGGTAATATAAAAGTTATTATTATAGTTCCACTACATGGCTCTTTGTGTGTGCTAAAGCGTAAAATCTATAACTATTTGGGTGGCTGTAACTCAGGTGGTAGAGCAGGTCATCTACTGATCGGAAGGTTGGTGGTTCAATTCCCGGCTTCCCCTAGTCTGCATGCCAAATATCCTTGGGCAAGATACTAACCCGAAATTGCTCTCCGATGCATTCATCGGAGTGTGAATGTCAGTTGTGCTTGTGTGAATGGGTGAATGCACAAGTTGTGT
The DNA here is from genome assembly GCF_963969265.1 of Rhamphochromis sp. 'chilingali'. Lineage (NCBI taxonomy): Eukaryota > Metazoa > Chordata > Actinopteri > Cichliformes > Cichlidae > Rhamphochromis > Rhamphochromis sp. 'chilingali'. Next base: position 22,896,100 of record NC_137935.1, on the reverse strand, counting down.
AAAGCGCTTTGAGTGCTCAGAAGAGTGGAAAAGCGCTATATAAGAACCAGTCCATTTACCATATTTTTCAATTAATTGCATTGTTAACATCATGCCTGCTAAAATTGTCATAAAGACTACAACACATTAGTTGTTTACTTCAAAAAATTGTCAGTGTATTTTTTTTCCAGACTGTTCGTCTGTACTTTAAAGTGTTTGGTTTAGTTAAATGGAATTTTTTAAAATAAAATAATTGTCCTTTAAAGTCAGGCAAGTTATTATCGACCTACGTGTCTGTGAAGGTTCTCAGTCATCCAGGTCATCGTAGTCAAAGGAGCTTGCAAAGAAAAGCGTCTGGACTTCTTTAAGTTGCTTGAAGACGTTTCACCTCTCATCCGAGAAGCTTCTTCAGTTCTTTGACCTTTGACCTTAGAACTGAAGAAGCTTCTCGGATGAGAGGTGAAACGTCTTCAAGCAACTTAAAGAAGTCCAGACGCTTTTCTTTGCAAGCTCCTTTGATTATCGACCTACCAACCCCACTTCAGATCAGACAAAAGAAAGAGTGTGACACTCCGGCTTCAAATAAACTTCAACTTTGCAACTCTTTGTAATTAAAAAACAGCAATTAAAATGTGTGATTAAAAGTGTAAGTATAATTTTTTAAAAGTACCTTATAAGAGTCAAAGATGGGAGACTTCACGGGGATACGCTTGTCTATAGCGCCCTCTAGTGCCAGAAAAACGCAGCAAGGTGCGATTAATCGTAGTTTATTGTTCCCCCCAAGTGTGTTTGTGGTTTCAATGAGCACGTCCTGTGTATTTTTATAAATTCACGATGTTTTAGGGAAGCTGCTGTCTTAATGTCCTTGCGTGTCGTTCATGGGGGGGACTGGTGAGAGGGGCAGAGAGAGAAAGAGCTGTGGTGGCTAAAAAGTGAAAATGCACTGTGAACGGAGGAGTTCCTGGGAGGTTGGACTGAGCAGGCACCGGCTGCTCTGTGGACACTGCAGTCTGGCATACAGACTGAGGCAGAGCTGCAGGGAGGACGAGTCTCTGAGATCTTGACCGCACCGGAGCTTTGGTGAAAAGTTTGGGCAGCTGCTGAGCCCCTGAAGGCATCATGGTTGTGTCGGCGCGGAGCTGGGTGGCCAACGAAGGAGGGAAGTACTTCGTCCTGGTGGGGAAAGTTTTTGTCTGACATTTGAAAACCACCCATCTCCACTTAAATCTGTTAACTGACTCGTTAATATATCTGTTATTTATCTTTAACTTACACAATTCTCCAAGAACGCTCAAATGAATCTGTTGCTGCTCAGTTACTGTGTTTAGTACATGTTGTATCCATGCAGTCTGCTTGGCTATTGTAGGGCAGCTGTGGCCTGAACTCAGATACAGATGTGCACGAGACGTTTACAGGCAATTTCTTGTGCTGTTTGTGATGATGTGTTCCGTGTGTGTGTGTGTCTCTCTGCGTGTGTGTGGGGGTAGATTCTGTGGCTGGGAGTTAACACCTGGCTGTTCATCAGCACCTTCCTGCTCTACTTCACTGGACAGCAATACCACTACCTCTACAAGATGCTCGGGGTGAGACCTGATACATTTACATGCACTTTCTAGATGTGTTGTTTTGAACCAAGCTTAAAGAAGGAAACGGACCCTTTACTGAGCCCTTACATCAAACCCTTTCTTAGCTGCATATGTTTGATTAGACATAAACAGATTTTTCAAGATTTTTATTTTTGTACATCTTGTCATGTGAGACAGGAAAAACTCATCAGTGACCCTGAGGGTCATGATATTGTTGATGCCAGCTAACATTCACAAAAGAAAACTGAAAATAACAAGGTCACTCTTAATGATATAAGTAGCAGCTGTGTTTTTACCAGCTGTGAGAAACGTATAAGTGACTTTCGTCTTCTGAAATCACGCTTTTTCCTCTGCCCTGTCATTTCCACCATATCATTTGAGATTAGTTATAAATCATGTACCTTCATAAGGCCTACAAAGTGTAGCTCCATGATGTAGTGATTCACATATTTTGGCTGATAAGTGAAAAATCCCTGGTTCTTGTGAGTAAGGGAACCGCTGACAGTAGCTTTATTCAGTAGACCTACAGTGCTCTTCATAATTCCACAACTAAACAAGGTTGTGTGTGTGACTTTTACACTATTTTCTGCGAAAAATTTGATTCTTATTGTTGTTAAGGAAGAGATAAAAGCACCACGTGTATTGGCTTGTTATTGTGACCTCCAGAACCAGGCAGCAGGGACATGAGCTGGGTCAACCAGTCACACACACATAGAATCAGGTTTAGATTTTAATGCCTGCTCGCTCATGTGGTGTAATTTTTGTCACAAGGTCTCAATGGTGTCTCTGTGGGCGTGGGTGTGTGACTCTCGATGCATGCTTGTGTGAGTGAAAAAGTTCCTTGTCTTTGGAAATAATAATTGCAGTCATTACTTCTGCACCAGATCTGTGATTTTCTCCCAAAAATCACATTTTTTATGCAAATATAGCAAAAACAAAAGCACTCACCTGGATTCTGTGTTTAAAAATATATCAAATTGTGCTGAACAAACTCCAAACTGATAACTGAAATGTGCCAAGAACAAAGTTTAGCACATATAATACAGTACGAGTATTTGTAAATGAAGTTGTTAAAGCTAGTATGAAAAGCCAGCAGATGAAAAAAACAAAGGTAAAGCTGGAAGTGATAAAATTAGATGTGGCAGCGAGCAGCATGTGCGAGCTATTGCACTGCGTGTACAGTGGATAGCAAAGGGGAGAGAGGGGCAAGTGTGGGCACGCTGCTGGCTTGACTGAATGCCTTACCAGAGGGCTTAAGCTTATGTGTGTGTCTGCACGTGTACGTGTGTACATGCAAGACGGAGATGTATTTCGAAGGCAAACTGAATCCAGCTCAAACTTCATATATCCAACTTTTCTCCTTCACCTGTGTAAATCGGGTTTTGGGGATGTACAGAAAGCAGGGAGGATATCAGACCTCCTGCTTGGTTTTGGCGTCAGCTGTTCTTAGTAAGGTATGCTGAGTGAACGTGTGTGTGTGGGAAGTCTTTCAAAGGTGTAGGCGTCTGATTTATAAGCATGCTGGTCTTCCCCCATCATCTGCTATATGTAGATTTTAACTCTTGACCAGTTGTTTCACCACATTCTTATATTTCAGCATCTGTTGTACAGCACACTGTGACAGCTAATCACTTGAAACTGGTGACTGACCAGAAGCTGCTGCCGCCTTAAGGAATCACATTGTTTTAAGCGCACTTCCTATATTATGTTGCATCTCTTACAGCCATCACAAATCTTTACCGCTATTTAAATCCCCCATCCCTTCAAAGGCTGGACTCCAGTTTCAGACGCGCTCTCCGTCTTTGATCTGTGCTTACCTTCATCTCTCACACCAGTCATTTCAGTTTCTTGGGGATAATCAGAAGAGACGGCACCTGCAGCGCACGCTCAGGCTGCCAAGAAAGTGTTTAAATGTGCTGTGTTTACAAGATGCCAAAGGACGTCCGGCTTTTAAGCTTGAAAACAGCTTCAATTGTCGGGCTCTAAGATTAAGATTTGTAAAACCACATTACACAGCAGACGTCCCCCCTGTGTCGCTTCAGGTAAACTGTCCACTTGTCATCAACGTGTTAGGGGCCTCTACATAACCTGCTCTGTACTGAAAGGATGACAGACTGTAAAACTTGCAAGTGGTGGCAAAACAGTGGTGTAGTCAGAAGAGTCTTTGAGTGTATACTTAGAGAATAAACAGTGTTTTCCAGTCTTTTTAAATCTCTTTTTAAAGCCAAAAACTGGATGACTTTCAAAATAAATGAATGTCTTCCATTTAAAGACTAACAGACTCCTAAAGGGGTCCTTAGCTCTCTATTCTGAGAAAGACAAAGGTAGTTTTATCTAGCACTACGAGCTATTCAATTGGCCATGATTGAATAGCTGATATCTGAATGGGAATAATCAAAAATGTGCACCTTAATCCACCAGGCCACTTTACACCCACCAAATGAGGCCTAGTGTTGGCAACTTGCCTAACAATGTATGTGTGTGTGTGTGTCTGTGTGTGTGTGTGTCTTTCCCAGCTAGGATTGTGCATCAGCAGGGCATCTGCAACTGTGCTAAACCTGAACTGCAGCTTGGTGCTTTTGCCCATGTGCCGCTCTCTGGTGACCTTTGTACGAGGAACACGGATGGTAAGAAATACTACAGCTCGGATGGATCATTGGAGTTTTTAGGGACGGGAAGAAGAACTTCCAAGTGGGTTTGGTTGTATCAGTGAAAACAGGTTGTGGGGCTTATTCTGTAAAAGCGACTCATATATTGTAAAAGAACTGCTAAAAAATACAGAGGCAAATATGAATATAGAAACATAAAAGGATTGCAGTCTTGATTAGGGTAGAAGGAAGAGGATTAGTTGGTGTTTTCATTGAATCCCAGCCACGTGAATAATACTATTGTCTGTGTGACACACACACTGATGCAGATATCAAGCAGAAAGACACGCAGACTGCTGGACAAGTCCAAGACCTTTCATGTGGCGTGTGGCGTTGCCATCTGCATCTTTTCTGGTAAAAGCTGTCACTCGTCACCCTGCCTCATATTCATTCATGTATCACTGTGTGCCTGTCTGTGTTAGTCTGCGTGCTGAATGTGTACACATGAATCCATGCTAGCTCAGCATTTCTGCTGAACCAGCTGTGATGCTCTTCTTGCTGTTTGTGTTTCTTTTTACTGTCTACGTGTCCTGTGTGTATGTTATTCTTATGGGTCTCCTATGACATCATGGGAGCCTCAAGCAGCCGTGGGTCCAGTGGCTCTCTTCTTTGCAGGGGTCTTCCTCTTATTCATTCATATGTTTCTGGGAAGCCTGACCAGCATTGCTGTTTCTTATAGTTACTTGCATGTGTCACAAAAAGCTGAACCGCAGGTAAAGTTAGTGGTAAGCCACATGCTGTGAGCTTTCCTGCAGCAGAGATTCGGGCATTGTAAAAAGGTCCTGCCTCGCTCTAAATATCTGACTAATTAATGTGATTAATGGTGGTTGCGGAGACGAGCTGGCCAGACGATGATTGTCAAAATTATGCATTACTGATTACTGATAAAGTGATAAATAAGGCCATTCATTCATCAGCTGAGAGTGTTTAACCAATCAAACTGCGTTACTTGATTGCTTATTAAGCAGGTTCATCTCCATGGAAGAGAAAGGCTGATGTTCACCAGCTTACATTCATACATCAGCATGCTAACTTGCATTAAATAGAAACAGAATGCCTGTATTTTCTTCAGAGCACATTTTATCACGGCCCATATAACAGTTGGAGTGACATTTTACTTAAAACCAAAATGGTCAGAAAGAAGCAATCCATTATCTGGGGACTGGGAACGTCGGTTAAAATCTTCCTTTCTGTGGTTTCACGGATATTCCAGCCTGGGTTGATCGGCTGAGATTTTGGCAGCAGAATGACAGAAATTAAAAAAATTTAAAAAAAAAAAACTTCAAATGCTGGCATCTGTTCTTTGCCTGTAAACTTAAGTTCTTCTTTTATCTTCATCATCACTCACCTCTCAACTCATTAAACATTACTCAGCAGTTCCCTATGCATATGCGTCCCCCCGCCCCCAACCCCGGGGCAAAGTTCTCATGTGCTGAAAAACAAAACTCAGAGACAACAAATGACTACAAAGGGAGGCAGCGGGAGAGACAGACGGAGAGGAGGAGGAAAGAAAAGAGAGCAATAGAGGAGGCAGTGGGAGTGACGAAGGATGTGAGTAGGGAAAATAGGACCCTTGTGTCTCGTGATCACACCCTCTAATTCCATCAGCTGTTGAACAACTGCGTGGTTTGGCCATGATGTCAGCTAGGAGTGTGTGTCCTGTGTGTGTGTGTGTGTGTGTGTGCCAGCTAGTAAGTGGGGAGGTTGTTTTGCTGAGTTTTTGCTGAATAGACAAAGAAATGTTTGTATGAGTTTCTGACGGCAGTTCATTTGAACATGTATAATTAAGTGAGAGCGTGTCTGTTTGAAGTCTTGTATGTGCGCACTAAATGTGTTTTAAATCAGCACAGTGTAACGTTTTGTTTCTCCTCTAGTTATGCACGTTTCTGCCCACCTGGTTAATGTTGTCAGATTCAGTGTGAGATACTCAGATGACTTTCCGGCTCTCAATTTGGCTCGCTACAGAGGAGAGGTGAGACTCAAGCACACCCCCCTGAACTCACCATCACAGTGACACGTCCCACCGCAAACCCTGTGCTTCCAGTTTCAAGACATGCTTGAAACCTGTTGTCTGACCACATCTGGAGCACATGAGCAAAACAGTCCTGCACACCTGGTCATTCACAATGTAAAACATCCACTAAAAGAAAACATGATTGCTGGATTGCCAGATGATTAACTGTCTTTTATATCAAAGCTTAAGCTACTGTTACATAATCAGAGAAGCATTCATTGTGAAGCACACCAATCTCTAAATCTGAAAGCATCAACCTGTTTGAGCAAGTGAGGGAAATATCCAAATATGTCCACACTTTTAGCCAAAGCTAGTCGTCTGGAGATTTTGTCTGCTGATTAGCTCACCTTCAAGAACATTCTAGAAAGTCACCAGCTGAAGTGATGTGTTGGAAAGAAGCCTGCAGACAGTTTTCTCTCCAAAGCACAGACTTGGCTTCCTCTGCGAGATCAAAAACTCTTCATCGGTCCTCACAGAAACAGATGCAGAAGAGTGAACACAATTCTTATTTTCTGCTTTCTTTCCTAGGACCCCATGCTGATTATTCTGACCACAAGTAAGGACTACTCTTTGTCATGCACTATGGTACAGATTAGTGGCTTTAGAAAGAATAGGAAGTCATGTTGTGTTTTTGAAATTCAGTTTTTATATTAAATTAAATGGCAAATATTGCTTTAAACGTGTGAGCAGACAATTCCCTTATGTGTATTTTTATATGTATGTTTGTGACCCCTAAGTACTTTGTTGGGTTTGTCTCCATTCTGTAACTGAGTTATTGTCTTTAGTCCCAGGAGTCACTGGTGTGCTGCTGGTCCTCATCCTCTTCCTGATGTTCATATCCTCCTCCTACTGTGTACGGTAGGCTAAATCAGACCACCATTATAATAGTCATCATAGTCTTTGTATTAATAGAAGCGAGGAAAGAACCCTCATAGACTTGATGAGCAACTGTAATTGGGATGAATTGGAGCCCGGCTCCACGTCTCCGTTCCTCGATACAAACATGATTTGTATTTATGTCTGTCTGTCAGACAGAAGGCGAGACATCAGTATCTCTGTGTTGTGTTTCTTCGCTTTTCTCTTTCTGTCTGAGCTCATGACTCATTTTGTGTTAGTCAAAGTGAAATGTAAGCTGGAGACCATGAGGAGGCACAATAACAGAAGGTTGTGGGAGAGAAAATCACAGCTCTGTCCTTATTCAGGTCATAGTGGGTCACTCACTATACGTGTATTAGTCTTCCGAACGGTCTCCCTGATTTCCTCGGTAATTGAACAGGGGATAAGAGGCTTTTCCAGACCACTTAAGGCTTTAGATAAGAATTTGGCTAAGTGGCTGGAGTGGTGGGATGATGGCGGCTGCACAGCAGAAGAATACCTGCTTAATGAGTCAGTGATCCACGGATATGAACTTACTTTAAAGTCTCCAAGGTTATTTATGTTTTACGGATTGCAGTACCTTCATGTCTGCTCCCTGTTGCCTTTAACATTAGAAAGTGTTGAGTTGTGAGAAGCTTTGCGTTACGATGCCCATGGAGGAGAAAATGTGTGCTCTATGATCTCATCTAACGACTTTGAAGAGAAGCCCACTTTTACAGCTTAATGTAAAAAAAAGAAAAAGTCACAGGCCACAGTGTTTAATTTATTTCAAGTGAGAATATGCATGAAATGAATTCCAAGATGCAATAATTTTATGTATTTATTTTTTGAAATGGAACTTTCCTCTCCAAAGATTCCTTCCACTTTCCCAGGAATGATAGATTGGGATAGCTTGAGTAATCTCTTCTAGCATCATTCCACTTCATGATCAAGTACAGTTAACTCAGAGAAACAACAGAGCTTTGTACTGCATGCCAGAGAGCGATACGTTGCTCTAATAGTTTCTCTTTTAAGTTCTTAAAAGAGATTTATGCTGTGTTTAGTTGTTGTTTCTGGAGAATGGTTGACAGATTAAGCTGTTTTGGTTAGTACAGAACCAGAAGAATCGTATGACATTGTTGGGTGTAACAGGATATCTTAGCCACGTTGTGTATATCTTAGTTACCATTTAAAAAGAGCTGCATTCGAAAAGGGAGAATACAGAGCTTGGTTGTTGTCTGCAGTGTTTATGGGGGGTTGTTCTGTGTAACGACCTCTTTACTGATCTTTGATGTTCTCCTCACTCAGGCTCTGAGCTGGGAGTCTGTACATCATGTCCTTAGTAAACTCTGATCGTCTTGTAATTTATTACAGCATGTCCAACTATGAGATCTTCTGGTACACACACAACCTCTTCATTGTTTTCTACGTCATCCTGATGATACACATGGTTGGGTAGGTAGCACTAACAGTGCATGTGGGTGTTTGGGTTTCCCCTCTACACTTATGCAACACACAGAGTCATTTCTTTTTCCAAGGAACTGAAAGTCTTTCAGGTGAAATTCAAATGCAGGTACTAGTCATCCCATTCAGCCAAGTGCTTGTTCGCGCCTGTTTGTTCTTCTGTGTGGTTGAACTGTCAGCCCCTAGTTTTCATTTTAAATCTATTTTGCCTGAGTAGTCGTAAAAGAGTGATGAGTAAATGTGCTAAAGTGTGACTGATGAAAACATTATGTTGTTTTCATCAGTGGAGCTCTAAAATATCAGACCAACATAGAGGCACACCCCCCTGGTTGCTTCAGAGCCAACCAGAGCAGCACCGAGCAGCAGGGAGATGAACTGGACACGAGTGAAGAAGAGGAGAGGCGATGCAACGAGGACGCTCGCTTCCAGCCACATTATCCCCAGGTCAGAGTGTGTGTGTGTGTGTGTGTGTGTGTGTGTGTGTGTGTGTGTGTGTGTGTGTGTGTGTGTGTGTGTGTGTGTGTGTGTGTGTGAGTGGTCCAGGCATGTGTGTTATGAGCATATTTACATGTGTTTGTGTTTTGGTTTGAGTTGAAGGAAATGTTTGTTTAAGTCTTCGTCAGTGTTTTAGGGTTTGTGGTTGGGGCTTTTGGATGAATGCTGGGTATTTGGGAAGTGTTGGTAGGAGCTGGTCCCATTGAGCAGGGGTGTAATACTGCTAGGAAGGGGCTGCATCCTTTCTCTACATCAAGGCCTGTTTTTGTGTGTGTTTCCTCCTGCGTGTGTGATGATGTGTTTGCACTTGGTCGTTAAGCAACGAGCTGGTTCCATAAATCCCCCCTTAAGTACAGTTGTGCTCCCAGGGCTTTACTGAAGCTGCGAGCAATTAGTCTGTTACAGGTAACTGCCAACAGAAAGGAAGAGAAAAACCTCACACTGTGATATCAGTCGATTTAGTATTTATTCTTGTGAGCGTACTCTCTCTTTTCAGCTGGACTTGATTCAGACTCCTCGGGTTATTGTGATGGGGAGCAGGCTGATGGAATTACAAAGCTTTGATAGAAAATACCTGGTACACATTTCTGTACTAACATTCGCCGACTTAGATACATTCCCGAGGGAAAATTCGGCTGCTGTAGTTTGAATGGCCTTTATTATGCAAAGATTCCAGTCGCCAAGCCTCATGATTCAAGCCACTTTTCAAATACTGATACCACCAGAACAGCGGCAGCAGTCATTGGTTTGCTTACAGTGCTGCGCGAAAGTATTTGCCCCCTTTGTGGGAGTAAATACAAAATGCACTTTTTAAATAAAGACTTAACTGACTGGGCAAAATAAATGAAATCACTCTCTGCTTGTTAAATCGTGAATTAACTGCGATAAAGCAGAGTTTCTGGAAAGCTAGCCTCACTCAAGCCTGATAGCTCCCAGACCTGTTGAATCAAGAAATCACTTAAATACAGCCTGTCTGACAAAGTGAAGTAAAGTGAAAGATTTTAAAAAATGACACATCATGTCATGATCTTAAGAATCTCAAGATAAACAGCAAAGTCACTGATATCTTTCAGTCTGGAAAGAATTACAAAGCAATTTCTAAGATTTTGAGAGTCCAGAGAACCACAGTGGGAGCCATTATCTACAAAAAGACCAAACAAAGTTGGAACCAACAAAACTTTTTCTTTCTGTAGTCCACTCGTTTCAGTAACCAGGAACTGTGATGGATCATGAGCCACATGAGCTATTAAGTCATTGATTTTTCAGATCTTTCCTTTTATGTGACAGTGTTGGGGTCACACCAGAGTAACTGCTGAGATTTTGTAACATAGTGACATCGCAAAAAAAATAAACTCAGGAGAGCAACACACATGACATAAAGCTGTCTTTGTGAAACTGCTTTCATTATCTATCCCATATGCCTGGTTTGTGCTGTGTTGTTTCTGTAGACGTGGCTGTGGGTGTCTGGTCCTCTCTGTCTCTACTGTGTGGAGCGTTTCTACCGCTACATCCAGAGCCGTGACCCTGTTACCATAGTGACAGTCATCAGGCACCCTTGTGATGTCGTGGAGTTGCGCATGCTGAAAAAGAACTTCAAAGCTCGACCTGGACAGGTGAGTTGGTCAAATATCCGCTGCTTTTTGGAGAGAAGGGAAATTCCACTCGTTTGATTCATCTGATGATTTCTTTCTCTCGACATACCCCCTCTCTAATCCCCCCGTCCTCCTTCTTTTACATCCTGCTGGCTCTCTGCGACTTCCCGTCCTCCTCTTTTTTCTCAGCATATTCTTCTTAACTGCCCAGGTGTCTCCTCATTTGAGAACCATCCCTTCACGCTCACAATGGTAAGACCTACTGCAGCCCGCTTTAACGCATTCCTCTGTCGTGACACAGTGCAAGCACACATATATTCTGTATACACATGTGAATGCAGATGTTTATTAGTAGATACTCAACACACCCTCTGCTGATGACTGGCACTTGACTGACACCTGGGCTGTGCAGTAATATTGTGTTTCACGCTGTGTATTGATGCTTACGGGATTAGTTCAGATTCCATGATACAGTAGGAGAAGATAAAGAAATCCCTGTATGCTCGCACAGCAGGAAGGGATGGAATCATTTACACACAAACACACACACACACACACACACACACACGCAGCCACATACAAAACCCACTGATTCCCACAAAGGAGCACAATAACTGTGCATGCCTATGCCTGGTGTGTTATAGAGCTTTGAGGAGGAGGGTAGAGAATCACTCTGACAGAGAGCAGACAGACCCCTGAGGCTAGTAACACTGTCTGCCAACAGGAAGGCCGTGCGTGTGTGTGTCCATCAATGTGTGTGTGTGTGTGTAGATTGTTAAATTTAGTGAAAAGAGCTATAGCTATGTATTGTATATGTGCTGACCCATGTGTTTGTGTGTATGCCAGTTTTTCTTGTGTTAGCTGCACGTGTCTCTGTGTGTTAACGTGTGTGTTTGTATTTTGAGTAACTGTCAGCCCTTTAACTCCTCACAGTGTCCCACAGAGAACAAGGAAACTTTGGGCATCCATCTGCGAGTTGTGGGAGACTGGACTGGTGGGCTCACACATACACACACACACACAGAGAAAAGAGTGACACACAGTTTCTATTCCCTATCAAAGCTGACAGGATGGAAGCTGTTTTGTTTTGTTCTCTCTGCTGAGGACACATTTCTGAAGAGCTGCATTCTGATGTGTGTAATCATCCCCTGTTTTTTTCTCCTTGTGTGTGTGAGTGAGTGTGTGCAAGACTCCTTCTTTACCTCAAGGCCAAGATTGTTCCCACAGGTTCATCATCTTCCTAGATGACACATTAGTTAATGGAGTTCAAGAATGTTAAAAATGGCAAGAATGCAGTTTTTACCATTCTTGAACTCCATTAACTAATAAAACCAGAACGAGGACTTGATGTCATTTGGACACAGTATGTGCAGTCTGTTCAGGAAAAGGGACTGGTTACCATGCAGCCAACTTTAAGGAAATATCTTTTAGTGGAAGTTCTGGCTAAAACACTTACTGTCCTTTCCACTTGCTTTGGTACACACCCTAATACACACCAAGGGAAGTTAATCATCCTGGATGACAGGATGAAATGAGAAGGACAGAAATGATGTACTGAAAGGGCCTACATCTCTGCATGGTAACGATATCTGTACTTTTAGTTGCATTGCTCATGACCAGTGTTGGGACATATATCACATATAGATACTGTTGCTAGATTTATTTTGAAGCAGCTCCATATAAGGTTTTTCTAAGCATTTTGATCTTTTGAGCACAAGCTTCTCCCTCAGCCTTTTTGTCCCGCATATTTTTGTTTGTTTATCTTGTATCCTCCAACTCTGCATTTTTTTCTGGTTATATTTAATATCATAAAAGGATGACTGATGGGGCTTTGTACTGATATGTGGCATATGTGAGGTTACGTTGCAGTCATTAGTTGTTTCTGAAATTTAGGCACGCCGAGGATAAACACTAACGTGATGCAATGAGTACTGCAGCTCATTAGTCCTGACATGGAGTACATGAGTAATTCGATTTTTAACCTCCCCGGGTATGTGTGTGTCAACATCTGAAAACGGTCTATAATGGGAACAAGAACAAAATCAGAAATGTATTTTCATTTTCAGTACTTATGATCAGTGACAGATGACACTGCCTGTCACTTTTCAGCATTCCAGTAGGCCAATCAGCACCATTCATTCAGAGTAAAAATTACAACTAACTAAATAAAAGACAAATGAACCATATTCAGAGCAACAGCAGACTCATAAATAATTTCTAGAAATATATGCTTGTCTGATTGTTCACTTGAGAATTCCCCACAAAGGTGAGATGTGCATATTTTTTTAACTTGTTGAATTGCAGCTTTGCACCAGGACTGCTGACTGCCACATCCTGCAGCTATAAAGTGTGTTTTTGAGTGGAAAGATCAGTACTGACATTCATGAGTTAGGACCTGTAGCCTATGATGCTGGAAATGTGTTACAGGCCAATTAATTTTCAAAAATTTATGAACTCTTACTGGGAATTTATGCTTCAGTAGGAAATTCATGCCGTAGCTACTTTGTAACTGCAAACACTTCTAAAACCCTATAACCCTACCTGCAACCTAATCTGACGTGCAACTCCTTGGAAATGTAAGAACACGTCACCTTGACGCAGCCTGCAACTTAAACTAACAACTATTGCAACCATTGATTCCTCTTGTCCATTTCTGCCTTCTTTTTCTCAGTTTTTGAATAAATCGGAGAAAGAATAAGGATATTAGTGCATTACAAGGAATAATAATCATAGCATCAATATAAGGGTTTCAAGGGACTCGAAGGGACAGGATGAGGAGGTCGGACAATTTAGAGGGCGTCAGAATAGAGCTGCTGCTCCTGCACATCGAAAAGAGTCTGCTGAGTTAGTTGAGGGATCTGACTAGGATGCTTCCTGGACGCCTCCCAGGTGAGGTATTTGTAGTATGTCCTAGTGAGAGGAGACCCCTGGGGCAGAACCAGGACTCGCTGGAGAGATTACATCTCACAGCTGGCGTGGAAACAATTCTGTGTCACCCTGGATGAGCTGCAGGAGGCTGAGGTGATGCAAGTCTGGGATTCTCTGCTCAGACTCATGCCCCTGCAACTTGGACCCAGATAAGCAGTAGAAAATGAATAGATGGAAGTTACATTGACAGAAGCATTATGTATCTAAATATTCTAATAGGCTTGAGAGTATATGTGATCATTAGGAGATCCCTCTGGTTTTTTCACAAATCACACCATGCCTGAAACGATCTCCTCTCCTCTGTCCTCAGAACGATTCACACAGCTGCTGCTTCCTGAGCCAAGGATAGACATGGAGATCCTTCCCATGGCCCAAAAGAGGAGATACCCCAAGTACGTTTCTGTGTGTGTCTGCTTAAATAATGTGGCTGACTTGATTTCTCATGAAGCCTCAGAATCCCAGAATGGCTGAAGGTTTCAACCTTTTGACCTCTGACTCAGTGCTCTTCCTGCTCTGTGTTTGATAGACAGTCAGATGAGTTAAACAAACCATCAAAGGCCCAAACCCCCTTGGTCTCCTGTGTTGGAACAAATTTCATTTTTAAAAAAATAATGGAATATATTTTGACCATGAATATAAATATTTCAGAAGTGTTACAGATTCCTGTATTCATGATTATGTGACAGTAATGGCAAACCTCACAAACCACGCCTCATATGGATGGCCCTCATGTTATTTATCTTTTACGTAGTTTCATGTGTAATATCTTCTCAGTATTCTGTGTTACATTGAGTTAAGTTTGTGTCTAATTTTTTGTGTGTGTATTCTTGATCACACAAGAGAGCGAGCAGCTGTTGTGGAGATATTTATGTATTTGGGGGATTGCTGTCTATTTGTCAGTTCACACACACCAGAGCACAGACAGACAGACAGACAGACACACACACAACTGCACCCAGACTAGGATTTCAAATGCAGGATGTTTATGTGTGTTTGACCCAAGGGAGAAATATAATTGCATATGTGTATATTTATCTTGGTAGCTTCTCAGCCAACGATCTTTTGTTTTCTTTGTGTTGTTGTTTTTTTTGTCCACATTGTATGTTCAGAGTTTATGTTGATGGGCCATTTGGAGGTCCGTCAGAAGAGGTATTCAACTATGATGTCAGTCTTTGTGTTGCCGGCGGAATAGGAGTCACCCCGTTCGCCTGTGTGCTGCGGGCGCTGCTGTGAGTTCTTACAAAAATATATTATATGCTTATAAATTATGCACAGACTGGGCATTTATCAATGGACTTCTTCCTTCCTTCCTGCTGTACACCTAGTGATGGCTGGATGGGTTTCAGGTTGCAGAGGTTGTATTTTGTGTGGGTCTGCAAGGAACTCCAGTCGTTTTACTGGTTCGCAGAGCTGCTGTGTGCTCTGCATCACAAGGTCAGGACAAACTCTGGCTGTTAGAACCTTCATGTTATATGAATCATGCTGGAATTAAATGGCAAGCTATAATTCAAGTTTTCTAAATGTTTGTGGCATTCGGCAGACGAAGGTCAGAGGTGTATGTGTCTGTGAGACAGCAGAAGTTGTAGACTTGAGCAAAAAGCCTCTGTTTTTTGTTTGCTGGGTTTCACACAGTCTTGAGGCTGTTTGTAGTCTCGCCTCTGCTTCTGTATTTCAGAAAAATCTAGAAAATAAATGCTGCATTTATATCCTGTATCGTACTTTATGAATGAAATCAAATACACATCAGCAACACTACAAACCATGTTTTTCATTTAGCTCTGGAACGAAAACAGACCGGACTACTTTAATCTGAAACTGTATATCAGTCAACCAGACAGCTTGCAGGTAATTGTGGCACACACACACACACACACACACACACACACACACACACACACACACACACACACACACACACACACACACATATCAGTGTTTCTCTTTGCTAATCTTGTAATTTTATTGTATTTCATTGTCACTTGCTCTTCTCGGTTTATCTTTTGTTAGATTTTAAGAACTCCACCCACTAGAGGGCGGTGCTTTACAAACAGAGAGAAGCTACAGCGCACAGTTTAAAGTGTATCTGTTGCATGTTTTCCAGACTGTTCCATTAAAGCAAACGCTTTTGTTCTTTTAGGCGATGTAACAGCCAACCAATATAGAAAAAAAATAATTCTGTTATATTAGTTTATCGAAAACATTTTGAGGAGTTTTGAACGTATTCGTGCGACTCTCGCGGTGGACGTCTGATTACGAAGTTTACGTCAGTCGGACCCAACCGGACCCTTGCTTATTTTAAACTGTCCGGAGCCTCGAGTCCTCTGGGGTCCTCTCTGGTCCGAGCACCTACTTCATTCATTTTTTTAAATTTTGTGACCTCGGTGACTTGTCCACCGAGAATTTACATTACCGTATAGAAACTAAGCGTGCGGCCCGAGCGGCGAGCTTCAAAGACGTATAACAGGAAGTAGTTAGCCGTCGATTCTGAAGCTAGCCGTGTCCGCTACGGGACATACAATGGACTTATTGACATAAATATACATTACAAATAGGCATAACGTCACAATGGCCGTCTTCTGTTTTTGTATGGCATACGCCGAATCCACGCTATCTCCTCGTTAGTATAGTGGTTAGTATCCCCGCCTGTCACGCGGGAGACCGGGGTTCGATTCCCCGACGGGGAGACGAAGTCTTTTTATCCGTTTAGCATCACACAACATCGCTGGGTGTTCCCATCAGCCTTGGGGTTACTCAAAAATGTTTGGCACATTATTCATTGCTTTTCTCAAAAATAACAGGATACATTATTTAACTACTTAGCCAAGAAAGTAATTTGTTAAACTACTCTTTACATTACTGTGGACTGTGGTTGTTGCTGTCCTGGACGCAGATTGCATTTGAATTGCCCTTTTTTGCAATAAAAATAAAATAAATGTCCAAAAGCTCCAAATTTCCAACTGTGTTAAGGTTCACCAAACCAGCCAGTTTATTGGTTGATTCCCATTTCATTTACATTCACCTTTTTGTGACTAAATTTCCTTTGCTCTACTAACAGTAGACTGACACAGCTATGTCCAGCACTGGTGGCCCTTAAATTAGATACCACATTCTTTTAGCCTCTAGGAGAAAACAGGAGAAAAAAACAGACTTTTTCACTTTTTTGATTTAGAGAGATGTACACTTTATCTGATAGAAGTCTCAAACAAAAAATGTTTCTCATAAACAGTATAAATGTTTCTTTGTTATGTTTTTTTTCTGTAGTAGTAATAGCATTAACTTTATGTAACATATAATGCAAATGTGAATTCAAAGCATCCTAGTTTTTTATGCTTTTTTTGCAGAGCATGTCTGAGGAGAAGTACCGCCCACTCACATCAAGGATGCAGATTGGTCGGCCCAGGTGGAAGTTACTCTTTGATGAAATTGGAAAATCCAACAAACAGTGAGTACAGTGGGACTATCCAGTGAGTCTCGTAGCTGTAGAAACGTGTGTATAACATTGTTGTTAAAATTGATTTCTCTGTGGTTTCAGTAAACGTGTTGGTGTTTTCTGCTGCGGACCGAAGGGCATCTCCAGGACTCTCCACCGACTGTGTAACTCACCTCAATACAATGGAACAACATTCGAATTCAACAAAGAGTCGTTCAGCTGATTAAACTTTAGAGCTGGTGCTACACTGTCAGGGCATATCAGTAGAAGTCATCTACTTTGGGGTAGATGGCTTCTCATTCAATCATGGGAAAAGTTTTTAGTTAAATTAAAGTTCTTAGTACCTTTGGACAATCATGGTTGCTTAAAAAAATCTTGGATGGATTTTCATTTGATATAAATACTGACTGTAAAGTTAAATAATGATAGACTATTTATATTCAATCTCTGTACATGTTTTCTAAAGGTCTGGCACATCGAAACAGCCTGTTGGGTGCTTTAAATAAGCTTCGACTTTGGTTTGTGACCCAATCAACATGTGAGAAAAGCTTGGAGTCTCCCGAAGCTTCTGTATCATCCCTGCCCTGTTGCACCCCTCTGTGGAGTAAAATTGCATTCTCATGTTGGAGTCGAGTGTGAGGAAAAAGGTGTGACTCACCGTGATCTTATCACAGTATTAAGAGACTTAAGAGCCAAGCCCCCACCTAGTTCTAAATATCCAAAATATATGGATATCTTCTACATCCAGAATCAACTGGCCCAACATTTGTTTTGTCAGCATCTAAAATATACTGCTCACACATTCTTAATTCTTGCTTATTACCAAGTTGTAATTACCCTGGATTTGTCGATGAACGCTGACTAAATGATGATCACATTCTTCAAATACAGTGCTTAACAAATTTATTAGACATTAAACCACTAAAACTGATTTCTCTGTTCGGGTAATTAAGTGTAATTTGGTATCGTACTCAAATAATAATATTAATAATGTGCTTTACTATTTTTTCATACTTTTGTAAAGCAGTAAACCTGAAAATGAATGGATAATAACAATAATTATATTTTAGCATTAAAGGTATTTCTATTAAAGAACATGTGCATACTGGTGAATCAACTATTACAGCAACATAAAAATGATTTTAGTAATTACCAGTACTGTTAATTTAGGGCAACTGTGGGCTAAATTTACACTGGGGCGATGGTCGAAGAAAATTGTCAAGCAGTGTATGTTTAGCATGCATATTAGATTTAAACGCTCAGAAAAGGGGGCAAGGATTTTAGGTCCCCGCAGAATGTTACGGGTCAGTATGTTTCTCTCACTGTGGAAGGATTTGTAGACAGCCCGGAGGGAAGTGTGACATTTGACAAAACTAAGAGGCAGAAAAAAGTATTACAACACTTATCTCAGAGTCTGAGGCAGTGTGGTTTAAAAATGGGCACACGATGATGCAGTCTTTACACACCACTACACCTCAAGCTTTTTTTTTACTTTTTTTTTGTTGCTTACTTTATTTATATTGTTTAAAATAAATGTACAATTTGACATGTCAAGGTTCTGCAGGATTTTGGCAATCTTTACTGAGTCTACTCACAGGTATATAACGGAAGCATATTTCAGGTTATGATGATTTACTGGTTTACTTTAGTATTTGTCATGTTTAAAACCTCTGATTTTTTTTTTTGAATGCCACAAACTGGAGACTGGAGGTTTCTACAAAGAATAAACATCTTGATTTTTTTCTGATCAACTGAGTAAACGTTGTAATTATAATTTGAAATTTTTGACATTTATCTAAATCTTTAAGATCAACTTTCTTTTTTGGCACAAGTATGAAATAAATGGTTTATATTTATTACATCTTTATTAAATGTACTGTTTTCAATCATTGAGTGATTTAGTTTTACATTTATTTATAATTGAAACTACAGTCGTAATGACCACTCAAACATCGCACTGCAGTGCAGTAACTGAACAGCCCAGTCAATCAGCATTACATGCAGATTTCTGCCACCATGCTGTAAAATACACAATCTCCTAGTTATTTTTAAAAGTGATTATCAACATTATTGCATAAAAAATAGGCAGCAAATTTGCATCAAGTTGGATTTTTAATGAAGCATGTACAAACTCGTGATTCATCTTTGTAAGCACTGTAACAACTACAGTTAATTTGCTTGTGAGAGGATTGCAAGAAAAACTGCACGCTGTCTTTTAGCATCAGTTCAAATACACACATTAGCACATTAGAAATGTAGTCATTGTTTTCTCTGAAATCATATTTTTAACCACTCAAACTAAACTCACAACAGTGGTTAATGTACATTTTTTACATTTATTGCATATTTCACAAAACCCTGGAAGTTAAAACTACATCAGAAAAACTACTTTGAGCCTTATTTCCTCAAGGAATCCCAAAATAATTTTTCTATTCCGAATGTGTGCCGACTGAATGCAAAACATTTTAAGGTGATCCTCCTAGCGGCAGCTCCCTGCTGTTTGCTCATAGTCTCTTTTTAAATGGTCTCAAATCTTAAAGGGTTGGTTCACCTGTCCCCATCACGCTAATACAAAGGAGGTTGCTTCTTGTTGTCTACCCTAATTAGATTAGACAAATCCTGCAAACCCATGTAAAGTTATTTTTAAAACCTGTAACTGTCTGCACGGACAGCTATGTTGCTAACATATCAGTGATTTATCAGTGCTATCACCACTACCCACTTCCTTTCTGTTGATTCCATAGTAGATACCTGCAAGACACTGAGGTGTAAATATGTTTTTTCTTGTTTGGATGAACTGTATTTTCCTTTTTTTAAAAAGTTGCTTCACTGGCTCATCTGTACATGACTATATTTTAAAAAACATAATCAGATTCTTGTTTTTAATTGGCTTCATAACCATCACAGGGTTGTGCAGTACCTGTGTTACAGAGTGGTCTGATATGAAGATGATCCTTCCTCTGAGCTGCTATGCAGTAATGGCTGTTTCTCCCCGTAGCTTGATGCTCTCTTCTTCCTCTGATTGCGCTTCCATTTCCGTCTTGCAAAAACAATGATTACTGCGATGATTGCAGCAATCAGAGCTCCCAGAATCCCGGCACCCACGAGCCACTGCCAGATCTGTTGTGCCTGCTGGAGGTAGGGGTTCAGGAACTCTTGAACAAACCTCTGACCTATGGTGAGACAGATAGGATAGGACAGTAAAGCTTAAAGAAAAGGCCATTTAGGAGATATGTTTACAGTTATGCACTGACCTGGGTCCAACAGATAGGCATATTCATATCCAAGAGCCTTATTGGACAGGAAATAATCTCCGTTTCTATAAAGAGGCAGGAAGGGAACCATATAATAGCCATCATTGTGACCAATAGGGGCATTGGTGCGTGGGTAGCTGTTTCGTGGAGGCTGGTGGTTCCTGAGCCAGCGCTCATAGATACTAATGAAGAGAAGAAGTGAATAAGAAGAGAAAAGGGACAGAAAGAAAAACCTACATGAAAAAATTGAATATATATCATGATTCTACATGATATGCAACTTTTCATCCTTACATCTTCTCTAGGTCTCGCTACTTTTATCTTTCTCACTGCATTACACCCAGTGTGTGCAGTTTACCTTTTGCAAATAATATGGGCGGATAAGTGTTACTATACCTGTCAATGAAAGCATGATGTAGCAGGAATATTGGGTCATTAGCTGAACCCTGTACTGATGACATGGAACCGTTCATGAACATATGCAAGGCGTTGTGCAAGGTGCTCTGACCTGACACGGCCATACCCGTCTGTGGACTTGCAAAACCTGCAGAAGGTGCATGATACAGGAATGGCAACAATGTTTACACAGGAAGATAACACTCAGGGATGAATTTAGTAGTAAATAGTTTGTAGGTTTATATGAGAAAAATGTTTGTGCAGAGAAAAACGTGAGCTTGGTGGAACAAAAATGAGAAGGAACTGAGATATATTACGACTTAAAAGTCTTACAGCTCGCCTGTGCGACCAAAAAATGTAATTTATTATAATTAATTTCAAAAGTTCTCTGAGACAACGGGGGAATCATTTTCATATTAAATACATTTGAAGTTTTAACAGAATTGATGTCCTGATGAAAGAATGTCCTCTTTCACACCTCGTTCAAATGCACTTGATATAATTTAATTCAGGACTCAGCTTAAGGGGCAGCCTGTGATTTACAACAAAACTGGAAGCATATCTAATGATATAACGTGTGCAGGATGTGTTAAACTCCAACAATAAATACATAAAATAACTAGCAGGTTTTAGTGTCGATGTCTGCATTAGAGTTTGCAATTCCTTGTACACACACTGGTTTGTATCTACCTTTTGTGTTTCCAATGTGCCAGTGCTCATTCACAAGCTTAGTAAGATTAAGCTGAACTTTGGTGATTAAACATGAAAGAAGAGAGGACTAACACAAATGTATGTGCGTGTCTGCCTCTCACTCCTACCCTCTAGGACATTTCTAAAGCTCATGTTGGCAAATCGGTCCATGGGTCCTGTCTCGTACTCGGGGAGGCCCACAGCGAACTCCACATCATCTGAATTGGGAAGTCGTTGCACACGATTGGTATCATGGTTGCCGGGATTACGTAACAATGGACCCTCCCCCGTGGCATTACATAATGCTTCTCGGCTGTTATACTCCTCTGACTGGGTGCAGATAACCTATACAAATGTATAAATGCAAAAGTGTAAACATACATGTTTCTCGGGCTGTTATAGCTCACAAACCTGCAGGCCTCCATAAGGCTTTAATATGGCTTTCTTACAAATAGTAAATGGGCATTAATAGGCATTAGTGAAAACTAATGGAACTCTCTGAGTATTCAGAACAATGCTGCTTTCAAAAATCACAACTTTAAAATAAAAATCTCTCAAATAGTTGGATTAACAGGATGAACCAACTTAATCCTGTGGGCTTGTTTTTACAAGAAAATGAACTTTCAGTGAGTTAATGTATAAAAACTGTTTAAAGGACCACATATAATCAAATATGGGTATTTCCATTCTAAGACACACTGAAACCCAGGGCATGAGGATCAATTTTTCTTACCTTCCATGATGAGAAGACAGAGGCAGTGCTGATGAGGTTGGGATTAAGGGAGTTGCGTCCACCCATCAAGGCATCGGTACACACGTCACAGGTCTGGGAGTTCCTCCAGTCCCAGTATGGGATGGTGAAATTAAAATCTCCTGTTAGCTTCCTGATCTCATTCTCCCAGTGAAGCAGGAAGACTCTGTGCCAGGGCAGAAATGCTGCAGATTCATGAGCAAAATCAATATCTTGCCATACATTCCCTGGTCCTCCCAGGAGGGCATCTCGGGACACATAGTAGTGCATCCACACAAAAAGGTCATAGGTGTTGATGTCAGAGAACATGGGGTTCTCGCCATTTTCTCCCATCTGTGCCCTTGTGCCAGTGGCGATGACATAGTCACGATTGATGGTGTTTTTACCCAGGTTCAGATAGGAGATGAACTTCTGCTGTTCAGCAGTCGACATAGTTAGGATGTTCCTGCGCACTGATTCCCTGTACTCAGCACAGTTTGAACCCCAGTAACCAAACCTACACTCGCCACAGTTAAAACCTCCATAGTTTCCAGCACAGCGGCACGTCCGGTTGAAGAAAGCTAAAGGCCAACGCTCTCTGTCATCGATCCCACTGTGAGGGTACTGGGGTCCATGTGGCTCGTCTGAAATGACCACGTCTGTGCAGAAACCGCGGCCTGACAGGGCACCGCAGGCTGAGCCATCTCCATCCCACAATGGACAGCACTCTTTGGTCCGCAGTCCTTCTGAAGTGGCACAAGGGCGAGGAAACTGGCTTACACAAGCCCCAATCAGCTGTAAGAAAACTAAAGACATACACAGTCTTCTCATGGTGAAAAGTCAAAGGCACTCCACTCAGGGGGAATATAAATTCTTGTTAAAAGTGTGAGAACCTCTTGTCCTCACAGAAGGTTAGGGAGAGCAAAAAGCAGCACCAGCAAATAGATTCACTTACAAAAAGTTACTTCCAGTTAAGCAGAGAAATACAGGCTCACACATTTCCAACTTTTGCTGTTTCCCCCCCTTTTTTTCTGTTTTGTAATATCTACTCCTCTAACCTACCATCTAACTAGCTACCAAACCTCCCTCAACCCTTACACTCATACACCCAGCCAACAGCCCCTTGTTCTCTGCCTACTCATTGAGCTGTTTTAGGGGGCTGTCCTCTGAAAAGTGTGTGATCTCACGCAGCATCACATGCTCAGGATAATATTCTTATTTCACTTTGTCTAGAGACCAGCTGACCTCTACTCCACTTCACCTCGGGCAGAAATGTCTGGTGTGTGTGTGTGTGTGTGTGTGTGTGTGTGTGTGTGTGTGTGTGTGTGTGTGTGTGTGTACAGTACTCCCCTCCCTTGGGCAAAGCCTCTCCGGGAATTTATGCATGATCCGATGTGCTACAGAAACGTGTGACAGCAAGGAGCAGAAGTTGAGGAGGTGGGAGAGCGATACCGGACAGTGTATTAATGAAAAGCCAGGCTTGAATTTAAATATTAAGACAGTGTGTTAGGATGGGATGAGTTTGTGCTTCTACTTGGTCTTTTTATGATGTTAAAGAAAGCAAAAATGTAATCTGCTACCTTCAGCGATGTTTAGTACTGTCTCAGAATATCTCAGAATATGTGCTCTAATAAAATGGATACTATTAAAGTTTAATATATTCCATCCATCCATCCATCTTCATCCGCTTTATCCGAGGCCGGGTCGCGGGGGCAGCAGCCTAAGCAAAGAGGCCCAGACCTCCCTCTCCCCAGCCACCTCCTCCACCTCCTCCAGCTTATCCGGGGGAATACCAAGGCGTTCCCAGGCCAGCCGAGAGATATAATCTCTCCAGCGTGTCCTGGGTCTGCCCCGGGGCCTCCTCCTGGTGTGACATGCCTGGAACACCTCACCCAGGAGGCGCCCAGGGGGCATCCTTGTCAGATGCCCGAACCACCTCAGCTGGCTCCTTTCGATGTGGAGCAGCAGCTGCTCTACTCTGAGCCCCTCCCGGATGGCCAAACTTCTCACCCTATCTCTAAGGGAGAGGCCAGCCACCCTTCGGAGGAAGCTCATTTCTGCCGCTTGTATCCGCGATCTCGTTCTTTCGGTCACTACCCACAGCTCGTGGCCACAGGTGAGGGTAGGGACGTAGATCGACCGGTAAATTGAGAGCTTCGCTTTTACACTCAGCTCCCTCTTCACCACGACGGACCGGTGCAGCGTCTGCATTACTGCAGCTGCAGCCCCAATCCGTCTGTCGATCTCCGGCTCCCTTCTCCCATCACTCGCGAACAAGACCCCGAGATACTTGAACTCCTCCACTTGGGGCAGGAACTCATCCCCGACCCGGAGTGGGCACTCCACCCTTTTCCGGCTGAGAACCATGGCCTCAGATTTGGAGGTGCTGATCCTCATTCCCGCTGCTTCACACTCGGCTGCGAACCGTTCCAGTGCGAGCTGGAGGCCCTCACCCGATGCCGGCAATGCGAACCAAGCTCTTGCAACGGTTGTATAGGGATCGAATGGCCCGTAGCAATGGGCCAGACACCCAATACTCCCGCAACACCTCCCACAGGACACCCCGAGGGACACGGTCGAATGCCTTCTCCAAGTCCACAAAGCACATGTAGACTGGTTGGGCAAACTCCCATGCACCCTCAAGTATCCTGGAGAGGATAAAGAGCTGGTCCAGTGTTCCGCGACCAGGACGAAAACCGCATTGTTCCTCCTGTATCCGAGGTTCGAGTAGCGGACGAACTCTCTTTCCAGCACCCTGGCATAGACTTTCCCAGGGAGGCTGAGGAGTGTGATATATTAAACATGACATTTTATTCAGTCTGCCATGTTATACCATGACACATCAAACCTCTTTTAGAAAAGGTTAGATTGAGCTTCACTATAATTTGACAAAATAATATAACGGTGTTTTAAACTCTTTTAACTCATAATGAAGAATGGGGAGGGGGGGGAATTATGTCCTTTACAGACCATTATGAGTTAAAGGTGATAGGATTAAACATAATCAGTGTACTTTGTGGTGGTTAAATACTTCCACACACTGATGTGGCAGGTAGAGCAGTAACATTAAGGACTATGTTGGCATTTCAACCTACATTAAAGCCAACACTAATGCTGAGGAAATAGACTAATTCTACCCTTTATTTTTAGGAAACAAGGCCATTTTTGTAATAAACATACAAATAATATTTTTTCTGATATATAAAGATTACCTCTGTGACTGGAATTTTAGTTCAGATGCATGCAGGCTGCATAAGAGTCTTGTGTGATATTTCATTTTGACCTAATTTCATGCCCCATCAATAAGAGTGAAAGGGGTGAATTGTTTTTCTGTTGCACAAATATACAGGTTATTACTGACACTGAAAACACTAGTTCATCCACATGGAATCATGAATGAAACCTTTAATGCTGCTGCTGTTTAACAGCAATCATGTTGAAAACTCAACCTTTGAGTCCAAAAGAGGGAAAAGTACAGTAAAATTGTTACGGTTGCTTTGCTTTTCAAGTCTTTAATTGCAAATGAAATGGAAGAGTGAATAGATATGAAGTTGTAGTCATACTTTCCACCAAATGATTAAGATGCTTTGTGTAATAAATACAGTGTATTAATTGTTAATATATTGACAGTGTATTAATAGTATGTAGAAGACGTTTATAGCTGATAAAATACACTTAAAGGCTAATTGCATAAGAAGTGAAATGTAATAATGGGTCTTTGTCAGTATAGCCTCATGGTACACACCACATGGTACATCGTGACGATCAGCTGTACGTGGAAACTTCCAGGAGGAGAAAGAGAGAGATTTTTTCTCCACAGGTTCCGTTCAGACTGGTACAGTACTCAGGGCAGAAAGTCATCTGCGCAAGCTTTAGGATCACAAGCCGGTCACATGCTACCGTAGCCAGGCACGGGATGCAGCTTATCTCGGCGCAGGAGCGCAGTGGAGCGCACAGGAATGACCATCACACGATAAACCTGCCCGCAGGGCTCCTCTGAGAGAGACAAGGGCACACACAGAGTGTTTGAAAAAGTACTTTTATTTGAACTTACCAAGAATTTAACCTGAAATTACAACAGTAGGCTTCAGTAACTCCTGAATAACTCGGAAACCACGTGACGTCGAGTAATGGCTTCGGATTGAGACATTCCCATAAAACTTTTTTTTCCTGTTTCATCCAGACACAAGAGGGCAGCATGAGCCATTTGAAGATAGACCACCAGGGAAGTTGCCTGTCACAGCACGATTACTGCACGCAGTCAGAGTCCTCCTCATCATGCGTAATGAGATAACAGAGGAGGTAGATGACGGCTGATTTGTCTAGCTGGAGGGGATTCTTACGGTTGTTTTACGTTTGACATCTCACAAAACTCCCGCAGGCTTTTAAAAGCCAACCTGTACAAAACTGACCTCCACAGATCAACGAGGAAGTTGTCTTTGTTTTTCTTTTAATGCATCTAATGTGCACTTGAAAATCTGTAAAAAGAAGAAAAGAAAATCACAAGAAGAATTTCAGCTCAGTCTTGAAAACAGACCTAACTGCACCTGTCGCATCTCATCTGTGTGTGTGCGTATGCTTGTGCAGAAGAGATACTCAAAAGCTATTATTTTCATAAACTATGAGCTGAAGCTTCTAATCTTTATCCAGAAACAGTTTCTATAAATGAAACCTCAAGTTGTGGAGAACCCCCCCCCCCCCCCCCCCCTTTTACTTGTCTTCCTTTTTAAAATGTAATATATTTTCCTTGCGATTTTACAAAGTTTTATTTTATTTCTGCAGGGCAAAGCTAACGCAGAGCTGCAGTCTCCCCAATCTCTGTGCCATCCCTGTTATCACAGCATCCTGGTAGTCAGAGACACTGTGACAGCTTGTCAACCTGTGCTGACAGTTTACATCGACACTGAGGCTGCTTTTCAGAATGTACGCACCCAGTATCTGGAACAGCCTGCCTGCAGAATTGAGAGCAACCTCCCTGAAACCCTTTAAAATTTAAATTTACATTTCCCTGGATATATTATAAAAAATATACACACCATTTTGATTTATTGCATTGCCAAACCCACAGTGACTGCAGTGAGTTTTTTCTAAATAGATCTGCCAAAGATGTGAGACTTTTTCTTTCTTACTGGTTTTTCACTTGTTTCAAGTTTTTTGCAGAACTTCTCCACGATGTGTAAAGTACGTGGACAGGTCTGTCTTTTGTGCTTTATGTGCTTGATGACAAATCTGCAGTCTACTTAAGTCATATTAAAACCCACTCTCCACTTGTTCAATGAAACAGCAGCCACATTACATGTTTCATAACTGACGTCCTCATTTCTCTTTTGGCATTGTGCGATTTGTAGGTTTTTTTCCCCCCTATTTGTCCTACTTAGAGTGGGAATATCACAGAGAAGTGACAACCCTGTAAATCAGCTATGTGTCTATGGCAACCACGGGTATCCACTGTTATTTTGAAATGCCATTGAATAATTGATTTTCCGACTGTGACTGTGAGTCTGTTGTGCTTGTGATTTGCGGAGGAGTGTCGTTAAAAAGACTTTTACCCTATAGATGTTATATGTGTCTGATGCACAGTATTACACACTGATTACACAAACACACATACAGAGTGCAGGTGTGTTTTGCAGGGTGAATTTTTCTTGGGATGATTAATTTGTCACTCCAGTTATATTTTCTGTCCGCTCTGTGCAACCACAAACTCTGTTGAACAGTATCAGGGTCAGAAAAATGCTCCAGATGATTCAGTGGATGATTTTTCTCCATCATATCATTCAGTCCAGTTCTCCATCATTTGACACAGTTCATCCTAACACATGTCATTGATTTGTCTCAGCTTCATCAATATTAATTCACTTATTGATCCAATCTTGCATCAACAGGTTTTAAGTGTCTCTGCGAGTGATTAACGACTTTAATCTCTCTCCATGTGTGCGTGCATGTGTGAAGGAAAGATTAGTTGGCATCAAATGAGACAAGCTGAACTGATCAATTAGATGCTTGTTGATTTTCTGTTTTACTATAAAAGTGAAGGGTTGCTATGGAAATGGCATCTAAGATCTGCCATCCATACAATTAAGCGTGAGATCCAATGTTCATTTATCTTGAACAGGTCTGTTAACCTATTGAGGTGACCCTAACATTAACCTTATGAAATCAGAATATCGACACATCTGGTATGTGTGTGCCCAGAGTTCATTAAATTTAACATTTTACATCAAAATTGGAAATTTTGAATCCAATATCTTGTATCTTGGGACATTTTTTTGAGTGTGCTTGACTTTAATTGAGTGCTACCTGAGGCATTGGATATTTTTGTTTTTGTCCCATTGTGCACAGAGATTTCTCCAAATTCTCTGAAATTATTTAAAATATTACGTATTGTCGATGATTTGACGAATAAAGTATTTGCATTCTGAAACGGTTCCACAATTTGCAATCATTTTTTGAGGGGTTTTTTTTTTAGAGATTGGTGAACTGTTGTCCATATTTACTTCTGAGAAACTCTCTAAGATGCTCTCTCTATACACAGTCATGTTACTGACCTGTTGCTAATTAACCTAACTAGTTGCAAAACCTTTCCCCAACTGTTTCTTTTGTTGCCCCAATCCTAACTTTTTTGAGACATCTTGCTTCCATCAATTTCAAAATGAGCTCATATTTTTCCTTAAATTATACATTTTCTCAGTTTATAAATTTGCCTGTTGTTGATAAAATAAGGGTTTATGATATTTGCAAACCATTCTATTCTGTTTTTATGTACATTTTTACACAGCATCCCAATGTTTTCACAACTGGAGCTGTGCATACAGTTATTGCAATCTGTCTCCCATAGTCCTTTTGCACTTAGTCAATTTCTTAATTCTGTATTCAGTGATTGGTAACCAAGTGGTGTTTATCAGACTGGTATCAATGCAGTCATTAGTAACTAGAAAATGTATGACACATCTGGTATAAATAAAAAAAGGAGCAAATGTTGAACCTCAATTGCAAATTGTTATCATTAAAGAAGTTTACTAAGTGGTAATTGTATACAGCAAAACCTAATAGACACCTGCTTGGCTAATTGAATTACAGCCTGGCATCCACATTTAAGAACCCAATACAAGACTAAAAAAAAGAAGAAAGAAATGCGACATCATCCATTTTTATTTTCAGTGACAGATTTGATTTTCTTGGACATGCATAGATATTCTGCCAGAAACCGTTTAACTAGGTGCAGCAGAACCTTCCCCAAACTGCAACCTCTCACCCAGTTCACTGGTCCTCAGCTGCCCATCATCATTCTGGTCTGCACCTGCATCTATAAACATTATTTACACATTTGGGGTTTTGGTCCTTGTGCACTTATAAATGCCATCTGTCTATGCCAAATATGGCCTCACATCAGAACACTCCTACCTTTGTGGTTTGTTCTTGAACATTAGCCATAAAGGTTGAATTCATGCTGAGTCCTTTTCCCCATTCAGAAGCCTGCACTTACTCATCTGTTTTTAATACAAGCTTGCACAGAAAATTGTGTTTTGTGTCATTTTTACAAGAGAGGGCAAACACCACGCGCTGCTCTTCCTGTACCTGCTACTGCTGCAACTGTGAAGTCTCACAGACTTGTTTCTCACATATTCAGGCAATTTCTTATCATTTGTAAGCCATGCTGCATCTGTTGCATTGCTCACAGGTACCTCCACTTTTAAAGGTAGCCTACTTCACTTGATTCATTAGATTAAGCACACATTTTACCAACTTGAAAATAGAAACATTGTAGTAGATAAAGACACCATGCAGTTTTTAAACATATCTACAGTGCTGCACAGCCTTGTAGAAGCTTTGAATAAACAATATATTCACTAGTGTCAATGGAAGTTTGCATTCGAATCTTGAGGCAGTTGTCACTTATGGGGAGTTTTACCCATTTTCTGACCCTTGGAAGACTACACATAGATAATGTGAGAGTCTGTTCATGCGTGCATGTGAACTCTTATGTTTTCCTGTCAGCCCATGTGCTCATGTCAAAGCAAGCTTAGAAGGGTGAGGAGGAAGTGAGAGATAAAAGTCAGTAAGGCTATCACTGCAACATCTAAAGCCTGTCCAGCCTGCATGTGTGTGTGCATGCTTGCGTGTATGTGTATGTGCTTTTAATGGTCTACTAATCCCAAAAGCATTTGGCTGGCAAACTAATCCAATGCTTGTCTAGCCAAGCTCTAAAACCCACTTCTATCCCACACTGCCATCTCCCTGCCTCTCCCCTCGATCCCTGCTTCTCTCTATCAACATCTATCTCCAGATGGTATCTTGGAGGTAGGTGCGATAGAGAAAGCGGGAGAGACAGACAGACAGAGAAAGAGAGGGCGGATGACCTCAACGGAGCCTCCTCATTGGAGCGCGTGGCGCGCTAGAGAGAGAGAGAGAGGAGAGGGGGTTCATTTGTTGCCATAGTGAAAAAGTAGATTAACCACCGCGAGCACAGTGCCCTGACGGACTCGTGAGGGATGCTGTGTTTCTCTGGGAACATACACCTGTCCCGCAAGCAAAGGTAGGCTACAACTTCTCTTCTTCTCCTTTCGTGGACAGAGTCAGACATAGTGGCACGAGGACGGCGTGGATTACCTGATGAATTCTCGTTTTTCCTCCCTAAACCACACGACTTTTGGTCTCAAAGTGCGAGGAGACGCTTCCTCAAACGACCGGCTTTCACACTAATAGGCCCATTTATGAGAGGAAAGCCAACACGGAAAGAACAGCAAACCTGTCTTTTATGTGAGAAAGAAAGAGCCACATATCAGATGAATTTTTTTTATTGTTATTGTATTACCTATAAAGCACATGTTGATGAAATCATAAAATTGGGTTTTATTTTCTATAATTTATTGAATCGAGATATTTAAAAGGACTCGCAAACTTAATTTAAATTCAAAGATGCCATTACAAATGCAAAACTAGGTTTTCTTTCTAAGCTAAAGCTAAAATTAGTTAATGGCAGTATCTGTGTTAAAGCCTGTGCCCAGAGACATTTGCAGGAAAGCGCGATGTTTCTATTACATTTGCATTGATTTATTTCTAATTTTTAAATCTTTAATAATTTGATCTCCGTGGGTCTTTTAGGTGGACGCCAGCCAAAGCAGTAGGTTAATGGCTCTTTACTCATCTGACCGCTATGAAACTTCAAATGCTATCGATCTCATCCATAGTGCCGTCGTCTCAGCCCACAGTGTCACCTCTGAAGTCTGTTTGATCAGAGAGGAGACAGACTCTCATAGTCTAGCCCATCATCTTCTTCCTACATTATGAGGCAGTGCAGCTCACGGGGCAAAGCAACCCAACCGGGGATTTTGTGTTGCCTACTTTTACTCTACAGTATCCGGATCCACTTTTTGGTTGTAGCTGGGCAATTAGAGATGCGTGGGAGTGAAGGAATTAAGAACGAAAATAGCGACACACGGAGAAAACACGTAGGCTACATGCGACATAGGAAGTTAGACAAAATCTCAAAATCAGTAAGCTCCATCATCGCACTGATCAGTGTTGTACTCGTGGATTTCACTCGGTCACGTCCTCTCCATTGTGGGATGCGCGCTTTGGTGAGAGCAAAGTTGGACAGTGTAGTTTAAGTTTTAAAGAAAAAAGTGTGTGTGTGTGAAGGGGGGGGGGGGGGGGGTCAACTCTTCTTTGATCTGCTGAATTACACTCAAACCTGAGTTTTTTGAGTTTTCCTCTCTAGAGTGTTACAGTATCTCAGTAACTTTAGGCATTTTGTAACTGCTTATTTTGAAGGTGAGGCTGGACTGAACATCCACTGTCACCTGTAAAGGTTGTTGGTGGCTTGTGTGTGTGTTAGGGAAGGAAGAAGCTGGAATCAATCAGTTGCCACAGAAGAAATAAAAAAAATTTTTAATGCACTGTTTTATACTTTCATACTGAGCTCACTGAACGCTGCTGTAGTAACAAGAAACATTTGATTGATTTATTCTGGTTTAATTCTGGAATAGTGAGAAGAATGTTGAATGCTCACGACAGAAATAATCAGTGTCTGTCTTTGGACATTTCAACTTTAAAACTGAACTCTGAGGACCTCAAAGGTGCTCAAACAATACTTTGTTGGGTAATTTTGCTTATTATTCATAATATTACTTAGCGCTTCTAAACCAATAGATAAGAGAACACAGAAAGAATGTCTTTGGGAGTGTCCAATAGAGTTTACTGAATGCTTTAAAAATGAATCAAAACAACACAATGTATGGAGCAGGAGAATGCCCAATGGATGGATGTTAAAATGAAACATACCTGAACAAAACTGTCATTAGCAAAATTAGTTCAGATCTTTTGGGCGTCCATGATTTGGGCTTGTTCCAGTGTATCCCAAAGATCATGGACGGATCTGGGGAGTTTTCATTGTCCTGTTCCTGATTTTTCCCTAGCGGTTTTTGCAGTTTCTCCAAGCATATTATCCTGCTTGGGGAGACTGCTGCAACATAACCAATTCTGTTTCATTCCAGCTCAGAGGAGGCTTGTTTTTGGTGGAATATAGCATTCATGCCTTGCTATGGTTACACAGGGGCATTGCTTGTGTTTTAACAGAGCTTTGCTTGTTAATCTAGGAAATTTCCCACGTTACCAAAGTGTGCTACGCCCGTCAGGTACAGTACAAACCGTTCATATTTTCAATCATCCAGGGCTTGATTTGTTCCCATTCCAGCTGGAATAGCATGGACCAGGACCACTCTGCATCAAAGCTGGGCACGTGCCAGATCCACTATGTTAAAGCAAAAACAAGAAAATAGTGATCAGAGACAGTCTTAGCGGCAGTCTTACAACCATAACATAACATTTCAGGTTGTAAAAATGTTCTGTGCACATATGCACAAACCTCTTATTTGGAGGACACCCCCCCACCCCCACCACACACACACACACACACACACACACACACACACACACACACACACACACACACACACACACACACACACACACACTTTGGCCACTGGTGGACTCCATAAAGCTAAAGGCATTCAAAAAATACTACCCTGTGATGTAAATGGATTAGCCTAACAGTTGTAGGGTATTGTCTTACATGAGAATGAAATAAAACTATAAAGCTCTGCAGATAAACCCCGACACTCGAAGGATTACTCTACCGTCTACAGTACAGCTGTACAGTATGTCTATTATTCACAGGAAGACTTTTGCGATTTGTCTTCATTTTCTCCACATCAGGTCAATGGGAGGAGAGGGCAGGATGATGTGGTAAGATGGATGAAGTGAAGAAAAAAACATGAGAAAAAGAAAGTGAATGACCCATGGGCACGCTGTCTCAATCATAAACAGCAAAGAGATGGGGGGGGAGAGAAGAAAAGTGGAGGGAAATGGGGAAGTGGGTGTTTAAGTGCAATTGGATATAGGGAAAACTGCAGAAAAATGGTGGCTACATTTGCAAAGATGGAGAGCAGGAGGGGGCAAAGAAATTGGGGTCTGCGGAGGATGAGATACGGGGGAGAGAGGCTGAGAAGAGGGAGGAAAAGGGGGCGGGATGAAGAAGAGGTGTTTGGAGAGAGGCTCAGGTGTGCGTGACTGGAAAACGGAGGAAGCTCGGAAGCTGCACAGCGACCAGAGGCAGCTTGACATTGGACTCCACATTATTAGCCGCGTCTTTGCTCCACGGTAGGAACTTGCACACCGGTTATCAAACGGGACCGTGCCAGTGCTGTTGGAGGGGCACGTATGCTCCTATAGGTAAGGCTTGAGATCCAATTTTTGCATGCACATAGCCTGTATTCTGCTCAGACTCATATTGTCGCACTTTGTTATAACCCACTGTTCTTGCAGTATTCCTGAATGGACTTGCAATTACACGTGGCTTTCTTATCCTTGAATTACACGGGTTCGCTGTAACCTAGTTAAAGAAAGCAGCCAATTGCGCTGATGTATGGGAGAAACAAGCATGCCACTGAGACAGAGGACGGCCAGAGAGGCGGTTTTCACCGGCGCGTGTTGTAGCTGTGCTCATTTCAGACCGTGTCTCTTTCATGTTTCGCACCTTTCGATCTCGTTTTCGGATCTGTGCAGATGATGGACTCTCTCCCCCCCCTCTTTCCCCCCTCTTCTTGCGGTTAACGGATGCAGCGCTGCGCCAGTCGATGTTGTTGTCTGTGGATTTGATTTCTCCTTGGAGAGACTCAGTTTGAGCAGACGCTGTACGTGCCTGTCAGCGATTAAGCACTTGCAAAGCGTCACATCATTCAATAAATTACTTTAAATTGATGGTACAGGAAGACCAACGAAACCACAAAGGATTAAAAAGGACATAAATAAATAAATGCACCTGGCTGAAAACTGCCGATAGTCTTACTACTAATGGAGACTGCGAGTCCCAGATAAGTGCTGTAAGGTCACATCTTGTTTTGGGGGAGTTGTGCAGGCGCCTTGTCTCATGTGGCTGCAGCGGTTTAAGTCTTTACTGACTAAGCCTTGTTGGCGTGACGATGCATGTGTGATATTTGTATCCCATTCATACCGGGAGCTTTTTGGTCATTCGTCCTCAAAGGCAGGCCTGCACTATACCTATTAGCTATAAAATGCCCATATAAGCTATGTCACTGTGGTGCACTGGAGTTATAGAGGTTTAATGCTGTTTAGTGGTTCTTTTACTTAGTGGGTGTGTTTGTGTCTCCAAGCCTTGGCGCTTTTCTTCATCACTCATCTGTGGCACTGAGATGATTCTAGAGACAAGGCAGCAATTACAAAAATAAATCTTTAGTCTTCTTAAAACCTGCAGATGCACATTGTGTCAAAGGGTTTGTGCAGAAAAAACTAAAAAAAAGCAACAGCAACAATAATGAGCATCTCTTTAGCTGGGAATAGGAGGCTGCATGGAGAGAACCATTGTTCCAAGCCCAATCAGCAAAAGCCTTCCCTGCATAAGTGAATGTGCACACAACACAGAAAAGCAATATGACCCATTTCAGATACCAGCAAGTAATTTGAAAAAAACCCCATTATGCCAGATCATTTTGCCCGT
Organism: Rhamphochromis sp. 'chilingali'; assembly: GCF_963969265.1. Classification (NCBI taxonomy): domain Eukaryota; kingdom Metazoa; phylum Chordata; class Actinopteri; order Cichliformes; family Cichlidae; genus Rhamphochromis; species Rhamphochromis sp. 'chilingali'. The sequence continues at coordinate 22,861,021 of NC_137935.1, read as the reverse complement.
CCGTTCCTGTTGACAGTTTATGTTTCATGTTATTATTTTATGTGGTATGTTGCAGTATAGTATTGCAGCTCCTGTTTCTCTCGGTCGTCTAAAAACACCTTGCGAGCATTGAAGTAATTCTTTATTAATATCAGGATTACGTCTGGTGAACATTTTGTTTTTCATACAAAATGATTCAAATCAAAGACTTCTGATAACATTTCAGACTTAAATGTCATGTTTACTCAAACCTTTTTATAAAAGCTGCAAACACCCCAAAAATATTCCCCTCAAAATGTTTTACAGGGGGATTTTTTGAGAGAACCTGTCAAATATTAGTTTTCTTTGACCACCAATGTACTCAGAGAAAAGGCAACAAAACATCTTTTGTGTAGATATCCATTTATCTTGACACATGTCACATGACACATGTCAAAACTTGTGTGCCGTTAAATGAGCGCGCTGGAGAAATAGGGTATGTGGGTAAACGCACATCCATTTGTATTTGGCACACTTCATTTGACATGATATGTGTCTCTCTGTGGGATCGTGTGTTGTTAATAACGGCGGTGAGCTTACTGATGTACATCTGTCTTAGGATGCTTTCTTCTTCTCCCCTCATTTAACCTGTCAGAATGTGCAGTCAGCGGAGAGCTTTTACAGTCAAACGCAAACTGCTCAGATGATGGAAAGCACAACTATAATCTGTTCTGAAAACTCCAGACATCACCCCCTCACCCCATCATTAAATGCAAACACAAACGTCTGTGCGTCATACAGGACAAGATAAAGAGGATAAATGCATTTGTCTACAAGCCATGCGTCTAAATTTAGTGTAATTCTTAACGCCCCTGTTTAATACGCAGTAAATTAAATGCTTTCTCAACACATAAAGCAGTATGCTAGGCGGGGAGGGGGAGGGAGAGTGTTTGTTACTGCCTGTGTTGTGTGTTTCTGTCTGTGTAAAAGTTGATTTGGATGGTTTTATAATGCCCGTGTGTATAGTTTGGATAGAGCTAGAGATATAAATGCCTAATGGCGTGAGCAAGATGTTTGTTTAGGGAATAAGGATTTGACTTTCTTTTCAGTTCGGCCAACAAGAGAATGATACGGGGGGAGGGACAGACAGACACAGTGTATCTGTCTGACTGAGTGTGCAATGCAGAAGCAGTGGATCGTTCAAGGGAGGGAGAGAAATGATGAAATGAACGTGGTGAAGCGGTTTTGGTGTGGGGGTAATGTGTGTCTGCTGTGCAGTGAAATTCTAGGGAGAGATTCTTCTATGAGGATTCTTCATCTTCATCTTTGTATTAACGTGTCAGTAGAAAGACAAAAGAGGAGGCCAAGAAAGAGACAGAGTTGCGTCACTGATGGAGAGGGAGCGCATGTGAGACAGAGCAGAGTTTTGTTTGATTTGTTCATTACTGGAGCAGCAGTTAGCCCTGTTGCCATCCTGACACTGTCACGTTAATTACGTACAGAGAGACTCTGTCCCCTGGTGCCTCTTTTTTTAATCGTTCATGCCTTCTTCTTCTATCCCCTACTCTGTCTCTGTCTTCCTCTACCTTCTTCAGCATACACTGTGTTTCTTCCTCCTCATTTCCTCTCCTTGCAGTGTTCCTCCATCTGCCTTTTTTGTTCGCTCGTTTTCTCTCTCTTCCCCCAAACAGCAGTCTGCTAACCGCCCGACATCCCTGCCACGACCTTGATCCTGTTTTGCATAAGCAGTGGATGCCATCCTCTGCTGAACTGTCCCAGCTCCCCTGCTGTTTACGGTCAATTAAATTTCTCAGTTGCAGTGAAGGAAAGTATTTGTGCAGCTTCGGGGTTAGGCAAATTACAAGTCTTACCCATTAATGCAGAGGGATGGCTACTTGAAAGTTTACCCAAAGGATGAAACTGATGCCCCCGCACTTGGCTGACTGTTAAACACAGGGCGCTTGGTGTACATCGCTTAGCTAGATATGTCCCATATGCTGTTTTGAATCATCCACTTAGTAGCTGACTTGCCCACGTCTTGCAAATAGGAATTCTTTACTGTTGCCTAAACTCTGCACTTCATTAAAGGAATCCTTTCTATAATTTATAATAACAAGACACATGGAGTACTCAGCGTTCTTTGCCAGAACAAAAGGAATACAAAATATCCCTGAAAGCACTGCTTTTTTGCCAGAAGGATGTATAGCAGTCTTGGTACAGTTCGAAAACAATTTAAATTGTAATGATAAAAACACAACGGGGGCTTAGTTTAGAGAGAACACCCAAAATTCACAATTAGAGTAATACCATTAAAGCAGCAAGAGAATTAGCTATAACATGCCCTCAAATTTGATTTGGAGAGAGTCGGGGGGCAGACACTTGAGAATTGACTTGTGGTATGCCATGTTAATGGTTTTACTTGGTACTCATCATTGGTTTCAAACAGTGCTGCTAATCTTCAAGGACCAAAAACATAAAAAGGAATTAAAGAGAAAAAAGGGACCTCTAATGGGTTTATGTACACTTGTTGGCATTGTGGTTGTTGTGCACTGTGTAAAACGTGACACAGCTGCTGGCAAATGCAATGATCAATATTTTGATTTTATTTGCACAATTTGCATTTATATTAGCGACTAAATGATTAGACTGACAAAAAGTGAGGTAGAAAATACAACCTTAGGTGCTAATGTCCTGTTTTCTGGACTTTCCAAACAGTAGCTGAAAAAAAGCAGCAGCATCACTTAATATGATTCAAAAAATGCACTATTCAATCTGAGTTCTAGGGCGCCGAGCCAGTACTTGCATGTTCAGTGCTGTGAAAATTTGACCCCTTCCTGATTTCTCACGTTTTTGCTTATCTCACTTATATATTTCAGATCATCAACCTAATTTTTTATTAGACAAAGATAACCAGAGTAAATACAAAATACAGTAAATCATGATTCACCTGGCTCTGTGTAAAAAATAAAGTAATTGTCTCCCTATGTTAAATCGTAATTACATACCTTGAAAAGTTTAAATTCACAAGCCACACCAAGGCTTTTCCAGGCATCTGTTGGTCTGGAAAGGGTTACAAAGCCATTTCTAAGGCTGAATACTAACTTAAAATAACCATAGTGGGAGCTGTTATCCAAAATTGGAAGAAACTTGGAATAGTGGCGAGCCTTCCCAGGAGTGCCTGGATGACCAACATTACTCCCATAACTCATGCAGGAGGTCACAAAAGAACCCAGAACAACATCTAAAGAACTACAGGCCTCACTTGCTTAGGTTAAGGTCAGACTTATGGTTTAATAACAAGAAAGACATTGGATAAAATGGCATCCATGGAAGAGTTCCAAGGAGAAAACCATTGCTGACCAAGAAGAGCACAAAGGCTCGACTCACATTTATCAAATAACATCTTGAAGATCTCCAACACCTTTGTGAAAATATTCTGTGGACAGACGAGACAAAAACGGAACTTTTCTGAAGGTTTAAGTCCTGTTACATCTGGATAAAACTAAAATCATTTAATAAAAGAATACCATACCAGCTGTCAAAGACGGTGGGGGTAGTGTGATGGTCTGGGCCTGCTTTGCTGCTTCAAGATCCAGACAACAAGCCATAATTATGCTCTCTACCAGAAAACCCTGAAGAAGAATGTCTGGGTTATGTAGCAGAACATGGATCTAAAATATACGACCAAGTCCACCGTTCATTGGGTAACGCCCCCCCCCCCCCCCAGACATAACAAAGATTTTTGAGTCCAGACTTAGATCAGCTTGAGATGGTTTGGCATAACCTTAAACACGCTGTTCATGCCTGCCTTGGTTTTTAGGTTTAGAGGGGAATTACTTTTTGATATGGCTGTAGGTAGCTTTGGATGGCTTATTCCTTTTAATAAATCCAATCGTATATGTTACAAAGAAATGGTGCTGTCGTAAAGCAAAGAAATGTGTCGGCAGAGCTCCTTGGCCTAACCATTGTTATTTAGTGAAGTATGGCAAGTGTGGAGTAATGTATGTGTAATGTGTTTGCCAGTAAGAAGGCTGTAAAACCGACAATGATTCAGATCTCTAGGGTGAAATAAACAGTTCGGGCAACCACTCTCATGATGTGAAGCATTCTTCACTTTAACACAGTGCTTCCTGGTACAGTGAAAAGCTGCTATTTCTGTCCTTCTTCTGTGCAGTTTTCTCACTTTGCAAAACTATCCATTTGTACCAGGTTGGACCATTTTTGTCACCGCTGTTGTACTTTTATTTAACCACAAGTTTTATGAATACATATTAAAGACCCAGGTTATTATACGTGATGCTAAATTTCTAGCTAAATGTTATGACCATAGCTTTACATAAACATGTCTGTCTATCACCGATTCCTCTGCCTTTTAATTTGACGATCCAGGAGTTATTACAGTCAGTGGGATTTAACCCGAATTTTCTTTTACATTTCCCAGGTTGCACCGCTGCACCTATACCAGCCATTGCAGTGATGGTCCCACCTTGAAATCCAGACGGAGCAAAAACGAGTCAAAAGAAAGGATCGTTCTGAGATCTTCAGTTTTCGAAAACTCCTCTGTGCCATAAGCTCATGCCATGGCCAGGAAAACAGTTTCTCGGAAAAGTAGTTCCCTGTGACGGATCCACAATACAAAGTTGAGGTCTGCTTCTTCTTAGTAACCCAAAAGGACCAAGATGATGTTTTGGCTGCTGCTAGTTCTGTCCATTTGGCTGGGTCCCAATCAAGCCGACTCTGCTCAGTCCAATGAACGGCGAGTTGTAGCACACATGCCTGGTGACATAATCATCGGAGCATTGTTCTCTGTACATCACCAGCCTCCTGCTGATAAGGTAAACTGAAGTGGTTGTGTGGTTAATACTGGTATAAATGAATCATGTGTAGCTAAATTGATTACATTTTACTTCAACTGACCTTGTGTAATTATTGCTGGATTTCAGACAAACACCATGAAATGATATAGAAATTAATACTTTTAACACAGCGACAGAAAATTTATACATTTTGTCCAATCTCCTGTACCAAAGGTTATAATGTTGCTCTGGTTCTGAGACCCAAAGAATGCTTTCAATTTGTAGAATGGGTAGCTCTCTGTGAGTCCGTCGACATTTAAGTTCCATTAGCTGCCCCGGGAACCAGAAGTCACCCACTGACATTTAAGCTTTTTCCATCTCATTAAGGATAATTGCAAACAGGAAAAATCAGAACAAGGCAGCTATGTGAATACAAAACCAATATTATTCCAACAGTGAAGCACCTGTGTATTAAAAAGCACGGTCTCTTGCATTCATATGGGTAAAAATAACCATTTATAATAATCTAAATGTCACTTCACTTTGGCTTGATTCCTATCTCCTTTGTGTTGTCTAATCAGGTGCATGAACGCAAATGTGGTGCGGTGCGAGAGCAGTATGGCATCCAAAGGGTGGAGGCCATGATGCATACACTGGACCGCATTAATGCTGACCCGCACATCCTTCCCAACATCAGCCTGGGCTGTGAGATCAGGGACTCCTGCTGGCACTCGGCTGTGGCTCTGGAGCAGAGCATCGAGTTCATACGCGACTCGCTGGTCTCCTCTGATGAGGCCGAGGAGTGGGGCGGCGGAACTTCTTGGGGAGGCGGAGGAGGGACGCTAAAGTGCTCAGACCCCTCTGCCACTCCAATGCGGGGGAAGAAACCTATTGTGGGTTTAATTGGACCTGGCTCAAGCTCAGTGGCCATCCAGGTCCAGAACCTGCTACAGCTATTCAACATACCACAGATTGCCTACTCTGCCACCAGTATGGACCTCAGCGATAAGGTGAGCTCTGTTCCTTGTAGACGAATGCTACTGAAGCTCTACAGTTGCATACAAATAAATATTATATAAGAATCAATTACAGAGAAAATCTATTACTGCCACTTTTAATTATGCGAAGTTATTCATTACTCACCGAGTTGAATGCCCTGCATGCTCCTGCAAAACACAGCTTGACGCTCCTTTTGTTTCTGTTGTTCCAGAGCCTTTACAAATACTTTATGCGGGTGGTGCCTTCAGATGCCCAGCAGGCAAGAGCTATGGTGGACATTGTCAAGAGATACAACTGGAGCTACGTGTCTGCAATACACACAGAAGGTACGGTCACCCACGCAGACTCTTATGTTTTTCTTTTGTCCTTTTCTCTCTTTTTCTCTGTGTTTGCCTCATTATACTGTGTTCTTGGCTCCTCTTTATATTTATTTGCCTGAAATACCTTCGAACGCAGCCATGTCCAAGCTGAAAGACATCTGAAATCTGTGATGCCTCAATAAAAAAATAACAAAAAACCAGAACTTTCTCATAAATTCCAGCTAAAAAGAAAAAGAGGTAAAATTGTCTTTGAAACAAGGCAAGGAGTCTTATGAGCACAAGGATGTGAAGGAAGAGGGGAGTTGCAAATACAACTGACGAGATCAGCCACGGCGTAGCAACGCTGCAGCAGAGAGCGAAGGAGAAGTGGTTATTACAGAGATGAGGTTTCGGCTTATGAAAGGAAATGCGTTAAAATGGAATTACTGTAGATGGGTTAAAGCTACCTCTATGCCAAGAAGCTGATGGAGAGTAGATCAGAAGGTGATGACTGGAGGACAAAAGGGTCGTGAGAACTAAAAATTATGCTAGAGATCGAACTCTCAAAATAAATGCCTCCATCCTCAATGGAAAACAACAAGGGAAAAGCATGTGAAAACCCGGAGGAGGATTGTGTAGTACAGACAGAGAGAGTACTTGCAGGATTTGCGTGACTCATTCATTCACTCTCTCACCCTGAAGTTATCGGTGAGTTGAGTCACTTGGTTCACTGGTGGAAGATGCTGAAGATAGTGCAACAGCTACCTGAACTGCAGGACAATGAGTACCTCTGTGCCCGTTGAGAGAACAGCTATTGAACCTGAAAGTGTACGATAAAGAGCGATAAGCACACACACAAACACATATCAAGGACTGTTGATCCGGGCCTCTGGCTTTGCCTCCAGCTGCTGCAAGAGCTTTTGAATTTAGGTGTAATGAGTCTGTGTGTGTGCGCGTAGGTGTGTGTGTTAGTGGTGTGCAATTATCTAAGAGTATACAGTGGGGCAAAAAAGTATTTAGTCAGCCACCGATTGTGCAAGTTCCCCCACTTAAAATGATGACAGAGGTCAGTAATTTGCACCAGAGGTACACTTCAACTGTGAGAGACAGAATGTGAAAAAAAAATCCATGAATTCACATGGTAGGATTTGTAAAGAATTTATTCGTAAATCAGGGTGGAAAATAAGTATTTGGTCACCTCAAACAAGGAAAATCTCTGGCTCTCACAGACCTGTAACGTCTTCTGTAAGAAGCTTTTCTGTCCCCCACTCGTTACCTGTATGAATGGCACCTGTTTGAACTCATCATCTGTATAAAAGACACCTGTCCACAGCCTCAAACAGTCAGACTCCAAACTCCGCCATGGCCAAGACCAAAGAGCTTTGGAAGGACACCAGGAAAAGTATTGTAGACCTGCACCAGACTGGGAAGAGTGAATCTACAATAGGCAAGCAGCTTGGTGTGAAAAAATCAACTGTGGGAGCAATCATCAGAAAATGGAAGACGTACAAGACCACTGATAATCTCCCTCGATCTGGGGCTCCACGCAAGATCTCATCCCGTGGGGTCAAAATGATCATGAGAACGGTGAGCAAAGATCCCAGAACCACACGGGGGGACCTGGTGAATGACCTGCAGAGAGCTGGGACCAAAGTGACAAAGGTCACCATCAGTAACACACTACAACGGCAGGGAATCAAATCCCGCAGTGCCAGACGTGTTCCGCTGCTGAAGCCACTGCATGTCCAGGCCCGTCTGAAGTTTGCCAGAGAGCACATGGATGATACAGCAGAGGATTGGGAGAATGTCATGTGGTCAGATGAAACCGAAGTAGAACTTTTTGGTATAAACTCAACTCGTCGTGTTTGGAGGAAGAAGAATACTGAGTTGCATCCCAAGAACACCATACCTACTGTGAAGCATGGGGGTGGAAACATCATGCTATGGGGCTGTTTTTCTGCCAAGGGGACAGGACGACTGATCCGTGTTAAGGACAGAATGAATGGGGCCATGTATCGTGAGATTTTGAGCCAAAACCTCCTTCCATCAGTCAGAACTTTGAAGATGAAACGAGGCTGGGTCTTCCAACATGACAATGATCCAAAACACACCGCCCGGGCAACAAAGGAGTGGCTCCGTAAGAAGCATTTGAAAGTCCTGGAGTGGCCTAGCCAGTCTCCAGACCTCAACCCCATAGAAAATCTGTGGCGGGAGTTGAAAGTCCGTGTTGCTCGGCGACAGCCCCAAAACATCACTGCTCTCGAGAAGATCTGCATGGAGGAATGGGCCAAAATACCAGCTACTGTGTGTGCAAACCTGGTAAAGACCTATAGTAAACGTTTGACCTCTGTTATTGCCAACAAAGGTTATGTTACAAAGTATTGAGTTGTATTTTTGTTATTGACCAAATACTTATTTTCCACCCTGATTTACGAATAAATTCTTTACAAATCCTACCATGTGGATTCATGGATTTTTTTTTCACATTCTGTCTCTCACAGTTGAAGTGTACCTCTGGTGCAAATTACTGACCTCTGTCATCATTTTAGGTGGGGGAACTTGCACAATCGGTGGCTGACTAAATACTTTTTTGCCCCACTGTATATGTGTATATGCATATAGGTTTGTGTGTATAAGAGAAAAAAGTTTATGTGTGTATGTGAGAAACAGCAGATCTGTTCATTTGAAGAAATAAGGCTGCTGAGTGTTTTGTACCCTGAGATTTGCTAATAAGAGTGCCACAAGTCAGCACGAAGTAATTTGCGCTAGTGCACCCAAATGATTTTCATACACTATAAATTTCTCTCACAAACGCTTTCACTGTAGAGCTGTGCGATAATAAATGTTTAGTTAAAACTGATTGAGCGTGAGTGAGCATATGACTCACTGAACCCTGGTAACATGGATTGATTCTAGTAAAACGTTGTGAAATTAAATCCTTATTTGCTTTAATTCTCCTCCGGTGAAACTGAGAAAGGGATTTGTTCACAGATGTTGAGACATATTTATAAATTTTGTCTGAATTTGTTTATTTAAATGAAGAGCTACAGAAAGATCAGGTCACATATTTAGAACAATATAGTGCATATGTGTGACATTTTTGTTTTCTTTGTAATAAGAGTGTGCCTGTGGGCTTACCTATAATGTTATAACAGCATGTATACAGAACAGCTACAACATTAAAACCACTGTTGGTTGGATCCCTGGCTGTTCTGCATGCTTAATATCCTTGTGCAAGTCAAAAAGCACTAAAACATAGAAAAAAGTGCTCGTTTGGCTGTGAATGGATGATTGAGGAACATAAAGTAGGAAATTACTGTCTAAGCACTGTTTTGTGCAGAAGCCTTAGGTCCTGACATTCACATGGACATTATTTAGGTGTGTACAACTTGGCAGACTATACAAGAGCCTCTGATGGCAATGGTCTTCTCCAGCAGGACAGTGTGTGTCTCCACTCTTAAGCACAAGGCAGGGAATCCAACAAAATTCCAGCAAAACATTTATAAAACCTTCAAACTGCCTACACCCTGGATTTATCTAGAATCTACTGAATGGACTGTAATAAACCCACTTCACAGAAGCTCGACTGCATGTTCCACAGGACCCAAAAGATTTTCTTCTGGCATCCTGGTGCCATACGATGCATGACACCACCAGAGTCCTGACACTTCTAGCAGCACATGAGAAATGTGCACGATATTATCAACATTTCTACAGAAATGTATGCCTTAGAGTATTTGTATTAGCTTAAATGTGCAGAAAATAGTGGTCTTTTCAATTACAAAGACTCAGCTTAACCTTGAAACAGGTTTTCAAGGTCAGATTCTGCCTTGTCAAATGCAAAACATGACAAAAACAATTAGTGTGACAGAGAGAATGAATTAAGATGAAATGTAATGGATGGAAAAGAAGTGGAGACTGAAGGGAGAGGACATATAAGGTGGGGGTGGGGAGAGAACTGTAGGAAAAAATAAGGGAAATGAAGGATTATTTTTTTTATTTATTATTTTTTTTAAAAGGACCAAGATAAATTGGGAATGGGGAACAAGGAGAGAAGAGAGAATGCAGGGAACCGATGATAATAATGCCAGAAAACGATAGAAGACAGAGTACAAGGTGTGTCTGTGTGTGTATTAGGATGTGGAGTGCTTGCAGTAGATAAGAGAGCGTACAGGAGCTGAAGATTCGGAACAAGATTGGTAGTGGTGGTGGTGCTGCTGCTGCTTCTGCTGCTGCTGGTGGTGGGGGGTGTTACAGAGACTCATTAATTCTCTGCATTAAAATTTTGCATCTGGAGGCAAAAGACGGGGGAAAGTGATATGCAAGATACTGGAATACATGGAATATCAGCAAAGTCATTACACTGAAGTAATGAAATACTGTATTTTTTTTCACCAGGAGGATATAAGGTACATGCATGCAATATGTTGACGTTATTACTGTTTCTTGGTTGTGTAACGCAGACTGTCTGGGCCTGACAGAATATTTTTTCAGCTGTGAATGCTAAAATCAATGCCTGAGATGGACGTAAGAACTCTCGAGCCAAGCACTTTCTCACAACCTTTAATGCAAAGTAACAGGTTCTCTCTGTAACTCAGTTTTAATGGGTGCTTGTTCTTTCGTGAATATGTCAATGTCTAATCCTCAAACTTCAAACGTCACAGTACCTTATCAAAGGTCGATTTAAATGTATCACATAGGCCACTACTATTAACAGAGAATAAGTAGAATATCATTATATAGCCTTCCTTTGGTCACTTTAACCACAGACGCTGAAGGTGAATTATGGCAGGAACTGTAACGTAACACCTCAGATATATCGTGTTCCAAGACATTTGATAAAATAGCATCAAGAGAATTGAAAGGTCAGTTGCATGGAGCATATATAAAAAAAAAAAAAAATCATAAATGACCTTTTAATTTAGGTGATGTCTGTGGGACAGTGGCAGAAACACTGACAGTTCTTGGAATGAAGCCTTTGTAGAGCACCATGGAGAGACCTGCTTGTAGCTGAGTATACTTATCTGCATCACTAAATGCTGTGGAGGGAAAGGGACCCTCTCTTTACCGTCAGCATTTTCCTAATGCACCATCACATGTGTTTCTACCACACGGTCTCACGCGATGATCACAATAGGTTGCGAGTCCAACAACTCACTTACTGTTCATTGTGTGACTTTAATCAGCCAGAATCATCATTATCATCCTCCACCACACCGAGTTTACCATTTCTTTGTTTCACTCTCTCTCTGTGGCCTTCCTCCCCCATTTCTCTCTGTGTTCCTCTGTTCACCTCAATCCAATTCAGCTGAATGGGATTTATTGGCATGATATTTGACATGTGTCACCCCAGCACGCTGAAACAGAAGTTGATCAATGTTTTAATAAATCAAGATGTCAACTTTCCCTCCACACTACCGTTTTGTCTTTTCTCATTTCTTTCTCCTGTTGGTCTTTATTGACTCATTTGATCCTAGCACTGCAGATTCTCCCTCTGCCTCTCATCCTCTGCGTTTTGTCTTCCTCTCTGTTCTCGTCGTCCTCCTTTCTGCCATTGTGTCTCACACTCAGACTCTGGGACAAAACATGGTCCTTGTCTATTTAACTCCTGTGCCTTTTTAGGATTGAGGAAGATGAAAGTAGGAGGGGTTAGAAAGGGCAGCGTAGAGAAAGGTTTAATGAATGGACAAGAAGGGAAAAAAAGTGTTGCCTAAGGGTGAAGATTCAAAGAAGGACAGTTTCTGGATGGGTCCCCAAACAACAACAATGGCTTGTGGTTTAATGAGCATGGGGTCACAAGACTGCATCTCCTCAAATTGGCTTGTCCTCAGGTTTCAGAACTCATGTTCGGGGAATCAATTTAATGGCTTCTGTTAAGACAGATAGTAGTTTGCCAAACATCCTTCAGACCAGGCGCTAGAGGGACTAACTGCATGGTCATTATTATAGGGGAGACATGTCTGACCTATTGTTATGCTTTTAATGGGAATTAATGATTGTTATGTATGCAACAAAATGAAGCTGTGTATGAGGAAAAAGATGCATAACATTTCCACTGACCACAGGCAGACCTGCAGACCCAGATTCCTGATGAGAACAGCTTTTCCGCTTTCCTAGGTCGATTTTAAATGAGCTTTGGTTCTGAGAAAACACCAGTGTTCCTGGTTCATGTTCACATGTGGTTTCTTCTTTGCATTATAGAGCTTTAACCTGGAGTGTGGATGCCACAGTGAATTGTGTTCAGACAATGATTTCTGGAATGTTCCATAACAGAATCATCCCTGTTTTTAATGCAGTGGTGCCTGAGGGCCCAAAGATTATGAGCATTAAATATGGATTTTGAGGGGGTTTGTCCCTTGTGCACAGAGATTTCTTCAGATTCCTGGAATCTTTTGATGATATTATATGCTGTAGATGATGAGATATTATAAGTTTGTACAGATTTATATTGAAGATTATTATTCACAGTAGGCACAGCTGTTTGCAGATTGATGATCCTCTGCCCATCTTTACATCTGAGAAACCCTGCCTCTCTAAGATGCATTTTAATACCCGATCATGTTACTGAACTGTTGACAGTTAACACAATTTTTTTTTTTGCACTATACAATTTTTTGTTGCCTCTGTCCAAATTTGTGTTGCTGCTATCAAACATAAGCTCCATCACTCCATCAGAAGTGATGCTAGGCTTGGAATCAAAATGCATGCCAGTGATGGCCAGAAAGTTTCCCTGACAGACAAATGAACCAGTACAGAGGAAGAGAAGACTGCTACCAGTTGCAGCCCTTTTAAGCGTGTGGGCTGGCTTTTGTTTAGGAATGGTGGGAGCAAAAGTGTGTTTGTTTGACAGTGTGTTAGCATTGTTGAGTAGAACCGAGAGAGTGAGAGGCAGAAAAAGAGAGCTAAAGAGAACCACGGCAACTTTACTGAAAGAGAAAAAGTGAGAGAGGGCGAGATGTCTCACAAAGAAATCCCTGTTGAGTCCTGAGTGAAGTAGGTTACAAGCTTTATCGATTTTGATGATGGTAGCTGTGTGTGTTTGTGCGTGTGTGTGTGTGTGTGTGCGTGCATGCGTGCGTGCGTGTGTCTGTGTGTGTGTCAAAGGATGGTCTGCACCATCTGTCTCCCACTCCTCTCACTGAGACACTAATTACAGGACTTTACACTTCACTCCACCACACTGACTGGCCTGACTGTAGACACACACACACACACACACACACACACACACACACACACACACACACACACACACACACACACACACACACACACAGAGCAAGATCCACAGTGGTCTGGGACTGTGGGACCGCTTCTAATTTCTGTATAATTTTTCTCTTCCTCATTTCTCCCTTGACCTCTTCTTTTTTCCTCCTCATCAATTTATGTGCTGCACAGATCAATGATGCGTAATTAGGTTGCATTCTGTTACAAACACACCGGAAGAAACAAACATTAGATAAAAAGAGGGGGGGTTTGATCTTTTCTTCAATCAACATTGAGAAGGGAAGGAGATAAGAGGGAAGAGGAGGAAAAATTAGAGAGGGGAATCCTATCATGTTCTTTGCCAGTGTGTACAACCCTTCATTAGCATAAATTCCAGGTCACCCACTTTCTCTGGCAAAGAAAGGGGTTCCACAGTGGGGAGATGCTTTCTCTGACACAAATTTCAGCATGCAGGCATCTATCTGTCTACAGTTAAGTCCACAATTTGTTGGACAAAGGCAATTGTTGTGATTTTGACTTTGTACACCACCACAGTGGATTTTAAATGCGACAATCAAGTTGTGAATGACAAAAGTGAAACTGTTTTTAATCAGGATGTAGCATCAGGCCAGTTAAACTAATGCAATATTTATCTGGTCAGTTAAGAAGGAGGGATAATTACTTTCAGCTGTTGGTGTTAATGAAATTAAGAGCAGGTACACTAGAGGGGCAACGGTGAGACAACCCCTAAAACAGAAAAGGTGTTACAGCTGGAGGCCACAGATGTTTTTTCCCCTGCACCTCTTTTTGGACTGGTTTATCACTAGTTTTAGCTTTTAGCTAGAGTCAGTGTCACTACTGGTATCACAAGGCAATACCTGGACGCTACAGAGGTTGCACAGGTAGTACAACAAAATGTCTTTGACCAACGAATCAGAAACAGACTTCATCCTTTAGGGAGCCCTGTACTCACTGACTGGCACTGTGGAGTTTGATTACCATTTGCATAGAATACCAGAAATGGCAGGTCCACCGCTGGTGCCCTGTGCTTTTCAAAGATGAGAGGAGGTTCACCCTGAGCCAGGGAGAAGTCGTGGAGAGCGTAACACCGTTCAGCATTGATGGTATATCAGTGATGGTCTGGGGAGGCATATCCATGGAGGGACGCACAAAACCTTTTCTAGCTAGGCAACGCTACCCTGGCTACCATTAGGTATTGGGATGAAATGCCTAGATCCATCGTCAGACCCTATGGTGGTGTAGCAGGTCCAGGGTTCCTCCTGGTGCACAACAATGCCCGGCCTCATATGGTGAGAGTATACAGGCAGTTCCTTGGGAAACCGTTGCTATTGACTAGCCCCCATGATTGCCTGACCTAAATCAATGTTTCAGTCTATTCAGTACCACTGGACTGGACCTCAGACTGGAACAGGGCACCAGTGATGCCATTATTAGTCTAAAAAGCCCAAAATAAACCCATCGGATAGACAGGAAAAACTTAATGAGTGGGAAAAATCAATAATCTGGTACATTTTTAAACGGAGGGAATGAAATGGCCAGCTCAGCAACATCAGGTCTGAAAGGTGCCAAACTCTGTCTTTCTGCTATTGAATCCGATATTAAGTGATCTTTAATCATCATTGATCTGCCAATTCCCTACCACAAAATCTGTGTGATGGCTTACTCTGTCCATGCAACCCATTATTTCACTTGGATTTCCAGTAGAGAGAAACTATCAGAAGTGGACTCTCAACTGCTGTGAGATAAATGTGAGAAAGGGCAACTTTGGGCAATGTCTAGACTTGATTCTCCTGACATTTTCCCAAGTTCCTGTGTGGAGTAGTTCATCTATCTCTCTATGTGCTTCCATCTGTCGACACAGAGACATTTTCCTCTCCTTTTGAAAAAGTTAAGTAATTCTGCCTCAAAACTGAACTAATTAAAAATGTCACCTTTTTTGTGTGTTTCTAGGGAACTATGGTGAAAGTGGGATGGGGGCGTTCAAGGACATGGCAGCCAAGGAGGGCATCTGTATCGCCCACTCTGGTAAGAGACGCAGGTCAAAAAAACCACAGTGAAGTCAACTGTATGAGTCATAAACATTGTTTAAAATATATTAGATCGGAAAAGGCTTGCTGGAATTTTAGTTAGTAAATAGTTTAGTACTGATTCAAAAGCAATAGAGCAGAAGTGCATTACCCACATAAAGTGCTGCTTAGCATTAGGAAGGGCATTACCATCTCTACTGTGTCGTACACCTAATGCTGTCAACACAAATAGCCTGTTAAACAAAAGTTAAAATTACTTTAAAGTACAGCTTAATTCTAAATAAACAGGAATAGTATTTTTTTAAAGAAGGTGAGATTGTAAGTCATTGTGTTGTTCATTTTTTAATTTCTTCTAAAATGCTTACATTGTGAGTACCACATGAGAATCACAGAACTGTGTTTCGATTTGTGTGACAGGGAAAATCTGGAGCAATGCCGGAGAGCAGAGCTTTGATCGGCTGCTGGAGAGACTGAGGGCCCATCTGCCTAAGGCCAGAGTAGTGGCATGTTTCTGTGAAGGCATGACTGTCCGAAATATCCTCATGGCTATGAGGCGCCAGGGACTGGTTGGAGAGTTTCTTCTCATCGGCAGGTTAGTGGGGCTAAATATGTACTCTATAACATGCAACTCCTCTGTGTTTTTGGTACTGGAGGTTTCAATTTGTGCGGTTTGTATGAAAATAAAAGCCTTAGGCCACAATGCAAGCTCAAATGAGAGTGATATTGTTTTTCATAGGCCTTTTAGGTTTATTTGCATTCACAAACTAACCAGTAGGCTGATGAGGAATTTGTGAAAGAACTACAGGAAGGCTTAAAAAAGTATCTGTTTTCAGTCAGCAGAGTAGCCAATGGGTTTGCAGATTGCAGTGTTATTAAATCAATTAAAAAACATTAGCTGGAAAATAATGAAAAAAATCTGTCCTTACAAGGCAGATGCTGTGGCTTAGTGCTCTTCTCTAAACTAACCCTCTCAGTCTTTGAGAATTGCAGACACAGCTATTTAGTTGATCAGTCGATAACTGGATCAATGTTTATTTAAACATTTTGTTAAAAATAATATTTTAAGCACTTCTTTCTGGAAAAATGCTTAAAGTCTGTTTTTCATGAATTTGTTTCGTCTGCTGGTAAAAGAAGACATTTAGTGATTTCATGTTGCACTGTTGGATGGTTTTGAGATGGTTTTTGCATGTTTGGAGGTCAACTGACTGATGTAACTGAAACTAAAAAAAATAATCAGAAATGTAAGTGTCAATAACAACCATTATAGCCACACTTATGAACATTTAATAAGAACCCATCTGGTAAATATATACTTTCAGCTAGTCTCTGCTCTGTTTTTTGTTTTTGTTTTTTTGCATAAAATGTCCATGCTGCTGATGAATAGACTTCAAAGCCCAGTCTGTGCTTCAAAGTAGCTGGTTTTTGACTAGCAGTGCTGCACACATCCCCAGCTGGTTGTGACTGATTGAACTGTATTTGTTGGATATATCTATAATAATAATATTAATAATGATAATAATAATAATAAATGAATGTGTCTTTTGCAAACATAAGCTTAATGGACACACCAATTGCTGTAAACGGCTGAGCTGAGTTGGACAGATAAAGACTTCGTTATAAAATTCTAGAAACTGAAATAAAAACTGATGCATTTCATAAATGGAGATCTGTCTCTGCCACAGACGGGGGTGAAGGCTGCAGGAAATGATTAGATAATGTAACAATCATTTTCTAAGTCTTGTTTGAGGTATTCCTTAGAAAAGCTGCCTTAATTTTTAAATAAAATAATATCCGCAGTTAATAATGAATGAACGGACACACTCAAAAAGCCAGTTTATGGAAAAGCTACATTTTTTGCATCAGGAGTGGTGATAAACACTCAGTATTACAACTAGAGACATTGTCGTGGTAGAGTATGCACTAACATTTGGTTATATGAGGTCGTTTTCACATAAAGCTCCATTTCTGTGTGGATGAATTGATATGCAGAAAGAAAAACTTTCCAAATCAACAGTTTTTACCTACATCTGTGTATATATGTGTGTGTGTGTGTGCGTGTGTGTGTGTGTGTGTGTGTGTGTGTGTGTGGCTACATACGTCTGTATGAAAGTTGCTTCTAAGCCTCTCGAGTTACGGTTGCCATGCCAACTGTTGATTAACATAAGATGAATAATGATTTTAGCACCTATGCCAGCCAGCATGCGAAGAGGAAAAACAATAGCTTTTTGCATATACTGGAAACAACATGATGGGATTGCCTTTAAAATGGCACAAGTGTGACTGGTTCCAATTCTGTTCTACTTTTCCCCCCAGTGATCTCTGCTGTTTCACTAAATCATCATGCCCTGCATCATATTTGTTGTCATCACCACCTTGATGCTCATTACCATCTTACTCATCATCATCATTATCCTCCTCATCAACATCATCATCATCATCGCTGTCTATATGAGGTAAAGTCTACTGTACTCAGTCTGCAATTAGAGATTGAAGTGAGAGAGAGAGAACGATCATGAAGTAGGCAGACATTTTCTGTCCTCACAGAATTAAAGGACTTAATCAGTCGTAACTTTGATGCACTGTCAGGGGAGAAGTTCTTTGTTAGGTCTGACTATGTATGATATAAAGAGTTTAATGGATAATTTCAACAGAACCTCCAGGGGAAAAAATAAAATTAACAGTGACAAAAGGCCTCATTCACAAACTGTGCATGTGAACGTTTTACATACAAATTTGTGATTGATCCATGTTTCCTTGCCTGAATTTGGTCACACTCTGCTGGATATCATGAGTATTCACAAATGATAAAGTCAAGCTGATTCACGAAAAAGGCCTGAATTAAACCACCTTGTTACTAGTGCATTAAATAACAATGAAAATGACCCATTAATCCTAGCGGGATGTTGTGATTGTGACTATAAGGTTTTGACAAATACCTGCTTACTGATGTTTGTCCAGTAACTGAAGAGATTCTGTTGTTTTTTTCCTGCATTGCGTTCTTTTTTCCTCATCTGTTTAAGTTTACTTTGATTCTTTTGTTTGGACTTGATTCACTGACATACAAATGGTGGTAAGAAGAAAATCATCTGGTGTGCACATGTCACAAATTTGCAGGTATTTTATGTACAAAAAACATATTTCTTTCCACATTAGTGAATGAGACCCATCAATTGCAATGCATAATGAAGTGTAGGAAAAAAGTCAGCTGTGGGACATCACTATGGTGTCACAATTACATCGTCGTCATCTCCGTTTTAGTAACGAAAACAGAAGAGTTATTCTTCACTCAGCAGAAGTTATCAGGACTAAAAATCAGCCAGTCTGTTTTGATTTGGTCAATTAATTAAAAACCAGCTTTCCTTAGGAATCACTATCATAAATGAACTGTAGTTGTAAATTGGAGATGGTCACGGGTGGGCGCCCTGCTAACTGGAGGTCTGTGAAAGGAGCTTCTGATTAATCCAGTTGGGGAGACAGGTGTATAATGCAGGATAATTAGATTACCGCAGAATCACAAAGATGATGATAAAGCAGGTTTATGGAGGGCAAATGAGCATGGAATACCACAAGATCTCTGGATCTCCAGGGTCCATATTTATACTGTTTAAATAAGCCAAGTGCCACATGAAATACAAGCATTTAATCTGAGTAAATTGGTGGTCTGTAATTTATCCCTCACTGTGCCCTTCACATTTTAAGACTATTCTACATCTAGGCTCGGCTCCTACATTAACAGTGTAACAGTGTTGCACGTAACATTGTATTTGTTACAAACTCCTCAGTTCTGTAGTTTTGCAACAACTTGAAATTTAGATTTTGCCGATTTTATGAACCCTCAATGGTTGCTTTGTTTAAGTGCTTTTCTGATTTTATATTTTTTATCTTCTTCCCTCTTGAAATAATCTTAACACCCAAATCAGGTCCTGGGGCTCACTATCACATCGCAAGAAAACTAATGTCTTACACACATACACCATAGGCAGCATAATGTAGACCCAGAGATTCTCCTTCCTGCATCTGAATATGTTTATTGCTTCTCTTCTATAATTCCTTATGGTGCCAGAGGGCTACAAGCCCATTAATGAATAGCTGGGCTGAGATAAATATCTATATCCACACGGGACACGTAGATACCCCCACACACTCAGTGCAATAACATAAATGCAGGTTCTGTCATAGCATCAGTTTTTCTCTCTGTCAACTTAGTAGCCTCCTATTTGTCTTCAAGTGAAACACCATCTTCTTTATGAAGTCTGATGAAGTCTTTTTAGTGACAGCGAGAGATAAATCAGTTTCAGCCGCCACTTTAGTGAGATTTTCTGCATTTTATGGTCGGCTATTATACTTTGATATGTCTCCTGCTCAAGCACTGCTTCTCAGTTACCTGTTACGCCGCATTTCAGGGAAGTGTTAGTAACAATGTGCACATTATTTCTCACAAAGTAAATGTATTAAAACAGATAGAGAACATTGGTTAGAAAGTAAAAAATGCAAATGCTTCAACTACAAAATGTGTTTAAAACCAGTAGATGGAAATTTTTGAAGGCTTGCGGTGCTGCAGGGAATTACTGTGTCAGCCAACGTGTAACCAGTGCTGGTTTGTCTGTATTTCCATAAGAGGCAGACTCTCTGACTCTGCTGAAGAGACTCATATACTGCTGAATGAATTGAAAGTGAATAGTTTGAATCAAAAAGTCAAAAAGCAGAGTCTCTCTGGAGATCATCCCGCATGAGTCTGCACCCCTTCTGCCTGCTGTTGCCATGGAAATATCCCCAGCCATATTTGGATGAATCCAGCATAGCAGCTGGGGTGATATGTGGCGCAGGCGCATGTGTTTATGTGAATGGCTATGTGATTGCGTGGGTGCATCTATATATGTGTGTGTGTTTTGTGTGTGTGTTTGACTGTCAGTAAATGTGTTTGTATTCTGAGGTTTTCTGTGGCCTGACATCATCTCTGTTGGATGAAGGGCTTATATATATGTATTTATGGCTAATTTAGTTAATTTCTTACACACAATGCTTTGACTTCCATACATCTTTTGTCCAGATCTGTCCCCACAGGTCTAAATACTCTTTCTCCTTTCTTATCATCTCTCCATTCACTTATGACTCTATCTTGTCATCTCTCGCTCTCTGCTGCTTTCTTTTCTTCCCATGAATCCAGCTGCTTGCATTTTTCAGAGATTAACAGCGTGATGTATACCTGTCAAGCACAGCATTGTAACCACCTGCCCAATATTGTGTACCTCCCACTAGAGAACAACACTGACAGTGGTATCCTTTGATATCCAGCACCAGGATGTTGTGAGAGGCGTGCATGGTCTGCAGTCAGGTTTAGTTGGGTGCTGCATGGCGCTGGTAACACCAGGACCCAAGCTTTCAAAGCAGAACATTGCTTTGTAACAACATGATCAACTATAAAAAGGTTTCAGTGATTTTTATGTTGTGGCTTATCAGTGCATGGAGGCCCTGCAGTGTCGCACTTCACACCCCAGCTGTGGGTTAAAGCCCAACATGCCTGTGTTTTAGACTGAGAAAAATTGGAGAAAAAAAAATCTCATGGTAAAACGTTTGAGTGACTCAAAGCAGCCTGCCTTCAGAATTGGTTTTTAGTGGGTTGTGCACCTGTATAGTCATGAGATGAGGCCAAAGACATAGTGAGGGCAGAGAAAGAAATCAGACCGAGGAGGGGAAGAAGTAATTCAGAAAGAAGAAGGGAGACTGTGATTGAAGAGAGGAGAGATTAGCAGATCAGGGCAGAGAGCAGACAGTGTGTGTGTCACATTCGCATATCAGGGTATAAAAGATTTGTTGTCGCACATAAGAAGCAAACCTCTCAGTAGGAATGTAATTTACGCATCACTGCTGCGCTTTGGATACATCCGCACACATTTACATGTGGACACCCGCAGGTGCTGATCCTCACACTCATACCGTACAAGTGCAGGTTTCAGTCTGTTAGTGGTCATGGAGCTGTGTAATGTTTTCTAGTATCATGTTAATTAACCCTTGATTAAAACAAGAGCCGTTTCATGTAATTTAATTGGCGAAATGATAGAAATGAATTCTGCTGTTTCTTTTTAAAGCTTTGCAATAAAAGACGGATGACAATTAGGCACGAGGGAATATGTCGTAATGAATGATCGAAGGATGAAAATGGGGAGAGGGAGAGAAAGAGGGACCTTTTGTTTTTTCGTGTGATTATGCGTCGTTAGTGTTTATTTTCCTCCGCTGCGTGTAAATGTGCATGCGTGCAGCTGCGTGTGACAGTGAGTGATCTCAGTGTGGTGTACTGACGGTTTCCAGAGGTTCACTGATAGATGCATTTTAACTGAATATAACCCAGTGTAAACTGTTGGCATGGGTGCAAATTGGATTTAAAAATTTAACACTGGAAAGCTGTGCTAATGACTCAACATTCAAGGCATCAGGAGCATCTAGCTTTGAATTAATCTCTATCAGACACTTTTAATTAAAAAAATAAACTGTTCCTTGGAGCAGTGAAGAAGTCCATCTGTATAGGGCTGCTCAATTAATCGAATTTTAATCACGATTATGATCTGGGCTTTCAACGATCATTAAAAATGACTGAGCCGATTATTAGCCCCTCCCTCATTTATCCGCGACACCTTAAAGGCCGGTCCGTGAAAATATTGTCGGGCATAAACCGTCCGTGGCGCAAAAAAGGGTGGAGACCGCTGATTAAGAGGACCCGAGGGAAGCTCAGAAAGCTAAGCAGAAGTTATTTGGAGAGTGACTGCCGTTGGTTGAAAAGAGTTTAAAAAAAAACAAAAACTTCAGTGGTGTTGCACACTATTTTATATTATTTTTTTAAAGTCATTGTTAACCCTTTAAAGCCGGTCAGAGCAGCACGCTCCGTTTTGCGTAACTATTTTTAAATCCCTGTAGAACCTGAACCGTGTAAGCTAGCGCAATAATTTGTTTTGCATATGAAACCGGAGGAGTTGTACTTACATCTGATGCCATCAGCTTGTCCTCGGTCACGGTTTCGTTCCACATATAGCTTTGCAAAAACTGCATAAAAAGCGCTTGCAGGAACAAAAGCATAATATTCCAGAAACACGCTTTGCCGTTCCTATCAGCTGTTCGTAACACTTCCCACAGTGAAATGATGCACATGCTGTTTTCTTTGCAAATTTGCATCATAGGATTGTTTTTTGTTTTTCCTGCAGTATATAAAAATTGCTGTATCTCCAAAATAAAACTATGAAGACACTCAAAATAAATTTCCTGTGGTGGGAAACTATTTTTTGAAACTTTATTGTATTTAAAGTTTTGAGGGATAAACCTCTTAAATTTCTCCAAGTAGAAATATATGTAAACAAAACAAAAGCGATTTTCAATTTTTTTTGTAGTTTATTGCACTTTTTTGCAATTTATGTAATTACTATGCACTTAATGCATACATATTATTAAAATATGAGCTATAACAGTTGTATTGATGTATAGCAACTTGAAATGCTCCCACAAATGGCACTACAGCATGTAAAAAAAATAAATAAAAATAATATAAGCTCTGGTGGACTTGGTTCTATAGTAGGTCTTAAAGGGTTAAATAAATATCGTCAAATAATCGTGATCTCAATTTCAGTGAAAATAATCGTGATTATCATTTTTGCCATAATCGAGCAGCCCTACATCTGTATATGAAATGTGAATCTTTAACCAGTGCTCTAATTTCAGTCATTTGAATTTGCAGAAAACACTAAAAACTTGTCTGTAGAGAGCTGAGGCCTGGTTCTCTCTTCCATTAATTTGTTATTTTATGCAGTTTGTTCTTGCTGAACATTCAGTTCAATAGGTTTTCTTAAAAAAAAACAAAAAATCTGTGCATACAGTAATGTGTAAAAGTCTTGAGCCACCTTTCATTTCTTTATATTTTGCTAGGAAAACGAGAAATGGTTGCAGTGATTCATTGAAATACAGTAGATAAAGCAAAATAGAGATGTGGAATTCTAATGAGCTTGAAAGTCAATATTTGGTATGAACTTTTGTTAGACTTGGGAACATGGCGTTGTTTTTGTAGCCATTTTTCTAGTTTTAAGGTTTTAAAAGTGGCAGTTTTGATTTTCGTAAACGAGACGCTCTCATGACTCATGGAGTGACGCTACTGACCAGCCAATCGGTGGCATGCAGTCTGATGACATCACATTTTAGAACCCGCTCAGATCGCTTGGAACTCCGAGGAATTAAAAAAGTACCTGCTACCAGGTGGCTGAAAACTGTGGCAAAACATGCCGGGTCAATCTGAGTAGATAGTAATGGAAAAGGGGATACGAAGATCCCAGATTGTTTCCATAATGTTGAGGTTTGGGCTCTGTGAAGGTCAATCCATGACTGATAGTGATAGAAATTAAACTGCTGTCAATCAGATGCTTTCCAGATAGTACTGCATAGTGGTTTAAAATCTGATGGTATTTTTCTGTGTTCATAATTCCATGAAATTTGACAAGATTCCCAACACCATTGGTTGAAAGACCCATCTTGTTTTACAGATGACTGTAGAAATCCACTGTTGTACCTTTCTTCTGACCTCCTCTGTACTTACTGAGCGATCGTGGCGAGTTGGCAGTTCGTCTTGTAATCGGAAGGTTGCCGGTTCGAGCCCCGGCTCTGACAGTCTCGGTTGTTGTGTCCTTGGGCAAGACACTTCACCTGTTGCCTACTGGTGGTGGTCAGAGGGCCCGGTGGAACCAGTGTCCAACAGCCTTGCCTCTGTCAGTGCGCCCCAGGGCAGCTGTGGCTACAATGTAGCTTTCCATCACCAGTGTGTGAATGTGTGTGTGAATGGGTGGATGACTGAATGTAGTGTGAAGTGCTTTGGGGTCCTTAGGGACTAAGTAAAGTGCTAGATGCATTTTCTGTCCAGTTCTCGTGTAATGTGGCATAACTCAGTCTTTTCTCCCTGTTTCCCTTCCTTAAGAATGGCTTCTTGACAGCCACCCTTCCACTGAGAAGAAGTGGGAACAAATGAGGTGTTTTTGCAACAGGCTGCTAATAACAAACCTAAAGATATTATTTAATTTTTTTCCTCAGTTGTTTGTTATGTGCAGACATAACCCTGCTTCACCCCTCATGTCAGGTGCCTATTGTATTAAGAAAAAACTGCTGTCTTTGTGGCTTAACAAACTTTTACATTAACAGTAGCTAGCAATGGTTCAGGTCTAGCTAACAGGTATTCCTTTAATACCGCTTAAAA
This sequence comes from Rhamphochromis sp. 'chilingali', assembly GCF_963969265.1. Taxonomy (NCBI): domain Eukaryota; kingdom Metazoa; phylum Chordata; class Actinopteri; order Cichliformes; family Cichlidae; genus Rhamphochromis; species Rhamphochromis sp. 'chilingali'. The sequence continues at coordinate 22,836,492 of NC_137935.1, read as the reverse complement.
AAGGAATAACAACAATAATCCACACAGCTTGTTATTGGACAAATATGCACATTTGTAGAAACATCCTTCACGATATTTGAATTTTTTAAACAAGCACCCTGTTTTCATCACTGTTCCTGACATTCTTTTGTTGTACCACATCAAAAGTTTCCTTGTGAATTTGACAATGGAAGAAATTCACAAAGCAAAGAGCCTTGGATCTTTTCATTCAGTGGTGTCAAAAATGTCAACTACATATCAAAGAGCTCTGGCAGAAGGTGTATGACTTCACTTTATAAACTCCAATAAAACTCTGCCTTAGCTTCCATTTTCTGTTGTCAGTTTGGGTGAAGTCCGCTAAGACAGCCGATCAAAAGGCTGTTGCATGAAACTACCCGACATCACAGAATTCTTTATTCAGCTCACACACTGTTCCCTGTCTTTATCTGTCTGTCTCTACCTGCTTCTTCCCTTGGCCGACTTGCTTCCTTCCCTCTTTGTCATGCTCCTCACTTTTTGACACTTTCTTTGTGCCCTGCTTTTATATTCTCTGTCTGGGTCTTTCTCATGAATGAATTTTGTGAGTTGAGTAGAAACACTTAAAGCCATATCAGGGACAGCAGCTTCATTGTTGTTCAGTATGACGCTTGAAATTGAAAACCTGCCATTCTAGGGACATTTTGCAGCCACAGACACACCCAGCCTATTTGCAGTTATTCGGCTGTGATGCAGGGTGATGCTTCTACAAAAACAAACTTGACAAGACTGAATTTTTACTCGTGAACTAATTCTGATTAGTGACAATCTACACTTTCTGCTTTTACCATTTCACCCACTGAAAATTACAGTCTGCACCTGCTAAAATCGAAAGCTGTCTGAAGACTTTGCACATCGCTAATAACAGGAAAAAACAGAAATTTACCACACTAGCTGATTTTCCAGCCAATGTGTCAAAACAGGTTAATTTACTTCTGCATACATTTTCACACTAACATTCAAATGTACAAAATTCTTGAAGTGTATAGCACAGGTGTCTCCAACAGAAAGAGAGAAAATATAGTGACATACCCTGAACGCACAACGTGTCTAACCTTGATGCAGGTGGACTAAACCAGCGGAAGACCACACCAAGTGCCCTTCCTATCAGTTAGAGGAATTGGATTAATTCAATAATGCAGACTATAATTCACACGGTCTCACCAAAATTAGACAATAGAAGATTGGAAAAATGTTGTCCTATCTGATGAGACTAAATTTCTGCTGCAGCATTCAGATGGTATGGTCAAAATGTGGTGTAAACAACATTAAAGCAGGTATCCATGCTGCGTTGTATGAACAGTTCAGGCTGCTGGTGGTTTAATTGTTTGGGGGTTTCTTGGCACCTTTTGGCCTGGTCTGTTCCAGCTAAGCATTGTTCAAACACCACAGCTATACAAGCAAATTTCTGGGGACCTTGTTGAATCTATGCCAAGAAGAATTAAATCAGTCCTGATTATAAAAGGTGGTCCAACCCAGTACCAGCAAGGTGTAACTAATAAAGTGTCCAGTGAGAATAAACTAATCAGAAATAAGAGCAAGACTAAAACCACAAAAACCCTTTAAAGGATCCCCAAGAGAGAAGAGGAAGTGAAAGAGGAAAAAGACCAAAGGAAGCAGCTTTTAGAATAGAATAGAATAGAATAGAATTCAACTTTATTGTCATTGCACATGTCACAGGTACAGGGCAACGAAATGCAGTTTGCATCCATCCATGATGGATCCATGCTTTAGCCATGATATAGATATATTACAATATATATTAGCAATAATATAGATATTGCAGAAATGGGTCTATTATGGTATGTTATAATGTACACAGTATGAAGTATGTTATGAATATTCTATAACTATAAGTATGTACAGGCTATGAACAGGATAAAAATATGAAAAACTATACAGAAATCTGAGATATACTGCTATACAAAAATGTGAACTATGCAAGTTATAAACAGTTGTAGGATTAAAAATTATTGTATGTACAGAATGATTATTTACACAGAGCTATACAGTAGTGCAGTTAAGATAAGTGAGATATGTGGATAATTTCTACAGAGGCTATATAAAGTGCTAGTGGTTGTGAGTGGTAGTTCAGTCCATGTTATTATTGTGTGTTTGAGGGTACAGTTGTCCATTGTGTGTGTAGGTGGTTGTGGGTGTGTGTATGGTGGGTGTGTGTATGTTCAGTCCATGTGTTAACGTGGGTCAGATGTCAGGAGGCAGAGTTCAGGAGTCTGACAGCTGTGGGGAAGAAGCTGTTCCGGTACCTGGTGGTCTTAGTCCGGAGGCTCCTGTAGCGCCTCCCAGAGGGCAGGAGGGTGAAGACTCCATGTGATGGGTGACTGGGGTCTCTGATGATTTTCCCAGCCCTTTTCAGACACCGCTTCCTGTAGATGTCCTTTATGGCAGGAAGTGGTGCTCCGGCGATGCGCTGGGCAGTTTTCACGACCCTCTGCAACGCCTTCCGCTCCGAGGCAGAGCAGTTCCCGTAACAGACTGTTATACAGTTGGTCAGGATGCTCTCGATGGTGCAGCGATAGAAGTTCACCAGGATGTCTGAGGACAGGTGGTTCTTCCTCAGAGTCCTCAAGAAGAAGAGGCGCTGGTGAGCCTTCTTGATCAGCTTGGAGCAGTTGGTCGTCCAGATGAGATCCTCGGAGATGTGGACTCCCAGGAACTTGAAGCTGCTCACACGCTCCACAGCCGTCCCCTTAATGTGGATGGGTGGATGTGGGCCAGCATTCCTCTAGTAGTCCATGATGAGCTCCTTAGTCTTCTCAGTGTTAAGCAGCAGGTTGTTTGTGTCGCACCACTCAGCCAGACGATCCACCTCCTCCGTGTAGGCGGCCTCATCGTTGTCACTGATGAGGCCAATCACCGTGGTGTCATCTGCAAACTTAATGATGGTGTTGGAACCATCAGCAGGTCTGCAGTCGTGGGTGAAGAGGGAGTAGAGGAAGGGGCTCATCACACAGCCTTGTGGTACACCGGTGTTTATTGTGATTGTAGATGAGCAGCGGTTATTCAGCCGGACAGGTTGGGGGCGGTTGGTCAGGTTTTATTCATTTGTGGTAATAATCCATAAACATAAACCACATATTTAATGCATTAATTTAAAAATAGTAGTCTCTGACATTTCATCCAATTTAAAAGATACATAAGAGCGTGTTATGGGATTTGAGTAGAACATGGCAGCAGTTCTTCGTGGCAGTGTGACGGTATGAGGGATTAACATAATAGCAACTTGTTATTACCAGTAATAAAGAATTGAGTATCTGTGACTTTTGCATATGTTTCAGTTTTAGTGCAGCATTCATAGGCATTGGTGCTATTGGCACAGCTGTTATTGTGCTCACTCCCTTCAGGTCAGAGCCTGCAGTTAGATTTTAATTGTGAATTCTTCTTGATGTGATGTCGAGTTTGCTGAAATAGCATTACATCATGCATCACCAAAACCTGGTGCTACGTCTAATGCTGCACTGACCTTGTACCAGTGGTCCATGGCAATTTAGCAGTAGGTTATTTTTAGCAACAGAATTTACGGTGGCCCCTAGAGACAAAGCACGTACAAACTCCAAAACACTTACAAATTCCAAATAGCACGCACAAACTCCAAAACACGTACAAAATCCAAAACACATGCAAACTCCAAAACACGTACAAAATCCAAAACACGTGCAAAATCCAAAACACGTGCAAGCTCCAAAACACGTACAAAATCCAAAACAAGTGCAAAATCCAAAACACGTGCAAAATCCAAAACACGTGCAAAATACAAAACACTTACAAAATACAAAACACGTACAAAATACAAAACACGTACAAAATCCAAAACACATGCAAACTCCAAAACACGTACAAAATCCAAAACACGTGCAAAATCCAAAACACGTGCAAGCTCCAAAACACTTACAAAATCCAAAACACGTGCAAAATCCAAAACACGTGCAAAATCCAAAACACATGCAAAATACAAAACACTTGCAAAATTGTTTTGGATTTGGGGTCTGCAGCCTTAAAGGCCGCATTTTAAGGCCGATTATGTCACAGCGACGCGACGAAGACTGTCCCAATTCAAAGGCTGCTCTACATGCGGCCCTCAAATGCGTCCTTAATTTCCCTGAATTTTAAGGATGGGTCGGTGTAGCCTTCATGGCCCAACATATCCCAGACTTCATAGCTCGGCGGTGGTGTGGATAATTTAAAAAACAGCGGAAGCGGAGCGGACGAAAAGTAAACTTTCAGAAGTAAGTACTGAATATTATGTCACTTATTTATGTGCAAATGTTTTTATAATGAAGAACATTAAACCATTATTGTTGGCCACATGTCGGGAAAGTTATGTGACATTAGTGACGTTTGTACTAACTTGGTTTTAAAGCCTTTACTTCAAAATATTCGCCGTTCAATAGCTGAGCTTAATCTTACAGAGAATGTGATGATTTTATGCATAATTAAAGTCAGTCATGTCAGTCAGCTGACGGTTCACTCGTTAAGCTGAAAGAAAGATGCTTTAATCACAGGAGTCACACTGTACCATCTGGGAATTCTTCTTGTTTAGCACTCGTAATAACACAAACACTAAATCCTCCTTCTCGTGTGCTGTTTGTAGCAGTGTGTACACCTGAGACTTTCACCTGTCTGTCTGTCCTGCACTCGCTCTCTGTTTCTTTCTCTCTGATTGTGGAATAAAAGTATGAACATGTGTTTATAAGTTACACTTGTGTTTGAATCCTGCAGCTTATCACACATTTGATTTCTATGTGTGACAACTGCAAGTGTCCAGTGAGGACAGACTGAGGGACCCACTGCTGCACATCATCTGTGAGGCTTTGCACCCCTGATGATCCACCAGGATAAACTCAGCAGTGTGTGAGGAAGAGGAGGAGGAAGAGCCAGCAGCAGCTGACAGATGGAGAGAATAGACAGACTGTTCCCTGTTTGTGAAGGACTGCTAAAAAAGTTTAACATAACTAATTGTCTGTCCTGAATCAGTCTTATTAGGTAATGTTCAAATAATTGTATCATTCCAGTGTTTCCAGTGTGGGAGAAAGTACTCAGGACCTTCAAGTTACACACTATGAAAGGAAGCAACAAGTTTAATGTTCAGAAAAATAAAGTATGTATCAGCAGCAGAATGGAGCTAAAAATAAATGTTTGTTTCAGTTCTATGAAGCTTTGAGTATTTTGGATTAGTAGTACTGCTGTGTTTGTTGCATCATATTGCTGTAATTGTTTATATGCTTTATATATTCTGAGGTAAGTTGATCTATAGTGTTACATCATATTCTATCAGGATGTTATGTGTTTGTATACTTTCTGCCCAGTTTGACCCATTTAGCAGAATTCAGCCTGTTTAAGGCTCTGATATCTATTCTGTGTGACTTAAAGCAGTTATGACATGGTCTGATTTTCTCACCCAATAAAGGAATGTTTAATATATCAGTCTACTCTTCATTTTATCAGAAACAGTTATCACAGCTTGTACATTTTCTTTTTACACATGTATGTAAGCATTGAGCCAAATTTAGTAATGCCAACATACTGAAGGAACAACATTTGTCTCTTATATATGATACACCTATATATGCACTGTCAATATACATTTTGAACCAGCTGCAGATGTCAGAGTAACAACTGACGGACCCCCACATAAAGGGCGTTACAGTAGTCCACAGGGGAAGAAATAAAAGCATGGGTCACGGTTTCAAAGTGCTGCCTAGGAAGAAAAGATTTCACTCTTGCCAGTCGCCTTAAATGATAAAAATGGACTGGTTCAACTTAAAACCAAGAGCAGTAACAACAGGTTTAAAATAAACTTCCAGGGGTTCCAAATGAAAAGAAGAGGACTCACAGGAGCCACTGGGTCCAAACACCAACAAATCTGTTTTCTTTTCATTCAAATTTAAAAAGTTTAGAGCCAACCAAGCTTTAATGTCATCTAGGCATGTCAAGAGAGGTTTTATTCAGATGCCATCCTTCTGCTTCAGTGGCAAATAAATTTGGCAGTGGTAAGACATGTAAATAACTGCAACTTGAATCTGTTCTGAAGCTCAGTATTTGACACAGAGTTCATGTTCACTGCTGTAATAGCTAATAATGACTAATATAATAACCATAATATTGGCCATATTATATTTACATTACCAAAGTGATATGACTTTAGTCTCATGAACAACATTAGCTAATTGTTATTTACTAGCTAATCTTAAATGACTGTTCAGTACAGAAATGAAGCCCAAAAATCATGTTTTACTGTCCTGTGGTCTCAGCCTCAGATACTTATCAAATCACACAAAGCTCTTGTAGAAACAAACAAACAAGTGAAAAAAATATGTTCTCCTTCATTTCTGTCAAACAAAGTTGTATGACACGTTTCCAGCTATTAGTATCATGGTTGCTAGGCAACCTGGGAAGCACGACGGAGACTAGAGCCCATGTGTTTGCAACAAACTTGCCGTTTATTTTGCAAATCGAGCTCAACACTGCCCCTAGCGTCCTGGAGCACTTCCGTTGTGTTTTGGAATTTGCATGAGTTTTCGAGTTTGCAAGTGTTTTGGAATTTGTACGTGTTTTGGATTTTGCAAGTGTTTTGGAATTTGCATGTGTCTTTGAGTTTGCAAGTGTTTTGGGTTTTGCAAGTGTTTTGGAGTTTGTACATGTTTTGGAATTTGCATGTGTTTTTTAGTTTGCAAGTGTTTTGGAGTTTGCATGTGTTTTGGAATTTGTACGTGTTTTGGAATTTGCATGTGTTTTTTTAGCTTGCAAGTGTTTTGGAGTTTGCATGTGTTTTGGAGTTTGCACGTGTTTTGGAGTTTGTACGTGCTTTGTCTCTAGGGGCCACCGTAGGCAACTAAGACATTTGATGGCCAATACATGTGGTTCATTCGCAAAGTTCCCTTTAAGCTGCGACTTTCTGGAGAAAATTAAAAAAACCTTTGGGCGTGGAAAAGAGGCATCAGCTTATTACAAAATGCTTTTATTAGCTTCTGATTCTAACACACTGTCCCTCAAAAGAACGTGGGAAATGGATTTAAATCTCAACTTTACAGTGGAGGAATGGAATGGCATCCTCAGAAATCTGAAAAAAACGTCACGCGAATTACGTTCAAGATTGGTCCAATTTAAGATTTTAAATAGAGTATACTGGACACCTTCACGGTTGCATAGGGTGGGTCTAGTGACTGATGATGCATGCTGGAAATGCCAGCAAGGAAATGGCACACTTTTACATTTGCTTTGGGGGTGCTCCAAAGTCCAAGATTATTGGATTCATATTCACACTGTAGTAGAGAAGGTTGTAGGTCAAAGGGTCCCATTTATGAACAGTCTTTATGTATTAGGAGACCCTTCAGCTTTGAGTCACTTATCCACTTCTCTTGCTCATTGGGTACAAACGGCGATTATGCTGGGGAGGAAGCTGCTGGTGAAAGAGTGGAAGGCCTCATCGACTCCTACATTCTCTCAGTGGTATATCGCTTTGGGACAAGTGGCAGCTTACGAAAAATTATCATATAGACTGCTAAATAGACTGGACGATTATAATGATAAGTGGGCAAATTACTTTTTACATACAGGTCAGTGACGTATCCGGCTAAAATAGTTAAGCTTGGACTAAATAGGATAGCTGTAATCTGGTCTATGTGGAATGTTGGCATCACTTTTTTTTTTTTTTTTTTGGGGGGGGGGGGATGGAAATATGCATTTATGCTCAATTTGTTCTGCTGTTGTTACTGGGAGTGTCCATTCTGCTAGTTTTTGGGTGTTCTTATGGGGGGGGGGGGGGGGGGGGGGGCTTGGGGTTTTGTTTTATTTATTTTTTTGTTTTTTGGGATGGAAATATGCATTGATGCTCAATTTGTTCTGTTGTTGTTACTGGGAATGTCCATTCTGCTAGTTTTTGGGTGTTTTTTTTTGGGGGGGGGGGGGGTGTTTTTTTTTTGTGTGGGTTTTTTTTTTTTGTATATTAAAATTTAATAAAGTTTGAGTCATAAAAAACAAATACACACACACACACACATAGAGCAATACACACAAAATCCTTTTTATGGTTGTTAGAGTAATCCACGCTGGAATCTAACGGGTTTTCCTCTTAGTTTCTTTAATTTCATTTTTGAGATATGTGACTGCTCAGAATATTCATCTAACTATGTGCCTTTTCACTAGGGATGGGTATCGTTTAGGTTTTATCCGATACCGGTGCCAAATCGGTACTTTTGAAACGGTGCCGGTGCTCAAACGGTGCTCAAACCGGTGCTTAAAGAATGGAGAACACAAAATTGGTCCAAAAACCTCTCATGTTCAGCTGGTTTTTGTAAAAAGATAACAATGTTAGCCTTTTCTGCAGCTATGGGGCCTATATGGTATCACTCTTGGCTGGAAGCAGTGCTTAAACAATGGAAAAAACACAAACTTTATCCAAAAACCTCTCATGTTTAGCTGTTTCCCTCTTTTTCTTTGGTCATTTTAGCCTTTTTGGCCAGGGTGAAGGGAGTGTCTGCCATCAAACAAGAGGACAGCCGCATGTAGCTATGATGATGTTTGCTAGTTCACCTTACCTGCATTAATGTAATAACGTGGTTAGCCTACTCAACGTAAATTACACACGAACAACATTAAGCTACTCACGCAGAGAAGAACGGCTGCTGCTGCATCATCATCCTCATCATTTCTGCTACACTGGCAGGGCTAGGGGCCAGGACTCTCCTCTTCGTGTTTTTGGGGAATGTTGCTCCGGGTCCGATAACTGGCAACCCACCCGCAGTAGATGCGCTCGGTGTGAGGTCTCGCAGCAAGCTATCAAATACGGCGCATTTCTTGGCTTTAAAAAAAACCCGCTATTCGTCACCAGGTGTTTCATCGGATTCGAGGTGTTACCTCCTTTGACAGTATCACAGTATCAGCTTAAAGCACTTGTTGCAGGCTGCTGAGTTTGCATATTTTGCTGTGAAGTACAGCCAGACTTTTGACCGCTTCGCCTTGGGCATTTTTAATCTGCAGCTCTGCTCTAAAAGAACGTACGTACCTGGCCCCGCCTACTATCCTCGGAAACGTAAAACGATTGGCTAGAAGTGTATCACAGCTCCGGAAAAAAAAGCACCGAAATAAAGCACCGAAATGTGCGCTGCTTTTCGGTCTGGTTACTACCGTTTATGTCAGAACCGGTGCCATCATGGCACCGGACACCGGTACCCATCCCTACTTTTCACACTTCTTGTCACGATGACACAAATCAACACCAACAAAGATCTCACCGTGTCACAAAAAGCACTAATGTTATCTCTCTGTATTGTTCATTCTCTCATAGTCTTTCATTTCTGCATATTTTTTTTGTTCTCTCTTAACTTCATTTCCATAATCAGCAGGAACTTTGTAACCTCCTCCTTTCTCTTCCCAGTTCACTTGCCTTTCCATCTATTCATCACACATTTGAAGGGCTATCTGTATAAGAATTACCTTCTATGTCCTGAAGTGCCTGGACAGGAAATTAATTGGCCCTTAATTTAGCTCAGACTCTGAACCAGGCAAAGGTAATTAAGAGAAATCTGAACTGAGATTTCTCTGAGAAATGGCTCCAAACTCTTGGTGAAATGGAATGTACAGAGTAATAAAACAAAATCTAGAGAAAGTGAAGCTGTTTAGTGTTTTGTGTGATATGACATTTCTTTTTTTTTCATGGTTTGTGTGAAGAGAATTTGAACAAATGAGAGCAATTAAAGAAACTGGACTGCATGACTTAATGCAGCTCATCCTTGGTATTTCATGAACTGTTCTCATCTCGCTTTTTATTCAGCTCTATCTCATATGTTTAGTGAAGCAGATGCTTGTATTGATTTACCACATTTGTCAGTTGGTTCCGTTGCCTAATGTGTTAATATGTTACAGCAAGAAATAAGCCATCAGATTAAATGGAACATTAACAGAGAGTGGGCTGCTTTGGCTGAGTAACACATAACTTTTGAAATGGACTCACATCAGCTTCTAATAAGACCACTGAGCTGAAATGGGAAAATTATGAACCAAAGCTCATTTTTTCGCTGAGTATTTGGTAAGCTCGGTATCCTTAACACTGATTTTTTTTTTTTTTTTTTGTGGGGGGGGGTCTCATTGTACAGACATCAGATGATGGTATGGCTCTGGGTACAAGGATACAAAGTATACAAAGTATTCTTGGGTGAGATACTGAACTGTGAGTATGTTGGGTGACTAAATGTGAATGAATGTCGTTGATTGTTATGACCTGGTAGCTCCCTGCTCTCTTTGCATTTCTGTTGCTGTTGAGCCATTAGTTACCAACTTAGTTGGACCTCCAATAACAAGAAGGAAGAGGGGGAGGTGAAGCAAAAGTACACAGCAAACCAACAAAATCCCTTTGGGAACACTGTTAGGCAATCTCCAGCCACTTAATGGATAAGCTCTAGGGTTGGGCCATCTTTTCCAATGTCCTATAGTTCCCCTGTGAGATTAATAATAACCTGTACGATTGCTAGTGGGCAGGATCAGAGGCTAACATGCGCTCGTTAAGGCAGCACTATTTGCCCTCCATAATGCATACTGTGTGACCCAAACACACAAAAATAGCACTACTTCTTGTAGTAAATGAAAGGCACACACCAGGATGTCCATTTCCCACTTCTGTCATGAAGACAGGGATGCCTACTTTATTACTGACCATGAGTGGTAAATGGTGTTAAATCACAAAATTGCCTGATTCTCCTTTTTGTTTTTTTTCTTAAGTGTTATACTGTAGTTAAGTGTCATTCTAATACGTCACCTAATCCCGTTTTGTTGAAAAATGGTCTTTCTTTTCCCTCTTTGCCACAAGCTTCACAAACATGCAGTCTTTCGCTGACAAACAAACTCACGAAGTGAGACCAAAAAACCGAGGATAGCAGATCAACATTTTTACCCTGTTGAAACACTTTAACTTCTGATTTAAAATCCTAAGTACTGTAAATGTACGTATGAAGGAGACGGAAAAAATCAGAGAAAATGTGAACTTTACGTGTTGGTTATGGTGGTACGACCAGTGAGATGTATCTAATAATATTGATCATTCATTGCACTTATAGAAAAGCAAGCTAAGCTATGTGTTGGTAAGATAAGATTAGATAAAATAAACCTTTTTTGTCCCACATGTGCAAATTTTTCGGTCATGGCAGAAAGTGGACAGTATAAATTAAGAGCATTAAAAGTTAAGAAAAACCTCCCAATAGGATGGAATAAGATAAAATAGAATGGCATACTATACGAAATAGAGTAAAATACTTTGTTATATCAAGAAAATTGCACTTGGTAATATTGCACATCAGGGAGACAGGGCGAAAGTTACCATTGTGTATAGGTGTGTGTGTGTGTGTGTCTGTGTGCATGTCTGTGGTCATCTGTAAAGTCTTTGCTCTAGAGTCTGACAGCAGCTGGAAAGACCTATGAAATCTCTCCATCCCATATCGTTGGTGCCGCTGCCTACTGCCTAGTGATCTCATTGTTGGTGATTCCCAAAGTTGTCCATTGGCACAACTCCGATCAGCTGGCAATATCTGTATCTGCACCTGGCACAGACTGTTTCTCCTGTGTGGTGCTAAGACTGGATCCATTTTGCTGGACTATATAAGGGTTCTGTATTGTATCCTGATGAGCTGCCCATTCAGTGATCATTACTTTCTGAGGGGTTTAATGAACAGTTTTTATACCTGGAACAATTTGGCGCTATAAAATGAAACATGATGATAGATTTAGTTAATAACCTTAGTCTCAATATAGCAATGAACTGTTTTTTTTTGCCTTTTGCTGTAACTGATTGTTATGAAGTAACTGTTGAATACATAATCTAGTGCCTGCAGAATAATAAGACCACTGACGTTCAGCTTTGTTCCCCACAAGCCTCTCTTTCAATATGCATGCCTGCTGAAATTCGACCTGACAAAAGAAAAAGAGCTCCACTTCAATGGACGGGGGAAAAAAGGTGTAGAAAGTGATCAAAAGTGAGGATAGAGAGTGTGAACAGGTTCCTGATGAATAAAGCTCCAGAATTGGACAGGGTTAAAAACTGGTAATCAGTTGGCTTTTTTTTCTAATAGATTGGTGCGTAACAAGGCCCTTTAATGTTTTAGATCAGAAAGTATGTTGCTGGAAGGGGTGAAGAGTGGCCTATTGCCACTCACTTTAATATGTCACTCTGCTTGGATCTAATTATCATTCTGTTTAGAGTGTCACCAATTACTGATAATGTACAGTCCAGTAATGATTAAGACAAGGTTAATCATACCATAATAAAGCAATCGCTATTATCATACATAATCAAGCAATATTTAAAGTGCTCTAAGTCATGAGCCATTACCGTGATCAACAATTACGCTTTTGTTGGCGGTCTTTATGAATGTGTCAGATGATCTGATTGCGCTCAATATCAAGCCTTTGTCAGACAGAAATCTGCAGGTGGTGGCCAGGTTTAGCATCAACCAAAGAGGGGGCCAGATTGCAATAAAGTTTGCAGTCATTACCTATTAAGCAGACTCCGGCAAACACGCGCGCCAGACCCTCATCGCCCATTTGTCTCTGTCTCTTTTGCTTTCCCCTCTCTTCCGGTGAGCTCAGTTCGATGGGTGTGATGTGTGCCGCATCATAGCCCCCGCACAGCTTGTTACCATGGCAACAAAGGAGACAGAAGGCAAGAAAATTATAGAATGGCAGAGACCGAGTGTGTGAAAGAGAACTTTGCAAGAAAGGGATCTGGATGTTTACTTGTGTACTATATATGTGCTTCCATCTGTGTCCAATTACTATAAGGAGAGATTTGACAGGCAAAGGTATGTAGTGTAGGGACAAGCGACAGCTAACTGAAGACTTGTCCACCTTAAGAATATCAATCTGCTGTAAAAGCTCTAAATAATAATGATCTGCAACTTATTGCTCCAAATTCAGTGAAGCAGTGTGAATGCCATGTCATCAGAAAGTGCAAAAACTGAGACCCCAAAAGCCTGCTTAAATAAAAACTAGCAACTGAGACTGTTGTTACAAATAACACTGTTTTTATTAATACTGTAAACCAAATGCCCAAAGCAATACCGAGTCTAGGACTACACAGTATATGACAATTCTGCAACTACATTTTTATAAACTTCCTTAAGCACAGTGAAACACTATTTAATTATCATTGTAAGCCAATCAGTCATATCCATCACATTTTTTTACATGGCAAAAAGTGCAGCTAAACCTCTAAAGAGAATTGCAGGAGATATCAATAAAAACAAATGAAACAATAATGATAGCTTTTAATAATACTAAAAACACACATTTGACAGACACTGACATCTGGAAAAGTGTTAGAAATACATAATTTGCTTCTGCAATCCTCTTTCTACTCCCCCGGAAGTAATCCAGATTCTTATCAATGTAGCACGGCGCTTTTATATGGGAACTGCCATCCTCATTCTCAAGGGAGTCAATTGCTGCCATTTTGTTATAGTGGTGTGTTAGAGATACATACGAAATGGTCTTTGACATCTTTGTGGTTTTGTACCCAATAATGACACCAAGCTCCTATCATCTGGAAGCTTTTTCAGCAGCCTTTGGAATCACACAAGTTAATGTGCTATCTGTGAATCCAAACCAGATATTTTCCTAATCCTTACAAAGTAGTTTTGGTACCTCAACCAAAACCAAACAGTGGGTGAAAGTGGAGGTGAAATGGTGAAAAGTAACCAAAAACAAAGTTAAACAAAGTGCAAAACCAAGCTCCCAAATGCGACATAGATCACAGTAACCTGGCAGAGAAACTCCACTAAATTGCTGCCATTCTGTTTTTTTGTTGCTCTTTAAAGCAGCGCTGTTAGCTCACATTCTCCAGTATTGCCACAGTTGGTGTCTTAAGGCACCAGTGACAAAGGACACCTTTTCTCCAGGACGCCAGCGGCTTTTGACAGAATTGCAGTATTTGACACCCTTGGATAAAAAAGCATTGGCACTAAAAAAGCCAGAGAATGGCCCAGAGGCTAGTTCTCACACAACAGCAACACCAGCACTATACACAAAGAAACTGGCACTGGTCTTAACTTCTAGTTAAGAGTGGCACTTATTCATTTAACTAATAAAAATTCATAAACATGCACAAACACCATGGACATTATCTGGTTTTCTGTAAACTGGCTGCAGAAAAACATTGCTACCCAGAGACCAGACTTCTTAAATATTCATAATTAGGATATGAAGGATAAGCAGTTTACTCTACTCTGTTCAATACAAACAGGGCAGAGACTTAAGTAAACTGTGCACATGGATATCTGCATAAGCATACATACATAAACAATCTATGTTTGTTTGCACACTTACAGTTAGCTATTGATATTTTGCAGACACATGACTGCTAACCATGCAACATTAACATTATTGCTAAAGTTAAGTCACACAGGCCTACAGACTGGTCAGTGAGCCCCCTTTTTTCCTACTAACCCACCTGTTACAAGGAAAAAATGAGTTTCCCCTAACCAGATGGGCAAAAACCTCCTTATGATTGTTTTGGACACTAGCATATTGCTGTGTTTGCCCATAGCTTGCATGGAAGTGATGGACTTGTATAGAAATACTGCGGAAAGTTGATTGTGGCTCAGAGTACCAACTTTTGCATACAGCCCAAATGATTACCATCTCCGCTTTCTGTTTTACTTGGCCTGCTCAGCTAGGAGTTAGCAAATATATGCCGACAAACATGAAAAACTACACACAACTGTAGAAGTCTCCAGTGTGAGCAATCAACTACCAGGAAATCAGTTGAGCAATATACAGATTTCCGTAGCAACCAGTGGTGTCATGTCCAATATGGTGGACAAATCTTGAGCAATGTCTGCACGACCTTATATAAGAAACCTCAACATTTTCAGTTTAATAATTTTTCATTATTAGGTTTGTCAGCATTGTCAAATTGTTCAAAATGCTGGTTCAAATTTGCAAAAATGGCCAACTTCTATGAAATAAGGAAACAAAGAGGAGAGCACTGGTTATGGCATGGGGTACCAATGAAATGGGAGAAAGTCATTAAAATCCACAGTAGTGCAGCTAATTTACTGTAGATCCATCTGGTAATCTCTCCCTTCCCCTCTCTTTTTCTTTGATACACACACACATATGTGCACACAAAGACACACACACACACACACACACGATTCTGTGGGCGATAAGCTGGATGTCTCGTTACTGGGCATTAGCTGCACCTCTCCTCACTAATCCCTGCTGTCAAGCAGACAGACTGGTTGTGTATGTGTGTGAGCGCGTGCAGGCCCAACCAGTATAATTATCACCATCGTGTAAAGCAGCAAAAACTCTGACTACTGCGTCTAAGCCACAGGCCCATCATTAGGCTACACAAGATTGTCTGTTAATGGCCGTGTGTCCTCATGTGTGCAGGAAGGAGTGTGCATTTTTAGAAACTTGCAACCTCTCTTGCAGAGTGTACCTTAAATGTCGGTGTCTCAAATAAAGAACCACATTTAATAAATATTAACAAAATGAATGGGTATTGTATGTTAGACTGCTTTTATTTTTCAATGTAGTTAAATGTTATAATCCAGAAAAAATGGCATGTAAATCTAAGTCAATGTTCATGTTATACTCACAAGTCATATGTGCATTAAATTCCCTCAAATGGAGTGTTGTATTACTACTGTCTTTTACAATTTAACACTATTTCAATGCAAAGTCACTTCACGGTATGGTCTCTGGCTGGGCAATTGCTGTTAAAAGTCAGTTAAATTCCTTGGATTTTGCACAGATATCTTTAACGTAGAGCTGGAGACCTGGAGGGAGTGCTGAGGAATAAGAGAAAATGATAGAGAGGAGTTTGGAAGAGCAGAGACGGAAAGGGGATGAGAGAGCCAAAGACCAAAAGGCCACCATGGTGATAAAGATAAGCAGAAATAAGAAAGACGGAGAGGTGGGGAGGTGGGGGGAGTAATGTTACCTTGGTGGTGTATTACCTCAGCAGGTGATATTACAATGTCTGCGGTGCTGAATATGAGAGATGACACTTTTATGTGTGAAGCAATAAAAAGTGATGAGGTGAGACCAGGAGGAATAGGCAGAATATACAGCCTCTGTTTTTCCTCTATCTCTTTCACCCTGACACCATTCCCATATTTCTCGCTCCCTCCTTCTCCTTCTCTCTCTTTCCACCCTGCTCTAATTCCCAGGGACCCAAATTCTGCTGTTGTGTCAAAGTTGCTGAAGTCTGAAAGTCCTTTTGTCTTTAGTTCAGTGTTACGGGGTCACTGCAATGGCAAGATTGGTCAACTCATCACATATAGATGCTTTTTCAGAACTCTTGCTGTCACATTTGAATGCACTTTTTCAGGATGTGGGGTTTATTTTTAGAAGGCCTTAATCAAACCAAAATCTTCTTCTGAACCTTAATAAAAAGTAATTTGCAAGCAAAAACAAAGGAAATCAGACAACCTATGGCTTGCCACCTCCGCCTTTCCTGCCTCCCATGAAGACTTTGTTCCTAAAACAGGAATGCTGGTTTTCGGTATCCATGCTGGCAGAGAAACTCTACTGCCACTGCCTCTTCCTTGTACAGTGTTTAAAGCAGCACTCTTAGCTAATGTTATCCAGTACCACTGCTGCAGGTGCATCAGAACGCAAACACCAAAGGGCATCTTTGTATTTCTTTGATAGCTTCTCAAAAAATTGCAGCATTCGATGTCCAGGGATGAGACTCTCTCCACTGCACAACTAGGGATGGGTAAACGGTAGTAACCAAACTGAAAAGCAGCGGACATTTCGGTGCTTTTTTTTCGGTGCTTTTTTTCCTGAGATGTCATACACTTTGGATTTTAGCCAATTATTTTACCTTTCCAAGGACAGTAGGCGGGCCCAGGTACGTAAATTCTTTTAGAGCAGAGCTGCAGATTAAAAATGCCCAAGGCAAAGCGGTCAAAGTCTGGCTGTACTTCACAGCAAAAGATGCAAACTCAGCACCCTGCAACAAGTGCTTTAAGGTGATACTGTGCAAAGGAGGTAACTCCTCGAATCTGATGAAACACCTGGCGACCCATAGCGTTTTTTTAAAAGCTGAAAAATGCACCGTATTTGATAGCTTGCTGCGAGACCTCACACCGAGCACATCTACTGCGGGTGTGGTGCCTGTTATCGGACCCGGAGTTAGCAACATCCCCCAAGAACCCGAAGAGGAGAGTCCTGGCCCCTAGCCCTGCCAGTGTAGCAGAAATGATGACGGATGATGATGATGGCAGTAGCACCCGTTCTTCTGTGCGTGAGTAGCTTAATGTTGTCCGTGTGTAACTTACGTTGAGTAGGCTAACCACATTATTAAATTAATGCATGTAAGGTGAACTAGCAAACACCGTCGTAGTTACATGCGGCTGTCTTCTTGTTTGATGGCAGATACTCCCTTCACCCTGGCAAAAAAGACTAAAATGACCAAAGAAAAAGTGGAAAACAGCTAAACATGAGAGGTTTTTGGACAGAGTTTGTGTTTTTTCCATTGATTAAGCACTGCTTCCAGCCTAGAGTGATACCATATATGCCCTATAGCTGCAGAAAAGGCTAACATTGTTATCTGTTTTACAAAAAAGCAAATGAGAGGTTTTTGGACAAAGTTTGTGTTCTCCATTCTTTAAGCACCGGTTGAACCACCGTTTAAGCACAGTTTAAGCACTGGTACCGGTTTGGCACCGGTATCGGATAAAACCTAAACCATACCTATCCCTATGCACAACTCGACTGTTTTCACCTCAAACATTACTGCTCTTCTTCTTCATAACCTTGCAAAGCACACACTTATCCACCTTACAGAATGCTGCTAGCTCCTTTTTGATCCTCTTTTCCCTCCACTCATTCTAGCTCTTCCCTAGAGATCATATCTGTGTCACTTTATCCCCCCACCTCTCTCTTGTTCTCTTTCTCAGCTCAGTGGATTTTATTTTTTCACGCCCTCTGGTATTTCAATCATCGGTCTCATTCTCTCTGGTTTGCTGTTTATTGCTCCCTTGTACTTATTTTCCACGTTTTATCTTCTCTGATAAAGTTTGGCAAACAATACCGATTGACAAACAAGAAGTAGGTGATCATCCCAAATACTGAGATTTCCAAAAGTCTTTTTTACTCCTAGTTTCATGCATGCACACCTTTCACAGCAGATGAGATTTTTAGTGAACCGGTGACTATGTACATCTCTTGACCAACTGTGTGTGTGTGTGTGTGTGTGTGTGTATTGCTCTCACACCTGACTGCATCCAGACAAAGACCACAGCTGGAGGGGAATAATTTCTGTTATCTGCACTCATCCATTTTCTAACCTACCTTGTACTCTCATTCTGTATCTGTCTCCGTTCATGGCAATGCTCAATTGCAAGTTATTTTCACTCTTTGCACCTATTTTCACTGGATGTTTTTTTCTTTTATGTGTTTTTCTTCAGTGTTTCAGTTACTAGAGCAAAGAAAGGAAAAGATTCTTCTTCTTCTTCTTCTCCTCCTCCTTCTTCTTCTTCTTCTTCTCCTTCTTCTTCTTCTTCTTCTTCTTCTTCTTCTTCTTCTTCTCCTTCTTCTCCTCATTCTTCTTCTCATTCTTCTTCTTCTTATTAGTATTATATGCGCGGACACACCATGGTGCAGTGGTTAGTCCTGTAGACTCACAGCAAGAAGGTCCTAGGTTTTAATTCACTGGCTGGTTGGGACCCTGGAACTGGCTACGGGCTCCAGTGTGGACATTAAGCTGACTAATAGGAATCCATAGGTTCCATGGTTTAGATTACCTTAATAGTAACCGAACCGTGTAGCACCATATTAATGACTAACCTCACTTTGTGGATAAGTCATATCGGATGCTCTCTTTTTCATCGACCAAACATCCCATGTCGTATGATGGTATTTCAGCCTCAACAAATACTTTTAATAAGAAAAATTTAACCCTTATCCTTTAACTTCCCTGTGCTATTGTGCTTATAACCTAGTCATTGCTCTGTTTCTTTTATATGTAAGCTATTCCCTATATAGTTTTCCATTTTTGTTCACATCCAAAGTTATAGCAGCGTATTGTACTTAAAATCTTTCAGTTAGAACATGGTATTTCATATTTAGTTGGAAACTTGCTTGCTAACTTCCTCTCTTTTTCATGGATTCCTGGACTTTAAACTTAATTGCAACACTGGGGAGAGAACAGCCACACTGATCATTTTAATGAAACTGAAAGAATTTATACCAAGTCTAAGTGGAGCCTGAGTTTGTTTAATTTTGGGAAGTGAACCAGCCTTTGGACCCAGCAATAGATAATGAAGTCAGACTTAAACTAGCAGGATGAATTACAGTTAAAATCTGTACATATGTGGACAGAGACCACAGTTGAATCCAGATTTAAATATTCAAATTGTAATTATGATGATGTGTTGGTCCTTACACACACACACACACACACACACACACACACACACACACACACACACACACACACACACACACACACTGTACTTAATTTCAAGAGTTCAGCAGAATATTTCTAAGAATTTAGGGCATTAGTAGAGTCATAATTTAAATAAAACTAAAATGAAGAAATTAAAGTAGGTATATAGAATGTCTGCCAGTATTTAAACTGAAGTACATTGTCTACTTAAATTTGTATTTGCACTCTGCAGCACAGTTAAAGTCAAGTAAATTAAATCAAAGCAAATTTGAGAAACCTTTTGTTATAATCACACAACAAAAGAGCTTGGTGGTGTTTCTGTTATTATTATTTTTGAGTGTAAATGCAAATGTGAGCTGTCATTTGAATTTTGTTTTTTCATGTTTATTCTGCACACATTTGTTGCATTAGATGGTTTGAGATTTAGTTGTCACCGGGGATACACTGATCAAAAATACACAAACTCGTAGTGGTGGATTTTGTGTGGTGCAGCAGTGGTTTGACCTTGTGTGCTGGGTTTTCGCAACACGATCAAAACATTTCTTCCTAATTGCGTGTTGTTTTATTTCTAAGGACAGCAACTCGGTGACAAACAGTATTGGAGTAAGTTTCAATAGGTCCAGATGGTCAGTGGTATTGTGGACGTTAACATGCTGGAAAATGGATGATACTGTCGTACTGCAGTAACAGATTTAAACATTCATTTTTCTCCATTATGAAAGTGCTTTTGGTTTGTTTCATCACTTCTCCTTCTGTCCAAATGACCTTCTCTGAGCTATAGTGGCTGCAGTGTGTCAGTCCAGAATGAATGAGAGTGAGCCAAATGGGCTGTCTGAACATCACTTTCAGGTTTTTTGTTTTTCTCTTTTCCTCTGTAAAAGCAACAATTGAGGCGTTATATGTCCAGGTTGTCTGTCTCCATGTCTCGTTCTCATGAACACAGTCTTACTTGAATGCATTGAGGGAATATGTTGCTGTGTCACACATCAAATCAAGGGAAAAATAATGTTGCAAAAATCTATATGCCTTTGGTGCTTTGTAGATATCAAAGGTAACTAATTATACACTGTCAATAACATAATATATAAAGCTGTGACCATTGTCTGCAAATGCAAATGGAGTCTATATATTTTTCTTTTGTTTATGAATATGAATCTTTTGTGCATGTGCTTGTATCTGTATCAGGCATTACTTAATTGCTTCTTCTAGAAAAATATTGGGAATAATCTCTCAATTTAAGTTTTATTCTTGTAAAAAAAATACAAATGCTATCAACTGAGAGAGTAGAATAAAATGGAAATGTGAGAAAAATAAATAAATTGTAGTGCTACAGTATAAGTTTAGGATAAGTTGAAAGTCCACATGTAGTAAAAAAGGCAAACAGGAAAAGATGAGAGGCAAAAGAGTGTCAAAGAAACAGAGACAGAGGGTAATGAAGTGTGGCATCAATAGATGAGTAAAAGTGAACCTGCTGCCAAGATAAGCAGGTGTGTGTGTGTGTGTGTGTGTGTGTGTGTGTGTGTGTGTGTGTGTGTGTGTGTGCGTGCGTGTGTGTGTGTGTTATTGAATGATGGGCGTGTAAAGTGGTCCGATCAGTCTCAAAATTACACAGTTGGGCACACACATGGAGACTGGCCTCGCATCTTTCTCTTTGTCTCAAACACATAAACACACACACACACACACGCTCAGACTTTAGCGCCGCTGTGTCTATGTGTGAGACAGTTCTGACATTTGGCTTAATGAGTTTTGCTGTTGTAACTGTGAACCTTGACCTCCGTTTGGCTGAGGCCATTAACAGATGAGCCGGCACAGCTCAGGAGTGGCTACCGCTTTCAGTTGAAGTCATCAGAAAGACCAGCCAAGGGACGTCATCTCCCCAGCGAACCCTGGGTGTACCCCAGGCTCTCCTCCAAGTGAGACGTGTCTGAAACACCTCATTTAGCAGGCATCCAGGAGCCAGCCTAGTCTGACTCCTGAACCACCTCTACTGGCTCTATTCAACATAGAGGAGCAGTGTTCCTCCTCTGAGCCCTTCGCAAATGACTGGACTTCTTGTCCCCTCTATAAGACAGAGTCTAAAATGGGAAGCTTATTGTTCTTTTCTTATTCTATCCATAGTGACCCAAAGTTTTTAGGTCAGGTTATTAATGTAGATTGATGAGTAAATTAGCAGCTTCACCTTCAGGCTAAGCTCTTTTTTTCCCTTTTTTTCTACAACACACCGGCACAGCGTCACTGAACCAATCTCTCTCTTTCCCCAGCCTTTTCCAAGCACATGCAGGCTTTGTTGGTTAAACTCCCATTCGACTCCATGCCTCTTTGTTTGTTTGCTTTCTTCTTATAAATCATACCAATAATAATGGTGGAGTCAAAACTATACCTCTGTGGGGAAATTACAGCTATCTTGCATCCGCTATTTAAGTCCTCACACTTAAAACTTGACGTGAGAGACATAGCTGCTACTTTTGTGATTTTCCTGTTTGGTTGAAAAGTCTCAGATTGCTGTGTGTACTGACAGAAATTGACACTTGTTGCTGTGTTATTGTGCATGGGGAGCCTTCAGCTACAATAGCAGCAGCATTTTGAAAAGATGAAGCGGCCAAATTCAGTGACTTGGATCCTTTTGACATCTGCCTTGTTTGTATTCTTACTTCAAAATTAGTGAATGTAAGGCTGTCGGATGTTGGACCACCAGCTTCCGTTTTACAATTACTTTCCAGTTGTAAGCATCTACAGTATCTAGGTGTAGTCACGTGCTCGACTTGTCTGTCCAGCTAATTAAAGCTGTCATATGTTGCTGGTGGACCACTGATGTGGGTGTGTTTCTGTCTTTATGCGTGTGTGCACTCTTTATGGTTGTAAGCAGCAGATGCTCATCTAGAATCTTTGCCAGGTTGCCATGGCAGCTAGAGAGTGGGTGGGTTGGGGTCGCGTAGCATGTTATTATTGAACTCAGACATTAACTAGAAAAATTTGCATTTCCTGTGAAAATGCAGTGTGGATGCCTTAACGCTGAAGATGTCTGCTGAAAAAAGCTGAAAAAGTTGAAAAAAAAAAAAAAAAAAAAGCTGCCCTGAGCAGGATTCGAACCTGGCCCTCCTGGTCAAAGGGCAGCTATTTAGCTCACTGAGCCAAACACTTTCTCACAAAGAAAAGGTGGAGAGATTGACAATTGTGCTGAAATGAGCAGAAGCTGCTGAGAATTGTGCTGATAAGAGGTGGAAAGGCTGAAAATGTTTCAGAAGAGGTGAATAAGCAGAATTTGGGCAATAAAAGAGGTGAAAATTCTGCTGAAAAGAGTTCAATCAGCAGAATTTCTGCTGAAAAGAGGTGAATGAGCAGAATCCTGCTGAAAAGAGTTTTTTTCTGAAAACAGCAGAAAAAACTGAAAATTTTGCTGAAAAGAGTTGAATGAGCAGAATTTTGCTGAAAAGAGGTTTTTGCTGAAAAAGAGCTGAAAAAGTTTGGATTTGTGCTGAAAAGGGGTTAAAAAAACTGAAATTTTTGCTGAAAAGGGGTGAAAAAGATGAAATTTGTGTTGAAAAAAGTTTAAAAAAAAGTTTAACTGTTAAGTGAAAGAAATGTTGCCATAAGCTGGATTTGAACCCAGGCCTCCCAGTCTGAGAACGGATGCTTATCTCACTGAGCTAAAACACAGCTCAGCCCATCATGCATAATCAGTGACCACATTGATAATGTGTTCCATTCATTTCAATGGTCAAAAGTCATAACACACATCAGCAGAAATAGCAGAATTTTTTAAAGTTTAAACATAGTATTTCTGCTAAAACTTAGTATTTATACTAAATAATATTTTTTTCCTGCCAAATCATAGCATTTGTGCTGGAACACAGAAAGTTCTGCCAAATCATACAATTTGTACTAAAACATTATTTATGATTTAGCAGAAACACTGGGACTTGGTAGAAATACTATGATTTACATGAAATACTTTGACTTAGTAGAAGTACTACAATCTAGGAAAAAAGTACTACAGCATAGCAGAAATTCTATCATTGAGCAGAATTACTAGGATTTAGAAGAAATACTAAGATTTGGCACAAACACTGATGTGGCTCAAGAACCTTTATTGTGCAGTTATACTATGATTTGGAAGAAATACTATACTTTGGCACAAATACTATGATTTGGAAGAAATACTATGTTTTAGCACAAATACTATGATTTGGCTCAAATACTATAACTATCCTCGGTCAGAAGGAGAGGCTGACATCCAGGGATTAGATTACCACAGGTGGAGTTTATTGCGGTCAGATGGATGGTACAGGGAGGTATGGCATACAGTAGGAGGATGTGGAGAGGTGATATGGTGTGGTTTCTATGATTAAGAACAGGGTATGCATTACAACATGCATACAGATTAAAGATTAAGAAAACTGGCAACAAATTCCTCCACTACAAATCAGTCTGATGCCACTTTTTACAGGGTTCCCATTTACTAAGGCACTACCCAAAAGGCACCACAAGAGGGCACTCCAACACAAGAGATGACCTATTTGCACTGATGCACTTAGTAAACAGCCCCTACTTAGCCACTACATAATACAGTGATATTACAGTATACAAATTCACACAAATACTATGATTTGGCAGAAATACTATGACTTAGTAGTAATACTATAACATAACAGATTTCCTAAAAAAACTATGAAATTGCAGTAATTCTATGAATTGGCAGAGATACTACGTTTTAGCACAAATACTATAACAACGCAGAAATACTATGACTTAGTAGTAATACTATAACATAACAGTTCAATGTTCTTGCACAAATACCACAATATGGCAGAAATACTATGTTTTAGCACAAATACTGTGATTTGGTATAAATACTATGATTTGGCACACATACTATATTCCGCAGATACACTATAACATAACAGATATTCCACAACTTAGTAGTAATACTATAACATAACAGAATTATTATTTGGGCACAAATACCACGATTTGGCAAAAATGCCATGATTCAGCACAAATATGATGACATGGCAAAAATACTATGATTGGGTATAAATACTATGATTTGGCAATAATACTGCATTTTAACACAACTACTGAGATTTGATTGAAATACTATGATTTAGAAGAAATACTATGACTCCATACAAATACGATGCTTTGGGACAAATACTATGTTTTGGTTCCAATACTATGATGTGCAACAAATACGATGATTTGGCACAAGTACTATGATTTAGTACAAATACTATGATTTGGCACAAGTACTATGATTTAGTACAAATACTATGATTTGGCAGAAATACTCTGATTTAGCAGAAGTACTATCTTTTGGTAGAAATTCCTGCTAAAAGGTAGTATTTCTGCGTTTTAGCATAAATACTGTAATTTGGCATAAATACTATGATTTGGCATAAATACTATGCCTTAGTAGTAATACTATAACATAAGAGATATACTATGGTTTTGCAGACATACTATGTTTTTGCACAAATACCATGATTTGGCACAAATGCTGTGATTTAGCAGAAATACTATGATTGGGTTCAAATACTATGATTTGGCAATAATACTGCGTTTTAACAACAACTACTGAGATTTGACTGAAATACTATGATTTAGAAGAAATACTATGACTCCATACAAATACGATGCTTTGGCAGAAATACTATGATTTGGCAGAAATACTATGACTTAGTAGTAATACTATAACATAACAGATTTCCAAAAAAAACTGAAATTGCAGTAATTCTATGAATTGGCAGAGATACTACGTTTTAGCACAAATACTATAACAACGCAGAAATACTATGACTTAGTAGTAATACTATAACATAACAGTTCAATGTTCTTGCACAAATACCACAATATGGCAGAAATACTATGTTTTAGCACAAATACTGTGATTTGGTATAAATACTATGATTTGGCACATACTATATTCCGCAGATACACTATAACATAACAGATATTCTACGACTTAGTAGTAATACTATAACATAACAGAATTATTAATTGGGCACAAATACCACGATTTGGCAAAAATACTATGATTGGGTACAAATACTATGATTTGGCAATAATACTGCATTTTAACACAACTACTGAGATTTGATTGAAATACTATGATTTAGAAGAAATACTATTACTCCATACAAATACGATGCTTTGGGACAAATACTATGTTTTGGTTCCAATACTATGATGTGCAACAAATACTATGATTTGGCACAAGTACTATGATTAAGTACAAATACTATGATTTGGCAGAAATACTATACCTTAGTAGTAATACTATAACATAAGAGATATACTATGGTTTTGCAGACATACTATGTTTTTGCACAAATACCATGATTTGGCACAAATGCTATGATTTAGCAGAAATACTATGAATGGGTACAAATACTATGATTTGGCAATAATACTGCGTTTTAACAACTACTGAGATTTGATTGAAATACTATGATTTAGAAGAAATACTATGACTCCATACAATACGGTGCTTTGGCACAAATACTATGATTTGGCACAAGTACTATGATTTAGTACAAATACTATGATGGTGCAGAAGTACTATGTTTCAGTACAAATACTATGATTTGGCAGGAATACTATGTTTTACCAGTAATACTATGTTTTGGTACAAATACTATAATTGAGTACAAGTACTATAAGATTATAGAAATACTATGATTTAGCAGAAATGCAATGTTTTTGCAGAAACACTGTAATTTCGCTTAAATATTATGAAATAGCAGTAATTCTATGACTTGGCAGAGATACTACGTTTTAGCACAAATACTACAACAACGCAGAAATACTATGACTTAGTAGTAATACTATAACATAACAGTTCAATGTTCTTGCACAAATACCACAATATGGCAGAAATACTATGTTTTAGCACAAATACTGTGATTTGGTATAAATACTACGATTTGGCACACATACTATATTCCACAGATACACTATAACATAACAGATATTCTACGACTTAGTAGTAATACTATAACATAACAGAATTATTAATTGGGCACAAATACCACGATTTGGCAAAAATACCATGATTCAGCACAAATACGATGACATGGCAAAAATACTATGATTGGGTACAAATACTATGATTTGGCAATAAAACTGCATTTTAACACAACTACTGAGATTTGATTGAAATACTATGATTTAGAAGAAATACTATTACTCCATACAAATACGATGCTTTGGGACAAATACTATGTTTTGGTTCCAATACTATGATGTGCAACAAATACTATGATTTGGCACAAGTACTATGATTTAGTACAAATACTATGATTTGGCACAAGTACTAAGATGCAGTAGAAGTACTTTGCTTTAGCAGAAATACTATGATTGAGGAGTAATACTTAAACATAGGAGAAATACTGATACACAGACACACATACACAGACAGTAAAGGGAACAGGAGCTGTTGAGTCTGGGCTTGGTATATGTAGGTCAGTTAAATTAGCTGCACCTGCTGTAGTCAGCCCTTACACACACAGACACAGAGAGAGGTGTGAGTTTTCTTCAGTGTATTTCTGACATTCAGGATTCCCCTCGAACAAATGGCCATAATTTCCTAACCGTAGAGGCTAGAACGGTCATTCAGACATCGTTTTGTTCAGAAGAGATGGGGGAATCTTCAGGTCTTCTTAATTCAGAGATAAAATATAAATTATTAAAGATATATGACTTGTAATACACTGTAACTGTGTAGAGGCGAAGCAAAAACTGCCTTGACTTGCTCTCAAACAACCTTTGGTAACTCTAAATCTATATGGAGCATCAAAATCATTCTTTCACCGTAAGAAACAGCAGGCTTTGGTGAACAGTCATGGAAATTTTCAGGGCTCTGTGGAAATCCATCGAAAAGATATGATGAGAGAAAAAAGTGCCTCATTTCCAGAATTTGAAATCTGATGAAATCTGAGCGAGGGACAAATTTCCACCCCTCAATCAAGTCTAACTCATCTCAGAACGGTAATAGGTGAGAAAATAATTCTTGAATTGTGAGCATCAGGAGTGTCTGAAGATATACAGGGACAAGCCTTATGTCTTAACTTCGCTTCGTTAAGGAGATATGACAATTTGAAAATGCCTCTCATTACAGAAATCCAGCGGTGATTTTGAACAAACTCTCCATTGAGTTTATATGGAGAGTTTTCACACTTTGTGTTACTCTGAGGAGATTTGCAAAATATCTATGAGTCCCACAACAATGATAGGGGCATTTTCTGAAAGCCAGCAAAAATACCTACGTTTTGATGTATAATTTGTGGGGCTTGAGTGGAAATTGAGCGAGTAGCAAGAAGTTGTTTGGACATGAAGAGAAAATTCAAACAGTTTCACTGTCCCCTCTGAGTTAATTGCATAGCAACCATAGCAACGCATGTATTTTCTGAAAAATCACAATTTTGCCACTGAAGACTTAAAGAGAGATAAGATGAAAACGGTAGAAGATCTGAAAAAGCTGAATCACACAGGAATAGCCCAATAATTTGAGAACGTTTTAAAGTTTGAATGGAGTTTCTAGGTGAAAGTATGAGGCAGTAGTTAAGTTTCAAAGACAAGAAAGTTTTAGCAGAATTGTGGAAGTTTCCCATTCATTTCAATGGGACAAATTAAAGGAAAAAAGTGTAATATTTTAAAAAGTATAATAGTAATAAACACCAAAAGTCATAGCCGGCATTAGCAGAAAGAGCAGAACAGTTTAGAGTTTGAACGGTGAAAATAGCACAAAAATTGTGGAAGTAGATCCACGGCGAAAAGTGTACGGAAACACCCGGAATAATAAAGAATAAAGAGAAACAGGATCTCAATAGTGTGGATGCCTTGAGGGCATCCACACAATTACTAAAGTGACCTATTGGCAGCACAACCTCAGATCAGATTCAAGTATTTTGCCAAACCAAAATCTCTGACCTTGTTTTCCTGAGCTAAACCAATTTTACTACAATGATTGGACTGATATCCAAATTTCTATATTAACTAGAAAAAATTGCATTTCCTGCGAAAATGCTGTGTGGATGCCTTTACGCTGAGGATGTCTGCTGAAAAAAGCTGAAAAAGTTGAAAAAAAAAACAAAAAAAAATTTTGGCCAGAGCGGGATTCGAACCTGGCCCTTCTGGTACTCAAGGGAGGATCTCATCTCACTGCGCCACAATCATTCTCACAAAGAAGAGGTGGAGAGACTGACAATTGTGCTGAAATGAGCAGAAGAGGCTGAGAATTGTGCTGATAAGAGGTGGAAAGGCTGAAAATGTTTCAGAAGAGGTGAATAAGCAGAATTTGGGCAGAAAAGAGGTGAAAACTCTGAATATTTTGCTGAAAAGAGTTCAATCAGCAAAATTTCTTCTGAAAAGAGTTCAATCAGCAGAATTTTGCTGAAAAATGTTTTTTTCTAAAAACAGCAGAAAAAACTGAAAATTTTGCTGAAAAGAGTTGAATGAGCAGAATTCTGCTGAA
This sequence comes from Rhamphochromis sp. 'chilingali', assembly GCF_963969265.1. NCBI lineage: Eukaryota > Metazoa > Chordata > Actinopteri > Cichliformes > Cichlidae > Rhamphochromis > Rhamphochromis sp. 'chilingali'. The sequence goes on along the minus strand of NC_137935.1, from coordinate 22,807,591 downwards.
AAGAGTTGAATGAGCAGAATTCTGCTGAAAAGAGTTGAATGAGCAGAATTCTGCTGAAAAGAGGTTTTTGCTGAAAACAGCTGAAAAAGCTGGTATTTGTGCTGAAAACAGCAGAAAAAACTCAAAATTTTGCTGAAAAGAGTTCAGTCAGAAGAATTCTGCTGAAAAGAGGATAAGTTGTGAAAAAACTCAAAATTGTGCTGAAAAGGGGTGAAAAAGCTTAAATTTGTGTTGAAAAGAGTTAAAAAAGTTTAAGTATTGACTGAAAGAAATGTTGCCATAAGCGGGATTTGAACCCGGGCCACCCAGTCTGAGAACGGACGCTCATCTCACTGAGCTAAAACACAGGTCAAGCCGGCAAGGAAAATCAGTGAGGCCACTAATGATATGGCAGAAATGGGCAAAAAATATTGCAAAAACAATTCAATATCTCAAAAAGTATAGAAGTTATGAGCACCAAAAGTCATAGCCGGCATTAGCAGAAAGAGCAGAATTTTTTAAAGTTTGAATGGCGAAAATCGGATGAAAACTGTGGGAGTAGTTCCACGGCGAAAAGTGTACGGAAACACCCGGAATAATAAAGAATAAAGAGAAACAGGAACTCAATAGTGTGGATGCCTATTAAGGCATCCACACAATAAAGTGAGACTGGGAATTAAATTCGGGCAAAACATCCACAGCTGTATCGTGACCAACTGCAACCACAACTGAAGTCAGGAAGAAACAATAGAATGGATGAATTTAAAGTTGTGGAATCACAAATGCTGTGTTCCATTTACTCATTTTAATTTGGATGAAGTGATTAACAAAGATATGTTTTGGGGTGCAATGATACAGCCAGGTATCATTGCACCCCAAAACAATGATACCTGGCTGTATGATACCTGAAACAATAGTTTCAGCTTTAAACCTTTCCAGTTTCACCATATCTCAGTGAGTTTGTACAGTTGTACAGTCCCTACAGTTTAGTGTACGGCTGCTCAATTATGGCATAAATGATAATCACGATTATTTTCACTGAAATTAAGATCTCGATTATTTGACGATATTTATTTAACAATAACAAAGTATTGAATAATGGCTTTAAAGATTGTCAAAATAATATAAAATAGTGTGCAAATACTGATAACAGTGCAAATGTTTGCAATATAAAAAATAAATGAAAAATGTAAACATCTATGTTTAGTTGCTCTGTGGTGCAGCTACGACACCGTAGCAAAGTTTACACACTATGTCTACTTGATCCACGTCTGACTCCACGAACCCATAATGTTTCCACACCACTGAAGTTGCTGAAGTGCATTCTTTCTTCAGCAGCCATTATCCTCTCCTCTCCAAATAACTTCTGCTTAGCTTTCCGAGCTTTCCTCGGGTCCTCTTAATTGTTGTGACGCATGTTCGAAACGCAGAGAGGTGCGCTCGATTTGCCACACAGAGCAGCGCGAGAGTAAAGCACGAGGGAGGTGCTTATAATCAGCTCAGTCATTTTTAATGATTGCTGAAAACCCAGATCGTAATTTAGATTAAAATTTGATTAATTGAGCAGCCCTAGTTTAGTGTAGAAGTTCATTCATCACACATGTTGTGTCATGCTACACTAAGCATTTCATTTCACCTTTCTGCTCTGGTGAAATCCTGTGACTTACACTCATGGCATCTTTGCTAATTATTATTGTCTGTTCGTAAATGCAAATATCAAATCAGCCAATCGTATCACAGTAGCTCGGTGCTTGGGTAAAAACAATCCACTGAAGCTCCAAGTAAGCATTTCCTGCACATCTCTAGGATTTACAGAGAAACTGTCTGAAGAGAGTAAATATCTAGTGAGTGTCAGTTCTCTGAGTGAAAAAGCCTTGTTGAATTCAGAGGTCAGAGGAGAATAGCCAGGCTGCTTTGAGCTGACAGGAAGGCAACGGTCTCTGAGATAACCACTTGTTACAGCCAAGGTATGCAGACAAACATTTCTGAGGGTCAAAGTTTGGCATAAACAGCATGAAAGCATCGACTCATCCTGCCATGTATCAACAGTTCAGGCTTCTGCTGGTTTAATAAAGTTTTGGATATTTTCTTGGCACAACCTGGACTCCTTAATACCAATTGATCACCATTTAAATGCCACAGTCTTATTGAGAATCATTGCTGATTATGTTCATTCTATTGTGATCACAGTGTAATCATGATGGCTGCTTCCAGCGGGATAAAATCCACCATGTCAGAGAGCTTAAATCATCTCAAACTGGGTGTTTTTAACATGAAAGTGAGTTTATTGTAATCAACTGGCCTCCACAGTCAAAAGATCTTAATCCAATAAGGAGATTCACATCATGCAAGTACAGCTGATTAATCTGTAGCAACTATGTGACGCTATCATGTGAATATGGAACGAAAGGAATCTTTCCAACACCCTGATGAATCTTTGAAGGCAAAAGGGATGCCATATCACAAAAGAACCATCTAAAATCTGTGATTACTAACCAGAAATTAATGACTATTGCTGTTTCGGGTGATTAATAGACATATGTGTATCTCAAATGACCTAATAAAGATAATGGTTCAGGATCAAAATGGGCCAGATCATCTTGTCTTTCTTGCACATCTTTTCACATCTAAAACTGAATTGAATTTAAAAGATAAGAATGGCTGAATTGAGAGAAATCAAGATGCAACAGATGGAGACAGCAAGTAGAAACAGGTTTTTTCTAGGTGCAAGGATTACATAATTGTTGATCGTGCGTGCTGTATTTCTCTGTAAATATCCATATGGAAAAGAAACACAAATAATTTAGAATGAACTATATTTAAATTGTCTCACGTAAACATTATGTGTTACGTTACTTTGTTTGTTTTGGGGTGTGAACCTCCTGGTCAGCTGAGCCCCCCTTGTTCTCAGTCTGCCTTCATGGGTTTTCTCTGGTTTCCATCCACAGTCAAAATCATGCAGAATAGGTTCTTTGATCATTCTTCATTGACTGTAGATGTGGATATGAGAGTGTGGTTGTCTGTTTCTCTTTGTGTTTGACCTGTAATAGACTGGCACCCTGTCTAGCATACTCTAGACAGGGTGTGTGTCCCTCTCTCCTGCTTTATGTCAGCTGAGAGACGGCTTCAAGTTGATCGATGGAAGGGTAAATTGCTTTTCCACATGAGACTATTTTCATAAGAATGATTGTTAGTGTGATGGCAAGGGGGAATACATTAAAATCTTTTATTTTCATTTGCTCATTGTGCTTGGTCCACCTGGAAGACCTCGCCTGGAACTTAAAGAGTTGGAAACGCCTGGCTTAGATAGATTTCATAACCAAGAAAGAGCCGACTGAAAATTAATAATAATTTGCAAATGAGTTCCAGTTTCTATTTATACTCTGAATGAACAGAATGGAAAGGCAATTGCCCCAGGCCTCTGTATGTAGGATTGGTTTTTAAAAGTTCTGCTTAAGGTGGTGCAGTGGCCTACAACACTGGCATACTGTACGGTTATGCAAATAGCATTTCCAATATTGGTAGAGATGGGGTGCCTGATGTTAATTGAATAGTGAATAGAAAAGTGTGTGTGCGTGTGTGCATACACTTAAAATCCAGTGTGCTTCTAATGAGACGCAAAGTACAGACGGCAGGTTGAGCGTGGGCTGGAAACCATGGCGACGGCCTTCGGCTCCTAGACATGTGGAGAGAGGCAGAGCGAGGATGTCATGTAAAACAGCCATTGTGATCAAAAATAGAGTGATTGATCAGCCTGATGTATGATACTACTGTTTACAATTACTGTGTTTTTACAGATACATCTACAGGTATGCACATAATCAGTTTTTACTCTTCACACACACACACACACACACACACACACACATATATATATATATATATATATATATATATATATGTGTGTGTGTGTGTGTATATATATATATATATATATATATATATATATATATATATATATATATATATATATGAATGATCTATTGGGGCTGGGGTCTATCACACCAGGCAAGACCCCAGGTGCAGGCTGTGTAAAGATGCTCCAGAGATAATCCAGCACATAACAGCAGGGTGCAAGATGCTAGCAGGCAAGGCATACATGGAACACCATAACCAAGTGGCTGGCATAGTGTACAGGAACATCTGTGCCGAATATAACCTGGAAGTGCCGATGTCAAAATGGGAGCTGCCCCCAAGGGTGATGGAGAATGGCCGAGCTAAGATCCTGTGGGACTTCCAGATACAGACGGACCAAATGGTGGTTTCTAACCAACCAGACATAGTGGTGGTAGACAAACAGAAGAAGACGGCCGTAGTGATCGATGTAGCGGTTCCGAATGACAGCAACATCAGGAAGAAGGAACACGAGAAGCTTGAGAAATACCAAGGGCTCAGAGAAGAGCTCGAGAGGATGTGGAGGGTGAAGGTGACGGTGGTCCCCGTGGTAATCGGAGCACTAGGTGCTGTGACTCCCAAACTAGGCGAGTGGCTCCAGCAGATCCCGGGAAAAACATCGGAGATCTCTGTCCAGAAGAGCGCAGTCCTGGGAACAGCTAAGATACTGCGCAGGACCCTCAAGCTCCCAGGCCTCTGGTAGAGGACTTGAAGCTTGAAGGATAAACCGCCCACAGGGGCGAGTGGGGAATTTTATATATATATATATACTGTATATTTATTAGTGGTGCAATGGATCAAAAATCTCACGTTCGGATCGGATCACGGTTTTAACTCACAGATCGGATCAATTTTCGGATCAGCAAAAAAAAAAGAAAAAAAGACAACATTTTAACATTTACTTATTAACTTATTTAAGTCTTTTTAGCCTATTAAAAACATTCAACTCAAGACTCATTCCACGCAATTATATAAAAACAAATTAAGGCGCAATATAGGGCAGTACAGGGCTTTGTATCTACCACTCCGCTGTGATATAACGAGCGGTCACAGTCCCGTGGCTTTCCGCTGACCTGGAGGTCCATTTGTAGTTGGGCAACAGAAGATGCCTGGGACAGTTCAGCCATAACTTTAAACTTTTCCTGCTCATACATGCCTGGGTACAATCTTGTCACTGAAGTGGATGCGGAACGAGATATCATAGCGTGGCTCAAGCACGTTCATCACAGTTTAAACCCCTTGTTTTGCACAACGGAATACGGCCTCCCGTCTGCAGCTAAACACCCAGTAGCTTTTGTAATAGCTTTAGCCCAGTCGGACTGGGCAGCAAAGGGCTGCTTAAATGCCGCAAACTCCTCTGCTCCTCCACTTGGGCCGCTAGCGCTGGCCATAACTATCGCTTGACAGACTGACCACGCACACCATAGACATACTTTTTTTCCTTCTTTTTCGAATCTTCGGATCACGTGCGTGCCGAACCGTGGAGTAGGATCAGTTTTGGATTATGGATCAACTGTGATCCGTTGCACCACTAATATATATATTTAACTATCTGTTTATCTGTCTGTCTGTCAGACACAGACAGACAGACAGACTTGTGACGTCACCTGTACAGTTGCATATCGCAAGTGCATCCTTGTGTTTTTGTTCAAAACTGTAGGCTTTAATCATTTTTTGGCAAGAAAGTAAAGAGTACAAAGCTTCTTTAAATACATAGTGATGACAAACCTCACACACCTTTGGTGGTTTTGTGATTGGAAGCATGCAGCTTGCCTGTTGTGCTCTCACAAATGAGGTGGGAACTGAAATGAATCAATTACCATACATTAGCAGTGGGTGTGCTGGAAACTAGTGTCAGTCATCGCATATCACACCAACTTCTCTCATGCTTTGTAGAACAGTGTGGTCCATGCAATGAATCGCTGGCACTTTGTACCTGAACAAAGTGAGTTCACTCTGTTAAAGGATCCTAATATCCTTGTTGAAGATGTGCAGGTTTGCTTCTTAGCATGCTGCAGCTCCTTAGTAATCAGGAATCCACAAATATTTAGCAGACTGTGAGTAATTTGTATTTGAAACATTCAGATTAACACATTAATTATATGTAGGTGCTGTACAGTCATTTAAAAAAGACCTATTTCTAGCATGTCCTTGTCCTTGACAACAACGTTACAGTTTGCAGTGTGAAAAAGAACCAAGATTCCACCCGACTGTGCCTCCGCCTACAGCCTACTTTGATACAAACAAGTCACCAAGATACCAAACAGGCAGTGTTACAAAAGTATCACTGCACCACAGCAAAATTGAACGTGACACATCTCACATGTAAGGCACCTTAAAGCAGTCTAATGCAGGCTCTGTATGTGAACTCAGTCCTTTATTAATAGTCCCTACTTTCAGATTAAAAAATGCTACTTAATAAATAATTAGCTAAGTGATATTGCATATTGTTTAAAGAAACAACAGTTTGCACATGAGCACAACAGTGAACTGCACGTGTGAACAGCCGTAAAATGTTTCAGTGAAAAACTAAAAATAGGAATCTGGCATTTGGATGAAAATGTGTTATTTGTGGAGACAACTTCCATTTTCCAAAATGTGTGGGAGTCATCTAGCCATCTGAGAAACTATTATTTTATTTATGCAAGACAGAGAACAGAGCAAATATCATTTGCAGCAATTGTACTGGAGAGCTCACAAAACATATTGCTTTCTGAAGGGCCCAATTAGAAGTTTGTTGATAAATCACTGCAGATCTTTGTTTTCTGTTTTTCCTCTGCAGTCATTAGTGTGAGTGTGAAGCCAAAAGTTGGGCTGGTAGAGCAATGAAAGGCTGGAAAAGTTGTGTTATCCTATTATTAACACGCGAGCAATGTGATTGAGTATTGGGTATGTAAAAGGACATTCATGAGGAAAGAATGAGTTTAGCAGTTTCAGGATAAAGTGTGATGCAAAACAGCAAAGAAATTTAAGGGTTTTCATGAATTACAGTATTCAAAATTCATATTTGAAATTCAGAACAGAACTCAGCACTGCGTTAAACCAAACAAGTTCACTCGTCAAAATAGTTGAAAGCAAGCAAACTTTTCATTTTACATTTTAGTTTTCCTCATTTTGGTGCTAGCAGATGCTAGAGCACATTTGCAGTAAACCATAGGAGTATGGAAAGCCAGAGATTTTCCATTTTTGTTTTGTAATACATGGAGAATGTGGACGGGTATTTTCTGGGCCAAATTAAAAGAAAAAAAAAGTTGTCATCTGGATGGCACCATACTTTGCCCCAAATCCTGGATTTATCATTCAGCATTAATGGGTGTGCTACCCATGCCGAGGGGCATTAATGCACCCCCCATACAATCATGAATGCTGCTTTAAAAATTTTCTTGCTTATAAATATGGGGTGTATAAAAGAGAATCATCTGATTTCAGCGATTTAATCCCACAGCTGAAGCACGTCCTCTTAGAAATAGGGGATTTGTGAGTTTCATGTGGTTGGCGGTAGGTAGCATAACAAGAACAGTGGCTGCACTGAAACTAGACATGCTACCAAAAGCATAGGGGAAGTTTGACTAGCTATCATGTCTGGATACATGCTGTGCACTCGGAGGGGGAGACATTGAGTATTTGTGAGCATTGTAAGTTTTGTACGCAAAAACCTTTAAAATACATACTTAATTATAATTAACCACAAGTTTCCATGTCCATTACTTAACATTGGAGGATGATTAATGGAAGAGTGTGCATGTTGCAAAATTTTTTTGGGGAGCTGCAGGTGTGACCTGGAAAGTTACCAAAGTGGTGGCAAGTTAAAGAAGGAAAAGAGGAAAGTATAATTGCTAAACATGAAGAATAATGAGAGAAATGTGCCTGTGTATTAACAAGTAATTATGTATTGAAAGTATGGGCGTTATCTATGGAAAGAAAAGTAAGAAAATGAAGTCGGTGAGGCAAAAAAGGCATAAAAAAGAGAGAGTGAGAGGCACATAATTACAGATGGCTGCAGTGGAATGTGACAGAGCCGGAGAATAAAAAAGAACAGGATAGAAAAGCAGAGCAAAGGGGCTCAAGGGAAAGCTGAAGGTGAGGCGATAATGAGAGGAGGCAAGAAAAAAAAGACAGATGAGGGGAAAAAAAACCTGTGTCAGAGAAAAAAGGAGAAACCCATTGATGAGATGAGGATTAGATGGTGCTGATTAATGATCATTGATTGTTTACCTCGGCATGTCTCTTTCTACTTCTGTGATTTCACTCGCCTGCCTGTCAGTCTCTTCTTTCTTTCTTTCTTTCTTTCTTTCTTTCTTTCTTTCTTTCTTTCTTTCTTTCTTTCTTGCTGTCTTGCTGTCTTGCTTTGGAACCTGCTGTGTGTCATAATGTCAGTACAACACTATGTTAAACAAAGTCCAGGAGGAAAAATCTCACATAAATATCCCAAATCCTTTCATTTCATGCCGCAGGGGAGCTGTTCATCGATCCCTCATCCTCTGCATGGCACCATAGACAAACATTTACTGCAGTCAGCGGCCAAAATTCAGCTCCACTGACTTTCACTTTTTATGGAGTTATTTTAAAGACACATGATCTCAAATCGAGTTAAAATGTGATGTTTACAACAATCTGGTATGAAATTGGTAGATATTCCATGGCTGGTTATTCTGTGTGTCACTGGAAGTTTGATTCATTTATTTATTCATTTATTTTGTTAAATGAAACCCATAACACCATATTTCAATGAAAATGGACATCAAACAAACATCCATTGTTCTGGTTAATTTCATATAACCAAAATAATAACTAGAAGAGCTATAATAAAAGCATTAAAAGAGGTTAACAAGCTTTCCTCATAGAAGCACATCAACCCCCAGCCCTTTCATGCCAATAGAACACCACACATTGCACCCTTGTGCACTTATATTTGTAAGTTTAATGTAATGGATTGCAATCTAGAAATGTTTCTACCTTGATTTATAACAACAGCCACATGGCAGGAGGTGACAGCAACAACAGAGAGAATAAAAAAAAGGGGGAATGCGCTTGATGGCAGACAGACACTGCAAGGAATGCTGTTGGAGAAAATGAGTTTTGTTCTCCGGAGGCTCAGAGAGAGAAAAAAATAAGAAGGGAAGAATGAAGGAAGGAAGGAAGAAAGAAAGATCGTTGTCTTGCTTGAGGCCTTGTTGGGTGTAGTTGTGAAAGGACGAGAGAGGATTTGTCATTCACATCCACTTCTCTCTCTTTATCTTGCTCTCTCACACACACACAGACACACTCACTTTGCCATCTGTTCCTCCTTGAGGAACAGTAAACCCAAATCTCCTCCAAAAAATGCAAAATGCAGCGATATGTCTCCACAGTTTATGTATGTGCATTGTGAGGAAGTTATATTCGTCTTGCTGGTGTCTGACGAGGCATTGCTGCTGAGCTGCAGCCAAAATACTCCATTTGACCTAGATCGTCTCTGAGCCCGGCTGGCGTATGCATGCGTGTGTGTTTATGTGTCTGTGCATCCTAGTTCTGTCTATTTCTCAGCAATAAAATGACTTTTGGACATTGTCCATAATGATATAAGCTTTCCCTGCCTCCCTGTCATCTGTCTCTCTGATAATCGTTGGTTTTGTGCCAGCTTTCACGGCAGTTCTCTTTTTTTATTTCTGTTTCTCTGACTTTAGTTTGATTTCACTCTGTTTCAATTTTTTTTTCTTTTCTTCCATTCCTGCAAGGGAACTGGGAAACTTACAAAGTAAATGTCATCTACAGTGTCTGCGTGTGGATGTGCGAAAAAGGGTTTATTTGTTACAGTGACATAGTGCTGACCCTGTGCTTTACCTCTCAAGCTAAACCTGCACACCCCTAAGTGTTTCCTGTATTTTGAGCTGTGAAGATATAATAAAACTCGAATGGCCCACTTTCCTCTGCGGTTGCTGTGAAAAGGTACCTTGGATTTTAAGCAAACCCAGACAATCCCACAATTTGACCCTTCTTCCCACCTTAGTGAAAGCGAGAAGAAGAATTTCCTCTTGACAGGAAGAGACCTTCAGCTGAACCACGCTCAGACATAAGCAGCCATTTACTGTGAACAGTCAGCGGAGAGAAGTTAGAGGCAATACAAAAACTGAAGGAGAGAGTAAACAAAATGAAATGATGCAGACTGAGTAGATGGGGCACATTTGGGAAGCTGACATAAGCTGTAAAAGACTGTACTGCAGTTTATTTGTTGGGATAGCATCTGGTGAAGTCAAAAGCCTATAGTGGAGGAGTTTCTATGAGGATGTCAGTCATGGTTCTATTCGGCATTAAAAACACTGGAGCTTGGCGCCAGTTTAGCTCTGTGCACTAAAATGGTGGCCACATGCCGTACGGCTAAGAGCGGCCGGCCTGGGTTCGAGTCCAACCCACAGTCCTTTGCTGCATGTCTTCCCCCTCCTCTCTCTGCCCCTGCTTTCCTGGCCTCGCCTCACTGCGTCTGACAAATAAAGCTGAAAAAGGCCAAATAAATAAATAAATACGCAGGAGCTCAACTACGAGGGGAAATAAAGGACCAGTACAAGATTCATTAGAAGCTTCCTTGATAGCACATGTATATACAGTTAGATTTATACATTTTTGGGCAGTGAGACTTGCCTCTGTACACCACCACACTGGATTTTAAAATCAAACAATCAGGATGTAACTGTGCAGTGCAGAAATGGCCATTCTCTGTGTGATTTAATGGAATTAGATGACATGAAAAACTGTCCAAACTCCAAAGTGATCGTGGGAAATAACTCTGTGGTAGTATTGTGATAATATCAACTACTGACATTATTTTCATTTCTCCTAATATTTCTCCTGCAGTCTTGCATACTTGAGCTGCATTTTGGCTGTCTTGGCACAAAAAAAATGCACCAAATGTGGAGATACTGTACTCTACAAGAACTCCTCCTCTGCTTTTGTGCAGTATTGTGGTGTTCCTGCAGGGCCTTCTTGCTTGTCTGTTTTGATTTTGATGTTTGACGTTGGTCTTCTCTCATATTATTGACATCTGTTACCCAAAAATTAAATCCTGTTTGGATGTGAAAAAGTGGAGCACAGATAATTGGACTGAATTAATTCTAGTCATCATTTTATTTGTATCTCTGCAGTGATGGATGGGCGGACAGGTATGATGTGACAGATGGCTATGTTAAGGAAGCGGCCGGCGGGATTACCATCAAGCTCCAGTCGGCTGACGTGAAATGGTTTGATGAATACTACCTTAAACTTCGTCCTGAAAACAATCACAGAAACCCTTGGTTTCCAGAGTTCTGGCAGCATCGCTTTCAGTGTCGACTAAAAGGTCACACCCAGGAGAACAGCAAGTACAACCGCACCTGCAGCAGTAAGTACAGACAGAAATAGAAATACAGTCAAAAATAGACTGCCGTTATTGCACTTGAACATTTTTAATGGTAGAGTTACTATAGTTTACATTAGGTTTGTTATTGGTCAAGTCCCTTTACTCACATAAGGGATAACACCAGAAATTTACAGCTGTGCTTGAATACTGAAAGAAAAGAGAGGCTGTATTGTTGGCAGACAACATATATTGTTTTGAGTCTGCATAACAGGCCACAGTACCAATCTGCATTTCTTTTGATAGGTTTTTGTAATGGCTGCTGTTAATGCAAATAACAAACAAAGAGAATGTGTGAACACACAGTCACACACCTACACACAGACCACATGGATGCACAGAGCTTTCCGGTTCATCTGCAGCCATCTCGTGTGGCTGTGAGTGAACCCACCCTTTATTTTCAGCTTCTATCCGCCCCCATGTCTTTCTCCCTCTGTTCCTTTCCCCCCATTCATAGGCAAAACAGTGTGTGAGCGTAGCATCAAAGGGACCCGTGTCTCATGTATTCTAATGAAATGGGACGTGAAATACAAATGAACAGGACACAGACAGAGACAGAAAGAAAATGAGACACGGAGGTGGAAAGTAACTGATGAGGAAGAGAAATGACAGCGGTCTTTGATGTTTGGCGGGGACAGTTTTTTCATAAAACCTAAAGGGGATATTAAGAGTTTCTCTGATATGTTTGCCTTTTTTCTACCTACTGTTCCTCACTAACCCAACTGTCCATTTCCCCCAACTCTACCCCTTCACCTCTGCAGAGCGAGAGTCACTTCGGCAGCAATATGCACAGGACACTAAGATGGGATTTGTCATTAACGCCATCTACTCAATGGCATATGGCCTGCATAACATGCAACGGTCACTCTGCCCAGGTTACAAGGTAGGTGCTGCTCTGGTGGATGAATAAGGAGGGGTACACTAAGACAATACTACAGACAAAATGAGGGTAATGAAGAGATGGAGAGGGAAAATAGCAGGACTTACAGAGCCTAAGTATTGATGCCATGGTACAGTTGCCACGCGGCCCATTTTTGACTTGTTATCACATTATGTAAGTTGGTATCCAAAAGTCTGGGAACACCAGTAAAGATCCTTCTCCAAGGTCTTGCTGAGATTTCTGAAGGGTTTCAGCAGTGCCTGTGGAGCAGTTACTTTACTATTTTCAGACTATTTTTTGAGCTCATTATCTGTGACAGCTGTTTTCCCCAAACATATATTTATTTCCGCTGCAAAAGTAAAACATGTTACAGGAGCTTTCACAAACTCCTGCAGGTTAAACTGGGCTGATCGAGCAGTTTCTATGGTGATTACATATAAGAGACTCTCAGCAAACTCACCAAAACAGACCACCAGCTTAGCAAGACTAATGGAAAAGGACGAAAGGATAAGAATTAGATGTAAAATGGTTACATTTTAGGTCCTGTCCTAGTTTGCATTTGGTATTTAAAGCTCTAAAGATTTGTGCAAATACATCCCATACTCTAACAGGTAAAGAAAATTAATTAATATATTAATTATTTCCTGTTTGCATCTCCACACACAGCACTGCGCTACTGTGATGAAGTTACTTTTTCATCTCTTAGCAAACAAAGCTTGTTGTGCTGATGTTCTGATGATGTCCTGATTGTGCTCTGAACAAGTCAAATGCCATACACCCCCTCTCAGACCTCAGGTCTAGCCATAATCTAATGCACACTTAGTCTTTCTTTGCTTACAATAACAGTTTGACGTCTGACGCTATCACTTAGTTCTGATGCCACGATTCCAACTTTCAGCACACTACTTAGTAAGCAATGTTTTGCTAGAAAATTGAGGCGCAGCTAATAAAAGGTGAAAAATGCAAGTGTATTTGCTTGAGCAAGCCTCTAGCTGTCATGTTTCAAAGAAAGGAAGGAACCGAACAAGGAAAGCTGACCTTTTTGTAAGATTTTATTTTGGGGCTCTTTTTAGGCTTTAGTTTTGACAGGACACTAAGTGGACAGGAGAGAAGGGAGGGAGACACTTGAACCAAGGCTCCTGCAGTAGTATTTCAGAATTTGGCACAGCAGCTCAAATTTGCGAGCTACATCACTACCCAAGAACTTTTTTTAAAAAAGAGGTTTACATGGAAATATAATAGACTTTGGACAACACTTTGCATTTATTCAGGAAAATGTAAATTAAAATGATGCCAAACACTGATAGTATATGTCAAACTTCATATTCACTTAGAAATTCAGAAAACAAAATGCTAAATTTTAAGTATAGAGCAGCACGATTCTGTATTTTTGGCACCAAACGCCGGTGCTGCTTCACCTCTACATACTTTGTGGGGATGACTTAAAATTCATTAATGCAAAAATGTCAACATGGGCTTAATTTTAACTAAACTTTATGAGATGATTGTGAAAATGTTGCACTGTTTGGCTTGCATAGAATAGGCACTGCATAGGAAACCATACTGCCACGCTGTCCTCACTTTTTCTAGAATGTGGCGAGCCGACTCACCTCAACAGCTGATTGGTTAAATTTTATCTTTACATTGTGTTGCTTCCAAAGTACAGTGAACATGTTTTGAGAATAATAATTAATTGAAAGGCCAGTTGTACACAATTTACTTCCATAAAATTATGGAAATTTATGTTGTTAAAGTTGATGGTCATAACTGTTTTTCTGGGTGCAACATGACCATCTATGTGTTTTAAGGGCCTGTGCGATGCCATGCGACCCATTGATGGGGCTAGACTTCTGGACTTTTTGATGAAAACCAACTTCACCGGTGTGTCAGGGGAAGGAATCTTATTTGATGAAAACGGAGACTCACCCGGCAGGTAGGTGCTTTAAACTGTGCAGAGACGTCATAGATCTCTATGGAGTGCAAACAACCTCCCACTGTTGTTCAATGTGCACCTTTTGTTTACAGGTATGAAATAATGAACTTCAAAAAGATGGGGAAGGACTACTATGACTACATAAACGTCGGCAGTTGGGACAACAGAGGCTTAAAAATAGATGATGATGAAATCTGGCCCAGCAAAGAGAGCGTGATCAAGTCAGTCTGCAGTGACCCCTGTGACAAAGGGCAGATTAAGGTAAGATGAGTAATTTTCACACAGTAGACCCGGAATTAGATTAAAATAACTGAATAATAAAGTTATTAGTATGATGAGTGTTTGAGGAATTTTCATTATCATCACAAACTGATTTGTATCATGTTACGTTACCAGCCTACACCTCTTTCACCTCAGCCTGTATTCTACTTTTATACCAGACCTCTTTGCTCCTCCTACAGATCATTTATGTGACATGACTGAAAGTAAAGCTTCACATTAATACAGTGGCTTCGTTTGAACTCTGCTTATGGTGTGAGTGCGTATTCTGTCTCCTTCAGGTGATCCGTAAAGGTGAAGTGAGTTGCTGCTGGACGTGCACCCCCTGCAAAGAAAATGAATTTGTGTTTGATGAGTACACCTGCCAAGCCTGTGAGCTGGGCTCCTGGCCTAATAATGACCTCACAGGTCGGTATCATAAAAGATATAAAGAATATTCACATGATGGATTTTTTTTTCTTAATACAGCCTGTCAGTGTGTATTACATATTAGCATTGCACAGGAAATCCTGCACAAGTTACCCTAGAGAGAGAAAGTGAGAGGCATCCATTTACCATACCCTCCTCTTCCCTCCTCCTAGTTTCTTCTTCTCCACTCCCGTTTCCTCCCAGCCACTCCCTCTCTCTCATATCGTTAATTTGTTACCAACATGGTCACTCGTGTTTTAATTATTCTGCAATGAGAGCGGCTTGCCATGCAAATACACTTCAGTTGCAATGAAAAATTTTTTCCTCTCCATTGCGTTCGAAGAGGTTGCATATTGCCTTGTTGTTCTTTCAGCTTCTCATTATACTGCACGCTAGCTCCTCACCAAGCTCAATGATTAAAACATGAATTGAGACCTGCTGAAAATTCAGAGGGAGCTTCTCTGTCTGAGACAGAAGAATCTTTAAAAACTGAAACAGGGAGTGAATCAGTGCGAAAATGATCAGCAGAAAGCTGACACTGGAGAAAGAAGATAAAGGAACGGAGGCTTAATTGGGGTTATCCGTGTGTTCGTTAGTGTTCGTGACTGTGGGCTCAGAGTGTGTGACTACATGCATGTGTCTCGTTTCATCAACAATAAGTGCTGCGTGTCCCCCTGCGGGGCTATATGGAACAGTAATAATGAGGTGTAAACAAACTGCTTGCCCTGTTCCACCAGCAGACATTTTGATCTTTCTCCTTGAGGCCAAAAGAAATCTGAGGGAAAAAAAAATATAAGATATAAAGGGGAGGGGGGAAAAGGTAAAGGAGCAGAGGGAAAAGGTAAAGCAAGGTCTCAGCTGACAAGGACAGAAGCAAAGTGGGAGTGAAAACCATTGAAAGGATATGGAATAGTTTTTCAGACAGCAGTGGAACAAAAACAAGAAAAGACTGGAAGAGGAAAAAGACTTAAAAAATAAAGTCATGGTGAAAGTGGGATAGAGATGAATAGAGGCTCCATCATGAGCAGCAGCAAGGGAGAGTGAAAGAAGGAGAAAAAGGGAGGATTAGCTATGGGATTTGAGCCTCTTCGCTGATTGGTAAAGTTCCACAGTCTGAGTCTGAGATTGTTTGAAAAACTTTATTGTGACTGCTCACTTCAAATGGTCACTCTTCCTTTCGTGCACCAGTTTGGTTTACACTCAAGCGTTGCAGCATTTCCTGCAGGTTCCATGAACTAACTAATTATCAAATTGCTGACTATGCAAATGCTTTCTGACTGCTCTGAGAAAGCCCACGAGGAGAAACACTGATCTGGGATTTCCCACCCAGCATCTAGATTAATTGGAGCTAAATTTCCACCCACCTCACGTTGTCATTAGTGGGTGGTCTTGAGCTTGTATGACTGGAAAAGACAGGTACTGTAGTTATTGTTTTTGAGTTTGTTTATTATGTGGAACAGCTGTATAGGTATAGATTTAACAGCATAAACATAACATCACAAATATTCTTAAGATGACAAAGAAACAGATACGGATACATTAAATTATTTTTAATTGTATTTCAGAAAGATTTTAATTTGTTTTCATTCCATTAATATTTCACTTTGGGCTTTTCAGTCATTTCAGTCTGAAAGTCCTGCCTGACTTTGCTTCTCTGTTTGTTTACTGGCCCTTTGGCTCCCATTTATGCTTTTGTTTACGCCCTTAGACCTAACCTCATTACTGATTTAATAAACTTTGTTAACCATGTTAAATACAAAGTTTATGGATTTCTTAAGTTATTTCTTTAATGATCTTTTTCTCTGTTTGCATGCAGAGAAAATGGAAGAAAAAAAGGTTAAAAAATAAAATATACAGGGGGCAGAAAGAGAATTAGAAAGAGACTATTTGCATTTCTTCCCTCTAAAGTATGTCTAGACTGACCAATAATTCAGCAAGCATTAAGATGGCTCGTAATTAGAACTGTCCCTTTAATTAATGACACTTTATCTCCTTGCCTATGAGGAAGACAGAGATGGAGGTAGAGAATTACAGGAGTAGGTGGGAGGTATGAGGATGAGGAGAGATAAGGAAGATATTCGGGGAAATAGAAGCGGGCAGAGTGATGGATGGATTATTACAAAGAAATGGTGAGCAACAGGAGACAGACAAGAAATGGTGAATGACAGGGAAGGAGGAAGAAAGACCAGGAGGATGGATAAGAAGAGGAAAGTGAAGTACAAAGACGTATTTGTAAAGTATTATTAGAAGTAGTATTCCAAATAGCAGTGAAGGAGGTGCAAGGGAAAAAAATAAAACTGTAATTTGTGATAAATAAAGGTCCCATAGTTCAATAGTGGAGAGATTTCATACTGTAATTAAACAGTCATCATCTCATTTGGGCACCTACACCAACAACCCCCTTCCTTCCTCCCTGTTTGCTTCTCATGCTTTTTATACTAAATCAGACCCACACCTGTATACAAAAGTTGCATACTTTGCAGGCAAAGCTCGGCACAACGGATAACTCGCAAGCGTTTCTTGCCTGGAGGTCTAACATGTACAACTCTAACCACGACCTGTGCAAGCTGTTGGACCTTTAGAAAGCAACCGAAGACCAATTTTATTCAGAATGGTTAAAACTGGATATAAGAAAAAAAAAAGTGTGAGAATGAGCATAAAGTAAAGGCTGAACAATAGTTTGCTATTGTTACCTAAATCTTATTATCCATATATATTCCTGTGTGTCACATGTCAAATAAACTGATGATCAGTGAATGATCTTTTCTGAAAAAATACATTAACAAACTGATGTCCCCCACGTCCCCAGGCTGTGACCCAATACCAGTGGAATACCTTCGATGGGGAGACCCTGAACCCATTGCTGCTGTGGTATTTGCCTGCCTCGGTCTAATGGCTACATTTTTTGTCACTGCAGTCTTTATTAGGTAACATATCCCTTTTATTTCATTGGATTTTTGAAATTGTTTTCCTTCCTGTTTATTTAAATTCTTGCTTGCGTGTCTTTATGAATGTGGATATTCAGATTCCGGGACACTCCAGTCGTGAAATCTTCCAGTAGGGAACTGTGTTACATAATACTGGCAGGTATCTGTTTGGGATACCTGTGTACCTTTACCCTCATAGCCAAACCCCACGTCATCCATTGCTACCTCCAGCGACTGGGAATAGGCCTGTCACCTGCCATGAGCTACTCTGCACTTGTCACCAAGGTAAGGCCTGAGTGAAATGGTGGGTCCACAAGTTGTGAAAAGTGTGCAGTTAATGTGTTTTTCATTGATATGCCTGCATAATAACAGTGAGTGCTCTGTAGGAACGGAGAACGCAGATTGCAGCATATTCAGTATGTACTATATGTCCTGATGATGTTTGGAATCTGACCCCAGACAAACCGCATTGCTCGGATCCTGGCAGGAAGCAAGAAGAAGATCTGCACAAAGAAACCTCGCTTCATGTCTGCCTGTGCTCAGCTTATCATTGCCTTCCTCCTCATACTGCTACAGCTGGGCATCATTGTGGCTCTCTTCCTCATGGAGCCCCCGGAGGTAGGCTCTGTGTGTTTTAATAGAAAAAATATCATCAGAAGTAGGAGACAAATCAGAAGATTAATAAAATAAAACAAAATAAACAATAACCAGAGGATGTTAAGTTTGAAATATAACAGATTGCAGATTTGCCCTATTAGAAATTAGGAGAGTGTCTTATTGGATTTTTGTATTTTGAGTTCTGTTAAATGTGTTAAACTACTTCACCGGTTTCACATGTTTTTCACATTTGATTGTCAACAGAAATTTCACTGATTATAAATAATTGATTTGATTGGCAGATAAAAGGCAGTAAGAATTCAAACAAGACCAAAGCTTAAAATGTTAGTGTATACCCCTAAATGGATGTAGCCTAGCTGGATATTGAGACATCTACTTGTAAGTCTGTAGTTGTTCAATTTAAAATTTTCTGACAGCACATATAATTTGTAAAGTTGATTACCATCAAATTTGGTTCTTATCTGCTGAAATGCCTGAATTCATTTTCAATAAACCAATAAATATTGTACATCAGGAGTGGGCAGCATAATCATGAAATGTCAGTGAAATTACTTCCATAACTGTAATTTTACATGCCGCCATTGACTTACTACGGTCAATTCTTATTTGTATTAAAGACGTGACAGCAACAGTGTTGTCACACTTTGGATAACACGCATGTCACATTTCCTCTGGTGTCTGCAGGTCATCCACGACTATCCCAGCATCCGCCAGGTCAACCTCATTTGCAACACCACGAACCTCGGCGTGGTTGCCCCGCTGGGATACAACGGCCTGCTTATCCTTAGCTGCACCTTTTATGCCTTCAAGGTACGAGATAGTGTTTGTCACTTTTTCCCATTACCACTTCGATATCAAAAATACCTGTGACAATTTTGCATTATTTCTATAACACAGTATCGAACACGACTGAAACATGTTGTTACAACTGGCAAAGCTGCCAGTTAGAGAACTCTAAACGCTGTTGACATGCAATAAAAGTTCAGTGTGTTGTTATCCGTAGAGATACTCTGTATGAGTGTCTCTACATATGAGGAGGTTTACACAGACATAATGTGAAAAAAAATGATTAAGCCACTGTGGTTTTGCCTCTCTAAAAATGAAATTATGTTACCCCAATCAAATTATAAAGTCAATGTTGTGATTATCCATGACCAGCGGCCATCCATTTTCTGCGGAGTATGAGAGCAGAATTGTAAAAAGAGACAGAAGATAAATGCACTGCACTTCAAACAAATAAATTAACCGAGTTTTAAACACAGCAGCTGAGTAAACCAATTTAACTTTGCAGGCCAAATGCCTCACCTAATTCACTCGCACAGATCGGTGTGGCCAGCAATAAAATGACAACTGTAAGGGGTTAAGAGTGTGTATCGCTGTATATACTGTAAAGAATGTCTACATTTGCTTTATTTTTCTTGATCACAGCGAAATGCACAACAGCAATTGTGAAGGGAAATGAAGGAATGTTTACTTATGCTTCTCTTTCTTTTTCCCTCCAAGACCCGCAACGTCCCAGCTAATTTCAATGAGGCTAAGTACATTGCCTTTACAATGTACACCACCTGTATTATCTGGCTGGCATTTGTACCCATCTACTTTGGCTCTAACTACAAAATTATCACCATGTGCTTCAGTGTCAGCCTGAGTGCCACTGTGGCTCTGTGCTGCATGTTTGTACCCAAGGTAAGGTTGCTTTGCTTAAATTGCTTTTTATTTCATTCTGATTGCTTGTCTGTTGTTTTTATGAATATTACCTGAATCCGACTATAGTTGTTATCTAAATCTGTGCATAAACTACATTAAGCTTCAAATGACCATTGCAACAGAGCTCACTGTAGTTCCCCACCAGTTGTGAGAATTTGAGTCAAATATTTGAATAGATAAATGCTAAGATTCAAGAGAACATCTCTTTTGATATTTTAATCACAGATGTTTCAGCACTTGTAATATCAGGATCTAGATTTTCTCGTACAGTGTCACTACAGTAAAAAAAAAAAAAAAGCCTAAACAAGAAATTCAGTCAATCAGAAATACTTAGCAGAAGCTTCTTTTGAGAATTTTCTTTTTATAATATGTTTAGAATATTAAGGTGAGTCATGAGAGGCTTGATTATTATTCTAAAAAAAAAGATTAAAAGACCAATTTGTGTAGCCAACGCAATCAAAGTCTCTCCAGAAATTTGCATAGTGCCGTTAATCTTTGCAGTAAATGACAACAAGTAGTCACTGTTCATATCTAACCGTTTCCATCAGGTGTACATCATTCTGGCTAAACCAGAGCGTAATGTGCGTAGTGCCTTCACCACTAGCACGGTGGTGCGCATGCATGTGGGCGATGGCAAATCATCCTCAGCTGCCAGCCGCTCCTCCAGTCTGGTTAACCTGTGGAAACGGAGAGGCTCCACTGGAGAGACACTCAGGTATTTCTGCGTGTGTGGATTGTGTGTACCCAAGAGGCTTGTTGACCAGGTTAATGCCGGGTTGCTCTTCCGTTATATTCCAAGGCACCATTTCTCCAATAGCGCACTCTGAGACTATTTATGGTGTGTGCATGTACGTGTGTGTCGGTGTGTTTAAGCTCTCTAAGAGATTGATTCTCTGAACTCCATCGAGTCTGCCTGACTGTTCTTCTGACCCTGACATGAACTGCAGACAATTGCCTAATGGAGATGCAGCAAAGGAAGAGATTGGAATGAACTGAAGAAGGGTTAAGGAAAATACTAAAAAGAGAATTATAAATGGAGAAGAAGATGCATAGAGAGAGAAAGAGAGATGAAGAGGGGAAGTGATAAGAAAAGAAGAAAAGAAAAGGGTAAAGGAGTAGTTTGATCAAAGAGACATAATAGCTTTCACACCCTGCTTAAGGCCATCCACAAGTCATCTACAGTGACAAGGAACCGATCAAAAGACACAAAGGGAGTGACGCAAAGCCACTTGCCCGAAATGAAAAGGGGAGAAAAAATAGACAAGGAATATTTTTGTTTGTCAGCAGGTTCCTCCAGCACACCCCGCTTGGCAAGCAAGATTTCAATCACACTCTTATATGAAATGTCACAAGTGTTTCCTTCTTCATTCGCTTTACTTTGCTCTTCTCCTTTTCTCTTATGGTCCTGTCATCCTCTGTGGGCGGTGATAATTGGCAGAGGGCTGTCTGTCTCTTCAGTGCAGGGCTGGAAACTGTTGCCTTTGAGGTGCTGTCATTGTGTAAACTGAACAGACACATACAGACATGAGTCCAGCAAACCCGAGGAAACAGAAAAGACATGTTTGACTGATGTCTGAACTGTGGAAAAATACTGGATTTACCTTCAGGACATTCTCAGAAATTAAGGGAGTAAACAGACCTTAACAGGGTTCATCGACTTGTCCCCATACATGAATCAGTTTTGTTTTCTGGTGGAAACTTTTATAAATGTTCTACCTGGAATCTTTTCAGTGGGTTCTGATAAATAGTGATAAACCTGAAATCGTCAGTGAAAGGTTTAAAGTTTGGAAACCAAACATTAAAAGTAAGAAACAAATGTGATTTGAATTTTGCTCGTCTCATTTTAAAAATTGGCTCCCTTACATCACAGGGAGCCAAATCTGGCAGTGGCAAGCAGCAAGTGTGTTGTGTGGTCAAACTATTCCTGCCTTGTTCATTGCACTGAGAGCAGGTGCATGATGGCTTGTGGTGTTATGTGCCAAATGTTCTTCCTCGGATGCCCACAGATATCACAGTAGTAATATGTGTGGTGAAAGTGACTGTAGTCAAATTCAAGGTGATTATCCAACAAAAAGAAGATGAGTACATTCTAGGATGTGGTCTTTATCTTGTGCCCTTTCTTTGGAGGCTTGGACACAATGGACTATTCCAATATAAACTGCTGTTACCTCTGTGGGTAGTAGTGTGAGACCCAGCTCTCATCAACAAGCTGATTCCTTCATAAAAACAAAAAAGTCAGTTTCAGATAAAAGTTGATGTTTGCTCTCAATCTGTAATTTAGATTTAAATAAAATCTAAATTACCTTAATTCTGTGAAATTTCTTATCTTTCGTAACTTCTGTCCAGCCTTTACAGTTTTTTACAGACACTAGGACACATTTCTCAATACTTAGGTCACGTTTGCAAAACTCCTCACACAGTGAGCACAACAGAAGTCTATGTGGGCTAAACTGAGGACCAGTTATCATTGTTTTGGCACAAAATGCATTCAATGACTACATCTCTCAAATTTCATGAATTATTTTCTCACTCAGACACAACAACTGCCAAAAACCTTTGTACGTACAGGACATTTTGCATGTGCTTACATACTGTTGTCAAAACTGTTAAACTTATGGCCAAAACAATAACACAATGCAAAACTTGAAAAGACAGCAATATTTTATTGAAACATATTTCAAATCTAAAAATGCAGTTTAACCAGCCACAGCTGATTCTCATTGTAGATGAACATCTACACAGGTGTTACTCCTTCAATTTTTCAACTCCTTCAATTCTGGCAGCCAGAAGATTCTTTCCTAGGTGTATTGCCCTAGATGACATAAGATGTGATGTGGATGAGAACCTGTGGCCAAATGGAGAAGACCGAGTAGATTAGCATTACTGTTGTATGTGTATCAGTGGATGGTGTGTATACAAATTCTTGTATTTTGGGATTACTCAGTGCAAAAAAATAAAAATACATAAACAAATATTACAGTTTTTTCTGATTGCTTAAGCACATTTTTTGTAACTATTGGCTAATTTTGCAAAACTCTTCACACAAATAAGAAAACCTGTCACCCAATAATCAAAACATTGTAGTTCTCTTGCAAAAGCAAACACAGCTAGATTAACTCTTCACACCTTCGTAAAAATGGTGTTTCCGTATCAAACAGTACACACAAGCCATCATCTACTAAGCACACAATGCGCCAACTGCACACTGATGGTATGAATACAAAACACATCTGGCCTTTGCTTTCTCTGTGCACAAGGTAGGCTATGTCAGTTTGAGCTCATACTTCTGTCATAGATCCATAAGCATAGAGGGATCCAAACTTCAAGTACATCAAAACAAACACAAGTGTTTATTTCCAAGTATAGGATAATTTGCAATCGCCATAATGACTATATGGGTTACTTGGTCTGCAGTGAACATGCTTCCTCTGCCCCCAGCATCTGGTCATCTAGCAATTCTGTAAAGTACAATTTCAGCATTTTTACATCAATGGTATTGGTGTGTTTCTCATTGGCATATGGCAGTGCTACAAATCTTTGTGCAAAGTGACTGTACTAACCGATTCTCATTTCAAGTCCTTATGATACTTGCTACAGTGTAGCGGCTCGAGTTAGGCTGGACCCGTTGGCCAGCTTCCCTCAGGGTCATTCCACGGTTGATTACATGGTCCACTATTGTAGCTCTGATGTCATCAGCAATTCTATTTCTTACTCTTCCTACCCTTCCTCTCCCCCCTCCTCATCTTCCTCTCCCCCCTCCTCGTCTTCCTCTTGCTCCTCCTTGTCCTTGTCGTCCTCTTCATCCTACTTCTTCACCTCCACGTCCTCTTCCTCGGCCTCCTCTACTTCTCACTCTTTCTGCTCCCTCCATTGTACTCCGCACACACAGCTTACCTGTATTATAGTGCTTAGGCTGATTGCAAAGTGAACTAATTATCTAAAAAAGTTTTCACATGTGAAAGTGTGTCAGACAGTTGGCAAATTAGTGTTAATGATAGCCATACATGTGTATACTTTTGCTAGGAGTGTGTTGGAAATTTGGTAATTGAGTGTTGTGCAGTGAATTGTGCCTGCAGTTTTGCAAAGTGTGTGTTACAAAATTGCAAACTGAGTGCAAAGCAGTTTTTGTGCTTTTAGTTTTGCAAACTCAGTGAGTGGTTTTGCTATAAGTCTGAATAGTTTTAGAGATTGTGCTACAGGAATCACAGTTAGGGTTTAAGCATTCAGAAAAAACTGTAACGAATTCTGCATGATGTCTGATTCATTCCAGTAACATATATTGAAATTATAAACAGAGATGTGTCCTTGTTTTACACAAGAAAACACTGTGTAATGCTACATGTTGTTAGTGTTTTTTAGGTCATTGTTTTGTGGGTGACAAAGTGTGTTTGTCGGCTGTCAACCTTTGCTAGTGTTCTGGAAGAATGAGTTTATTTGAGACCTGAATGAAGTGTTTTGGTAGTTGTAGTGCATTTTGAATGTGAAATGAACTGCTTTGCCAAGCTGACGGTCAGTTAGGAGGATTGTGTGAAGTGTTTTGCAAAAGTGACCTAAGTATTGGGAAATGTGTCCTAGCGTCTGTAAAAAACTGTAACAGATCAGAATTCATATGTAACAACTTGATCTGCGCCATAATCACACAAATGACATGCAAAAGTAATTAAAAAAACATTGTAGGGTTTTTGAATTTAGATTTCCTAATATTTCAGTGAGTGCAAAGTAAAGGGTTAATGATAGATGATCACACTTTTAGACAAATGTGTGAGTAAGTGTGTGAACAAACCTGTAAGGGTGTAGGTATTGATCATAATTGATTTGCAAATTCCAGTGGAGCTGCAAACCTTACTTGCTTCAGTGCAACATCACCACTGATGATGCTCCACTAGTTTCAAAGCAAATATTTGTCCTTTTGGTGGCATGGATGGCTCATACTTCTATATTGTTTTAGTAACTTCTGTTTATGATTCTTAAAGTGGTTTCTCTCTTCTTGTAATGGCTCTGGTAGAACCGTAGCCCCTCAAGAAGCCTTCCAAAACCCCTATTTCTAATAGGATCAAATTTAAGATAAGATAATCAACTCTTTCTTGGCTTTGTCAGGTTTGCTCAATCAACATGCATGGCGTATGGTTTGTGTGTGTGTGTGTGTGTGTGTGTGTGTGTGTGTGTGTGTGTGTGTGTGTGTGTGTGTGTGTGTGTAAGCATCACAGCCTGTGTGTGGGTTTGTGTGTCTCCAGAGTGATTTCAGTTCGTTTCACTCCCAGCCATGGCGGTGTGACTTTTAATCAGGAGTTCAACTTTAGATTAATCACACTAATTAACCTGACAAAGGGATGGAGGTGGTGGTAAGAGGGTGGAAGCGCTGTGACTGATGTGAAGCGGGGAGAAAAGTAAGCTGGAGGAAGAAATAAAAGCAGGATGAAAGAACCTGACAGAACACTGAAGAACAAGCTACTGATTTTATAAGCTTTAAATTACTACGCTTATAAAGTCAAACTGGTTTCTTTGTCCGAGTAAAGGCTCCATTTGGATACGTTTTTATATATAGTATTAACTAACAGTACTAATCAACACAGACATGTGATAAAGAAACAGTCCTGTGAAGTACTAAATGCACTGTATGATTCAATCACTTTCTTTCACAAATTTCTATATGAGTTTTCTCAGATCGTCTTGTGATTTGTTCAGATGCAAGTTTGTAAAGTTGTGCTTCTATGTTGTTTTTAGAGAAGGGGCTTTCTCTTGGCAAACCCTTCCAAACAAGCTATACTTGTTCAGTCTGTTTCTACTTGCGGTGTGATTAACTTTAAAGGCCTCAATTAACATGTTAAATGTTAGAGTCTGAGATGTAGCTCTTGGGTTTTGGCACATATTCACCTCGCCAGGGCATTTATTCCTGGGAAGACTGACAATTGTTTTGAATGTCTGTTAGTTCTTCTTCACTGTGGAGGACTTTAAATTGTTTGAGAATGGTCTCTTTACCATCCCAGATTGAAGGGCACCAACAAATGTACAACTAAGAGCATTGTTGATGATATTTTCCTCCTTGGCAATGTGCTGCCAAGACTTCTGTTTTAAAAGAATTGTTCACAATGGTTAATGATCAGTTAATCAAGTGGATTTGATTAGCAACACCTCGCTGCTACTTATCATCTTAGTTCCTGTGGAAGCAGTAAGGGTGTACTTAGTTTCATACAAGATCTCTACCTTTCTTTTTCACACGACTGTTAACAAGAAAGACTTAAAATATTAATGAGCAGCATAATGAGTCGAACTGTAGGATAAACAAATGTAAAAATTTATTTAGCAGTACTATCTTGGGTTTGGAATGATATACAGTGTTGTGTGCCATACAGTAATAACAGAACCACAAGCAAATCCTCTGAGTAGAATATTAAAACAATACTTATTATTAATGCCAGAAAAATGTGTCTTCAGTTCAAAGAAGTAAGAGAAATGTTTGTAATCCTTTAGACAGCCTTCTGTCAAACTTGGTGCATGCACAAAATAAATGAAATCTTTCCCCATCACTCTCTTGTCTCTTTTTCATCCTTTTCTGTAGCTCCAATGGTAAATCAGTGTCGTGGGCACAGACAGAGCGCAGCAGTTCACGTGGGAACCACCTGTGGCAGCGTCTGTCATTCCACATCAAGAAGAAAGAGAACAATCAGACTGCTGTTATTAAGCCTTTCTCCAAAACCCCTGAGGAACATTACTGCAGTGGGGCTGACCTGCCACCACATGTCCCTCTGCCCTCACTCCCGTCCATGGCCTCTCTCCCCACTCATCCTGACAATGTCACCGACAAGACCCTGTATGAGCTCTCAGAAGCAGAGGAGCGCTACTCGATCACATACCGGCCACAGACGCCTTCACCGATCAGCACAGTCAGCCAGAGAATAGGAGCGAGTTCGGGAGAGGAGCCTCAGATGGGCAGTATTCCAAAGTATCCGAGCAGCATCTGCAGCGCCGGCAGCGGCAGCAGTTGCGGTCCTCCCAGCAGCGGCTCTATTGTTACAGGGAGTGACGGTAGATTGGTTATTGTGGACGATCGCCCAGGGGAGCCCCAGAGTTCACTGATGGATCAGATCAGCTGTGTGGTTAACCGCTTCACTGCCAACATAACGGAGCTCAACAGTATGATGCTCTCGTCCTCCCCATCACACTCACACATGCAGAAACACACACCTCCATCTCCTCATCCCGCCGACCCCTATCTGTTACCCCGTGAACTCCAGATGCCCCCGACCCTCACCACCTACGCTGATGTCCAGCCGCTTCCTCCTGTTGAATCAAGCTTTGGAGGCCGGGGTGGCTGTCCCATTCACTCTATGCCTCATTCACCTTACCCCCTGCCACCCCCTCACTCCCAGGCCTCCCAGGCCTCCCCGTCCCGCTCCCCCATGCGAGGGGGTCGGCTCACCTGCCTCACCGACTCCCCTCTGAGGAGGGCAGAGTTGGAGGAGGAGCTAATCGCTTTGACTCCTCCGTCACCCTTCCGTGACTCTCTGGCTTCCAGCAGTGGCTCACCTGTCTCTGAGACAGGTCTTTGTCTCCCTCCAGTCCCGTCCCACCCTCCCCCCTCACCCCCTTCGCCCAGATACACCAGACTGACACTCAGAAACTACAGCCAGAGTTCATCCTCACTGTGAGGCAGAGATGAATCACAGAAATGAAGAAAAGCACTCAAAAACAACACAGCTTGTAAACAGAAGAGATAATGGGTAGACAAATCCATTTGCCCGACAAATGTAGGACAAGTTTGGTGAAGACACCAAACTGTGTTTGTGTTTACATGTTTGCAGTGAGTTGCGAGTCTAAGAAACTTGCCCATGTTGTATTTTCTTGCCGTTTCTCACGAATGTGGATGGAAAACTGCAAAATTGGCCACTATAACTTTGAAGTGTTTTGGCACCAGTAAGGCCAGGGATCATTTGTGAGGGTCTGAGGCTACTCATCATTGAAGTTAGGGTAGTGGCCTTAAGGTAACTTGGCTATCAACTAATTAGAGACTGTGGATGTGTGTGTGTGTGTGTCTGTGCGTGTGTGCGGGGTAATGTGAGTGTATTTTTACTGTATCTTAGTTAATCAGATGTGATGGCAACATGACAGCAAACAGTATTGATGAATAAAGACTCCTTCAGCCTATAAGAATCGTCAGAGGCTATCAAGGGCACATACATTGGCTCGTAGGCACATTTACACAGGTGCACATTGACAAACACAACTGTGGGCACACTGATACAAATACAATGTAAGGGAAACACTGTAAATATGTATGAGGTTACAGATTTTTCTTTGATTATTAAATCCAACACGCTTCTGACAAAGTGCATTGCATCAACAGTGTTAACATATACAGGCACTATGTTAAGAACCACCTTTTCATTTATTCAGCTTCCCAATCTAAGCTATTTATGTCCCTGGTCCCTTTCTGTCTCACGGCTTTCTTTTATCCTGCGATCATTTCAGTATTTTCTACTCTTCCAATGAGTTTTCTTCAGAAGTTTGAATGTATGTTTTCTACATGACTCCTGAAGCTGTTGGGACCAAACCTTTTGTAGCTTTCTGTGTGTGACTTGAGAAAGAGGACGACAGAGGGACTGAAAAGACCAGGCCTTGTTTTACCATAAACATCTTAGTCATTAAATGAGATTCAGGTGGATCATTGGCAGACGTCTGATCTCAAAGCTGAATGTTGATGTGTGACATTTAACACTGCATTTTGCGAGGCTTAGCTGGATCCCAGTCATGACATTTTCTCTATACAATATGTCAGCAAGACACAGTCGTCCTGTTTCATCACAGACAGTGCTCTGAATGCGTTTAATTGAAATCACGGCAATCTATAATGTCAGTGGGTGCAAATTGATAGATTCAAGCTGGGGAGCGTCCTCCTCAGCCACTATGAGGTCCATCTGTTGCTCAGGTGCTATGATTTTTATTTTATTTTTTAAACAAAGGTGGCAGAACAACCAAAGATGTTCACAAAAATTGAGCATTAGGTAGATTTTTTTAAATGTTAGGTTTACTTAATACACTGCTGCCACATTACTGTTAGTCTCACAAGACCATACTGGTTGACTGTTGATGATGACTGACATCCAGTATAGCCAAATAAAAATGTCAGTGATGCAGATCCAGGAAAACACAGACTTGAAAATTACCCAGACCTCAAGTAGTATTGACTTAAAGGAATACTTCCTTATTGTGGAAAATTGGCTGCGGTTACAAGAGCAGGCAATCGATACCACTCTCATGCTTTATCTGTCAGGTAAATGTAGGAAGTCTCTGTTAGTTGCCTGGCAACCGTGTGGTGATGACAATACTTCAGGAAGTCATGGTTAAATAGAAGCAAGATGCAAATGATCCCCTACGAAATAGCAATGTGTTTTTGAGATTTGACATTTTAATTATTGAATTAAGACCAAGACAATAAGGCTAGTTGTTTCTTTACCGCCTGTAGCTTCATGCCGTCAGTATTCTCACTTCAGTAAGAATTTAAGTCCATTGGTTTAGTCTTTAGAGTCTGGCTTCGTGCCATATATCCTAGACTGAGGAAAATGTGAGTGAACTCAAAGTGTTTGGCAACGGTAGTTCATATATTTGTAGGAGATTAGATTTGGCTTTTTAAGATTTTGGGTATGCCTTTAAATAGAGTGTTCTTATATATGTGCCAACGCCTGTACCTGGAGGAAAAATGTGCCACTGAATATATTTACTAAGATGCTTTTGAGAAACAAGGCCTTGGCTTTGTTTCAGCTCCTTCAACCGAGAAAATCAGTTGTTGCAAAGCAAAGCAAAAAACACAAATACAAAAAAAAATTAAAACCAGGAGGTTTTCATACACAACACGAGCAGTTTTTTAAATACATTTTATCTTCATGTGGCGTGTATACAGTGTGCACATACCATTAAAGCGATTACTAATTGGACCGTTGATAAACACAACACACCAAAAATCAGTGCTGCATTGTTGTCCATCATGATAGTCCACAGTCTGGTTCCTCCTTTTTGAGTTTACTTACGAATTTGTGCTCTACAGTAGCCAGCAAGAACAAACTCAGACAAAATGACTCTGTAAATACTAAGGGCATGCAATGACAGTTCTGTTTTGTTTCAGATGAAAGTACGTTTATTTACATATCAGCAAATGTTAAAAAAGAAAAAGAAAAAAGATCTTTTTGAGCTATCTTATAACATACAGTACCAATATGTGTTACGACTACAGAAACTGTGTTACTACTCTGAATGTGTGAGTGACCATTCCTATTCAGATGTCTTGTATACATACAATATAATAATATTAATATGACTATTGTGCCAAAGGGGTTAGGAAGGGTCTAGCTTACTCAGTTGTGGGTAAATACGTGGTTTCTTAAAAAAAGATTTAAATGTAAAACTATTTATATTGTTTTGGATATTTTCTATATAAATACTCCACATTTTCCAGTGTAAAAGCAATATTATCCATCTGTACACAAGGTGCACATGTTAAATCAAATCAAAACACTGTTTTCTGGTTCTTTTTCATCATTCTTTACTCTGTGGAGGACAATTGAACCAGGAGGAGGGTGGAGAGATTAGTTGAAAATTTTCTTTGCATTTTGTAATCTATATTGAATGAAATTAGGACATTTGTTGATTTCAAATAATCAACAAATGGGGGGTAATTTCCTATTTTTGCAGTGTTACTTACTCAGTTTAGAGTACAGTTTGTTTAAGACATGGCTGCAGATTTAAATCGGTAAGGACATTAACTGTTGGTGCCATCATTTGTTGTACTTTTTTGCTGCTTTTTGTGTGGGGTGAACAGGTTTATTAAGTCATAAACCTGATGTCGTGTCTCCTTAGTGGTATGCATCCAAGTCAAAACAAGAAAATATTTTTTTCTTTGGTTCCCAAATGGAAAAATACACACATGCACACAACAACAATCTCAGATTATTGCTCAGAGGTTTTTGTATATGAGAAAGAATAAATCATCTAAGATCTTATGAATATAATGTCAGACAAAATTCGCCCCTCTTCTTCTGAAACTGCTGCATCACTACTGCTACAACTACTCATTTAATTTTAATAATCTGTGTCCTGACCTGTTGTTAAAAATTAACCTGCCCTATTGTTGAGCTATTATTTGGGAGGAGCCCATTAATATGCCGTATAATGCGGCGATAGAGTAACACGGAGCTTGCTTCAGCACTTCAACTGCGTGTTATCCACCCCCCTTGAAAAAGGCATAAGAGCTACCCCTGCAGAAAAGACAGGATCAGTGCTTGCATCAGTTGCTATCTTATTCTCTTTATTCTCTGTGACATCACCTTAAATCTACAGACGTAGGTTTTAAGAGTATGTTGTAATTATTACACAGTAGGAAAAGTTAGCATCATGGGATTTTTTTTCCAGGTGAAATTGGGGAACTCTAATTCACAACAAATGCAGAGCAAGCAACAGAAAACCAGACCCGATCCTGCCTCCTGAATCCCAAACATGATGGCTCACAATAATCTAGCATGAACTCCGTTAATGATTGTTCTCTTGATAATGGTGATGACCATGTTCAGCAAAATCTTGATTTCCTGTTGATGTCCCCGCAAAATGTGTCGACTAAGTCTGATAAATGCACTTTATAGAATTGGACTGATAATCCCTGCGCTTAAAAATATCTTTTAATCCAGATGCGGTCAGCTGCCGATCAAAATGACACACAGTCATTTTTCATACCTTTTGGATGAAAATATAAAATCAGTCGACCTGTTATCAGGACGATTCCTGTTGCTTCTCAACCCATATATGCTGATTTAGAGCCAGATATAAATATATATAATAATCTCCTGCGATGCTTATTTTCCTCTGTTGATCATAATGTGAGGAAAGCCTCAATTTTAAACGTTTGCTACTCTACTGAATTGCTACTGAACAGAATAAGGTTTTCACTCTGAGGTCCAGGAGTGGTGCATTTAAGCTGACCCTCACCACTGACTCTTGCAGAGGGAGGCATGAGAAAAAGCATTATTTCTCCATTAGGGATGAGTTTGACTGGGAGTGCTGTGTGGCGGAGCAGCCTCTCTCACTGCCTTGCTAGCAATTTTATTTAATTTGGTAACAGGGGGAAAAAAATGAGTAATGTTTACTATGTAAACACCACACAGACTTTTGGTTGTGTACTCTGACAGGGCATGTCCAGAGAGGTTTGCTTTGTCACTATAGCACTTATATTGTATCGTGATGACCACCAGTCTGAGTGCAGTTTAGTGGATGTTATAAATAATTTAACTCTTAAAAGTGTTGGTGAAATCTTTCGAGGCAGAGAGCAACGAAGCCCTCTTCTCTTTTTCTCACAAGCAGTTATATAGTTATAAGTAGTTCTATCTGCTCTTTATTTTAGCTTTCTTATTGGAAGTCAGAGATAGAAATTGATACTGATTATTTCAAGATAATTCTCAGGCCTGCAGTAGTGTTGCAAAAAAGAAACATTCTTCAATATGACTGAATGATCGACCAACTGAGTTGAAAGCTAGATTGCATTTTCAGGATAAAATAACAGCATTTAGACTCTAAACTGTGCTGTACAAAACATTACAAGATGAATATCAGCATCCTGAATGTTGGCTTTTTGGAAGCGTTTCATGAAACTACTTTTGCTGCAATCGGCTTACTGAAAACCGAAGCGCTGAAGGTGGTAAATTAGATGTCTTAAAAATCAGTGACTGTATTTTTGTATGTTTGTCTGAAGCTGCTGGTCTCATGTTGCTTTTGTTTGTTTGTCTTTTTTTGTTTTTTTTTACTGGAGGATGTGCATTTTGATATTTTGGTATTTAGGTAGTCAGTGTGGTAATGTTGTTCCGAGTATAGAGGAATAATTCATACTAAGAGGTTAGGTTGTAATATTATACTGATAAGAAATGAAAGAGAAGTTTGAGTATTTATTTATGTGGCTTAAAGATTTGTAAGGAAGTGAAATACATTTTTAACCAGGTCAGTGTTGTTTTTAGAGCATTAACGTTTCACATACAGAGCAGGAGGCTGCGGAATTTATGAAATATACTTCTTTACACCCAGAGAATTAAACCAAGCTCTGAACAGCACACCATGTGACGGTGACTTCCTCTGTAATTATTGTGTTTTTTATATTCCTCATTTGTGTCAATCTAAGCTTGGATCACCGCAGTGGACATGAAAACACAAGTAAAATCCTTGTTAATGCCCCTGCTTCAAATTCTGATGAGGTTCTATTTGCAGTAGAGTGTGTGACACTAGAGCGTTCGTGACATAAATAGGATGAATGTTGCCTACAGAAGTGACGTTTACATTTTTACTGCTCACTTGAGATAGTTGAGGCGTTGGTGTCTGATTGCTGACTGATCTGTTGTAGTGACTTTTTACAAGCTTGTAAGCCAGTATAAACATTTTGTGTTTTTCTGGAACACTGAGTCTGATATTCTGAGCAAGAAAAATACATTTCATTTATTGACAAAGGAAGCTCATCTGCATATAGATGAAGGGCCTGTGTTCATCATCATCCAGTCTCTTTACATCCCAGATTTATCAAAATCGTTATTCAGCCAAGCTCATTGGAGCAGTCTACTTTAAGCTTCATTTTGATAAAGAAAGATGATGGGTTATTATAAATCTAATTAAACAGAAGGAGCCGATTTATCTGTACTGAGTATGTAGAACCAAATATATTTTTTCTATATATACTGAGAGGTTTTTAGGTACTCAAGACGAAAACATAGCTACTAAAATTAAGATTTATGATGGATGTAAATGAGTTTTCTTATTTATTAACAATATATGAAGGAAAAGTTCAGCTTCAGTTGCAATGTAACCCCAGGTTCCTCACAGCACTATTCATTCGAGCTTCTCCACTCAGTGCCAACTTTTTCTCATTGTATTTTTTTGAATGGGTGGACAAACACTGAGAAAAATCTGACTGAACCACAGTTAAATCTGTTATTGGAAAAAAACAGCAAGAAAAGTTTTCATAAGCTGTGTACCTGTGCCAATATCTTGATATGATAACAGTGGATCAAACTGATCATTTCCTAATGGAAAATGGCAGTGTTTATCCTCCCATGTGGATTCGATTGTTAGTGGAAAACTTTTAAGTGTGACTTTATTTTTGCTGTTTTGTTTTCATTTAACTCGTGATGTTAAGAACTCTAGAATGTAATTCAATGCTATGTATGTAATGAAAGATGGTTTTATCTTTGGATGGTTGACTATCATTATTATTATTTTCATTCAGTTGTGTAAAGTGTCAAATATAAGAATATGTGGTTCAGGCTGTTTGGAAAATACAGTTTGTTTCTCAGTGGCTTTGTTGTGGGTTAGCGAGAAGTGATGTGAGGAGTTTGTTCGTGTCTGCTTACGGCAGATTTTATTACTCAATTAGTTTTAGCCCAGCCTCAGACGCAACAAACACAAAGGTCTGTGGGACTGGATTCCACACTTGTTTGTTGCTGACACTGGAGCTTTGTTCATAGGCTTTTTAAAGGATCCCAGAAGACCTGGAACAGATTTAGCCAAAGCGGAGTTTTTCTCATCTCCCAATTAATTCATCTTTATGTCTTCTTCCAATCGGGCTCACGATTACTCTCATGAAGGCCTTTCTCTGGGCTGATCTTTCACCACTGGGGAATAGAAAAAAAGAACAAGGAGAGTGGGAGTGTTAATCAGTTGTTTCTTGTTTTTTTTTTTTTTTTTTTTTTTTTAATAAAACAAAAGATTTTTCGTTAAAGGGTATAGCAAAAAACAAACAAACAATAAGGGAGGTCTTTTTCTTTTTTTTTTTAAGAATAGCCAGGGGGAGAGAGGCTTCAAATTGACATCCAGTGTGGATGAATTTTGTTGTTGTTTTTGAGCAATAAAAAGCACAGTTAACATTGTATGATCGAATCATTAGCCAGTAAGTTCCATTTCAAAACCGCTTAAATTTGGCACAAATCTGGACACACCTCCTCAGAAATATGTTCACATTATAGGTGATCTGTGTTTTAAGAGCGCATGCATCGTCCTATGCCTCCAATTTTTCACTGCCGTTTTGCTCTGCTTACTTTTTTTTTCTCCTTGGTGCCATAAGTGGGAAAAGCTGATGAACAAAGATGAGTTGACAGGCAGGAAGTGCAGATGCATTAAAGGGATCACCGAACAATCACAAGCATTGAAGCCTGTGCTTCCGGGAAGCAACGTGAGCTCTAGCAGTTAGGTCAACACAAGGCAGCTGTAAACTCGCTGCACATCGACATACCAGAAAAATATCTCTTTACTTTTGTAACTGCGTCGGGTGATGATGGAACGTACAAATTCACGTTTTTGTTGTGCATATCTCCTCTCGGCAGAAACACTGTGCTGCCACAGTACTTTGGCATTAACTGGTCGATTTTTAAAAGTCACCAGTTTGACTCACTGTAGTCAAACGCCCACCAGCTGGGCACCAAGAGACAGCCTGAGTAGCCAGTTCAACATGGAAAAAATGCACAGAGCAGTCTTTAACTTGCACATATGAGTCACATATGGTTTGTTTGGTTTTTTCACTGGGCTATAACACATGTATTTTGGTACCTTTCAGAAAATGTGACCACCATGCAGCAGTGCTGTGGAGTCCAAGAGGAGAAGGGTTGTGTGGTTTGTGTGGGGGGGAAAAAATGACAAAAAAAGTCTTTCTTTTTATGCCATTGATAATCATTGTGTAAGTGTACTACAAAGTACCTTTGAATCAATATTGAAATTGTTATTAAAAAATATGACTGACTTCCTTGTATCTTGACATTTTTTTACATATATTATTTTGGATTTACAGTTTGTACATATAATATGAAAAAAAAATAGTTGTGCATTAAGTGAAATAATTAATTTTAATTAAAGGGGTCACTGCAAGATAAATAGTGAAAAGTCAGCAGGCCTGTTTTTGAATATAAAGTAATATACCAACAAATAGTTTTTTGTGTCTAGAAGGTTTGCACCGGCATGGTGCCTGTATGTTATGAGTGTGCATGTTGTTTCCAGGTGCTTTGGCTTCCTCCCGCAGTCCAAAGACATGCATGCTGGGCTAATTTAAGATTCTAAATTGGCCGTAGGTGTTGACGTGGACACAAATGGATGTTTAATCATATCGTTTATAGACTTACAATACTCACAGCAGTTTCATCAATTTTACAGGATTTGTTGTGAATGTGCAAAGTAATGAAATAAAAAGTAATGAATGAAATAAATGAATGATCTGATCAAATGGATAAAAGGACAGCAATAACCTCAGGTTTAATCTTCTTTAATATGAAAGGTGCACTAAAACTGAATCTCAGCATCCAGCAACTATTATGGAGCAAATCTATGACAAATAGAAACATATTAATATTATTATGATTAAAAGCAGAATGATGCAATATCAGTAGGTATTCTGACTTTGTTAAGCACATCAAATATCAGTCGTGACATAGTCAACAAACATTAAATAAAGGTCTTTGTTTTGTTGTTTAGTCACTGATTATTTACTCACGCTTGGCTGCCAACTTAGTTTTTAGGCAGCAGCAGTCCCAAGTCTAATGCAGTCTTACATAAACGTCCCTAATGAGTTCCTCTCGGTGAGGTTGTAGTTTTTAAATCTGGGGAAAATAGAGCACCGGTATTGGATCATTGCATCCCAACTTGTAAAATGACTATCATTCTGTCTGCTCATTGCACTGCAGTCAAAGTATTAGGTAAATAATAAATATCATAACAATAAAACAGAAGAAGTAAGGATCCGTCTTAGCTTAAGTAGAGAAATTATTTGTTATAGTGCACATCTGAGTTGGACAACCAGAGTTTTTACCAGTCTGCATTAATGTGCCTGAACAGTTTGTGAGACTGGCATTCATTTTGAACCCAAACAGTGGAACCTGCTAGACAGCACCTTGACAGCTTCTGTGATATTTGCTTCCCCTTCCATATCCTTCAGTGTCACATAGCAGCCAGGATGGCTAAGTGACACAGTGCAGCTATGAATCAGCCTCCAAAAACATTTTATTCATTTAACCGAAGGCATGCAGGTCAAGGCAATGAAATTACCCTGCCATCTTTCATTCTTTCTCAAAATCTCCTCCAGATCTGCCCAGTTTTGTCCTCTGTATTTCCTTCTGTCACTCTTCTTCACTCTCCTTTTCTTTCCTTCTCTCTTGGCCTCTTAGCGTGGAAATTGTCTGTCTCCAAAATGAAATTTCCAAATTGCTGCAAATGGCTTGCTATTTGTGTAAATGGATGGGATGAAAAAGCAATAATAATAATACAAATACAACGGCCAAAATACAAAAAAATGGGCAAATGAAAATGGCCAAAAAAATAGATTATGGCTTGTTTTACAATGGAGGCAGTTTAGGCTGAGGCATGTGCGTAGTATGACACCAAACACATTTGTGTGCTCCGCTCAGTCAAAGATGCTTTTAAAAAACTATCATGAACATTTCCTTCTATAAGCTGCTTGAGATGCTCTTATATGTGTTTACAATAATTACAAGTAATAAGTAAATAAAAGAATAAGTAATAAAAAATGAAATTTGAAATTATAGTAGACATACAGATGCAAAAACAGGATGCTGTCATGCCCATGAGAGCCTGTATTATTTTCTATATTACTATATTTTAGCTGCTCTCCTATTCACAGGGAGTCTCCACAGTGGATGGCTGTGGGGGTTCCCGATGGGATTTGTGTCTCCTCCAGGTCTCGACCAGGGGATCTTTCATGAGTTAGGGGAATGTGTAAACCACTACACGACATCATTATTAATAATATAGTGTTA
The DNA here is from genome assembly GCF_963969265.1 of Rhamphochromis sp. 'chilingali'. Lineage (NCBI taxonomy): Eukaryota > Metazoa > Chordata > Actinopteri > Cichliformes > Cichlidae > Rhamphochromis > Rhamphochromis sp. 'chilingali'. The sequence continues at coordinate 22,769,820 of NC_137935.1, read as the reverse complement.
ATAAACTTGGAGTAGGGCAGCACGGTGGCACGGTGGTTAGCACTGTTGCCGCACAGCAAGAAGGTCCTGAGTTCAATTCCACCATCAGGCCAGGGTCTTTCTGTGTGGAGTTTGCATGTTCTCCCCGTGTTTGCGTGGGTTCTCTCCGGGTACTCCGGCTTCCTCCCACCGTCCAAAGACATGCAGCTTGTGGGGATAGGTGAATTGGATAATCTAAAATTGCCACTAGGTGTGAATGTGAGTGCGAATGGTTGTCTGTCTCTGTGTGTTGGCCCTGCGACAGACTGGCGACCTGTCCAGGGTGTACCCCGCCTATCGCCCTATGACAGCTGGGATAGGCTCCAGCGCCCCCCGTGACCCTGAAAAGGAAAGCGGAAGCGAATGGATGGAAACTTGGAGTACAGTAAGTGCATTAGTTTGGGCATGACATTAAAAGCAAAATAAATAAATAAATTTTAGTAAAGCAGCAAAACCTAAATTGACTGTAATCAGTGTTCTTAGTATATTTGATTTGGAGAGACAAGGATAACATTAGAAACAAGAAACAAAGCTACACTGAAACTGAAGTAAACCTTTGTAATGTGGAAATCTAGTGTAGTGTATTAATCTTTGAGTGCCGCATAATATTTTATTGAAAAAAAAATCATGTTTTAAAAACTCAAAGAAACAAAGAAAGTGTTTATGTCCCCAATGAAAACAAACTAAAGCTTTTCCATAATTCATGCGACCATGACCTTTGACCTACGACCTTGAAGCGTTATATACCAAAACTGTGTATTTTATTATCTTAAGATAAGATAAGATAAGATAACCTTTATTAGTCCCACACGTGGGAAATTTGTTTTGTCACAGCAGGAAGTGGACAGTGCAAAAGTTATGAGGCAAAAATTAGAATACAATAAGAATAAATACAGTACACAACTGTACAGAATAGAATAAAATAAAATACTATATACAGTAGAATAAAATAAAATAAATATACAATAAGATAAAAATAGAGTACAAATACAAATACTATATACAACTGAGTTTTTACCCATATGATTGGAGCAGAATTAGCTGAAAGCTTTGGCTTCTTAAGTTGTAAAAAAAACTTGAGATTTTAAGATCCATTCATGCCGTGTGTGATTTTGTGAAACTTTATTTTGATGTCATATTGAAAAATAAAAACCATGTTGTACAGCTCTTGAAAAAATTTTCAAGGCCAACTTTGATCTTGAGAGTTAACAGTGACAGTCAAACTCAGATACTGTCACAAAAAACTGTCAACACTAGACTGCTGACAAACAGACAGACAGGCAGGAGGAAAAGCGGAACATCTCTAAGAAGCTTCATGGATGTGGTGTAGGAGGACATGCAGATGGGTGGCGTGACTGAGGAGGACGCTAGTCATAGTGTGAGATAGAGGCAGATGATCTGCTGTTGGAACCCCTAAAAGCAATAAGCCAAAAGCAGAAGAAGTAGTGACATTTTGTGGTTTCAGCTTCATGATTTCATGTGGTCCCCACATGAAATCTATATGGGCAGGGTGTCATGATAGCGTGTTCCTGTGTGTGCTTGTACATACAGACATTTGCTAAGCGTATGCATGTGTGGGCATGGACATATGCACTAGGAAGGTGGTAACCTGCTTTTGTGTGTAGGTGTGGTAACTGATTGTCAAGCCACTCCACAGGACTTGCAATCTAAATGCAAAGAACTTAACATTAACACCACCAGGCCTAAAAAGCTAATCCCACTCTGTGATGGGAGAGGCTCCACCCACACCTCCAAGTTAATGAAATGCTTTTCTTGCATCCTTTTTGTGACTCGGTATCAACGCACAAAAGCAGCTCTAAGCTTCTGCTAAACGCAATTAGACACAATATAAATAGTAAAACCCTCTTAGCTGATCAAATTATCATCAAGCTCCCATCAAGTGGAACTAAAACAGCGGTAACACAAGCAACATTAGTAGCCTAATAGTGTTCAAACAACATGTTAATATATAAATTAGGGAAACTCTATTTAGATGTCAAGGTACTTAACAGCTTCAGAAATGACTTAACCATTCTCAACTGAGAACTGGAGCAAACATTACATTTCAGAGTGTATATCTGCATAAATTTAGTATCAACTTTTACAGTAAATTTTAAAAAAAAAAGTAGGTCTGTGAGAAACGGTGCAGGGAATGTGATGAAAGGTTCAGCTCGACGCATGCATAGGCTCACGCATACTGCATACCTGTTAATACACACACACTTGCATGTGAGGCAGATTTCAAATAAACTAAATTATTGTTTATTAACTCTATTTTTTATGATATTCTGTAGTCAAAAAGAAAATCAGGAAATACACTGGAATTTTTTTTTTTAAATGAACACACACAAGCACGAAGCATGTAGAGCAGCAGCCAGGGGACGAGAGCGTGAGAGCAACATACAGAGACCGTGAAGGCATGGCAAAAGAAGAAAAAACATGATCGAGGGAGCGAGGAAACCAAGCGAGCAGAGAACAAATTTGTGGGTGCCAATAAAGCAGAATTCTAAGTCACTTGAGTTTTAATTTCCTGCCAGGGGAAGCGAGAACAATATCAAGATTGAAACACGACTTTCAATGAGTCACTCTCAGAGGCAGCTCAATGGGATCAGGCTGTTAACATTCGAAACATCATCCCTCCGTCTCTCTTCTTCCTGCTCCTCCATTTGCGTTATTGCATAGACGCACATGCACACAAACACACTGGTATGCACCATCGCACATGGGCCCATAAATGTGATAGCGTACACATGAGCCCTCAGTAACACGCACAAACACACTCACACACAAACACAGTGCAATGGCACTAATGAGAGTGCATGACTAATACCTCTTCAGTCCTTTCTTCAGATGAGTGCTTATTATGGTCTGTCAAGGAGATGAATCAGTTTATGTCACGGTTACTATGGTGATCAAAGCCTCCAGCACTTCCCTTAAGTGCCTGCTAGCTAAAATAAGCAATTTTAACCCCTTTAACTACAGGCCTATCAGTGTACAGTGACACCCACACACAAACATATAAATAGGCGAGCTGACTCTCTGACCTCTCTGGAGACAAGTGAAAACCCCCCTGAGGGACTGTTTGAAACACACAACAGGCAAACAAGAACTAAAAAAAAAACGACTCAAATTAAGGCAAAAATAAAAGATAAACATGATTTTATGACATAAATTAACCAAAAAAGGGTGACTTTCTGGAGCAATGCATTTTTTATTAGGATCACCTCAGAGATCAAACTGTCATTAGATGTTTTTAAACCTTACCAACTTTACTGCGAGTATGTGCAGCCATAAAATGTAAATGCGTTGAGCAGACTTGACAATCCTATAAAATGTACCCAATCTGCATTTTTAATGGCAGGCACTTTTTTCAGAATCACAATGTGGTTAACTCATTCTCTAACAGCACTTCTGAGATAACAGATAATAACTAGTTTTATCAGTGCTTTCTGCTCATTTTATGTTTTGCTAGGCCTTTATTTAGTTCTTTGAGTTCCTCACTTTCTGGGATTCACAGATTGGATCTCGCTGTAGCTTTCAGAGTTATTATATTTTTTTATAAACTTTCTTTCTTGTATTTGTTGACAGGTGTTTGTGTTTAGGTTAAGATTGGTCTCCTCTGCTTATTTAATGTTTTACTTTGTGATTTTGTTTTCAGTTGTATCTTCTTTCAGATTTACTTCCCGTTGGTCTAGCTTTGATTCCCTTACTATGTTCACTTGTTGTTTATTGTGTCAACTGTGTCTTGTTTAGCTGTTTGTTCAGTCCCTCCACCAGTGTGTATAAACAGTCCTGTCAATCCCTTTGTTCGGTGCTGTATATCCAAAGCTATGCCTTCTCTGTATTTTTGGTTTCATGCTCCTTGTGCATTTTAGAGTCTCTGTCTTTTTGTTTATGTGTGCTCACATGAATTCAAAGAGTTTGGACTTTGTGTTTATGCCAGATAATCAGCAATAAAAGCATGTACCTCTTCCTTTTATATCATCAAAAGCAAAGGGTCACAGATGAGTTATATTATATGGCAGAAAAGACCATTTTTTGTGTTCCATTACAATAAATATTTCTTTTTTAAACAACTCTTTTTGGGGGAGGTGAAGGGTTAATCAGTAATGTTTATGATTAAATCACCAGAAAGATGCATCAACTACTGTTTTTTTCTGCCTAATTAAAAAAACAAATGCAATAAACAAAACACAAATCAGGTTCTAACACAGAACGCGTCCTAAAACTGTGATATTATTTCTTGTCAGTGTTAAAGATTTAAGTAGTTTAAATATTTTTACCATGCTTTTATTTTATTACTTATCTTTTTAGCATATTTCTAATATTCAAGTAGCAATGTTATGAAAGCACAATTTTTAGCAACAAAAATAACTGTGTACTCACGTGGTTTTCCCCGCTAGTCTTTCCAATGTCCACTGCGCATGCTCTTAGCTAGGTCATATGACAAGGAAATCGAAACTAAAGAAGTAGACTATGAAGCAAAGATCAGTTGAGCGCAAGAGATTCACATGCCATCAGTTCCTTGTTTGTTAGACTAATTACGCTGTATTAAAGTCTCGATAAGCTACTCACAGCGTAATTACATCTTGCATGCGTGTTGGTCACATTGATAGAAGACGAGCTTATGTTTCTGGAATGTGTCATATGTTAGCATTGATCTAAAAATAAGAACAAACTAACATGTTTGTTTAACTTTAGCCGATTGGCTGTAGTGCTAGCTAAATATGCGCATGCGTATTGTGCTGATAGCAGAGAGCTATCTTGACACGACAAGTTATAAATCTGCGTCTGTGCAGAAGTTTCAGTGTGGATAGGTAGCTGTTTGGGGACTGGTTCGCAGACAAGTCGAAGTGGGACAGTTTGCAGTTAGTCAGGGTAAACTTTTATCTTTTTAAGAGCTCTAACTGCGTAGGTTTTATTTTTGTGGCCCGGAAAGCTAGCTGTGTTTGAAGATGAGGTTGAGTGGAGTGCTCGTGTGTTTGTTCCTGCTTTGTGTTGAGAGATGCTGGAGTGACACACCAGCAAACTGCACCTACGAAGACCTGGTGGGAACATGGGTGTTCCAGGTGTCCAAAGGAGGGCACGACAAGACGGTGAACTGTTCCGCTGAAGGTAAAAAACAAACAAAAAAAGCACACCATATCTAAAAAAAAAACCAAACAAACGGTCACACAATATGGGGGTCACATGAGGAGGAAATAAAATGGTTAGCTTTTTGGAAATCATGTGACAGTCTTATGATAAGACATGTGTTAAGTTCAAGGAAGTTGTACTTTGGTTAAATTGTATTTTTAAAACTTGCAGTATTGCACAAGTAAAACATGCTTTAAAGAAAGTAGTAAAAATGTTCCAACAAAAATTTGCCTTAACTTTGTTGTAAAGAGTTGATGAAGTCAATCTAAAGGTCGACTTTGTTCAGGGGATTTTTGCTGCCTTTCATTGTGTGCCGTTCCTCTACAGCTGTAGGTGAGAGCACTGTGACTGTGACTCTGCAGAAACTGTCTGTGGCCACAGATGAGCTGGGTCACACCGGCTTCTTCACCATCATCTACAATCAAGGCTTTGAAGTGGTCATTAATGGGTACAAATGGTTCGCCTTCTTCAAGGTAAAAGATGGCTGCGACTAATTTGTGGATTTGAGTGATGTCTTAAATGTCATGCCATGTTAGAGCTGCACATGCAATCTCCCAGCTTGCTGAGTTTTCCAACCATTATTGAAGTCGTGCTGTTCTTTTCTGAAGCCAGAGTGATAAAAGACTTGATATGTCAAAGTTTGACTCATCATCTAAAGCAATTAGAACTTGAGCTGTAAATGAATTTCAATCTTCGGTTAACCTTTTTCTAAATATCTAAGAGTTCACTCTGTCTCAATTTCCTCTTTCTTTATCTCATTTAATCTTTGAATTTCGTGTTATTTAAAAGCAGCAGCAGGTTCAGACTTCAGAATCTTTTGTGTGTGTGTGTGTGTGTGTGTGCGCGCGTGTGCGTGCCTGCCTTATCGGTCGCATGACAGTGAGCTCAGAGACGTGTCATAGCCACAAGTGTGGTCCACTTCGCTAATGACCATTATCTGGTTCTTGATTTTTATTCAGTGAAATTAAACAATCTACCGGTAATTTAATTTAACACTCTTGTACTGTATTTTCAAACTTTAACATCAACGGTTACCTGAATACTTAGTTAATTAAATATGAGTTATACTAGTTTATCTGATTTTAATTCAGTTGCTTTTAAAAAGGTTCTTTTATATTAGAATAAAATGATTTGACTGAATTGTTCACACGATGTCCAGCTTTAATCTGCGTGTCTCTTCAAATTTTCAGTACAGTCAAGAAGGTCCTAAGGTGACCAGCTACTGTGACCAGACCCTACCAGGGTGGGTCCATGATGTCCTGGGGCGTAACTGGGCATGCTTTGTTGGAAAGAGGGTAAATCCAGTACCACCCCGAACAGAATACAAACCAGTCTTCGGCAGCAGGTACATAACTATACAAACCTTTTTTGTTGTTGTTGTTTTTTCTGTCACAAGATCTTTAAGATGATTGGGTATAAAAAGAAGTTGTCTGAGAGGCTGAAAGAAAAATTGGTGTGCAAATGGTTCAAAGTTTTAAGAGTGAAATTGCTAATAAATTGGATATGTCATCATCTTTGGTGAGTAACAACAAACCATTCTCAGAGTTGTAAGTAACCTTTGTATGGCAGAGACATGATTTAAAAACCAGTACAGCTATTTTGACCCGGCATTGAAAATGGACTCCACTCTGCGTTGTAAAATCACTCCCTAAAGCTGCTGTTAGTAAAAAGAGTTTGTCACTGAAAACTCTGTCAACCAAAGAAGTCCAAACCTAAACAAGATATAAACATGCAACTTCCTTCCTGAAAACCCTGCACAACTGTGCAGACACCAATAATTTTGAAAATTTTTTTACCCTGAAGGGTGAAAATTAACCGACCTACATTTAATATTTATCACCCATTGGAAATTCAATTCAGTTTAGTGCAAATAAGCAGGTATTATTTAAAACTACAATTTTACTATTGTAATATTTTCAAATATAACATAGTGGAAAAATCATTAGGAAATTATTGCCTTTTTTTCCCTCACAGCCAGGATCCTTATGATCATGTCTTTTTACTTAGTAGTAGTTATCTGAGGGTAACAGGTTCTTCTATTGTGAAGTGAGTGATTTGAAACTTAATCGATCGTTTCCCACACTTATCACTGCCTTGCTCTAGTATGTGGAAGTGCTGGGGTTTTTTTTGTTTTGGTTTTTTCTTTTTTCTTTTTTTGAGAGTTGTGTAACCCACCAACACAACAAGTCTTTATTTTGCAACTTACAGTTAAGCAACTTGGCTGAAGTGGCATAAAAAGACCACACTGATTGACTGCATCATTGAAAAAAACAAATTGATTCAGGTTATGAATTAGTAAAGATGCATATTTTGTTGAAATGTTATTGAGCAACAACATCCCATACAGTATTAAAATAAATAAAAAAAACATCAGATCAACATTGTAAACTTCTATTTATAAAATGTGGTTGAATTCCACAGAACATGGACACAAACATGCGCAATGTTGCATAAACTAGTTTCCCTTCCTTTTTGTCAATTGCCTCCTTATTTAACAATTTAGTGTTGAGGCGGTCAGAAAAAGGGGAACAGTGACTGTAACAGCTGTCTGGTCTCCCCCTTCACTATACTGCTTCTGCTTCAGTAAAATTAGATATTTTTCAGCATTAATTACCAGATGCGAGCATTTAAAATAAATAAATAAAATCTGTACATTTTAACCAACTTCCTATCATATTGTGATTTTACTCAGATCTGTTTTAGTCAGTTTCTCTCTCTGTTTGGGGCTGAGGAATACCCTTGAAATCTTTTATATTTGTACCTAATTAATTGTAATGTACTTTTGTTATTTCTCCAGACTGCCACAGAAGCTCTACAAACACAGCATGGACTTTATTGATGTGATCAACTCTGTTCAGAAATCCTGGAAGGCTGCTCCCTACCCAGAGCACGAAATGTACACTTTACAGGAGCTGCAATACAGAGCAGGCGGGCCTGCCTCTCGTATCCCTGTGTGAGTATTTACTTGCACTTCCCGTTGTGTACTCCGGGGTCCGGACATAGAAGGAGACAAAAGATGTACATATAGGTAATATGTTTGCGATATTAGGAGCTAGTCTGTTGATTTGTTTGGGAGGTGTTTTCAAAGGGGGGGGGGAAAGGTTAGTACACATTTGTGTTTTGTGTCTAGTTAAGCCATGACTGCTTGTCTTTTGTCCCGTCTTCCTCCCATCACTCCCAACCAGTCGTGGCAGAGCAAAAAATTCCCTTCCTGTAAAAGGGAGTTTTTGCTCCCCACTATCACCAAGTGCTCGGTCAAAGGGTGTTGTTTGATTGTTGGAGTCTTCTCTCTGGTATTTCGGGGGTTTTAACATGTAAAATATAAAGCTCCTTGAAGTCACTCCTGTTTTGATTTGGTGCTATAGAAGAACACTCAACTGGATTTACGTGTGGACAGTCCCCGCACCCTTATCTTGAAAGGTCGGCACTACTAAACTAAGGCTGTTCAGTGTGTCATTGTGGCAGTCCTCCATAGCATTCAGCAACCCATCCTGGGAGTTTCCACCCCTGCAGTCGTTTGGACTCCAACACACCAGCTGAATTTATTGTCATGATTTAATAAGTCAGTAAAGACTTTTCTCCTGCAGGCAAACTTTACAAGAACCGTCATAAATAGTATATAATTCTCTACCACAGAGGGAGGATGTCCTGCCACAATGACGAATTGAATTCATCAGTAGTATATTTCCTCACACTTTTTTTTTTGTCCTTTTTTTTTTTTTTTTTTTTTTTGGTCTAGTAGCAAGTTAAGAGTTATTTTAGCAGTTTAGTTCTAATCTTTCCTCTTTATTTTGGACTGTCTCCTCCTCTAAGTGGATTTCAGCAAATTGTGGTACAAATATCACTTGGACTAACAGATCCATCTTACTTAATGTGGATTTACACACATTACATTTCCATAGTTATGGTTTTGTATAGGACTGCTTTTCAGTGCAAATGTGTTAAGTAAAATTACCCCTTTTACATTTTAGGCGCGCTCGCCCTGCACCTGTGAAAGCTGACGTAGCTAAGATGGCATCAGCTCTACCTGAGCAATGGGACTGGAGAAATGTTGACAGGGTTAACTTTGTTAGCCCTGTGAGAAACCAAGGTATGCAATATAATAAATTTATTTTTTTTATTTAAAAAAAAAAAAATAAATAAATAAATTTAATACAAAGTTCACTCAATACGATATAGAAAAGTTAAAGGGTCAGATTCAGACAAAGCCATACCTTTCCTTTTGAGCAGCTGTCACTAAGTCAGGCACTGAACAACTGCTCACCAGCTACCCTGCTTCCCTCTTTGCAAGCCAGGGTGTCCTTTCTGCTTTCCTCCCGTGTTTCTGCACAGCCTAGTGTGTGAGTGGAGAGATTATGCATGCTTAGTACTTTAAGTGTCTGAGAGGGCCTCTGTAGGATGGGGTTTAAGGAGCTGGAGAGGGTTGAAGTGTTTCAGTCAAAGCGCACTCAGCCACTGTGCAGAGTTGCAGAGCTTTTTCTGCTTCAGTGTTATAAGTCAGGTGGATTCTTAAGGTTCCATTTCAGTTCACAAAAATTGGCAGGCTTGAAAGTAAATTGGTGTGGGTGGTCTGGCAGAGGGTGCAATGCAAGGAAAGTGCCCATACACTCAATCAGAGCCCCCATTACTTTGAAATGCAGTGTTTTAGTGTATTGTCGTCACCCCGATGGGCGGGCAGGTGACGTGGACACCCAAGTTTGTGAATGTGAGAACTCAAGAACTAAAAGACATAGGACTTTCAAATTTATAACATGGGTGTATCTACTAAATATCTCAGATGAGTTTGAATCTCAGTGACCTCGACCTCAAGGTGAAGGTCAGAGGTCAAGTTTTCTGAAAATCTTGCGAATGTGATAACTTTAGTACAAGGTGACAATGGATTCATACAAAAATGTATACAATGGGTGCATCTAGCTGGAGGCTGAGTGCTACCTCCGGCCGCTGACGGTATTTTTAAAATTTATTATACAAAGTCAGTATTTTATAAGGTGCCTGATTTATCACTGGGAATTTACCAGAAGTAGACATTAGTTGGTTGAAAAATTGCATATAAATGTTAGCAGTCTTCCATCTGTGGGTATAGTTAATGGTGTTGTAGAGGAACATGGTAAATGGCCTGCATTTGTATACTACATTCAGTCATTCACCCATTCTCACACACATTCACACACTGGTGATAGCAAGCTACATTTTAGCCACTGACAGAGGCGAGGCTGCTGGACACTGGTGCCACCAGGCCCTCTGACCACCACCAGTAGGCAAACATGGGGTTAGTATCTTGCCCAATCGAACAACTGACCTTTTGGTTAGTGGTCAACCTGCTCTGCCACCCGAGCTGCAGCCACCCCACATGATTAGTGTTCCTAATGTTAGAGCGTTTATGACTCTTTATTAGGGCTGAACGATATATCGCATTTGCGATAATATCGCGACATGATCAAGTGCAATTTTCTAACCGCAAAGGCTGCGATTATACTCTGGACATGTCCAAATTCATGGGCTGCATCCTCCTGAGGCCGCATTTGTAGACCGATTACGTCACAGCGACGCGCCGAAGGCTGTCCAAATTACTACCATATCCCAGAATTCATAGCGCGGCCCAGCCAAACTCCAGTTTCCAGCAATGGCGGCCGCTACTAAGTTTTAAAATTACTCATACTAATCTTTCTGGGTCACAAAATAAACTTTTAAAATATTTTCAGGCGAGAAAGTAGTTGTGTAAACATCAAATATCTGCTCGGTTTATCAAGATATCCCATATTTGCAAAAGTGCTTCGACGTTTTCAGAGGCGTCTGCTACCCACCAGCTCGACAGCTAGCCGGGAGCTCGAGGGTTACTGATGCGGCCGAGAACGGCACAACTCCCGGCACATCATTTTCAGATCACCGCGGAGTTTCGCTGCTCGGGTTAAACGTAATATATACGTCACTTAGACAACCTAAAAATGTTATTGTTGGGCTTTTTTCAGTGTTTTCTTTGTTCGTGAGTAAATCGGTTTGGCTGAGATTAAAGTTATTAGATTAGATAAAATAAAACTTTATTAATCCCCCGGGTGGGTTCCTCCTTGGTTTTCACACAGCTGACTAAACGTCAAACAGAAAACTTATTAAACAGAAGTATGAGACAGTCGAGAATTTACGCCAGTGTCTGGTTATATTTTAGATAGCAAGAAGCAGACGGCCGAGTTTATTAAACTCCACCGAGACAGCGGTGACGCTAATCAGAACTAGCCTTCTGATTAGCTAATCAGAAGGCTAGACCGTCCAATTTCACGCCTTTAAACTTGAAAGGCGTGTTTGTGTGTGTGTTTATACAATTGCTATTATGTTTGCACTTTATGTGTAATGTTACTGACTGCAGAGATCAGTAAGATGTGTGTATTTTTTATTTATTAGTTTTATTTATTTAATATTATTTTTTTAATTGAATGACTGTCTAGTAGTTCACAGATGTCGAAAAACTGAGTGTGGTAAAGCCACTGATTTTGTTTATGTATATTTCTGCAATCTGCACATTGTACTGACTTTCATTTTAATGTTTACACCAGGGTTCCTTGTCAGCACTTTATGCTCAGATGTTTGTAAGCTAAAAATAAACTATTGTGTATGTTCAAATATACTGTTGTGATTGAAGAAGTTAAATAAAAATGTCAGTCATCAATTCATGCATCACCTCATGTCATCATAACAGAGGTCTGTCTTCCAGGAAAGAACAGTTTAAAATTAATGTAATATAGTATTGGCCATACTATATGATGTATTGCTTGTCTTTGTTTAATAATACAGAAGACAAAGACCTTAAAAAATAATCGCATCGCAATATTGGGGCAAAAAATCGCAATTAGATTATTTTCCATAATCGTTCAGCCCTACTCTTTATTAATGTTGCACCTGGATCTCCCTTGCGTGTCAGCACTGGAGGATTGCAGGTGCATGTTATTTTAGCAAAGTACAGATTTATTAGGTCCTGTGAAAAAGCTTTAATTTTTCTCTCTTGGTCATACAAATGTTTGTCATCACAAACTAGACCAGCAGACGTTTTTCCACTACCGTAGGAACAAAGCGTTTGTATAAGAATTAAAATTAGGCCCGTTGTAGCTTTACAAGTTGCCATAGTTTGCTTGGAAACCAAACGAGAAAACAACAACTATCACAAGTTTTGCAATGTTGGGATTTATTGAAGTGCTGCTGTGTTTCATAGTAGTGTTTTCTTAATGGAAATTTTGGATTTTCTGTTTCAGCATCATGCGGAAGCTGCTACTCCTTTGCCACAATGGGAATGCTAGAAGCTCGTATTCGAATCCTCACCAACAACAGCGACGCGCCCACCCTCAGCCCTCAACAAGTGGTCTCTTGCTCCGAGTACTCTCAAGGTAAACTAACAGTAAATCTGTGCGTTTGTTATTTGACTCCCAGTTCAATTAATATTAAAACAGTTATTGGCTATTGCACATTTATGCTACAAGTAGAAAATTAACAAAACAGTGAAGAATATTTAGTCGATGTAAATATCAAATATCTCAATACACTGTAACGATGAAAAATGTTTGTATTGAATTTTTGTTTGTTTGTTTGCTTTGAGGGGGGGGGGGTTGCCTTCAAGTCATATTAATGCATTTTCAGTAATGCCCCCCCATCTTGGATCACATTAAGTTTTGCCCTTGAAAGGTTTTTGACAGGTTTAATATGTTCAGCAAACCTTGTTTTTCTCCTCCTATTTTTAAGGCTGTGATGGCGGGTTCCCATACCTGATTGGGAAGTACACACAGGATTTTGGCATTGTGGACGAGTCATGCTTTCCGTATGTTGGAAAGAACACTCCGTGTGGTGTTCCTCAGAACTGTAGGCGCATTTACGCAGCAGAATACAACTATGTTGGTGGCTTCTACGGCGGCTGCAGTGAGGCGGCCATGATGTTGGAGCTGGTCAAGAATGGACCTATGGCAGTAGCTTTCGAGGTACAACAGCTTCTCCCTGATCTAAGGCTTGATCTGTTAATGCAAATTCAACCCTCAGCATAAACTAAGAGATAAAAAGAATTCTACAGACCAGTGTTTTTGAAATGGGGGGGGGAGAAGATCAAAATCAAATGATCATACTTGCTGTTCACAGATCTTTAATTTTCTTGAGTTTATTACTTTGTTTGGCGTTGGACAAGGCTGTCCTTGAAGGGTGGCTCACCTCACCTATAAAACACTGACTGAAAACCCGATTCAGCAACGTCTCTTAAGGGTTTATAATGTTATAGATTTTCATGAATTTTCTAAATTGCATTGTTTCAAATCACCATAATCAATATAAACGGTCTTCTAAATCTTTCTAAGCACAGGTTTAAATTATTTTCTTAATCCCAAACATATAAGTAAGCCAGCAGACAGAGAGATGAGCAGAGCAGCAACCCCTTGAACTCTATATCCTTTATATCGGAGTGTATTTGCTTTCCAGTTAAAAATAAAATGATCCCATTCTGTTCACAGGTCTATCCTGACTTCATGAACTATAAGGAGGGCATCTACCACCACACTGGCCTTGCAGACCCATTCAATCCCTTTGAGCTGACCAACCATGCCGTGTTGCTGGTGGGGTACGGCCGCTGCCACAAGACTGGGCAGAATTACTGGATTGTCAAGAACAGCTGGGGCACCGGCTGGGGCGAGGAAGGCTACTTCCGAATTCGCCGCGGAAATGACGAGTGTGCCATCGAGAGCATCGCTGTCGCAGCCAACCCTATACCTAAACTGTAGAAGCTGAAACGTCAGAATTGACATAATCAATGATGATTGACATAACCAATGGTTATGAGTCACAGATTTTAAAGCACAAATGTTCCATGGTTTTTATCAACATATGCATTGGAGATTGACAATTTAAAGCTAAATGTATAACTTTTCACAAAAGAATTGAGTCACAGGGTGGCACTAATGAGCAGAGCAAGATTAATTAAATGAAAAATTATGGATTTGCGCTGTAATGGCAACCTCCAAATGGATATGCAATTTGTTTAAAAGGGAAATCAATCTGAAATCTTAACATTGTTCATTTATACTTTTCATAAACTGCCAGCTCTCAGATCAGGAAGTACGGTGCATACAGTAGGTTATCCCTATTATTTCATACGTTGCTGGGATTTTTAGTTTTTGCTCCCAAATGTAAAAATTTAGAATTTGGGTATGAAGGATTTTATGTTTGTATGAATTACACATGTTTACAGCTCTGAAAATGGAATTTTAATTTAAGGGAAACAGTAATGCTGCTCTTTTGATGCCACTCCCCAACACCACCACTTTTTTATGTTTGCTGATTTAAGCAGTGACTGATTAGCTGCCTTTTGAATATTCAAGCTCTAACTGCCAATAAGTACTTGAAATCAAGTACCTACCACTGTGGATTAGGACATACTGCTTATCTCAGTATGTTCTAAAGTTTTACTTGTCACATTTAAAGGGAAATCCAGATGTGTGTTTTGTTCTTTGACTCAGGAATGCACTGAACAGAGTAGAAACCTCTTTTGTCCTTGCTACATCGAAACCAAAACTGCCACGTTTTCCTGTTGGATGATTTGTAAGAGTTTCCCAGTGAGCTGTTATTGCTGCATCAGTTAATAAAGGGATGCAAATTGATTGTAGTGCCTCTTACTCCTCCTCTATACCCTTTCTATTTCAATTTGGAAGTTTTGAAATTATTTTTTTCTGTGTGTGACAAAATGTAATGCAATTTTCTATAAATGAAATAAAATAATTGGAAAAAGCATAATATAAAATTTAAATACTTCCACTGGTCACTTTATTAGGTACATCTGGCTAGTACCAGGTTCTTCCCTTCGGCACTGCCTTAAGTCTTCATGGCAAAGACTCAATAAGATGCTGACAGATGCTTGGTCTATATTAACATGATCACGCAGTGACTATAGATTTGTCGGCTGCACATCCTTGTTTTGTTCCACCACGTCCCAAAGGTGCTCTGTTGGGTGTAGATCTGGTGACTGTGGAGGCCATCTGTGCAGAGTGAACTCAGGTGCATTTTATCCTCCTGGATGCAGCCATCATAGGATTGATGTGCTGAGGTCATAAAGGAATGGCATGGTCAGCAACAGTACACTGATAAACTGGTGTTAAAATGATGCGCAGCTGGTAGGGAACAGAGTTATGTCCTTACCATCTTAATGTCGCAGCAGAAGAGATGAGTCATCAGACCAGGTAACATTTTCTAGCTTTCTGTTGTCCAGCTTGTCAGTCTGTGATAATTACAGCCTCAGTTCTTCCTGTTTTTAGGTGACAGGAGTGGCAGTCAGTATGAACATATGCTGCAGTGGCACATCTGCTTCAAGGCGAACTTGAACTTCAGCAGGTCGTCTTGACCACTTTTACAAACCTAAATGTGATGAGTTGCTTGCATGCAATTGGCTGATTTGTGTTAACCTCCTAGGACCTGGCGTCCACATATGTGAACATCACATTTTGGGTTATTTAGACCAAAATACTCAATTTTGCTCTACAAGGGCCTGATATCCACTTACGAGGACATTATACTGCTAAGGTTCTATCAAAACTTTAAACGAATATCCTCATATGTGTCTCTCATTTTTATTAGAAACAAAAATACGGTAAAAATAAATAATTTAAAAAAAAATCTGGTAAAACTTTGTTTTTACATTCATCGGGCCCCAATATGCCCAAATATCAAAGAGAAATTAAAAATAAATGCCGTGGAAGAGTTTGGGTCTTAGGAGGTTAAGGAGCCTATGAACACGTGTACCTAATAAAGTGGCCGGGGAGTGTGTATAGGCCATTCCGTTCTTGCGCTCTGCTTCGACGAGCTGCGAAACCAAACAATGTTACCAGTGCTGACGTTTCGGTAATGATAATTCAGTTTACATAATGCAGACCTGTGGCAGGCACTGTTATGCCCCATCTTTTTTTCATTTCCATAAAGCAGGTTACATTTTGCTGACTGCTTTTATCTAAAATAAAGTAGTCTGCAAATACAAAACAAGCAGTAGTAGTCAGCTAGTATAAGAGCAGTGCTGCCTCTCCAGCTTGGAGCTGCCCATCGTGAGTCACAAGGTCCAGACGTCTCTGCTTCGCTTCCCTCTGTGGGCCAGGGCGTACCTTGCCGCCCCTTCTCATTCCCAGCTCTCCCCAGCTCTCTCTGCGCTGTCCTGTGCGTCTCCCGCTATCATCCCCAGGTCTTCCCAATACGGTGGATTCATGCTCGACTCTCGCCCTCCTCGGTCGCCATGCAGAACAACCACCATAAGGAGCATCTCTATAAGATTCTTGTGATAGGCGACCTCGGGGTTGGGAAGACCAGTATCATCAAGCGATATGTCCACCACAACTTTAGCCCCAACTACCGAGCCACCATCGGCGTGGATTTCGCACTCAAAGTGCTCAACTGGGACCAGGAGACCGTGCGCCTTCAGCTGTGGGACATCGCAGGTAAACCAACTTTCACCCACCGCTCACATTAAATAGGAGGAGGTGAAACAGTTCGATAACACCGCGGGGATTGTAAGAAACGAGGATTTGTGCGATTTGTTTCCTTTTTGCCTAAAAGTGTTTTAAGTATGTTACATTTAGAAGTTATGCAAAGCAGATTATTATCAATTTATAACTTCTTTGGAAATGTGTGATTTTCTTATGCAGAAAACATGCTGGAGAGGGTTAATTAGTCTTTTAAGTGAAATTACCATAACATTTGAAATCTCTTTAATGAAAGTGACAAGCTATAATCTAAAGAAATTTCAGTTTACAATTATTTAGCCCGTTATGTCTTTATTAAATGACACACAATCACACAATGATTGTCGTTGTAAAAACCACCTCGGTAAGTGCTGTGCTAAAGCTTTCCAAATAATTAATGAAATACTTATGAGAGGTTGGCTGCTCCAGTAGAAACGACATGTTTTGTAATTTCAGGAAAATGTGTGAGATGTCTGACTATGGACTTTAAAATTATTGTTTATTTTACATTAAACAAATCATAGGTTAATAAGGAAACAAAAGCACACCAGTCCAAGATAGTTTTTTTCTTTTTACAGTTCACCCTTGTTTTTAACACACACACACACACACACACACACACACACACACACACACACACACACACACACACACACACACACACACACACACACATTCTTGTTCGTCATTTGTACCAGCTGACTCCAAATTCCTGCCTTCCAATCGCTTGGCTATGCACTCATACAATCATATGTTAAAAAGGTTAAAGTCATATATAAGATGAGCTTTTGCGCCATGTGACCTTGATGAAGGAGCATCACGATGCTCTCATGATAAATCAGTGTCGTCATAGTAACGGCGTGCCACTCTAAGATTGTTTCGAGGCTTATGCAAAACCTTCTGCACCAGCTGGTCTGTTGAGCCAGAAAATTAATAATCTTATCTAATTTGGAACGGAACATTGAGCTCATGTTCCAGCTGATGACATAATAAAAGCATGTTTATTATATCACCTTTATAATTTGATGTCATGCGGTCCCCAGTACGGAGTTTTTTTGCTCTAAATGCAGCTGTCTTACACACACACACGCACGCACGCACACACACACACACACACACACAGTGTAACTAAACAAAGTGTTTTCACATTTTTTCCCCGAGTAGATCCCAAGTATCACACGCCTTCACTATACTTTGTAAATGTAGTAGTATATAAGTTGAATAGTGTAAATTGTCGGTAGGTGTTAGGATGCCATGTCATCAGGGACGAGGAATGGAAGTTTTTTATTTGCTTTAAAACCAAAAGTTATTAAAATAGAAATTCAAATATGTTTATGTGTCGGTTTTCAGTTTTTAAATTGCTTCTGGCGATGACAGATATCAGAAATAATACCGGCTTTTGACTGGGGTGCTGTTGGTTAAGATGACAGAAAGACTACAACAGCCTCATGTCACATGAGTGTCTGCTGAGGTTTAGAAGAATCCTCAGACCTGGTGCTCTCTCCCCTCCTGTGCGCTCTCTCTCCAGTAAGCGCAAGCAGTCATGTGTCTCAAACTCATGTGAGGGAGATTTGAGGCCCAAGCTCCTGTACACAGAAAGCTTTTTATTATGAGCCAAAGATGAGGGTCTCCCTCAGAGAAAACTGCCACAGGTCTTGCACTGTACTCATTGTGCTTCTTACACTCACCTAAAGGTTATTAAAGCCTTCAAGATGGAAGATTATCTCAAGTAAATACGCTACGTACAACCTTTTCTTGAAATATTTATGACTGCGTCTCACTTTTATGAATCTAAGAAAAAACTCACCCAGCTCTGTTATGGGATTTGGTAATGAGCTACAGTTTTCTCATGCAACAGATGTAATAAATCACTCGCTGTTCTGTGCATTTACCAAGATAAACAACTTCGACCTTTTTATCTTTGTCTCCCATTTTTCTATGCCATGCTGCCAGTGTAGCAGAGCTAACTTCACAAGCCTAGATCATGTACACATAAGAGGAAAAACCTTTAGGGTTTTGTTTCTTTGTCTTTGACTTCAGATAATTTTCAGTCTTTTGAACTTTCGTGGATTATGTTGAACTGCAGACTTACACTATTGCTGCCTTTCTATGAGCCTAAAAGGCCCCTAAGTAGTACCTATTTTGAGGAGTGAGGTTAAATATTAGCAAAGATACAATATTTGCAAACAGCTACACAGAGACATAAGTAGAAACACCCAAAGATACCTGATCTGTTGTAAAGAGATACTTAAGTTTTCTAGTGGGGCTTTTTCAAACATCCTCTATAATGTACTTGCCCAGAAAGCAGTGTGTTTGAGAAGGCCAGGGGCATAATTTTCTGCTCGACATACTCCAATGGCCGACCTGTTTCAACAAGCATCTGCCCCTAGATAAGTCCTTGAGCAAACCTTTCTGCCTCCCACCTGTTCTGCATCTGACCTTGTGGTCTGATCCATCTGTTCAAAAAAAAACCAAAAACCCAAAACACTGCTGTGGGACTCAAAACCCTTTTTCTTGGCATCTTCTCTTGGATGCCACGATGAGTAGACCAGTTTGATTTATGGTTATTCCACAGTGTGGAAGTGTCTTGATTTTATTCTGCGGCTGCGCAGCTGAATCTGATGGTTCTTCAGCAGAAATTATGGATGGGAAAATGTGTGTGGATACAAGATTCCAACAGGGCTTATCAAATTAATTTGACCCTCAGGAATTTTTTTTTACAGACAGTTTCACAAGCAGGCACGCACAGACTCCAGAGCCATGTTTCTTTCTCCCATTCTGCCTCTTTTCCATCTGTCCCTGCTTGTCTTGTAATGGACTGGAAAAAAAAATTGTGTGTCTGAAGTATCGGATGCAGGTGAAATATGTAAAGAACGCATCCATAAATACACCCAAAATGAGAAAATGGTAACATTGTTTATGTTTGCTGATAAGGTGACAGCTTTGATAGACCATTGTTATACTGATCTGTCGAAAATTTCACGATGTGCTTTAATAAAGTATGAAAAATTTAAAATGCATCACAGTGACAACAAGCAATAATCTTATGTGTGTGTGTGTCACTTTGTGTGCACGTCTTTCAGGTCAGGAGAGGTTTGGCAACATGACCCGTGTGTATTACCGTGAAGCCATGGGTGCATTCATCGTGTTTGATGTCACACGGCCTGCCTCCTTTGAGGCTGTCACAAAGTGGAAAGAGGATTTGGATTCCAAACTGACACTTGCCAACGGGAAGCATGTAGCCACTGTTCTTCTGGCCAATAAATGTGACCAGGGTCGGGATGTACTGACCAATAACGGAATAAAGATGGAGCAGTTCTGCCAGGAGAACGGCTTTGTGGGATGGTTTGAGACTTCTGCTAAGGTGAGAAAGATGACAAACAGACACACACACGAATACACGTACACACACAGTGTTTTAACTACAAGGAAACAAAGAGCAGCCTTCAACAGAGCTCTGAGGTTCAATCCCCGTGTGTCAGCAAGTCTCCTCAGATGTCCTTGGGAAGCAGCTGACTCCTTGACTCTATCAGACCTAGCACCTGATTACCCTGTGGAGATGCCACCACAGAGGCACATTCAGGATGTGAAGAGATCCTTTAAAAGTGCTGAGTTTAACAGTCCCAGTCTGTTCAGTATCTGCATATCAATCACAGAGCCCTGCTGCTTTTGCACAAGAGTCTCACAGTCGACGTTCCTTCTGTGTTATTCCAGGTCAGCTGCACTTGCGTCAGGTGCTCTGTTATCCAGACAGGATGTCCAGGAGTGTTGAGGGAATATACTGGCACACTTTTTTCCACTGACTGCACAAACCATAAAAAAGTGCTTATTCTTAAGCTTACAGAGACTGTGATGCAATTTATAAAAATTATATTTTTAACCAAAACGTAACTTTCAGCTAAAATACCTAAACTGCTTACAAAATATACTTTGTTACGTTTGCTATATTCAGTCAGTCTGAAGCCTTTGTAACAAAACTTAGACTGGACTGACAGCATAGCAATAATATTTAAAGATGAACAGAAGAAATGGGATAATATATTTAAATACTGAGCACAAATAAGAAATAAAAGACAGTAAAAGTTTGATTCAAGGCTCACTCATGACGACAGAAAATAAAAATGCGGTGGGTGTATTCTGATTGTGAAATGAGCAACACACAGTGACACAGTAACACACTCAGACCTGAGTATGGCTGCTAGGAATCTCACAGCTAGGTGGTAAGAGGAGAAAATAGACTGAGGTGTGAGAAAGCTTAGCCATATACGGCACTGAAAGTTCAAATAAAACTTAACAAAAACAATCAGCCACTTAACCATATACAAAATCTGTTCTCACTTTTGTTTCTTTATACAAATATTTGTACAAATCTGTGAGGTCCACAGCTGCCACAGGCCCGAAATAGATTATACTCAGTATTCTCAGCAAAGCATTATTGTCCTCTATAGTTTTAGTTGTTGTATAAATGCCATTTATACCATTAGAAAACAAAATACAATCTCTAAAATATTGTAATTGTATAAAAAGAAAAGAAAAAAAAGACCACCAAACAAGTTAATGAAGCTTTATAAAAACAATGACGATAACGTCTACAACAATAATTGTTTCAGGGGAAGAATGATTAAAAAAAACACACAGAGATAAACTGAGTATTAACTTTGCTCAAAGCCTGACATTGCAAAACAGTCGCACCTAATAAATCATCTGTCATCTTTTTTTTCACTAACCATAAATATAAATAATAATCCATCACAAATGTTAAGTAGTTCAGAGCTTAATGCCTCGAATGTTAATTGGAAACACTATATTTTACTCAGCTGATAACTGACTTTTTTGGAGCTCAGTAAACTCCAAAATTTGCAACAACAGTTTTTATTGTGAAAAACTCTGCGGAAGGAAAGAAGTGAAGCTGGCACATGATATATAATACATTTTACTTGAGCGGCACACTGCTAGATCATCAGGATATTAAAATATTAAGCACACGACTGCTGCTGCTGTAGACTTTACATGTAAGAAAATTGCATCTTTCTCATCTTTTTTCACGCTCAGCAGAACTTTTGAGTTGTATTCCTGTGGGTGGAGAAGCTTTGTAGATGATGACTTTCCTTAGAGGATCATTTAGCTGGAATGTTAAACTAGGCATCCCAATTCCTATATGAAGAAACTTTTTGGTATCATTTGTTTTATTCATCAAACTAAGGTAAAATTCCTCCTAACTAAACTTTGATAACCGGATCATGAAAAAAAGGGAAAAATGCAGCTTATTTAAATTTATATTGAAAGAGTAGCAGGGCAGGGTGAGAGACACTTCTGGAAGTTATTTCTGTTTTTATTAGAGACCTCATTTGACTACGATGACATTTCCTTTCTGAGCTACTGCAGTATCCATCAATCACACACTGTGTCATCACTGAGTTCATCTAGGTTTTTTAATTCTTTCTAAGATTAGGATAGAAAGACTCTAATGTTGAGAATTTATATAAATTAGAATTCAGGCCTGCATAATGCAGGTCTTTCTTGCATATGTAAGTGTTCCATACTGTGCAAATTGATCATTCCAGTTTTTACCTATTCCAGTATTTTTGCAATCATCTCCGATTGTTTGGGCTTTCTCTGTTTTCTCTGTATTATTGTAGAGTATTTACTTTGCAATACAAAGTGCCTTGAGGTGACTGTTGTTGGTATATGGTGCTGTATAAATATATTACATTGAAAAAAATATATATTTTTAGTGTAATCACAGGTCTCATTAGGTTTTGCTGTGGATGCTTTCGTCGTCATTTTTTTGTGTGTAAAAGAGAGATGCATTGTCATTTGTCAGTGTGTCAGACCAGAGGCAACCACTCAGAGTAAATGCAAAAATCTCTTTCCAGCTTGTGTTCACATCATTCCTGCTGACTGTTTTGTTGTGTTTCTTCCACCTCTTCAGTTTAGTGACGGACCATTTGATTCACTCAATTAACTCCACAGGTTTTTCTTCCTGCAGGCGCTTTTTTCTATCTTGTTTAGTGCCTTATAACATTGATTGATCTTCTACCTTTTCATATTCTTTGTCTTTCTTTCCCCCCTCTCCTCTATCACCCCCCCCCCCCCCTTTTTTTTCTCCACTCTCTGCTTTCAGGAAAACATAAACATCGATGAAGCAGCCAACTGCTTGGTGAAGCACATCATTGCCAGTGAGAAAGACATGCTCCAGTCAGAAGTCCCAGACACCATCACGCCTCAATTAGAAAAGGACAAAGGTGGGACATGCTCCTCGTGCTTCAGATCCCAGTAGGACCTGGTAGTTGGATTCTCATTACACACAGTGTTCAGTTTGTGTGTGAGAAAGAGAACAAGGAAGAGCTCCTTTTGGCTCCTTTCGAGGTAGACGGTGTGGGTGCCAACTCCTTTCCAATCTTTAAGCTTGGGTGGGTTGGGTGTGGGGTTTGAGTGGACAGAGAGGCAGCTGGCTCAGGAAATGGATGGATTTGAGCAGAGGCAGAAAGAGAGATGGGTGCAGCTGTGTGCTCTTGTCAAAGACAAGGTCACCCTCTGGGTGACTTCAGGCCTCGACACTGCCACTTCGGCTACCATGGAGACGGAGTTAATGAACACATGCACAGAAAGGTTGTGGCAAATCACAGAATATCTGTGCTGGAGGTGTGTGGAAGTAATCACTATATGGAAGCCATGGTCGCTGCTCCTCTTTCTCTCTTCTTACTGTCGTCTCTGTTCTTTTCCTCTGCTCTCATTTTTCTCCTCTGCTTGTTTGTAATTCCTAACCCGTACCTGACGGCACGTTTGGTTTGTCACATTTTTCATGCTTCTTTCACAAGCAAGCAGAGAAAGCAAGTTAAGAATTTTTTCTCACCGACTCTCTCCCAAGCAATTCCTTCTCAATGCTAATAAGACCACAGCCACATTACATGGCTCCTTCAAATATGGCTTCATTTATTTTTAACTTTTCATGTCCATCCACTATTTCCAGTGAAGCACTGTAAAGCAGATTATTGCAATTAAAGTGCCTTTTTTAAAGCATTTTATTTAATATCTGCAGTAGAGATATTCACTATATATTATTTACAAGCCCTCTTAATGGTGCACATTTCTCTTTCTGTTCAGCCCTAATTAAGAATTGAACTCATTTCAATTTCAGCACTTTTAAAAATAATGCTGAATGTGTGTTAATGCCCATTGTATCCCTTATTTCTATCCAGTGGTTTTCTATTAAATTTCTATCCCACTGTGATTTCTTTTATTTGTAATGTTTGTAATTATGGGATGAATGCAAACATGTATACAACTATGTACATATTATATACAGCAAACTGAGGCAGATTATACAGTAGAACCAAAGATGTATCCAGTTTTCAAAATGTTCATGTGAATAAACCGTGGCTTTACTGACGACTAGCTGTTTGTCTTCTTATTATAACATTAAAAAGTCTGTATACAACAACAAACATGGTTTAACATTCATTCTATGCACTATGATCAAGGTATAAATGACTGGATCCTAACAATTCAATAAATTAAGGATCGTGAGGGAGATGTCAGTTAAGAAGTCTGCTCATATGCTTCGCCGTGCAGTCCTGGGAGGAGGTATAACCAGACAATACAGGTTTCTGGGTTAGGTGGCAGTAACCTCTTGTTGGCAAAACAAGAAGCCTGGGCTGTGTCTAAGCAGCACATCTGACAAACCATCACTGTCAGCCTGCAGCAGTGTTTTGCTGACTATTCACACAGCCAGTGTCCTCTGGTCTGATGTGAAAAAGGGTAAATATTTGCTGTGCCACAAGAAGAATCACTCATCAGCACTGGTGATACTTGTCTTTACTGACAACAGTGGACATTGAGACTCCCCCCATCCTGCTCCACAAGGCTCTATCCTTCCTCTAATGGAATACAAAAAAAGGCATGTAGAAGAGAATTTGGTGAACGAAGTGCAAATAAAGTCACTCGGCCCAGATCAGGAGGCCTTTAAAGGCCAAGCTTAATGTAGTTTTTCTTTGTGTTTATTCTTTAAAATGGCAGATACTACAATGATTGACATGAAACCAGTTATTCAGAGTATCTGGAATCAGAGCATGCTGTAATAGATCACCGTGCACTGATTCCACCGGAGCCTATCCCAGCTGAAGTCCTATCAGGTCGCCATCTGAAATTAAATATAACAGCATGACAAACCTGGTGTCAAGCAACTCCAGGATTTAACTGATGATACAAATTTGTGATTGCATTTACTCCCCTTTGTATCATGTCTTGTAGTAAATGAAAAAGAGAATTATTGGTCATGCAAAAACCACACCTGTACTTTGTGTGTCATTCAGTTCTTTTGGTTTTAACAGTTTCATGCATTATGCTCATCTAACAGAAAAAGAATATTTTCCCAGACATCTAATGCAGATTTTATACTAGAAAAACTGGGTTTACATTTACAGAACAGCAGCTAAGGCGGGGCTTCATAGGACAGCAAGAAAAAAGAACAGAACTTCCTTTAAAACATCAAATAATGAGTTTATATGCCATTTGACTACATGATTAATTAAAGCTGATGTACATTCTTTGTTGTTCATTTGTACTGCACAAGGAACTGAACTCTGACAGCAGTTTTCAACAGCATAGCATTTTAAATTCACATGTTTAGTGTATCAAATCAAATCAGGATCACTGATGCAGTTCAAGCATACCTCATAACTATGCTTTGAATTGTATTTTTCACACTTTAACAGGAGATCAAAGACATTTCTTTTGGAGCAGGGATTTTCTCACTGTTTATGTAACACCCTGTGATAAGATTTCACAGTGAAAAGTTCAAACTGGTACATAATAGTTCTCGTGCATTGTTTTTGACCCATCATGTGACTGCTGCATACACAGAGGATTCCAATCCTCAGAGACGTTAAAGAAACAGTTTTTAATCAGATTACAGCATCTGGTCAACAATGGGCAAAGAAGGGCACTGATAAGAGAACCCTCAAAACAGAGGCATTTTTATAAATGGCAGTCACTGACATTTCCTCAACTTTTCTTGCTTTTTTCACTACTTTTTGAATTTTCTGGGGCCATTTTAACTACTGGTAGAATGATGTGAAACCTGGATGCTACAGAGATAGCACACATAGTTAAACTCCAGGATGTTATCATCAACATGTGCCATTGTCAGATGGTTTGCTGTGTCACCCAACACAGTCTCAAGAGCTTGGAGGAGATTCCAGGAGTCAGAAAGTTACTCTGGGAGAGCTGGACAAGGCTGTAGAAGATCCTTAGCACGACCGGTATCTGCGCCTTTGTGCAAGAGGAACAGGATGAGTACTGCCAGAGCTAAAAAAAATAACCTCCTGCAGTCCACTGTTGTGAATGTCTCTAACCAAACAATGAGAAACAGACTGCATGAGGGTGGCCCGAGGCCTGATGTCTTTAAGTCCTGTGCTCACTGCCCACAACTGCAGAGCCCACAACTGGTATTTGAAATAGAATACTACAATTGGCAGGTCCACAGTGTGCCACAGATGAGGACAGGCTCACCTTTAGCATGTGGCAGACGTAAAAGTGAGAAGCCGTGGAGAACGTTATTCTCCCTTTAGCATTGTTCAGCATGATTGGTTTGGTGGTGGGTAAGTGATGATCTGGGGATATCCATGGAGGGACACAAAGACCTCTACAGGCTAGGCAACAGAACCCTGACTCCTAAGTAAAGCGCTATACAAATACAGGCCATTTACCATGAGGAAGAACACCTCTGGACATTATGTTTCAGACCATCTGATGCTACCAGGCTGCGCCTTATTTCCTGATTACTGCATGCTGCATGTGACTGTATGGGAGTTGTTCTAACCCACTTTAACCCCCTTGGCCATGTAGCTTGTGAAACATTTGCTTATATCTTATTAAATTCAACCGGAAAGCCAAAAGAGCAAAAAGGGAACATTTTACTAGAGCTCACAACACAAGTTGTTTGGTGACTTATTTCTAAATGAGCCTTTAACCCCACAAATCTAAGCAACCATAGAGTTGATGTTTGTGGTTATTTTTCATGAATTCATTTTTCAGCACTTTTCTCCTGAAACTCACTGTCTAATTATCTCCCTCTAAAGATAACATTTTGAGCCTCGTTTAACACTGTGGTTTCTTCTAATCCTTGGGAGACAAAGACGCCGTCTGTTGTCTAGCGCTTCTCTCTCCATTGCATATTGGTTTAGAGGTTAGGCCGCGCGCTGCAGGAAGATGGTGTCACTTTCTAATTTTCAATAATTAGATCGGATTTTCAGCGTTGATGTAATAATTTGAGAGAGAAACCACAAGGAAGCGGAGGGGAGAGGTTAGGCGCAGGGTAGAGTTGTGTGCGAATTTTTTTCTTTTCTTCTGACTCAGAAGCCAACCCCTTCTCTGTACACCCACACTCTCTCTCTTCTCTCTCTCACACAGTCAAACGCACACATGCCCAGATGATCAGAAGATTTCACAGCTTTATCTCTCGCTTTCTGCTAGTCTCTAAGGCAACAAGCTACCAAGAAAGTCATAGCTTTGTTTCTCTTTACAGACTGACTCTGCCCTTGTAGTTCTCCTCTATTTCTTTTCCAATGTTACACAAAAAGGAAAAAGTAGAGGGAATAAGGAGGAAGGGATGAGGAGGAAATGGGCTGCATGTGATTTCAGGTTGGCGTAAAGTCTCTCTTTAGTCGTGTTATTTACACACTCACTAACACAAACATGCACGCTCTATTTTCACACCAATACACCAACCTGCTTCAAAAAAGTAGTGATGCTGTGTCAACTGCATGCAAAACGAGAACGCAAGAAGTTGCATAACATATATACGTATACAATTTCTAAACGGAGATTGATTTATATAGTTAGTTTGTTAGTTTTGCAAAACGTGCTCGTTCTGGATTAATTGCTGGAAAATGTTTGGGCATGTTTGCCACCGTGTTACATCACTTCTTTTGTTAGCAAACCTCTGTAAACATTTGGGAATTAAGTTGAAGTTTTGAAAGCAAAACATTTTCCCATTCTTACTTGATTTCAGCTGCTCAACAGTTTCAGACGTCCTTTTTGGTGTTTTCCAGTTGGTAATGTTCCAACTGTTTTCAGTGAATGACAGGTGAGGTCTGACTCTTCTGCTACAGAGCCATGCTGCTGTCAGCAGGATAATGAGCAGAATGTTTTTTGGTGTTGCCTTGGCATGCATTAATGCACACATATATTGTCACGGATAGTCCAAAGGATCCACAATTTGGACCCTGAGATTTTTTTTTTTTTTTTTGGGGGGGGGGGGGGGGGGGGGGGGGGTATTTTATTTTGTTTTACTTTATTATTGTTAAGTGTTTGTATTGTAGCCTCTAGCTTAAGTTTACAGGAATTTCTTCTTCGGCTTGCAAAGCAACAAATCCCACAGAGGTGTAAAAAACTGATGTGCATTCAACTTGGCAACGTGTTGTCAGGTGAAAAATCACCCTCAAGAGATAAAGGATATTCATACTGTATACAGTATAAGTATAAATAAATTATAAATGCTGCAATAAAGCAGCCACAGAAAAAATACAGGCATAGAGCTCAGTTGTAGTGCTACTACATAATCGATAAACACTGAGAGAGGTGTTGGAAGTGGAGGCTGTGGCAGGCTTACTTTGGCTGTGAATTAAACACACAGTAAAAGAAAATCAATAGTAGGAGCCAGGAGAGACTCTGGATGAATGAAAATAGTGGCTGCACCTCCAGCTCTGATCTTTGTGTGTTTCTCTCTCTCTCTGTGTGTGTGTGTGTGTGTGTGTGTGTGTGTGTGTGTGTGTGTGTGTGTGTGTGTGTGTGTGTGTGTGTGTGTGTGTGACCTCACAGTAGCAAAAGTTTCAGTGAATTTAAAATATAGTGCTATGTGGACTCTCAAAGACTTGCTCCGAATGACTAATCATTCACAACCAGTTCAGCCTGAGAGTGAATCTGATTCAATACTAGACTTAGTGCAGTCTCTCTGTCTCACACACACACACACACACACACACACACACACACACACACACACACACACACACACACACACACACACACACACACACACACACAACACAATTGATTAAACTTGAGGATTTGTTTACACATCATAGGATAGCAGATCCTATTTGAAATGTCTGCATGAGGTTTGTCTGCGCTTTTCCTCGCCAGCACTCGTTTCAGTGCTTTTAGAATTGATGGCATTTTTAAGGAGCTGTTTTGTTTGCTCTTCAGAAGAGCATTCGTATGTCAGTGAAAATCAGAGGATGGCCTCTTAGAAAATTGTCATTTGTGCAGCAAATGAGCTGAATTGATTCATCTGACATGGTTGCGTTAAACCGAAGCTATGAAATGAGTCAAGCAGTTGGGGAGAAAGCTTTTGTCTGCACACAGGGTAAAACAGTGGTAACGTGGAGAAATGCATTTTCTGTCTGTAGCAGTGGAGCTGGCTTACTTGTTGGTCAACTGCATCATCGGTCCACAACAGCATACTCAGACAAATTGCTGCACTCACTACACAATTACCTGGCAGCATGTTTTGGAAAATGTTGGGCTTCACATTGTTGCTCTGCTCCCTTTGTTGAGATAAGAAGTAAAGGCCACTTAAATGACAATGCACACAAGCACAGCCAGAAGTACTGTAGGAATTTTTAGTTTGTGTGACTTTGCAGCTGGTGAAATACAGAAACAAAGCGTCTAATATCGAGCCAGCTAGGCCAAAAATAAATAATGCATAGATAAAGTTATCCATGCCGACCAGTCTGTAACTGAATAGAAAGCTTGTTCAGACTGCAAACAACTGCCCACCGAAGGCTTCTTTTGTTAGAGTCATAAACCTGGACACTTACAGAGGCCACAGAGCTCTGTCTTAGCAAGACAAGTGCTCAGATTGTGAGTACAGCAAGCACCACATCAGCCAGTGAGCAGGTCACCTCTATACATGTTATGAAATATGAGATTTTTTTATACTGTCACACCAATCTCTTTTAGCCTCCTTAGACCCCAACTCTTTCATGGCATGCATTTTTAATTTCTCTTTGATATTTGGGCATATTGGGACCCGATGAATGTAAAAACAAAGAATTACCTGTTTTTTGGGGGTTTTTTTTCCTGATTTTTGTTTCTAAGAAACTATGAGGATATTCGTTTAAAATTTCGATCGAACAGTAGCAGTATAATGTCCTCATAAGTGGATATCAGGCCCTTGTAGAACAAAATTGAGTATTTTGGTCTAAATAACCCAAAATGTGATGTCCACATATGTGGATGCCAGGTACTAGGAGGTTAAACATCACCATTTATTGTTTTACAATCTGTGGCTTGAAACAACAAATATTACTTTTGCTGGTCTCTTCTCAGACAGCTTACTATGCAATTGGATCAGTGCCTGGTTTGGAAAGCTGACAATTTTCTCTAAGATGCAAATTCTGTCTGCGATCCATCCTAACTCAGAGATCACCAGAGGGACTGACAGAGCCTTTGTGTTTAAAAAAAAGAGAAGCTTTGTAAAGTTGCTCAGAGATTAGGTTGGTCAACCCACACCAAGAAAAAAATGAGGTCCTTCTTGTGCTGATTCAGCATTGTCCTCATGTTTCTACCTACGTTTCCCTTTGATACTCCATAGTCAGGTAGAATGGCCTCTCTCTACAGCCCACACATGCGTAAATGTATAAGGCGATGCTGCCTTTGTAGATTACTGACTTCTTCTGGGTATTTTGTTGCCTTTATTCCCAGCATACACTGTTTCTCACGCGGAGAAGAAGATTTATGGGAGAAAATAACGCTTTCAAGGATATTTGTTTCTCATCCAGAAGTGCATTAGTGGAGTGATGACGTGTCCGACGTGTCTCATTAATCCCGGAAAAACAAAATAAAAGAGAGAATAAAAGGGCCCCTGATAGTTCTTGCTAAAAATAAATGCATTGTACATGCATGGCTGCATTTTAAGAGGCATTAGTGGTGTTCAAGACAAGTAAGTTATATATTGCCTTTCCCTGAGATAGATTTGCCATCACTGCATATGGTTCTGTTACGCAGAATTTACTACTCCACAGGCAGTCCGAAATCAGCACCTTGGACAGCAACCAAGAAACATGGGGCTGTCTGATAGTGATGCTAGTACATGTATTATGCTGTTATGATGTATTAATTTTAAGTATAATAGCAATTTAGTATATAAATAAAGTGTTTTTGTTCCTTAAAGTTCTGAAATGTCTTTAATTTATGTCAGAATAGATTTATTGCTTTTCTCTTATAATTGCAGGAAGTTAATTGCTGCTGCTGCTTATTGTCCATCAGATTCTTCTCTCTGCTGCTGCATTTGTCATTCAGTTTTTGCATCTCAGTGTGTGTGTGTGTGTGTGTGTAGCTGCAAAGTGTTTGCTGTCTGTCTTTGCCTTGGCAGGGAAAAGACTAGGTGGAAAATTGGTCAGCAGTGCCCTTCCTCTCTGTGCCAACTGTGTCTCCTCTAGTGGATGTGTACAGAACAGCATGTGGACAAAATCTCCACATTAATGTCACCTTGTGCATATGTGTGTGTGTGTGTGTGTGTGTGTGTGTGTGTGTGTGTGTGTGTGTGTGTGTGTGTGTCTGTGTCTGTCTGTCTGTCTGTCTGTCTGTGTTTGTGTGTCTGTCCATATTTTTACATGCTCTGTTTATAGTTGTACTCTGGAGTCACTGTGTATGTCTGCAGACAGAGTTCAACAGCTGCGGTCCTCTCTGGTGCCTTACAGCGCTATCTAGCAGTGCATGTGCAGCACTGCATACCAACAAGCACACTCCCAACTCATGGATTAATCTAACGACGCAAAAATGCAGGCATACACAAACAGAAAGGAAGCCATGTTAATAAAAGGGTTATGGCTGTAAAGGTTAGGGAATTGAGCAAAACAAGGAAAAGAAAAGGACATTGAAAAGATTCTTGCATATTGCACTTTTAGCACTTGACATGTATATCTGATATTTCAACCTAAATTCTTAAAGCATGGAAATGACTCACTTGATCTTCTTAAAGGTAGCAGACAGAGTACAAGGAAGCGCAGATGTTGATGTGATAGAAGGTGGACTGCATGGATGGACGGATGGATGGCGAGTGGGAGGATAGAAAGGAGGGAGGTAGGTGGATGAGAGGTAAGTTGCCAGGCCATGTTTAAGAGTTGTGTCTGTAAGCAAACGTGTGTGAGTGCATGTATGTGTGTTTGTGTGCGTATGTGTGCGATTTCGCTCTGTGTGGGCGAGCGAGCATGGGACGAAGCGATGGCTCACAGAGAGGCAGTTGTCATGGCAACAGAGGATGTCGTCTTGTTCTGCGAGATCTCAGCTGTCCCAGAATCAAACAGACCTCGCTCCTCTCTTTTCTCTCTCTGCAATACTTAATCTGTTTCTCCTGTTTTTGAATACTTTCTTTTTATTTTAAAAAAATGCCAAAACACCCACTCTCTCCTTTCTTCCTTGCCCTCCTCTTATCCCCTTCTCTCTTCTGTGACGTTCTCTATATCCCTTTTTCGCTGCCTCTTGCCCCATTTCCCTGCATTCTACAGTCACTAGTTCTCCTCCTCCCACTCACTTTCACTCCTCCTCTCCCACATAGCCGTAACAGATATAAATAGAGGTAATAAATTGCAGTGAATGTGCTGGGGTGTGCATTTATGTGTGTGTGTGTGCGCTCGTGTGTGTACTGAACTCTATACATGTTGCACACATGACACATTAATTTACAGCCATGCTGATTTCCAATTACCAAACAAAAAACAACAGCAGCAAAAAATAAAATAAAATAAAATAAATACTGATGGAACTTTACTCAATCTTAAATTTCACTGGTTTTTCACTAAGGGGCAAAAATACTGCACATATAACAGTAACAATTTAAAGAACAAAAAAACATCAAAATGCTGTTGGGTTTCCTTACACAAACATAAAAATACCACACATACATAAATTATTAATATTATATATATTGGTAATAACTTTATACCAATTTTGTGAGAACTTGGTGGAGACCAAAACAGAGCTGAAAAAAGACTGATTGTGATGTGTGTATTGATTGCACCATGATTTTGTGTAAAGGGACAACTGGAAATTGGTACATTTGGCTCCTCCCTTATTTCCCAAATTTCCACCCCAGTAGAGGATGCATTCATTTGATATAACACAGATGTGAGATGCCCTCACCTTTATTTGGACTTGGGATTTTTGTGTGTCCTTCCAAGTGTCATTTTTTTGTATGAACAAAAGAATCCACGTGGGTTGCCATTATCACACCAGAGGCAACTATTATTGCCCTCAGACCAGCCAGAAAAGCCATTTAAGTGCATACATGCATGCTGACTGTATCAGCTTAAAGACTAATGTTACACAAACTACACTTCAGTATTCACTTTTAATGATTCACTGGTTTATAATTATACTATATAAACTGAAAGAACACACATACATAAAAAACAGGGGTGGGAGAGCTACAGGGAGTGAGAAACATAGTGGATCATGGTCATATGATCTGTACTGTGAATTACATTTAAGGTCAAGGACTGTACCTTGGTCAGTTAAAAGATCGAATCTCTTCAAAGCCTTATCTTTTATAACTGATTTGTAAAATATTTGTATGTGGATCTGTTACTTGTATCCACATTAAGATGAATGTTTCAGTTTTTCATGATAACCTGAATGTGACAACTCTGAAAGTCCACAAAAGTCCTCTCACAATTGTGCAATGGCACAATTAGAATAATACTGCACTCTGTATACAACAGGATTCTTTTGATAAAAATCACAAAAGGTAAAAACATTCAAAGGAACTTGTGTATCTTTAACAGCATAATTGAGCATTGTGATTGGGTGGCGAGAAGCCAATAAGAGCAAGAGGGGGCAAACTAAGGAGTCACAGAGTCAGACAGCAATTGAAAATTGTGTTAATTTATTTAAAATAAATATTAAATTCCTGCCCACTAAAACACGAATCTTATCAAAAAATAACAAATAAAGGGTCTTTTTGTTTTTTTGTTTTTTTGTTTTTTTTTTTTTGGGGGGGGGGGGGGGGGGGTTACTGCCCAAGGCAGTAAAAATACAAAAATAATGAAAATAAAATTGCACAATGTCCCAGAGTAAAACCCATCTCAGCAGCTCAGCAGTGTAACAGCAGTACGCTCAGTCTTTCATGTTCAGTTCTCTATCTTTCTAAATCATCTATTACTGTTGGCTCTGTCTCCTCCTCTTGGCCAGATGCTCATCCTGAAGAAACAACTCCATGACCTCCATTTCCAATTGAAGATTTCCATTTTCTGTGGCCATTAAGCTGTGCCTCTCTGCCAACCCCTTGCTTTGCTAGTACGGTGGCCTCCTGTCTCCATTTAAACACAGTAGACTAAGCATTTGTGAACTGTTTTGTTAACTTGGAAGATGTGTGTACGAAGTAAAATGCCAAAAATTTTTAAAAATGTAAAACATGCAAAAAAGTCCACACCAATAAAACCAAACAATAAATCACGGGATAAAATACAAAAATTGCCTCTGCTGGGTGACACGCATAACTGCAACTGTGCAAAGAAAAGGTCTCTAGGAAGGTGCGGATGTGATCAGATTCCTCTCTTAGCCTTAAAGTACAAGCACAAAATAGATCATAAAATAATTAATCAGTATATAAATGACGACTAATTAATGTTAGACATTATTAATTAGTCATGATATTAATTACTAATAAAGTAGTGCAGCCACCATGACAGTAAGTTCATTTTTATACCACTCTATTCATCTTTCATTTACACTGTATTTAGTTACACAGCGTTTTTATTGAAAAGTTTTGGGAGACATCCACATCCTTGCCACATGAGCTACATCCTATGACAGCTGGGACAGACTCTCTTCTATCCAATTCTTCTAATCTCTTCTAAAAAAAAATGGATGAATGTACTTAGGAAGCAAGACAAATAAATACTTCTGTACAACCTGTTTCCCACATTTACTTTTCCCTGGTGGCTCTTACCTTATGTATTTCTTAATCACCTCTCAGTCCTTTACTCACACACAGAGGCAAGTAATATGCCATGTGATTTATGGTTTTATTAGCATCAGTATGTGTCCCTGGGTGTGGAAATAAGGTGGAAAAACAGAGCAAACAAATGAGCCCAGCTGAGACCTGACCCTACACTCATCTGTCCATATCCATTGGGGGAAAAAGATAGGAGAGATAATAGAAAGGCATTAGAAGATAAATGTGAAATATATGACAATTTCTAATCAGAGCTTATCAACACAAGACAGGAATTCCCAAGATTTATCTTAAAAAGACAGCGCTGCCAACTGAGGTGGTTTCAGGTTGCCATTTATGTCCCAAGGTCACTCTGTCTAAAAGGTTAGAGGTCGTACCTGAAAACTGGAATATGACCACATCACGTCTATCAGTACTTACAAGTGTTAAGCATTTCATTGAAATCAACATGTACATAATGAATGTGTATCCATACCATTATCGTAACTGCCTACACAATATCATGGTCAATGTTTTCGATCAGCTACAAACAGAAAAAAAAAAGCTGCATTAATGTGAGTATTTAACCCTGTAGGAGAGGCTAGTAAAGAGAAATCAGTGAAATGGAGCCGCAAGCTGTGAGCAGTTCTAGAAGAATAGTGAAGCTGAGGTGTGATGAGGATGTGACGAAGAGATAGTGATGATGATGATAAATGGAAAGGGGAAGAGAGAGTACCATTGGGGGAAGGTTGGATGTGCTTTGAGAGCTCCAGTGTGTTGGTATGGCCTCTCCACACATCTGTCTCCTCATCCCATGGGGGGGCATTGCAAAAGCAGTTGCAACAGGGCATGTGTGTCCTCACCTCTCCCCTCCAAACACAAACATCTGGCTCATCACACAGGCCATATGCCTTGTAAGCCCTTACTCATCTCTATCCTCCTGCCTCACTTTCATGTCCTTTTCTCTTTCTGTCCCCCATCTCGTTGCCTTTGATGAAGTGCCAGGAGCTGGCACATGCTCTTTCTCCACAGCTTTATGGGCACACTGTCTCCCTCCGTAACTGTCCACACTTACACACACACACACACACACACACACACACACTGAGGAGACAAATTAGCTGTCTAATATGGTTTTAAGGACCTTTAAAGCATTTATTAGAGTTGGATGTCTCGAGACCACTTTTACGTGGTCTTGGTCTTGTCTTGGTCTCGCTGTCTCAGATCGACATAGTGGTCGGGAGATTTGGAGTCGACAGTATCCATGACACACAATGTAATGTTCGATAATGTGTCATGCACAAAAGCTTCAGCTCTAAAAGCCGTGCTTAGAGAATGCTTTCTAGTGAATCAGGAGAGTCGACTCCCATTGAGCGAGAGCCAGCTTCTCACGTCATTTTTTTTTCGCTGCTCAGCTCTCACACAGTGGCTCAGCTATGCTCCAATCCCTCCATATTGTGGCCAATCACATGCGAGGATATAGGATAATATCATTATGTGAAAAACTGAGATGGTGAGAGATGCGACAGTCAAGTGGAGCGTCTGTCTGTCCTCTCAGTAAGTGAGTGAGACAGTAGACAGCGGTGAGGAGGGCAGCAAAAACACATAAATATGCCTCACACCCGTAAACGAAGCAGCATCTGGCTGCAGTTTAAAGACTTTCTTGTCTCTGTCTCGGTCTTGGTCTTGACTCGGTCTGTCTTGGTCTTGTCTTGGTCTCGATACCCTCTGGTCTTGGTATTGTCTTGGTGTTAGTTTAGGTGGTCTTGACTACAAGTCTAGCATTTATCTCTTACTGCAGGTAGCAGCATACCCTAATCATTGTCTCACTGACAGATGAGAGAATACTACTTATCACTATAGTTAACTAATGTAGACCACATTAACAACAACAGTCTCTTCCACATCGATATAAAGCAACAGCTTGAAGATAAAGAGGTTGGTAGAATTAAAAACATGAGGCATCTTTATCAGTAACTCAATTTGCAGAGTAAAATCTGTTATGCTGTTTTTCACTCAGTACGGATTTACTCAGTTGCTAGATTTTGTTGTATACTCACAAGGATACATCTACATGTCCTTTTATACTTTTCAAAAATATATTATGATGTTTATGTGAGACATCACATTAACATCAAATTTATTTGTTAGCTGAATTTATTGAACAT
Source organism: Rhamphochromis sp. 'chilingali' (assembly GCF_963969265.1). NCBI lineage: Eukaryota > Metazoa > Chordata > Actinopteri > Cichliformes > Cichlidae > Rhamphochromis > Rhamphochromis sp. 'chilingali'. Next base: position 22,733,095 of record NC_137935.1, on the reverse strand, counting down.
GTTTTTATCAAGGCAGTGTCCTCACTTGACTTCTTTGTCTTTCATCCCCTCAGAGTCACAGCTCATTGCTGCAACCAAACAGCTAGATCAGGGGTGTCAAACATAAGGCCCGGGGGCTAGAATAGGGCTACCAAAGTCTCCAATTTGGCCCACTGGACGACTTTGGAAAATGTGAAGGAGGGGGTAAATTCGAGACTTTGAAATGTATTGTCACAAGTCCAGCACCTTTTCCTACTGATAAAGACACTACTTCATGGCCATTCATAATAACCAGATGAATTAGGTAATAGATAAACAACTAAATTACAGAAAATGACTTTTACAGAGGGTTTAAAGTAAAAGAAAAAAATCTGTCAGTTAACAAAAAATTCAGTGCTTGTTCCACCAGGAGTTAACAGATATTTTTTTTCTGTAATTTTACACATTTATTTCTTGTTGGTTGGGCCCAAAGCAGCATCTTTATCATGTAGAAAAAATGAGATGTATTGATAAAATTGCACTTATATTAACATATTTCCAGTAATACATACATAGTTAAACTTCTTTACACCAACAGAAGGTTGATGTAAAACGTGGTCAGACTCACTTAAGATCAAATCAGGCTGTACTTGGTTGACATTCTTGCTCTAAATAAAGCAGGGTTTTTTCCGACCCGGGACTTCTACCTGTGATTCGATGTGAACACGTTTCCTGTTATTTTCCACAAATCCTCACCCAGTTGTGTGTTGTGAGCCCATTTTTAATGAATTTAAGAGGAAAAGCGGATTGGTTATATAACTGAGAGTTTTGTGAATGAACAAAGACAGTAAGCTCAGTGCATGGGATCACTCAAACAGATGAGTAACAACAGTGAGCTCACTGACGGTCACAAGTTCGTCTCCAAAACAGAACACTTCTGTGTTAATGTGCTTAACGGTGTCCAAAAACATTGTCGGTTTGTGGGCTGAAGTGTTTTAATACCAACATACTGTATGCCGTTCTGCTGCTGAAATGTCAGGCAGACTAACTTCATCTGATCATGCAGAAATACACATTGCACCTGCTTGTTAGTTTTTGTAGTTACTGGTGGCCAGTTTTACTCTGCGTGGGTTTTGCTTTTCCGTAGTTACTTTTAGAATGGCTCATCAGTTGTATGCATGGACTGCAAAGTTCACATCTAATTAAAAACAAAACAAAAGAACAACAACAACAACAAAATTGGCTCACAAAAATGGTATAATCAGTGTGAGCTTTAAATATCATATGTGTGAGAGCTTTTCACACCTGAAATTAGCTCTCCTCCTGTAATGCCTGATGGAATAAATTATACCACTCAGATGAACAAACATGCAGACACATATTTATCAGCAGGCAGATGGACATGAAGGGAAAAATGAAGATGTGCTTGAGCACACACATCTCTTATATATCTCAGGAATCGATCTAAGCCATGTACCTGTCTAAAAGAGGATTTAAACCACAAGTCTACAAGCAGTCTGTCACGCTGCACTGCCCAGCACACAGACGTGGGCACACACACAAACACTCAAACTGTCTATTCTTTTCCATCATCCACATTCATCCATAATGCATGAAGCCTGTGTCTGGTTATTGGAAGTAGAGAGAGAGAGAGAGAGCGTGTTTATCCTATCCTGTGGGTGTGAGCCTGTGCGTGTTTGACAGAAAAAGGCAGCATAACAAGAAGAAAAAGTTTCACTCGTCTTAAACGAGAACTAGATATACCTCTACTACGTTCACATGCACTCTCTCTGGCTCTCTGTTGCGCACACAATCTTTCAGTGACTGCTTCCTCCTTTTGTCCTGTCACTCCACCTGTCTCCTGCAGCGGTTTCCCTGGGGACCCAGCCAGCAGTGACCACTAGAAAATACAGTGGGGCAAAAAAGTATTTAGTCAGCCACCGATTGTGCAAGTTCCCCCACCTAAAATGATGACAGAGGTCAGTAATTTGCACCAGAGGTACACTTCAACTGTGAGAGACAGAATGTGAAAAAAAATCCATGAATCCACATGGTAGGATTTGTAAAGAATTTATTCGTAAATCAGGGTGGAAAATAAGTATTTGGTCAATAACAAAAATACAACTCAATACTTTGTAACATAACCTTTGTTGGCAATAACAGAGGTCAAACGTTTACTATAGGTCTTTACCAGGTTTGCACACACAGTAGCTGGTATTTTGGCCCATTCCTCCATGCAGATCTTCTCGAGAGCAGTGATGTTTTGGGGCTGTCGCCGAGCAACATGGACTTTCAACTCCCGCCACAGATTTTCTATGGGGTTGAGGTCTGGAGACTGGCTAGGCCACTCCAGGACTTTCAAATGCTTCTTACGGAGCCACTCCTTTGTTGCCCGGGCGGTGTGTTTTGGATCATTGTCATGTTGGAAGACCCAGCCTCGTTTCATCTTCAAAGTTCTCACTGATGGAAGGAGGTTTTGGCTCAAAATCTCACGATACATGGCCCCATTCATTCTGTCCTTAACACGGATCAGTCGTCCTGTCCCCTTGGCAGAAAAACAGCCCCATAGCATGATGTTTCCACCCCCATGCTTCACAGTAGGTATGGTGTTCTTGGGATGCAAGAACACCATTTCAGACGGGCCTGGACATGCACTGGCTTCAGCAGCGGAACACGTCTGGCACTGCGGGATTTGATTCCCTGCCGTTGTAGTGTGTTACTGATGGTGACCTTTGTTACTTTGGTCCCAGCTCTCTGCAGGTCATTCACCAGGTCCCCCCGTGTGGTTCTGGGATCTTTGCTCACCGTTCTCATGATCATTTTGACCCCACGGGATGACATCTTGCGTGGAGCCCCAGATCGAGGGAGATTATCAGTGGTCTTGTATGTCTTCCATTTTCTGATGATTGCTCCCACAGTTGATTTTTTTCACACCAAGCTGCTTGCCTATTGTAGATTCACTCTTCCCAGTCTGGTGCAGGTCTACAATACTTTTCCTGGTGTCCTTCGAAAGCTCTTTGGTCTTGGCCATGGCGGAGTTTGGAGTCTGACTGTTTGAGGCTGTGGACAGGTGTCTTTTATACAGATGATGAGTTCAAACGGGTGCCATTCATACAGGTAACGAGTGGGGGACAGAAAAGCTTCTTACAGAAGACGTTACAGGTCTGTGAGAGCCAGAGATTTTCCTTGTTTGAGGTGACCAAATACTTATTTTCCACCCTGATTTACGAATAAATTCTTTACAAATCCTACCATGTGAATTCATGGATTTGTTTTTCACATTCTGTCTCTCACAGTTGAAGTGTACCTCTGGTGCAAATTACTGACCTCTGTCATCATTTTAAGTGGGGGAACTTGCACAATCGGTGGCTGACTAAATACTTTTTTGCCCCACTGTAGATTATATCCTTAACACTTTCCCTGCCAGTGACTCAAGACCTCCCAGAATTTTCTTGTTCAATACGTACACATAGGCACATTGAAAGAAATTTAGAGTTTTAACACCACTGCATGGTGTGAAATTACTCATTGCCAGAATATGTTGTCATCGATGGGGATAGTGTTAACCAGCCACGATGAGAAGATGGGAAGAAAACTGAGATTGAGAGAAGAGCGAGCAACATGGCTGAGATGGAGGGACAGGATGAAGCAGGCTAAGTGTAGGGGAAAAGGTATAAAGGAAATATCAGGTGAAAAGAGGAGCAAGAAGAGTCCTCAATGAAGAAGTGGTAAAGGTCTTAAATGGTTCATTAAAACTAGCCTGAACTGTGTTAAAATTGGGGAAAGACGAATGTGCGAATGAGAGAGAATGAGCAGAAGAAAAGTGAGGATAAGGGAATAGTCAATACTGAAAGTGTAAAGTTAAGGAACCATAATGTGGTCACTTTACCTTGTGATACTAAAGAGCTCCACTGTCATTTGTAATATTGCTTTAGGGCTACCAGTATTATAGCTAAAAATGTAAAGTTTGAGGGAAACAGGCCACGCAGCCATTAAACATTAAACAAAAAAACATTTATATAGATGAACCATGATGTGGACGCATCTTGCACGCTCTCCCTCCCTTATCTTCCCTGCTGCTGCTTCTATGTCTTTGTCTAGTCTCGTCTAACTCTAACCCTAAAAGAGTTTCTCAGCCTTGGTCTCTAAAACCTAAAGAATTATGGATTTGATCAACTGGTCCCGTAATGAGATTCATACCTTCCTGGGCTTGGGAGAGCCCGATTGTCCTGTGGAGACGTTTGCTGCCGGACACTCGATGGTCGGTTGCGTTGTGTGTCTGGCGACACTCTCGATGGAGGACATTGAATGACATCTACCAATTCAGAACCACAATAACAAAGTTCTGGCTGATTGGAGCTGACTCGGACCTGGCTTATCTAAGAACAAGAAGCGGCTACAGCTGTTCAAAACCCCATAAGGCTGGCCGACATGTAGATGTTGGGCAGGACTGTGAGTACTCAGACTGTATTTTGAACGCAATATGGATAAGATCTTGGAGAAGAAGAACGGGAATTGAGAGAATTGGTGACCAGTGATGGACACTAGACCAACTGTTAAAATTGGATGCAGTTGTTCGCGCTAAACCCAAACATTCACCATCTTCACTCATGCGGCTATCCCACTGGCGCCAGCTGAAGGCCTGCCAAGGTCGAAGCTGACTGGAACAACAAAAATTCTCCATGATAACCGGACTGTTGTCAGAACTCGTTGTACCTCCTTCAAGGCCACCTGGGTCCACTGGAGACTGTTGATCTTTGCTTAACGTGGAGACACTTTCTCTCAGCTGAACACGGGATACACACCCACACACACACGAAACATGTAGACTGATACTGATACGCCCTCACTATCACCACCCCTCCCCCGAATCCAACGCCTCCACCCATGCTTACCTCCCGTCCGATTTGGACAGCGGATCAGCTGGAGGCGCGATTGAAGATTGCAGCGGTCCCAGATCAGCTGTACACACTGGAATATTCTCCCATGTTGCTTGTCTGTGTTTTGTTGTGTTATGGTGTGTTGATATCTGTGCATTCCTGGATTATCCTTTTGTGTTACACATTTCAATGTTTTTTTTTCCCTTGCTACGTAGCCTGACCTGTCTCCCAAAGTGATGTTTGTGTATTTTATGTATGGTCGGCGAGGTCTGTCATCTCGGTTGTGGGCAACTGCAACGGACAAATAAAGGCTATCTCATCATCTCATCTCGAAAAGTCAGGAGATCACCAAAAAAAGATGAATCTTATCCTGAAAACTTTTAATAATTTGTACAAAATGAATGACAAACATGCAGATAACACCTACAATATACAATACAATATACAAGACTACACTGAGAGACAGACAGAATATAACACATGGAACTCAATGCTAAACATGAGACACAAATCCTGAAACACAAATAAACAGAAACATGGAATCCCAACAGTAATAATAATAATAATCATAGCACCCAAAAAACACAACAATCATTCAAAAATAACCAAAACATCAGAACTCAAAATACTGACCCAGAACCGTGACAGACATTTAAGGCAACAGTAAACATTAAACTGTTTGCCCATCATATGTATGAAAAATGGATGAAGCAACTTTCAGAAATTCGTTTCTGGACTATTATTTTGAAGGCTCGCGTGTGGTTTTTGGTTGTTACTATGTTGATTTTTTTAAACTGCTCTGTTATTGAGTGAAGACGGGCTGATGCTGCTGCTAGCTACTGTAGCTTGCATGTTAATTCTAGCTGCATCTATATTAGTGAAAACTGAACAGCTGACTCCAGCATTACAATTGGATGTAGTAGCAACTCTTCAACCGCAAAGTAACTCTGCTATTTAAAGTAGACTCCAAATGTGACCATAGTTTACAAATAAGTATTATCCAGTTTTGAAGAAGAGTTGGAATTAGCTTTCAAAACCACAAACTCATCAGGAAAATGCTTACCGACTCCAGTGATACAGTGGCTAGCACTGCTTAATGGCAAGCAGGTCCTGGCTTTGAATTCAGAAATTGCCTGGGACTTTTCTGTGAAGGGTTTGCATGTTCTCCCCATGCAGTTAGTGGGGTTAGGTTAATGTGTGAATCTAAATTGCCCATGAGCATTAATGGTTGTCTGTCTCTCTGTATTAACGCTACTGCCAACCTGTCCAACCTCTCACCCTGTGGATGGCAGCTGGGATAAGTTCCCCAGTAACCCGAATTAGATATGCAGAAGCGAATAGATAGATGGATGACTAAAATCCAGTGAGGAATGGGTATTTTTGTCATGGTTTGTGTAGGATTGATCCCAATTTTCCATTGGAACAAATGCAAGTTTAAGACACTTTGCAATTTTTGCAGTTTTAAAGACCTGGAGTCTTTATTTCATATCCAGTCTATGGCTCATCATAATATGTATTATGTTTTGCAAGCATTTAAAGATAGCGTGACTAATTAAGAATGACAATCAATGTCTATTGTATTGAATGTACAGAATAGATTTATAAGAGAAATGAGAAGTAGCTTAAATATAAAAGAAAAGGCATGATGTGCTTGTAAATGGGTATGTGCGTTTGTCTCTATGCATCCATTTTTGTTCGAGTGAGTGAAAGTAGGTTTCTTGACATTTTACTTATACTGACATTAAAGACTTGTCTGACATTTAAATTTCCCATTGATTTTTGCAGACAACTCCACCGCTGCTGTACAATAAGACTGATCACCCACCTCAGTATGTGCTTTTGCTCTTAAATGCATGACAGCGATTATGTATACCTACAGAAGGCCAGAACCAGATATAAGAGTGACCTAATATGTAACGTTTATTGTTGCTTCTGCTTGTTAATGTTTTCAATCCAGTTGCATACATGCGTGTGTTCATCATACTGGTGAATGATATTCAAACTACTTATTGCTTTCAAGATCATACCCTTAACTTAAGTTAAGAAGAAGAAAATACAGTTTTAGTTTGACAGAAGGATGAGGAAAGCATCTACAGAGTTTGAGCAGAACAGCATTAGATGAAGCAGAATATGATGGTGAACATGGTCACATAAACTGGCTAAGAGGACATTGTATGCACTTTGCTCTGTGGAAAAGTGCCTACATGCAGAATGTCATGCTCAGCGTGCTACTGCTGGACCACACAGCACTGGTGGTTTATAAATGCAATTAGTGCCAGAGCTCCTTGAGCTGGTGATTTACTTTGCAGTGGTTTAACAACACCTGAAGCCATATGTTGTGGACACAGGCATGAATCACTGTAAGAAATGTGTAGCACTTTCCATTGATCACCCTTTGGTGACGAGTCAGTTCAGACAGTTGGGAGGCTTCAGGTTGGAACCTATCAGCGATTTTAGAATGAATGAGCATGTTAATGTTGGGGATTTATTCATCTATGTGGGTTTCATGAAGCAGACACTACTGTACATCCAACAGGTGCTCACTTGTTTTTTTTGAAGATGTTATACACCTGGGTTATTTTGTGAAGTTCAAATAATATACATTAGAATTCGTTCATATCTATAGACTATTCATATGTTTGTTATTCTTCCTGTATTCTTTGGCCATTTTCTCAGCAAGAATAACTAACATGCTGCTGCAAATTCAGCAGTGTCAGCGTCTATATCAGAGAGCTGTCAGCATTCCTGTATTTAGATGCTGCTACCAGATAAACCCAAACCAGGAAAATGCTAACAAACTGAATGATTCTCATGGAACTATGTTAGTATTAAAAAATGAATAAAAAAAATAACAATGATGAGGGAATCCATTATTAAATCTAGGCTGAGTAGTCAGTTAAGTGATTGGTGAAATCTATACATTATTTGTTTAGGTAATACTTAGTTTCATGTATGAACTAGTCTCCACTCATGCACAAAAAAAAGACAAATATTATTATTTTATTTAAGTTTTCTGAAACAGATGCCATGTGATGGTATATACCACAGGATTTATTCTATAGCAACACTCGAGCTACTTGTCGCACTCTGCTTTTTTTTCTTTCTTCAATTAAACTGACACAGAAATACTCCATTAATCTGATACATTGTATTGTTCACCAGCAGAGATCAATCACTGGTTGCTGGAGGAGCAGCGAAGTTATATGAAAAAGATGGTGAGACCTTGGGTTACTCTGTGCTTTTTTAAAAAATTCTTTTTTTCTTTCTTCTTTTTAGCTTCAGATGTGATGATAAAGGTGAGTCAGCCTACATGGACAAAACTATGCACTAATTGCTGCAAACCATTTTGTTCAGAGTGGGTAACAAACCAAACCAAAAAGAAGATCAACATTTTTCTCTGCTGTATAATTGGGCTTCCACAAAACAACATTTAAATTTAAATTTAAAACCATGCTTAAAGTAGAGTACACGTGTTTTTTTTCTTATTTAAATATGTTTACAGAGCACTGACAATTCACATTTAAACATCTGTGTTTAAATTTTAAGTTACATATTAAATAAGGGGAAACTGAAAAGCTGCTAAGTGATTGGCTGAGTCTTACAAAAAGTTCATATTTTTCACACAACTTACGAATATTTAATCCCTGCAAGGCAGCTTCAAGTCTTTGGCATCACATTGTTACTGTAGAAAATGAATTCCCAGAATTTCCTGAAAAACAGGACCTCAGTGTGCTCAGTTGTAGTAACACTTCCCGTGTCCACCCATGTGAATATTCATGTAATAACTGGGTATGCAGTCCTTTACTATTTCATTTCTGTGGATCATTCATACTTCTAGCTTCACATTTAAACATTTCGTTGCTGAGTTTGTAAAAGGATCCCTGTACACGAAGAAATAACCAGACATTTAGTTTCGTAGTACAAGTAAAAGTATTAACTGTATTTCTTTTTTTTGTTTTGTTTTTTGCAGCAGCTGTCATACTCTCCTCCCGCTGCGCTCTATATATCCACCCAGATGGCAGCAAAGACTTTAAATGCTGCAGACTTCCTCATTTGATCATAATGCATATCATTATGTATCAGCAATGAAAATACCACCTGAAGTAATCCATCCATCATCCACCCATTCATCCATCTGCTCATCTAATTCATGGTTGAGCTGGAGCCCATCCCATAATGTGTTTTTCTAAAGTTATGTCACTACACTGTAATGTGAGACATTTTATTGCCTCAGCATCTGAAAATAAAGTGGTTGTGAATGTTGGTGGATTATTGTTTTTACTGTCGCTGGTTTGACATCGAACACCTCAGGCTTTCTCCTAGCAGGAGTGCAATGAATGGTCACTGGGACAAAGTACTCCATGGTGTTGTCTTTGAGCTAGAAACCTTTTCCTCCTGGACAACTCCATAGTTGCATTGCTGGGGGAAGAAGGAGCACTGAAGCTCTCACTTGTATTGTTATATTTTCCCAAAGTCACTGGTGGGAAGTGTTTATGGTTTTATCACAGTGATATCAGTGGCTTTCTTGGCCTAAGAACACACCTCTGTATGTGTCTCATATCACTGTACTTCCAAAGGCACAAGCACAGGCTTGTACTTAGGGATTGCACGAAAGAGTAGGATGAAATATATATATTTCTATCTCTACATTTCTGTAGGCAAATGGTTAACAATAATTACAATACTTAAATTAATGCAAACATAAAATATTATTAGAGATAAAAATTTGTCATTTAAGTATATCTTTTACAGATCAAGCAAATGAATCAATAGCAGTAATTACTTATTAATTTATCATTTTAGTAAAAAGATAAAGGTGCCTAAAAGACCTTCAGTGCTTTTTTTTTAAACTCCTAAAACAAAATCCATCTTTTCTTTCACCAGAAAAACGGCAGCTGTGCATCCATACTTACACTGGTTAGTGTTCAGAGCCCAAATCCCTCATATTTTCTATATTTTCAGACATTGTAATATTTTGTATCACTGAACAAAAAAAAAAAAGAGTCTCTTTTCTTTTTTTTCCCCTCTCAAAACAAAACCCATTCTTCTCTCATTTACTGTGGAATTGAGGCCACACAGTGGCATTATATCCACTGACAGTAAACAAAGAGATTGTCCATTACCTGGCCACAATGGCCCAGCTGGTTTCTGGCTGAAAATATATTTTTACAAGTATTTTTTTTACAGCCCGCTAATAAGAATGTTGCCAGCTGTGATATTTGTGGGAAGACAGTCTGCTACAGTCATAATACCACAAATCTGATCAAATATAATCAGAAGAAAGGGCACAGCAAACTGTTACCAAGCAGAGAGCAAGAAGAAGCCACAGTAGGACCAAAATGAATTTAATTTAAATTCAGTAATTTATATTTCTAAGAAATAAAAGAATATCCAGGGCTGAATGGGAAACTACTGCAATCACTTATCAGATAGTTTGCAATGACACTTTTCATTTTTGCATGTCAACCATCTCTAATTTCATCCTGTTATTTTACATTCTAATTACCAATAAATGAAAAACCCTCACACCCCTGCAGCATTGCGTTTAGTTTAAAAAACCCTCCTGACTATACACCACTGAAAAGCAATTTGATCCTGTTGTATTCAATATAATGTGAGACTAGCCACTGATGGGGGGACTTTGGAGCTGACTTTAACTAGTGTGCACTCTGGTTTTTTGCACTTGTACTGCCTCTGTGAATGTCTGATAATCAGGCAAATTATCAGACATTGTTGTTTCCTCTGCACCACGTCAGATTCACATACACTAAATGCTGCTAGTCATGACTCTGACATATTCTTTCCTTTTGCTCTACCCCTGATGAGTCCACTCAGAAATGGCTCTTCCTCAGTGAGCACCTACGGAAGTAAGCGATGTAAGTCACATGCAGAATTATACAAATACAATTGTTGGGCATCACATGCTTTTAAATGGGAATCCATCCATCTTCTGCCATTTGTCCAGGTTTGGGTAGCAGGTGCAGCAGCCTAAGCAGAGACTTGCAGACTTCCCTCTTGAAGCACATCACCTAGAAGGCATCCAGGTGGCAGTCTAGTCAGATGCCTAAACCACCTCAGCTGGCTTCTTTTGATATGGAGTAGTGGCTCCATTCTGATCCCTTCTGCAATGACCCACCTCCTCACCATGGCTAAGTTTAAAATTAAAATATAAAATTCTCAAATAGAATTTGTAAAAAAAAAAAAAAAAGTGTCCTGCAAAAAGGGCGTCTGTCAAATAAGAATGTTTGAGCACTAATTAGGTCTATCTTTGCTCATCCCCTGCTGGCCAATTTAAAGAATGCAGGTTTATGGCCCTTCTGCACTGAGCACACTTCTCAGACCAAGAAGTGTTGTCCATAACCTTTGTTCTTTGTGTAAATGCTAAAAATCAGTGTTTCATTATAGCAGTCTTGTGAGCTAACTGATTAATTTACTCTAAACACAGTATACAGTCTTAACATCACACTACCTAGAAAGCTTACCTGTAAATATGTATGGAGGGTGACCTGAACAGTGTGCACTGCACTCTACCATCTACCATCTGCCTCATCAATCTTTGACTGCCCCCCCCCCTCTCTCTCTCTCTCTCTCTCTCTCTGGGGCATTTTATGATCAAGTGATTGTTTAACTTCAGGTTAAACATTGTAGATGCAGGTGTTTCTGTATAGAGAGATGCCGCTACTTGTAATTTCTTTTTTTTTTTTTTTTTTTTTTTTTTTTTTTTCTTCTAAATGACATCAGAAACAGCAGTATGCGACATTACGTGATGGCAGAGCTTCAGTTCATCCTTTGTCATTTTTTTTTTTTTTTAATAAATAGGACAGGGGGAATGAATGAGAGAGAGAGGGGGAGAGAAAGAAAGAAAACCAAAGGGGAGAAGAGACGGTGAGAAGGGGGGGGAAGAGAGAGAAAAAAAAAAAAACTCCTGGGTCACCTGTATGGAGAAAAAACAAAACAAACAAACAAACAAACAAAAACAAACAGAGGAGACAGCAAACAACAAAGAGCAACATAATAATAGAGAAAACAAAGCACCATCACAATAAACTAGCTAGTCATAGATATCAGTATTTACTAAGTAATAAACGATATTGTGCAGCACGCAAGATAGACAGCGCACAGTGTGCTTTGAGGCAGCAGCCAAGAAAGCTTTAGTCCGCGTCTGTGAATACCCATGTGTGCATACCTGTGTGGATCAGCATGCTTGCATTCCAAAGGTTTCTCCATGTAATGATCTGCTAGGGAGTGTGGGGGGGCCACAGCCCCGTCCTCCAGGGTGTGAAGCGGGTATGGAGGAGATCAAAACTCCAGACATCCAGAGGCCCCCAGAACACAAGAGACCATGGAAGACCAACAGAGGGGCAGCCGCGCCACTGTCCCAGTAAGAGCTGAGGAGAGTCCCAGATGAGGGCTCGCCCAGCAGCCGCGGAGCAGAAGTCAGGGGGAGTTGCAGTGACGCGCCCGTGAGCTCCGCCGGCCCCCAGCTGCGCCTGAGTGACCGAGCCCTAGGCCGAGAGGCCGGGGGCACCCCACCTCCAAAGGGGCCCGAGCGAGCCCCAGGCCCCAGGCCCCGACAAGCGGCCGCCAAGGAGTGAGCCGGTGTGCACCCGGACGCCCACCCCCAGACACAAAGAACCACCAACACACCGACACCTGAGGGAGTCCGCCACCGGCAGGGGAAGTGGTGGTGGGTGGAGATAGGCCTCCAAACCTTGGAGGGCCTGAGGTGTCCCCAGAGAGGTGGCGTCTGATACCCAACCTGACATATAGACACAGACATACAGGCACACACAGACACAAACATCCATTCCCACCCTCATGCTCTCATATGCACTCACTCCACACTCAACCAACGTGGAGACAGACATAAAGAGACGCTGTACACACAATCACACTCCCCAAGCGTACTCTACAAACCGGGTCTAGGTACCCTTGCCCCTGGAGGGGGGAATTGCACCCAGACCCAGGTGGTGTTACCCTTTTCCCTGCGGTGGGGAGAGGCAGACCACCCCGACTCCGCAGCAGCAGGGAGGCCCCACACCCCAGACCGCAGTCGGACGGCCAACTCCTCCTACTAGCCCTCCCGCTCCAGCAGGCCGCAGAGAATGGGGGTGGGAGAAGACTCCAAACCTCCCTCCACCCGCTCATTGTAGTGTTGATGCATATGTGTTCTAAGGTGCAATTAAAACCCAGGAGGGCATGGAGCTACCTGCCAAGGAGCAGCAGGTAAGCGCATAGTCCCTCCTGCTAACCCTCAATGACTAAGTGTATTTAAAATTGAGAGTTGGGCAACGACGTCAGGGGTGAGGTATACACCCTGATGGTGATTTGGACTCCGTGATTGTGCCCACCCCCAAGATCCTATATGTATGTGTAATGAGAGTGTGAATAATGTGAATGTCTAAGTTGTGGGATAAAATTGAGGCAGAGGCAGCCAGAAGGGGACGGGGGGGGGGGGGGGGGGGGGGGGGGGGTAGCCTCCTCTGCACCCTGGTGACATACCCCCACTCCAAGGCCCTGCATGTGTGGGTGGTTGTGGAGGAGCGGGAAGAGGGAGGCAGCTGGAGATGGGGAGGGAAGGAAGGGAGGGGCAGGTAACCCCTCCCTGGGGCCAGCTCCCCCGCTGACCCCAGTAGGCACTCCCACCCTCCGCGACCCGCCAGGGAAGGGGGGCCCAGGCCCATCAGACCGGGGCCCAGTGCAGTAGCGCCCCCCGGCTCCACAGAGCCCTGGACAGTCCACCCAACCCCACCACAGAGAAAACTGCACCCACCCCACCAACCACACATCTTCCAGACAACATAAGACGGTAAACGCCCAGGCTGAGATCTTCCTCCACCTCTCCTGTATCTCCCCCTCCTGCAGAGAGTTCCTGAGAGAAGAAAGCTCCTGCAAGATGTGACCATCCCCCCCACCAGTTGAAGAGCCCCCCAGGCGGCTCGATGCACCGGCGGCACCCTGCTCCAGGGCCGGGCCCCCATGCACCCACCCGCCCACAACCCCGGCAACACACCAACCAGGACCCGAGCCCCCGAGGCCCGGCCCGGGCCCCAGCCCAGAGACGGAGCGCCCCCAAAACCTCACGCCCATCCCGGACCCACCCAGGGGCAGCCAGGTTGCCAGGTCAGTAACCCACGTCCGTCAGCACAGACCCTCCCCTAGCCCCGCTGCACGCAGCCGCGAGGAAACAGTCACCTGAGAGCCAACAGAGCCCTCAACCGGACGTGACCGCTACCCCGGGTTGAGCCCCCCAAGGAAGATGCCTCCGGGGAACCCCCCGACGCCCTAAGCCTGTCCCTACCCCCTCACCAATCACAACAGTGAAGGCGGGACCAAACTACTTGTAATTTCAATTACACCATTACATGTGAAAATTATATTTACAAGCCTCGCCTGTTCAGTTCCATTTAGTTATACATGGCTCATCTTTTGAAGCATTTACTTGCAGCTGATGTCAATTATTATTCATGAAACCTTGAAAAGCTAAGATTTGTAATTTTTATTCTGCAACCCACAGACCGACTCCACAGACCAGGAAACAGAATCCTTTATAGGTGATTGATTTGCTCACTTCACAGGAAACATTTGGACCTTTCTTAGTGGTAAAAGGACAGATGTTACTAATAACAGCAATGACCTATTCAACTGTTCCAGCACATGTTTTTCACATTAGACTTCGAGTAGGGGAGGCACAGGTGTATTAATGAGGCCTCGCTACGTTTGCTTTGGGGCGGTCTGGCTTTTTTTTTCAGTGCTGGGCCACTGTTGAGGCTTACTGGGTCAATTAGTGGAACTTTGCCATCATTGGTTACAGCTGTGCTTTATATCTTTTACTGAAGAACAAGCACGTTGAAAAATCTAAACTGTAATAACTGTATTGTTTTCACTAGTGATGTTGACAAGAGGATATTTAGATCTAGATTGTGAAGAGCAATGAAAACACAGCAAGCATACACTCTGTATGATGTGGCTCCAAAATGACTTGGTATTTGTCTGTTATTTGTTGCCAATAGCTATATGTAATACTGCATTCAATTACTTAGTCTTGTAGCTTTGGGTGAGTCGCAAGATGCACAAACTGCCATCATATACAGTAAATGACTGCAACTCAGAGACAGACTCCAAAACCTAATTATGTCAATCACTTAGACTCATGGTTACACAGTCACTTACACTGCTCAGTCTCCCAGAAACCTTTCTTGGTGATGTCTGCATAGCACTATTTATGTGTAACATCTAATCATGGTTTTTAGATGGAGCTTCTTTATTAAATGGCAAACTCTCGCATGACATCCAGCAGCATCCTTGAATTTACTAACTAATCAAAATTCAGTTCAAGATATGTTCATTTCCTTTTTAAGAATCATATAGCCCGAAGCAGCTTTTGAGACATTTTCTTTATTTATCCTGAATAAAATCTTTTCAACACAGAGTAAAAAGCAATGCCCTTCATGTAAGTTCAATTAAATGCTTTTTTTTTCTTTTCATTTTACCTAGTTTTGTTGCCATTTCAAATGAAACTGCCATTAATACTTTGACTGCTTTACCTTAGGCAGTTTTTGTGACATACTTTTCACATTGACCTGTTGGATTAATGCCAAGGAATAAAAATAAGCCCCATAAATGTCCTCAATTCTTTATTTCACTTGGTTTTTGCTTAGGGATATGGTTAGATTATTATTAGGAGAATTCATGAGATTTGAGGCCTGTACTTATCAATTTACAGATCCTTCTTTGATAAATCAGTAGCTTTAATAGCACTTTTTTTTTACATAAACCAGGAGAATATGATACATCCAATCAAACATTTCTCTGGAATGAAAGGTCAACCTACTTTAGGAGGATCACATGGATTAAGCAACAGTAATTATACCAGTTAAATTGTCTTTGTTGTAGCAAGAGACTTTTACATGAGGAAACGTCCCAACTGCATGCCAAACTGTCCCTTCAAAGCATATGTTACACTGCTGTAGCCCATTTTCTGCTGTAACTGAGAACAAACACCAAAAACAACAACAAAAATAACCTTTGACAGTCCCTAACATATTAATAGTACCACTATAACAATCGAAAAATATGGCTGGGAGCTGAGAGGCAAACAAAATTACTTAAAAGAGTAAGATGTGCAGTGGAATAGAACAAAACTAAAAAACACTAATTCAGAGAAAAAAGCGATATTTGTTGGATTTCTTTCTTAAGTACAAATTCTTGGAAAGAGCTCATGTGTCCATTAGTCATGTGAATGATAAAATGCATTATGGCTGCTTTCATCTTCCTTATCTGATTGTGTTTGTTTTGTGACTGTAGTGTCTTTGAGTTTTAATTTGTCTGTGCATGGTCCCACATTTCCATATTGGAGTGACTGGGTGCAGCTGTAGTGTGTTAGACCAGTTCTAATAAGCAGGGCACAGCAAGTCCCGGATCATAGGCTTTAGATAATTGTCTCCTTCCTATGCGGGTGTCCAACGAAGTAGAAAGGCTGCAGCACAAAATGACCCATGAGTGAACAAACAAACGTACACACCCACAAATGCTGTCAAATATGCGACGGTACAAAGCTTACTAATACAGCCCGACATTCAGGCACATAAGCTATTCAAACCGGATGAAAGAATAAGGGAATTAAAGGTTTACAGTTGAGAGAACACACACGTCTGATCCATTTCATTTACTAACTGTTCAGATGTTCCAAATTGTACTTCAGGTTTAGTTTAGAGTCTCTGAAGGCACATCGGAGTCATCTAATTAATATGTAGAAATGCTAAGTCAAAATTTATAGTTGACTTTACTGTTAGCTTGACTTTTTCTTAAGGGTCAGATTATGAGCCGTAGCATGAAGTAACAGTACGGCACAGTAAAAAAAGCACACTACAGATGTGATGATTGCTTTGAGACTGTTGATGGAGAAGTATCGAGAAGGCCAGAGGATGTTGCAGTGCAGAGAGAAACTATGATGCATGACGAAGTCAGGAGTGCCAAAGAAGTATGTGAAGATGGTGTGGGACATGTATGAGTACAGCAAGACAGTCATGAAGTGTGCAGTAAGGGTGGGGGTGGGATTACATCAGGGATCAAATCTGCACTCCTTTATTTGCAATAGTGATGGACAGGTTCACAGATGAGGTCTCTGTGGATTATAATGTTTGCAGATGACACTGTGATATGTGCTGAGAGCACTGAGCAGGTGGAAGAGGGGATGGAGAGGTGGAGGTATGCTCTGGAAAGAAGACAGAATACAGATGAATGAGAAGGAGACAGGTGGAAATATGAACGTCTAAGGAGAAGCTGTAGTAAAAGTGGATGGGGGCAACCATTGAAAGCAACAGACATTACGTAATAGAGATGAAGAAGAGAGTGCAGGTGGGGTAGAATGGATGAAGGTGAGTGTGAGGGATTATAGGGAAGGCTTAGGAGTTGGTAGTGAGACCTGCTGGTCAGAAAAACTAATAGGAAGCAAACCCTGACAGGCTCTTGAATTTAGATTATGTATGAGTCATTTCCAGTCAGCCAGTCTGCCAAACTGACTGTCTAATTGACGAAAGCAACGGACTCATTATTTTGTTTTGGTTTTCAGGCTTTTCGCTGCATTTTTTTCTCTGACTTTGTCTTTAACACTGCCCCTCTTTTTCTCAGTCAGTTTCCCCTTCTGTTTCATTTCCTCTCTTCCTGCTCTTCCATCTCTCCCCCATCATTTTTCAGTCTGTTTTTCTGTCGGATATTCCCTGTTGCCCCACAATCCATCAGTGTGAGCGTGACTAAATTGAACCGTTGACATTTCTAAAGTTGACAAATGTCCTACTAAAATAACACGGAATCATTCAGCCTTTCACCCGCACGAGACCACTTTTTTTCCCACTGTCACACATTTGCTTCTCCTCTCATACAAAAACCACTGTACACAACGGATTACACCTCTGAGGGTTCATTATGTGCATATTAGAAAAAGTGCTAACACAGTTGCTTTCTTGTGTAACAGTCATTATCCTCCTGATTACATTGGACCGGTGAAAGCGTTCACCCGTGTGAATTCGCTCACTAGCTCACCAGTGTAATAAGGTAGGTAATAATATGGCATATATTATTCTGATAAATCCCTACAAAACCAGCCATTTAAAACACATTCTCAGCCGCTGAAACGTTCAGGCGCTTTGAAGGGTAAGTAAATAATTTGTACAGTTCAAATTTTGGCACATCTAATAAGGATTTCATTGTAGCAGTAATTGTAGTAGTATTAGTAGTAATATTGTAGTTATATTAGACCATGTAGTCAATGAAAAACCTAGACACCAAAAATCCAAGTTTACATCTTAACAACGTTACTTTTGCGTTCAATTGATCCTTTATTGGTTGCAAATTTTCTTATTTCAGAAAGAAAATAAGAAAATCTTGATTTTTTCATTATTTCATGTTAGCAGGCAATCCACACAGTGCCACCAGACAAGACTGCTGTTAGGACCAAATGGAATATAACCAAGTACATTTTCTCAAGTAATTTACAGATGTGTACTTTATTTAAATATTTCTAATACTACTTTCTGCTTTTACTTAAATGCTTACTCAAGTTTCTACATATTTTAAAGCTTTATTTTGTTATTCATTTTCAAAATAACTTGCATTAACATAGCTCAAGCTATCAAGCATCCAATAATCCAATAATATAACATGTATGATTCTGAAAACTGCCATCCTGAGAATGTTTCCCATACGTACTTTGAATATATTTTAGTTATGCAACTTCTGCTTTACTTCAGTAGGTTTGTAACTTGTATATAAGTTAAATCTCTAAATACATTGGAAAACTATAAAAACTGTTATCCAACATGTATATAGATTATGCCCAGTGTTCCCCGTGGTCTTTGTTCTTCTGCCACAGCATTTAATAAATCCTAGAAACGCCTCTGTACAGGCCTTTACAGTTTTTTTCAGTCGCTAACAAGCGTTTGTCCAAACAGTTGTCACATTTGCAAAACTCTAAACACAATTAGCACAGCATCGGTCTGTTGTGGCCATACCATTCACACATTTCATGTCGTGTTCACCCAATATGCAGTCAGTGAACACATTTCCACAATGCTTACATTTTCTTAACAGACAAGCTATACCTCCCAACAAAATTATGGACTGTTTTTGTAGTATCTACGAATGTTAACACACAACATCCCACAATAGCAAAAACAATATTCCAAACCTTAGATACAGTATAAAAGCCTCTGCCTCTGCAATGATATCAGTACAAAAACAATATCAATATCAAAAACATATCTCAGCTGATAATAAACAAACAATTGAATAATTGACACACAGCTGATTTATGTTGGGTAAATTGGGCCAACCACAGCTTCTTCCATTCTGGCTTAGACTCAGTGGGGTTTATAAGGCAAGACCTTGAGGAGTGATGTTTTTGGAAACAAAAAAAAGACAAACACTGTAATGTCTGGTCGAGGAAGAGTAAGAGCAAGGGGCCCAGGGAGAAGAGCAGGCCCAAGGAGAGGGCAAGGTAGAGGTGTAAGAATGCGTGGTGGTGGCATTCCAAGGGCTGCAAGAACAGTAGTCAGTGATGAAATTCGTGCCACTATCATTGACCATGTAATCAACCATGGTCTTTCACTAAGAGAGGCTGGTGAAAGAGTGCAGCCCAATTTGAGGCGGTCAACGGTTGCCTCCATTATACGCATCTTTCAACAAACCAACAGGTAAGTATTGCATTTTACATGGATTGTTTCTATTCTCACTTGACATGTCAATATTGTCATACAGTAATGTATATGTTGAATTTTTTGTCTTTCTAAAGAATGCAACGTCTTCCACCCTCTGGGGGAAGAGGAAAGCTCCTCAGTAATGATCAGGAGCTTGCCATTGTAGAAATGGTTACTGCAAATAATGCAATAAAACTGCGTGAAATTCAAACTAGAATTGTGGCGGACCATGAGATATTTGACAATATCGATAGAATCAGCCTCACAACCATTACGCGGACATTGTCCAAACACAGAGTGCGGATGAAGCAGCTCTACACTGTTCCCTTTGAGAGGAACAGTGAGAGGGTCAAGGAGCTACGACGACAATATGTCCAGGTATAGTGTATATTCAATCCAATGTCCAGTTCTATAAGCTTTGCACTTTGCAAGTAGGTAACCTACACAATACTAGGTTACAGTACAGTATGGTATACAGTAATAACATGACTTACATAAACTTTGTTTCAGAGAGTTATGGAATTGGAGGCCAACCAGGCCCCTCATGAATTCATATACATCGATGAGGCAGGATTCAATCTGGCCAAAAGGCGTCGACGTGGACGAAATGTAATTGGAAAAAGGGCCACAGTTGATGTGCCAGGACAGAGAGGGGCAAACATTACCATGTGTGCAGCAATTGCAAATGCAGGATTACTCCTTCACAGATGTCAGGTTGGACCCTATAATACAGAGCGCTTGCTTGCCTTTCTCAATGATCTCCACCAGCGCCTGGTTCCAGAGCAGGGTCAGGAGGGTGAAAACATGAGGACCTTTGTAATTACCTGGGACAATGTGGCTTTCCATCACTCGCAAGCAATAACAACATGGTTTGAAGTCCACCCAAGACTGGTAAGTCTCTTCCTTCCACCCTATTCACCTTTCCTCAACCCCAGAGGAGTTCTTTTCTGCATGGCGGTGGAAGGTTTATGACCATCAGCCACATGACCAGATGTCCCTCCTTGAAGCCATGGATGCTGGCTCCAGGGACATCACAGTTGACGATTGCCAAGGGTGGATCCGACATACCAGGCGGTTTTATCCCAGGTGCATCGACTTGGATAACATCAGATGTGATGTTGATGAAAACATGTGGCCTAACCCTGAAGATCGCAGAGATTAGATGCAAATTTTTTGTCTTTTTTTAGCCCCCCTCCCCCTCCCCCCTTTTTATCTTGGCTTTTTGCTGTTGTTTTTTTTGTTCAGAATGCTCTTGTGTGTTTCATGGATATTTTGTTCACTGTAAGCAATACTGTAAAACTTTCTCTGTCCTATCATACCGTGTTTCTACTGTACCTCCTGTGGTAAACAGTAAAGAAACAAAAACTTGTTTGCTTTTTACTGGAATGCTTTTGAATGTGAACATTACTGTACATGTGGACATACAGTTACCAACCAAGACATTTCTGGTGTCAAAATGGTGGATTGCATGTTTCGCATGCAAATACCTGTAAAACTGAATCATAAAGGTCTATGCAGTTTTTGTAATGTCAATAATAGCCAGTATTTTGAAACCTGGTGTACTTTGATTGACTGCATGTACCTTGTGAAGTGAAAACAAGTGTTATTCTTTGACAGACTAATTTCATTTTGAGTCAGATTCATAGTGTTTTTGTACAGTTAGTGTGTGCAGAGAAAGATGTGTTCTGTTTTGAAATGAAGAGTTAGTATATATTTAACAAAATGTATTTTTGAGAAGGAAATTATCCATTTGGCCAATTGTGTTTTGTAGGTGTGAGTCTGTGTTAAGAGTTTAGAAAAGTATCTGAAGTATGGGTAGGCGCTTGTTAGCGATTGAAAAAAACTGTAAGTTCAAGTCGTTCATTTACACACATTTAGAGAAACAAGCAATAGCGACGCTGAGAAAAGTGACACTGACAGTGGCACAGTGACATCTAGTGGTGAATGATGGTTTGACATGAAAGCAGCATAATTCATACAATCACAAATCATCAAATGTGTAAAGAGCAGATTTCATGAAATCTGGTACTGTGTCAGATGTTTTACAGCTTAAATGTTATGAGATGTTATCACTTTGTATTATTATACTGATATTATCATAGGGCAGTAAACACTGAAAGCCTAAAGAAAGATTTTTCCGTGCAAAGTCAGTGACATGTATGGAGGGTCTAAATAAGAATTTAAGCGCTCTTTAGGATGAATGTAGTTCCATCAGCAAAAAAGAATACTTACAATACTCTACTGCCAGATTATTATTGACATTACAATAAAAAATACACTCTACATGTTCCAATTTCTGGTCTGACCTTAACACACAGAGTATGGTTTTGTTAGCCAGAAAAATAAATTCCAATCTTTCACACTCATTGCCACGTAAAAAAGAGCTCTCTGTTTCAGCTTGATGGCAAATAATTTGCCAATCTGCCTCCTGGCCAGGCTTTTGGATTTCAGTCTCAACTCGTTAGCATGTTTGGCCCGAGAACCAGGATTTACAAATTCTTCTTGCATCGAATTGGCTCTTAGGCCAGGACACCTACGTCACCCAGAATCCCCAGGAGTGGCCATTACTCAAAACTATTCATACAACATAGATGCTCGGTAGAATGGGAAAATGATTTCAACATTGCTGAGAGTGAACAGCTGCAACCTTCTGCTGCTGGACGATGACAGATTTCCTTTCCTCTCTTTATCTCGCTCACTTCCTTTTGCGTTACTCTCTCTTCTCTAATTTTGTCAGTTTGATGTCGCTTTTCTTTCACTTCTCGCATTTGACTTGTTTTTCCCGACCCTGACTTCTAACTTTAGCCTTTTTCTCCCTTCACTTTACTGTGATTTCTTACCCCTCTTTACATACCGGTACACACACACACACACATACTGTACATACACAATTACACACAAGGGAACCCGACTCTGAAAATACATCTCCAAGAATAATGGCTGAAGAATTTTATTAGGGCCCTTTCACATTTCATGTGGAAAAGAATTCTAACATGCTGTTCGCTAACATAGTGTGTGTAGCACTCGGTCTGTATGTACGGTTATTTCGTCCAAATGTCACCAGGAGAGTGGATATACAGAAAATATGCTCTAGAGCTGTCACTTGTGAGGAAATGTCACAGTCAGAAGTGGAATTTCTGTTATTTTAAGGCTTGAAAATTAGCATTTAGGGTGAGCTTCTCCCATTGCAGAATTTTGCTCATGACAAGCTGCGGTGTCTCTAAACAACCAAAGAAATGTGGAAACCAACGGGTAGATGGAGAAGCGTGGAGATTGAATGACCTGTGGCATTCACTGGGGGAAAAAAAGAAAGAGAAAAAATTGGGAGGCTGTGTGCTCGAATGCACCCTCGAGTGAGAACACACATGAACTCACTATACAAAAACCACCATATAGGGTATAAATTTGAGAGAATTTAACTCCTCCTCTTGCTTGTCTGTGTTTGTGAATGCACATGTCAATGTGTGAACATGTATGTGCGTGTACTCTCACTCTCTCTGTCTGCATGTACCGGTGTGTGTATGTGTGTGCTTTAGAGGAGCCACATCTGGAAACAATAGAGAAGGAGATGCTGTCACTTTCCCTTTACCTCAGGCTTTCGAGTGTGTTCTTAAAGAAACACTCAGTTCACTCACAGTAAATTACAGGAAGGCAATCTGAGCTTCAGACTTAGATATTTGGACTCTCTCGCTTGCCGACGCACACACAGATGCTCTCGGGCACATACACACATTCATTCAGACAGTCTAACATGCCCAGAATTAATCAGTTTCTCCAGATGTAATTTTACCCCTGCACCAGTAAATTGCAGCCTTGCTTGTATTAAGTGTAATTGTAAAGCCAAATTACAGCTAATTTTGAAGTGAGAGTCTGTGTGTGCTTCTGCAAATACTCCTGTGTGTGCTGTAAACGTGTGCGTGTGTTGGAGGGGTTGAAAGTTCATAGCTGATAAGATGTGATTGATGGTAAAGTCGTGTTTACACAGCATAATCACTATGTTTACACTGTGGATTCAAATGGAATTTAGTGGATATAGAGCATTACTTATCCTAACCCAGAGTGAATGTTAAAAAGAAACGCAAACTCGATAAAAGACCTAATAGGGTTGCGTGCCGGCAAATAATTGCACAAATTGTAAATGCACTTGTGTCTGAAAGACCATTAAAATTGAATTTGCCTCATTAGACAAGAGGTGGCAGCATTGTTCAACCCAGTAAGTAAACACATCCCAGAGGACGTGCAAGGATGTTATACTGCATGGGCCAAAAGCAAAACAGTAAAGCAGTTATCCATGGGTTCACTCATTCACACTACTTTTAAGTGGCCTTTATGAGTCATGGACTGTCTGTTTGTTTATACAAAACTACAATTTTATATGATAACAATCTTACATTTTAAATGTCTTACCATTACAATAGTATGCTCACTAACTGCACTCTATGACCAAACTCTACTCTTCTGTACATAACACTTACTTTTTTTAAGTTAATTTATTCACAACAGACGGGAAAGCATTTTTCAGTCACCTCAAATATAAAATTCTGCTTTGGTTATTCGAGTGATGACGATTTGAAAATAGGAAATATTTACCGTTTTACTTCTTTTGGAATATTTGTCTGTAATTTGAGTATCTTTGTGTTCAGGTAAAGGTTTACCTTTAAGCTTTAAAGAAACTGGAGGGCAATTTTCATTTTTTTTCCCGATGTGCAACGAAAAATGTCACTACAATGAAATCAACACTCATCAAAGTCAGAGGCACACATATACCCCGTCAGCATGTCAGAAAACAATTTTTTTTATTCTTCTGATACAAAACTGTTTTAAATAACAAACACATTTTAAAATTTGTTGTCATTTTTTTTTACAAGGATAAATTAGCAATTTCATTATAAAACATTGACGATACTGACTTTTCAACACAGGGGTCAGTCCAGACCTTAAAGGCTGCGATCAGTGCTGGTGAACTGACTTCGGCAGTCATTCATATCGGGGTTTCTGGCAAACATTTAACAAATCGGTATAATCAGTGGTTCTCAATCTTTATTAAGCTTGACACATACGCACTGGGTTTCAAGGCACATTCTGTGATTGTTTGGAAATGTTACCTGAAGCTCAGTGTGGTCATAGGGTAGACCGCCAAAACATTCGCAGGGAAACTACATTAGCTCAGAGGGGAGGTGGTCAGAGGTTAATTTAATTCACTTTGAGTGAATGTAATGTTTGTTTGACTTTGGAAATGTAATAAATGTGCCAGGCTGCGCTGGTTTAAGAAACACTTTCTTGAGGGGGTTCTAGGTTTCACCACAACCATTAAAAGTTGTCTCTTAATGTTAAAAAATGGCTCATATTTAACATATTTTGGGGCAATTGAATCCCCACAATGATTTTCTGTCCAATTCTAAACATTAAGCCAAAAACAGGGGTACGTGTGAGGCACTACAGTTACAGAGGACACACAGGAAGACAAAGCTCCAGGTCTTATATATTTCAACTGTTTGAAACAGACATTTCCTTATTCTTCTCAAATATGGAAGGCAAAATGTGACAGATATCACATATACTACAGATATAAAGGCTTGCAGAACTGCAAGAATGTTGCTGGGAAGATTGTCATGCAAATATACGGGACACAGGAGAAAATATCAGAATTTGGTAAATACAGCTCCAATCCAACTTGAGAGACAATAACTTGTTTTAGTCATCCATGAAAATGTGAAATACAATGAGCAATAATCTCTTCCTTTGAGGGTTTGATTGTCTGGGAAATTAGCCTTATAAAAAACACAGTCTAGGCAGAGAGACGGAGAGAGAGACATGATGTGACATTTATAGAGAAAGAAAATATACACACCAACAGACCAGAAAAGAAAAGCACACAAAAGAAGATGTTTGATTCCTGATACTGACCAAAATATAGTCATAAGTGAGCTGATGAACAAGATTTGTGGACAGAGAACCACGAGTACACTTTTATGTACAAAGGTTTTGGACAGTTTAGATGTTCAGATGAAGAGTAATGTCAAAATATCATGTCAGGCATTTACTGGTCCTACATTCAATCTGCAGCAGCACAACGAGAATCAGGAAGGACTCTCATCAGTGGCTAAAAGAATTGCTCTAACCTCCACATATCTGTGCCATTCAGGGATAATGTGATTAAACAGGAGGAATAAAAGAATTAAAATCCATCTAAGGACTCAGGTATGACACGTATCTTCATGCAGCATATACTGGGCGTAACTATACTTATGACAACTGGTGCTGTTTTAGCCCACAAATATGCCCCTTTGGGGCCCATGTGGGGTCATTGCGGACCCGTAGAACCCACAAGGAGGTCAGTGCAGGTTTTTTGTAGGTACACCAACTATAGCTTGCCCACAAAAAAAACACATGGGGATTCAAAAGGGCAAATCTGCTATGGGCCCAATATAAGCTAGCCATCATGGGCTACACCTGGGTTATTTTCTGGTCAGCCATCACTGGGATACCCACAGAATTCCCTTTTTTGGGACCCAAAGGGGCAAATGTCCCATTGGCCCCACATGGGCTTACTTACATTTACCTCACATTTGGGGGGGGTTGTGTGTTTTGTGGGCCACAGCGCGTAAAACTGCTGTGGGCCCTGCGTGGGCACACCCACATGGGGTCCGTGGAATAGCCGTGGTTGCTCTGCCCACACAGTTTACCCACAGCTACAGTCCACAATTCACTCTCTGTGGGTCCACACCTAATACAGACCGCTTGTCTTCACTTTACTTTTATTGCCAAACATTTTGACAGTGATATCTGTGTGAGCACATGCATGTCTCTGTGACGGCCCTTTGCTGTTGCGTAATGTGTATTATGGCAAGTGATTGTCTAATAACCTCAAATTCTCTAACCGTTACCCTGCCATAGAGACAATATTTGGGTAAGAACAGAGAGAATAATTTCCAGGAAAACTATACACATCACTGGAAGTTAGCCGAGCTCCTCGTAGAAAAGCACAAATTCCTTCATTTCCCAGGACATCTTAGCAATTACAAATTTATGGGGCAATAAAAGTCACAGCTGGTATTACCAGGATTCATTGCGGTGTGGTGACTACCTCAAAATGTTTTCTTTTCTTTGCACCTACATCTGACCAAACTCTCCCCATCAATGAGGCTGTGCATATAAATGTGTTGTATAATGATTCACTTTCAGTCTTACCAATGCTTTCCCAACCCTTCACATATTATATCTCTATAGTGCATAAAACAGCTTAGAGCTGGTTTCCCAAAAAATTCTGAGAATAAAATTAACTGTTCTCTTGAACTGAAAAAAGTATAGTTCCCCAAAAAAGCAGAAAAATATAACCAAATAAGGCAGTGTATCAGATTCTCAGTACACTTTGTCTGATACGCTCAATGTGGAGGGGGTTTTAAAGGTATCGGGTGCTTCTTGGAAACTTCAGCCCACACCTATATGATACCTGCTCCAGTGTAAAATTTAAAACTTGAAGGAGACCCTAAAAGGACACAATGGCGTTAGGGTTATTTGTATTCAGCAGGTTCAGTCTCTTCTGCTGAGGCTCTGGAGAAAAGAGAGACAGAGAGGTAGACGTGGTGCTGTACAGCTTATTGGTGTCCGGTCTGCTTGATGATGCTTTAGTTCTGCCTTTTCCATCTCTCTTTTTCCTTAATTTGTTTTGCTTTCTCCAGCTCTCTGAGCAAAGGAAGTCTATCAAGGTAGAGAGGCTATTGTTGCTACTAATGTATGACTCTCATCTTGTCTCCTTCATAGAGGCACATGGTCAAGGACTGTCTTTACTTTGATGATGCAATTACATCCAGAGGCTGTTTTGGTGATATTCCTGCAACGTTCCTGTGCCACATTTGCAATCTCCGTCTCATCTATTGATTATCTGACCTCCTTCATTCGTCAGAGTGAGTTTCTGTACATGAGAGAGAAACAAGCAGAACTCCATTCCTGTCCATTCTCTCCTTCTTTCTCCTCAGACCACCGTCTCATTGCCTTTCCCTGGTTTGATCCAGCTCTCGCCCGGTGCCCTCTTGCCACCTCGGCTCGCTCTGCTGTCCCTGAGCAGGCGCGCAGAGCAGCGCTGCCAGGTGTGGAGGGTTTTTGCTGACCAGATCCACATGCCCGACGTGATGCCCACAAGCAGTGACATGAAGATTCGAAGCATCTCTGATGCCACATATGAGTCCTGGGTGCTGGCCCTGAACTCCCCCCAGTTAGAGAGTTGGTAAAGATAACAGCCAATAACGGTGGATGCTGGAACGGTGTAAAGAACAGAAAACACTCCAATCTTCACCATTAAACGCTCCAGCTTGTCTGTTTTGGCACCGTCCTTCTGCAGATTGGAGCGAATCTTGAAAAGAGCCACAAGGCCAGCACAGATGAACAGAGTGCCTGAGGAGGAGGGAGGAGGACATGTGAGGACCACCAGATTGAAAATTGTAATGAGAAACTGAGTATGTTAAAGAAACGCTGAGGAAGAAGAACAAAGTAGAAAATAAGGAAACCCAACATAAGCAGATGAATGAATACCAATATTATGCTTTAATTACCTATAAGCAGGTACGTGGCCAGTGGTGCAACCACAAAGCCTGTGAGTGCTTCCTGCTGCTGGTTGCCAACATAGCAGAGCCCAGTCAGGTCATCTGCATCCACCAGTCTCATGATGAGGATGACAATGGTTTTAACTGCTGGAATGGCCCATGCAGCTATGTGGAAATAGGAGCTGTGCATTTCTATAGCCTCATGGCCCCACTTTAGTCCTGCAGCCAAGAACCAGGTGAGGGTCAGGATTACCCACCTGGAAGAGAGAGCAGACAAAGGAGCGATATAAGCAACACATTTTCCTCATGGGTACACTTATCAGATTATCTTTTTCTTTTTATAGTGAATAGAAATCATCTGTTTCTAGAAACTAAGATACTTAGAAAAAACCATAGGCTCCTGATTACTGTTGGAACGACACATAATTTTTCATTTATGTAACTTTTTCATAACCAATCAGGTGGATATGGCCAGTCCTCAATTATAATTAAGTTATCCTGACACCGGCTAGCCATGAGTTGCATAATACAGGGTTATGATCATATTTTAGGAGAGAGTGAAGTCATTGGTCTGTTGCTTTTCCAAATAAGGAAGAGTGTAGGCAAACAGGAAAGCAGGGCCCAAGCAAAAAGGAAGAAAAACAGCTGTAACAGCAGTGTTTCCAGTGCAGGACAGATTTAAGAAGTGTCACTTTTACCTTTGCATGTGTCGGAAATGAACCCAAATGGTACATGGGTTATGAGACAGGGCAGTAAGACTTTAAGGAAAACAGGATGCAAGTCTCATATTCCAATTGTTCTAGCAAAAGGCATTCCCAGCTGCTGATGACAATGATTAAACTGGGGAAAAGAGATGAAGGATTTATAAAAACTCAGTGTTTATTTGCACTAACCAGAGAGAGGACGCCATGCCAAAGAAATAAAGGAGGAGGAAGACTATGGAACAGCCGGTGCTCTTTAATCCTTCTTGTACCAGAATTGGCACTGCTGCAGCATCCAGATCGCAGGAAACACGTTCCCTCCCAAGAGTCAGTCGTACCTGTTAAATGACATAGAACAGAAAGGGAAAAGAGGTGAGGCTGAATTAATCCCAGAATAAAGTAAAAAGAGAACGAATCGTCTTTCTTTCTAAATGCAAAGAGGCAGAGCTGGAGATTACTGAATTATCTCAACGCAGTGATGAATCAAAAAGGGCTTTTAGTATTTAATCACTGATGTAACATTTTGAAAACTCAAAAACAAACTGTACTCTTGTTGGATTATGTTCAACTGCTGGCCCTGGTACTCTACAACATTTTTATAAAATATAAAAAATAATCAATATCCAAAAACTGGTCCATAAGGTGCTCATCTGATTATTTTTGATGAAATAGCTTTATTGATTTGCTCACAACAAGTGAAATTAAATAGATCAAAATTATTACTAAACCTCCTGCTTACCAGGTAGGCTACGCTGTACAGGTTACAGCACATGGAGAGAAAGATGATGGGCCTTTCTGGGTAGGAGAAACGCTGAGAATCCAAGAGAAAGGTCAGGACTGTCAGAGTGGTTGAGAGGAAGCACAGCACAGCCCACACTGCCATCCACGCATCCGTGAACACTTTGGCCCCTCGCCTGTAGAGCCCGCTATCGTAGCCGCACTGCATCGTACAGCTTTCAGTCTGTTTAAGCCAAGTATATTGGTCAGGTGCAGATCCCAGGGCGTGACACTCCTCTTGGTGGGGAGGATGGCGGACGGGCTGGTATGGAGGGTCTTCATCCCCTGGACCCTCCATACACATGTGGTTGTGGTCGTTTTGAGGTGGGAAGAGGCTGCAATTGAGCTCCTGGGCAGAAAACATAATGGGTAATGTCAGTAATGGATTTAAACGTTTCTTGGTTTTCCACATTGCTAAACTATATCCTGAACTTTTTTAAGACATGCATGATGTCTTTGATGGTGATACGACTCACCTCAGGCCATATGAAGCCAAACTCGTGGAGCACGGGGAGGCATTTTTTCTTGACCGACAGACACATGCTGCCACATGGACCAATAGGGATGGGAACCTTGTCTGTGCACATTGGCACATAAACTGAGCACAAGAAGAACTGTTGGAAAGTGGAGATAAAGAAATACATGTTTAACATGTGATCCTTTGTGAATGTAATCAAGTTTGGCAAACTATGTTTTCTGTGATGAGATTTAAAATCATGGAGCAGGGAGTGACTGCAAAGCAACTTTTGATAGAAAAAGCAATGTCACACGGACAATATATTAGTCTAATACTAATATACTGGCACATATGCACTTCTCTTTGGGGAGATTGTTCACAATACTCTCATCGATGTCTGCAGTTGTGTTAGGGAACCACAGCCAAGTAGGTGCATGGTCAAGTTGTGTCTAATTTGTCAAACACATTGCCGGAAGTTCAGGAACAATGGCCACTCATCATTTTCCTGTTCAGCATAACTCAAACATAAGGTATGGGCAGAAAAATGAAGGACAACCAACATAAAGCTTCTTACTTAAGGTGTTGGTCCATTACATGGCTGTCAGAAGTGCTTCAATAAGCCTTGGCACTGATTCTTCAAGTGGAGGCATGGAAACTACTCTTCTAAAGGATTTTCACTCATTGGTTATTTTTAATGATGCTAATGGGGAATGCTGTCTAAAACATCTGTCCAGAATCTCCACAGATGTTCACCTGGGTTGGCACCAAGTGACTCTAAACCCCCAGTATATTATTCAAATCATTTTCACTCTAATCAAATTATTCAGATACCCTTTCTTCACTTGAAAAGGCCAATACTATCAAGATAGAAGTGTTTCATCATAATATAAAGGGGATCCCTCGGAACAACTCTGAGTTGGAGTGACCCTTCCCTCCAAGGCCTCTTCAGAAGCAGGACAAAAGCTAATGCTCCACACCCAACAACAGTTAATAATTTATAAAATGAATACAAGTTGAACTGTAGTGAAATAAGAGCCAGCATGATATCATCTGTAAATGCTTGTTTATTTTCAACCACAATAATCATTATCATTCAACTTGGCCCTTTTATAGTCCAGCTCAAGTGGGCCTCTTTGGGGTCCGCCCGACAGTTCGAGAACCACGGCTCAAAAGGGGACAAGTGGACGCTAATGATGCCAGCAGCACTCCTCCCATAGAATTCTCAAAGCAGTGAACTCTAGAGGGCTTTTTCATCCTCTGTGAAGTATAAGGAATATATATGAATATGTATATATGAATATCAGAAGTTTTTGCCCATTAAAAACTGGCACTAGTATTGGCCCCAAACCCCACTAGCAGGCTCCAATTCCAATTCATCTAGAGCAGGGGTGTCAAACTCAAATACACAGTGGGCCAAAATTCAAAACCGAAACAAAGTCGCGGGCTAAGGTTAATATTTATTGAAATATATTTATTCCTCCAGATATAAGAATGAAGCTTTTCTTATGGACTCAAACACGTTTTGCTGAAAAACTGAATATGGAACAAGCAAAGCTTAATACTAAACAATATATATATTAGCTGTATAATACTAGTAGGCCAGCTCTAATAGTCATTTGTATGGCTTCGCCAAATTTGGCCCGCAGGCCAGAGTTTGACACCTATGATCTAGAGAAAGTGAAAGCAACAGTATACTTAAGCCAGTTTCAATTAAACACTGAAATTGCAGTAGGAGCGCAACAGTTATCCAATCTTATGTCATAATTTTTAAGACTTTGATCCACTTCAATCAAACTGTGAAGCACAAGGTAAATTGTGTCATTTGTGTGGTGTATTTTAGAGGAGTGAAAACAGTGCTGTGGCCCTGCAGGCTTTCTGTATATTACAACTGGATTACAGCTGCTAACTGTACAGTACTCCCACATGTGGCTCCTCCAGCTACTTGCATATACGTCTCGCTATCCTGCTGCTTTTTCTGCTCCGACTTTCATTACATTGCATCACCTCTTCTATTAGTAGCTCTCTATTTTCACCTCTAATAAGGAATGCCACATCTTGAGTCAAGACAGAGAGAGTCAACACTAACCTGCTCCAAGGTTACGCATACAAATCCGTACCATCAAAAACAATCTGTGATGATTACAGCAGCGAGGGCATGTGCCGTGTAATGCTGCATGATCCCCCTGATCTAAGCCTGAGTTTTATTCTGTCCCATGGCAATAGTTTTGAAATAGATATCTAAGTCAGTGTTATAAAGATAGTGAACAGTCTGGAGTCACATTTGACTGTGTTTGACACATTTTGACAGACATTCTGGCAGCAGTGAGGGAAGAAGTACTCTGGGGTTACAGAGGGTAGCAATTTTAAGTGATTTCATGCATTTATAGTGAAATCTGTTTGAAGCCAGAGTGTAAAATTGTACCAGGCTCATGATATGAAAACACACAGAAGCAGAAAGTGCATTTCACTCAGCTACCATGAGATAACGGAAACAAGCTCTAGGCACTTGGAGTGGTTAAAAAAAAAAGTGCTGGAGTAAAAGGTTTGATGCTGTTTTTCCATTTGAAAAATATCAAAATATGTATTGGGCCACAGCAGGAACTACATGTTACAGAACTGCAGCCTTGATCCAGTTATAAACAAATCGCAGCTTGAAATTGGCCCTTGAACGGAGCCCAAATGAAACATGAATCCAACAAGGGTGTCAAGGTTGGGAAATAAATATCAGGGAAATGTTATACAACTCTTAGTGTCTGTGAGAATTTACTGGCGGGGAAAAGTTAAAATTGTTGCCTCTGTGCACTGAAGCATGTTTGAGATATAAACAAATTTAATATACATTGAATGACTGAGCTACTGTTCTGCTACATATCTACAAGCAGACAATGTTGACTTGTCTTCTGATAATGAATCAGCGACTCGTTACCACAGCAATATCAAAATCACTAATCCGAGTCTAAGAAAACGTCCTTTAAACTCTCAGCTTATTACACTGTTCCCTGCTCAGCATCTGGGTTGTCATGTAGTTTCACTGGTCTGGCCCAAAGTGGCCTTTATGTGGCCAACAATGTAAAATGAGTTTGACATCCCTGTTATAGTGTTTCTCACCAAAAACAGAGAATGTCTGTTCTTGAATTTTATGGAAGACCTGCCATCCTGAATAATTGTGACTTGATAAAATGCAGTCAACCCAGATGTTGTAATATTGTCTTGGTTTGACTAAAGCATTCAAAGAAGTTCATGAGACATACAACACATGTTATACTTCAAATAATTCTCACGGTGGGCTCTGCATACTCAAGCGGTGACAGTAACCTCACATATTCTGGGTGTTTTCCCTGACTCTTGGTAACCTGAGTCCTGTCACTTCACTGCGAAAAGCTACTCCGGTTACTACTCAGGAAGCCTCCCATTAGAGCAAATGTTAAATGATACGGTTCCTCTTTCTCCTTTCTCCCTCTTTAGCATCTGTGTGTGTGTGAGAGAGAGAAACTGGGTTGTCAGCTAAACTCACTGGACAATTTACAACTGGAGGAGGACAGTTTGGCTTCATACTGCAGTTGCTTCTTGTTCTGTGTGGTTGTCTAGTACACACTGTATGCTTCTTAAGCAGTGTATTAATTTAACATGCCAAAATATTTTTTTACCCCTATTTCCCAACAGCTGCACACAGCAATAAGTCACTCTAACGCTGTAATAAAATCACATGCCACTCCAGACAGGGCAGTGGACTTAAAATAAGGACCGAGGGAGGAAAAAAGCACTTGGAAAGGTGTGGGCTTGGTTTCATGTCAGTGTACGGGGATGTCTAGACGATCTGGACATGCTTGCATGCCTTTGAAACTGGGCGTCTCTAAATAAAAGGAATAAAAGCAAATTATAGAAAAATGTAAACACCACTTGTCCACACTGAAACTTGCCATCTCTAAAAGAAATCTCTGATGTGCCACCAGCTGCTCCAATAATTGAAAATGAAATGACACATAATTGGTCCAATCTTTTTCTTTTTTCCTTACATGGTGCAGGAGTCAAACAAGCAGCATTTGTTTTATGACACTGAGGGCATCATTGTTAACAAGACAGTGCAGTATATAGCACTAAAGACTCAGCTGTTGCTGTGAGGGGCATGAACTCAGAATGTCAACAGACAGAGGGGGCATTTTCAATGAATTTAGCATGACAGCCTGGCACAACAGGAAAGGAAGGAAGGCACGGAGCCCCCAACTCCCGCCCGATCCTCTTGACTTCGTGGGAATCAACCCATGTTATGGCCCTCATTATCACCGGGGCCATCAGTCTGATCAGTTCGCGGTGCTGCAGCTCTGTCATGCGCTTTGAGACAAACACACTGCTTTCTCTCTTTGACGCACGCAAATAAATATAGCGGAGATTCCAGACTGAGCCATGCTTTTTTTAGACCAGGCTTGTTCCTAAATCTGTGCACGTTAATGGTGTATTATTATCATCATCATTATTATTATATTTGCATGCTGGTTATTCTACTTTGTTGTGGTGGCTTGACATCAGTCGCTACGATTTGCATGGGTCCACTACCTTGAGTTGACTTGAGCAGCCGTACTGAATGAGCGGCGTGAACGTGGTCAGTTGCAGCTCTGCGTCCGACTGCAGAACGTTGCCGACCAGGTTGGGCATCTTGGTGACGTTGTAACCGAGACCCTGGCACATGCTGATCCGGATCGGGTCGCAGGTCATCTCCTCCACCTCATCGCCAAAAGCCCTGACCAAGCAGAGCGGAGCGACCAATCCGGATAAGAGAAGCACTGCTGACCCCGTGAGCGACACCATCATCCCGGGCATGGTCACCCTGATATTGAGCGGCTGCCCCTCTGTAAATGTTGCCACAGTTATTATCTCGTCAAACACAGTCGGGTTAAGTCGCCCTGGAACCTAGAGCGGCGTTTGTAGTCCAGCTGGAGCGGAGTGCGTGTTCGTCCGTGCGCTCTGGGAGCTACACAATCCCACTCTGAGCCATTCAATAGATTCAAATATCCTGAACGCAGCAGTGGATCATTGCGATATCAAAAGCGCGTGTTTTCAATTAAGATAACGTGCGCACTTGCAGTTTGAGAAACAAACAAACAAAACTGCATCTTGATAAATCCTCAAGTCCTTCTTATGACGTCTCCCGTCAGTAACTCCGTGTGGGAAAGCGCAGCGGACCGACAAAACATACAGCGGGACTGATTTTATGCCTACTGCTTCCAAGCGTCCAGCATTAAACTTTATTGTGTCTGTGAAGGGAGACTATTTTCCTCGTCCAGAGAAAAGCCGACCAATCCAAGCACAGGAGTTGGGTTTCCCTGACCAACCCCTGGCCAGGTGGGCGGGATCCAAGAGAAAAATAGAAGAGCGAGCTTCATCCACTCCCCTCTCCCCTTTATACTCTCTACCCCCTCTCGCTCTTTCCTTTCCTTCAGCATTTTGCCTTCTCCCGACTCATTTCCTTTTTCATGCTTTTCTTTTCTTTTCTTTTCTCATTCTTCTCACTGTGTTTCCTCTCCGTTCCCCCTAAAAAGAAAATGAGAAGCATTCCCCAGCTAATTCTGACAATATCCAGAACGTGTATTTTGACCGGCTGATGTGGTCTACATATAATTTTATTGGCTGTATTTTTAGAAAATATGCATCTGAAAAGTAGATTTAGTGTGTGTGTGTGTGTGTGTGTGTGTGTGTGTGTGTGTGTGTGTGTGTGTGTGTGTGTGTGTGTGTGTGTTTATATTTAAAGTCCTTAATTGTCTTTTAAGGGCATCTGGCATGTCACCACAGGTTCCACTCCCCTTCTCTAAAGGCTTGTCAGCTCTAAGTGCTCATGACATTGTAATTGAAAATAGGGCCTTAAGTGATGCTGAAGCATTGGAAATCTGTTTTGCATTGCAGTGAATGCACATACTGGACAGGTTTTGTTTGCAAGTGGCACCCAGGGATAAGGTTTCTTTTTCTTTTTTTTTTACAGCATGATACTAGCGGTGAAGAGTGTTGCTTTGGATTTTCTGTGTTGTTAAGTGGCCTTGGGTGAGAAAGGGCTTGGATATGCTTGCAAATATTTTGGGAGAAAAGATGCTTGATGTGTGTGTTCTTCAAAGTAACATGCAGAGTTATGACAGCTTAAAGAATATCTCAGATGTAATCCAACTCAGAAAATTCAGATGCAATTGCAGACTAGCAGATATGCAGTACTCGGGCTTTTCTGCAAAGTTATGATTCTCTAGTTAAATTCCATCTATGTGCAAGGACTGCTGTAGTTCTGTCATTTAAATATGTACCACGTCCAAGCATTATTTATCAAGGTTCAGGAGTTAACCTATTGAAACAACTGAATACACACCCTTTCATGGACACAAATAAAAAAGTTCGCCCTGACCCCAAATATGTGTCTGTTTAAGCTCTACTATCTACGCACACAAAGTAAACATTATCAACAAAAACTGGAACACACAGGACGAGAAAAGAACAGTAACATTGCACAGATAGCTAATTGTGATATAATTTGACTTGAAACTTGAACTAGAAACACTTTTACACATCAGACCGTTTCTATCATATTTTATGAGATTTCCTGTCTATATCAGAGAGTTGCACAAATGCTGAAAACATGTCCAAATCAGCAGCAGTCAAGTTGACTGGTGTCATTGTGCTGCTATTCTGGCTCCCTCTTAGATCACCCCATGATAGTTTTGCAAATCCAGTGTGAAAACTGATTGGCAGCACCAATGACCTCCCCAACCAACCACCCCAACCCCCAACGCAGAAACACTCACACATTCAGAGGGGCACATATTCGCATATGCACCTTCCCCCTCTATTGCTCTTCGTCTGAACCCGAGGTCAAGACCTGAAGTAATTAGCACCGAGCTGAAACAATAGCGTGTGCCTTGGAGCTGATGGCTATCTGGGGAGTGGCTTGTGTGCATGAAAGTGTGTGTGCATGGATTCAAAAGAATGAAGTGAATGCATGGGAACTTAAAACGAAGCAAACTTGGGACCAAAGTTCTTGAGCAAAGCTTAATTTAGGAAATTGTGATAGTTCAAAATGAGACTGCTGGAAAAAGTAAGTATCCGTGAAAGCAGAGAAAAGTGGCATCAGCACACACACACACACACACACACACACACACACACACACACACACACACACACACACACACACACACACACACACACACACACACACACACCACCTCCCTCACCTTCCCAACAGAGTGTGAATAGCAGAAGTGAGCATGTAGCATGTTTGAATGGATGAACTAATGACTATTACACTGGGTAGATAATGACCACAGTTACCCTTTAAGCCGTAAAACTAACACATCAGACATTACACACCTACACATTCCTGAACTGACATTCAGCTGCTCAGCAAAAAAAAAAGTAGTCCCATTTAAATATGTTTATACATGTAACTTGTATTTAAAAGAAACAGATGTGCATTATAAATATTAATACAGCTGACTGATTGCATGGGACGCAGATGTTCTGGCTGTTCATAATAAATTATTTTAGTACTTTGATAGTAGTTTTTATGAATCCACATGGAGGGTATTTTTCGAGCCATCCTGCGTCTTAGCGCAAACCACGTTCTAACCAAACCAGCAATCAGCTTTGAAAGGAAATAGGTCTGCCAATACTTTGGTCAGGCTAAGCATAACATCAACATTTACACTGAGTAGTTAATTTATAGTGACTGTACAGAAAGCAGGATTTGAAGGCTGCAGAGGTGGGACCTGGTCGAGTAAATATGTAATCAAAATCTATTAAATGCTTGTGTGGATGTGGGAAGGTGAAGAATTTCAGCCATTCAGGTCACCAGTGGCAGAAGTCGCTTCAACAACAGCATAACAGCGCAGTTCCGTTTGGTGTGTTTTTACTGATTTTGTAACAAGAAAGAATAAACCTTTAAAATGACTTTCTCAAACATACCGCATAAGGTCTGTGTGCGGTTTGTTTTGCAATCCAGTAATGCTGATTTCCACTGCTGAAGGCCAAGCAAAAATAGTCAGGGCTTTCTAATTATCAATGCCACACAGTTTTCTCCAAGACAGCGTTCATGTGACTCTTTTTGCATGCTGATGCCAACAGAAAGGACTCGGTGGTGTGGTTCTCATCCCCAAATTACCCACCCCTGCTAACATTTTGATGGTTTAATGCCTAAAGAGCCCTGCCTTTGGAAGGACATGTGCCCTGGTTGGCCCGAGTTCAAACTTCCCTGAGGTCTTAACTTCCCCTAATCCCTACTCTGCACCACTGCCACCTTTGTTACTTCCACAATAACAAAAAAGTACATGTGCAGAATTATAGACACCACAGGAGGTAAGCTGGTTGGGCAAATATAATAACTGAAATGCCTCACCCACTCCCACTCCTACCAGTTTAATTCAGCTTTAGTCTTTGGTTAATAAAGGGAGAAGTGAGGGAGAAGAGACAAATTAAAGAGATGTCTTGACAGAGTCGAGTCTCTGCATCTTTTGTTGCGGTGACTGCTGGTTTTAAAATGGTTGTGCCAATGCTGAGCTGATTTATGATTACTGGTAATGAAGCTTCACTTGAGATGACAGCTGCTAAAATCAGATACAGTCTGTGAGTGGGCAGGGCACCTGCATCTGTCCTAATGATTTAATAGCAGATGTTCAGAGTGAATTAGATTTTGTTACTTACTTCCTCCATGGTTGCTCTGTTTATTTTCTGGGGGGGAAAGCACATTATAGCAGCTACACTCTCCTTTCATTTTTGTCCAAAAGACGCACCATTATACCACATGAAACCTTTAAAACAGCACTAAATACAAAATGCTTTTCCCTAAAAAATATATATTCATATACTAAAGACATCTGAGATTTGTCACAACCCTGTGAAGGCCAACTGGGTCTTACTGTGGGAATGTAACCATTCTAATCTTTCAGCTTGGCAGGCGGAGTGAAAAGCACTACCCTGAGGACAGAAAGAGAGACACAAGTGTGTATCTGTCACCAGATAGCATCTTATGGCTCCATGCCCGATCCCTTAGTCCTTGAAGTGTGGTATTAATAGGCCTGCCAACTCCTTGGAATGGTGTGAGTGTGCATAACTGAAAATGTTCGACATAGACTAGTGTGCTGCTAATGATGTGCGGCTTTGCTTCCATGAATTTAGCATTTTAAACTCCTTTGCATGCGAAAGTTTGTGTAGGGTTGGTGCTACATGTTGATGATGCTGAAGTGAGTGGTTATGTCAGTATGGGGTTCGGGGCGTTTGACAGAAGAATGTTTTTTTTACCAATTTTTTTCTTTTTCCTTACAAGTGATCTGTCCCCCGTAGGATAGTAGGTTCACATTACTCCATTGTATAATGCTATATACCACACATTCTCTTTCATCAGCGCTCCTCCATCGTAATCTAGCCCCTGACTCCAGCTCTTTACTGCCACTACCAGCCTCCTTTCAAGCTGTCAGTCTTCTCCTCCTCCTCTTTTTAGGACTGAAGTCACAAAGCTTGCAAATGACATCAAAATTTAGATGAAAAAAAATAATACTCATAATTTTAGGTCTGATATGAACAGTTTATATGTTGAAATGTTCGGTAAAACGTTTGGAGAATCATGTTCTCGGTCTTTTGGGTTGTGTGGAAGAGAAAATGTTCAGTAAATCAACAAGATCAGAAAGGGACCCTTCTAATGTTAAAATCCTGAGCTTTACGGGCAAACGAAACAAGTTTACAGTCAGTTACAGTGTTGCCAATATTCAAGTTCATTGCAACAAAGTAATATGTCAGCCAGGGCAACTATATGGCTCCTTCACATAATGGATTGCATTTATATAGTGCTTTTCGAGACCCTCAAAGCACTTTACAATTCCACTATTCATGTAAAATACTCTCATTATCTCAGTTTAAAATGACATGGCCATGAATTTAATGTGATTTGTCATTTGACACTGAGGTTTTTCTCATGTCTTCTTGGCAGGATATTGGCATATATGCTGTGTGCCTGACTTATTTGCACTGTAAACAGTGGCACATGTGACCTAAATAGGGAAAAGAAATACAATCAAAATGATAAAATACGAGATTTATTTACATTTTTTTTATTTTATACATATTATAAAAACAGCTCAGCTGTAAGGCCTCTTATAGGCAACAAGATTTATGGCAGTTTTTCCTTAAAAATTCTGTTTTTCTTCTTATCTGAGCATGGGACATGTATATAATAATACCCTACATAAAATATTGTCATTAACTTCTGCATAAAGACTTGACCCTCACTGGCAGGATACCACTGCACACCGGGAAGTGTCTTGTCTATTCATCTTAAATTCTTAAGCCACTTTTCTGAGTGGTGACTTTAGCCCAAGGCGGCCCTGTTTGGCTTGTTTGGTGACAAGCAACAGAGTGCTGATAGATGGTTCCTGTCCGTGGCTGTAAATCGGCCTCTTGTTGGAAAGTTAACCCCTGTAACCCTGCTTGTCTGTAACAGCAGACTCCTCTCTCACAGCCCAGGGCAGCTGATGAGCTTTTCCCAGAAGTCCGATGAGCAGGTGGTAGCGGTCCAGTTGGGATGCGGACGGATGTGCTCTCTTCTTAAAAATGTCCCCATTTCTGTATATGACTGCGTGGGTGAGTATTTGGCTCAGAAGAGAAAGAGAGGGAGAAAAAAAAAGAGTAAAAAAAAATCAGCTCCTATCTTCGGAACATCTGTGCAAGCAAATGAATGCAGCTCCCTGTGATTACAGCAGTGCCGTAATAATGGATGAAAAAACATGTGTCTGTGCAGAGCATGTCAGGAGAGGTCAGCTAAGTAGGCCGGGCAAACCAATTAGGTAGCTGTTGCTGCTGAATGTGTTTCTTTGTGTTATGACTGTGTCTTTATGGTCATTATTAATTAGAAGGGAGATATATTGTGCAAACGCTTAATTCTGATGAACTGTGAACACATTCGTGCTCACAGAGAATTAGGGAGTAGTTCACCTCCTCCTCCTGACCTTTTGCAGACACAGCTGTTTCTCCTCTCCTCTGGCTGGTGACTGGGATGAGTTTTATTAATGTCCTGTAACTAAGTAACTACATAATATGGATCTCTGTGGCCCTGCTCAGTGACTGATTTATCTCCCTGCTTGCTGGGAGTGGGTGGGTCTGACTTTACAGTATTTCATGTATGAAGAGCGACATGCCTTTTTGATGAGCTGAGTAACTTCAGCATTTGTTAACTAACTGTATTCTAAAATATATTTGAGTATTGCTGCAATTTGTCCACTGCTTCCAAGTAAAGCAATCATTTTTGTGGTATGGCGATTTTTGGCAAGTGCGAGTGTTCAATCGAACATGACAAAAACCAAGCACGACTGTATGTCTGTGTGTGTGTGTGTGTGTGTGTGTGTGTGTGTGTGTCTGTGTGTGTGTCTGTGTGTCTGTGTGTGCGTGTGTTCTTGGCACACTATTCATTCATGAACTGTAGAACCACCATGACACCATAAGATGACTGCATACACCATGAGCACGTCCAATAATACCTTTTGGGTAGTTTGTGCATGTTCCCTCCGACTATTGACATTTGTGAGTCAAGGAAGAGCAGACAGAGTGATGAGTGGTTTAAAGACTCAGAGCACACACAGTAACTCACAAACACACATAAGCACA
This sequence comes from Rhamphochromis sp. 'chilingali', assembly GCF_963969265.1. Lineage (NCBI taxonomy): Eukaryota > Metazoa > Chordata > Actinopteri > Cichliformes > Cichlidae > Rhamphochromis > Rhamphochromis sp. 'chilingali'. The sequence continues at coordinate 22,691,458 of NC_137935.1, read as the reverse complement.
CGAGTTTGGAAGAAAAATATGTGATAAGAGCAGGCGTGTGCTCGTTCTGACTATGAAGTGGAAATGTTCTGTCAATTGTTGTGTCGAAGGGCTGACATCCAACGTGCAGCTGTGCACCGGAACAGAGGGGGGGAGCGGGAGAGAGCAAAGGAGAGACTGATTTATTATGCTTAGAGGAGGAAGGTGGACACCCTGTTTTTCCAATACAGTGGGAGATATGCAGAGAGGAAAGCAGGAGCGACTTCAGAGAGCTGGAAGCGGATACAACTGCGGTGTGCACTCACAGAGAGACAAAAAGAGAAAGCAAAGAGAAGACGAATCTGTGTTTATTTCTATAACCAACTGAAAGAATAACTGTAACACAGTCATAAAAGGAATCGTTGTTTTAGTTGTTGAGTGCTCAGTGTTCTGGTTTCTACAGCAAACACACCATCATCTGCTTCTCCCTTAGTTTGTTATTCATAGACCTCTGCGCTGACTTCCTTGGCACCTGTCTCTTCCCCATCTTGTTGCTCCGCTCCCTTAAATAGAACTCGTGTCTCCAGAGGAAGAGTAAACACTAGCCCTGTCGTGGGAATACAGACAAGCACAAATACACACACAAGCATATAGCAATGTACTCATTGTTTATATCTGAGCACACATGGGGTGAGTAAATCACAAGATCAATTGTTTAGAAGTGGAAAGTGCAAGAAAAACAACAATGTAAGATAAAATGTGTATTTTATGATGCAAAATACCTCTGTTGGATATTTATATGTCAGCGTTTAGTTTGATCTGGCCTCAGTGTTTTGGACCCAAAGCAAAGATGCACTGCCTCTGGGTATGTAGGAGGAAAAGGCCATTACGCTTGTGTAGGCTGAGGCACTCCCCTGCATGTGTGCCTTTGTGATAATATGAAAACATTCATAAACAATCTGCAGCTTCAGGCATGTTTAAGTTCCACACTTTCCTGAACTTTTCTAGGTCATTTTACAGCAACACCAAAAATGTTTAATGTTAGGAATGGTGATAAGTCATTGTTGTTCCAAACTACAAGGATAAAATTGGTTTAGGAAAAAAAATAGCAAGGAGTGTTTCGAAAATAATGATTTGTAAAACGTTACATATTAACCCGGTGGGCTGTTTGTCCTGCCCACCAGGTCGTGCCGCCCCAGACTTAAGTACGAACTGTTCAGTGCTACAGAGAGCTGAACTGGTCCTAGCCTGAAGAACTGTGGTGTAATCACTGGAAACACTGTGAATGCTGACTGTTGATGTTGACTAGACAATATTGGCGCATCTTTTTAAAACCAAATGTGTGCGTCTATATCTGTGTGCATACACTGGTTCCATAACGGTTCCACCTTATTATGTACACACACGGGTTGTGGTTAGAGTGTTTCTCTTTTACATGTCTGACAAGAGTTAAAGAAGCAGCACACAGCCAGACTGTTTGATATGTGGAGTGCCTGCTAGACACAGTCCCCTCCCTCACAGTGTTGCTCTCACATAAACACAAACACTTTTCATTCAACAGTCAGATTCCTGTTTTCGTGCCGCTCATTCAGTCTCTGGACAAGAATAACCTGAAAAGAATTCACATTCTGACACGCCCCGTCTCGGTACTGATGATATTGTCTTTTGATGCTTTTACACTCATACCTGCGTTTCAAATTCTCCACCACAGAAACCGTATAAAGCATTCAAAAGATCACAACCGTATAAAAAATGCATCTGTGGCTCTTTCTCGTTTTTAGTCAGTACCTGAGTGTGTAATGCCTCTGTGTACAGTGTAAGCGAACGTCAGTTTTGATACCTGATGTGGGTTTGTGGTCATACGTCATCCAGCATATGGTGAGTGTGAGAGTGAGTGTGTGCTTGCAAAATGCTTTATACAAACGGCTTATTCATCTTTGTTGCAATAGTGGGTGCCCGCCATAGCATTCTCACCATACCACGTCCGCTCAGTCCAGTTGTGTGTTTATGTGTCCCCTCTTTGTCTCACGGCTGCTAGCTTTACTGCAGACAGTGGCTGACAGACATAATCTTGCATGCACACTGAACCTTTCTCTGAAGACACACACACAGAGAGACACACACGCGTGCACGGACTGGAAGACAAATGATCCTTGCTGACACACAGACAGAGATGTAGACAAGCTGCTTTTCCGTTTGAATGCTCAGCCAAACCGCAAGCCGCAATTACACTTGTCCCTGTCTGTTTGACTGCGGCAGAGATAGCGTGCTGTGTATTCACTCTGTGGCAGAAGATGATGACAGACAACGTAGATGTCATGGTCTTCTTTAAAACTAATTGTAATGGTAAAAAAGATCAGTTACAGTACTACAAAACTAATTCTCAACAATATATGCATTTTTTTTGACCAGAGTAAACACAAAAACTTGGTCTTCTCCCTTTTTTTCACTCTCTCAGCATAAATCTATGTGTCACAGTGAGGAGGCTCTGTGGAATGTGTTGTATATGCTTTATAGAGCAGCGTTTCCTGGAATTAATTGGCAACGTTTTTAGAGGAGCATAACGCAGGTGCAGAGGAATTTTGGCTGAACTGGTAAAAATTTGTCAGAATAAATTGACGGAATTACAAGTGGAGTAAAACAAACTATGTGAGCAAATGGTGCGCAATAATTCATGCAGGATTTAGAAAGAGCTCAAATCCACTGGCTTTACATGACCGTTAAAGCGCTGAAATATCAACCACCGTTTTTTGGGGATAAATTATAATGAAGTTTCATAACAGCATAGCAAGGCATGTCAGCTCCCTGCCAGACACTTCCTTAGTTTCATATGTTAATGTCATGTGTTTTAAATATCAGTCATAAAGCTTTCTTTCCCCAAAAACTCCTTTCCTTCTCTTCTCTCCGTTTTCCTGTTTTTTTTCCTCGGGGTTTCCGACCCCTGACCCTCGTGAGGTCACTCATGGCAAATCATCAGATTGTTTTCCTGGCTGCTGTCAGCATCTCCCATGAATTTATTTTTTCCACTTCCCCCCCTTCAAGGTTTTTAAAAAAACAACTATATACATTTCAGGATGTGAAGTCTTTACTTTTGAAACTGTCAGTCGACAGTTGAGGATGAAAGGGTGAATCTGTACGCGTGTGTGCATGCAGTGTGTGTTGCTGCGTGTGCAAAAGTCCAGGGGGATTTTTGGCCGCAGATGTAAAAGTAATTTCTGGGCTATTTCTCTCTGGATTCTTTGTCTTTCCTCCATCGCTTTCAGACTTTATTCCCTTCCTACCAAGTTTGCTCTCATTTTGTTCTGTGTCAATTTGTCCCTGTTTGTCACTCATATTTCCATTAGCATCTCCACCTAACTTACTTTCTCTCTTTTCATAAATCCTCATTTAATTATTATTGGCTTACTTTCCCTTTTTCCCTTCGTTCTTTTAATGGCCGACTAACCCCCCCTCATCTCTGTTTTTTCTTCTTTTTCCCCCTCCTCTACTCTACTCTCCCTCTCCAAGGCCTAGTATAAGTGTATATATCTGGCCGAGTGTTTTATTGCACTGTCAGGGGGCTGGGGAGGACTAATTTCACCCATAAAAGCAGCTCGGAACAAGAAAAAAGGGGCGGCAAACGGGGATTGGGGGCAAATTTATTGGAACAGTTTGTTTTTTTAAACTGTGAACAGCTATTATTTTCCTTCTCCTCTTTCCCTTTTCTTTCCATCCTGGCAGCGGAGCGTAGTTTTCGCTCTCGCTCGCTCGCTCGCTCTCGCTTCTGCGCACACAATGAAACACTGAGACATGCTTGTGAACTAATACTGTACAATCAAAAGGTGTCTGGGAACACGAAGAAATACAAAGATTTGATTATACATTAAGATAACCACACACACACATGCACAGACTCTTTGGTGTGGTTTGGGGATGATGTGTTTGTTTGTCTTACTGAGTGCTACCGCTACCACAGACCACAGTGTATTTTGTGAGGGCAAGCCATTTTGTCTCACTGCAATTTGGCAGACAGCCTGCAATTGTCAGCTCAATGCACACAGATGTGTGTGAATATGTGTGTTTATGTGTGTATTCCCTTAGTCTGGTTCCCATAACTTAGCCCAGCCATAAGTTAAGCTTCCAAAGAAAACCCACACCCACTGAACCAGCTAAAGAACTAAAGAAAGCCATTATTAGTTGTGACAATACATCATATATGCAATATCTTGATATATATGGAAGTTAAAGGGGAACTACTATGCACGTTTCCAGCTCTATATTTTTCCACTGGACTGGCTCTCCATGGCTCACAGTTTAAAAAATGTCACACTTATCTTACACTTGGCCTTGGGGCAGCTCGTAAGTTCAACCAATGTCTGAAACAGCCCACTGGCCAAGAGTCATGACGTTTCTGGCCTCAGGAGGACTCAAACAAAACATCTGTTGTCTTTGTGCTGAAACAGTAAATTCTGTCATTTTTGTTATTGGTTGTTATGTTGACTTGTGTTTTTCAGCTTGTAGATGTGGATAAAGGTATTTGGCCACAGCTCTTAATCTTTAAATTCAGGTCTTTCCAGTCCCATTGCTATAGGTGAATAACATCAAGCAACCATCCATGCTGTGTGCCTTTACAAACATTTGTCAAAGGAGTCGTTAAGAAGAGCTCACTGAATTCAAGCATGGTACTGTAATAAGACGCCATCATTCCAACGAATCAGTTTGAGAAATTTCTTCCCTTCCAGATATTCCACCATCAAGTGTAAGGGGTGTTATTGCAAAGTGGAAGTGTTTAGAAACCACAGCAGCTCAGCCATGAAGTGTCAGACCACATTAAGTTACATAGCAGCGTTGCCAAGTGCCGAGGCACAAAGTGTGTGAATAGTCACCATCGCTGTGCTGACTCAGTAATTGCAGGGTTAAAAACCTCCTCTGGCATTAACATCTGCACAAAAACTGTTCACCGGGAACTTCTTGGTTTGAACTTTCATGAATGAGCAGCTCCTGTAAGTATAATGGACAGGAGTACATCCTGGTACATTTGTCCATAAAATAGGGGAAATAATTACTTGAGCCACTGCTGAAGAAACAAACAGTCTCTAATTTTTTAAGGCAGTTTCATTATAATAGTGAAATCTCCAGATCTCAGATGGTTATGTGTGTAAAGCACACCTGCCCACAGAATCAGTGTCTTTTATCCAACCTCTCCATGGGAAAGACCAAAGAGCTGTTAAGGGATGGCAAGGACAAGGTTGTAGACCTGCACCTGGTGTGAGACTGGTCATGTGAAAGGTTGCAGATGATTCCCAAACTAATCATGTGGATTGTTAAAGAACTGAAGGCCATTAGGACCACAGTCCCCATGCACACCATTGATAACACACTACACTATACTGAACAGAAATCTTGCGAGGGTCCCCTTGCTCAATAATGAACATCTACAGGCCTGTCTCAAGTTTGCCAGTGAACATCTAAATGTTTCAGAGAAGGTTTGGGACAAAGTGCAATCATAAACAAACTCCCACCATCTTTGGAGGAAGAGAAATACTAAATATGACTAAAAGAACACCATCCTCGAAGCAAAGCGTGGAAGTGGAACCACTATCAGTACAAGATGACTTCACCACATTGAGGGCCCGATGGACGGGGCCATATACCATATAATCTTGGACGTGAGCCTCGTTCCCTCAGCCAGAACACTGAAGATGGATCATGAATGGGTTTTCCAGGAGAATGACCCAAAATACTGTATACTGCTGAGGTAACAGAGGGGTGCCTAAAGAAGAAGGACATTGAGGTCATGGAGTGGCCTAACCTGATCTCAGCACTATAGAAAATCTGTGGAGGGAGCTGAAACTGTGATTTACTGTTGGATATGGGAGATGAGTGGGCCAAAATCCCTCCTGAGATGTGTGCAAACCTGGTGGCCAGATACCAAGTCTAATAGTAATGCTTTGCTTGAGGAACAAATACTCATTTCATTCACTTTCATGCAAAAAAAATATTACTTTTATGTTTTTTGTGAGTTACAGTTGGTCAAAGAGCCAGAGAGTTTCACTTGCCTCAACCAAGCGACAACCTCCAGCGCCAGAAAAAAAAAGCTGACTTGTAAGTGCCAAAGTTTAAATTTCCTGTACTGAACCTGGCTCCAAAAGTGCGTCAGTCCCTGCAGACTATAACTTTGAAGTGCCCAACTTTACAACATTGAAAAAACATGTCTACATCATGGAACAAAAATTTGTTTGGTCCTGTTTGAATCCCCACCCCTATAAAAACTCTCCTAGGCATGCAGGGGGAGATCTTCAAGACTTATTTTTTATAACTCATCAACTTTCATACTGGACTTAGGGAGCACTGATTGACAGGCGTTCTATCTGCAAGGCTTCATCTCTGCTAATTGGATCCACTGAATTGGATTTGAATGCATTTGAATGGAACTGCCTGAGAAATATTACAGCCTTCTGTGTGGTGCTCTGTGCAATGAGCCTGTACAGTGTAATGCTGACATGTCCTGAGATCACATAGCTTATAGATAACTGATAACTCACAACGCGAGTCCAAAACGAATGGATGACGTCACTGTTTCTGTGTCCATGTTTTATATCGTCTATGGAATCGAGCAGACATCCTTTACCATGTTTTATAGTTTTGCCGTTACCTAATTAAAGGGCATTGCCAAAGCAGCTCTTGTTGACTGCTATAAAATGATGAAGTGCTTTAAAAATGTTTATTGTTGTGAACATTTAAGTATTCTGTAAGAATCTCATAGTTTATTGTTCTGTAGTAAAAAGAATTTGCTTAAAAAATTGAGAAATGGGTTTCAGTATATTAGTTATTGGATCAGATATGAAAATAATACCACCCAACCATTATATGACTTTCTGAGGGTGTTTATATTTACCTGGAGGCCTGTTTGGAAGAAACACAGCTCTGTGTACCTTGTAGTATTGGTAACAATAAAATTGCATGCTGAAGTGATTAGTGAGCAAGAGAAAGAAAGCTGTACTGCTTCTCTGCATGTGCCCACTTATGCTGCCACCCAGAAGCATGAGTGCTGTTCTCAATATGCGTGTGTGAGCGTGTGTTTGGGTGGGTAGGAGTTTGGTTCAGTATAAATTGAATTCCTTGTTTCTAACTATATAAACAAGCACATGCAGTTACATTTGCAGTATTTTGTCCTTGGTTTTCCTGATTAGCTAACAGCTAAGTTACAAGGGACTTTATAATGCTGTGGTTTTCAGGCTCGTGTATTACTGAGTGTATAATGCTGGACCAAAGAAATGCAGTGCCTGAATGTGTCTGTGCGTGTTAATGAAGGCAGATTCCTGTTTGAAAGTGTGCAGATTGGGGCTTCATTTGCTATATGTACCATGTTTGTATGTTAATGGTGTCCAGCTTTAAATGCACTTTTTTTTATCTCATTCAGTTCAGGTATGTAAACAGATTCATGCTTGACCCTGATCACGGTGTCTTTGTTTTCCCTCAATGCCAGTTTTACAGTTTCATCATGATTCATCCATCCATCCATACATCCATATATACATATATACATTTGTCTGTCCATCCTTTTTCTGCCACACCAAATTGTTCCTGTAGGACATGTCCAAAACACCTCACCTGGTTCATGTCAAAGTAGAAGAAAGAAGATCATCAAGATTTTAGAACAATTTTTATTTTCCTCCCCACTTTCTTTATGTGAAAGTCTTTAGGGAAAAGGTCCTTTTTCTACTTGTGGAAACCCCCACAAAGCACAATGACACACTTTTGTACTGTGTGTATAATTCTTTGAAATATGAAGAATCAAGCTTAATTTTATCCTACAGCAAATTACCTCAAAGCCCGTGCTAAGCCTGCAGTCTACGGACCCACTCATTTTGTATTTCTGAATGTGTGTGTGTGTGTGTGTGTGTGTGTGTGTGTGTGTGTGTGTGTGTGTGTGTGTGTGTGTGTGTGTGTGTGTGTGTGTGTGTGTGTGTGTGTGTGTGTGTTTGGGAATGGGAGTGAAAGAGGATATCTTTTGCTGAATAGAGGTTTCAGGAAATGCCGCTATAGGAGCCCGATGTAGCTGGACTGTATAACTTGGTGTTCTCACACACACACCTACGGACACACACACACACACACACAGTTTGACAGGCCGGTGTTTTATGGTCACCAGTTGGCTCAACTTAACTTTCCTTTACATGTGCCACTTGTGAACGTGTGTGTGTGCAACGTTTCCCTCTAACACAGGTCCGTGCACAAGTTGTGAGTGTGTGTGCGTGGGTGTGTGCACATGTGTGGCTATGAGGTCATTAGAAGCAATTAGCTGTGGCACTGCAGGGCTAGTTAGGAGGTTGCTGATGGATTGGAAACATCCACAAAGCAAACTCACACTTCTTCAGTTACATCCTCTCTTCTCCGCTCTCCTCTCTCACACAGTCCACACAACAATCACTTGCTGTGCTCTCAGACAAGTTTGTGTGCGTGTGTATGCCTCAGTTCAGGTAAAACTGTGTGTATAGCTGTTGATGTGTGTGTGTGTTTTTGTGTAGCTGTAAGTGGATTTGATTTCAAAGGTATGTCTTAGGCCCATTTGAATCATTAAGTATGATTAGTGGAGAGGGAAGGAGGCCTCCTACTTGCTCTTTACCCACAGAGAGAAAATGTACTACACTGTACTACCAGCTGTGCTTGTGCCAAAAAAATGAAAACAACTCTCTCTCTTTCTCTTTCTCCCTCTCGCTCTCCTGTTTTATGTCTAATGTTTTCCTCTTTCTTACCTCACTTTGTTTTTCATTTTCTCTCCACTTATTTGAAATATGTCAGCTAAAGCTGGTACACTTGATATTTTCGTATGCACACTTCAACCTGTTTTCCATCTACAGTCTACTTAAATTTCTATAAAGTGGTATGTGTGTATAACACACAGATTTGATTAAGGGTCATAAAGGCTACTAACCAAGGCTTACAAGGTTAATCCCCAGGCTCTGAGCGCTAAGAGCTCCAATCACATGAGTAATTTATACTTGCAGAAATATGGACACATTATATGCCCAAACCACTGCATTAGGACCAGTTATATACATAGAAAGAGTTAGTTTTAAGGTAAGGTAGAAAGTTAGCCTTTTGCATATTAACGATTCTTTAAAATCATTAGTCTACTGCCAAGTTCAACTTATTTGATGTCGTACAGTCTGGTTGGCAGAGGAAGAGGAAGTGGAAGAATAACATATGCGTTTACAGTGTCATCTGATACACTGAAGTGAAAAGGGGTATCTACATCTGGATTCTTCTTATTTTCCCCAGCAATCTTCAGCTGTCTCCAGAATATTTTGGTATTTTCTCTGTGCGATCGACAATCTGAAGCTTACCTATAAGCTTCTGTGATGGAAGGGAGACATCCAGGATGGATGATTTATTTGTTGAAGTTATAAGGACTTTCTGCTCTCAATCCACATCAGTACACTGCTGTAAATCAACAGGCTGGGAACCTGTCCAGCTTGCTCTCCTTTTTCTTGTTTTGATGGAGGTTAGTGTCAGGCTTTCTTCTCTGTCTCTTTTTATTTTTGGTGTAAGTGTCACACACTTCTGGGGGATTTGGTAGGAGCCTCTCAAAGCTGCATGTCAGACAATATTGAGAACCCGCTACACCCCTTTCAAAACTTCAACTCGAATGCTCATCTGCCCGTTTGCTGTGATTGGCCAGCTGTTTGGTGATGACAGAAGATCCTGGCTGTGCCTTTCTGCAGATTTTTGCATTCAAATCCGAACACACAAGGGACAACACACACATGTGTGAACTTTGCCGTGCACTGTACACCCACATAGACTAACCACAGCATCCCGTCCTAAGGGGAAAAAAAGAAAAACACGATGATAATAAAGTAAACATGACTGCTGTTCTGCTGTGTAGGTACATTTACATTTATGCACACAGGTGCTTCTGTATAATGGCTTGTTGCCACAAATGATACAGCAGTAACTCATTGCTTTTAGGCATGTGGACGTGGTCAAGACCAACAGTTAAAGTTCAAACTGAGCATCAGAATGAGGAAGAAAGGTGATTTGAGTAACTTTGAATGGGACATGGTCGTTAATACCAGACGAGCTGGTCTGAGTATTTCAGAAATGCTGACCTACTGGGATTTTCTTGCTCAACAGTCTCTAGGGTTTACAGAGAATGGCCCAAAAAGAGAAAATTTCCAGTGAACAGCAGTTTTCTAGGCCAGAGGTCAGAGGAGTATGGCCAGACTCTTTTGAGCTGATAGAAAGTCAACAGTAACACAAATAACCATTTGGTACAACTGACCTATGCAGACTTACTTAGACTTAGATCCTCCCGCGCCGATCGGCGCATCGGGCGACAAGAGAACGCCATCGAACTCGGTCTATCGCGGCAGACCGAGTTTGATAACGTTCTCTTGTCGCCCGATGTGCCGATCGGCGCGGGAGGATATTTCTCTCTTGTCGTTTCTGTAGCGGTAAAAAATTTTTATGGGGTCGGGTTGCTAGCCCAACGCCCGACCCTCCTCCTCTCTCATCCTGTCTTGGGACCAGCCATGGCGGAGTTATGCAGAAGAGAATCTTTACATGAAGCAGATGGACAACAGCGGCAGAAGATCACACAAGGTGACACTTCTGTTAGCTAAGGTTGGGAAACTGAGGCTGTAGTTCACTCAGGTTTATCAAAACTGGACAATGGAAGATTGAAATATGCTGCCTGGTCTGATGAGTCTTACAGTTTTTTCTGATTGCTTAAACCCTAACTGTGATTCCTGTAGCACAATCTCTAAAACTATTCAGACTTATAGCAAAACCACTCACTGAGTTTGCAAAACTAAAAGCACAAAAACTGCTTTGCACTCAGTTTGCAATTTTGTAACACACACTTTGCAAAACTGTAGGCACAATTCACTGCACAACACTAAATTACCAAATTTCCAACACACTCCTAGCAAAAGTATACACATGTATAGCTATCATTAACACTAATTTGCCAACTGTCTGGCACACTTTCACATGTGAAAACTTTTTTAGATAATTAGTTCACTTTGCAATCAGCCTAAGCACTATAATACAGGTAAGCTGTGTGTGCGGAGTACAATGGAGGGAGCAGAAAGAGTGAGAAGTAGAGGAGGCCGAGGAAGAGGACGTGGAGGTGAAGAAGTAGGATGAAGAGGACGACAAGGACAAGGAGGAGCAAGAGGAAGACGAGGAGGGGGGAGAGGAAGGGTAGGAAGAGTAAGAAATAGAATTGCTGATGACATCAGAGCTACAATAGTGGACCATGTAATCAACCGTGGAATGACCCTGAGGGTAGCTGGCCAACGGGTCCAGCCTAACTCGAGCCGCTACACTGTAGCAAGTACCATAAGGACATCTTGAAATGAGAATCGGTGAGTACAGTCACTTCGCACAAAGATTTGTAGCACTGCCATATGCCAATGAGAAACACACCAATACCATTGATGTAAAAATACTGAAATTGTACTTTACAGAATTGCTAGATGACCAGATGCTGGGGCAGAGGAAGCATGTTCACTGCAGACCAAGTAACCCATAGAGTCATTATGGCGATTGCAAATAATCCTATACTTGGAAATAAACACTTGTGTTTGTTTTGATGTGTGTGAATAAACACCAGTACTTGAAGTTTGGATCCCTCTATGCTTATGGATCTATGACAGAAGTATGAGCTCAAACTGACATAGCCTACCTTGTGCACAGAGAAAGCAAAGGCCAGATGTGTTTTGTATTCATACCATCAGTGTGCAGTTGGCGCATTGTGTGCTTAGTAGATGATGGCTTGTGTGTGCTGTTTGATACGGAAACACCATTTTTACGAAGGTGTGAAGAGTTAATCTAGCTGTGTTTGCTTTTGCAAGAGAACTACAATGTTTTGATGATTGGGTGACAGGTTTTCTTATTTGTGTGAAGAGTTTTGCAAAATTAGCCAATAGTTACAAAAAATGTGCTTAAGCATTCAGAAAAAACTGTAACTTTTGCTGTGACATTTGGATGGCAGAAATAGCAAATGATAAATGAATGAATATAGTTGGACCTTATCTCACCTCCAAACAGGGTTTTGTAGAGCCCCACAGGTGTTTGCCTATATATATATATATATATATATATATATATATATATATATATATATATATATATATATATATATATATATATATATATATATATATATATATATATATATATATATATATATTTCTCCTAACTGACCCTCAGCCTGGCAAAGCAGTTCATTTCACATTCAAAATGCACTACAACTACCAAAACACTTCATTCAGGTCTCAAATGAACACATTCCTCCAGAACACTAGCAAAGGTTGACAGCCGACAAACACACTTTGTCACCCACAAAACAATGACCTAAAAAACACTAACAACATGTAGCATTACACAGTGTTTTCTTGTGTAAACCAAGGACACATCTCTGTTTATAATTTCAATATATGTTACTGGAATGAATCAGACATCATGTATTTATGTTTATGTATTTTTATTTTTTTGCACTAAGTAATCCCAAAATACAAGAATTTGTATACACACCATCCACTGATACACATACAACAGTAATGCTAATCTACTCGGTCTCCTCCATTTGGCCACAGGTTCTCATCCACATCACATCTTATGTCATCTAGGGTAATACACCTAGGAAAGAATCTTCTGGCTGCCAGAATTGAAGGAGTTGAAAAATTGAAGGAGTAACACCTGTGTAGATGTTCATCTACAATGAGAATAAGCTGTGGCTGGTTAAACTGCATTTTTAGATTTGAAATATGTTTCAATAAAATATTGCTGTCTTTTCAAGTTTTGCATTGTGTTATTGTTTTGACCATGAGTTTAACAGTTTTGAAAACAGTATGTAAGCACATGCAAAATGTCCTGTCCGTACAAAGCTTTTTGGCAGTTGTTGTGTCTGAGTGAGAAGATGATTCATGAAATTTGAGAGATGTAGTCATTGAATGCATTTTGAGCCAAGACAATGATAACTGGTCCTCAGTTTAGCCCACATAGACTTCTGTTGTGCTCACTGTGTGAGGAGTTTTGCAAACGTGACCTAAGTATTGGGAAATGTGTCCTAGCGTCTGTAAAAAACTGTAAGCTTAGTATGATTTTTTTCTTTGTTGCTCCCAGGTGACTGTTACCTTCATTCCCTCAGCTATTGGATCACTTAACACCACTTAGACAAATCCTTATGTGGTTGTACATTTTTAGACATTTCACCTTGTTATTCTATTTCTTATTTCACTTTTAATGTATTTATTTATTTATTACCTCATTGTTGTTGACATGTAACAGTTTTTGATTAGTGGTTGTGTGAGTTTGACTGTGAGATTAGGATGTGTGGGTAAGCTGTGAACAAATTCCCATTTTAGGGGGATTTGTAAAGTTAATCTCAATCTGTTTTATGTCTATTGTCACTGTTGTTGTCTTTCTACATTTCTCCCCTTGGAAAATAAAATATTTACTGTTCAAAATGTATTTAAGTAAGTTTCCTGTTGGCTGTTACATGCATTTGGTGCCTTTTCCCCACCCTTTTAACAATTAGCATCATTACACCTAATATACTCCATTCTTTATAATCATCTTCCCACTTTTGTGCTACAGTCCGCTCCACTTCTGCTCTTGCCTGTTCTCCTCGGCTGCGTGTTGTTTCAGTGCCTGGAATTTGTTTTAGGTAAAAAGTCATCGCTTCTCAGCACCACACCACACACCACAAGTAATAGTTGTTTTAAGATGTAATCTGGGGGCACTTAGGCTTGTGTATTTCTGCAGCGAGAATGTTCATGCATGTATGTTTTTTCTGCTGTGGAAGTGTGTGTGTGTTTATGTGTCAACAGCCACAGAACTGTATTCTCAAATTAGTCTGTGGTTTGTCAAAGCTTCAGAAAACAGCTTTTTTTTTCAGGCAGCTGAAAGATGTATGTTTGTGTGTGTCACTGTGTGTGTACGTGTGTGTGGTGTGCGCCTCTCTGTTGGCTCTATGTGTAAGCCTGATCTGAGCTCGTGTAAAACTGTGAATGCTGAGAAATCAGGCAAGCGCTGAGGTCATATTGTGCTTTTGGCCAATTTCTCCTATCAGTAACAAACCCACACACACACACACACACACACACACACACACACACACACACACACACACACACACACACACACACACACGCAGACTCCTTTACCTGAGCTCTCTCTTTGTTTCTCTACCTTTTTGCTTTACCTTTGATCTTCAGACATTTTAGTTTTAAATCTAATCCTTACTCTTTGCATAAATGCACCATTATCAGTAGTTTACAGTAAACCCAATCCCACTGCTGTGGCCAGTTTACAGTCATCTCTTTTTACTCCCTCCTTTTCTTTCTTCTCAGATGACTTTTTAAAAAATACAAAAAATATTACACAAATAACAAGTCCTAATTTGCTTATTTTATGCCTCTTTTTAGAGACGGTGTGTGGCTTTTTATTGTGGTGTGTGGGTGATTTTGTCTTGCAACTTTGTTTGTTTACTCACAAAAAGAAAGAAGGAGGAGGAAAAGGTGGAGGAGGGAATGGAAAAACTTCAGTTTTATTGCATGTTAACAAACAGATCTGCGTAGTTTACGACTCTTTAATGAAGGAGCGGTGCTGCTGCTCCTGCTGTGTCTCCTCAAGTGACTGTTTTCAGGAGAAGATGAGGGTTTGAGAGAATATAAAAAATAAATAAATAAAAGACCCGGAGCTGTGATTGCAGCGGTGGATGAAGCATGGATATGAAACGAAAGAATTGTGAACGTGTGTGTGTTTATATGTGTGAACATGTGTTTCAGCAGTATCTAATAGCTGCTTCATCTGGTCTTCATTTGGTAATAAATGTTTGGCTGCTTCTGTACTGCTTGCACATGTGTGTTTGTGTGAGAGTGTTTGTCACAGAGAAACCATAAGAAATGTCTGTATTGGATTCTGATGTGTCAGATGTGTCACCAGGTGTGAAGATTTGTCTACTTCCCACATTGCTGTCTGGCTTTTTCTTTCGTTATGTGATCGTAAATAAAGCTAGTTAGAATGAGAAGCTTTTTATTTACTCTGTACAGTTGCTTCCCCCAACTGGAACTCTAAAATCCCCCATCAATGAGCAAAGCATGCCAAATGTTTTGTTGCAGGATGCGAGCAAAGACACGATTCTTTATTTACTTCTGCCAGCTGAGAAGCTGACGAACCAGTGGATTAGTTATACCAGCATCAGTGCATCAGTATACTGGCTCAACATTCAGATTTTAAAATTACAGGAGTTTTTCCACCCTAGAGCATCAAATACTGTCACAAAGTTATAAATGAGGTGTGGGGGGGGGGGGGGGGGGGGGGGGGGGGGGTGCGGGTTTCACATCAGTGCCTTTATGCATAAGCTATGGCAATATTGGACATCAATAACCAGTGGTGCTGTTTTATAGTGTCAAACATCTGCATAAGGAAGTTGGAAGGACACCAGTGGTTTGTTTTGTGGGGCTCTCTGTTTTGAAAAAGTTGCTTCAAGACACTAAAGCAGCTTGTTATGTGATACCGAAGAATGTAACAGCACTGAATAACCCAGGTAAATATTTAAATGGTGCCTGCTTATATTCATTTTCCTTTTTAGATTCTTATAGAGAAGTATTCTAAAATTATGTCACTGAATATTTTGAGGTCTCTCAGAGGTTTGAGCATGGGTATAAACTGTGCAATCTCCTCTACACAGATGCCCACCAGCACAGATGCTTGCAGAGCACAGGACTGGTTCTCAGGCTCTGCAGTAATTTGGGGTCAGAGTTTGGGCCTCTTGTCAATCAGCAGGTCATTAGAGCTCTTTAATGACCCCCTCCTTCGTCTTCTCTTCCTCCTCCTTCTACTGCTCCATTTACTGCTCTCCCTTCGTCTCTGTCCCTCCTACCCCTTCATCCCTGTCCCCTAACTGCACTATATTCTAATGCTTCTTGTTTATTTCTTCTCTTTCCTATATCCTCTTGTGCCATGTTTGATTTACCTCACTCTTGATTCTCTGTCTCTTTTTAGAAATCCAGCAGATTATTTTCTAACGCTTTACCTTTGCCTCTCTGTTTCATTCACTACTTCTTTTCCTCCTCTTCTTATTTTGGTATCTCCTCCAGGGGCAAGTGAACTGGCTGACATGGTGCAGGCCTGCACTATTTCACATGTCTTGGGGTCGATTCCTTGCATTCCCTCAGATAACAAAACAGTCCGAGTCTGTTTTTCTTCTTTTTTATTTGTCATTCCCTGATTTGTCTTCCTCGCTCATTCCCTTCTTCCTGCTCACTTTTTGAACCCACTCTGTTGTCTTTCTTTACATTCCTGCATGCCTCACTCTTATGTCTCTATGACAGTGAATAATTCGGCAGCATCTATCTATTAACTGTGTGTCAGCCTAAGGGCGCTTTATCATTTGTCAAATGACATCACCCAGCAACTGACACTCAAAAAAACAAACAAAAAAAAATGTGCACAAACAAAAACTGTGTTTGGCTTTTTGTGGGGTTTTTTTTTTTAATTAATTGATTTTGGATGGAGGCTGAGGACTGTAGTGCCTGGAAAATGTGTTCTTTAGACTGTTTTTGATCTGTGTATTTGATCTTTGTCTGGCTTTCCATCTTTAAAATGCTACATTTGTTTTAGGTTTTTTTAAACTATCTTTTCCAACTTCCACCTGAAAGTATCAAACCATTAAGAATGGTATTCATTGTAACTGATTGTGCAGTTCATTGGTTGCATTCAGAAGATCTCACCCACTCAAGACAAGGGTTGTGATTCTACCAAATACGCCATAGTTTGTTTCAGAAGCATCCCAGAGGCAGCTTCCTGCTCCAAATCCCTAAAACTAGGTTTATATTTTATGGAAGTCAAGCTGCTCAGAGCAGATGAGGAGGGCAGGTAATACGGTCAATTATCCCAGGAAAACACCACGTACGCAACAAGAGCGCCACTTCTGCACCTGGTAAGAAACCGAGCAAACGAAGAAACACAACTGCATTTGAGTCTCGGCGTCATGGACATGCACTGGGAGTATTACCAGGGATATCCTCATCTCAAGTGTTTCCTGACTAGCCCTGACAGTGTATGGCTATAGTTTACTTGATGTACCTACAGTCTTTTCCTAACCCTAACCGCACTGTATTTTCTGCAAATATTATAGAGCTCTGAACGTAAAAAAAACATCTTTGACCATAATCTGGGGTTTTTCCACAACCATCTATTATCAACACTCGTATCGGATGTCAGGGCTTGCTGGAAAAGTATGATAATGATCTCTCAAATCTGATTTGCAATCAGATTTTACACCGATCTCTTCCTCCATGAAGTGTAGCTTTAGTTTACCCCAAATGAGCTCCACTAGTTGAAAGATTTTTATTAAAGGCAGAATCAGAGCTGTTGGAGAAGTTGACGGGATCCTCAAAGAAGCCAGGAGAAACGCCTGCTTGAAAACTGTACTTTTCAGCTCAATTTCAACAACTAACCCAATCCAAGTTTCTCACCTTCAGTACTGAGTGAGGCGGTCTAGACGTTACAAAATGCTAAAACATATTTAGCATTTTGTACTTTGAAGGAGACATCCAATTATCTCTGTAACAATGGGAACATTTATTTTTTAAAAATGAGCACAATTAGAAAAGGGTCAAAGGGACCAGCTTGAGTGTGTGCTGAACAAGCTCTGTTTGTATTCTAAGAGCCCCGCCTCCTATCTCGACAACATGTGGAAGTAATATCAGCACAAATGTGTTTCTCATTAAAGCAGCATCAGCAGCGCGTATGAACATGGTCAGGATACACAGACAAATTAGCCCATTTCCCCCAACATGCACATGCATGCCTAAACACACACACAGCACACACACAACAGCACATGCACCCATGCATTGACACCTAAACACATGCAAGCACATACACTTTTTTATGAGCACATGCCTGCCTAATAAGCACTCAGCAAAAAAGCAACATAATGACTTTAGCTGTGTGTTGCTTAGTGTTCTGTGTTTCCTTGTAGAAGACAAACTAATTAAGCCAGGCTGCTGAAAAAGTGTAGGAATGTGCTTACAGTTTTTTACAGACGCTAGGACACATTTCTCAATACTTAGGTCACGTTTGCAAAACTCCTCACACAGTGAGCACAACAGAAGTCTATGTGGGCTAAACTGAGGACCAGTTATCATTGTTTTGGCACAAAATGCATTCAATGACTACATCTCTCAAATTTCATGAATTATCTTCTCACTCAGACACAACAACTGCCAAAAACCTTTGTACGTACAGGACATTTTGCATGTGCTTACATACTGTTGTCAAAACTGTTAAACTTATGGCCAAAACAATAACACAATGCAAAACTTGAAAAGACAGCAAAATCCAACAGCAATATTTTAGTGAAACATATTTTAAACTAACAATGCAGTTTAACCAGCCACAGCTGATTCTCATTGTAGATGAACATCTACACAGGTGTTACTCCTTCAATTTTTCAACTCCTTCAATTCTGGCAGCCAGAAGATTCTTTCCTAGGTCCAAGATGACATAAGATGTGATGTGGATGACAACCTGTGGCCAAATGGAGGAGACCGAGTAGATTAGCATTACTATTGTATGTGTATCAGTGGATGGTGTGTATACAAATTCTTGTATTTTGGGATTACTTAGTGCAAAAAAATAAAAATACATAAACAAATATTAACGAATTCTACATGATGTCTGATTCATTCCAGTAACATATATTGAAATTATAAACAGAGATGTGTCCTTGGTTTACACAAGAAAACGCTGTGTAATGCTACATGTTGTTAGTGTTTTTTAGGTCATTGTTTTGTGGGTGACAAAGTGTGTTTGTCGGCTGTCAACCTTTGCTAGTGTTCTGGAAGAATGAGTTTATTTGAGACCTGAATAAAGTGTTTTGGTAGTTGTAGTGCATTTTGAATGTGAAATGAACTGCTTTGCCAAGCTGACGGTCAGTTAGGAGGATTGTGTGAAGTGTTTTGCAAAAGTGACCTAAGTATTGAGACATGTGTCCTAGCGTCTGTAAAAAACTGTAATTATGTGCTGTTTGTCTACGTGTGTCTGTCAGTGGGGTCATGTAGAACCAGGCATAGCAAGCTTGGTATAAGAAAGATTATGAAAATCAGACTGTTTCAGCTCCACTTATTTCCCCATTGGGTGTGTGGATGAATCTACAGTATGTGTGTGTTGCATTTAAACGGAAGGGATTGGCTTCCTGTGTTCTGATTGGACAAAGTCTGAGGAAAGCCCCCTCTGGTCTCAGTCTCATTCACTGTTGTCACACTTTTCCTCCATAAAAGTGGCTATAAATATTACATGATTTATACTTGTACGTGGACAGAAAGTGCAGTGTGTGTGTGTGTGTGTGCGTGTGTGTGTGCGTGTGTGTGTGTGTGTGTGTGGGTGAGCGAGAGAGAGAGAGAGAGAGGGTGTGTTTAGATTCATAACTTTTATTACCTGTTCTTAAAACCTGGAATCTCAGTATAGTAACATTTTATGGTTTTCACATAAAATATGTATATGTTGATACATTTGGTGAAATAATCAGACATATACCATATATGTGTTTATCTATAATTGAACTTGGCTCACTCACTCACTCACTCACTGTGGGCCCTGTCAGAGTCATTGTTGATCCTGGTCCTGCTCTGGGTGAGGGATGTTTGGATATCCTCTGAATAATAGCGAGAGACGAAAGCTTGGGCGGACACTGTAAGTATGTCTGGCGTGGTATTTTTTTGGAAGTACATTTGTACTCTTGCTGAGATGAAATCTTGGCCAGAGCTGCGAAAACAGAAAGACAAAAAAGATTAATGACTGACTAAATGTCCATTTTAGGTAGTGAGACTTTTGAAATCTTAGAGGGGGAAAAAGAAAATAGGCAGACCTGCAAATTGATTCATTTTTTCATATTGTCTTTCCTGGGAAACATTCAAGAAGAATGGAATGAATTCTCATTTTTATACCCAAATTTGATCCGACACATTGAACATAAAACCACTAAAAACTCATTTTTCTTTTCAGGAATGCCTGAAAATTTCAGCATTTTTTGTAGAATAGTATGGAGTGTGTACGGATAGCAAAAAAGCTTGCACATACTGGTGGATTATCAGGGCAACATAAAAAAAATGATTTTGGTAATTTCAAAAAATGCTAAATCAGGGTGTAAAACTTTACATTTATAGGTGGTTTTATGAATTTGTTAAGCTCAATTGTTCCATAAAGCATATGTGAATGTCAGAGGATTGGATGTTCGGTGTCAGATATGTGTGGGGAAAAAAAGAGGTTTCTGAAAGTATTTCACAATCACAGCATCCTAAGAATGAAAGTAAGGCTACAAATCACATAGAAATACCGACTGGAACAGTGTGATCAAAAGGCTTAAGGAGCCTGCCTGTAAAGATCAACAACAGAGACAACCTTTCCCGTTAGAGGTCATCTTCTAGGGTACGTCCAGATCGGCCTTAGCACTGCTGCAAAAATATATTACCACTTGGAAGATTCATTAAGAGCACTCCCACTTAGCCTCTCCAATGGACTCCTTCCTCGAAGGGAAGACCGTGAATTTTGTTTATTCAGACAGCACTGCAGAACTCTTACACTGAAATTTGTATACATATGAATGTATACAGGATCAAAAAAACCGAGACAAACAAGAAAACTCTGCAGTAATTTTGAAAGTTATCTGAGTGCTCACTATAATGCCATTGTAGTTGCTCAGTGAAGCTTGGGGAGGAAACCGGTTGAACCTGCTGCAGACGGACTCTGAGAAAGATGAGAGTGTGAAAGAAAAGTGAATATAGAGAGAAAGTTTAAAATGGCCAAATGTTACCCAGCTAGGTGCCTTTTCATAGCATCTAGTAATAGCTAAAAATAGTTTGAAAGTGACCGCCATGCCAACGTTATGATGTTCTTGTTAAACTCAACACAGCAAATGGGACCAACTAAGCTAACCCCAAACCCTCGGCCCCTCAACACTCAGGGTATAAAATGATGACATCACGATGAGCTGTATGGTGGCTTTCCAACATGCTAAGTTTGGCGTGCAACAAACGAGAGAGAATTTAAATATACAGAAACATTTGCAGCTTTAAATACTAGTCTATGTATTTGATGCTCTATTCACAGCCATGTAGTGACCAAATTAGCCCTATTTTTTTCAAAAAACAAAAAAACAGCTGCATTTAATTCTTTCAATCTGATATTTCTCTCTTTGGCTGTCTTCATTCTACATTGTGTACGATTCAATTTTTTTTGCTGTGGTGTTTCTGCCGTGTACTGATGAAGTAAAACTTTTTCGCTGGTGTATAAATCCTGAGGCTGTTGTTTGCTGCACTTTTTTTTCTCCATGTTTAATTACCTGTGGACCAGCATGAAAAAATGAGGTGTTCAGGGCTTAACAGAAGCTTAAATTAGAAGAAAATACAAAATGTCACAGCCATCTTTCATCCAATTATTTTGTACTTACTGGGGCAATAAAATTATTTCAGGTTTGTTCACAAGTCAAGATGTTGATACTAAGCCAGGGAAAACAGTTGTGCAATACCTGCTGTGGCTCTCACTTTTTCCAAGTCTGATCGAAGGATCCCGCTGATGTCATTCGGGCTTGGAGGCAGTTTAATAGAAAACCTATGCTGCAAATGGGAGTTGTGGAGTTCATGTCAACAAGAAGACAGCACTGGTTCCATTATCCAAAATACAAATATGATTCATTTCTTTGATCGGTACATGCAACTACAAGAGAGGATACTGACCTAGCATTATTTCACTGGAGCTTCTTATAGTGTCTGCTTATGAAAGAAACCGTAAAGTACAATCAAATGCAAAGTCCTCCATTGCAGCACCATCCTCTGCAGATGTGTTTTGCAGATATTGTCTACAAGGTTGACCTTTACTCTGGAAAACCTCCCAGTTTTCCTTCTCAGAGTTGACTTTACAAATCAAAAAAAGTAGAATTAATCATTTGACCAGTGACGGGAAATGCATGTGAGCAGTTTGACAAAACACAAATGCACACATGCAAATACACACGTGCACACACTTAGCAGGGGCTTTATGGTTGGAGCAGGGGCGCTGGCTTATATATTCAGTCTGCCTGTTTTCCTAATCTTTGATAGTCCCCTGACGCAGGTCTAAGCCTCGTCACTGTATTGGTTCAAAAGGGGTATTAATCACATTTGGGAAACGTGCCCAAATCCTCTTTCCTTCCTCTTCTATTGTTTTGGTCTCCTTCTTTATCTGTTGCTTGTCTTCCTCTTCTGGATTTTGTCTTCTCTTGTCTGAAACGCTTCACTATCAGCCTCTACTGCCTCGTCCAGTTTTTCCGTATCCCAGGCCTTCATGTTTGTAAGCGTGTGTTTGCGTGTAATGTGTGAGCACACATAAGTCTACGCCCCCTCCCCTTCGGGCAGTGTCTTGTACTAAATACAATGCTAAACTCGCAACAATGACACTTTACCCTGCTTCTCTTATAGCCTTCTTATAGCAGGTGGACGGGTGTGTGTGAACAGAAACCGGAGACTGAATTGTATACCTTATGGTCACATTTGTAGAAGCAGAAGTAGAACAAGATCGACAAGCTCATGAAAAAACAAACTGAAGGAAGTGGCTGATGGATATGACAGAGCTCAATAATTGTAAATGAGTACACCAAAATAGAGGAGGGGAGGTGGGTTTTATAGCCCCATCTGTCTAACTGAGTTAATGATCAAACAGATACTGGAGCTGAGTCTCACTTTAAGTCTCCCCCTCTGTCTAACGAGACAGGGGCACTCAGCCCAGACTAATGCAGCTTTTCTTCTTCCTCTTCCTCAGTCTGTTGCTTAATTAGTGGCCAAAGAGAGAGAGAGTGGGGGTGGACTGAATGAAGAAAGAATAGAGAAAGAGATTAAGAGAGCGATAGCCTAACTTGTCACGGCTCCACCATTTCTTTGGCCCTGTCCATCAATTCTCACATCTTGTTTTCCTGTACACGACCACAACTTTCACTCTCTTCCTCTGCAGGAACCAGAAGTTTAGGTGGGAAAAAACAATGAGATAGTTTCTTGTAACCAGGAAAAAGTCTGCTTTCACACACAGCACCATGAATAGGGCTTGGCCAATACACAGTTTTAAAGTAAAATAGACATACATGAATACGTTTGCTCTGACAATGGCATTTCTTATTTACGTATGCACTCATTCAAATCATGTGTGACGTTGTGTCAATTACAGATGAGCCTTCTCTTTTGTTAAAAGAAGGATGCTGTTAAATGCCTCAGACTGCTGGTATAGTTCAGGCTGTACACAACTCCACTCGCCCATCAGCTCCGAGTGACAAAAACCTTGTCTTGCTTACTGCAAAGGAAGCAGATATGATTAGCCATTTCAGTTAAATAGCAGGGGAACTATGGAATTATTGGACATTCAAATCACTTGTTTTCAACCGTTTCCCCATTGTGTTCAGCAGGACGTAGCGATAGCAAAACAGCTGGAAGCACTGACGGTGAAAACCTGTGGGGATGTGATTGTTTCCCACAAAGAAACAAGCGGGAATCATTAGGAAATTGATGAGCAGAATCGATAATCCCTTTGATATCAATAAAAAATCAATTCCCTTTTCTGCTCGAGAGGACTTGGAGAGCTTGGCTTGATGATAATTGGGCTAAAATTACTCCACAGCAAGTCATCTGAGTTGGGTCGATTATGTTGTGAGTGGTGGAGCAGGAGGATAAAATGCGAGTCAGCTTTGACTTGGATGTACCTGGGGTAGGGTTTGAGGATGTGGGATTGCAACAATCTAGGTGGAGAATTGTCTGGATTTGGGTGCAGTCTGGGCATTTTAAGAAATCACTGTGCACAGTGGTGACTCCATGGTAGTTCTAACTGAAAGGCAATCCTGGCTTAGGTTGAAAAACACTTTTGTTATAGAAATATCTGCTGTAAAATGACAAAAATTGTCTTTTTTGTTCATTGAGGGGAATTATCTTAAAGGCACTGATTTCGCTAGTGCAGTTGGGTCCAGTAAGTGTTTAAAAAGAAGAAAAAAGTGATCTTTTCTATGGTGAGAGCCAATAGAAATGGATAAAAGAGTAAATCATTTTGGGTAAACTATGATCTCATGATCCAGTCTGCTCCATTCACCCCTTCTCCATCCTTCATCCTCCGATCTCTTTCTCCCCCTACTTTTCCGCTCTGCAGGATATCAATTGGTCAGACCACCTGTTGCTGTTGGCGACGGGGCCCTGACAGGAGAATGTGATTGGACGGCGAGGTCGTTAACCTCTGTGGTGAACCCTGGCAGGAGGGGGTGACGAGGACACACACTGCCATAATAAACACAAACACGTATACGCAGACGATCCCACTGACATGCACAAATACCCCCACACACCAAAATTATACACACCCCAAGGAAACCCAAACAAACACACACACATTTAAAAGCACTTTCCCCTCTCCCTCCCCCGTTCATCCTCCTCCCTTCCTCTGAAGGAGTATTTAGTAAAACAGCGATTGGCTCTATTGAGGACCAGTCTCTTTTCTCCTCTTCTCTTTGTCCTCAGCTGATTGGCAATTTGTCTGGAGATGAATCAGTTTGCTGGTTTCACAGGAGAGGCTGAATGGAATAAATTCCTAAAAGGCAAAGAATTAGAGAGCTAGTTAAGAGAGAGGGGGTAGGACAGAAAGGAGAGGGGAGTTGGGGAATGAGAGAGACATCGAGTGAACTAGAGGAAAAGTGAAAAGGGTGAATGAGAGTGCTGATTTAAATGGTGTATATAGCACTCCAAAGAATTAGAGCAGAGACAGAGTGCTTCGGGCAATTAAAACGGCTCGCTGCACCTCTGGTCCTGTTGTCATGGGTGGAGGGTCCTTTGTAAACCTCAGTGCTCAAACTATGGCTCCAAGGTCTCTGAAAACAAATGATTTTATCTAAACTCTTGAACGACTGTTGGTGGGACTTTTTTTCTTAACTGTAACATTATGTCAAAGCTAGATGGCTTAAACAGAAAGTTACAGTATTGTGCAAAAATCTTGAGTTACTCCTCATTTATACGATGCTAGGAAACTAGGAAAAAGGTGGGTGAGAAAAAGATCTATTGAAACGAGTGCAAATGTACATGGAAATACAGTATAAAGCAGCTTCTGTACAATTCTAATGAATTCAAAGTCACTATTTCACTTTTATTTTTTTGGCACAGTCCTTGAACTCTTTTAGAAAAGCTTTCTAATTATTTCTCTCAGCAGTCGTCAGGAATAGTTATTCAGGTTTCCTGAAGGACACTCAAAGCTTTTCTTTGGATGCTGGCTGCCTTTCGTTCAGTGTTCTGTCAAGATGATCCCACACTGATTCAATAATGTTGAAGGCCGGGCTCTGGGGAGGCCAGTCCTTGA
The DNA here is from genome assembly GCF_963969265.1 of Rhamphochromis sp. 'chilingali'. Classification (NCBI taxonomy): domain Eukaryota; kingdom Metazoa; phylum Chordata; class Actinopteri; order Cichliformes; family Cichlidae; genus Rhamphochromis; species Rhamphochromis sp. 'chilingali'. Next base: position 22,666,141 of record NC_137935.1, on the reverse strand, counting down.
CTGATACTGTTCCACTGTGTGTTTTTCTATTCAGGTATACTTTTACTTACTTGCCAGCCTGTTTGGGATCATTGTCATGCAAAAACAATGAAGCTGCTGCCAGTCAGGTGCTTTTCAGATGGGATTGCATGGTGGATAATTATCTGACAGTACTTTTCTTCAGTCATATTTACATCAATTTTAACAAGATCCCCGATACCACTTTGCGAAGAAGCATTTTAAAATAGTTTCTTCTCCTGATTTAGTTGCCTTTTTATGTTTAAATGATTCATAGATCAGTGTTAAGTTGCAAACAAACAAAACAAAAATATTCCTTTGAAAATGGTGAGGACAGGACTAAACTGAAAATAAGAAAATGTCTCATAGACCATCAGAAAGCCGGAAGAACTATTGTTCAAGACCACTATAAAAATTACAAAGTCTCCTTAGAAGCAAAACATGAAGAAACAAGGAACTGCACAGGAAGAGTACATTCTGGAAATGTTAAAATTACCAGTACCTTTCCAGCACCAAAGGATTTCTGAGGCATTTTGAAGCTGAAAAGCATCAGAGACAGCAAGTAAGAGAAAAAAAAAGCAAAAACTAATGGCGTATTAGTTAGTGACAATGCTGGATGTGTAAATATAAAACTTCTAACTCTGTTATCACATAACTGATGAAATGAGAAACATGTGCAGTGTAATTTAACATCTAAACAACCTTTCCAGTTGTCCAGTAAATGAATCATCAGCAGATGTCTCATAACTGTGTCTTCATCTTATGTGGAGCCATGGAGCCATGGAGAGGTGGGACACATCCAGGCAGCTATGGTCGTTTTCTTCGTAAAAAAAAATGTAACTGGAAAGTAACGTGTAGCCAGCATGTGATTGTAGCTGGAAACAAACCACATGTCAACATGTCAACATCACAAAAGAAAATCCACAATTACACAAGTTATGTTTTTAATTTATAGCCATATTGCAAGGTTCAAATAAAACTTCACAAATGCTTGACTGTCACAATAAGCTACCGACAAATAGTCACACTCATACTCCCATGCACACAGACACAGACACACAAACACTTCCGTTGGGATGTCCCCTATTCTGTTATTTTGGCACAGTTGACAATATAAACCTTCCTAACAGACAAAGGCTCTTCCTGAAAGGCTGTATATGATATCCTCTATCTCTGTTTTACTCACATGCACTCTCACACACACACACACACACACACACACACACACACACACACACACAACAGCATAAATGGACGGAGGCATAGATTTCCGCTGGGATGTCGTCTTCTTCTTTGTTTTGCGACAGTTGACACTGCCAAACTTCCCAAGAGACAGTTGCTTTAAGGCTGGACATTACATCATGACACACAAACACGTACAGCAACATTATACTGTACTCATGCACCCACACGACCATGGGTGTTTGAACAGAGTGTGATGTTCAAACTCTCTGTCACTTTGTTTTAATACTGCACAAATGACGTGATACATTTCCTGAAACCTTTCATATTTTCTCATAAGTGTAAACAGAAAACACGACGTGAAACTGGCCCAACCAGTCTCTTGAAATTTGTTTTATTCATGGACGTGGTTTTCAGATCATACAAACATACAGATGAAATTAAAAAATAAATATTTCTGAGGCTTTCTGACACTCAGCCATGTCTTAAAGAAAAGATTTGCTGTTTATAATTTTTAAAAAGCATTTTAAAATTTAAAAAATACCCAAAAATCTGTTGCAGTCACAAACATCCATCCATCCATTCGCTACCGCTTATCCTTTTCAGGGTCGCGGGAGCCAATCCCAGCTGTCATAGGGCGAGAGGCGGGGTACACCCTGGACAGGTCGCCAGTCTGTCGCAAGGCTAACACACAAGGACAGACAACCATTCATACTCACATTCACTCACAGATTCACACCTAGTGGCAATTTGGATTATCCAATTAACCTATCCCCACAAACTGCATGTCTTTGGATGGTGGGAGGAAGCCGGAGTACCTGGAGGGAACCCACGCAGACACGGGGAGAACATGCAAACTCCACACAGAAAGACCCCGGCCTGATGGTGGAATTGAACTCAGGACCTTCTTGCTGTGTGGCAACAGTGCTAACCACCGTGCCACCATGCTGCCCCCAGTCACAAACATATTTCAGGCATTTTTCACTATAAAGATAGAATGTGATACAGTAAAAATACAGTACTGCAAAGACACAATGTATATCACAACTGATTCTGCATCACCTCTTGTTGCTACACAGGATCTGACCCCATGTTTGATCCTCCCTTTAAAGAGTAACATTATACAATTTACTTTTGGTAGAGCATAGATGTTAGCCTTTATTTTATCTGAGCCTTCTCATTGTGGGGGCCACAGATAAGTAACAGATGTACTCTGTTTTACTCTAGTTTCTACTGATGTTGATGGCATTCAAGAAATTTTAGATCATTTCTCATCTGCTGCAACTCTGTTTGTGAATGTCTCAAAAACAAACTTGCACCCAACCCTGAGAAGAACCATCCACCTGACATACTGCTCACTGGGGCAGTGCAGTCACCTACACCAACTCATCAAACATTGAAGGTGAGAGGAGAATCCTTTCAGCAGCAAAAAGCTTTAGTACATTACATAAATGACTCATGACATCAGAATGGAAAGAAAAATCAAAGTGTATAGCGTGTTTGTTCTTCCACTGTCAACCAGTAAGCTAGCCAGAACTCAACTCAGACACCTGCAGCATGTACAGCAAATAAAGCGGGAAAAGAAAATGCCACATGTTGAAGTGCTTAAATGAGCCGGGACAGTCAGTGTGTTATCCCTTAACACAGCCTCTCAGCTGCGATGGACTGGCTATGTCAGGCCTGTTCTCTACAGAGAGTTCAGCCATGGACAAAGGAAACCAGAGTAACAGAAACTCCACCTTAAAGATTTCCATCATGTGAAGAATGCTGCGATAAATGACGACACCTGTGAGGAGGATGCCTTAGACTGAAATAAATGGTCAATTCAGGCAACCGAAGAAAAGCCACATACAGAGAATGTCAAAGCACTTCCTACCAGCAAAATCAGCACATAGACGCAACCGCTGTGGAAGATACTATTGATCTGTGGGTCTTGTGGACCACAAAAGTTCCTGCCAAAAAATTATATCTCCACACTGTCATCATCGAAAGTGGACTGCTGACGTGGTTGATTAGGAGACTGCGAATGAGTGTGTGCATTTTTCCAGTGAGATACCAAGAAAACAACTCAATCACTGCAGAAAAAAGATAAATGGACTGATACTTACATGCTTTTCTGCTATGACGGACCACTCAGAGCAATTTTCACTACGAGTGTGTTTCACACACGTAGGTTTTTGTAAGCACCTTGTCTAACATTGACACACACTCTCACGGATTCAGGGTTTAGTATCATGCCAAAGGACACTTTGACATGCAGCCTAGAGGAGCCAGGAATCAAACCTCCAACTGTCCGATTGTTAAGCAACCCACTCTACCCCCTGAGCCACAGCTGCTTCAAAAAAAAGCAAAGCACTCACTCATCAAATCTTTATGTATGTATGTAACCCCCCATGTGGAGAGATATGTGCATGTTTTAACGTTCACACAGAGGATCATCTCAAACCGACAGGTACAGTTCTGTCTCTTTTTGGCAACTCACACAACACCTACTGTCTAACTTTTAGGACACCTGAGAGTTAAGTGTTGAAACTCTAACTACACGTTTCTCCATTGTGGAATTTGATGTTTTTTTTCTGGGGCTCTTTTCTTTGTCTGTGTCTACATAGGAGTGGTAGTAATTGCACAGGTACATTTTTCAGATGTCTGCCAGTAGACCACCTCATTGGGGCTGTCAGCACATACAAGGCATGAAAACATACAGCAAGAATGAGTAAGGATGAGGGAGGAAGGAGAGGACAACAAAATTAGATGGGTACAGTGGCAGGAGAGCAGTACAAAAGGAAAAAGGTCAAGGAAAATACGGAGAAAGATGGAGAGGTGAGATGGACAAGCGACAGACAGCATGGAAGCATAAAAAAGAAGAAAGGGGGAAGAAGAGAGAGAGAAAGGAGAAAGGAAAGACGAGAGAAATAGACAGGGTGATTTAATGGAAACACACTGCTGTCATCAAGGCTAAAGCCCAAGAGATATTATACACATCCCTCATTATATATGGATTAAGCAAAGACAGACACATGGACACACACACACACAGTGCCCACACATATAACGCTTATAGCTGCACACAAAAATGTGCTCAAAAAGTCAAGCACACACATGGAAATGTTCTCATGGTCAAATTGTGATAGCCTGTCCCGATTTTGTTAACCTCTACCCTCTCTGCCTCTGAGGCATGTTTCCTAAAATGTTCCCTGGTCAACTGAGCCTATGGAGTTACCCTCCTGTATGGAAAAAAAATCAGCACTTGGAAATCTCATCATTGCTTATCTGTGTTTGTTCAAGACCCTTTAAGGGCCTAGGCTAAGTGATGGTCTTATTATTTCAATTTTGCCTCATGCAGAAAGAAGCACTTCGTAGAGCTTTCAGATTCAAACATACAAAGTCGTGACTCATTGGTTGCCGAGTACATGAAACCGAAGAATGCATGTACAGACAGTCACAACAAAGTCAGGCAGACAAATAGTCTGGCAAGCACCCAGCATCCCAAAGAACCAGAGAGCCGACAGCCGACAAAATCCCCGCAGTGAGCTATTCATACTAGACATGCATAACAGTATAGGCTAGGAAGTGTGTCACGTAACTTATTTTTCATTTGAGTATCTTCTTTGGTCTGAAGTTGGGTTTTTGGTGCTGGTTGTTGGACACTGGAACGTTATTTGTAAAAATGGGATTAGTTACTCATTAAAAAAAAATTAGTGGGTTTAATGGTATGGGTTAAATCAAAAACCGAAACTCATCTTTCTCTCTTTCTCTCTCATGTCTGATGTCAAAAATACTAACGAACAGACATTAATGGTTGATTCCTCACAGGCCCTTTGAAAGGCAGAAAGTCCTCCCAGGTGTCCAGCAGGCATACGTGTAACAGTGAAGTTGCAAAGAGTAGAGGTAGTGAGTGACTTTAAATGTATGAGGTCAACAGACAGATGGACAAAAAGACAGGACGCCAAGCTAAAAATGGCAAATCTGATGATACCAAGAGTTTCATCAGGAGTAACCAGGATGGACATCAGAGGAACAGCTCAGGCTGAGCAGTTTGGAGGCAAAGTTAGAGAGGGTGGGCTGAGATGGTTTGGACATGTGTGGAGGAGGGATAGTGGATATACTGGACAAAGAATACAGAACATGGAGCTCACAGGCAGGAGGAAAAGAGGAAGCCCACAGAGAAGATTCATGGATGTAGTGAAGGATGACATGCAGAGGCTAGTGTGACAGAGGGATAGGGTGAACTGTGGGCAGACGATAGAAGACGATATTGCCACAGATAAGATAAAACACGGATGTAGCTTCCAGGTCCAAAAAAACAAAAAAACAATGCAGAAGCGCTTTGGTTCTTTGATTCTCCTCAAAGAACATAGATGGTGATAGTTGTGATTGCAAAAAGACTTCCAGTCCTACAACTTGACCTCTGTAAACACTTTCCTGCTAAACTTATGAGCTCAGTAGTTTAAATCAGGGTATATTGAATTAGATTTACAAGATTTTGTAAATCTTGGTCATATTGTGGTTTAAAATGGAGGATTATTCCTGATATGCTCATTGGACAATGACGTATGAGTGACAAGTCTTTAGCCAATAAGCAAGTGGTTTCACAGCCAACCCTCCTTAGTCACATCTGGTTTTGTCGAAACCAAAATAGTGACGGTGAAAAATGCTCAAATCTTTCATGGAAGCTCTGTCCATCTTTTATGGACATCATGTATATAGACTTGCAGGCAGGCTGATCTTACTATTTCAAAGTGTGGGCTGAGTTGGACTCCTGTGCTGCCGTGCCAGGGTAACACTGGTAGTCTGCCCAGTCCAAACTAAAAATTAGTTATCCACATAACCCCATGATGAGTGAGCTCTGGAGATCCTTATAGATGGATTTTGTTACCTTTTGGCAGAACAAGTTTAGCTGTCCTGTTGTCAGCCTTTCAGCTGCTAAGCAAACTGCACTGGCTGTGGTTTTATATTTGTCTTAAAGAAAGGTGAATAGTTTAAATCTAGGGCCTAAGAAAACATTGATTCATGTTTTTATTGCAGTATTTAAGATTTGTGGACATTATATCCCAAAACAGGGTCCAAAAATCGGTCCTAATTTTGAGGAACATCGCCCGTGCCAAAAATATAGGATTGTGTAACTGAAGTAAAGAACTATTTTCAGCAACAAGAAAAACATCACAGGTCTGTTTTTCAGTAAAAACATGACAACACAGAAATAACTGAGTCTGCCTGAATCCACAGAAAAAGTTCTTCAAGATGTTTGGAACCACCTGTCTGCCAAGTTCCTTGAAAACGGTGATCAAGTGGAGAAGAAATAGGGGGGGGGGAAGGAACATTTATAGTCAAATCAGGTTTAGATTTTTGAGTTTGCAGCTCTCTAAATCAGGGGTGTCAAACATAAGGCCCTGGGGCCAGAATTGGCCCGGCAACGACGCCACTTTGGCCCACTGGACAGCTTTGGGAAATGTGAAGAATTGCATAAATTTCTGATCTTTTTGCTGTATTTTTATAATTTTTACAGCTTGTCCTGCTGATAAATAAAGATAAAGACCTCCTCCATAGTCATTTAAATACACCAATGTAGTTAAGAAACAGATAAACAGTTAAATGACAGAAAAGTTCCTGTTTTTCATTGCCTGGTATCAGTGTTGGGTAAGTTACTTTAAAATAGTAACTTAGTTACATTACTAGTTACTTCTCTCAAAAGTAACTCAGTTACTTCAAGTTACTCGTTACTTTCAAAGTAACTAGTTACTAGAGAAAGTAACTTTGGTTTTACTCAGAATTCTCTTGTTAATGTGTTTCTTCCATAACTTTGCCAGTCTTCTAGCTTGCTTACTTGCCACAGTGCACTGTGCCACCTACCAACAGAAAGGAAAAGATAATGTGCACATTTCCACGAGAGAAATCCCACGCCTGGACCGTCATTGACTGCTGCCATGATTCTAGCCTACGTCACAGCGTCATGTGCGTCTTTTACATCCAACACAAAAACTGCAGTCGTGGTGCTTTCGATTGTACTCAGAACTCGGAAATTCTGCCTTCTGAATAGGAAGATGTAGGTAACACCAGACTGCAGATGAGCTGCATACAGGGCTGGACTGGGACAGAAAATCGTCCCGGGCATTTTGACTAGAGACCGGCCCACCATTATAGGAAAAATCATAAAGCCTTTGAATGAAAACAAACACTGTTGTGACAGTGATGTGCACTGTTCTGATGGTATATATGCATCAATCTATCAATCGTTTGTTGTAAGATTCAGATAATTATTTAATAAAAGCTAGACATTTGAAATGAGAATAAGAAAGAAAAGTATTTCTTTGTGCCCCCCTTCCCCTGTTAATGCCCTACCTGGCCCCCCTGGCAACACTTTGCTAGACCCGCCCCGCACAGTTACCAGCTGTCAGCTACTTAGAAAAGGATCCTGGTGTTATTTGTCTCTCAGAAACAGTTCATAACTTCAACTCATCCATGTCACCTAAAAGGTAAACCTGTTTCTCCATCACCTGCTCAGCTCTGATGATCCAATAAGGACATCTCCTGGTTTCATCTTCATGTTTCCCTCTCACCAGATAACCAAACCATATCATGACCAGCAGCTTTTTTACAGCTGTGGCTCCAGCAAACATCAGCTGATACTAGAAATTAATATTAAATTCTAACAACAGCTGATCAAGCTTAAACGTGCTGCTGTTGTTTAGCGCGACATCCGCTGGTTTCCTCTTTCTGGCGCAAAGTGGGCGATAAACAAACAAGAGAGCCGATCAGCTGATCATTGATCAGTTTCATGATTGAAGTAGAAACAGGAGAGAGAGAGAGAATGAGAGAAGAAGAGGCAGCTGTGCAGCAAAGACACAGAATAACTCCAGCTTTGTGTCTTTTTCATTGTAGCTGAAGTCCGGGACAAACTGTGTTTCTTTTCACCTCAATAAGAAACACGTAATATTTTCTCTGAATACCAGGCGGGACGGTTGGCAACTCTAATAACTTATGAACAAAATAAGGTTCAACATCATTAACTTCATAGCACCACCCAGCTGTATAGAAACTCCGTCATGCTAGCTAGCACGCAGTACGGAAAAAGTCAGAATAACGAAAATAAACTCCACCTAAACTTGGTTCATATCTGACCCAGAGAGACTGCAGGTCATAACTTCTTACCTGAAGTTCAGTTCACACTTGGACCGGCGGCCGCCTCGGGTCTCTTTTCCTTCTGCGTCCCCTTTCCTTCATCCACCTGCTGGCCTCCACCACTTGCTAATGTTACTGAATCTGTGGAAGCTCCGCGATGCCACCACACGAAGTAACGAGTAACGACCCTATCTAAATCCCAGTAACGACTAACGCGTTCCTGGTTTTGGCATAATAACTAGTTACCGTGCTCGTTACCACAATAATAACGTAGTTACTGTAACGCGTTACTTAATAACGCGTTAGTCCCAACACTGCCTGGTATGGACATTTTAGTTGAAAAAAAGACAATTTTCATCAACCAACAATAACTTTGTTTTATAAATGAACGACGGTCGGGGCAGTGATGTACCAGAGGTTTTTACTGTCATTTAAAACATTTAACACGTATGCTGTTGAACTTGAACTTCTCTATCTTATGTTAAGATATCTCAGGAATTAAATGTGTAGTTACACGTTTTTTAAGTGGAGTTTCACTTATCCGACACAATTAAGATTCAATGTAAAGTCCCTGCTCTAAATGAACAAATATATAAATATAACCCAGATTATTATGCTTTCTTTTTTAAATCCAGTCTTACTTTTAATGCCTGTACATGCACTGATGTTCCTGACAGTGTGGTGGCAAGAAGTTGGCATCTTACCAACTCAGGTTTAGTGGCACAAAAAGTGAAGCAGTGCTGCAAATAACTGATATTATGTTTAAAAAGTGTTTTGAATTCAAATGTTTCAGAGAAGGAACATGGTATGCAAGCACAGCTCGCTTTTGGCTTAATCTTTATAACTAATAAGAGCCAAAAAGTAAATGTGGGTATAACTCAGCAATTTAAAACTTTAAATGGTCATTAAATGCTGGATGGGTGCAGATGCTAGGTGCAAACAAAGAAACATTTTAAAAGTAAATTGTATATGTGTGGATGTGTCCTGAGTGTTTCCTCTCTCCTCTCATGTTTGCCCTTTGTCGTGTTTCCACCGTGTCTTTGCTGTGTGGGGAGCAGTCAGATCAGATCATCTCTTTCACTGGCTCTTCTCCTGTTTCTCACATTATCATCCATTATCCATCTCTCCTCCGCTCTTTTCAGTCCCTTTGTCATGTGTGCCCGACTCCCCCTTTCTGTCTCAGAGAAACTCTCTCAGATTCTGCAGCGCAACAGCATCTCCCATGTGCACAGTTGCTCCATCTCCTTTTTGCATCCACCTTTTTACTACCTTGCTTTGTTTCTTCCTCCCGCTCACACAGACACACTTAGACGTATGATATCCCTCTCTCTGCCTCTTGCTCCTCTGTAGGAAACAATGCACAGGAATGGGCGTGCAGAGTGTGGAGGGGGGGTAAAGTTGCTTTTCAGAGATGTCAGGGACATCCTGTTACGCACGCACGCACACACACACACACACACACACACACACACACACACACACACACACACACACACACACACAAAGAGGATGTCGGCCGGACAATGGATAGGTCTCAGGAGTCTTAGTGTGGAACGGAGGCCTTACCATACTTTCCACTCCTTATTCCCTGCTCTGTGTTTAAAGATCTTTTTCCACCATATTCCATCTTAAAGCATACATATTCTCTATGTCTTCAACGCCATATTTAAATGACTTTTGCATCCCTTACTGTCTGTCTACCATCAATAAAAGTAACAAAGAAGCAGATTTCTGCTACATGCTCATATGTGCGGGTGTGTGTTTGAATACAGGGCAGGTGTACGAGTGTGTGAATGAGTCTTTGTGCAAGCCAGGTAGGCAAGTAAAGCTGAGACAGAGTCAGAAGTGCAGCCATGGGGTGAAGAGTTCAGACAGAGAGTAAGTAAAAAAGCAAAGGGACAGAAAAAAGAGGAAAAATACAAAAACAGTAGAAATGTTTCTGAAAGGTTCGAATGAACGTGTTTGTCAGACCATGTGAAAGACATCGGTCTGGACTTTCATAACATTCAGAAGTGGAACGAGAGGATGTTTACTCAAGACGTGAAAATCAAAACAACTGCTGCTGCTGCTCAGTGTCTTTTTGTACATTTTTTAAATGAAACTGCTGTTATTGAATTTGCTCTTCCACTAATTATAAAGAATCCTCACCGAGTTTCTGACTGACTTTGCTGCAGATGAAATTCAATCACATGAAAATTTACTGACTGATTGTAAATCAGGGAAAAGTGAATCTGTACATCAATACATAACTTCACATGTCTGTGTGAAGTTGCGTATTGAAACGTTCCTTTCAGTGACTGACTGTCTCACTATAGTTTAATGAAACACTGTATTTGTTCTCACCCCCAACCAGTCGTTGGAGATGAGCCTGGTGCTGTTTAACACAGGGTCTTTACCTTACAATATAAAGCACCTTGAGTTGTGATTTGTAAATAACATTTAATTGAATTGAATGTAACTTTTTGTTCCTTGATATTAACACTATATGCAGAATAGAACATTTTTATTAGCAACAAGAGACATGCCTATTTTTACCGGTTGATCTTGGTTGTAATTTTCAGTGTTTGTTATATTTGGAAAAAACAAACATTTTCCTTCAATACCCCACAAAAAATGTTCTTTTAATATGGCTCAAGAATGCACATTAAATATCATGTGGGCATTACTGGTTGGGGAAAGTGTGGGAAATTTCAGGGACATTTTTCCTATTTTTTCTTCCCTAAAATGTATTTTTACTCTCACAGCGCTCCACAGATGCGGTTCTTTTTTTTTCACCACGTTTCCCATTTTTGTCTTTATGTTTTCCCGGGGCACTGAGATAATGGTGGAAACTTAGTGTGAGAGTCATCTAAGCACATGCTACCAAAACACATGATTATTAGGTTTTGTTGGCTTTTTTTTTTTTTTTTCAGATCTAACGCTATGCGTGACAGTATGAGCCACGGATGAATGGAGCAGAGAGATGGGTGAGGAGAATGCAGAGAAAGAGTGTGGAAGAGCAAAAGAGAGCTCGAGAAGGAGCTGTGCCCAGTGCTATTGTCCTGTCTGTCAGTCGCTGGAGGGAAAGAACAAAGAAAACTGGTCGGCTGTGGCGTATCACATGTCTGCCTCACTCTTTCTGACTCTTTGCTCTGTTATTCACTCGCACTCTCAGTATTCACTCCAGGAGATGTGTGACTTCTCTGCATTTGTCCTGTCTTCCAACCTCCCCTCCACAATTCTTCTTCTTTTAGCCTAATCATCTCTCCTGCTGTCTCACTTTGTTTACCCCCTCCGAGATATAAACGTTCTACTCAGAGGCAGGTGGGGTCAGAGCAGGTGGAAGGCAGGACTATAGGTAGGCACAGGAAGAAAACAATGAGGAATGGTGGGGGGAGGAGACCCCGGACTACAGCACAGGAAAGGAGGTCGCTGCAAGGCCAGTACATCCCACACCTGTCCCTTGGTGCCAGGGAGGGGCAAATAGGAAGATTGGGGAGATGGAGAGGGACACACCTGTCCCATGAGGAGCTCACCTTTTGGAGAAATGACTGAAAGAGCTGAAAAGAGAAGAAAGGGAAAATGTAGAAAAACACACTCGTCCCCTGACTTTTGATGGGGGATGAGAAAAGCTGTGTGTATGCTATTTGCAACAAAGGAGATAAAAAACAGAAGAGCATAGATGCTGGACAACAAAATTAGTCACTGGTAGCTCTTCACACACATTTTATTTCTCTGCCTTGGTCCACAGACCATCCTGATGATTCTCCCTGTTGTTTACTTCTACCATCTGGTTCCAAGATGGCATCTATATTCATTGGCCACCCAGCACCGTAACATGGAAAAAGTTAAATAATGAAATGTTTAACCAAATGGATCTATTGTTATGGTAACAAATCGGTGCTTGGAGAGACATGTGCTGGACTACTGCTAATTTCCATGACATAACAAACATTCTGTCTCAGCTTTCGGAAGTATAATGGCAAACTGGCCTCTTCTCTTCTCTTCTCACACTAAAAAAAATCTTTGTGGGAGATTTTTTCCCCTGTAAAGTTGAGGGAACATTTGTAGCTTCCAGAAACAGTCCAATAAAAACAGACCTCTGCCTCACTTTCTGTCATCTCTTGCTCCCTTGCTCATTTTCACTCTCTCTCTCTTTCTATTTTCTTTCAGCCCCATATTTCTATCGCAACTTGTCATCCCTTCAAAAAAAAAAAGATCATACCATTCCAGCCTCTCTTATTATGTTGAAACAGGATCACGCTGCTCCAATGTCAAGAAGTTGTACGACTGCTAGTGTGTTCTCATGCCTGGTGTTTATTCACCAAATAAAGATACCTCATAAAGGGAGTTACAAATACAATGAAAATGAAAAAGAATGTGGGACCTTGGCCCACACATTTCCAGTGGCCTTAAAGCTTGATTTGTAGTGCTAGGTTAAATCTACACTGCTGCCATGCCAGAACCATAAACCTTAAACTGCAGTCTACGTCAGCGCCTGATGTGCACCTTTCCAGAAAAGTAACTGTGCATTACACCGATGCAGCCTACAACAAGTGTAACAAGTCCACCTTGTTAGCTATATGCTTTGTAAGCATGTGATCGCAGACAAATGCAGTTAATATGAGAAATATATAACCATCCCCTCAATGATGGTTTGAAAAACATTAAACTGGTTTTCCCTGTGCAGCCCTAAATCACATGCTGGCACCCAGTCATCATGTAGTAACTCCTGTTACAGGCTCTGTTGTCAAGGCAACATGAACGTGAACAACAGCATATTTACAAATAAGTGTCCTTACTATTATTCCTGATTATTCATACTTCTATCATGCTGCTTGATGCTTCACTTGCCCTGTTTGAGGCCATGTGAAGACAAGTCCTCAGCTTCACTGCTTTTTATTGGATATTTTATTACCTGGCAAAGGAACAAGAGCTGAACATTAGCCACTTAGATAACACTGCTGTATTTGCGGTGATGTTATCATCAGTTTGCACCTGCCCTATAAGTACTGTGGAAAAGATAAAGAATAAAAGGTGGTGGTACACAGTTTTGTTGTAGTCATCGACTGCTCAGATGCCCACATTTAAACTCAAAATGCCACAGATGTGATGATAACACAAACATGGCATCACTTAAGAAGCACAGGCTGGTTTAATGTGAGCTGTTTGAGGATTACTACTTTCCTATCTGGTCTTTCTTTGAGGATCACAGCATTTCTTTGTCATGTTAATCCAGTAATTCCCTGCACTCGCTTACTGGGGCTAGATCAGAGGGTACAGCTGGGGACACCTACCTCCGAGTTGATTACTTAGGCCTCTTGTTCAGCTGACATTACACGTGTTTGATGACAAAGGGACCCACATCCCAGAGAGGCTTTAACTGGTTCATGTGTACCTCCCCAGTCATCTCTCACTTTTTCCCTTCATCGTGTCGCGTGTGATTGATAATCAGGCTTCTTCACTCAATGGTTAGAGTCATTCTTCTGAAAACCTGTTAAGATTTCGAAGAATCTTCCTCAGGGACACAAGACAAACAAAAGCGCTAATATGTCACAATGTGTTACATAATGTTTTCTAAATGTGTTTTCATATTGAACTTCTGATGCTTTCTATCAGTGGAAATTAAGATTGATATTCACATTAAGCTTCAGAGGGGAAACCCGTCTAACCTAATTATGTGAGTTTATTATGCCATGCATGACTCCACTTTAATATACAGCATGAGTGTCGAAAATCACTGGCAAACTAGTCATAGCACAATGTACCTTACCTTTTTCTTATTGACCTGCTCATTCCCTCTATCTTTTGTACAGATTACTTAGCTCTGATGAGCGTACACTGCTCTGCTTTAAAAACAAACTGATCTATCAAATAGTTGACTGATCCCAAAGAGGATGAGAGAAGTGAATTTGTTCAAGGAAAAAGAAACTTTTTTTTCATCATCATCATCTCTTTTTTTCTGTTCCTTGTCTTCTCCACACCTTCCTCTTTTCTTTTTCTTTAACCGCTTGTCAGTGAGGCATTTTCTCAGTTTCTTTAGCGTTTCTGTTGAACCGAACTCTTCCTTGTAAGGCCTCACTGGTTGTCTGCCACTTTATTTCAGGGGAATCGGTTTGTTTTCTCATGAGTGAGTGGAAAAAAAGGCAGATCTGGTTACAAACTACTTCAAAAAGCCCCACACACAGTACATGGAACGTAGGACATTTGAGTTTTTGTTCACTTTTCAAAACATGGGATGATTATCACATGCTTAATCCACATGGTTGGGGGGGGGGGGGGGGGTTGAGCTCCTGGACAGATATCATGTCATTGTTATTCACAGAGAATCCAGAAGTGTGCTCACTTTGTAATCACTCCTAAACCACTATATGTTACCAAATCTCTATTAAATCTATATGTGGGTTAAGCTACAATATTATTTTCATAACAAATCGGCTGTAACATTATGATTTCTTATTTTGAGACTTTAGGATCTCCTAGCAGATTTTAGCTCTAATGCAGAATACTAAAACTACCCTATTAGGTTACCAACGCTAGTTTCCATTGTTACTGCCCGTATACTCCCTCATACCACAGCTAAGTAGTGCCAGGCCTGTGGTAAACCCCGAGGAGAGAACAGATTTACAGAGAGAGGTTGGGTAAGGATATTGATTACAGTATATCTTTTTATTTTACCCAAATCAGGAACAAAGACGACAACGGTTTGTTGTTTTTGACACTGCAGGTTTTTCTTTTGGTATGTCTATTACTTTTAAGTGTCATACTTCTAAACATAAGGGAAAGCAAGTTATGCATAAATAAATATACATGGTTTTATGCTGGCTGATAACATCGCCCCACTGACTCTTTGTTGACAGGAAGCATTCTAGCTTTAACCTTTCACTCCTGCCACTGACCAGATATAATCTTTTGACCCCTCGCACTTTCTTCTTCCTCTTTCCATTTGTTCTGCCACAAAATAGACAATGTGAAAGAAAATTTCCCAGCTGGTGAGAGAAGAATGTATTTGTGTTTTGTTTTTTCTTCTAAAACATTAAATTTATACCATATTCCTCATCAGTTAATAATTATTTCTCTCTATCTAGACAGACTGATAGCTGCTTTACACACATGTCTGGTAATGGTGTCAACTGCCATAAAACATAAAACAGAGCTTTGTTTAAACAGTGTGTGCCCTTCATGTGTGAGTATAGTTTGTTGTTTGCATACACTCATAACTGGAAGCAAGAAGCTTGGATGATTTGTGGGTAGTCAGTTATTTGTGAGTTTCTTGGTGTGTGTTGTCAAAAACTCTGACAGCACTTAATAGGGGGTTTAAGAGGGATTTGGGTCAGAGACGAGGAGATGCTAAAATCAGGTGTAACAGCGCAGCATGTGGAAAAGACTCACTTAGAAGTTAAGTCACATAATAATTTATTTGGTAAGCTCCAGCAGATTTTTCTTTGTGTACAGACTGTTATCAGTTGACTTGTGCTGCTACTCAAATATTCACTGCTCTTAAAAAGAAGGAATGAGCTGATGTTACACAAAATATATGGATGATTTCTAATCTTTAGAGAGTATAAAGCTAGTGTAAAAGGTAAAATGGGTGAAATAACCTTATCATTATAAATACTTTAAAAAAAATGTATGTCTGCTACTCTTAATGTAATCTATCAACAGCACCCTACATGCAACCAGTCTATTATAGTGCATCACTGTAAACTTTACCACAAGACTGCAAACTAACCAGATGAGCCTGCACTGATCTGCCTGGTATTTTCATGCAATGTACTAAATACAAGACATTTCCAAAAACACAATTTAAATAAATGTAAATATATGTGTGTTTACGATGATGTGCAGGGATGATGTTTGACTCCTATTTTGACATCTTAATTTATATGACGGACTGTTCAGAACTCCAAGGCGCTCTCTTTTCAAATATTATTCAAAATGCCTTGATGGTCATGTTTGACCTCGAAAACTCCGATGCATTTCGATGTACAAGTTTTCATCCAGGAGTTAAACACAGTTTCTGAAAACTCTAGATGTTTTCTAGTGGTGTTCCAATAATAACAATCCTCTAGCTAACAGTGGAATATACCACCAGTGGTGCCCACCAAAGGAGGAAACTTTGAAACCTTGACAGGTGAAGGAGTCCAAAGGCATTTTGAATCATATTCAAAATGAGAGCGCTTTGGAGTTCTTTGATTATTAAATCTATATCCATCCAAAGAGCACCTGAAACCAAAACAATTTAAATCCAAGAAGTGCTTCGTCTCTGTTGAGACTGTTCTGCTAGCTTCTGTCTAGTAACTCGGCCCCCACATCCACACACCATCTGCATGGAAACCTTTTCCTCCCAGACAATGGACATAACGTTAGTGCAGATAGGATTGTGGGGAGAGCTTGATTGCTTGACCTATCATGAGATGATGGCCCTTCCATATATCTGACTGACTATTAACACTGTTTTGGCCTGCCTAAAGTTGGTATGGATGTTTGCTACCCACCAGTACCCACCCAGGATTTTAGAGTTAGGGTGTTTTCAAGTGTTTTCAAGTGTTTTCAAGCTGTGTTTAACTTAATCAGTGTCACTGATGCCTGATCTGTACAGTTTGTGGAAGAGCAGCCATATAACTAAATATGACTTACTGTCAGTGGAAACAAAAATATAGTAATCCTGGCTAAAAATAATATTTTGGAAATATAATTTTAGAAGAAAAATGTTTCCAACCAGTCTGCAGCACAGAGAACCAAATCATTCTTATATACAAAACAACATTCATCTAAGTTTATCAGAGAAATATGATGGAAAATATGGATGTTTCTGCTCTCCCTTCCTTTCTCTCAGTGGATAAAAGCTAAGACTTAGATAGTTAATACAGAAGAGTCCAGGGTCAGTCTGTCTTTATCTAATTCATCCTCTATGTGTGTGAGTTTGTGTGCATGCCCAAATGAGAAACACTTTATCACAGAGTCGAAATAGCTCACTGTGTGTGAGCACACGGGGTGTATTAGTGTTCCAATTATTTCTGCTGGGAGTGATTAGGCTTCGAGTCTACAGGAATCCAGGGGTCATATAGGTTACCACTCCATACTCCCCTATCCCACGCACAAATACGCACACACACACACGCTTATACAAACATTCCTTTCCCCATAACTCAAAGTTTTACCTTTCAAACTGCATTTTCAAATAGTCACTGCAACTCTCAAGATCTAAGAAAAACAAAAGCACGAGGATTAGAGTGGCTACTGTTTCCCTAGCAGCTAATCCTCAGCCCACACTGTGGCAACATTCGGGGGAGGTGGTCTGTTGAGGGGTCAGTGGGCAGGTCAGCAGGTCATGGTCCTGTTTGAGGTGAAGCTATGGGAGAGGATGATTGAAGCACTGACATGAAGGGACTTAAATATACAGCAAAGGGAGAGTGGGGGTGGGTGGGGGCTCTTTTTTTTCTTAACAGAAGAAAAAAGCGTGGGGTAACCCTTACAATTTAATGTTCCTCACTGTACCTCCTGGAGAGAAGACAAACTACTTACTTTGAGATAAGTTAGGTGGAGACAGGGCATGGGGGGGGGGGGGGGGGGGGGGGGGGGTAAAGAAAGACACAAAGACAGATTCAAATGGATGAGAGGAGTGAGAAGGATGTGACGGTGGATAAGGACAAATAAAAGAAGAACAGAATGGCTGACCTTTCGATTACACTGTGGTGCTTTTAAAAAGATCAGAGTGACCAAAACCTGAGATTACAACTTTAACTGCCACTCTGGCCCTGCTTACGTGCCAGCACCTTTTGATTCATAGATTTCTTCTATCTTCTTTCTTGTGTTTCTTTCTCCTTATGCACTCAAACTGACTTGCTTTCAGGTACCTGTGTGTTCACGTGAAGGAGGACAGGTTGTGCAGCAGCTGACTGAGATGACAGCATGCTCTGCATTTATGTGTGGTGAAGATACAGTGGGGAAAAATGATTTGATCTCCTGTTGAATTTGTAAGTTTGCTCACTTACAAAGAAATGACTCTAGTTTTTATAGTAGTTTCATTTTAATGGAGAGAGAGAGAGATGTATCGACCAAGAATTAAAAAAAAAAACACTACACATAAAAGTTATGAATTAATTTGCATGTTAGTGAATGAAATAAGCATTTGATCCTAAAGCAAGAAAAACCTTTGTTGCCAAGCACAGCCATAAGACATTTCTTGTAGATGTCACAAGGTTCTCATACACCTCAGGAGGGATTTTGGCCCACTCCTCTTTACCGAAACTCTTTAAATCCTTTAGTTTCTTGGCTTGCAGCTTTAGCTCCTTCCACAAAGTTTTCATAACATTGTGTTTTGGTGACTGGCTAAGCCACTCCATGACTTCATTGTGTGACTTTTCTTTGTATTTTGTATTTTGGGCCGTTGTCATGCTGGAAGACCCATCCACGTCCCATCTTCAGTGTTCTGGCTGAACGAAGTTCGCGTCCAAGATTTTATGGCACACGACCCCCATAATTGGACTTTGTGGTGAAGTCATCCAGTACCCTTAGTAGAAAAACAGTCTCGAAGCATAATGTTTCCACTTCCTTGCTTGACTGTGAGGACGGGTTCTTTGGGTCACACTCTGACCCACAGCACTTTCTCCCAAACATTCTCTGAATCATTTAGATGTTTACTGACAAACTTAAGGCGGGTCTGTACATGTGCATGACAAAGTACAACTGCAACAAAAACGTACATTTAATACAGCAGGGTTAAGACCTCTATCAACTTAAAGTTATGTTATTGGTTTGTTTCTTTATAATTTCAAGTATCGATGGTGTTGTGGTAAGAATTAGTACTGTTCGGCTAAGTGAAATGGAGAAAAAAACGGTATATATACACATGCACTAAAGCCTGGGAGCCTCTTAAAAGTAGCGGTGTGATGAGACAGCGATTGAAAATCCAGGTTCTTATGACTACACAATTGTCCTTGGAACATTGCTGAGTGCACACATATATTCATGTCTGTGGAAGCCAAAAACAAGTAAAGTCATGGTTGCCTTGACTGATGTCATGGTTGCAGTGGGAGTGGTGCCTGCTGACTTTAAAAGAGTTTTGTCCTCTAATCTCTGGGCTATCTGGAGCAATTCAGGGCAATGAATGTTAAAAAAATATTACCTTAGCTTCCATAGAGACGAGTTAAAAATAAAATCAGTGTTGGCTAAGAAGCGAGGCATAAAATCATCATTCTTGTTCTGTGTTCAAACACAATGTGTCAAGTTATAAATTATAGCCTCCACTTTGAAAAGATCGTCTACTCACGTATCTCATGTCTGTTTGCTTCCACCAGGTGTTGATGATGTACAGCTGTTTTTTTTTTTTAAAGGCATGAGACAACAATGACTTGTTCGCTGCCTGTTTACTTTAAAGTACACTGCAGGGGTGTTTTAAAAACATGTAAAAACAAAAAATCAGGCTTTTAGTAACAGAAAATGGCCATTAACTAAGCTTTGCTGTATATATATATACACATACTTGATTTTTAAAGCTGAGAAACGTTGCCATACCAAATGTTTAGCATCTTGTATTTCTATGCAACCTTTGGATGAGTTTCCAGCATGAAGTCATAATGATCTGGCCGTGGAGTGAGAGCATTTAAGGGTAGAAGTGTGAACATGTCTCGCCACACACCAGTGGTTAGATTCAAAGACACGGGGTTATAAAATTACAACCTCGTCTGTTTAGCGCATGCAACAACTGTTGCCAGGAAGAACACACACTTAAACTCACACACACGCTCACACAATAAAAACAGTGCAGTTTGATATGTGGTACTAGGTCAGTCCAATCCAAGTTGTATAGTTAGGTCCATGAGTATTTATATAATGATACTACACCACAACAGTAGGTTTTAAATCAGGAATCAAAATGTGATTAAAGTATCAACTGTAAGCTTTAATTGAAGGGAGTTAACAAAAACTTTGCACTAACTTTTTAGGAATTACAGCCATTTTTTATACCTATATAAAAGAAAAAGGATCAAATTCAACCAATAAACAAATTAGCTGTATAATATTTAAACCCTTATTTAAAGACATGTTCATATAAATGCTTAATGCTTTGCATAGATCACTTTCATAGAAATTCATTACCTCTTGGTAATTTTCACATTTTCTTGCTTGAATCATATTTTTGATATATCTTTGTCCCTCCATCACTCTACTGCCATTTTTTGTTTCTGAGTAATATTTGTCTCTTCAAAGTAAGAAAAAAGTTTGATATCATGTTTGAATCCAGAATCACATGCAAAACCAAAATGGAATTTGGTTATTTATTTAAAAAGTGTCTCTTTTTTTTTAAACATGATTGCTTTTCCTCTGCCTCCAAAATAAAATCAAATATTCCAAGTATGACAGACTTTTTTTAAAAAAAATTATGTCTTAACAAAATGCAAGTATTGTCAAGAAAGACTGGAGGAATCTTGTCTGGCCATGGATTCAGCTAAGTGACAGCAGAAGTAAGATGAGGTTGTTTTGGGTGTTGTAATCCAACTTTTGGCTGAGGCCCAGTGCTCACCTAACCAAAGTGCCTGGGAGGTGTGAAAGATCAGATGCTTTTATTGGCTAATATTTCACTTAGATACAGGAAAATGTAAGTAATGACTAATACCTTTATACATAAACAAATTTATATAAAAACAAGCTTAAAATGTTCACACGAAGCACACTATTCAAGCCTGGGTGAGAGTGAGTAGATAAAGGAGATGGAGGAGAAAAGACAGGAGCCTCCCACACATTACCTGGAGGCATATTCCCCCTCCTCCCTTTAATTCATTCTGTCATCCACCCTCTCTCCCTGCCTTGTGGCTTTGAGTAGTTGTCACTTTGCCTGTCACATTAGAAAGACAAGAGGGAGGATAAGTAATATAATACATGAAAGCTAATACTGGTGTAGGTCATAGCAGTTTATCAAGTGTCTGTCATCCTGAACGGCAGCTGCTAAAGAAAAAATCCTGTGATTAAAGCTCTTCATGGTGTTGAAGGGAAAATCCTTCACATTAGAGAAATATGCATGCTATTGCTCCCCATCCCTGTATATACTGTTACTTAAATATAAAACAGCTTACCTCACTCCAGTCTCACTGTCAGATATTTCAAAATTTCACAGGAGATGCATCACAAAATGTTATAATATGTATATTACTGGAATAGCAATCAAAGATAATTCCAGTTTACAAAGTAGGTAAGATGTGGTGTCAAAGTCTGCTATTTTTTAAAATTAATTAATTGTGGTAACTAATCATGGATGTGGTGTCATTGCTAAATCTAGGGACATTTGATGCTAAAATAACACAGGCTGACTATACCCAGCACTTTAGCAAAACATGAAACCCCTTTTTAATACCCAGCAATGCTACTGCACAGCAAAACAGTGTCTGCAAACAACTACCATAAGTTAAAGGAAAGTGCTAATTAGCTTTGCTTAGCAACAAGCAGCACCGATCAGTCAAACTCAGCCTAAAAGTAACAACTCTCCACCAGCCTAGAGCTCTAATGAGAAATCGTGCTTTGGGTCATTTTAATTTTGATGTATAGTGTAATTGTAAAGTTTGAGCTAGATTAAACGTGCTGTTGGTGTTTCAGCTGTTTTGCTTCAAATAAATAATAAAAAGTGATTAATCGAACCCGACTGCATATAGTTCATCACTAGAAATCTTTGAAGTGAACTGCACAGACTGGTTTCATTCAGCAAAGCGATTTGATATTTTGATATTTTGTTGTAGACTGCTCACACTTATCTGCAATAATGCTTCAATTTCAAATCATTGTTCTCAAGTTGATCCAGGACGTTTATATGTAATCTGTTACAACAGTAAGTACTTTATCATTCATTTTCATTTCCTCTTACATTTTTAGTTTTATGATCTTTTCTGTTGCTGTAGGATTCCCGGACCTAAGCAAATAGCTCAGGGATTATTCACATTCATCCTGCTGTGACCCGATAGTTTCTATATTTAACAGTGTTGAAAGAAACTTAAGATTAAAAACAAAAACTTATCAAAAGAAGTAGACTGCGAGCTCTTACAGCTAATAACACAAATGTGGTTTATAAATGGGGCCGATGACTGTGTGTGCAGGATAAAAGCAAAAAGAAAAAAGAGAAAGTGAGGGGAGTGAATAAAGAAAGAAACTGGTAGAGGTAGAGAAAGATGAGAGCAGTGGCAAGTCATCTGTGGTTCCCATGGTCCAGAGAATGAGCTGCTTGTGCTCACATGGTTGAATGTGTGTGTGCCATTAGAGTCCCCCCAGAGCGCTGAGACCAAAGGGGTCTCACTGTGACACCTATTATCCCCCGAAACATGACACACCACCAGGGAGGGAGACAAAAACAGAAAAGGCGCTTGAGCCCACATTTCACTTGTGTTATAGCGACTGCTTGCTTGAGCGCGTGTATGCAACTAAACACGCGTGTGCGTTTAAATGTTTCTGCATTTAGCAGCATCTGCTCCGTGTGTTAATGCGCACACATGCTGGCAGAAACTGTGACTGCACACAGACTGAGTTTATGTCTGTGTATGAACTCCCCGTGTGTATATTTCTGTGGTAGATGGTGAAATGCAGCAGATCACTGAACTGTGCCAGGTGTTTGCCTTGGCCACACTTCTAAGGCCCTGACACACATTTTACATAGTCCACGGGGGGAATGTTGTAAGGCTTTGGGGGGCTGTTGGTTTTGTATGCAGAATGAGCACAGTTTAAAGGAAAGGAATGAATTATTTTCCCTTTCCACTAATTTAACTCACATGATTATACTTAGGTCATGGAACTATTGTAAATGTCTTGATGCATTCTCAATGATCCAGGAAAGTAAATCTCCAAAAGTTGATTCTGTTCATCTGGACATCCAGATGACTTCTTCAGTCTCAGCTGACTGCAGGTTTCCCCAAATCTTATAAATAGTACATTTGCATAATGACTGAAACCAGCCCACTGAGGAACAATGGGCTGGGAGGTCAGTCCCTTAATCTCCCACAAAACGCTACGTCCAGATGAACAGAATCAACTTTTGAAGAACTATTGTAAATGTCTTTTCCTTTCACTTTCAATTAGATTTGGTAATCCTCTTGCATTTAGTTTAAGGTGGATTTTTTTCCATGAGAAGTCTCTGAACAGGACATATTGCACAATGAGACGAGGATAGGAGCAGCAGACACAATGTGAAAATGCTAAAAACAAAAACAACAACAACAAAAAAAAAGAGGCAACTCCTAGAATGGCCACTTGGAACAAGCAAGATATTCATGGTAAAATTCCCAAATTCAGGCTAAAAACATATTTAGAACCAAGTACAACACAATTTGGGTTTTTTTTTTTAATCTAATGTCCCCCTTTTCATAGCTGTACTCATATGTTTATATATTATCAAAGTTAAAAGTTACAGTTTGGTAGCTGCTTGATAGCTAGTAGCCTGTTTGCTAGTCCTGATGCTTTTTTTGCTATTGGTTGTGCTGTTGTCTGTACAACAAGCCATGTTATTTGTCAGATAATAGCTAGCTGACATTGCTAACATGAATTATTATAGCACCACTGATATAGTACTAATGCTATTATGTACATAGCAGGAATTGTTATTTGTCAGATAACAGTTGTCTAACATTGCTAATGTTAGCTGATGACCTAGCTGTTTCTCCAAACGTGAACAAGTCAAGACTGAAGCACTAATAATGTAAAAATTCATTTCTCAGAGCCCATAAAAGTTATACTTGGCAAATGCATTACTAACCACAAAAATCTGCATACAGCTAAATTATGGTGTGCTATTAACCATGTATGTAATGTTTGCATATGAAAGAACTTATTAT
Organism: Rhamphochromis sp. 'chilingali'; assembly: GCF_963969265.1. NCBI lineage: Eukaryota > Metazoa > Chordata > Actinopteri > Cichliformes > Cichlidae > Rhamphochromis > Rhamphochromis sp. 'chilingali'. Next base: position 22,642,049 of record NC_137935.1, on the reverse strand, counting down.
TAGACTTAATTAAGTCTATTCAAGCCATGTTTGTGCTTACTTGTGCTCACACCAGTGGGCCTGTCATTAGCTTTGATTGTGTATGTGTTATTTTATGATAGTACTGCAATTTCTGTCTGCAGTGCAAATGAAGTGCAACAAATTGCTTTTTATGGTCACATTATGTTCATTAGCAAAATATCTTACCAAGAAACAGTTTGTCAGTAACTAATAAAAAAATAATAGAGCTTTCTTTGAACAACTTTTACTGCAAAAAATTGCTTCTAAATAAATAGTCACCATAAAAATTGACCCCAAGCTGGCAGAAAATAAGAAAGCATAATACTAATGTTTGACTGAATTGGCCCTTTCACATACATTGTGTAAAATATAGACCATTTTACTTATAACCACATACATGATATCATTAAACCACTACCTGTAGCTGACTTGTCTTCTTCGTGATGCGCAGAGAATCCAGAAAGAAGTAATCAGAGAACACTGCATCCATCACCCAGTTTGTCCAGTTTTGTTATGCTTACTTAACACAAGCAGAATAACGCATTTACAGGACAATATTTATTATACTTATGATCACAAGCAAATTATTGTCTTAGTTCAATTCTCAATACAGAACATGTTAAAGAACACAATGTGAATTTGCTGTGAATGCATCTGTCTGTCTGCAAACTGCTCTCACTCAATCAGGAAGTGAATGACCAAACTTGGCGCACAGGTACATCTTAGGCCTCTGAAGGTTTTATCTGTGTCACATATGATTTCATCGTGTTACCCAGCAAACCCCTACCAACAAATGGCATTTTGTTAGCAGTTCAACACCTTATAAAAGCATCATTTTGCCTTAATTTAACAACATTAAAATCTAACATTATCTATATAAAATATTATGATGTCATCACATTGCCCAGCATAGCCCGGAGACCAAAGTGACATTTATGAAGCAGAGCAGGACATGGGCATGGATATGTACTATAAATGCTTGAATGTAGATATAGATGAATGTAATGTGGATTAAAAGGAAGATTGGTTTAAGGCGATGCTGAGTATGGAGCAGTGTTTCTTTCATAGCATTTTGGGATGCATATGCAATAACTGTTCCCACCTCCACACTCCAGCCACAAGGCTCTGAAGTTGAAAACACACCCCGTGTTGCTTAAAGGCTTGTGTGTGTGTTTGGGTGGGGTACGGTGGTTGTACAGTAGATATAAGTGGAGGCTGATTGGAGGGGGTCGACTTCAGACATTTTAAACCCTGGCTCCTCTCTTTCTATGGGCCCTATCAGGTTTCCAAAAAGGCTGCCAGCAACAAAGCAATAGAGAGCCAGAAAAGAGATGGTTCACAAGTCAGAGGGGTGTAGAGTGGTTGCAGGGGTCAGCATAAAGGGGGGTAAAGTAGGTCTGGAGGGAGAGAGAAGAGGAGAAGGGGGGGAGAAAACAAGCAGAAATGGGGCGCAGTAGGAGGCGGGAACATATTTGAAAAAAAAAAGTGAGGATGTGTAAAATCCTAACAGCGCATAAAGTTAAACTAGAATAAGGAATCGACAAATGAAAGGTAGAAATAGGTTGAAGAAGGCAGAGAGCTAAAAAAAGAAAAGAAGAAAGGTTAGAAATAAAAGAAATTGTGTCCCTTTTTTGAAAGTCAAAGTGCTGCCTGTTCATCCATTTCTTTCCCCCTCTTATTTTTCCTCTGAAGCCATCAAAATAATGGATTGTCACGCTAAATAGCCGGATACAAGAGGGCACAGGGGTTGCCTGAATGGGGGAGAGTTGGGAAGGAGGGGTAATTGTAGGAGGCCAAGAGAGGAGGGTAGTCTGGATAGACAGGGGGCGGACAGACTGATGCATTGGGAATGCTTCAAAGTCAATTTATTCGCTATTAAGGAGCGCAGCCAAAAACAACATGAAAGACGATAATCATTCTGATTCTGAGATTAGGTTTTCATCAGTTTTGCTTTCCAGCTTTGGTTTTGTGGAAAAAAATGTATCAGGCTATTTTATTTCCTTTTTTTCTGATCGACGATTATGAATTTTTGATAAAGTATTTTTCTCGAGTTTGGCTCAGACATTTGTCATGCAGCACTCTCACTACATTAGAGGCACAAGGTTTTTACAAAACACAGAGACAGTCTTTGGTTTCTATCAGAATTCTACACTTTGTTCTTATGGATACAGCTTGAATAATTTTTCAATATTTTAATCTAAGAATGTGTTTTGACTGTTGCAGATAGTCAGCAGACTTTCTTGGAGCGAATCATTTTTAAAGGATTTATAAACGTTCTGGGTAAGATAGGCTTTGAATGCACAAAACAAGATAAAATTTAGTCCATCTGTAGCAACTGAATGTCTGCATATACGAGACAAACCCTCTACCCCACCTTCTTTATTATCTATTATGCGTACATTTCCATTGATTTTCTGCAGGGTGTCCTTATCTATTGCAACACTGCCTGTTATTTGACATTTTGGCTATTTGGGAACTTCTGTTAGCCAAAAATAAATCCCCCGTCCACAAAAAGATCACGTGGTCATAAGAAATTGGTCTCTATTGTCTTCCAGATGTTTCCAAATGCTATCCAGAAACCAAAGACAATATGGTGCTACAAAAAGATATATTTTTCCAGAATAATATTCTGGTGTCAGTTGTGCATTTTTTTTTTCTATATTTTAATTTTATTTATTTATTTAATTATTGGTTCTGCTTTTGCTAGACTTTGTATGGAGTTCTATTCTTTTCACCTTTGATATTACTTGCTTGTGTTTTTTTCCTTCTTTTAAAATCATGAATCACAGGGGTTCTTTGATTTATATTTGATGTATCTCAATATTGCAAAAATCAAGACATCTCAGTTCTGTTTAGTCTCCCCAATACAGTATGGCGTGCATGAGTGTTTTGACATACAGGTTTAGCTGTATAAAGCATAAAGGGAACATGAAAAAGATTGTTTATAAAAATGGTGACATACTGTAAAAGGCTTTAGGTGAGATCGTGTCAATAACACAAAAGATCTAAAGGGGCTATTAAAGTGTGAGATAAGAGAAAAAGTGTTTATTTTGCATCTGGATGGTTTCTGGAGGTTCCTGAAAGTCAATTTGCATTAAATCCATATACGGTGCTGCACCAAAAATTTCATTTTGATTGCTTCAACCGCTAGCAGGTTGCCTCAGTCACCCATAGTTTGCACAGAAGATAGCAACTCGGCTAAAAACAATAGAAGCTAATGGAGACCTTTAAAGTAAAATTTGCACCAACGTTTTCTGTTTCCAATTTACTTTTCACTTTTTAAGTTTTGCTCCAACAGAGTGAAATGGTAAGAGTTTGCAGATAAATTGGGATCTTTCATGCAAACAAAGGGGTGCCTGCAGCAACCTGCTTGTAATCAAAGCAATCACAAGAGTTTTAGTGTAGCACCCTCTTTCCAACTGATTTCACCCAGTGCCAGTGAGCAACCAGTCAAAGTTGGGATCGGGAAACACTCATTTTCCGTCACGACTGGTGGTTTCCAGATGGTCAATAAGTGCTCTTTAGGTCTGTGTCCCGTAGGCTTTAGTTGATTAACTTTTGTTGTTTCGGTTGGTTGTTGGTCAACACAGGAAGGGACGACATTCACGTAGTCAGTCAAAGGCTTTAAGACAGTACTTACATATGTCAGTCATGAGGTTGAGGTTGATGTTCTCCATGTGTCTGTGTGGGTTTCCTCTGGCATATGTAGAGCATGAACATGGATATTAGGTGGGATGCAAAATGAGAATAGTGCTTAAATATTCAGACGAAAGTCCTTTGTGAATTTATTTGAGAAAAAGGCTGACTGTGTCTTACAGTGTAGTGTCTTTTGAGTGGCCAGTATGAATAGAACACCTCTATATAAATGCCAGGCCATTCCATTCTGTAAAAACAGTATATTTAAATTCATATCATAAACATGCAATGACTGATTGAGTAATCAACTTGGAATAACAAATACTCAACTAGGAAAAACTTTGGATTTGCACAGCCCAGCTACTTTATCAGAGCCCTTTGGCACACTCATCTGAGCGTAATGTCTGCCTACAAATTCATCTTACTCCCAGGGTTCTTTTTTTACATTGTGTTCTTCACATTTGATTTTTTCAGCTTGTGAACACTCAATCAACAGAATAAAAGAGCCAACAACAGAATTTCAACTTGTCAGCATCCTAGCCAGAACGTTAATGGTACCATAATGCTGCAAATAAAAAAATGCTGTGTCCTTCCTAAAAAAAAAATAATTGTGGTTTTCTGCTCTTTCATGCAAATACAGCATTTTATTCTATACCTTTAATAACTTACTAACTTGCATGGATGCATCAGGGGGAATTTAGGGTTCAGACACATCCTTGGGCAAGACCAGGGTGCATCGACATGAGCGAGATCGAATCTGCGTAGATGACCCATTCTCCCTCGTGAGCCATCCTAAATACATGTACTGAGAGCTGAGAACACTTTGGGCTATTCAGTTTCTACCTTTACTTTTGGAGACTTGTTAATGTTCACAGATGTGGGTGGAAAATTCTCACAGGAACAGTTTAAAGAAAAAAAATTGATTTAAAGGAGACACAAATTACCAACGTTCCCCGCTCTCTCGTTATAAATTCTCTCACAATCTTCCTCCTCATCCTCAGGGCTCCTGATTTCCCCTGGTCTGTTTGCATATAACATGCTTTTGATTTACACCCAGTCCCCTGTGAATGTGAGTGCGGGCCTGCGTGCTCGATGTTTGTTTTTCCTCCGGCCTCGCAGTGAATGCTTGCATGTTTGGGTGCATTTATCTCTATGAATGTACATTTCTCAGCTATTCTCTGGGTTGTGAAACAGGAAGGTGAGCCTGACCACGTCCCATGGTGACGTGCTTTAACAATGTGTATTCTGCTTCCAGAAATTTGTCTCATTGGAGCAGTTGGGAGAGTTGGCCGAACATGCAGTGCATCCTCCCCCGATGCTCTGTTCTGCTATGAGAAAGATGAGATGCTGCAATACCTTTATAATGGATTGATGGTGCCTGCGGGTCTTTCAATGATTTGAACTACAACCAAACATGGTCTCTGTGCAGACTTTCAAATGAAGATACTCCTTTTTTTTCTGGGCATTTATTCAAACAAGCATTGATTTTTCTATGTAAGGCTATGAAGCAGACCGAAGTCCTCATCAAGCAAAGGTTAGCTCTGACAAAGACCATGTGTGGTTAAAACTCAGCGCTGAAGAATCCACAGAAGAAGTATTAATCTACAGAGAATCTAGGGAGAGCGATCTTTCCCTTTGCCCCAAAACTCTTATCAAGTTTAACACCTGGTGACTTGTTGGTTCACAAAATTTATTGTTGTTTTTCACAGATTTGGATCCCGCTGAGCTTCATCTTTTTAAGCGCGGACTGCCAGGGCACGCACACTTACACGAAAAAGCGGGATTTTTACGATCACACTTCAAAAGCGTTTTAGTATTTTCAGCTGTCTTCTTGTGTTTGATATCAAAAACATGGTCCACTCAGACTTAAGAATGGCTGAGAGTGATGCTTTTGCTTATTTATTATATTTGTGTTCATTTTTATGTCTCGAGGCAAGAGTTTGAGTATTATTCAAACAAGAGAATTGGCTTGCCCTTCTCGGAAGTCTTTATAGAGCTTGTTCTGAACCAAAAATTGATAGTAAACCATAGTTTTAAAAAAAACTTATAAGCATTCGCTTTAATGTTGCACGTTTACTGTTCCTTGCAGCAGGAAGGAACGGCTGAGTAAAAAGACTAGAGCTGAGAGTTAGATTTTACTGTGCTACTCTGCAACATTAAAAGTGTTTTGTACTTAACTGCAAATGTTGGCGACTTTATTCGCTATGTCAAGTACAATCGTGACATGGAGAATTGAGAGAGAGAGAAAAAAGAAAGGATCGGGGCTGAACTTTGCAAGCACTAAATATAACAAGAGCATGGGGGTTTTAAAGAAGCTGCCTCCAGCCATGCATGCTTCCTCTTCCTCTGCTCTCTCACTCTCTTGAAGATATCATCAGACCACCAAGACTAAACCTATCAGAGCATCTAGTAAATGTGTAAATCCAATAAAGGAGATAAAAAAAAAAACAACATTTTTACAAGTATGTCCTAAAACTGAGAGAAAAGAGTTCCTCCTGGTGGCTATTTTAGGACAAGCACAGATATAGTGCAGGTGTGTGTGTTAAGAAGGATAAGCACCAGACTGTTTATAGACCAAGCTGTTTAAATTAGGTTCTGGTCTTTTATGGATGAAATCTTCAGGAAACATGTGACTATTTAAAACACTAGCTGTGCCAATCTGACAAACTCTCATGCTGCATAGCATGGCTTAAATGTTGTATAACTAATAGCAAAAAAAGTATGTAATTGTCAAGTATATTTAGGTACATAATTCTGTGCTTTTGTGTGAGAAAGCGCAATTTTTACTACCACAAAAAGTGGCAAAAAGACACTTTGATGAGCAATGTTTGGACTTAATTATGCCATGACAATGTCTCCAATTGCACCAATATATGTCTATATGTGTTTATTCAATGTGAAAAACCAAACAAGAAATAGGACTTATTTTCTGAAGATTAGAGCAAGTTGTTTTTGTTACAAGGACACTTGTATGGTGGGATTCTCAGAGTCATCTCCCCCAGACGATGTCCTTGCCTTACAAGGTTTCCCGCATCCACAATTCCATAAACCACATAAAGATCCGAGTATCTCTTTCTACAATCACTGCACCTTCTTGTAAAACTTGTTCTCAAAGTAAAGAAACACCACACTCCATTAAAAACGTCTGATGAGGAAGATTAAAACAACGAATCTGCAGATAAATATTTTATACTATTTACGTCCTCTACTATATGTTATTAGCTCAAATCTAACCAATTCAAACTCCTCATGTTCATTGTTCATAAAAGAAATCCATACATGCACAAATTAGAGCTCAAAGTTCTTTTTGAGCTTGAGAAACCACAATCACCCCTCTCAACACTCACATGAGTGCACACAGACTTCCCCCTTGGGTATTTGCATACATGTGCATGAGCCTTTTCACACGATAAATGCAAGCAGTGGCAAACAAAAGTATGGGTGCAAATGCATTAGGGCAGTCATGCAAACAAAGGCTTGTGCACTGCAAACAAGTGCACATTCCCTGTCAGTCTGTTAGACGAACGTTCTCCCTTGGCCTCCCCCTTGGACATAAGTACACACAGAGCAAGGGAGTGTTTGTGCAAACTCTGTCCTCTCTGGTCTATTTCTGAGGCGATGAGAAAATGATCAAAGCTATGTGACCAGACTCCAGGAATGACCTTCTAACTGTCTCAGGTGTCAATTATTGCACACATACTGCACGCACACCTTCGTTCACTAAGACAAACGTACGTGCAAGACAGATGCAAGCTCATGCACAGGGCTTCAATCTGATAAACTCTTCTAACATATGGAAACAAAATTCTCTGGTGGGTGCGTTTTTTGTTTTTTTTTTCCACATTAGTGTCTGTACACCATGTCCCTCCTCAAATCCCTCAACATGTCTGGGATGTAGAGATAAATTTAAGATGAGGTTGCTGCAGGGACCCTTTGGTGTCAAGTATCCCCTGCTTGCAGAGCATTTTTCTTCGCATCTTTCTTCACTTTCAGTTGCTAATTATGTCCCCTTTAGCCCATGTAACACAAAAGCATACTTTTTTAAAACGGTAAAAGACAGCTTTCTCCCTCCTTAACTTATCACTAAGCAGTAAAAGTTAATTGCATAGTAGCTATAGAACACTGCCATCAACTGTGTTGCCTTCATATAGATTCTTGCTCCCAGAAGAGATGAAACTTCACCCAGCAACAGAAAGGGGAAAACACTTGCTGTGAAAAGAGGGTGAAGGGGGGTATGACTGAAGAAAATATGTTGTTGGCAGAGCACAGCTTAGTCAATATTATGCAGCAACAGCTACTGCCATGGTGCCATGATGAAGTGATGGCATACATCCATGCACTTCACACGCACAAAAACACACACCAAACAGCAATCATCTATGTAAAACTATAACCGACATATTAGGATTTCCCTATAAGTAAATTCGGCTCATCTACTAGCTTCTGGTCAACTGATTTGATAAAAAAAATACTAGCTCTATTTTTTTGTTTTTGTTTTTGTTTGAGGGTTGTTGTTTTTTTTTGGGGGGGGGGGGGGGGGGGGGGGGTTAAATTTTTCATAATTAAAGACTGGTTAAAAAGTTGAGTATGGAATGCGGTACATTTCTTACCCTCATTGGCTGCCATCTTGGCTATGTAGCTAGTTCATCATTTCAACTTGATAAGGTACCAAGAACAAAACAATAACACACATTTTTCAGGTTGTGCTAGTTTTCGTTTTACTCATATTAATAAAGGCAAGAACAAGCCAATACTCAATACACAGCTTATGGCTGCGCAGTTGTTGTATGCACTACAGAGCAATCCACAACACACATTACTAATACTTCTGGTAGTCTTTGATGTTCAGCTTTTGCAGAAACATGAAGCTGCCAAGTATCTGCAGCCAACTGGGCATCCCACCAGCCATTCCTTGATACTAGTTGCTCACTGGTCTCTCACACTATCTCCCCTCATAGAGTCTTCCCACAAGAGTGATCACCTGTCTGAGTGTTTCAGGCCGCAAACTAGTGTCTACTCCACACCTACCCTAGACAGATAGATGGCTACATAGATAGATAGGTAATATAGTCTTCTCTCTATATGTTTGCATGCATGAGTGTGCGAATGTAAAGGTCAAATCTTAAGCAGTACTATAAATATTCAAAGGAGATGTGACTCTAGTCAATGTCTGCTCAAATTTCGCTTATGCACACACACACACACTCACACACTCACACACGCTCATACATATACACACACATGCACACTGCTTTAGATATTGGGTTATTGCCTAGTTAAAAAAGCCCTCGCCAAGAGCTCCATTGGTGGATCATCATTACAGAGGGGTGTTAATAGTTCTATTGAGCTAGAAGCCAACTATTTCTCACAATACTTCACGTTCTTTCAAATCTCTGATGATAACTAATGGCTCAACCAAACCAGGCCCACACATTTGCACCAGCAATGCTTTTATCCTCCGACTAAGAAATATCTTCATTAATGCACACTCAAATAGCCCGTACTGGATTCCAGCAGTTTCAGAAACCTGCCACTAGAATTTTCAAAATGCAGAATGAGATTCTTTACTCACAAATATGGACAAAAAAAATATGGACATTCTCATTTAATGAAACACTAAAAAAAAGTTTTTCAGTTTACGAATTTGGCTTAAAAGTGACAGATTGTTGTCCGGGTCACAATTTTCCTCATCTATTTCTCTATCTCCTCCTTGCTTTCTCCTTTTATGTTAGTGTTATTTTCCCTCTCTCAGGCACCAGCCCATGGGTCACAAAGCACAGAGGTGATAAATGCTTCCAGGTCACCTCTCCTGTCTCTGGAGGTCAGAGAGAGAGGGTTTCTGCAGTGACAGCAACATGATCAGTCAGCCTCAGCACCAGAGCTGAACCTCCTGACCTGCTTGGTCCCTCACTGCGACCGCTCCAACAGCCTCGTTATGTTTCTTCTCTGAGCACCATCTACAAAACATATCTAACTTAGGGTTCTCGATGTGGAGCCCATTTCCCTCAGTGGCTCTCAGTAAGGTTGTGTGCAGGCAGCACTGAATGAAAAAGAAACTGCCGTATATTTCCTGTAGCTAGTGTAAAGAAATACAACAGTTGTATCACTATTTATTAAAAAACAATAAACTCCTACAGAAATTACACCGAAATCACAATCATTTGACATTTCCAGTTCCCCAAAACATTTCTATGTGGTTTAAAATGTGAATAAAAACAGACTGATCTGTTGATGATGCAAATCTCATAGACCCATATTTTATTCAGAACAGAAACACAGAAAACATATCTATTGTTCACATGAGAAAATGTATCATTTTAAGAAATAATCCCTTTGAGTTGGATGGAACAACAAGCATCAGAAACATTGGAACAAGGCCATGTTTTTCACTGTGTAGCAATAGTCTGTAAAGATCTGGGAAATGAGGAGACCAGCTGATGGACTTTTGACAGAGGACTGTTGTCCCACTCCTGTCTGGATTCTAGCAGCTCAACAGTCCTGGATCTACTTATCTCATGTTTGCTTCATGATGCGTCAGATGTTTTTAGTTGGTGGTTTCAGTTTCGTGTGGCTTGTTGAAATATGCAAGGCCTTCCCTTAAAAGGATGTTGTGTGGATGTCAGTATATGTTGCTCTTAAACCTGTATATACCTTTCAGCATTGATGGTGCCTTTCCAGATATGCCAGCTGCTAATTCCATAGGCACTAATGCACCACTGTACCATCAGAGGTGCAGGCGTTTGGACTGTTAACAAACTGGATGGTGCCTCCTCCCTTTAGTTTCCATGTGTTCCAAAAAGAATTTCAGATTTCATTCATCTGACCACAGAACAGTTTTCTACCTTGCCTTAGTCCATTTGAAATTAGCAGAGACGTGGACTGACAGCCTAACCTCAAGAAATGAACAGATTGCCGAACCTCTACCCATGTTGAAAACCTGCCTCTCTAAGATGCTCTTTTTATACCCAATCACGTTAATGACTTGTTGACCATTAACCCGATCAGTTGTGAGATGTTCCTCCAGCTGTTTCTTTTTAGTACCGCTTACCTTTCCAGCCTTGTGTTACTCCAGTTCCAACTATTTTTGTTGAGGTTTGTTATTGGCATCAAATTCAAAATGAGCTCATATTTTTATGAACGTGAAGTGTCATTTTAAACCTTTGAAATGTTTTCCATCTTCTATTGGAACTGGGGTTTAAATTGGCAAGTAAAAATATAAACTAAAAGTAACACTTGTAAACATAAGACAGAAGACCTAAACAGACCACAGACTGAGTGACTAACTAGTAGGTCCTTTATAGGCATGATGGGAAATGAGAGCCATTGGTACAGCCTACAGCCTCAAATGTATGTCGGCTTGTTTATTTAAAAAGCCGACACCAAAAAAAGTGCAAGGCTAGAATGAAACAGCTGGTCTTTTAGTAAAGGGACAGACATTAAGTCACCAACTTATTAGTGTTTTGTGACAGTTTATTTACATCAGCAATATCTGCAAACATACAAACATTTTCTTGTCCAATCAGAATACTCGATTTGTGGTATTACTTGACAATACCTACAAATTGCTGTAGTATTTTGGGCACATTTATGAGCACATTACGATTACTGATACTCCAATGCAATTCTAAAGTACATTTTAAAAGTACAGTTTTGAGCTGAGTTAAGCTGTCTACATTATTCTACGTTGTTTGCCTTGCTACACTGCACTCTCTGTGTATTTAGCAAACATTACCAATCCTCCTCAAGCTGATCAGCTCCCCTCTCCTGCTGTGAATTGATGCCTTTGTGCTCCAGCTCCCTCCACTAAAACTAATCTAGTTGACTTTCATAACTAGTATAATCTGATTATAAGTCCCACACAGAACAATGTGGCAGAGGTCACAAACCACTTGCTGAGAAATGCCACAGGCCTGTGTTCTGACTGAGAGCATTCTCCATTAAGCAGTAGATTACACGCTCTGCTGCGTCACTGGAAAAACACAAAAGTCTGCTTAGATTCTTTATGATGATCATAACTCCTCTCTTTGCCCTGACTCCTAATGTGTCTATAAAGACTTGTGCTTTATAAACAAAGGGAAAACTGGATAGTTTTGCTTTCCTTGTAGGCTAGCGTGTAGTACTATTAAGTGGTTTTTGTTCATTAAACAGAACAATGGAGAAGGGAATAAACTTTTTCCTATATACACCAAGACATTTTGTTTTCTAATTGTTGTCTATTCGGTGGTTAGTTTTACCATAAAATAGTAATTTCACTTCATGCTGAACTTAAGTACCTCATATTCTTTTTCAGTACTTCAGATTGACTAATGTTTATGTTTAAACCAACTCTGACATGTGGTGTGTTTCTCTTACAATCACCAGAGAAGAAGGTCCTCCCTGGTTTGTTTGGGTTAGGCAGCAGAGGAATGAGAGGAGGGAGGACAGAGATGGGGCGGAGTGGGAGGTGAGGGGATGATGACAGGGGAAAGGGGGTGTGAGTGAGCGGGGACAATGCTCTGAATTTTAAAAAGGGGAAAAGAAAAACATGGGTGAGAAAGGGAGTGGAGGCTTGGCGAAGAGAAAGGAGAAAGGGTTGGTAAAGGAAAGAGAAGAGAAAGGTGGTAGTAGGAGAGAATGGGACAAGTGGGAGGGGGTGAGATGGCAGAGGAAAGGATGTTTCTGGGAGGATGGGAGTAGAAGAGGAAAGACTGGAGAAAGGGAAGAGTTGAGTCTTTGCAAAGAGTGAATAAAAAATGAAGGAATGGAAGGAAAAAATTGGGAAAGTTAGTGGGGAGAAAATGGAAAACAGGAGGAGGAAGGCACGGACCTTGGGGTTACATTCCTGAAGTGCAACGAGCCTGGTGCTGCTCTGCTGCGCAATGTAAACACAGGGCAGAGACGTGGACTGACAGCCTGTCACAGTGACTCATGATGAGAGAAAGTGAGAGAAAATCTGCTTCTGGAGAAATGAGAACGATAATGGGAGCAATAAAATGTAAAAAATACTGCCTGCCACTAGTACTACCCCCCAGCCTCCTGGCAGTAGTATCTTTAGGTGGGACAAATTCAGTGAAAAAAGGAATAAAGCACCTGGTGCTGTAGCAGCAGAAGACCACACCAAATGCCACTCTTATCAACCGATAACAACAAACTGTGGCTCAGCAAAATTGGCCAACAGAAGATTGGTCAAAAATGTTGGCTGGTATGATGAGTCTCAATTTCTGCTGCAACCGTTGGATGGCAGAGTCTGAAACTGTTATAAACAAAATGAAAGCATGGATCCATCCTGCCGTGTACAAACAAAGTGCTGTAATGTTGTGAAGGATAATTTCTTGGCACACTTTGGGCCTGTTAGTACCAACTGAGAATCACTGCTGACCTTCTGTATATATGTGCGAACACAGCGTACCCATCTCCTGACGTCTGCTCCAGCAGGAGAAAATGCACTCACAAAGCTGAATCATCTCAAACTGGTTTCTTTAAGATGACAGTGAGATCACTCTACTCAAATGACTTCAATAGTCAATAGATCACAATCAAATAGAGCATCTTCCAGGCAGTGTGATGATAGATTCACATCATAGATAGCATCTGATAAAGCTACAGAAGCTGTGTGATGCTACCATGTCATAACAGACCAAAAATCTCAGAGGAATGTTTGGAGCACTCTGCTGAAACTTTGCCATCAAAAATTAAGGAATTCCTGAGGGCTCAAGGGGGTCCAATGTGGTACTAGCAAGGTGTAACTTATAAAATGGCCACTAAGTATATAGTACTGTGTAAAGGTTTTAGGCAGGTGAGAAAAAATGATGCAAACAAAGAATGCTTTTAAAACGGCAGTATTAATCATTTATTTTCATCAATCAACAAAATGAAGTGAATGAACCAAAGTGAAATCTAAATTAAATCAGTATTTGGTATGACCAGCATCCATTCTTCTAGGTACACTTGCACACAGTTTTTGAAGAAACTCGGCTGGTGGTTGTTTCAAGCATCTTGGAGAACTAACCACTGATCTTCTGTGGATGTAGGCTTCCTCACATCCTTCTGTCTCTTCATGTAATCCCAGACACACTCGATGATGTGGGGGGCACACGATCACTTCCATTACTTCCTGTTCTTCTTCATGCTGAAGATAGTTCTTAATGACTTTGGCTGTATGATTGGGGTTGTCGTCCTGCTGCAGAATAAATTTGGGGCCAATAAACAATCATTTATATTTCTGAAAGTGTTCTTTGTTTGCAGCGTTTTCTCCCTCCCGCACCTGCCTAAAACTTTTGCACAGCGCTGTAGGTACAAACTTGGTGTATATACAAAAAGACAGTTCAGTGTGACGTGTACACCATATTCACTTGCATCTCCTCTCTCAAAGACTTAATAGTGAGGGAATTACCCTATTTATGGCATGTCCAGTCTACTCTACAACACCTTTCTTGTACTGGGAAGGAAAGTGCAGACACTGATATAATTACACATTAAACAATGTTTCCTTCTTAGGCAGAAGGAAGTTAACTTTGTTTCACAGGCTATCTTAAGACAAGTGTGCTTGGGATCATGAGGTATTTCAGTAACATCCAAATGCACTTGTACACATAAACCTGAAAAAACAATCATATACGTGAGCAAGAGTCAGCTCAATTTTGTGGTGCTCGTACTACATCTAGTGGCAGTTTGACTACATTGCAGCTGAAGGTGAACTTGGAGGTTTAAAGCTGCGTGTGGTGTAGTGAAGTGCGAGTGTAACTCTTCCCACAACTTCAGTTAAATTACATAACTTTTATTGGTTGAAAAGGGACACAGACAGAATTTGAAACTCTAAAAACAAAAAGAAAAGATAAATTAGGCACCGAACAAGAGTGTTTCAAGCAAATTTAGGAAATGAAAACACCCTTTAGAGAATTTTTGGTAATTCCAGGGAATGGGGAATAACAGACAGGCTCCTCTTACCAAAAACTGTAAATAGCACAAACATTTTACCGATAAATATCTTCAAGGAAGTAAAAGTTAGACTGAAATAAATATTATGCTTAATAGCATACAAAAGGTTACATGTGATAACCTGAGAACAGTCACCTGAGAAAACGTCAGAATTGTGGAGAAGACCGCAATATCCCCCATTAGGGAACGTTTAACGGCCATTTAAATAAAATACAGAAAAAACACATTTCCCTTGTATTGAACATTGCACCTTACAAGGAAATCTGAAAATACTGGAACTTACTGCACAATACACAAAATTTGCTTAAAATTACAAGTTAATCTGCACAAAATGTTCTGAATTCCAGCTTTTCTTCATCCACATTTTTTCCAGTACATGTCAGTTATTATTTCTGACCCCAATGTAGTACTATTCTATTAAAAAATAAACAAAAACAAAAAAAATCAACACTAAGATGACTGAACTTTTCTTTTTTGTTTATTAAAATAAAAAAAATATATAGTATTTACACTGTTGTTTAAAAATCTAGGGAAAAAAACATTAAAAATTGGCTACAGAAGAAATGTACAGGAGGGGATTTTAAAGTGCAGCAATGACAGTATTTTCTTTTTTTTAAATGACTCATAGTCCACAAGTGACCATTGTAGCGAGTGTGCCAGGTTCTTCCCGCAGTGGTTGGTGTAACAACAAAGTACACATATACATAGTATACAAATACAAACATACATATGTATAATTCTTCTAACTTCTTGTTTTTCGTCTATCGTCACACGGCGTCAGGAGGTATTTCTGTCACAGTTTTCCAGTATTCAACAACAACCTAACCGCACACCGCTGATAAAGTCTGTTTTTTTGCTTTTACATAGTGAAGTCAGCCATTCTCACTTTACTGACGCACTTTGCTTCACCAGTAAAAGAACAAGATATGATACTTCCTCAAACGCTAAAAGTCACAAGTGTTGAGTGTGAAATGTTAATAGCATGTAGTTCCTGGTGATGGGTCACTCACTCTTGGCGAGGCCTGGTGAGGTTATTCCTATTTTGCGTGGAACCAGCTGATCACAGTGTGTAATTGACACAGAGGAGACGATATCTGTCCCTCTAGATCCTTGAACGTGGGTTTAATGTTGTCCTTCACTGGTTCACCCCTCAAGCAGCTTCTTTTTCTCCATTTTTTTCACAAAGTGATATTTCCACCCTGGATTAAATAAAACACAGAAGGAAATAATTAGGCAGAAGGAAAAAACAAGGAAAGCGAAAGCACTATCTGTTCTAATCTACAAGCAGAAATCAAAAGTACAATTTTGATTTCTATGAAAAGTTACACAGATTACTGTGTAATCAAAGTATTATGACTACACTATTATAGACAATTAAACACTTACTTACGCCTCATTTGTATTTACTCTCTCTAGCCTCATACTGCCTCCTGAAAAACAACACAGAGCCTGCCATGAGTTTCTGCACATTTTGAGTTATTCATTCTCTTATTTTCATGTCCCTGCAGTTTTACACATGTGTGCAATTTCTGTGCTCACCTGTCCGTCTTCTCCAGCACAAAACACCTGCAATCATGACCACCACCACCAGTATACAAATGGCTGTCATAATTACTATATCAGTGCTGCGTTGATCCTGATGAGCACCTATCAATGAGAACAAATGTATCAGAATCAAGATTATTACAAAGAACCCCACATGACAAGTATTATGAAATACAGAAAAAAAGAGTTATTATATTTAATTACCCTGAAGAACTAAAACAAAAAAGTGAACTGAACTAAAAACAAGGCATGTCTGCCTTTTCTTTTCCATGCTGGGGAACTTAAAGGTCAACTTAAACTATTTCATGAAAATGAACTGCCGAATGTTTTAACTGAATCGTTTTCCTTAAATCTGAATTAAACTGAATTCATTTCACAGAACTAACATAAGTACAAACCCCACTGTATGATTAAACTGTATGATTCTTGATTCAGGAAAACGTTTATAGCACACTCTTAGCATATGCAGAAAAGACTCGTTAATCTTTCTTTTTACATTGGGCACAGCAGTAATACTACACTACTACTGCTGTCAGTGCTGATATTGTGATGTTATCAACCCAGCAACCACAATGTATTCACAGTGTCACAGCTTCACTATTTTAACATGAAGGTAAATTAAAAACCACCAAGCAACTGATCAGAAAAGAAAAGGGAACAATCATTATAATTTAATATGTCAAAACATGACATATAGTAAAACTGCAAAGCTCTAAAAAACCTGGAACTTCCCCCACGCACCCACTCTGTTGTTGTATTAATAAACATATAGTAGGCTCAAACAAATTTTACATTTCCATAATACCTCAGTTTAAGAATAAATACAGCACGTAATTTTTATCACGTCAGTCTCAGCAGTAATTTGAGTTTGATTCTGCAGGAAATGCTTTGCTATTCAGTCACTTTCATTCGTCTTGCTGAAAAATGTAATCTAGTAGCCTCACATAAGTTTTAAAAATCTCAAAAATCACAAAAACTCAACCTAAACTGTTCTGTGTCAGCCACACAAATGCTGACAGAATAAGAGGATGTTGCTATGAAATAAAACAATAAAGGGGATATATGCCAAGAGATTTCCAC
This sequence comes from Rhamphochromis sp. 'chilingali', assembly GCF_963969265.1. Lineage (NCBI taxonomy): Eukaryota > Metazoa > Chordata > Actinopteri > Cichliformes > Cichlidae > Rhamphochromis > Rhamphochromis sp. 'chilingali'. Next base: position 22,624,871 of record NC_137935.1, on the reverse strand, counting down.
TGGCTTTCAAACTTCCCAAAACTTGTCCAGTAGCTAATTGTGGGAACTACTTTGATAAAGAAATAATTGTCTTTTCTAAGATGAACAGGCTACTCACAGACTGAGAACTCATCCGAAGTGACGTCACCCACGGAGCAGCTGAACTTTATCTCCCCGTTCGAGCAGTTATAACTCACAGCGGTGGTAATGTTATACAGAAATGTACTTGGATTTGGGGAAGAGACAGACTTCACATGTTGCCATATCTGCCTGATGGTCTCATTAGTGCTGGTAACTATAGCCTGAACTATCATGCTGGATTCTGGGTATCCATTATTTGATGTACACGTTGTCTGGCAATTCTGGGTTTCCTCGCTGCAGACTGGAGGACTGAATAAAGGCCTGCTGTACTTTGCTAGAAGAAAGACACAAGGAAAGTGATATCAGCCTGGTGTTTCCAACATGTACAAAGGGACTGGCGTATATATGAATATAAACAAAGAAAACAGCTGTTTTCTTTGTTTATATTTATATTACATGCACATACTTTACACTATTGTAACGCTTCATCTTAAAGGTCTATTCACACTGACAGTCATATAAAAATGAACTTCATGAGATGAATTGAAGACATAAATACCTGTGACACTGAGGGTTATTGAGTCTTCATTAATATGCTGCTCGTCTTTGTACCGAATGTGACATTTGTATTCCCCACTGTGTGAGACCTTTAGGTTATCCATGAACACAGATGAAGTGTTGCGATCAAACTTTGTGTTGTTCCACGTTGCTGGTACTTTTTTAGATTCATAATAACCATTAACAAAGACGTTGTCTCTTTGGAGGTAAAGTAAGTCAATGTTCTTTACTGATTTACCAGAGCAGTGAAAAGTCACATTTCCACCGACCTCCCCTTTGAGAATAGCAGCACCTCCTGTTAAAAAAAAACAAAAAACACAAAAACAAAAAAGGAACAGGGATGAAGTTTTAGGGCATATATCTTTTATTAAAGAAAATATCTAAAGGGAGAAATGAATGCAAACAGTTTCTATTTTAGGGCAGACATGTGTTTCCATGCGGTTTTGTTTAAGCTCCTGCAGAGTTCCGCTGCATGACGCGGTAGGCTAATTTCACTTCTTCATAAGCCCCTTTGTCTTTCCTTTTTGTGCAGAATACACGGAGAGAACTTTTTTGTTTTTCCTGTTTTGAAGTGTGAGTGTTTTTGACTGATTATCTACCAACTCGTAAGAAAACATCTCTGGCTTTAGCTTCCAGATATTCAGATTTTTCTACTAATTGCATTTTCCAGCAGTTCTGGGCTGGACTGGTAGCTGGAAACTGAACAGGGGGCATTAAAGGGACTAAGACAGGAAAGCTATAATATTCTGAAGGAAGACATAGAAAATAGTTTGGAAAATGGGGTTCCTTGCTTTCTTGGTGAGAGTCAGATGAGAAGAAATAGTCAACACTCGTGTTTATACACTAAATTTGGAGCTAAACCCAAAAACCCATTAGCTTAGCTTGTGTTAGCATAGGGTGCTGCTGTAATGGCTGGTCCAGTCATGTGGATGGCAGCTTCCTATTCATTACAAAGATGTGCGAATAGCATTGATCTACATATTCACCTTTTACAAAGAAAGGAAATCTCCTAAAAAGTTTAACTTCTTCATAAGACCACTCCATCAAACTAAGAAAAAATTAAAGTTATGTAAATCTGAGTTGGGGGAGCACACGTTTGCTTTCTTTCCTTAGCTAGTGATGTGCAACCAAGCATAATACTGTCATATCACACATTCTTATTCATGTAATAAACAACTGGTTTCTATGTTTAACCACAATGAACGAGTGCTGCTGGCAGAACTGCTCACCTGTGACAGTGAAGGGCCAAGTCAGTGTCAGAACAAGAGATAGCAGCAGATCAAGGGAAAACCTTTGAGTTCTAGGAACACAGAAAATGGTGAATCATTAAAGTGGCACGCGGAGATAAAGAATCACACACACTTTTTTTTGCATCAGTGCCTAAAGATGGCTGAGATAGCTGACAGTAACAACAACCAGGAAATAACTGAGACAGTTCAGTAAACAACATCTGTGGCCAAGCAATGATCGTAAAACACAGATAATGAACTTGGGCCAGATTTGCTCTCTTCTGTCACCAACTTCTTGAAGCTAAAATGATCACTTCTCTTTTCAGTTCAAGTAACAACACAAGCGCACACATGAGATCAGTGGGAAGGCTACAAACTCATGTCTGGATCCATAAGCTTTCACATTAACCTTACGCTGATGCCCATAACTAGCTAATATAAATAATTAATAATATAATATTTAAGTAACAGGAGATATATAGGAGGAAACTGCTTTTAAAATTAGAACACCAGAAAATTACATTCCAAAATTTACTTCCTAGTAATCCTTTTGGGCCTTACTTACTGTAAGTCTTACAAGTCCAGTCACAACAGTGGCACATGGATATGTATCAGAGCAACAGTTAATAACAGGAACATGTGACTGGGTGTTAAAATATCAAAAGTGCCCTAACCACACGCTGCCTTGTGCTGAAATCATGATAGGAATGAATAGAAAATCGGAGCATTACTTACAGGAAATGATACCGGCTCCAGGTGGACGCCTGTTAGAAAGACAAACTGGTTAATCACTGAAATGAAATGTAGTGTGAGATGCCATCAAGTGGCACATGTACACCTGAACACTCAAAAATAACTTGCATGCAGTGATTTCTCACCATTTACATTTGTCAGGAGAATGATAGTTTTGTCTTAAAATATCATTAATGCTACACAAGGGCGATATCAAACACCCAGTCCCGAAACCCACCCAATCCTACCCTTTCAGTGAACTAGAATCTTATTTGAAACATTTGACTGGCTCTTTACAGTCATGTTTTGGGGGAAAACAGGCTGTCTCATCCTGAAAGAACACACCCAAATGGTTTTCAGTATACAAGAAGCAAAAGGAAAGTCCCAGTCAGTATAAGAGAGGGCTTGTTCTAAAAGGGTGTATTCCTGTACCTGCTAGGAGAAAACAACATTCTAGTTTTCTTTTACTACGCATTTGGTATCATAGGAACCAAATGCTAACCACATAAGCACATAGCTTATTACATATCCTCCCCTGTCTTATATAAATTTGGAAAAATAAAAAATGAAATATAATAAACAAATAGATCAGTTTGTTTCGTCCAACAAGAAGCACAGACTTTATTTGTTTTTGATGAACTAGTTTCACTTGAAATTGTTTCTAAAACTATTCATGAGGAAGTGATCTTTTTTTTATGTGACTTTGCTGGCAGTGATCAGAAATCTCAGGAAATTCCCACTTGGAAAATCAAATCGGGATTGTTTCAGTTGTAGGATATGGTGTAGTAGGATAAAGCACAAAAAAAAAAAAAAAATCACATATGCTTCTCTCCACATTGTCAGTAAATATCTAAAGTGAAGGTGTTTTAAAGAGGCTGACCAGTGGAAACACCCCTACCCTTCACGAGTGGCCATTTAGCAGCAGTGACTGTCATAAGTTGAAACAAAAACAGAGGGAAATCCCAAAGGTCAAGTAACTGCATGGTGTATTTGGTTTCAGGAATACTGATACAAAATGAACTGTGGAAGTGATAGTAATGCAGATGGATTTCTTTTTTTAAATCAAGGACTCAAATTAAGTGACAATTTTATCCAACTCTGATGTGGCCATTGGGGGAGGGTGGTTACATTTCCCTAATGAGACATGTGAGAGTAAGCTGTGAATAGCATTTTGTTTGATATAATGTTACATAAAATAATTTACAGATCTTTGATGTTAAAACAACAGGGCACACCTCCAAACTCTAATGCAAATTACAGTACTTACAAGTATATTTAAAAATAGAATTTCTGATTCTGTGTTGCAAATCAATCTGTGAATGTATTTTGTTTTCCTTTTTTCATTATTGTATTTGCAACTTCTGCTTTATCACTACACTGCTGTGCAAACTGAACAGCATTAATCAGCAAGGCTTTGCAGTACACGGGAATTCCCCTGACGTAATGATTGGAGAGAACACTCATTCTGCTGAGCTATTCTCATACACACATACTCTCCTCTAAACCCCTTTTGTCTTACAAATTAAAAACCTCACACCTGGTTCACACAATCAGCTGAATTCATCCAAATGGAGTTTCACGACTCATCTTCTTTTTAGATTTTTTAATCTAAATGATACTAAACAACAAGCCAGACTGTAAAGGATTCTGTGGAGTGCCTCTGTTTGTCTTCTAATGCTGACACTTTCTGCATTTGACCTTTGTTTTTCCCAGAGACAGCCAAAACACAAAAGTTACTTTCTCTTTCCTTTCTCATTCTCTTAATTATTTGGGTTCATGCATGGTGGACACACTGTTTCATA